>NW_026915791.1:2568267-3852401 GCF_034315485.1 Pezoporus occidentalis | reverse complement strand
AAAAAATCACTGAATGCTTTCTTCTAGTTTATTTTTATCCTTACAAAATCAACTTAGCCTAATTTACTTTGCCCTTTCGAAGAAAAGAAAACATACGTGTTGCTTTATGATAAAAATCAAAGGTTACTTCTTCTTCTGGAGACTTCTGTAACTGCTGTTTCTCTTCTAGCAACCCTAAACAAAGGAGATGAAGTACCTAAAAAAGGGGGAAAAAATAGTAAATTTTATTCACTGTTTAGAAGTGTGAAAAATTGGCATTAAAATGTAAGGATGTTTATGTACTATATACTGAATGATAAAACACAGAAATGAGAAAAAGTGCAGATATTGCACCTGAAAATTAAAATAACAATGTACAATATAATTTCCCTGCATTTTTCTGCGCCACGACTCTGCTCTCATGAGCACTCCCACTTGGGACAACTATGTGCATTTCTGGTGTCCTCAACATAAGCAGGACATGGAGCTGTTGAAGCAAGTCCAGAGAAGGGCCACAAGGATGATAATGGGGCTGGAGCACCTCCTGTACAAAGACAGGCTGAGAATAGTGGGGCTTCCAATATCTGAAGGGTATACAAGGATGCCAGAGAGGGACTCTTCATCAGGGACTACAGAAGGTCATGCGCATTCAAACTTAAACAGGGGAAGTTTAGATTGGATATAAGGAAGAAGTTCTTTACTGTGAGGGTGGTGAGGCACTGGAACAGGTTGTCCAAAAAAACGGTAAATGCTCCAACCTGGCAGCAGTCAAGACCAGGTTGGACAGAGCCTTGGGAGACATGGTTTAGTGTGAGGTGTCCCTGCTCATGGCATGGGGGCTGGAACTAGATGATCTTAAGGTCCTTTCCAACCCCAACTATTCTATGATTCTATATTACTTGCATTAAAATCAAAAAAGTTACACACACTTTATATTAGTAGCATATTAATCTTGTCATTTTGCTGGTACAAATCTATGAATATTTAGTTAAATCCATAACCCAAAGACTAGCAGGTAAGGCATTTATTAATCTATGCACTGTAACAAAACATTAATTCAACCAGTCTGTAAATTCAGGTTCTAATCCTATAAATATTTAGAAACAAACAAACAACAACTTAATGTCAGTAATTCCTTTGTGTGTTTTGTTTGTTTTTTTTTTCCTAAATCAAAGTCACTGTGCTAAAATTAAATGTTAAATCATATTACTTAATGACTGAGGCCCCAAAGACATTTCCGTACTTGGAGACTCTCCGGCTTACTCCAATTTCTTTAAGATGACCAAAGGCTTACTTATTTGCACATGAAATTTCAAGAAAAAGATGCACAAGGAGAATTACATATTGAAACACCCTCACTGATGAGGCAACACAGGGGGGAAAGCAAGACAGAAAACTGAAGAGTTTAATACTATTATGTTTCACATTTTTATTTTACCATGGAGATAAATAATTAGAAATATTTCTTTTGTCAGTAAGATATGTAAAAACAGGGTAAATTCTTATAATTCAAAATTGAAGTTTATCTTTACACATTTTGATCTTATCATAAGCAGCTAACATGCTCTGCACAGGAATAATCATAGGAAGACTAAAGTTAACCATACCATTTGGATCATAGCTTCAGTCCACAAGTGGATTTCTAGTTCTACTGCTCTCTGAAGAATGGTCCGCAGTATATGCATCATAACATCACAGTTCAGAATCCTCACCACGTTGCTGAAGGCAGGACTGAAGTCTGGAGGAGGAGGGGGTGGCAATGCTGGAAAGCAGAGATGAACAAATATATTAAACTGGCATCTCAAAGATTGCAGGTTAGGAGTAGAGAGCACAAGACACATCCCGAAAACTCATTTTATGTGCACTACATGCACTACTGAATTACCACATTTGTTGATTTCAAATTCAACTCAGTTTCAAATTCTTACCTTCATCCTTGTTTTCTTGCTTTCTTCTTTTCTTTTGTGTATGTTCAGCCTGCAGAAAAAGTAGTAGTGGTACATCAGCATTTCTACAGAAGTATATAATGAAACAATGAGAAACTATAAATGAGAAGTGTGGCATGATATGTAATCAATACATGGTTGTGTAACTAGAATCTTGTCTGAAATCTGCTTAGCACTATGCATTTGGCATTTCAGTTTGTAGTAGAGATAAATAAATGGACATACTTGCTTCCTCAATAAGATCCATGGAAGCAAAGTTTGGGGATTTCCAGTTCCAAAATAATTCTTATATTTTGTTCTTAGCATTAGCAGAGTTAATACAGAGATCACCATAGAGAAAATACTAACACAAACCATACCATGTCAATTTGTACTAGCAGTCTTCATTAGAAATTTAGTTTTGAAGTTAGCTGCATATACTCTTCACTGACTCAATTTCTTTATATTCCATTAATTCCTTTGATTCGGCAAAGATCTTTAAATATTGACATGTACTATTTTTCAACCTTTGAGAGTGAATCTTACAGTGCTTACCTTGCTGTGCTGGGTCTTAGTATAATGATAAAAGAACATATTGAACTCCTTCAAGCATTCATCTTTCAGTTCATAAACTCCATGGCCAGACACACCCGGTTTCCTTACAGAGAAATATTTCATAATGTACATATCAATATGTATGTTCAGCACCTCTTCGAATGTAAGCAAACTAGTAACACAATTTACCTGTCAGACCACTTTTTACCTCTATAGCTTAGAATTTCAGACATTGGACATTACTGCATAAAATTCATTACTTTCGTTAACCAAGGTACAAAATAAGTAATACAAACAACTACTTTCAAGCCAGTGAGATTTTCTTGAACCTTCCATATAATTCCCAAAGCAAAATTCCTAGGTACACCTATAGTTACTCTTGATTAAACATAAACAAGCAACCCACAAGGAATTTAAAATAAGGCATACTAATATAAGTAAAATGACAAGACGTTTTTGTGACTAAAATAGCATACATTTGAGCCATGTTTTTCCTTAACAGCTACAATTGATTGTTCTACGTTTGTATTTACTTGGTAGTTAATTTTATTTAACATCTATCTGAAAGCTACAGCAAATTAGCCATTAAATAACATCTAAACCAATAATTATTTGGTGATTGCCAAAGGCACAATTAATGTTCCAAACCATCTCTGAAATATAATGAACTTTTGAATATTTTCCCATAATGATTTGAGATTACTAAACTCCTGAGATTTCTCAAACTGAATCTGAAGAAAGAAGGGGGCAAAAGGAGAGAAGATACAGCTTCAGAAATTCCATTACACTTTTCTTTCCTATATGAATTTAAAAGTATATTCCAAGACAGCAAAATATTAGCTGAACAGAGACTGTGCAGCGCAGTGTGTTTAATAAATATAATCCAAGAGATCTCATTTCATGCTCAAGCTACCTAAAAAACAAATATTGAGAACTTACTTAAATGTAGCCACTTTATCAATTACGCTCTCCAAGCCAGTTTCATTGTTCTCCTGGTAAAAAATTTAGTTTGGGATAAATACACAATGACTCAAATGTCTTCAGTATTATGCTAGATGCAACAAAAATAGACATACAGACGTTTGGTTTATTAATGAATTAATATATTTTGCCCTCTATTACTCAGAAAGCAGATAATCATAATTGACAAGGAAGCACCAAAGACAGATAATACTTTCATTTAACCATGTAAAATTTTATTTACAACAGAGCTGATCTCCAGAAACAAAGCAGTGCCGGACCCAGGCTCAGTGCAGGGAAAATCAGTTTTAGCCTCTTAAATCAGTGAATGTGGGTCATCCATTATTCGTTTCTGATAATATTCCAAGCTATTTAATTGCCAATAAAACTGAAGGGTTTTTTGCACTGATTGCCAGCCCTGAAAACTTGCACATACTATAACTTCTAATCCGCATCCCTCTCCTTTGCTTGAATTTTAACAGTTGGAATAGAATCGCAGGGAAACCTGTGCTTTCAAACAGACCTGTACAATACTTGACTTCCAATGCACCTGCCCAGGATTAAGTGATCAAAATTTACACAGACAGATTTAGTGATAGTACACAGGGCAGAATGGAATCCAGCTGCACAGTCTTAAGAGGCCAAAAGATAAAATAATTTTAAAACTTTTCTTTTTGAATCTAGGAGAACTACACCTGAATATTCCAAAGCCTTCCACCTCTTCATCAAAACACACAACCACCACACAAGGCTTTTCAGATTGCATCATACTTGCATCCATGACATTGACCTTTACATCAGTAAGGTGTGTAAGCTCCTTTGTCATGCTCTTTTGTAATTCTGAAACCAACATTTGTGCTTTATTATCAGAAATAAAACACTTCCATATAAGGATATGGAAGCCAAAGCAGAGAAAGACATAAAAAAAGTAAATTAAGAAAAAAAGTAAATAAACCAGGACTCACATTTTCAGGCAAGGATTTGGTAATTGCACTATGAGCCATTGGTTCAATACATAACAGATGAATGATTTCTCTCATGATAACATCTTCTTTGGTCACATTACTCACTCCAGGCACGTATCTTTCCCCTACCAGAGTGAATCAAAAGGAGAAGAACGGCAAATATGACAGTTATAAAGCAATTCTGAATTTTGCACAGAAGTAAAGCTATTGTTGGGTTGGTTCATAGTATAAGTTTGCATTTTCCAAAAACTTAAGTGTCTGAGAAGAAAAGTGCCTTTTAGTATGGCTTCTGAACAAAATGGACTGAGAAGGAGTTTCTCTTCATATTCTACTTTAATAGTCAATTATGAAGTTATCTAACACTGTGCAACCCTTATTGCTCCCAGCTGACAAATACTTCAGTTACTAAGCCACCTATTTAAAATAGGATTTCTCCAAGAGTCTTCCCATACCATCTATGTTAAAGTTATTAAACCTTTAATAATCCATTACTACAACAGATAAAAATTAAACTTACCCACAACATAAATGAGAATCTGTAGCATCTCTTCTATTAACACATTACATTGTTTGATCAAATCCTGCAAGAATTAGAGAAATTAGTTAAAAAAGAGAAAAAAAGTAAGGAAAAATATGTCAAATGACACTGAGCTCAGCCTTCAGACGCACCACTTCACTGAAGCATTGTATAGTAAGAAGAAACATCCAATCTAAGAAGCTGGAAAAAGAACGCCTGTAGGAGAGATGTTACTCTGCAATTGAAGTGCAAGATCCACAAACAGAAAAAGAAACAACAGCTCAAAATGTATCCCAGATGAGGTGCTAAATGGAAGTTCAAGCCTCAATAAGCAGCACAAGAAACCAAGAAACTTCCCGACAAAATAAGAACACATAAAACTACTTGAGACACAGAAATGCTATGGAGAAGTCATTTACACGGGTTTTGAAAGACGCCCTATGAAATAAAGGTCAAAGACAGCAAAACCTGTTTGCTAATTCTGAGTAAGCCTCTACAAAATCCAAACATAAAATCATTTATCTAACCACTAGGCCCTTTGTTAACTGACTTTCAGTGTGGCCATAAAAATCAGCATTTTGCGTTAAGGCTCCATAAACAAAAAGCAAAGAAATCAGTCCTCAGAAATACTTGCCACTTACTTGATTTTTGGTGGGCTTGATCTTTTTGAAAGCATCAGCAAGTTCATATCTCTGCAGTACCAGCAGGAGGAACTGGTTTGGATCCATAAGAGATGCACCTATCTATCAAAAAGCCCAAACTCATATTAACACCAGTTACCATCACAGTTCTTCATTTTTTATGAAAAATACTTTTACCAAAAAAAAAAAAACATATATACACATATATATATACACACACACACATATATATATACATATATATATACACACACACATATATATACATATATATATACACACACACACACACATATATATATATATATATACACACACACATTTAATTAAAAGAAATTCCATGAGAAGTTTGAGTAAAAGAAGCAGTGACTATACCTGGAGCATGATGATGTCTTTATCATACATTTCTTCTCTGCATTTAACATCTTGATAATAGAATACCTGAGAAATAGGAAAACAAATTTTAAGTAGAGAAGGAATGCCCTACCAAATATGCACCAGTTAATGTCTGAGGCTTTTCAAAACCTTAAAACACTGGGAAGCCCTGTGTTTCTTACAAAACAGATATGTAGTTTGATGGAAATGAAAAATATTTTTTCACCTATCCAGGGAAAGTCTATGCTGTACTTTTTCATACCCCTCTAAGACAACATAATTCGAATGGCTGCTACCGATTAAAATCAAAACTTCCTCCTTCTCCCTACCCAGTTCTCAGCAAGACAGTTCTACAGAGGACTACCAATATTTACTTTGATTTCAGCAAAAGGTCCTGTGATAAATTTACACAAAGAATGGCTGCTGTCAAAGGAAAAAAAAAAAAGTGAAGCCAAAGCAGATGAAATACAAGTACTTAAAGGCAGTCTCTTCCTTTACTCAGAAACAGCCATAAGAGATAAAAATACTTGCCTAATTTGGGGAGGAAAGCCATTGATGAAACTAGAAACAAACCCAAGTCATCTAAATTCCCACTGAGAAACTTCTCTTATTAGTGTAGGAGTGATCCCCATGACCTCTTTCTGCACTGGATGAAACCACCACTGGGAGCATTACTGAGGAATACTTGTGTCCTGGGTTCAGCAGTAGCAGTCATTTTTCCCCTTCTTGGTAGCTGGTGCAGTGCAGTGTTTTGACTTTCAGCTCGGGAACAGAGCTGATAACAAGCGATGTTTTGGTTTGGCCAAGGACTTTGTGAGCCTCATGCTCTGCCAGGGAGGAGGGGGAGCCAGGAGGAAGCAGAGACAGGACACCTGACCCAAGTTAGCCAAAGAGGTATTCCATACCACAGCACGTCATGCCCAGGATGTGACTGGGAGTTAGCCGGAAGGGCTGGGAGACTGCAGGGTTGGAGGAGGTATCGGTCAGAGCTTGGTCGGGCTGGGGGGGCGAGTTATCGGTTGGCTGGTGGTGAGATGATGTATTCTCTTCCCTTGTTATTTCCTTTATCATTATTATCATTGGTGGTAGCAGTAGTGATTTGTGTTATACCTTAGTTACTAAACTGTTCTTATCTCAACCTGTGGGAGTTGCATTCTTTTCGATTTTCCTCTCCGTCCCTCCGAGAGCAGGGGGAGGGCAAGAAAAGGGGGGGAAGTGAGCGAACGAGTTACCTGACTGGGTTTAAACCACGACAGTTCTTTTTGGCGCCCAACGTGGGGCCCGAAGGGTTGAGATAACGACAGATCTGACTGGATTAATAGTCACTCGTCACAATGCTGATTTATTGGCTCTCAGAGTTGTTTTGCTTGATCTCACAGCTTCAGAATGTTGTAACTTACGTAGAGCCGGTATTTGCTGTGATAGTGTTTATCAAGTATGGGGCTTGGGCTAAGGTTCTTGTCTCACTGTGCTTTATGGCAATGGCTTGTAATACGGGCGGGCTCCAGCAGCAGGGCGGGACGGACGTGGCCGTGGACTTGTACCTGGCCGTCCGGCTGCTCTTCACCGCCCTGGCCCTCACCCTACTCTCCATCTTCGTGAGGCTGCGGGGAGCCGAGGGGGAGCGGCCCCGGGAGCCGGCGGCAGCCGAACCGGCCCGGGAGAGCGGCCCCGGGGACCAAGCGGCGGCGGGAGCGGGGCCGGAGGCCGCGAGGGGACGGCTGCCGGTGGAGGAGGTCGGGGCGGTCGAGAGGAAAGAGGCGGCTGCCGAGCAGCGGGAGAAGGCGACGGAGAAGTCGAGCCCCGCGGAGGAGCCGAGCCCCGCGGCCGAGCTCAGCCCCGCGACGGCAGAGAGCGTTTCCCGGAAGCCGCCCGCCGAGCCCCAGGAGGATGCAGGAGACCACGCAGCATTTCCCAGCAAGGCAGAGGAGGAAGAACTGGACTCAGTAAAGGAGAAGCTGGTGGTGGGAGAGCCGGCAAGCACAGCAGCTGCACCAGCCCCAGTGACAAGTACAGTAGCATCAACTGAGAGTTCTGAAGGTTTTGAATGGCCTTTGGGTGTCCTTGGGACCTGCCTGCTGATTGTGATGGGGATCAGCATGTTGGCACACACACAGGCTGTGTTCTACCCACCACCATTTTGTCTGATCTCAAAGGTTAAGCAGAGTCAGGTTTGGGTCTTGTCTGGGGTTAGACGACAATATAGGGGGACCAAGAGGTTTTCCCCAAGGCTGGACAGTCATGAGTGGCAGGGTGTGTGGGACAGTATGGGCAAGTATCTAGTCCACTGGGCCCCTCCAGTGCTTTGGAAGCGTCGGAGATGGAAGGCAGCTGTATGGAGTCCCCAGCAACAAGCTGCAGAAACTGCTTAAGGGGACAGTGAATTATTTTAAGCCTGGTGGGCCCATGGCACTTCAGGCCATCAGAGCAGAGATGCAACATAGAGATGGACTCATGATCGAGGGGTGGATTTAGCAATGGACACTATTGCCCAGGTTATTCACGAGTGTGAACACTGCACACAGTCTCTCCTGCTCTGGAAGACTGTTACAAGAGATGGAGCCTGACATCATGGACCAGATGGACTCAGCAGCTTTATAGGGACTGGTCCATGCACTAAGATAAGAGTGCACTGAGATAAGAGTGATGGTATATTGAAAATGTGGGATCTGAGCATGACGTGAATGGTATGGAATAAGGGGTGGATAATGTCCTGGGTTCAGCAGTAGCAGTCATTTTTCCCCTTCTTGGTAGCTGGTGCAGTGCAGTGTTTTGACTTTCAGCTCGGGAACAGAGCTGATAACAAGCGATGTTTTGGTTTGGCCAAGGACTTTGTGAGCCTCATGCTCTGCCAGGGAGGAGGGGGAGCCAGGAGGAAGCAGAGACAGGACACCTGACCCAAGTTAGCCAAAGAGGTATTCCATACCACAGCACGTCATGCCCAGGATGTGACTGGGAGTTAGCCGGAAGGGCTGGGAGACTGCAGGGTTGGAGGAGGTATCGGTCAGAGCTTGGTCGGGCTGGGGGGGCGAGTTATCGGTTGGCTGGTGGTGAGATGATGTATTCTCTTCCCTTGTTATTTCCTTTATCATTATTATCATTGGTGGTAGCAGTAGTGATTTGTGTTATACCTTAGTTACTAAACTGTTCTTATCTCAACCTGTGGGAGTTGCATTCTTTTCGATTTTCCTCTCCGTCCCTCCGAGAGCAGGGGGAGGGCAAGAAAAGGGGGGGAAGTGAGCGAACGAATTACCTGACTGGGTTTAAACCACGACAACTTGCATTCACCATTAGAACATACTGACTACTGAATATTGTGGTGGTAGTACCTGGCTTATCAGGGAGAGCCCATTCCTTCTCCACATCTCTGCAGCAACCTGAGCAATCAAGACAAGACATCTCAAAGGATAATCTACTAGCAGCTCCACTTGGAATTCTTCCTAGAATTAAAGAAAATAAAGAATAAAATCTTTATATCTTTAAAATCACTGAGTGTCAGTGATTTTAAAAGTCTAAGTACTAATGAACAAAGACATTGTCACCTGCAAAATAACTTGTGTGCATGCCATAAAAGTTACTGGATATAGAATCATAGAATAGTTAAGATTGGAAAGGACCTTAAGATCATCTAGTTCCACCCCCCCTGCCATGGGCAGGGACACCTCACACTAAACTATGTCACCCAAAGCTCTGTCCAACCTGGCCTTGGACACGGCCAGGGATGGAGCATTCACAACTTTCTTGGGCAAACCCATTCCAGTGCCTCACCACCCTCACAGCAGAGGACTTCTTCCTTATATCTAATGTAAACTTCCCCTGTTTAAGTTTTAACCCGTTACCCCTTGTCCTGTCACTACAGTCCGTAATGAAGAGTGCCTCCCCAGCATCCCTATAGACCCCCTTCAGATACTGGAAGGCTGCTATGAGGTCTCCACACAGCCTTCTCTTCTCCAGGTTGAACAGCCCCAACTTTCTCAGCCTGTCTTATATAAATCTTAGGTTATTTTCTTAACCACAGTATCAATCACCAGAAGCATTTGAGGTTGGAGGCAGGGAGGGTGGAGAAGAAAAGGAAAGAGAAAATCTTACAGGAGAAACAAACTCATGCAATCTTGAGATGGCTCCAGTCTTGCTTAATCGTACATGAAGACCTACAAAACCAGTTGGAAAAGAAAAATAGATCAAAATCAGTACAGTTTTTCCTCTAATACACTCTAAGTATTGGCTAAAACATCTGCAACTCAAAAAACTACAGGAAAAAGAAGTCCAAGTTTAAGACAGATCATTTAAGATAGATAATCATCATAACAGTTTTTACCAGTCTTTCAACCCAGCATATTATGAATGTATTAGTTTAATGAAATCATTAAAACCATTAAAATTGAGATACTAAACAGCATTAGCAAAAGCTTACATTAAATCATATGTCAGTAATAACTAAATTTCAACACTACAAGGTATCTTGGTATCAAATAATGTGATAAAGAATCTACAGCTTAATAATAGCATACGATTTCACTTGTACTCTACAGCAGCGATCACCACCACTGTGGTCCTTTGTATTCTGACTGGAAATCTCTCCTGGCATGCTGCAAACATGCCTTTCTGGAGGAGCATTTTAACAGTCCTAAGATATATGTGGCTGGAAAACAAATTCAAGATACTATAAAAAATAACATTCATTTAGACAAAAAAGGTAGAAACTACACAAATTCAAATAGTCCAGAAAAAACTGAAGAGTCATTAGAACATGAAACTTTTCCTTCTTGCCTTCCTTACTCTCTCCTGTTTAAAAAAAGTGTCCTCTAACTTCCATGGCAAACACTTTTTGAGAAAACCTTTCCCTTAATGGGACATCCAGGGAACAGGGTTGCCCGATCATAAGAATGTCAGAAAGTCAGAGAGAAAATGATCCACAAAACTTAATCTAAATGTTTTCTAGAGTAAAGAAAGAGATATGGATAATAAACATAATTCAAACAGCAATTAAAGCAAAACACAGCACCTACCAGCAAGAGTCCTAGACAGTGGTAAATGTATGCTGACAGGATCTGCAGACACTCTGTAGGGTCTGCTCTCTAGAGTGTGGCCACACAAGTGAAACACTGTCTTTTCCCGTGAACGGCCATTTGTGCTGCACCTCATCACAGCTTTATGACATTCTCTGTAGGCCCTGAGCAACAGCTCTTCCTGGAATTTAAAATAAATGCAAGGTGTTATATTGAAAAAATCATATATATGCACTAAAACTCCTCACTTGTTTTTTTCTGATGGCATAAACAGTTACTAAAAATCTACAATATAACGAATTACTACTCTGTTTCTTAATACAGAGAAGCACTGGACTAGAGCAGTGGAGTATCCATTAAAATTAACCGAGCATAATGCTTTTGTTCAAGAAAGCTGCTCTAAAAATCTATTTACTTAATTAAGCTGCAGTATTTTAACACTTTGCACCCCAAATTCGATCAAGAAGCTACTGTACTGCTATAGTTCTTCCTTTCTCTCATAGTGGGAAAAACCAAAACAACCCACTTCAAAATATCTTTAACAAACTGTACAATTTCTTCCCCCAGCACAGAGATGAGCTCCAGCACTGATTAAGAGAACTTACAGTGCAATTACCCAATCTGTGCAGTTTCTGAAGTCCACTTCTGAAATTAAAAATTAACACCATATGCTCCAAAACTCAAACTTGACAGTGACACTGTGAACCTAATTCTCAGAATCTTGAATTATGGGAAGTATTTTCTCTTTACGATTTGCCTGGCACCCTGTGCAGCTTTGTCAGCTAGAAGAATATAACCTTCTGAGATCCCTTCTCTCTTTGTCACACTGCAGAATAATTCTTTCAGACTCATTTTTTGTGGAGATCTGTACTGAACAATACTGAGATTCTTTAAAAAGCTGCTATTTAAAAAAGCACTCAGGAATATTCACAGAAGGCATGCATTTAAGAATCCCAGACAATTGATACACTTACGTCACAGGCACACCACTCCTGGAACATCAAAAGAATGTTCTTGAGCTGCATCTGTATAGCAATAGCTGCTTCCCAGTCAGGGTCCACCTCAACGTGCTGACCAATCTCTCTTTTTATCTCTTCCATTCCCTGAAATGGAGATGTCATAAAATACTCAAGCTGTACCAGTGATCAAAGGCTTAAACCAACACATAATCCCATAAATAAATGGTGAAGTATAGGCTGTTCAGGTACATGTAGCTAAAATTGATGAATATTAATTCTACAAAGTAGACATTGCCTTTTCGCCCACCCAAGAGAGAGACTAAAGCATTTGTCATCAGTACGTGATTATAGTCCTTGTTATTGCTATGGACAAAAAGATGAGCAAAAGAAATGCTGTCATTTCTTTATAACAGCATATTAGAAAGAAATAATTTAAATGTGTTGTACCTGCATGCAAGCTAGAATCCTTAGGAAAGAAACAAATCCATCTAAAAACCGCTCCCTCAGACGGTCTGTCCATAAAGTGGGCTTGCTGACTAAGACATACCTGTCCCCAAAGAAAACATTATCATCTTTTGCTCAGAGTTATCTTCTGCTTATGCTTGTATTTAAAGTATTCTTTGTATTAAGATAATCAACTGCATCATCACATTACATCACCCTCTCCGTCACAAACTCCTTTTAAAATATCCACCACACACCAGAGTTGCTTGGTGCCACTCCATTATTTGAAACTAACAGATTTTTTAATTCCAAGCTATTTGGGGTTGTTTGCTTTTACATTATTCAGTTTATTAATGTAATTTGGGACTTCTAAGAGTGGACAATGCTATGCAGATGAGGATTATACAGCTTTCCCAGAATGATAATGAATAGAAGCCAAATTTCTGATGCAGTCTTAGAGAAGATATGTTTTGTTGATTAAAGCAATTGTTACACAGAATGATATCAGTGAAAACATCAAACATTTTCTTTATAGAATATAATTATGGTATTTAAATATTTTAAGTTTCCACAAAAATATAACATTAAAGCTTTATGTGTGTTTTTTGAGGGGTTTGGTTTGAGGTTTGTCTTTAAAGTGGTTTTATCATCAAATTCCTGAATTGAAACACCTCATCCTATCATTTATTCTTTAAGAACTGCTCTAGCTTCTCAGCTTTACACTTACCTGAGGTCATATATTATTGCGTATACCCGGTTCAGTTTGTCCTGACTGTAATCTTGGAAGTTGAACTTGTCATTTTTGTCTAGGTACTCTGGAAGCACTTCTAGGAGTGTCTCTGCAATGGTTGTGATTACATTTTGCTCTTCAATAAGATGTCGGGCCTGCAAGAAGAACATTTAAAATTTTTTTTCCTATTTTTGTTGAAGAGAACTGTCAATTTTTTTTATTTGAATCCAGTCTTTTTTTATTAGAAATTATTTCAAGCATTTGTAAAGAGTCCAAGCTACAAAAACTCCCACGGTATTCTTTATGAATGCAACTTCTATCAACTTAGCATGTTTGTACTCTGACAGCTTCAATGTAACAGACATGCTATTTTTTTCTAGAAAGATCATGTAAAAAAGGACTTTTACGTCAGTATTTCAGGCAAGAAACACATAACCTTTAAAACCTACAGGTATAATTCCCTCCCCCACAGGATTTAACATATTTCACTCCCACAAAGACATTTAACCATTTTCTTTGTCCTCTCCCCCCATGTTTTTATTGTTCTCTAAGAAGGTAAATGTGAACGGTAAATGGATAGTTAATGCAGAGAATGATGCTGCCTAAAACTGACTTGCATTCTCGGTACCTTCTGCAATGGATTTCCACATAAACTCCAGCACCTGCTTACATACTGGCTTTAATAAATCCCAAAATGATTCATTTTCAACTCAGCAATGCATAAAGCCTCTCTGCCAATACAGCAGTCTGCAAAGGTGGTGCAGCTAGCAATCCTCACATTTATTTCACATTTCTAGCAAACACAGGCTGTACGTACCAGAGTGGGTACAGTGAACATCTGAACAGAGAGCGCTGTCACAGAGAGAACTCTGTCATGATCATCACTGATGTATTCTTTTTGCAATGCCTTGTAATACTAGAAAGAGAACAATGAGAAAATACAGTGAGTACGACAAGTGTTAGTTAAAAACGCTTATTTTTTATTTGCAAGAATTGTATGCCAACGTCCTTGTTGGTCAATGAGAAAATGAACACGAGCAAGCAGTGTGCTTGCAGCCCAGAAAGCCAACCATATCCTGGGCTGCATCAAAAGGAGCGTGACCAGCAGGTCCAAGGAGGTGATCGTGCCCCTCTACTCTGCTCTTGTGAGACCTCACCTGGAGTATTGTGTGCAGTTCTGGTGTCCTCAACATAAAAAGGACATGGAACTGTTGGAACAAGTCCAGAGAAGGGCCACAAGGATGATCAGGGAACTGAAGCACCTCCCATATGAAGATAGGCTGAGAAAGTTGGGGCTGTTCAGCCTGGAGAAGAGAAGGCTGCATGGAGACCTCATAGCAGCCTTCCAGTATCTGAAGGGGGTCTATAGGGATGCTGGGGAGGGACTCTTCATTAGGGACTGGAGTGACAGGACAAGGGGTAACAGGTTAAAACTTAAACAGGGGAAGCTTAGATTGGATATAAGGAGGAAATTCTGGAATGGGTTGCCTAGGGAAGTTGTGAGCGCTCCATCCCTGGCGGAGTTCAAAGCCAGGTTTGACGAAGCCTTGGGTGGCATGGTTTAGTGTGAGGTGTCCCTGCCCATGGCAGGGGGGTTGGAACTAGATGATCTTAAGGTCCTTTCCAGCCCTAACTATTCTATGATTCTATGATTCTTCCTTTCTAATAGAAGGAGGTCAAACGAAAATGGCACAATGTCCTGAATGCACCAAAACAATTAAGTATGTGCCCCGCTGCCTTAATACTGAAGATAAGCACAAGTTTAACTGTTCTGCCAGACTGGAACCAAAATACTTTTCCTCCTACAACCATCTTCCCCAATGAAAGAATTAAAAATCTGAAAAAAGGACTGATAGAGACATTAACTTAAAACAAGTCTTCCTCCTGCAGTGAACTGCATGGAAAGTTATTTACAGCTGTTTAGAAAAGGTGTACATTGACTAATGTTAAGCCTTTGATTGCTTTGTTTCGGTCCAGAGAAAATCATGAAGTATCAGTGACCTTTATCAGGATTAAAGTATCTCACCCTAAAACAGAAAACACTTGGTCTTACGTTTTGACTATTTCTTAACTACTGTATCTGTATTTTAAAAAGAAAGATTGGTTTCAGTTCATCTGCAATTTCAAAAAATACACAATACTAACACTGCATTCAAAATTAGCATAAATACCTACATGATTATAAAGAATGAACCAATAACGCTGAAATTAACACACTCAATTAAAAGCTGAACAAGTTGCAGCTTGTTGATAATCCATTACTTAGACTAAAACACTTTTCAGGTTTGGGGGAAATTTTACGAAGTTAATAAAACTCATAACATAAGAAACAAATAACCACTGACCTTCACAAATTCCACAGCGAAAAGTTTTTTGTATTCCATTTCCATGAAAAAGCTACTGAAGATAAGTTCATGAATAACCTTCCTTGCCCCTGTGAAGAGCCAACACAGTGCACATCACTTTATTGTACCATGATGCAGATTATTGTAGAAAAGAGAAACAGATTATTAAATTAAAAATCATTAAAAGCCTTGAAATTGGTACAAAGTATAGTAACAATGCTATTAATACTTTTTTCTATTTTTAACCTTTACTGGTATGTATTTAAAACACAGGGTAAGCATCAATTCACTCACAGTCAGGCTACATCTTGTGAAAAGCTTCAAAATACATAAAGCAAGAAAAATTAAAGAGGCAAATACACACCCAAAATATCAATCATCTCAGACAAAAATAAAGGCTGTATTAGAACCATAATATAAAAACTATGAAGAAACGTAACTCTACCTGCATAGCACTAATTTGCTTTTACATCTTTGTTGCTTGAAAAATTAATTTGCCTCTTCAGTTAATAGCAACATGGATACACAAACCTTTATGAAGTTTTGCGTCCCACAGCATCAACTTGCTTATGAAGCATGGCTTTTCAGACCCAGCTTCTTCTTCGAGACATATCTGACAAAAGATCTGGCGAAAGCCACCTATAGGGATAAAACTATTCATTATTGAAGCATTCTTGTACAAATGAAGTTATAAGAATGAGAACTACAGAAATCTGTTCTTTAAAAATAAGAAACCAAAGCAGGCACATCATTATGAATTATTTTTTAACAGTATTTTTTCTCAGCGAATGAATACCCACATACTCTCTAATTTCTTACTATTATTCTTACATACTTTATTTAATAATACAGTGATGCAGAAAAGTATTTTAAAATGAAAAGCATTTAGACAGCTTTGCAAAGCAAACCCATAAGAAGAGTTTACTATGTCAGCACAGAAATGCACAGGCTAGGCAAGCGTATGCTTTGTCCTGCTTTGAGCCCTGAAAGTCACTCTTTTGCAGTACTTCAGAGCATGTTTTTTACGTTTTCTTGAACCTATCAGTAAATAAAGTATTTGCTGAAGCAGTTTTGGGGATCAACATATCAGAATCACCCACTGGTTACTAACTTTCAGAAATAAACTCTTACATTACTAATTCCACTGGAACACTGCTGTTCCATGAATCAAGCTCCTGACAACCTGGAAATAAATAGTATTGAATTCTTCCTGATCCAAGTTCTACCACTTGAAGCAAAACCAGGAAAAAGAACAGGAATCACCAGACCACAAAAACGTTTCAGCTGAGTACAGAACATCAGGCTCTTTAAGGCATCTACACATATAATCCAGAAGAACAAGGACAGGAACCAGATTTCAATCTGTGCTCCTTAAGGCTCTCATAAAACATATTAAAGGATCAGTTAATCTGTAACAATTTCCTAGCCCAAAATGCTACACCCAACAAGGGAGACTCCTCTTTTAGTTTTACCTTATCTAATCAGATAAAAAGGTAATGCTTAAAAAACTAAAATTATGGGGATTTGCTGGGGGCACTGACACTGGCTTGTCTATATTCACACAGAGACAACAGCTGAATAATCAGCTGTCATCTACTGTTTAAAGTAATCTCATAAAAATCAACATTTCACTGGAAACCATGAAGTAAACCACATGGTCAAAAAAATTGTACCAATTAAAAGAGCTGTCTGAGGAACTCCAGAGTAAAAGATCATTAATTAAATGAATACAAAGTTGAAAAGAACAGAAAGCTAAAATTTGTAAGCTACTGTAAAGAACTACAAAAAGGTACAATGTAAGCCAAGGGAAAGACTGGAAAGTTAACGTTCAGGGAAAAAAAGAAATTCACTTTATTATGCAAGCTACAAAAGAGGCTAAAGCAGACTATCAGATTTACCCTATCAAAAAGGAAGACAAGCAGTGAGTTTGATCTATGCATATTTGCACCATGAAAAGAAATTTTACCATAGCTTTAGTTTGGCAAAACATAGGAATGACAAACAGAAATCCAAATTTGATTCAGAAGTCTTCTTTACAACCATACGCATCAAACACCACAATAATGTTTGAAGGCTTAAAATAGACATTACTGTAGGCTTAAATTTTAAACTAACAATAGTGCGTGTGCCTTTAACATAGTAGAATAGACCAAACTGTTCTAACTGATTAACACTAAGAGAGAAAGGAGTGTTCAGCTGATAGGGAAGGAACATCATGGGACTGATAACAACTAAGGAGACAGTAAATAAGACCAAGGATGCCAGCCTTCAAGATAGAAGAGTGGCGCCCAACACAGAGCGAGACTGGAACAGAACAGAAGCAAGGACATACCAACAGCACTAGGACCCTGTGAGCATGCACAAGCACTGAGGTCATTCAGTAAACACAGTGAGGAAGACTACCAGCGATCACTGTCATAGAAAGACAGAAATTGTAGGTTATGACCCCGAGCTTCCAGTCACTACCAGTGACCACCAGAGACCCCCACTCAGCAAGAAAGTGCAGGCTTAATTAGGATGCAAATATTATAGTTAGTTCCTGGAAACTCTGTAAATACGCATGAGTATGCTAAATATATAGCTGCTGACAGGAAGTAATGGGCGCGCTCACCTTCACCTTTGCGAAGCTATTCGCGTGTGCATCCAGCACTGCAATAAAGAATGCTGCTGTCTAAAACTCAGAACTGAGTCTTCTAGAGTTTCTTCAACCAACTTTTACAGTAACACTACTGTACAAACTTCCAAATTAAGGCTTTTGTTTTCTTGTTTTACTGACACTGTTGATTAATCACTGCTATCAAACATGAAGCAGAAATTAATTCAGGCAGAGGATATATGCTTCACTGATGGATATGTTCTGCAGCTTTCCACTAGCATTAAGGAAAACAAAGAAGTCACTGAAATAGGGCATGTGATGCTGAAACTAAGGATAATAAAACTTCTAGAAGAACAGACAGAGCTCAAGCAGGGAAAGACGTCTATTTTAGCAAGAAGGAGCAGAAAAGTACTGCTATTCATAACCACACTGATGAGTATAACCACTCATATTACTGTTTAATTTACTTAGAAGGAATATGAAAGTATTTTAATAAGAGAATATCATATATAACTCTGCTAAAGATATTTTTGAGACAGTAAGTCATGCAAATAACAGCAAGGCATTATTGTAACAAAAATCAGCTATACTTACTTGAGTAGCTCATGAGTTTGTTCAGCCAAGAACCCAGGCGTAAGGCAAACTTCTGGTGAGCCGTAACATCAGCATGCAGAACCTCCACATGAAGTGGTCGTTGAGAAATGTTTTCAGAATGCCTCTAGGAATCAGGTAAATATTAGCAGATATAAAATAAAGATAACATGAATCTTTATGTTTGTCTTCACCACCCGTTACCTCACCCAAGCAAGAAATCAGTTTGACACTTTATTTCTGAAGATATCTCACTATACCAAATATGGAGGAAAAATATTTTAAGAAGTTACCTTGATTTTTTGTTTTGCTTCCTGACAAGAGGCATAATGTCCTGCCTTAACAGCCCTGCGACCCTGTTTAAAGGAAATATTGAACATAAGACCAAAATAAAACAAAAGCAAAATATCACAAGCCTGGTCCTTTCTATGTTTTATACGTCAAAAGAGAAACAGGGACCAACATCACTCATGGTGCTTTTAGACATCCAGAAGCAAATCATAATCGACAATTATCTTTAGGGAAAAAAAAAAGATATTTTAAATTAACAACAGAACAAAAAAGTAAAGTCTAGCTATCAATATTATCAGTTAAGGAAAATTCATGTATATTTTAAAACAGATGAGAGGGGATTCTGCAAAATACTTTAAATACAAACCACATCAACTTTCTTCCTAGCACAAAATAGATTCATCCTGAATTGCTTTTCTACAGTCTTTCCTATTATTTCTTCTATGTATGAAATATCAGGGTATAAATGTGAGTTTGATAGCTCTTCCAGTAAAGCCCAGAACAGGTCCAACTTAGACTTCAAACTCCCCACAAAGGAAACAGGAGGCATGGTTTCCTAAACAAGCTCTCCACACAGCAGAATTTCACACAAGAGAGGAAGTAGCTTTATGTAGTGGAACTATTATAATTAAACCAATATAACCTAGTTATGCACTGTAGAAGATGCTTAGTAAAATGAAAAGTCTGGTCAACTCTGGATCTGAAATTCAGGTTTCAATCAAAAGGAACCTTCATAATGAAACATTGAAAAGTTACTTTAAGTTCTGACACTGCTAACTAAATAAAACTACACTTTCATTACTGAACAAAAAGAAACAAAAATGAAAACACAGTTTTTACAGATTAAAAAGGGATTCTAATATTAATTTATATATATATATACACACACAACAAATACATACACAACTATAGAAAAACACATTAAGTTTTCTACTTTCATGAAGTGAAAAAAACATGGTTGCAGTTAAGATGATTCAAACACTAATCATGCTTTCCTCCCCAGTAGAAAATATAATTACATCACTGGTGTAAGGTCTTTACATGAGACATTATTGTGGAAAATGAAGTAGTAAAATTGTCAGCTTCACCCATATTCCTTCAAGGATTCTTCCTGGTTTCATTTGCTTAATTTGAAGTTTTAAGATTTTGAAACTAAGTCTAAGCCAAAATAAGAACTAACTCTTGCAAAATCTTAGGTACATTTCTAATGAAATGTAACCGAATATGCATATTGCTGAATTGTGTATTTTTCAGACAAATAAAATATTAACCTCAGTCATGAAAAAAAAAAAAGGGCACAAAAATTATGCCAAACATGAACAGAGCAACTTCAGATAAATCAGCTTTTCCCTTTCTCAAGAAACTGGAGTACTGTCCCAGAGAAAAAAAATTAACAGCTTAAACTTGAAGCAAGTGCTGAAAGTGCTGATTGAGTCACTCTGCAACATTTCTCTCACCTCAAGCTCCAGCATCCCAACAACAAAGTTCTACAACCAAGAGACTATAGTAGCGCTTCTTCATGATTAAAGAGTGATTGTCTCCCATATCCAAAATGCACTAACCTCTTTATCTATGGCAGTAGTATGCAACTGGGCTTCACTGCGTTCGCAGCCAAGTGCCCTTTGCAGGCTATAGATGACATGATCATAAGAATGATGTTCATCATTGAATAGCACACAGTAGTAGCTGTCTACTTTCTCTCTACTGGAAAAAAAAACAACAGATCATCATGCAAATAAAAATAAAATTGTAAATAGTGTCCAATCCAATACAAGCAACAGCTCACTTGACAGCTTGAGAGAAATGTCAAATACAAAAAAATGGAAGAAAGCTAAGAATATTTTTCATGTTAAGGGCACTCCCCCTCTCCTACGTCAGAAAAAGACCCAGAAACCATGCATCAAATACAAGAGATTTTAATCTGTTCTCTTTGGAAGGAAGTCACCTATAACTATAACCCATCTTTTCTTCCTTGTTGAGGTAGTCATGATATGAGGGGCAGGCCTTTCTGACCTTGGCAATATCTCTGGCGTAGATGCACTGCCATCCACATCATTGACTGTCCTTCCACATCCAGAGGTCCTATTGTAGAGAGGCATCTAGGAGGCAAGGTGGGCAAGTAGAGTGTTCATCTGCCACCACAAATACAGACTTGCCTCCATTTACTCCTTCCTTTTAATCTACTGCCTTCAGCCTGGCAGGGGGAGGATACAGGATCTTGTTTTTTTTTTTTCTCAGGGAAGGCAGAGCATGGTCCCACCTGTCTCTTTCACAAACTTCCTGATGCTTCTTAACCTTCCTACTTCCTCTTGTGGCTCTGCCACTAGGCTGAGCAGATCATCCACCTGGTAACACCTCAAACAGCTGTTCTCAGTACTGCCATCTGTTACCAGTGAAAGGCTCTAGCACTCTATGCTGCCTGAGACCTGGATGGCTGTGTGTGGAAGCCCTGTCTGGGCTGCCACATCCATTCTGGTGAGTGCAGGGGATATAGCTTTCTGCCAGGTGGCTACCACAGATAAACTCCTTCTGAGAGTGATGACCACCAACTGAACTCATGTCTTGAGCTGGTATGGTGAGTACACCCTTCCTGCACGCCCTGCCACACAAACTCCACACCATGCCCTGGCTGACCCACCACATTCTGATCACTAGCACTCCCTAAGCTGCTTTTTATAGGCATAGGGGTGGTTGTGGTTGCTATGGCAATGCCCAGGCCTCATCAGCATCTCTAACAAGACCTGCCAGCTACTGGCAGGTCTCTCTACTGCCCTGGCATTTCCCTGTATCGGGAAACCCTACTCTGCACCAAGACTTGCCACTCTGATGCAGATCAGGCCCACTCCAGAGCAGCTCCCCTCAGCACAGTCACACACTACTTTACTTGTCCCATGAAGTATCAAAAGCTTTTCTCTATTTAACCATAGGTCAAAAAGGCTACAGAAATGCTGTTTAAAGGGATTTGGGCAATAATATGCTTGCATATATGTAACAATAACACAGGCAAAATTATTACCAAAGTTTCTAATGCCTTAAAAGGAAACTTTTAGGACCACCCAACTCCTACCTAGTTGTGAGCTCCGGGGGCAGTTCCTTCTCTTCTTCCCATATAAGCATATCTACAATGTATTTTATCACAGAGGGAAATACCCTCCTAGAGTTCTCCATAATTTCTTCATTCAACTGACATTCAGAATTCTGTAAAAGAAGAGATATACTTACGGAAAGAAATTCTAGAAATGAAAAAAAAAAGTTGTCAGAACACCTTATTACTGTATTTGTTTCAAGAAATTTGTCTTCTCATGATTTTCAAGTGAATTTATTTCACCTAATTTCTTGTCTTGAAAATTATTTCATCCCAAGGGCTGTCGTTAGTATTCCAACAGTTCTACCTACCTTTTTTTCTATTTTTTTTTTTTGTTTGACACATCCAGTTTTTATCTAGGAATAGACCAGGAGAGGTGTCATTAAATGCAAAAGGAAACTTCAACTTTTCTTTTTTTTAAACTTAAGAAAACTGGTTAACAGCTTCCTGTACACCTGAAGATATTGAAAGTTTGTTGTCCAGACCAAAATTCTTCCTCTGTATTTTTTGCTCTTCTGTGCAGGTATTACATCAAACATTTTGACACTCCTTGAACATCCAAGAAAATCTAATCTCCAAGAAAACCAAACTCTGATCTTTTCAGAGACCTAAAAACCATTCAAAATATCCCTGTGAACTGACATATTTTCCATCCACCCAGATAAAGCTCATTAAGTGTCTACATCATATAACATTATTAATCTTTTCCATAAGCATTTGAGCAGGAGAGAAAATAAGGTTATAAGCAAAGAAATTATCAAATTTTCATTTCAGAATGAAGC
Source organism: Pezoporus occidentalis (assembly GCF_034315485.1). Lineage (NCBI taxonomy): Eukaryota > Metazoa > Chordata > Aves > Psittaciformes > Psittacidae > Pezoporus > Pezoporus occidentalis. The sequence continues at coordinate 3,829,652 of NW_026915791.1, read as the reverse complement.
AATCAATATTCAGGTACAAGACATAGATACACTGCAACATTTTGTTAAAAGAAAGTTTTAATCCAAAGGCCCTGATGACCCTTTCCATGTACCACCTTCCCTTCAGCATGTGCATATATAAATGGTATATAATATTATTGTTAATGCAACCAAATCCAATAATTTCATATACAAATAGAACACAGAAACACAGGCTTACATTTTCTAGAGTATTTACACAAAGATTCCTATGATTTTAGGATCATCCAAACCGCCTACAAAATCTCAATATGTGTGTGCTTGCCAGAGCACGACAAGATGAGAAACAAAGATTCTTTCCAAGAATAAAGTTTTCACATGTGACTTTTAGTCCCAAAGTACTAAGAACACTCACCTCTGCAATGCACAATCTGGCATACATTAAATACAAAAGAACAGAAAGGGCAATGTGTTTAATATAGCTAAGAATCATGTTGATTGTTGGGTTGTGTTTTTTTTTGGGGGGGGGGGGAAATCAACTATAGTCACATTTATCCATTTATGAAGAAAACTACTTAAAAAAAAAAGGCAGCACCAAATAAAATCATATTATGTCCATGACAGAACTGCTAAAAACATAGTGGAAAAGAAATAAAAATGCATGGTATGACCAATTGCTTCCAAAGCTCTGAACAATGTGACCTCATAAGCATTAGAAGAATAATCTGGATTCAAACATACAATCTAAAATGTCTGCCAATGAAATCACAGTCCCTAAATATCACTGTGTGTACATACATAATTTTGGATAAGCTTGTGGTAGATCTTGGTATTAAAGAATGTAAATGTCTGGGGTAATTACTATTTTCCCAGACTGGCAAAGCTATCATCACCTTAAAGTTTGAAGCAGAATGAAAAAAAAAGCAACAGTGCAACGAATAATCAAATTGAACTAAGTTGAAAATGTACTAATTTATTTTTCCAGTATTTCCTTATAGTTTGGGTTTTTAAGCATTAACATATAATAACCAAATATGATAGAGCTGGAGGAAAAGAGAGCTGTGCATAGATACTCCAAACAAGAGCCTTGCAGTAAGACATGCTGCTCTCTTTCAGTCTGTAGAAGAAATCAAAGGAAAAAACATCAAAGGATTTATAAACTATTAAAACTGGGAATTACTCATACAAGTAGCAAGAAGTTAAATGATGCAATGTGGCCTCCAACACTATCCACATTAACAGAAGTCACAGTAAAATGACATTAAAATACATCTAATTTAAATTGCAAGGGTAAAAATAAAATCGCCTAGAACCATGCCCAAAAATGTGTAATTATTTAAGCTTCAGGTAAAGCTTCAAAAAACAAAACAGTGGAGGAATGAACAAAGTAGCTCAGATATCAAAGTTCAAAAATAACTAACAACCAATTCTTTATTTTTATTTTCTTTAAACAAATGTGGCAGTATTTTTATCCCATCTCAGACACAAATTCAGGAAGTTACCTGTTTTTAAGGATACATTTGGGCAAAAAGGTTTTTGTATTTCTGGCTTAGTGAAGATACTAATTTGGGATCAATTAGGGAATGGATGACTCCTAAAGGCCTGGAGTGCAGACTCTAAAAATGAAGGACTGCTTTTCTAAGCCCCGTATTACATATATACCAACACATTTTGCAAATTGTAAATCTCCTCATAGTAAAACTCTTTTTGCTTTTTAACTAAGGTTTACTTAGGATGTTTGTAAGGATCCTGTATTTTACTAATACTTACTTGTTATTATCTCAGAAATGCTGAAAAAGTGGGTGCTTATCTTTAATGTTATAGATTGAAACTCATCCTCTACTATGGACTCATTTTTAAAGAGAGGTTGTTCTGTAGATCACTTTAAACTTAATCTACCTTTTAAAAATAGCAGCGAGTTCCTAAGCAAATTTTACCATATTCTGCATAGCAAACATAATGTACACATATCCCTCTTCTTATTTGCTCCTACCTGTTCAGAGAAAGCTTATAAACACCCTAACATGATATAGCCTCTTCATTTAGAGTCATTAAAGGAATACTGGTCAGGATCATCCAGAAAAGAATGCTTTTGTTTGACAAGCATGTGATAAACTCTTACACTACCAGAAAAAGTGGTGGAAAAGAAATAGGCAAGATGTTTGTTCAAATGCACTTTGCAACTTATTCCCTTGAATCAGCACTATATACTGAGAAAATTCTTACATTATGGATGTCCTTGATTCTCAAAACAGAGAATAAAGTGTGAGGCAATCCAAACATCCATGAGCCTCTTCATCATGAAAAACATCTGACAGACAAGTCTTTTATTAAAAAGGAAGATGGTCAAGCAATGCAATCTGTTAAATAGTTACGTATAGCGTATATTAATGTACTGATGCATTTCGTTATTCTAGTGGTTGTACTCCTGCTCTTTACTAGAGAGTCTACAGGAGCTGACTGCATAATAACTATATATACTGGCAACAAAAAACTACTATAATAGTAACTCTTCTCCTTCAAATCCGAATAATTGTCTAATTATATGTTTTCTAGCATCCATGACTCTCAGGTAACATTCATTGTAGGAGTATGTTCCAGTTCATGTGACAGCAGTTATAACATAGCTTTGGACTTGCACAACTCCATGACAGAAGCAGTGGTCAAACTAACTCACTGCAGACCAACCAAAGACTTTATCAGAGATTAGAAGAGAAATATTATTCAAAGCAGCATGGGAGGTTCCTTGTTTCCCTATCATCACAGGTATGATAGTTCACAGTAAAGTTTAAGAGATACTGTGTTAGCTGCTGTCATTATTGATATGGTCTATCCTTTAACCTTATCTCCATTAGATACAAATGGCCTGAAGAACATTCTGAGCACCTTATCCTCATCCAAACAGAAACAGAATACTGTGGACTCTGAATGCCTACAGTTTCCTCTCAATCTTTGTTTAAATACGGTTTTGAAAAAAGCTCACAAGACTTGGACAGTGAATTTAACAAGAGTGAAACAGTCTTTTGGTATAATTGATACAGGTTTTGGTGTTTTTCCTAATATTTGGGGTTTGATTATTTTATTTTTTATGACACAGCTGTTCTAAAGGAAAGGGATATAAAAAGCAGAATATGCTGTCACAGGTGCAAATACCAGATTATGAGATCAAAATCTATACTTCGCAGTGAAACAGGTTCCCCACTGGGAAGTGAACATTTCATAAACCATTTTAAGGACTCTGGTCAGAGCTGTTGGAAGCAAAACCTACTGTTATTCTCAAAAGTAATGTGCTGAAGCAACTGCTCAAAGATCCTGTACAAAGACCTAAACTTTAAAGCAGGGAGACCCATCTATTTTGTTTAGAATCTCTTTGGTAAAGTTCTTTATGTGCCTCATAGGTCCATGTTCATCCAGGTATCTGTGGAAGAACATTTACTTCTCAACTGAGACATGAGTTTTGTCTTAAGACCATTACTAAATTCTCTTCATGACATAAGGACATCTCATTGATAAGCCAGAAATCCGATATCAAGTACCTTATAGCATAAATTTTCCATGGTATCTAAGTGTGGCTTTGAAGCTGGTAGACACAAGAATTCTCTATCCTCCTGCATATCCTGTATAAACAGTCCCAGGAATCTAGCATTGCAAAAAATCCTATTTACCTTCAGAATGCAAGGACAAAAATGAATACTTCCCAAAGAGGAACTGTGCTAGGTTCTTATTCTTGAAACACCTCTACAACATGCTGAAAAGAAGTATTAAACACGTATGTAGTAATGGTGACAGAAGTAAAATTAACCATCTTGGGGTAGCTATCTTGAGGTATTCTAACATTGAAAAAACAATCTGCCTCTTTTGATTACAAGTTTTCATGAGTAATATGTAGGTATCAGCCACACATACCAGATAGCTCAGTACTCAGGGATAAGCACAGCTCAGCAGAATAGACTGTGCTGAACTAGGTGAACATTACAGTGACAATCTCCAGCTGGTAATCAGATGACCATTCTTGGAGCTTCAGCTATTTTTATCCCTGAAATCCATGAAGATTCATGGTTTTTTGAAGGATGAACACGTGAAGGAAAGCTTTGTCTCATTTTTCTGTAAGACCAGTGCTCTTTATTCCTTTTCCATTTGATTTTTCACCAGATCAAATAGAACACTACTTTTGCAACAAACCTGGGTGGAATTACGGGCCTATTTGCAATGACAAAGCCTAAGAGGCTTTCTGTCCTGATTATTTCAGGAAGTAGGACTCTTAAAAAAAATAAATGTACCTGAAGCAACCAATCTGCCCGCATTCTGAGAACTACTTATAAATGGCATATTTCTCATTAGTATGCTGCTTTATGAGGTATAATAAGCATGAGACGTCATAGTATAAGAGGTTAGTGTTTAGTTTTAAGCATAGGGACTTGTTTTAGTTGTATGGACAGATCACATACCAGAAGCAACTAACAAAAAAACATTGTTCAATAACACAGTAATATGGAAACCAGAAAATATTATCAAAATCAATTATTATATCTAAATATAATAACAACTAACAACTGGAAAACCAAATACTTGTAAATAAGAACTGAGTAATACACACAGCAAAGAAAAAAGCAAGAGACTAATTTTAATTCCAAATCAAAGACAGAAATGCACCAGATAGGTAGATGGAACTGTTCTATTGGTTTAGCCTTTTGTTTGGAGACAAAGGATATTCAATTTATATTGAACACACACCTCAACCAAGGAAATCCTGATTTAACTCAACTGGATCTGCCACATGAATTATAGAATATACATACTCTCGTATACAGAAATAAGCAGGTTTTTTGAAGAAGGCAGTATTAATAATATTTACTGTCTTTAAACAATATTCTTACCTCTTTCGCAGAACCTGATGCTCCTGGCTCATGTTTAGTACACAGCGGTCCAGCCTTCCATGCCTCTGTATCCCCACAGTCACAAAATCCACCTCCAGTGGAGCTATGCATCTGTAAGAAGCATGTACTGAAGTCACAAAATACTCACATAAGAAACAAGAGAAAAATACAAATGGACATTATTTAAGCCAAACACAAGTATACTTAAAAAAATACAAGAGGCACTACATAGCAAATGGACTTTTCAGATAGAAACACTTATAGGGAAAAGGGGAGACACAAACTTTTTAGCAGAAAAAAAAGGAGGACATACAGTTGCCACTGCAAAAAGGTATGTAAATCTAAACCAAATTTAACTAAAAAACAGATGAAATAGCCTATGACTAATAAGTGCTTCATGAATGCAAAATAATAATTTCTGCTTTTATGAGCAAAATTATAGCAAAAGTACTTAATGCTTTTTTCTGAAAATAATCTAAACAAGGATGCATATATTAAACATTTTGTAGTACCTCCACTTCTAGCAAAAAAAATAAAATATATAATCAGCATCTAAATAACTTCTTGCCACTTAAACTTGGCATTACACTTCCAGAAAAGTACAAATTCTGACCCATCATTGTGGCAAAAATAATTCCTTATCTTACTCTGAATTCCCAATCCTGAAAAAATTATAAAAACACTATGTGATCCAATAAAAAGACATTCAACATTGTTATTTTCTTGAAACATTTTAAAATAACCTGATCTAATTAGACATGGTTTGAGCAAGTGGTTGGACTACGTGACCTCTTTAGGTCCCTTCCAACCCAAATTATTCTATGAATCTCTAAAGAGTATAATCTGTATTCTTTACATTGCATCTTTAAAACAGAAATGCAAACCTGCTACCATCTGACTATTTCCATGGCTGATATTTTGCCTGAAGTTACTGAAAAACAGGGAAAGGACAACAGCTTCTCAGCCCAGCTGTGATGCCAAACTGCTCTCTAATCGTTATTGCCTATTTTCCCTGGTTTTCATCTTGCCTCTCCATAAATTGTGCATGCATCTGTAAACAGAAATTATATTTGCATTATCTAAGTAGGTTTGTAAGTCTTTGAATAAATATCTACAACACATTTTCAAATCAGTATGCAAAGGCTTGTACACAGGAACAGAATACAGTATTTTAGCCCCAGTTAATTCTGAGATTGCTAGGAACTTCTTCCAAACTCTCATTGAAACATACCTACTTAAAAGGGATTTATGATCAATTCATAATACAAGATAAATCTCTTCAGTGGATGTCATGTCAATGAACAGAAGGAATACCTGCAAAAAAGGCTAGCCTGCTTTTTGGCCACAAACGGCAATTAAATTGAATATATAATGTTTCTGTACACACACTTCATATATTGTTTTCCATTTCTGCTTCCAAGGCTGTTGAAATTAGAGTTCTCGAAGAGGGCAAGCAAAAAATGGGGGCTGGGAAGGAAACAGTAGATGACACTTTAGGCAGCGAGTTAGCTAAGAACTATTTAAATTATCCTTTTTTAATTAAAGCATGGGAAGCTCCCAGAGATAACAGACTTAGCTTAAAGAGGATCAAAAAGATATCAGAAAGATACGATCTGTCCTAGAACAACTCCATCAATAAAACAAAACAAAAAAAATACCACTTAACATTTGTTTTAACTTTACCATAGTCCACACTAAACACAAAGTGGTTCATGCAAATCTAAATGGAGGAACAGAGTGGAAATGCAGACACTGCATCAGTGACGTAAATGCTTAAGTTAAGGCCCTTGTATACACACACCCATTCTAAATTTCCAAACAGCACTGACTGGGACTCAGGTCAGGACAGGACTGTTATTATCGGTCACAACTTCTTGCTCTGACATACACTTCTGTGATATTGCCAAAGAGAATAACAATGTATGTATTCAGAAACGCTCCCTTACCCTCTGGTTCTTGAATTAGAAAGTTTCTTAAAAGAAGTTTACACAGTTAGAAACATGAAAGAAAAAAATAAGTAGTAAATCCCAGATTTTTTAATATAAAAATTACTAACGGTTTATATGCAGCTTATCATTGCAAAAAAAAAAAAAAAATTTTTGCTGAAGCTACAATTTCTTAATACAGTTTTTTTCTACCTTGTACCGGTGGTTCTTGTGAATGCTGTTCTGGAAACAGTCCATACAGAGTACACAAGTCGGATCAACTGCACAGTCTCTGCAACAAAAATGGTAACTGGAAAATGTTCTAAAACAAACACATGGAATTTCCATGCACAGAAGAAAATGCTGCTCTGAGATTAACAACAGATTCAAATTATAAAAATATTTGGCTACTCCACATCACAGAAAGATGAAAGCCAATCTTGCTACACTTGAACCATGTACTCCAACATGTAATATCAGATTCCATCAGAAACATGTTTGACTTCCACTTTCAAAACTTGTTGCTAACATATGAAGATAGGCTGAGAAAGTTGGGGCTGTTCAGCCTGGAGAAGAGAAGGCTGCGTGGAGACCTCATAGCAGCCTTCCGGTATCTGAAGGGGGCCTATAGGAATCCTGGGGAGGGACTCTTCATTAGGGACTGGAGTGACAGGACAAGGGGTAACAGGTTAAAACTTAAACAGGGGAAGTTTAGATTGGATATTAGGAGGAAATTCTTTCCTGTTAGGGTGGTGAGGCACTGGAATGGGTTGCCCAGGGAGGCTGAGAATGCTCCATCCCTGGTGGTGTTCAATGCCAGGTTGGATGAAGCCTTGGGTGACATGGTTTACTGCGAGGTGTACCTGCCCATGGCAGGGGTGGTGGAACTAGATGATCTTAAGGTCCTTTCCAACCCCAACTATTCTATGATTCTATATTCCTGCTTTTTCTAAGAATAAACAGTTATTAAAAGCCATGATGACTTTGAAGTAATCTTTATCAGTTTCCCACAATTGTAGCCAGTCTGCTAATGAAACTTTTACTGCACTTCTGCAAAGCTATGTTTCTAACTTTAAAAAGTTAGAAGTTAAAATCAAAGGGGAATTCCTTTTCAAAATAACCCAAAGAATATATATTTTGAAATCAGATATCAACGGTTTCAGTTATGCACTCAAATAATACCTGAAAATTCAGAATTACATTCATGGGCAACCTAGTTCCATTTTTTCTATGTTTATATATATATTTACATATGCTTTTTTATGCTGCCCTTATTCCCTAAAACATGGTCACTTTTTTTCTTTAGAGGCTGTTTCATTCTATGCATAACATGTTTAATGACAGCATAGCAAGTTTTGTGTTTTACAACATTGTTCAACATCTAATTCAAACCTCATTCACAATACATCTAAAATAGTATGGTATTTCTGATTACCGAATTCCTTTCCTTTCAAAACTTTAGATAATAATAGTTACAATATAATTTAGTACTTCTCTAACACTCATTTATTACCATAAATCTACCATAAGGTGAGTTAAAAGAAAACCAGAAGTGTTTGATGCATTTGAAAGCCTGATTCAAGACAGATTTTAACATTTCAGAGCATTTATTTTAGCATTTCAGAAGCCTAAAGCAAATGCATATTTAGCTTCAGTTGCAGTAGTATCGTATTTTGTATAAATACTACCACATTTTTGCAAGACAGGAGCTCAAAAAAAGAGAGACCACCTCCGAGATACACAGCTTTATCTTTTTGCCTGCTATCATATAAGAACTCAGCAGAGGTAGGAACAGAATTATTCCTGTTAAAGCAGTACTAAACTGCCTTGACCACTCTTTTCCTTTGCACAATCCAATGCCACATGCACTATACATTTTCTAGCAAACACTAAGAACTTCTTCAAAGACCATTCTCCTTTCATAAGCAACATTAACTTAAATCTAGAAAAAGTTGAAGAGTATGAAATTGATTAAAATGTTACAGTGCAATTCATAAAGTTTACAAGAGTTTTTCTGGCCATAATATTCTTTTTTTCCTTAATAATATTTTTGGGGTATTTCTGATGAAATTCTCTAGGCTTTTGAATTGTACTGAAAACTACAATAAAATATGCCAGCACAGTTGCAAACTATGCCTACCAGAAAGACCTCTGGCTTTTTTAATATTTTTTCCTACTATTCGTATTAATATGGTTGCATTAATTTAATTAATAAAATTAATCATATCAAATCAATGTGCTACCATCTTTAATACAGTCCAGGATGTGAAAGAAGGTGAAAACCCCATGCTCATACCTTATCCAGTACTTTTAACCAATTTCAGTACCTTTAGTACACTTTCCACTTCCTTCCCTATTTCTCTGTAAGAGCCTGCTTTTCATACATAATTTTCCTCACTCTAACATGGCTTGAAATGTGAAGCGAACGCCACTGCCAGTTAAGCAAAGACATACCATAGCACAAGCAATGACTAGTGTGCAGCACAACTGATTTTATTAAGCCACTTTGCTGAATTATCTCACATAGGAACATTCATGATAACATACCTTCATTCTTACCTGCAAGAGTATGTTGCCTCCCCTCCTTTGAACACCTTCCCACAGAGCTGGGAGGTTCCACTCTGTTGTAGTTTCTCCAGAAATATGTCTGGGTCTTCCCCAAACAAATAACATTCCAAGGGGTATAATATTGCTGCCTGGACCATTTCTTCTTGTTTCTCCAGCAAGGGGTCCATTTCAGCTGAGTAAATATTTGGCACATGTTTTGCCAAGCACTGTAAAAACATAGCTTGGAAGTTGAATCTTTCATCACACCACTGCAAGAAAAGTACACCGATGGAGAAATATAAATGAATAAACAAACATAAGGAAAGTAAGATTAAGCAGTTCTTCTGTGAACCCAAATTTCTCTACCACATCAGAAGTCAGTTCTGCAAGTAATAAAACCCAGAAAAACACAGTTTCTCAAGAATTTCTCTGCTATTTTCTTTTCAATACCCACCACAGTAACCTCTGTTCCCTTGAAGTATTCTTCTAAAACACTCCAAGGCAAGAGTTAGCAAGTGCTCTGCTACTGTAGAGCAACCCATGCACTAATTAATTTTCAACTACACGCTTTGCCAACAGGCCAATACACAAGTCTTGAAGTCTGTTCAGCTGCTGACAAATGAAAACAGCAGCAGCAATAGGTTTCCCTGTCTTAGCTGAGAAAGAAGTTTGGGATTCAACTCCTTAACCTGCTAAGGCTAAATGCTCAGTAAAAATGCTCTCTGAAACTGTTACCCTTCAGTAAAGTTTTGCTGAAACTGGTCATCAGGGTTCAATAGTCACTGACGGAATAGAAGCTCAACTGATTATATAAGCTTAATGTCCTTGGGGAACTACACTGAAATGAAATTTCATGTTTATAAAACAATTAATGAAAGTACTTGTGTTTTGACTTGAGGTTCTTACTTTTCTTAAATTAAGTCCCTGATCTTACTTGCAACTACTCTGAGCAGTCCTCTCCAATTGTTCTATTTCTGTCCTTCAAATCTGAATATTCTTTCTTTCACATTATTCCCATTATTTTGAAACATCTTTTGTTTTCCACCATTGCAAATCAGACACAGAGCCTCCTAAATACAATGTCCATTTATACACAACATCGATTTATGCCAGAAAAAAAATATTTTTGCAGAACAAAGTATCTACTGATATTTTGGCCATCAATCTTCCTTAGCATTACCCTTAGGTAGTCCATTACTTCATTTATCATGGTGATCTATGAACTCAAAAGTTATGGAAGAAAATTCATGATGGAAAAGAGAAGCCCTGAATAATGCGGTCAAACAGGAGAGCAAATTTGTCCTCAAATCATCCTAGATTATCCCCATTTTATAAGGGCAGGTTGACCAGTCTAATCAGCTTTCTTGAATTGCAAAGCATTCAACTCATCCTAAGTAACTGAAAATGAAGATTCATCCATGAAGTGAAGGGAACCACTTATTTAAAGTCCAATTCTAACAAAAATTCTAGATCAAGAACCATAATTTATTACTTGATCAGTAAGCACCACTGTGATCACCATATTGGTCATAAAAACTTCACAATACACACGCATGTAATACCTATGCATTCTGTATACATATACATATATGCACTCAAATACATAGGCATATATTAATTTTCACATATTCACGGTGGTAAGGAGCAAAAGGAAAACAAAGCAGGCTGCTATTTTAATTCAGTAATTAGAATTTTTAAATTACATAGCAACCATTTTTTTAACAATTACACTTAACCGGGGCAGAAGGACTCCAAATTGTAAAAAACAAGTGAAAATTGAATTCAAATTTATCAAATACTTGCATAACAACACTTAAAGAAAAATATCACAGTTAGCTGTGCGTTCTCAGAAAGATAATAAACGGTAACTTGTAACTGAAAAGTGAATTCCTTGATTATATGCATCTATTTTTTTATAAATATGATTTAAGATGAGTGGAAGTAAATTATTCCTAGCATAATTAAACTCGTAATTCAATGATCTTTCTTAAACATGTTTCCTCCTGTAACTTGTTTTCAGTTTTTGGTTTAACTTTCCTATACTGCACTATACCTTTAGCAAGTTACCCTTCCATTTTGGTTGCGGTATTTGTTCAAAAAGGGGATGCAAGATGTGACCCCGCTCTCTTTTCAAAGCACAAGACTGTCCCAGTCTGTAGCTCTTCTAACTTTTCAAGTCATGTTCCCAAGAGATAGTGCAAGTTTAGCGTCTGCATTGCTGGAACACAGCACACCATAGCGTCAAGAAATACAGGGCTAAGATTTCCTGAAAATCTGCCAGAAGTGTAGAAGGGGTTCTCACACAGTCTAACTCACAAGCATTTCAAGCATTCCTGTGCAAAGCTTTTAATTCTATTTAAACGTTGTCCAAAGAAGGAAGGACAGGAAGCAGAGAACAAGAGGAAAAAAGTGAAGAGAGAAAACTCTCTGAAGCAGTCTGGCTGCTTTCTGGTAAACACACTAGGTTATATCCTCAAGCCCTGCATTACCCAGAAAACATCCATTATATTCACAAGAGAAACAAGAATATTATTTTTCTTATTTCTAAAAGTTGCATCAGGCTAAACTTCAGACCCATCCTATACCCTCTGTGTCTCCTAGGAGAAGTAATTTATTCCTTGCATAAAAATCTGTTTACTATATTCAACTGTATAAACTTACACACAAAACTATCAAAAGTACAGAAGCTGCCAAATAAAGCACACCTCTAAATTAAGATTGCCTGTCCAATGCTAGCTTGCTCCCCTTGTGCCCACATACTGAAATTCAGGTTTGACTACTTGGATTAACACTTTTGAGTAGTCCCACCTTCCGCTCACTCCTTTACCTGCAGTACACACCTGTCAATGCTCAGTTGCTACAGATGTAAAAAAACATGAATTAACAAATTGTCAGGGTTTTTTTAACTGAACATATACTGACTGGTTGATAAGTAGAAGGAGAGGATAATTGCTGTGTTTGTGGCGCTGATGAACCCATTAATCTGGTGTAAACATCTACTGGGGACTATCGGGACTAGCAGATGTCCAGAGTGGGTGCAGTTAAACTAACTGATGAGTAGAAGGACAGGATGATTGCTATGCCTGTAATGTTAATTAAGCTGATGCTTCAAAGACTGCCAGAAGTTATGAAGATTGTTGGGAGAAGTAAGCGACTCTCAAAGACCACCACCCCATTTTTGTATGCATGTGGGAAGCTTTCTGGAAAATAATGTAATTCATGTGTAGCCTCATGAATACGTGTGTGCACCCAGTGACTATATAAGGATGGCCTGCGTAGCACTACAGTGATACACGTTAGGAGGAGCTATCCCCCCCTGCCTCCCAGCGCCGTAATAAAGAATACCTGTCAACTTGAAACTTTGTTAGCGAGTCTGTTCCTGGAGTTTTCTCCAAATCATGGTGAAGAGGAAATAAAATACTGTACCATCAACACTGAAGTTCTAACCATCCTACTATTCTTCCAGTTTCTTCTACAAGTAAGACCTACAGAAAAGTAATTTTCCAGATTCGATTCCACTCAAGAATAGATTTGGAATAGTGTACTGAAAGAGGCAGAGGTCATGAGATCATGCAACTGAGATGAAAACATTATCGTGCAACTAAAATACTAATATTAGTCGGCTCCCCACAGCCTCCCAGCACTCACACCCTACTCACTGGGGCCCACAGACTGTAACTAAGAGAGGAAAGCCCAAAGGATGCAGGCCTGAATACACTCCGATTGACACTATTTCACTGGGAAATATTTTGGGGCTGCAAACTGAAAATTACTGAGAAGGAAAAAAAAAAAAATGACCTCCACATGCATTTGGAATAAACCAAGGTTTCATCTCAAATTTGAATTTTGAAATTTCTCAACTTTAAAATATTCCTATTAGCAACCTTAGCAAAGCTTTTTTGATGGTTTTTTTTTTTATTTTCTCACTTTTCATAAAAGTTAACTGAAGAAACAGCCATGCCATCGCATGGATCGTATGGACATAGGCATGGCCCAGAAACAAAACCGCCACAATGACTAGAACAAACTAGGGCAGTAATCACAGCAGCTGCACACCACCACCTTTCCTGTGGAAAGAGCAACAGCCACACCACATCAGTGGGCATTCACAGGTATTGAAAAGAGCAGGCAAAGGTGACACTACTGAAGTAAGTCAGACACACACTGCCTCCTCGCTCTTTTATATTTTGTATCTCTAATCTTCCCCAGCCCCATCTCTTTTCCCCCTTTAATTACCCATTCCCATCACATTCTCCTTTTTTAAGACGACAATAATTCTTGAACTGTATGAGAAAGGGAGATGAAGGGAACCAGAAGGAGTTGCAAAGCTGTGTTGCTCAAGCATAAGCAGTTTTGTCAAAAGAGCAGAAACAGTCACCATTTTGTCCAAGACATTTGATTTGTTCTGTATAACAAAAGCACTCATGTGTAATCTTTAATGGCTCTTCAGAAGAATATGGCTACAGAAGTATCCCACAATACCACTTGAGGAAGAATAATTAGGAGACAACCTCTTATCTTGCATGAAAACCTGTCCTCCTCTCCTCCTCTGTGAGATCAGACTACTAATATTTCTTCCCATGTGTAAGCACACAGAGCACTTCCCAACAGTAAAATCTAGCCAAACATGCAGGCTTCTCCTACACCTAAAAGGACAGTTTGTAGGCTTTTTCCAAACCCTTTAAATAAGCATCACATCAGAAAAGGTCAGAGGAAGAAAGAGCTGTATTTGCCTACAAATAAACAGTGCTATAAAAAGAAAAACATGTCATTGATATATCCAATTTTGTCATTCACAAAACACATTTATTTGTGAATACTGCAAATAACAAAAGGAATGAGAGCTAAGGAATTATATAAGGAAAAGAGAAAAAAGTTACTCGCAATTCACTTTTCACCTACAGATCAAGCATCAAATTATATTTCCCACCACTATGACAGAATTTATTATTGCGACAGATTTATTATGTACATTAATTCAGTAGCGACTACTTCCTTTTTGATTTACATTCTAAGCACAGTCCTGTTTGAATTCTGAACTCTTTTCACACTAAGTTTGCATTCAGCGATACTATAAAAAGCAGCTCTTCTTTAGCCACATTGATTGACACACTGATCTTTCAATGCAAAATGACCGCATGAATTTCAAGACTATATTTTTAGATAGAAATATTACTGTAAACTGCGAGAAGGAATATTAATATTTATAAATATTAAATAACAAATTATGAAAGACTAGACACTGCCAGCAGAACAAACTAAAACCTATACCTAGTCCAACATTCCAGTTAAAAGGAGCAGTAAAAAAGCTTAGCTTGTGCATGACAAACCTGTCAAGCATGGGATGGCAACACCAGTTGCTTGTCAAAACAGCTGGAAGAATCAGGATTTTAAAAGTAGAATGCTGGAGACATCATGATTTCAAGCAAGTGTCACTCAACATGAATACTAAATGCAAAAGGCTGCTTTGCTTTAATTCACAGAACAGTGGTTTCCAGTTAAAAAGATTAGTAGGAGAAGAGATCCCAGAAAACTTTTATTCTGATATTGTCTCTCCACTTGAGCGACCATAAAAGACATTGAAAAGAATAAACATGCAGAAGCTCCTTAACTGCAGAATACTTAACATACAAAGTGAAATCATGAAAGCCTCTCTTTACCTCTATCAAACTGCCTACCAATGGGAGACTCTATCTTAAATATGCTACAAAATTAGCACAATACTACTAAGAAGGTCCAACAGGCAAAACAAAGTAGCCAGAAATTCTAGCAGTAATTCCCAAGTCTGAGGCATGCAATCTACACACGTCATGTTCCAAATATTTTGGCCAAACATGCATTAGGTAGATAGCAATGTACAATTAACATGTCAACACAAGGGGAAACGGGAATTTACTATCACTTATTACAAACACGCAAAACACGTATTATCCCTGGAAAAATAGCAAAATCATCCTATTTGCAGAGTTACTTGCAGTATTCTGTGAGACTCTGAAATTTTATTTTTTTTTCAGTTCTGATTATTTGATAGATCCTTTTAATTTTGTTTCTAGAGAAACAAAGGAAAGACTTTGATTCTTTCCTTGTTTGATCCTTAATGCCTATGCTTTGTTCTCCAACCCTCAAAGGAACAGAGTACCTATCAAATTTCTTAGCATTAGACTGCACTTCAAAAATGGCAGCTACTATAGAAATTGATAAAGAAGTCATTCATTATTTTGGCATAGCTATGTTTGGGGAAAAAATCTCAAATCAAACAAAAAAAAAACAAGGGAAACAAACAAAGTGATAGGTTTTTGTGTTGTATTAAGTCCTGTGAACTCAAACTTGTATTACAACTACGAATTTTCCAATTGTCATGCATTTTAAGATCCAGCGTATACATAGTCTAATTCTGCAATGAATGCGCATACTAAACTTGAGGTGATTCTACCTGTATTTAGCACTCACTCGGCATCTTGCAAATGCTTTCCCTTATACACCAAAACCAACCTATTTATCCCCAGCTTCTCTGCTGCTCTGGGACCTAGAAGCCACTTAAAACAGCTCCATGCTATCAGGAACATACACTTGTTGATATGTTCTCCTGGAGGCACATACCTCTCACAGCACTGTAACAGTATTACCATATACATTATATATATTTATATAAAATAGTAAAATATAAATAGGATATATAAAAAAAATATAAAATAGCCTATAAAATAAATGCAAAAAGTTTCACCTCAACATGAGGAAGAACTTCTTTACAATGAGGGTGTCAAAGCACTGGAACAGGCTGCCCAGGGAGGCTGGAGTCTCCCTCTCCGGAGACATTCAAAACCCACCTGGACACGTTCCTGTGTAACCTGCTTTAGGTGGCCCTGCCTTGGCAGAGAGGTTGGATGAGATAATCTCCAGAAGTCCCCTTCCAACCCTAAAAATTCTGTGATTACAGCCGAATTACAGCAACCAGCAGTTGTGTACTTTATGCAGACTTGAGAAAAGATGACAGATACCTTCACAATCACAGTTTACTCCTGCACTAACAAAAGCCACAAAAATTACCAAGAAATATGAGTAAACATGAAAGCAGACAAGGATGGCAAAGCCACAGCACTGCTCAACACCATAATAAAATAAAAGCACTTCAGTAGAGTGCTAAATATATAGGGATGCAAACAGGATCCTGGCAATGCTCCAGTTACCTGTTGCAACTTTATAGACTTCACTTCTTGGACACAGATACAAGTGTCTACTATACACTGTTCTGCTAAGACACTGCACTGTTCTAAAAACAGTGGGTTTGGCTATGTGCAATTCAGGGTTTATTCACACAAAAGGATATGGTGGTCTACCTAAAGATGAAATTTTGAACTAATTTAGTTTAACATAAACTGTTGTAAAATCATAAGGACACACCCTCTGGTCTAAGCAGGTTAATTCAGTTTAGGAGAGAACAGATTTAAAACTGGAAGCAGTTACTGCAACTCCAAAATAAAATGTCTGACAGATTTCATTAATCTCAAGAAATAACCTGCATATGAATATTAATACCCCCTCCACATTACTACTTGATTACTACACAGCCACACAACAAAGCTTCTCATATACATTTTCTCAACTATATAATAGCAGTGAATGACACAAAGCAAGATCTGAAGTGTTTCAGAATGCACAAGCACCTCCATCATGTTTTGCTTTTTAAGATTAAAATTCAAGATCAAGTTATTTTCCTGACTTAAAAGGATATATTCTAATAATAAAGCTTTGCTTTTCTTGTATACCACTACCCACATATATCCACACTTTTCTACAGGGGTATTGACTGATGACAAAAATGGGGCTTCAGGGAAAAAAGTCCCTTTTCTTCAAAAACATTATTAAAAAGTTATACAAAAATTTGAAGACTTAGCATAAATTAAAATCTTTGAAATATTTTAATATCTAAACCCTGCTAATATATTCCAGATAGGTTGGGTTCAAACTTTAACAAAGGAAATTCAGATTAGATATAAGGAAGTTCTTCACTGCGAGGGTGGTAAGGCACTGGAATGGGTTGCCCAAGGAAGCCATGAATGCTCCATCCCTGGCAGTGTTCAAGGCCAGGTTGGATGGAGTCTTGGGTTACATGGCTTCGTGTGAGGTGTCCCTGCCCATGGCAGGGGGTTGGAACTAAATGATGTTAAGGTCCTTTCCAACCCTATTCTATGATTCTACAGCAACCACCAAAGCAGGGAGGAGGCAAACGAATTTGTTTAGAACACAGATGGACCATCAACCAAAGGGCTGGATCCAGTCTGCAAAGCAAGCTTTTATCAAGCCACCAGCAATGCCTGCTAGCCAGCTACTAGACAAGCCAAGTCCAGCCTATCAGTCAGACAAGCAAACCATGGATGCTGTTTGGAAAGAAAAGAAAGTAAACTTAAGTTTGGTAGTCAGAGTTTACTCCTAGGTCAGTGGCAGTGCACCCCAAATTCAGCCCTCTCTCCTTCAGGGTAGCTGAGCTGAGGAAGCAATACAGCCACTAGAGAGAAACAGAGGGCAGATACGGGACCTGACTTCAACTAACGCAGTGAAATGCCAACTCAGGGACCTCTAAGTATGGCACCCAAACTGAAGAGTTGGAGTTAACTGCACAAAAGTAACCACTGAGTTAGGCTGGGTGCAGAAGAGTTTATTACCCGAGTCATCACCATCCATCCCAGAATCAGGCTGAATCCTGCAGAATCATTCCAGTAATCCTGCATCATGCACCCAGCATTCTGGAAAGGTTTACTACTTATGCAGCCAGACTTGGTGCTGCACTGCAACCAACAGCACCCAAAGCCAGAGATGAAACACGAGAGCAAAAGTCAGCCTGACAGACTTTATAATAAAGCAGATTTGACAAGCTCAGTAAGGATGGAGCTCACTCCATTCAGCCACTTGTTTCTGCTCCACAGTCCCTCAACTTCTTTATTCTAGCACCACAGTGAGAGGACATTCAGCCAGCTGTTTACAGTGAAAACCCAAGTCAGTCAGGATACATCACATCCACCTAGCTAGTACAGAGGTAAATTGGGTGTACTGCTTCCAGATTACAGCTGTGTCTGGCATCCATATAGCCAGGTTCACAATCTAACTTGCTTTCACGAATGCTGTCAGACCCAGCCTAAGTCCACATCCCCACCTACCCTTCTCCCTTAATACCCTCACCCCATATTCCCTGCCTAAATTCCTGCATTTTGCTTGGCTATATGACAGACAACACAACCTGGCCACCCACCTCTCTTGGAATAATAGTAAATCTGGCACAGAGATTTGTCTAAAACAACATGAAAATCAAGACAACTTAGTGGACCAGCATCAACTGGAAGTAGCTCAGGATGTCTTCAATATCTGTGTTTTTCACACCATCGCTATTATCAGTTCTATGCATTTCCTGGGCTAGCTCAGGCTCTTATGTCCTCAAATAATGAGGCTGATTGCATTGCTTTGCTGCTGACTGCAACTATCACCTCAGACTTTCAAGCTTAAGAAGTTGCTTGAGTCAGATTGTAATTTTTGACAGCATAATGCAATCAAATTACATTTTTACTAGTTTAAAAATCAAACTGTTTCTAATACAGGAAAAAAAAAAACTCCACTCACAGGCCCGTAACAGTCATAGAAACATACTTCACTTTAGAAATAGAATAATGGAAGAGTTAGGGTTGGAAAGGACCATAAGATCATCCAGTTCCAACCCCCTTCCATGGGCAGGGGCACCTCATACTAAACCATGTCACTCAAGACTCTGTTCAGCCTGGCCTTGAACACTGCCAGGGATGGAACATTTACCACTTCCCTGGGCAGCCTGCTCCAGTGCCTCACCACCCTCACAGTAAAGAACTTCTTCCTTATATCTAACTTGAACTTCCTCTGTTTAAGTCTGAACCCATTACTCCTTGTCCTATCACTACAAGGCTCTGTAATTACAGGCTGCATCCTTACAACTTGCAGATACCCCTACAATTCTGCAAGAGGAGGTACAACAAATAACTGTTGTTGGCTTAGCACTGCTGCCTGCAAGATAAGTTCTAGGAGTAAACTTCTCCCATTTACATTTTCCTAATTTTATTGTTTGTAGCATGCTGTAAAATTTAAATACGCTACAGGCTTGCCAGTGCCCAACTTTAAACAGTTTCAAACCCACAGTACATATTCAGGATGTTACAGGAAAATGTAACATAAAATGGGACACGATTAAGTTTGTGACACATCTTCAGGCTCCCTTTCTTAAGTTAACGGCCTTTGGGTTTTGAACTCCTCTAGCAAAAGCATTGGCAACATAGTAATCACAAGGTTGCGACAGAAAGCACAGAAGGCCCTTACCTACTACTGTTAACCAGACAGATTAAACACTGCTGTATTCTCAATAGAGAATATTAAATACGTGCTTAAAGTAATTCACAGAAGAGAGAGAATAATTCTATTCAGCAAATAAACAACTGTCTCCATCTACATCCTTTCTAAACGCCACTATTTGTTGCTTTCATTCACACTCTGAGGAACAATAATCTGTTACTAAGCCTTTTTTTGTTCCACAGTAGCCACCTTTAAGGAAGGTAAAGTCACAAAGAGGATAAAGACGCATGTATATGCTACAAGGTCTTAAGGACACAGGATAGTCTCTGAAGCTTTCTAAAGTTTTATGTCGTTTAATTACAGGAAAGTCGAATGAAGACACGGGTCAGGGCCCCGGCAGAAGATGCTGTGGGGAGCTGCCAACAAACTGCTTCCCTCTGGGCCGCCTGACAGGAACTCGCCGGGGCTGGAACAGGGCTGGCTCCAAGGAGTAAAGACAGCTGCCGTCGGGCTGTGGCCAGTTCAAGCCGCCGGGACCGGGCCTGTGCCGTGCCGCGCTCCCAAGGGGCCCGGACCGGGGTCTGCCCGCAGCGCAGGGGGGTTGCGGACCGCCCGCCCCAGGCCCACCACCCGCGGCCGTTGAGCTGTTATGCCTCGGCAGGTGCCGCCGCCGCTGCCACCCGCCAGCAACTGTGGGCCCCACAACAGCGCGTTCCGCCCCTCCACGGCACCGCACTGCGGCCCTGACCCGGAGGACGCGACCCCCTCCAGCGGGGTGCACCGGTTCCCTCCGTGAAGGAAAGGCTCGGCCGAGCGGCAGGGTAGCGGCACAGACAGGGCTCAGGCTGCCCCGAGGGGCGGCAGAGGGAACCGCGCCGGGCTGCAAGCTCACCATGGCTCGCTCCTGAGGCTGCACGGGGAAGCGGCCACCCGCTGCTCCCGCCGCGTCGCGGCCTCCGTGGCTTCCGTCGCCTCCGTCCGCCATTTTGAAAGTGAGGGACGCTGCCGGCGACAGCGTCACCGCCCGGAAGAAACCGCCGCCGTCACCCGGCCACTGCGCTGCGTCCACAGCCCGCCCATCGCAGCCGCCGGCGCCGCACCGCGCGCATGCTCCGTGGCGCTGAGGAGTTTCGGGCTGAGGCGCCGTAGCTGGGGGCTGAGGGGACAGCGGTCGCCTTGACCCGGTTTGGTTTGCTGGGAGGCCGGGACCCGTACGGCAGCGTCTCCTGGTATCATCAGGAGGTCGAAGCAAAGCGCTTTCACACGGCCGACCCGCGAAACTTGTGTTAATCCTGCCTGCAGAGTTATACAGAGTTCCTGTGTGGGCACTTAACACGGTGTTGGTGTTTGCTTACGGCCCTGCATTTACAGCAAGATAATAGCGGAAGTAATTTTCATATACACATGCATATTCGTCCTCCTTCAGCAGACATGGCACATCTGCCATTTGGGCTAAGCAAAGGCAAAATGTTAGGAACTCCGTACAAACGTAGGAGGCAGCAGTAGCTTTAGACACATGCCTGTCTCCAAGGTCAAAAGTGTTTCCTCCACAGCTCCTTGCTACAGCTTATTGTAACTGTTCTGGGTACTCTTGCAGAAGATGAGGGTGCTTAGGAACTTGGTTGATGTGTGACAGACCTGGCCTAAGAGCTGTTGGAAGTCTTAGGGATTATTGCAAAACAGTCCAGTTGTGCAATTCCCTGTGCTTGTGCCTTTCTAGGGCTGGGGAAATAGGGAAGCGGCCATAGCTTTAGGCCTTGCAGGCATACATATTAACCACGTGTCTAGTTCCTCTGATTTTAGAAGACTGCCTTCTTCCATTGCAGTCTTATTGCTTCAGGCCTCTGAGATACTTTTCCTTGCTCCTCAGTTATCAGTATGGATGGCATAAAGTTTGCAGGTGACCTTTTCAGGTATATTTAATAGATTTTTCTCATTGTACATGGTCACAGGTACCCTTGAAGTTCTTATGTCTTCAGATCATCCCACTGTAGCTCTTCTGTAGTAGCTACCACTCATCATTTTAAGAAATGCAGACTTACTTCATTGAAATCTGTCACTTAAAATCACTAAAACAGATTTAGGCATAAGATGTAGGAAAGGACAAAGTCGATTTTGCCATTAAGCCACTTGCCAATTGCTTCAAAGCTTCACTGAGTTTTGTCTGTACACACTGCAGCTCTGTGCTCTATCCTTTTTGGTATCATGGCTGACGACTAACCAGCAGTGTTTGCACAACAGCTGAGTTTAGACTGTGATTACTGGAGTCCTCCTCATACACTGGCATCAACAGTAATATAATATAATCCAGCTGCTGATGCAGTTGAGCAAGAGAAGCAAGGCTGTTATTCAGAGAGCAACAAACGCACCCAAGCAGGGGAGGGCTGCATGTAGTCCCCTTGCTGTGACACAAGCACCTTTCTTGTGTGGCCATCTTTCTGAGCAGCCAGTATGGCTTTGCTTTACTGTGGGACTTTTAGAAGTAAACCAGCTGCTTTAGCTGAACAATTGCATAGACTTATTAAACAAAATACTGCCAAAAAAATGAAAGATCTGGAACTCAGGTAAGCTGGGACATGGCAAAATAAGTGGCAGCAAACCTCTGACAAAACAAATTGGCAGCACTACCCAGGCAGAAATGGCACCAAACATCAAGATCTCCATGGTTACTAAAGTACTACAGAGGAAATAAGAAGAACGAAACAGGAATCCAGATAATTTTTAATGGAGACAAAATGCTGAAGCTTAGTAAGCTCAGCAGTCCTGCTAGAGCTAAAATAAAATGGTACAGCTGCGGGAAGAAACTGAGCAAACCCCAGTTTTCAGGATTGCTCCTCAGAATTACCAGGACTGCTGATTGCTAACTGTTGGTTTAAAAGCAGTTGTTTGGGGTGTTCTTTGGGGAAAGTAAGAAGCTGACAAGCAAGGTGGAAGGCAGATAAAAATAACAAAGCTAACATAAGTTAAGTCCCACAAAGAGCAGCTAAATTAACAAGAACATCTGAGAAAGTAATACAGTCTAACTCAGCTGAGAAGTTTTTCTTGAGCAATGCTAAAAATTAAATCTTTGCCCTATGACAATTATATGAGAAAAGAAAATTAAAATTAAGCAATATTGAATTAGAAACTTCTATCTGTAAAGTTGTTTGAGAATAAATACAACATTTACTATCAAAGAAAACTGGTGTACAGTGACAGAAGCTTTTTCAGCTAAACGCATGCTTAAGATGGTAAGAAAAACATCTCAACAGTAAATGTGGCAGCAGTTAGGAAAACAGAGTTGATAACAAAGAATAACTTACTGATTCTGAAACTCTGTAGTTGCTATAGTAAGAGTCAGAATGGCAAAAAAAAAAAAAAAAAGAAAAAAAAAAAAGAAAAAAAGTTTGAAAGACCAAGAAAAACTTTTAAATTATGTCAGGAGCAAAAACCAAAACTGAACAAAAAAGGTTAATTGGCTAGATTTCTGAGCAGGTAGAATTACAAGTACTGACAGGAAAAACAGAGTGAATGTTTGTGTGCTGTACTGGGAAGACAACAGGATGAGGCATTGGTCTCTTCGTATGCCGGGTTTTGCTCCAGCCGACCAAAGGAACGGCCCGAGGCCTCCTTAGGGCACATACTTCCCCCAAAATCACCGAAACGGTTTAGGGGCTACGCCAAGCCGCGCATTTCAGGTAACGTTTCGGCCTGTAGCGTTTTAGCCGAGCCGTTTAACAAGCGCCCACAGGCCGGCCGCTCCAGGCAGACCACGGCGGAGGAGGGGAGCCCCCGCCCGGCCGCCCCTCGCGCTGCTATCGGTCCTCCGGGCCAACCACAGAGGAGCGGCAGGGGCGGCCCGATAAGCAGAGCAGGGGGGTGGGCCGCGACGCGGAAGTGCTGAAGCCGGCGGCGCCGCCCGGCGGCGGGCAGGAGGGTCCGCCGGGGTGGGCGCATGGTGGCGGGGCGGCGCAGGATGCTGAAGCTGGCCGCGGGGCTGCTGGCGGCGGCTGCTGTGGCGCTGCTGCTGGATTGGTGCGTGCCTTCGGGGACGCCAGCGCCCGCGGCGGGTCAGCGCCGGCGGGACTCCCTGCCCGCCCCCGGGGCAGAGGCCGCCAACCTGCTGTGGGTGGTGCAGGTGAGTGGGGCCGGGCCGGGGCTGCTCCCCTTCGGCGTCCACCAGGCTGCGGCGAGGGACGGGCGCGGGGTTGGGGTCCCCGATGGCCTTCCCACTGTGGTGGGAGACTCTGACACCTTCTCCCGGGAAGCGTCCCTTTTTGCTGTTGCGGAGGGTCTCTGTCAAGCAGAAGTTACAGGTGTTCGGCCAGAATACCCAATGTGCGTGGTAGAAGCGAGTAATTAAAGCTCTAATTATTACACTATCCTATGTACTATCTCGGTACCCGATCCAGTATTATCTACTGGGGTAGTAGATAATGCCTGTCCCTGTCCCCTTCCAAAACTCAGGAAAGTTGTGTGCATGAGAAAATAGTTACACAGATTTTTATCAACGGAAGGTATTGGGCCAGTGTAAGAGTGACGTGTGTTAGGTTAAATGTGCACAGCTTTCTTTCCAGGTTGAATGTAAATGCAAATTAACTTGGCATAGTCTTGGAAGTAAACTGTCACCTCTGGGTACACCTGTGGCCTCTCTTCGACTCTTTCCCCCAGATCAGTCTTGAAGCGCTTAATGTATAACTGACCGCAAGCTGTAAATGTATTTGCAGGTAATCAATGCCTGAGATGTCACAGAGGTTGCATCCAGTTCCTTCTAACAAATAGGCTGCTTTTGCTATTTTGTTTTTATTCTCAAACCCAAGGACACCTTGCTTAAATGTACTAGTTGCAGCCAGTGCCCTTGGTGCATCAGCCAAATAAATGTATTATTAGTCCTTATGTTCTCTCCAATTGCTATGTATTTGCAATGTCAAATTTTCAGTAATTTTTCCTTAAGTGACTTAGGGCTTATCTCTGCTGCAGAGTAGATTTCAAGATGAGAGATATGCTTGAATTAAGATAGATAAAGCCCCTATCTTGAGTTGCTATCTTGAAGAGACTCAACTACAGCAGCATATAGCAGCTGCAAAGCTATGCTGACAAGCAGCATGCACAGATCCATGCAGCATCTCCCATGTTCTCTCTGGTTGTGTTACTTCAAGTGGAGTTCTCCCAGGAATAGGTCACAGTGCAGCTAATTTGAGACTTGGCTTTACTTTCAAGTGTTTATGTTCTCTTTCAGATCTGCCCTTTAACAGATGTCTTATCATAGACCCAACTTGGAAATAAATCAAGCACTAAATCCAGCATTGTGCCTGATGATGTTGTGGGAAACGGGCTTCAGGCTCCCTGGTGACTTCAGAGGTCTAACTTCAGTCACTGGATAGGGCCTTTTGTAGATCTTAAACTTGTATCATAGTAGAGGAAAAAAGAGAGAAGATCTTTGTAGAAAATCAGGCTTCCCAAACACTGACTGATAAAAGGTTGGGAATTTACATTCTTCATTGTTATCAGTAGAGAGTCTTGTGAGACTTTTGCTCAAGCATCTGGAAACAGCAAAATTAGAAGTTTTTATTTTCTCTGTTTGATTGCTGATCTGTTCATAGATAGATGAATTGCAAATCCACAGGCTGAGGAGAAGTAAAATAAGACATTGTATCCTTGTCAGCGGTTGAATTAGATTTAATGTATTGAGGTAGTTTTACTATGCTTTTTGATTCATACTAGCTTGACTATATTAATAAAAATGAAGTTAAGGTTATGTCTGAAAATGTTTACCTTTTTTTAGCATCCAATTCTGATACAGGCAAAAATTACATATAAGCAAATGGGGAATTTCCCTAAGCAGAGTTAAAAAACTGTTTTCAGGCAATGCTTCCTACGTATTCAAATGGCTGAGTAAATAAACGCTAAGGCATTTTGTCTCCAAGGTATTTCATGTAGATTTCTCAAAATGGAAAAAGATCCAGGTTTATTAAATTGAACGTAAAAGTTAATGTTTTTCTTTCTCAGTCAGTGATATCATCAGATGGCCATGAGCATGTGCTCACTGGTTTTTGAGTGTCAGATTTGTTTAAACTGAGGGGGATAAGTTACTAATTCACTGAAATGGAATGGCAGGTGGAATTGAAAGCATTCCCCTAAGATTTACTTGGGACATACCTGAAAAAGCATAATATTAACAACAAAAAAAAAATCTTACTTTTCTTATTCTCTGCATCCCGTCCTGTAGGTATCTTCTGATGTGAGGGCTTTGACTGTTCAGAAATGAACAGCACCTTTTGCAGTTATGTGCGAGTGGTATCATCATTTCTTGGACAATCTTTGTGTTCATGAAGCACATGGAATAGGTTGTAAACACACTCATTAGCTCCATTAAAATGCAGGGATAGAATGTAGTAAGTCCTTCCACCCAGCTGCTGGAAATGGCACACCAGGTACAAAATCAGTTATCAGTATGCTTCACGTCTTAGGTGACTTTAATCTTGTTTTGCTTTGCAGAACTACTTACTGTTAATCTCTTGCAGCAAGATCATTGTGTTGTACCAGAAGCTCACAGAATTTGAAAGTCAACAGGCCAACTTAAAGCCATCAAAACTTGCTGTAGATAGCTAAGCATTTCCTCGTATCATTGTATGCCCTTAGATTGAAAGAGATTTTCTCAGTGTAAATATGATTCTAGGGGTTAGAGATGCAGTGTTATATGTTTGCTCTGCTTTTTTTCTTCCCTAATCGTCCACTTCTGTTTCTCTCTGTATCCCATGTACTGATATGAATCACTACGACTGCTCTTACTTTGCATTCTTATATACGTGATTTTGCAGAACAAACAGGGCAGCAATAATCCTCTGCTTGGGACAGTGTTTAATTTTTCTCTTTTGCAGGTGTCAGATATTCATATCAGTAGATTTCGGGATCCCAAACGAGCTCCTGACTTCGAAAAATTCTGTTCCGAAACAATTGATATAATTCAGCCAGCACTTGTTCTAGCAACAGGTGAGCAATTCACCATGTGGATTTCCTGTTGAATGTGCTGTCAAAGGAAGAGCAAACAAGGAAACTTTAAAGCCTTAAGGTATCTTGAGCAATGGCAATGGAGTTTCAACTGCAGATAGACTGCTAGAAGCAGAAGAGAATAACTTTGCAACTGAAGAGAATTAGTTTTTGTTCAGTGAGTGAGTCTGACAGTGTTTAGTGTATATTATATGTAAGAGACATAATTATGCAATATAGTTACAGTTTTTCCAATACTTATTACTTCACCTTAGTTGTCCCTAGCAGCTCCCTTCCTTCTTGTCCTCCTGCTAGTAACTCTACATCAGTCTTCACTATTTGAAATTACAGAAATTATCAATGTCTGTGATAAGTCATTAGAAGCCAGTTCCTCTCAGAACGATCCCTGCTCATTTGTATGAAATTCAACTATCAATTAATGTCAGATTTCATTGCTGGTTTCTGTTTGAACATATCGTACCAAGACAGGTGAAATAAGCCTTGCCATTCCATTTGATAGCTTGCTATTGAAACAGATTAAGTTTTGGCAAGCAAATAAAAACACTTTGAGCCACTACTATATGCGAGGCTTTAGAATCTTAATGTTAGACCTGGACTTTTGTTTCTACAGGGAGTTACCTATCTGCTGCTTGCTTTTTAAGTTAAGAGTTCAGAAATAGTTAGCATTCATCCTTAAACTAGCAATGCAGGAAGGCATTACTGTATGAACAGAGCTGGGAATGGTTCAAACTCTAACTGGAGCTTGCGGGGATACAGAAGGTGTGAAGTCAAACAAAGCTTCTCTGACTACAGTCTTCAGGTATAACGAATATGTCATAATTGTCTTCATTTTGGTATGGCATTAGTGAAAGTGCTGCAGTGATGTGGCTGATAGATGTTTCAAGAGGCTGCCACATCTACCTTAGAAGGTATTTACCTCTCATAGCAGATGACTGGAGTGTTTAATGCACTTACTCTAGGACACATGGATGGCATGCTCACGTAGTTACAGTATGTGTGTAAGCCTTGCCTTTGTGCACTTTCAGGTGACCTCACAGATGCGAAGACAAGAGATAAACTGGGATCTGAGCAGGTAGAAGTAGAATGGAAAACTTACCAGTCAATCCTGAAGAGATCAAGGGTCATGGAAAAAACCAAGTGGATAGACATCAAGGGGAATCATGGTAAGAAGGAAATTAAACACTTATTTCTTTCCTGAGATTACAGAGCTGATTTAGACAAGTTAGAATATCGAGGTAAAATAAAAATAATCTAAAGAATATAGTACTTAGTAGCACATTAGTGATGGCTATGAACCAGTAGAAGGGCTTGCCATCTACATGTTTGCTTCACCAAGGGCACACTTTGTTTAGAGGCACTTACTGGAATATTAGTACCAGGGAAGAAGGAGTCTTCGTGTATTGCTTTTGCCTTTCAAATGGTAGAACAGAGCTCCAGACGTTAGTTTCCAGGTCATTAGCTTATATACCCCCTTTTTTAATTGAAGGGCAAACTGTAACCTTACCCTATTGAAGAAATGGTTTGAATTTACAAACACACATGTAACCTTTTTTCTCCTCCTTGGTACCCTATTGAAGAAATGGTTTGAATTTACTTTTCGTAGACCTGCTCCCACAGGTTTAAGTTTAAAAGTGTCACACATTCAGCATGTAAAGGAAAATTGATTTCTTTTGAACAGAAAGACCTCATAGAAGTTTGTACACATCCTAGTTGTTGCTACATTCTAAGCAGTCAAACACAAGCTAACAACCTTTTTAAGCTATATAAGCCAGCTGTTACAAGAAGGGCAAAACTAGGAAGCCTAGCACTTGAGGAAAAAAAGTGCATATGTTGTCGTATGCTGCCCATATGTGACTTTTTTACTCCTATTTCCCTATCAGGCCTCTGTTACCAGCCTTAATGACGGACTTAGGCTGCAGGAGAAACCTCCCTAAGTTGCTGTCTGTTTTATACACACTTTTTTCTGGTGCTATAGCTACTTTATTTTCCTTGCATAAGTTAGGTCTTGCCTATAGAGAATGCACTCAGTCCAAAAAGCCTTATGACCAAAGTAGAAACACGTGGTTAGCTTTTAGCCGCTAAATGACAATTTACATTCCCAAAACAACTTTAGCTTTGAGTTGAAACTTAAATGAGAAAACTGTTTTTCTTTTAGGTCTACTGCATCAAGTATATTCTGTGCCTGCTGAGACAGCTTTATTTCAGCATAAGGAAATAAAATGCAGAGGTCAATGATCAATTTGATCTTAATCTCTTTTTTTCTCTCCCTTACAGATTCATTCAACATTCCACACCTGAATAGCATTCGGAATTATTACAGGTACTTTTATTTACCATTATATTCAAGATCAAACTCACTAGACAATATTGTTTTCAGTTTCACACATATGCTTTTCTCACTGACTTTCCTATAGTCCAGTATTGTATTTGCTATTCCCGCTGTCGTTTCTGATGCCAGTTAGTAGACCAGACTAATAGTAAATAGAGAATTCTTTGCACAGATTCTTATTTCTTATCCCTCTGTGTTTTGTAATTGAACATATTGTAAATCTGCCTGTGGCTAGGAAATGTTTTGTTACATGTTCAGTTTCCTCAGAGCAGTTATATGATGTATTTCTGTTCCCAGGGAATGCTTTTCCTCCTCAAAATACATGAAAGAAAAGAAAAAGAAAGCAAGAGAGTACTTCACTTTTTAAAATGTTTTTTTTCTGCATGCACAAGAGGGCTTTTCATGTCATATAGGTCTAAATTTTTTCCAAGCCATTTTAAAAAACTGAAAGTAGAGCAGGAAGAAGGCAGGTGGTGATGATGTGTGGGCAAATATTCTTGAGGAACACATTTAAGATTTACATGTGAAGATAAGTGAGGAAAATTCCCTTTCTTCAGCTGGCTGTTTTGCTTGCACATTGTAAAAGTAACCTCAGTTGTAACTTGTGTTTAACTTTGTGTCCTTAGCATCTGAACACAAAATCTTGTTTCATAATTTTGGTGGTGCTTTCAGCTTTGACTCTTTGGAACTGGAGGAGGACTTGGAAATCTAAACTCGACTTCAATTCAGGCTCTTAAGCCACCCACTTTTCAATAAGAGGACACGTTAAACATCTGATGTCTGGGCAGATATGTTTTCCCATAAATTCTGTGGGATAGGATCCTACAGCAGCTGCATTTTCAGGAGAACATGGAATTTATATGTGGATTTACCATAAAAGGATGAATGTAGGGTGCTAACAAGGCTTTTGGATGCGCTAGTGCAGTGCAGTGCACATCCCTGTATCTTTTGCCACAGTTGTGGCTACATGACAGTCTGTTATCGGTCTTCCACTCTAGTTTAAGGCTGCTGTCAGAAGTCCTAGTGACACACATGGGAAGATGCAGCACCAGTGAATTTGCCAGATCATCTATGAATTTTTGCTTGGCCTGGACAAGCTTATTGATTGGATAGATGCATGAATCATCTGTCTCTAGTCTACACTGAAGATGCACTGATAGTGTAGGCTTAAATTTTAGACTAACAATAGTGCGTGTGCCTTTAACATAGTAGAATAGACCAAACTGTTCTAACTTACTAACACTAAGAGAGAGTGTTCAGCTGATAGGGAAGGAACATCATGGGACTGATAACAACTAAGGAGACAGTAAATAAGACCAAGGATGCCAGCCTTCAAGGTAGCAGAGTGGCGCCCAACACAGAGCGAGACTGGAACAGAACAGAAGCAAGGACATACCAACTGCTAACTCAGCACTAGGACCCTGTGAGCGTGCACAAGCACTGAGGTCATTCAGTAAACACAGTGAGGAAGACTACCAGCGATCACTGTCATAGAAAGACAGAAATTGTAGGTTATGACCCTGAGCTTTCAGTTTTCTTATTGAAGTTCATAATAATAACTTTAATTTCAAAAAAAGAAAACATTGTGAAAGGGCCTTTATGGCGTTGGAAGTATTGATTTCTATCAGAAACTTGGTTTTAATATATTGGCTTCAGGACAACCTTTCTGGCAATTTATTCTGACTGGTGGAGGAACAGTGATATGAACTGCTTTCCAGTTGGCTGTGTTCAAACTATAATCGTCATCTGAACTCATGGATGTTTTAGCTTCCACATATCATGGAGGGAATTAAAAAAATAATAGCAATGACACCACCCCAAAAGCCCCAAGCCCCAAACCCCCAAAAAATCAAACTCCCCCCCCCTCCGCCCCAGCCTAAAAGGTTTTAGTTAATCTCAGATTTACTTACAATTATTTTAGTTGCATAATTTAAATCTTAATCGAGCAATTTAGTAGATACCATTTGTTGTAACGTTATCTGTCTTTGCCAATGGAGGATATGTGCCATTCCCATCTAGCATAAAGTATCAAAAGCACTTCCATTTTAGAAGTTAAAAAAAATGAAAATACATGTTGTCAATGGAAAAAGAGCAAACAATGAATATATTCATTATTACATGTATTTATCATAGGAAATATTAGCATAAAACCATGGAGGGGGAAAAAAGGTGGAATTAGTTGACACATCTCATGCGTCCCTCCCTGTTTACAGGTCTTTCTAAGAGTATTTCAAGATTGAGATGCAAGAGCGTAGTTAACATCACGTAACATGCAATAGAGCAGCAACGCTTTTTGCTCTCTTCTCCTACTCTGTGTAATTCTGATGACATTCTACAAGTGTCAGGAGAACTAGTAAGATTTGCTATATCAAGAAATGAAAAAAAGCAATAAGCAAGAGGAAATGCTGCATCCTTTGCTATGTATAAGATTTTGTGTAGTGTAGTGTTTCTGGTTTGGATCTTCTGGAAAATAACTGGAAAGGTTCAATGTTTCTTTGGTTCAAGATCATATTTCATTAGCCAACAGCTGATCATTCTACATCAGAATAACGTAAGGGACCTTCAACAAGTCATAGAATCATAGAATGATTAGGGCTGGAAGGGACCTTAAGGTCATCTGGATCATCTAGTTCCAACCCCCTGCCATGGGCAGGAATAGTGGAGACAGGACTTGATGTCTCTCATATTTCTACGTAAGCAAAGAAAGATTCTTTTTGAAAAACTATTTCAGATACCAACTATAAACACAAGACAATAACTTGTTTTCCTTTGCAGGTCTCCTTCAATTGAGAGTCGTGTAAGATCCTGCTGTCCCTTCATGTTGCCTATTTATTTTGTATCATTTATGCTGCTGGCCTGTCCATTATCCATAAAAACATACCACATAGCTCAGTTTATGCTAACACTTTTTGAAATGTTTGTGTACTAATCTGCTGCTTGTCTTATATGACATGTGTGATGCATCTTTGAAGTACAGAATCTCAATGCCGTTGATGTTTTAGAAGAGCCTTTACTGCAGTAACAAGGTGGAACTAGAGCTAATGCAAGAAATTTTGCATTCATCCTACACAGGTCATTTTTGTCAATGCTGCAAGGTTTCCTAACAGCAATATTTCCATTTTATTTTGGCAGGAAGTACTCTGCCTGGCACAAAGATGGCTCTTTCCATTACATCCACACCACCCCGTTTGGGAACTATTCATTCATCTGTGTGGATGCCACACTAAGCCCAGGCCCTAAGAGACCCTACAATTTCTTCGGGATTTTAAACGCGGTATTTTATGAGTCTTGGCATTCCATTTTGCTGCTGGCTTACTTCTATAATGGCTTGTTTGGGGTTTTTTATAAAGAAGAATTGTCTGGAAGATTTATGCTCACCTAAAAGAGTCTTTATGCTTTTAAGTTATTAGGCATTTGGGATATTTATTTAGAAAAATGAGTCTGTCACTTAACATGTAAAGTATCAGTGTTTTCTCTTAAATAATTCAGTACAAAAATGTCAAATTAGACATTTTAAGGACACTGTCAATAGTTTCTTAGCATTTAGCTAGGCTTGCATGAGAACTTCCTTATATGCTGTAAAGTTTAAAACAAAATCAAACTTTCTCATTTCTCATCTCCTTTTTGCTTTGTTAGATGCTTTTTTTTTGTTGTTGTTGCTAATATTACAGATTAGAGAGTTGCACTTCTCAATGGAATAATTTGAAAGATAATGCTATAAAGAAATGTGGCATTTATGAATGTGAGGTCTGATCTTCTGAGACCATAAAATTTACATGGTATTGTTTTGAGAATAACATTAATCCCAATGTTTCAACCGCATATCATCTTAGATAATATTTTGCTTTGCTTTTATTTTTTTCTGTGTAGTTTATTGATATGATTTTCTTCTTGAGATACTCTTCTGAAGTGTTGGCAGAGAGTTACTGGGTTCTGGTAAAGAGATGTCATGTTTTGCCTATGATAAATACCTCAGGGAAAAGTAAAAAGTTCTCCCTCTAATCTTGTCTAAAGAAGGCTGGACATCTAATTAAGTGTTTGTAAAGTGCCTGGTGATGCTTAGATAAAAGGTGATGTAGGATTGTCGAGTACTCTTCTCCCTGTTTAATGTAATCCATAGTGGGTGCAGTAGATTTGCAGACAAACTCTCAAGAAGCTAAGAAATGCTGTTGAGTCTAGAGCTCCTTGGCTGCAGTAAGTCAAGGATTTGCTTGCTATTAGTAGCAAGAGTCTAGGGAACATCATTTGCAGATTTTTGCACAAAACTGAAGGTGGATACCTGTAAGATTTAAATCTCTGACAGAAATTTGAAAAATAAATTAGATTTGTGTTAGTAATTTGATTGCATAGCCTAGATAAAAATATTCTTAAAGCCCAAATTCATAAAGGCAAATGAAGAATCATTTCACTTGCTAAGCCCATTACATTAACCCAGAATGGTATTCTGGATTAATTCTTTTTGAATATACCTTTATTTCTGTTTGCTTTGTTCGTGCCCTTCAGTGTTTCTTTTCAGGTAGGAGGGAAAAGAATATGTTGGTGGTTCTCTGCATTACCCTAAAAGATGATCTGCAAAATGGTGGAAGAGTGGATTTAAGTTCTTTTCTGGTTTTAGTTTTCCTGCCTACTCTGTTAGACTTTGAGATCCTATTAGTATTCGGATTCTGTCTGGACAGTGAGTGGCTTATTTAATATTGGAAGTCAGGCAAGTAAAGGAGATGAATTTTACCTGCTGTGTAAAGTGTTAGTTTTGCTTAACTTTAACAGCAATAGCTGAGTAATATTTTCAAGATTCAGTGTCATAATTCATCCAGTTAAATGCCTGAAGCATATGGTGCACAGTTTGTGGCCTGTCATGCCTATAAAGGCTGTCTAACAACTTAAGAGATAATATGGATGATAATTATAAGGTAAAGATGTTTGTAAAGTCGACTCAAGTGTGTTGTCATTGACTATATAAATAAGCAGCAGAACAGATAGAAATATCATTTACAAAGTACTTCTTTATGTTGTACTTTTCCTATGTTCACTTGCAAGGAAGGTGTTGAGTGTCTTGTTTTTGCTTTATTTTTCCAGCACTGGGTTTTAGGGATAGGTCTAGTAATACATTTTGGTCATTCCCAGGTCCTGGAAGCAACTGAGACTATTCTCTTCATTGGTGTCTTTCTGCTTTTGTTTTGCTGTTCTTTCCAAGTAGCCTAGCATTAAGCAGCTTTGTTTGGTTGTCTTTCAAACACCTTCCCGTTTCAGAATCAAATGAAAGAACTATCTTTGATGGCAACACAAAGTCTGCGCAGCAATCATACTGTCTGGTTTGGTCATTTTCCCACCTCAACAATCATCTCCCCAGCCCCAGGAATACGAGCATTGATGAGGTAAGAGCTTTCTTTTATTCCTGTATGTTTTCAGTCTGCAGTACATTTCTTGTCCCTCTTCACATCCTTGTCTGTCACTCTTCAGGTTTTCTGCAGTGGTATTTTCTTCTTAGCAAAATAATCACAATTCTTATGTTCTTTTATTAGTTCTGCCACAGCCTATTTATGTGGACATCTCCATACACTGGGTGGGCTGATGCCAGTCTTGCATAGTCAGCACCGTGGTGGCACTCTGGAACTTGAACTGGGAGACTGGATGGATAATAGAAGGTAAGTAAACCCTAAGTGAGCAAATTGTCATATGGAGCCTACTGGTTATGCTGTGATTCCCTTTTATGCTGTTTGAAGAGCTTGCCAGAAGCATTAGATCTGCCTTACAGATAGTCTTTTTGTCAATTCTCCAGGATACAGGGGAGGACCTAAAAAAAGCTAGGAGGATTAGCAAGGTTAATAAATGGTTAAAAGGCTGGTGTCATAGGCAGGGGTTTGGGTGTCTTGAACACGGGACCCAAGTTTGTAGGCCAGGTCTAGTGGGGGCTGGTGGAGCTGGTCTGATAAAGAAGGGAAAGAGCAGTTTTGGTAGGAGGCTTGCCAGACTGGTCAAGGAGGCTTTAAACTAGATGTGTTGGGGGAGGGGGGCATCATTCCATCCCAACACACCCAGTCAGTTGCCAGCACCTATAATAACTGCTCGGAGCAATGTGGAGATATCCCAGCTGCTCCAGCCAACGAGCCGGCATCATTTGGAGCTCAGCTCAGATGCCTCTATACAAATGCCCGTAGGATGGGGAACAAACAAGAGGAATTAGAGATGTGTGCACGTCTACGGGGGTATGATATAACAGGCATCACAGAAACATGGTGGGATGACTCCTATGACTGGAGTGTTGGAATGGAAGGTTACAGGCTCTTTAGGAAGGACAGGCCCGGCAGGTGGGGAGGGGGAGTTGCTATTTATGTTAGGGATAGGCTGGAGAGTATGGAACTCTGTCTGGGGACAGGTGAGCAGTTAACAGAGAGTTTGTGGGTCAGGGTTAAAGGGAAAACAGCGAGAGGAGACATTACTGAGGGGATCTGTTACAGACCGCCTGATCAGCTCGCGTGTGCTCAGCTCGCTCCCTGAAATGTCTGTACACCAATGCACGCAGCATGGGAAATAAGCAGGAGGAGTTGGAAACCTGTGTTAAGTCAGGAGACTATGATCTGGTGGCAATTATAGAGACGTGGTGGGACAGCTCACATGACTGGAATATAGTCATGGAGGGCTATGTCCTTTTCAGGAAAGACAGGCCAGCCAGGAAGGGTGGTGGGGGCTGCTCTTTATGTGCGGGAGGAACTACAATGCACTGAGTTCTGTCCAGGGACAGATGACAAGCGAGTTGAGAGTCTGTGGGTGAGAATTAAGGGGCAGGCTGGCAGGGGGGATACTGTTGTAGGTGTCTGTTACAGACCACCAGATCAGGGTGAGGAAGTCGACGAGGCCTTCTACAGGCAGCTGAGAGCGGCCTCACAGTCACAGGCCGTGGTTGTCGTGGGGGATTTTAACTTCCCCGATGTTTGCTGGAAGGACCACTCAGCAACCCAGCCACAGTCCAGGAGGTTCCTCCAGTGTATGGATGATAACTTCCTCCTGCAAATGGTGGATGAGCCGACCAGGAGAGGAGCGCTGCTGGATCTCATCCTCACTAACAAGGAGGATCTGGTTGAAGCAGTAAGGGTTGAGGGCTGCCTTGGTTGCAGCGACCACGAGATGGTGGAGTTCAGGATCTTGTGTGGTAGGACTAGTAGAATACCAAGTAGAATTGTAACCCTGGACTTTAGCAGGGCAAACTTTGGCCTTTTCAAGCAATTGCTAGGGGAAATCCCATGGGCAAGGCTGTTTGAAGGTAAAGGGGCCCAAGATAGTTGGTTGACATTCAAGGACTGCTTTTCCCGTGCTCAAGATCGGAGCATCCCGACACGTAGGAAGTCAAGGAAGAGGGCCAAGAGACCTGTGTGGCTAAATAGGGAATTGCTGGGTATGCTCAAGTGGAAGAGGAGAGTTTACAGGTCATGGAAGGAGGGGCTGGCCACTTGGGAGGAATATAAGGCTGCTGCTAGAGGATGTAGGAAGACAGCTAGGAGGACTAAGGCATCCTTAGAATTAAACCTGGCGAGAAGGGTCAAGGACAGCAAAAAGAGCTTTTTCAAATACATGGCAGACAAAACTAACACCAGAGGCAATGTAGGCCCACTGATGAACGGGATGGGTGCCCTGGTGACAGAAGATACAGAGGTGGCAGAGTTACTGAATGCCTTCTTTGTCTCTGTCTACTCTGCTGCAGGCAGTCCTGAAGAGCCCTGTACCCCTGAGACCTTAGATGAAGTCAGGTCGACGGAGCGGTTTGCCTTAGTCAATGAGGAATGGGTTAGAGATCAGTTGAGCAATCTGGACATCCATAAATCCATGGGTCCAGATGGGATGCACCCGCGGGTGCTGAGGGAACTGGCGGAAGTCATCGCTAGACCACTCTCCATCATCTTTACCAAGTCTTGGGAAACGGGAGAGGTGCCTGAGGACTGGAGGAAAGCAAATGTCACTCCAGTCTTCAAAAAGGGCAAGAAGGAGGACCCGGGTAACTATAGACCGGTCAGCCTCACCTCCATCCCTGGGAAAGTGATGGAGCACCTTATCCTTGGTGCCATCTTAAGGCATATCAAGGATAAGAGGGTTATGAGGGGCAGTCAACATGGCTTCACCAGGGGGAAATCATGTTTGACCAATCTCTTAGCCTTTTACGAGGAAATAACATGGTGGATGGATGATGGCAGAGCAGTGGATGTGGTCTGCCTTGACTTCAGCAAAGCATTTGACACAGTCTTCCACAGCATCCTCACAGCTAAATTGAGGAAGTGTGGACTGGATGATCAGGTAGTGAGGTGGACTGCGAACTGGCTGAAGGAGAGAAGCCAGAGAGTTGTAGTCTATGGGGCTGAGTCTAGTTGGAGGCCTGTAACTAGTGGAGTGCCTCAAGGGTCAGTGCTAGGACCGGTATTATTTAATATATTCATCAACGATTTAGATGAGGGAATTGAGTGTACTATCAGCAAGTTTGCTGATGACACTAAGCTGGGAGGAGTGGCTGACACGCCAGAAGGCTGTGCTGCCATCCAGCGAGACCTGGACAGGCTGGAGAGTTGGGCAGGGAATAACTTGATGAAATATAACAAGGGAAAGTGTAGAGTCCTGCATCTGGGCAGGAACAACCCCAAGTTTCAGTACAGGTTGGGGAACGACCTGTTAGAGAGCAGTGTAGGGGAGAGGGACCTGGGGGTCCTAGTGGACGACAGGATGACCATGAGCCAACACTGTGCCCTTGTGGCTAAGAAGGCCAATGGCATCCTGGGGTGTATTAGAAGGGGGGTGGTTAGTAGGTCGAGAGAGGTCCTCCTTCCCCTCTACTCTGCCCTGGTGAGACCCCATCTGGAATATTGTGTCCAGTTCTGGGCCCCTCAGTTCAAGAAGGACAGGGAGCTGCTGGAGAGAGTCCAGCGCAGGGCAACAAAGATGATTAAGGGAGTGGAGCATCTCCCTTATGAGGAAAGTTTGGAGAAGAGGAGACTGAGGGGTGACCTTATAAGTGCCTATATAAATATATAAAGGGGGAGTGTCACGAGGATGGAGCCAGGCTCTACTCAGTGGCAAACAATGGTAGGACAAGGGGTAATGGGTACAAACTGGAACACAAGAGGTTCCACTTAAACTTGAGAAGAAACTTCTTCTCAGTGAGGGTGACGGAACACTGGAACAGGCTGCCCAGGGAGGTTGTGGAGTCTCCTTCCCTGGAGACATTCAAAACCCGCCTGGACACATTCCTGTGTAACCTTATCTAAGTGTTCCTGCTCCGGCAGGGGGATTGGACTAGATGATCTTTCGAGGTCCCTTCCAATCTCTAGCATACTGTGATACTGTGATCAAGGAGAACCTGCGGATGAAGCACTCCATAGACAGATAGGAACAGCCTCACGCTCACAGGCCCTTGTTCTCATGGATGACTTCAACCACCCTGACATCTGTTGGAAGGATGGTACGGCCCGGCACAAGCAATCCAGGAGGTTCCTTGATTGTGTGGAAGACAACTTCCTTCTGCAAGTAATAGAGGAGCCGATAAGGAGAGGTGCCATGCTTGACCTTGTGCTCACCAACAGGGAAGGGCTCGTTGGAAATGTGACTCTCCAGGGGAGCCTTGGATGCAGCGATCACGAGATGGTCGAGTTTGAGATCCTCAGGACAGTGAGAAGAGCGTGCAGCAAGCTCACTGCCCTGGACTTCAAGAGAGCGGACTTTGGCCTCTTCAGGAACCTGCTTAGTAAGGTTCCATGGGATACAGCCCTAGAGGGCAGGGGGGCCCAAGACTCTTGGTTGATATTCAAGGATCACCTGCTACAAGCTCAGGAGCGTTGCATCCCAACCAGAAGGAAGTGCAGCAGGAGGGCCAGGAGACCTCCTTGGATGGATAAGGAACTGCTGAGGAAAATTCAAAGGAAAAAAGAGGCTTATAATAGGTGGAAGCAAGGACAGGTGGCATGGGAAGAGTACAGGGATGTTGTCCGAGAAGCTAGGGACCAGGTTAGGAAAACTAAGGCCCAGTTAGAATTAAACTTGGCTAGGGATATTAAGGATAACAGGAAGGGATTCTACAGGTATGTAGCAAATAAAAAACAGACTAGGGAAAATGTAGGCCCCCTCAGGAAGCTCTCGGGAAAACTAGCTATACAGGATTTGGAGAAGGTTGAGGTTCTGAATGACTTCTTTGCCTCCCTCTTCACTGGCAAAAGCTCTGACCAAACCACCCAAGTCTTGGAAGGCAGGTGCAGGGACTGTGAGAATGAAGACCTTGTGCCCACTGTAGGAGAGGATCTGGTTCGAGACCATCTTAAAAATCTGAACATGCACAAGTCCATGGGACCTGATGAAATCCATCCACGGGTCCTGAAGGAGCTGGCAAATGAAGTTGCGAAACCACTGGCCATCATATTTGAGAAATCATGGCAGTCAGGTGAAGTTCCCAATGACTGGAAAAAGGGAAATATAACCCCCATTTTCAAGAAGGGGAAAAAGGATGACCCAGGGAACTACAGACCAGTCAGTCTCACCTCTGCCTGGCAAAATCTTGGAGCAGATTCTCCTGGAAGGCACGCTAAGGCACATGAAAAACAACAACGTGCTTGGTGACAGCCAGCATGGCTTCACTGAGGGGAAATCCTGCCTGACCGATTTGGTGGCCTTCTATGATGGGGCTACAGAACTGATGGACAGGGGTAGAGCAGTTGATGTCATCTACCTGGACTTCTGCAAAGTGTTCGAGACTGTCCCACAAGACATCCTTGTCTCGAAATTGGAGAGACATCAATTTGATGGATGGACCACTCTGTGGATAAAGAACTGGCTGGCTGGCTGCACACAAAGAGTTGTGGTCAATGGCTCAATGTCCGGCTGGAAACAAGTAACGAGTGGCGTCCCTCAGGGATCGGTGTTGGGACCGGTCTTGTTCAACATCTTTGTCACTGACATGGACAGTGGGATTGAGTGCGCCCTCAGCAAGTTTGCTGATGACACCAAACTGTATGGTTCAGTTGATACACTGGAGGGAAAGAATGCCATCCAGAGGGACCTTGACACACTTGTGAGGTGGGCTGATGCCAGCCTTGTGAAGTTTAACCATGACCAGTGCAAGGTCCTACACCTGGGTCGGAGCAATCCCAGGCACAGGTACAGGTTGGGCAGAGAAGAGATTCAGAGCAGCCCTGCAGAGAAGGACTTGGGGGTGCTGGTCGATGAGAAAATGAACATGAGCTGGCTTCAGTGTGCGCTTGCAGCCCAGAAAGCCAACCGTATCCTGGGCTGCATCAAAAGTAGCGTGACCAGCAGGTTGAAGGAGGTGATCCTGCCCCTTTCCTGTGC
Source organism: Pezoporus occidentalis (assembly GCF_034315485.1). NCBI lineage: Eukaryota > Metazoa > Chordata > Aves > Psittaciformes > Psittacidae > Pezoporus > Pezoporus occidentalis. Next base: position 3,789,399 of record NW_026915791.1, on the reverse strand, counting down.
TCTCCTGAGACCTCACCTGGAGTATTGTGTGCAGTTCTGGTGTCCTCAACATAAAAAGGACATGGAACTGTTGGAACAAGTCCAGAGAAGGGCCACAAGGATGATCAGGGGACTGGAGCAACTCCTGTATGAAGACAGGGTGAGGAAGTTGGGGCTGTTCAGCCTGGAGAAGAGAAGGCTGCGTGGAGACCTCATAGCAGCCTCCCAGTATCTGAAGGGGGCCTATAGGGATGCTGGGGAGGGGCTCTTCATTAGAGACTGTAGTGACAGGACGAGGGGTAATTGGGTTAAAACTTAAACAGGGGAAGTTTAGATTGGATATAAGGAGGAAATTCTTTCCTGTTAGGGTGGTGAGGCACTGGAATAGGTTGCCCAGTGAGGCTGTGAATGCTCCATCCCTGGCAGTGTTCAAGGCCAGGTTGGACAGAGCCTTGGGTGATATGGTTTACTGTAAGGTGTCCCTGCCCGTGGCAGGGGTGGTGGAACTAGATGATCTTAAGGTCCTTTCCAGCCCTAACTATTCTATGATTCTGTAACTTGTTATTACTATTGGTATGTTTGAAAAATTTCTCTATGTATAACTTTGGGATTTTTTTCCTCTATACCAACAGTGTGCTAATAAATTGAGTAATTTTTAGATTAATTCTTGATACAGAATCATATAATCATATGGCCTATTTAGAAATTAAAAAGAAGACATCTCAAAGTCCATTTAGGATTCATTTAGGATTCAAATAGACAAATTGTAATAAATTGTAATAAAATTCAGCATCACTACTTCAAAATATCCATGTTTTGCCCCAGCTGTTAGAAATTTAGAGACAAAAACAGTCTACCTAGGAAATATTACCTTAGCAGTGTATCAAAAAGTGTCTGATGCTACATGAAATGTATAATAGTATATTAGCTTGTATATTAGCTTTTATCCTGCAGTAATCTCAATAGATACTTGTATGCCTATAGGAAGAGAGCACACTGAGGTCTATGTCTGTAACTAGAGTACCTACTCAGACACTGTAGTAATGTACCTTTTATTTGAATTCTATAACGTTCATTTATCTGATTCATACGCAAAATTCAATAGATTTTGGTTTGGAATTTTGTGTAATGCTTGAGTGATTTATAAAAAAAAATGAAGCTGATCAGAGGTAACCATCTGTACAGTTAATACAGGAGAATTGGTTAAGATAGGATCAGCTACAGAAGAGAATAAATGCAAAGTAAAAGAAACAAGTTCTGTTTTGGACCTTGGGAAGCATGGGAATCAGCTGGGCATGCAGTAGTTTGTATTAACAAAATTTTTTCCTTTCATTATAGGTACCGGATCCTTGCATTTGATCATGACCTCCTGAGCTTTGCAGATCTTACCTTTGAAGAATGGCCTGCAGTCCTCATCACCAATCCCAAATCCTTCCTTTACAGCAGTTCTGCTCATGAACCACTAGACAAAATTCTTTATTCCACTCATATCAGGTACCCTGTATTCTCCTGATTTTTACAATATTTAACTATATTATGATAGTCATTTTTGGTTATAATGTACATCTATATATGTGTATACATAAACCCTTTTTTTAAAATGTGTATGTCCATCGTTCTCAGATTTCAGTTTTCTCTGGAAGATTGTTCCTGAGAGCTCAGTTTGTATCATATCTGTGATAAAAGGAGATTACATAGAACAAGTTCATGTTCATTTTATTTATGCAGTTATTTCCCTTGAAGTCAGTTGAACTTATTTGTGTAACCAAAGCTGGTAGAGTTAGAGTAACACATAATTTGTGTTATTTATCTTACGTGGTCATGTTGCTTCCATTGATTTGGAGATTTTGTATGTATTTTTCCAAGTGTTTTCTCTATTTGCATTGGACTTCTTAGTCTCTTGTGATTTCAGTTTTACATCCTTTATATATTAAAACAGTTTATGGCTCTGCCAATTTTCATATTGGGCTTAAGTCTCTCTATCTCCCCATTTTTACCTTTTCTATTTTTTTTTAAATTTGTTTTTCAAATTTCTATGCCCTTTACAACATATTTGCTGTTAGACTAATACGCATGAAATATATCAGTATATTACATACAAAGTATTACAAGCAAAGGAAGTTTGCCATACTTTTCAGTTAGGAAGCAGCCTACCTACTTTCCAGTTTCTTATTTAGAACCTTATCTGAACATTCTTATACTAAATAGATGAACTGTAGAATCATTCACCATAACTATGTGAGATGCTGTCATTTGACTGAAACATGGTCTGGAATGCCTTTTGTATTGCCAGAAATGAAAGAAATTGTATGTGCAATGTATTGAGTCTATATTAGTATCACTGTTTCTCTCAATATGAGCACTTCCAAGTGATATCCATTTGTTGGTATTTCAAATCTGTATTACTTGTCTTGTGTTCCACTCCATTTCTCATAAATTCAGTTACAAAGACCAAGAGGTTATATTCTGACTAGCAAAAAGGAAAAGAAAAATAAGAGGGAGGGGAACAAATACATCCAAGAACAAAGACCTTTAGAGAGAGAGACTGGCGATTTTTATTGAAGACCTCTACATTATTTGGTTATGTGTCTGTATGTGTGCAGGAGGATTTGTGCTAGCAAATGTTTTAACAGTGGCAAGAGTTCTAAGATCATTTCTGCTAGGACCTGAAGATGTCTGCCACTTTTTGTCTGTTCCACAGCCCAGTTTTCTATCCTATCCTTCTGCACAATACAATACAAAACTTTCTAACTGTAGGAAAGAACTACCATGTTACCATTAGCCTTACAGATGTTTCATCAGTTTAATTTCTAACTCTTTTGAACTCTGAAGTAGAAGAGTTCAACACTTTAGGGACTTCTCTTCAGGAAGTAAGGACAAATCTGTAAATCCGGTAACAAATCTGTTTATTTTGATGTTTATTCACCCCTTAGAATTCTGGCCTTCTCTCCTTCTGTCATTACCTCCATCGAAGTTTATATAGATGGAGTTTACTTGGGGAATGCACATCAAGTATCTGGGCCTCTCTATGTACTAAAGTGGAGCCCGCAGAATTACAGTGAAGGGTTCCATCACATAGATGTGACTGTCCAGGTAAGCTGTTGGCATTCTTTGTACTAAATTTTTTATATTGTCATGTCTGCTCCATCACCCTTCCGCATCACATAAATAGGGATGAAATACATGATACAGACTTCCTTTCAGGTTTGTCTGATTACAAAAATGAAAGGATTTATTAAATGAAAAAACACTGCTGAGCACAAAACCATACATAAAGCATCTGGACAAAAGAATTCTTATTTTTCATCAGAAATATAGTAAGACATGATAGAAAAGCAAGTAATTGGTCAAAAATAAATTATTTTGGGTAACAGGCAAAATTAACTTTTAAGGTTGTCTTAGAAAAAGAAACAATTGAGCTCGATCAAGGAAAATAAGAAGTAGCCTCATGTTAGTTCAGAAGGCTAAGGAGCTGGATCTGTAAGATTGGAATGCTGTCTTTGATTATCTGTTTGAATTTCTTTTTATTACTTCTTACAGGCTGACAGCCAATACAGCTTCTATTTCCTCGAACATCAAGTTTAGCTGATGTTAGATTACTGGGTGCAAAATAGGTTTTTTCAGTGAATGCTTCTGTTCTCAGTACTGTATTTTATTTTTGTACCTTCAAGTGGTCTTGAAGAACTTGATCAGACTGTTCTAACATTCTGTCCATTTGCACAATAGCAATGGGAAAGTCAGCTTTGTCCTGCTTGGTGGACCCCAGCTTGGTATTCCTTCTCACAGGAAAGCAAGCGTTTTCTTCCTAATGGCCTTTCTGTACTGTCAGTGTTCCACCTCCCAGCTTGTTACTGATTTCTGTGATGCTTTATCTGCAAAAGCTACATTTTATAAGCGGTTTATTTTCTGGGGTCTTTTGGGGTTTTTTAATGATGATGAAAACATGCACAAAACTGAGTAACATTTGAAGAGGGTTATAAAGGCCTGCATAGCAAGAGTTGCTTGCAAATACATGCTTGTTGTCAGGTAACTGAATGGGATTTTTAAAAAATGAATTTCCTTTCCCCTCCAGTCATAAATCACTATTACATCTAGTAACCAAATAGTTTTTGGAAAGCAAGGAGGATGAGGCATTAACTTGAATTAGGTACCTAGAGAAAATATGACTACTTAATTGTACATTGTTCCTTGGATTGTCCAAATATTGCCTCAGCTGTAATCACACTAAACACACTGAATCCTCTACTATAAATAAACCTTTTATTAGGTACTGGAAGATAAGGTGTTGTATTGGTTTGCATGGCAAGGTTTTGATAGCAGGGGGACTACAGGAGTGGCTTCTGTGAGGAGCTGCCAGAAGCTTCCCCTATGTGCAATAGTGCCAGTGCCAGCCAGCTCCAGGACAGACTCATAACTGGCCAAGTCCATCAGCAATACTGGTAGTGGCTCTAGGACAACGTACTTAAGAAGGCAGGAAAGTTACTGCACAACAGCAGTTCTGCTGGCTGCTGGGTGGGGAGGAGGTAGAGAATTTGGGAGTAAAGTTAAGCCTAGGAAGAAAGGAGGAGTAGGGGGAAGGTGTTTTTACGATTTGTTTTTATTTCTCATGATCCTACTCTGATTGGATTGGTAATAAATGAAACTGATTTCCACAAGTTGAGTCTGATTTGTCTGTGATGGTAGTTGGTGAGTGATCTGTCCCTGTCCTTATCTCGACCCACAAGCATTTTATGGTACTTTCTCTCCCCTGTCTAGCTGAGGAGGTGAGTGATAGAGCATCTTCAGTGGGCATGTAGCATCCAACCATGGTCAACCCACCACAGCTGTCAGTGTTACACATGCAGAAATATCAAACTGTTAAATAAAGGTAGCACTGTTATTGTTTATCAATATCAGTTTCTAGCAAATATGCCAGAAAAGCAGCACAACAAAGCTTTTAAAATAGTTTAAGATGGGCTATTATCCAGAATTGAGCTTTCAGAAAACCAGTGGTGGTGGTGCCAGTAAATAGTCACTGTCTTCCACAAGTTGCTGAATCTCTGAGAGGTTCTTATTCATATGTAGCACTTCGAGATTATGATCTTACGGTCACCAGTTTACTTGGAACTACAAAACTGACAGTAAGTAATCCTTTGTAGATAGAACTATTTAATATAGCAGTATGCCTGATATGCATGCGTCAATTGGATCTTCCCAGAAAATCTCCAATGATAATTAGCAGCTTTAACAGGATAGTTTGTGCCCTACTGGTCTCTAATTGCTCTCTTCTTTCACTCTAGGATGCTTCAGGTAGAATTAGTACGCGGAGTCATATATTTGCTATGGAAGAAACCCTCTCTCTTAGATTTGACTTTTGGCCATCTGTTATTCTTCTCACTGACCACTATGTTCTAGTAAGTGCTTTCAGCAAACAACTTTCATTCCGGGTTGGTTTCCCCAGAGACTGCAGTATTTTGCTAATTCCTGGTGGACTTGAATGCACTTTGCTTTTTGCAGATATGACTCCATTGGAATTTCACAAATATTTCAAGTTTCCTTTCTCAAGTTGCACACTTCAAACATGAATGTGCAGCAGGGGCTCATGCAAACAGTTAACTCCATGGATTTAATCACAATTGTCCAATCTGGGACATAGGGATATGCACATTTTGTGTAAGCAAGAGGAAGAAAAGAATCTCCTGGAAACAGTAGAAAAGGAAAATATTAAAGAAACCTTCACTGTGATCTCTTGCAATGCGTGTACTGGCAAGACTGAAAAGTCTCCCATCAGCTGCTGCTGTTATAGGTAGCTCTAACAAAGAGGAAGGCAAAATTCCCATTGACTTCCATAAATTCCAGGTCATATAGAATCATAGAATAGTTGGGGTTGGAAAGGACCTTAAGATCATCCAGTTCCAACACCCCTGCCATGGGCAGGGACACCTCACACTAAACCATATCATCCAAGGCTTTGTCCAACCTGGCCTTGAACACTGCCAGGGATGGAGCATTTATAACCTCCCTGGGCAACCTGCCCTCCCTGGGCAAAAGGTCTGTAACAGATCCCCACAGTAATGTCTCCTCTCGCTGTTTTCCCTTTAACCCTGACCCACAAACTCTCTGTTAACTGCTCACCTGTCCCCAGACAGAGTTCCATACTCTCCAGCCTATCCCTAACATAAAGGGCAACTCCCCCTCCCTGCCTGCTGGGCGTCTCTTTTCTAAAGAGCCTGTAACCTTCCATTCCAACACTCCAGTCATAGGAGCCATCCCACCATGTTTCTGTGATGCCTATTATATCATACCCCCATAGACGTGCACACATCTCTAATTCCTCTTGTTTGTTCCCCATCCTACGGGCATTTGTATAGAGGCATCTGAGCTGAGCTCCAAATGATGCCGGCTCGTTGGCTGGAGCAGCTGGGATATCTCTACATTGCTCCGAGCAGTTATTATAGGTGCTGGCAACTGACTGGGTGTGTTGGGATGGAATGATGCCCCCCTCCCCCAGCACATCTAGTTTAAAGCCTCCTTGACCAGTCTGGCAAGCCTCCTACCAAAACTGCTCTTTCCCTTCTTTATCAGACCAGCTCCACCAGCCCCCACTAGACCTGGCCTACAAACTTGGGTCCTGTGTTCAAGACACCCAAACCCCTGCCTATGACACCACCCTTTTAACCATTTATTAACCTTGCTAATCCTCCTAGCTTTTTTTAGGTCCTCCCCTGTATCCTGGAAAATTGATAAAAAGACAATCTGAGCTCCAGAGCCCCTAACCATGTCCCCCAGGGCTCTGTAGTCCTTCTTTATGTTCCCCAGGCTACTACTATCTGTATCCCTAGCACCCACGTGTATCACTAGGAATAGGTAAAGAAGTGTTACAGGTTAGTACATGCAAAGAAGGCATGTCATGATAGTTCAGGTGCACTTACAGAACAATGTAGTAAAGTCCACATGACTGTAGACAGTATCATAATCGGCTCAAATTTATGATGTTAGTTTCATTAATCAGTAAGTGATCTTCTCCACAATGTCTTGAACTGCAGTTCTGTGCAGTACAGCACTTAGAACGTGTTTCACGTAAGAAGTGTATTTACACTTTTTCAATGGATGTGTTTTACAAACCCCATTTTTTAAAGATTCAGCTCTATCACTTGCAGCCATCCAACTGAATTCAAGTCAGTAAGATGCAAGTCCAGTAACTTAGAAACTTCTTTTTACTCTTCAGTTCAATGACACCATCAAGCTTTGAACATGTGTTCCAGTTAGAAATCTTTGTATCATTCTGTCAGTGCTCAAAGGCAGTGACTTCTCTGGGGCTTGCTTAGAGTCAAACCTGTCATTTCAGGCTCGTGTGCTCTTTGGACTGATCGTGCTGATTCAGATCACCTTGCTCATTATTTTCAGGTATCTCCAAAAGCCAGCACTCAAAGGTATGAACCAGTGTTTGTCTGTGGTTTTTATAGGATCTACTTTTCCCAAAACCTAAGTAGTTGCACTGTTAATACCCATATGCATTTTGCATTTTGCATCTGGTGCTTTGACTGGGTTCTCAGAAGCTGCTGTTTTGCTTTTAGGGGTACCCAGAAAACTTCCGATATATCAAATAAAGTAACTTAAAAACTAAAAACTTGATCAGATATCTTTGTTTAAACAGAAATTCAAATAATTGAAGTCAAACATTTTAATTTTCTCACTGAAGAATCCAATGTAAAGGAATAGGAATATTTTATTTTATATTAGTTCTGCAAGTGTGCTTGTTTCATTGCAGCTGACTTAGAATTCTGTGTCACCTGAGTGAAGAAGCACTTCCTTCTACAAAATCATTCTTGTTAGTCTTTGCAAGGAACATGAACAGGCTTGGGTCTTTCTCAGAATAATATTAAGACCAGTTCTGTCATAACTTGGAATTCAGTTTGTGATAAATCTGGTAAATGAAAATTAATGCTGTTAAGCTTGTGGTGTTTATCCTTTAAACAGTTGTTTGAACCACACCTTACTAATGAGATTTTCCTGGAAGCCACCTCCCTTCCTATTCATGTCAGTGTATGTCCCTTCCTTTATACTCCTAATCACATAGCATCCTGAGGTAACTACAGCTGCTGCTTACATAAAGGAAGAATAGAACTGCAGTTGCCTTTATGGAATTCAGCAGCTAAAAATGAAAAGAGCTAGCACTCTGTGATCGGCCAGGTCCCTGTAGACCATGACAAATGCTTTACCCATTAGTGAACAACTTTGTTAGAGCTGTTGATTTCCAAAGATCAAGCTTGCCTTCTGGGAGTTAATGCTTTGTGAGAAGGGCAGCCATGTAATAGGTGAAACTCTAAAAGCTAACTTTGTTAGGAAGCCTCTCTTCATCTCAGCCTGTGGTATGCTTCAGTTGGAAAATGAATATTGCTTTTGGTTTGTGTGTTTTATTTGTTCACACACTTGTCAGAATGCTGCCATTTCAACACCTAGCCTTCGTTTTATCTGAGTTGCTATCAGATCTCACTAAGTAGATTTAATCAAAGAAAATCCAATTAATCTAGCCCATGCTGAGCTGCCTTTTTGGGTTTGCCTAGCTACTGTTTGGATTTACTTTTCATTTAATTTTCTCCATGTTTTTCGTTCTAGCTAACTTCATTTTCTGGGTATAGAATGGTCGTTCAGTTTTATTTACATACAGTAAGTGTATTCATTTAGAATGGCAGCTGCTTCTGTTGTTTTAAACATAGACTGTTATATTTATCAGTTCCTTGCTTTCAGTTATCACAGTAATAGTAGAAATACATTCCTTTGCATCTGTTCTCTTGACATACCAAATATTAATTTTACATTTAATAGAATGAGTAAATAATGTACAGATTTGTTTCACAAAGACAAATATATCTATTTTTATATGTGTGTGTGTTGCAACCTGAATCAAGTGTATGTTCTTAAATGCTGTCTCTCTTTAGAAAAGCCAGGATTACTTACTCTGACCTCGTATTCCCTCCATGTCTTCAGTAAAATAAACACCCTCTATTACTCAATTCTGGTTCTGAATTTATACACCATTCTGGGTAAGTAACCTAGAGTATGGGAGGATTTAAATTACTGTTTTTAAATTACACATCAGATGCTGATGAAAAATGAGACTTCTAACATCACAGAGAATAGGGAAAATATAAGTTACAAAATCTATGTGGAACTTGAAAAGTTAACGTCCAAAGAGACTAAAGGTTTATTTGAAGAGCCTAATTTGGAGCCCTAGAATTAAATGCTCACTTTCCTTTCAGAGTAATTAATAATTTGAGTGTCTTTAAATTTAATTGGGTTTTCACTTACTCTTTGAGTAAGATCTGGTTGTATCTGGGTGTAAAATAAGTACTTGGAATGTACATTTCACAGGACATGTCACTTAAGACATCTGGGCTCCCATGCTAACAATCTTAGTTCATTTCTCCTCTGCTGATATATTACTAAAATAGCTACTTTTCTGGCAGCCAGCGTAGGGTGCATAACAGTGCAGCCTGTCGATATTGACTTCTGAGCTAAGCCAAGCTGGAATTGTTTATGACTTGCTGTAATTCTGGGGAAAGGCCAGTGTTTGATAGAACTAATCTTTTCACTTCTCTCATAAGTAAAATGTCTGTGGTGATGAAAATGGTCACAGAGATGAAACCAACTTAAAAGTATTTTCATTGCGTGCCACAAATCATTGGTGTACGGTGATATTTTCACATTGGGAATGTTCGTCAGATTGCTGTTTGCTGAAGGTGAAAACATCAGGCTTATTACTGCAGACAAGCAATAGAGAAGTCATTTTCCCCGGCTGACCACTTGGTGCTCAGGAATACAAAGGGCTATGTGGGAAATGCCATGTCTATACTGATGGTGCTGTGTCTGGTTTCCTCTCTTCCAGGACCATGGTTTGTAGGTGAACTGATAGATGGCCACGTGGGGGCCTGCTTTTCCTTTGGGGTCTTTGTTGGTGGTTCCTTCTTACAGGGCAGTCTGACATTCGTGGCTGGGATTTTACAGGTACATATTTCTCCAAATTAAGCTGACAAACTGCTTTTTTTCTGAGAATCTTTTTTCCTGTTACTTTTTTTAATAGTTTCAGAAAGAAAGGAGTCTTGGAAGGATAGAGCAGATTAGTGGCCATGCCTGACTACAACAGCTCGGTCTTAACTTTCTGCAGATGTTAAGGGCAGAAGGGAAGGAGACCATGCATTATTGTCTCAGGCTTCCCTTTTGCGCTGTTTGATGTTGCTTTGGGCTCACTGCATGTCTGCGTTAGAGACCATCTCTACAGATTTACTACTCCACATTTTTTGTCCTTGGCTCACACAAGTCACAGTGATTAAGCCAAAGAAACTTAATGGCCAGGGCAGCCCTTGCCGGATGAAGATCAGTAGGTGTCACTCTCCAAGTACACACAAGTCTAGTTTTCCCAGCAGTCTGACCTGCCTGCCCTCTGGTTTTCCCAGCTGCCATTAGTCTGAGAGGTGTGTAGTTCCTTGGCATTTAAGCCAGACTAAGCTTGTGTTGCCTCCTCCATGGTCCCTCCCTTATGCCAGTGCTAATGCTTTTCTGACAGTACAGTGGGCTGGGTCACAGGGCTAAACTGACATAAGGACTTTCCGTATTTACTGTGCTAGTATTTTGCCATGTGTAGCTCCCTGAACCAGCTCCAGGAAAGGTCAGATTCATGTCAGCACCTCCCACAGCAAGGGAGAGGTCAGGAATGCTTGGCCTGGACTGAGACACAGGCAGCTACAGCTCTATCAGCTGCAGTGTTGAAAGTGCATCCTGAGATTCCAGCTCTGGGAACTGTACTCAGCTTTTAGAATGGGACAGTTATACTCTTTATCTTCCTATGTCCTCATGGATGTTATGCAGAACACTTGGCTTCCTCATCGTATTTTATTCTGCTCTTCCTTTCAGATGTTGTTTTTCAACCTGCCATTGATGGTCTATCTGTGCTGGTGCCTGTTGCTGCGATGCCAGGGTCACAGTTTCTGTTCTCACATCCGTCAGGCCCGACACATCATGGCTGTGCTTGTCCACATGGCAATGACACTCCTCCTGGCCTGGCAGGTCTATTCTTGCTATTTCCTGCAGCGAACCTATGGGATGTTGGCATTCTTCCTCTCCCCAATGCGAACATGGCTGGTGCTGCTGGCCTCAGCTCTGATTTATAAGACCTGGACACTGAAAACATCTGAGCTCAGAACTTACATAGTAGAAATGAAAAACTGTCAGAGCTCCTGAAGTACAATATAAGTACTTTAAGTTCTTTGACTTAGAAACTGCCAAGGCACAGCCTATAATTTTGTGATGCTGGAATTCCATACAGCCCAACCATTAGGTGCTAAGATATGAAGCTGCACCTGCACTGCTACAGGGCTGTATTAAATAGTAAATGTATAACAATATGTAATATATACTTCTATTGTATTATACAATATGCTGTATAATACATGTTAGGTAATACAGTTATACACTATACATTAATTCAGTATACAGGAAACTGTAGAATAATCTCTTTAATAGGGGCTTTTGTGATACAGAAGATAGATATGTCCATATGGATCACAAATGGAAATTTACTACTGTGAGTGGAAAAATATTTTTAATCCATTAAATTCTTGATTTTTATAATGCTGGGGGAAATTGAGAATAGATCTTGATAATGAGCCCTAGGGTTTGTGCTTAACTTTGCTTTTTATTTCAGGATTTACATTTATTTTTACAAGCCCAGACCAGATGTCTTTATGAAGTTATGGTTATTACAAAGGTGCTGCGGTGGCCTTCACTGTAGGAGTCCTTTGCTTACACACTTTGCCAGTTGATAATGCTGTATGCGAGCAGTTTACAGGCTGGTAGGTGTGTTTATGTGTATTTATGTCTATCTGAACCATGGCCTATTGCTCTTGTCCTGGAAGAGCTGCTGAATTAACATGTTTTCTCTCTGGGAGGAAGGAGTTATGTCTTCCACTGCTGAAGCTGCCACTTTTCCTACATTGATCAGTGAAAGGATGGCAAATGATCAGTGTTGCTGGGATTCCCAGCTGAGTTCAGCTTTAAAGCAAAGAATGGAGACAATGTCCTCATGATGGGGGATGATGACTATCGTGTCTGTAAGCAAAGTCAGGGTTCTATTTCTGGGTGTCGGTCAAATGTGCCAAAGAGTGACCTGGCAAAACTCATTTCTTGGTTTTCACTTTTTCTAAGTCTAAAAGTGATGGAACAGTTACACTGATGAAGAATGTGATGATGCAGAGCCAAGAGAGCTGAGGTGCCTTTATCTGTGAAGTCAGAAGGATGCTGGCCTGCTTCACAAAGCTGCTGTAAGTGGAACATTAAAAATACCCTCAATAACTTTACAGTAACTTATTTATGGCTCCTCAAGAGAAAGGAGGAACAATTTATTTATAGCACCTTAGAAAAAAACAGCAATGACTGCAGAACATACAGGGAAATAAACTGAATTGGAAGAAAATCTCAACTACAACTAAGACCTTTTGCTATTTTTAAAAGGTGACAGCTTTCCTATTCCTTAATTCCTGTTCCTCAGTGATTGACAATGTAATAGGAAGAAGAGAGTAACGGCTCTCATTTGCATCAGTTAAATACATTAAGAGAATACAGAGTGTCTATGTTGCTACATAAGTTTCTTTTGCAAAACTATCAGAAAATCAGAGGCAGGGCACAAAATTTATTCATAAGAAATTTGCAAAGCTGTGAGAAACGCTATGGAAAAAGTAATCATAAACTGACATTTTGTGATTAGATTACTTTTACGTGATCAGGGAGCATAAGTGGCAATAAAATATTTCATTATCTATACCCTGTGACAAGACTCAGACTTCCTTTGTTGTGGTGGTTGCTGTCGATTGCAGTGTCATCAAATCTCAATGTAATCAAATGTCTGTGGACTTAAAAATCTTGCAGTCTGTCACATACTCGCTGTCTGGCTCCATGGAATGAGTTGGGTAGATGGATGGAATTCTGTTAAGAATCTCTCAGCACTATTCTTAGTGTGGTGAGCAAAGATGTTTTATTTGTAGATGTGTTATCGGTGGCTCCAAGGACCCAAATAAGAATCACATGCTCTGAAAGGTGGTCACGTTTGTGGTAATGATGTAATAAGTTCTGAGAGAAAGGGTATCACAGGTAACACACCACAGAAACTTAGAATCCTGCCCTGCATGGAAAGCACCCCTTAGCTCATGCTTTATAGACACAGCTATTGCAGCTTTTTGTTGCCAAACAGGCAAGTTAAACTTACCTTGTCTCATGATAATTGAGATAATTTCCTCCTTAGACAGTCTTCATAGAATCACAGAATGGTTTGGGTTGGAAGGGAACTTAAAGCTCATGCAGTTTGGGACAAGGAGGCACAAAAGTACAAAATGTAATCAGTTCTAAGTAATGTTAAGTGTGATGGCTTTGTAATGGAAAATAACTGCGGTGCTTGAAGGTAGTTGACATAGTTTCAGGTCCTTAGGACCTTAGTACAAAAGGTGTAAGAAAAGCAGAATAGAAAAACAGGACCTGGGGATGGGGAGTATCTGGGACTAGCAGATGTCCAAGGTGGGCACAGATAAACTAACTGATAAGTAGAAGGGCAGGATGATTGCTATGTCTGTAATGTTGATTAAGCTTGTTGGGAAAAGTAAACGACCCTTAAAGACCACCATCACATTTTTGTATGCATGCCGGAAACTTTTTGGAAAATTATGTAATATGCCCAGTGACTATGTAAGGATGGCCTGCATGGCAATGCGGGGACACACGTTAGGAGGAGCTATCCCCCGTGTCTCCCGGCGCCGCAATGAAGAATACCTGCTTCTGTTGGCGAGTTCAAGTTGGAATCAAGTTCCAACCCCCTGCCATGGGCAGGGACACCTTCTACTAGACCAGATTGCTCCAAGCCCCGTCCAACCTGGCCTTGAGCACTGCTAGGGATGGGGCAGCCACAGCTTCTCTGGGCAACCTGTGCCAGGGCCCCACCACCCTCATGGTAGAAAACTTCCTCCTAGTATTTTTTTCCAGTATTCTAAAACCTTCGCAGGAAAATACCAACTTTCCTACTTGAGCTGCAGACTTGCACTTTAAGACTTTCTTCACCGATACCTCTTAAAAGCTTTTTAATTCGTTGTATCTCAGCAGGCTGAAAGTTTTTAGAAGCACAGACTATTAGCTAGCCTCTAATTTAACTGTCTTTATCATATAGCTAAGTGGTTGCCCAAGTTAACTATGAGTAACAAAAATCACACCAAAGTATGTTTTTCCCTTAAAATTCAAACAAAATAAATCGGTTCAATAAAATGCAGCCCATCTCCCAGAACCCATCACCAGTCACTTAAACCAGCAATAACTGGACAAACTTCTGACAGCTCTGCAGATGAGATGGTAAATCTGCAAGGCACCCTATAAAGAAAACTGCACGTGCTCCTGTTGGCCTGCAATGCCCAGTGTGGACTGAAGTGAGATGATCCAGAGGTAACTGGCCCTGTGTTGTCCTGATGAATTGCCTGGCTTTGCTCCTCTTTCAAAATTAAGCTCTTCTCCTCACCAAGAGGCTGATTTTCAGCTGAGATGGTAACACAATATTGTGCTGGAAAGTCTCTTAGCATTTACATTAGTATCAGTGTAAGATCTCTCATAGTGTTGTTCCATAGTTCATTACATGTTTTTCCAGCTTATGGATGAAAAGATTTTATTAACTTTTGTACATGAACAGAAGCAACTGGCTTTGGCATTCATTACTTTTGGCATGTAGTTCTCTCTTCTAACATGGTACTGCACGGCTGTTTTGGGGCAAGCATAACAATACAGAGCTCTTCTCAAGTCAAGAGTGGGCTTTCCAAGCTGTTCATTAGCAGGAAAAATAAAGAGCTACATGAAGTGAGCAAAGCAAGTGGCAGATGGTGGAACCAGACTGCTGAAGTGCTTCACGCACTGCTAGCGGCCATCAGTGTGATCTGTGACAAATCAATCCTTCATAGCATAAATGCTTTGATTACAACACTGTTGGTTGGGTTTGTTGGGTTTATTTTCATCTGCATTTAGGATCTCCTTTAAAGTACTTAATTCCCATTTGAAATGACTCTAAAAGGACACTGGAAATCATTTGAAAAGAGAAAAAACTTTCAAATGCATTTTGTTCATTCTTTTAAAAAGCAGGCTCTTAGAAAAAGCCCTTCATGCTGCTGTTTGCTTATGTAAGAATTCTTGTGTTCATCAGCGAATTACATCCAAGATACTGTGAAATGCATCACAAACTAGGAAAAAGAAGATTCTTTTATGTGTATATATCCTCAGTGCTGTGAGGGCTGAGCAAAACTTGCAGAGGGAAGTTCCCAAGGGACTGCCATTGGCATGCATAATTTCCTATAGCTGTCATCAGGGAAGGCCTGTCCAATCCCTATAAAGAGATCTTGGCACTCAGTATAGTGGAAAATGCAAGGATAGCAGAGAGGCTTTTTCCATGTCCTTTTCCTACTGTCTCTGTAGCATACTAAAAAGAATACTACAAAAACCCCCAACCCCCTAAAAAACCCCAACCAAAGCTAAAACAGTTCCAATAGGTCAAAGAGCACGAACCCCTTTTCTGGAGCAGCAGAGGCAAGAGAGGCTGCTGCCTGCAGGGTGCTGAAGGCTCACCCGGTGTGCCTGGCCTGGGGACATAGAACAGGCTGTTCCAGTCTGAAATGCTCACTGCTGCCAAAAAGCAAGATTACTCTGGGGAGTGGGACACAAAGGCAGCTCCATCCCAGCTTTAAAACACGAGTAGACAGTGTCCTGCCCTCTTTCCCCCCATCACCCCCAGAACCAGGCGGAAGCCCAACCGTGCTGGCTTCTGCCCAACCTGCTCCCATCGGAGCCTGATCCTTGTCCTTTTACTTTCCCTTCCCACCCTCCCTGCCTGGGAGGCAAAGGAAAGCACGCAGGGGCTGATGGGGAGAGGAAGGCTCCTTCCTGCAGAGGAGCAGAGAGTGAGCAAAGGTCTCAGAGATGCGGACCCATAGCCCTATAAACTCACTGCCTTCTGTCACCCTTTGCCCTTCAACAGTCTCCTCTAAACATGAATTGCACCTCCCTGTTCTTGCATAAACACTGCTTTGCTACTTTATCAGTTTTCTTTCAACACTGTTGAAACCCTTTTACCACCTCTCTGCCCAGAGTAGAGTGCTGTGGCAGAACTGATTTTTGCTATCTAAGGTATCTATCTTTCTGATTGCAAAATGTGTTCCTTTGGCTAAAAAGTCAACTAGTTTCTGCTTCTTTCTGTGCTTTTCCGAAGGAGTTCCCAGTTGTGTCTCATAAAGTGTTTTCTTAGTTAGGAACTTACTCCAGCTGCTGTTACTTCTTCTTATTGCACGATAATGCCATCTGCCCAGGATCTTCTTTCATCCCCTGGCAGTCTTTTTACGTATTGCATGAACATTTGCTACTGTGAAGAGAACCCAGTGAGGAGAAAGGAGCATAGCAATAGAGGAGAGCAATGTTATGAACAACAGTACCAAGTAATCCTGCATCTGCTTCTTCCACGATCAGTGCATTAAAATATCGAGATGAAGCTATTCGAAAGGCATCTACCGTTGCTTGCTTCACTTCTGTAACAAGAGCTACTATAAACTACAGTAAGATACATTTATGTCTGGGCTGGCAAGCTCTTTTCGTGCTATTGCTGACATTGTCCGTTAAATCCTGACACTAAGCTACATGGCCTAGCACTAAACCACTAAAAGGTGCTCCTATGGAAGAGCATTTCTTCTGATTATCAACTAAGAAGCCAACAAGGAGGACAAGAAACATGATGATAAAAAAAAATTGTTAAGGAAAGGGGAAAAAATGGAGGGTAAGAAAGCAGAAGGGATGAAAATGAAATACAGGGCAGTCAACAGCAACTCTTCAAGGTGCAAAGGGAAAAGGGATGGAAATAAGAGTGCACGAAACTTTAGCAAATTCAAACAAGCATGAGATTGGCCCAGAGGAAAATAAGAAAGGTCTCTCTGCCCAATACTGATGAAGTTTTATTACCCTTTGCAACAAGAAATGCTTATGTGTAGCTGAACTTCTAGTATCTATGTTCACACAACTGGTACTTTGAATTCATGCTTGCCCTTACCACTCACCTTGCCTGTAAAGTAAAGCTTCATGGGATAAAGGCTGTGCTTCTGCAGCCAGTGCCTATCTACAACATTCAAAGCCTCTCAGATTTTTGTTACCAGTTATTTGTCACCCTTTGTTAAATGAGACCTCTCCTATAGTGCAAAACAGACGATGGCTGAAGAGTCACACTATAACAATAATTAAGACAAGGTGAAAAAAAAAAAAGATGTTTTAATATTTTTATAACTTTGGCACTTGGTTTAAAGCATTTTCTCCATTGATTTTTATTTAATTCTTGGGAGGCAACATGAGCCAGGATTCACAAGTAAAGAAATGCTTCCCTAAGAACCCTAAAGGTTGGGAGTGCCAGAAAGAGCTTTACTCTTGATTGTTTACATCTTCTTTTTTCCCTTCAAGCCATTTAACTAAGGCTGATGGAACCTCTGTTGCCCTCCCCAGCCCACCTGACTACAGGAATGCTGCCGCAATCAAGCTGCCTTTCTAATGGTAAAGAATCAGTATCTCAGCATGATCTCACTCTGGATCACCCCTCACATCATCAGCTCTTTATAGGCTTACAACTTGTGTGACTTACTAAGCAATTGCTGTAAAAATAACAGTGCTGGGAATTTTATAATTGTATCATATTTTGTTTCAGTTGTGAAAAATCACCTCCTCAAGGACTGTCATTCCTGGAAGGTGCACCACCTCACAGTGCAGAGATAAGCTCACTCTGGAACAGCTCTTCAGCAAATGTTGTTTGAAAGTACAAAACCTGTACTTTGGACAAACACATGCAACTCTGGAAACATACCAGACTGAGGCCCTCACACATGAGATATGAAAGAAAATCAACATTTTAACACCTTTCTAGTATGGTTATTGTTATGATTGCTTTCTTGCATTCATCCAACACAAACTCACCACAGTTCATAACTGAAGTCTCTTTTGAGATACACAGTGGATACTACCCTATGATATACTTCCTTCCAAGCAGGCTGGAATAAAACAGAACAGTCCTCAGTTTTTAGAAGGCATTTTTCTCAAAACGGGCTGTTGAAACTGAAATAAAATTGATAGATTGAAGAAAGCCAAATAGGGGGAAATGCCTTTTACAGGACATTGAAACTTGTGTGTGGGAAGAGGTTAGCCTTTGAGGCTGGGAGAAAATACAAAACCACCCTGGTGACACCATGCCCCAAGAAGCACCAGATGCATTTATGTACAATTAGACACACACACAAAAACAAATTCAGCAGAGGATTTTCTGTTACCGATTAAAACTGGTACTATTTCAACTCAGCAGCAGCACTAGTAATAATCTCATTTGCTAAAATACTCTTGTATGGGTAACAATTTCCAGGAGCAGTAGCAGCGGAGCATCAGGTTAAGACCAGATTTACCGTGGTTGGTCAGGTACCTGGAATGAGCTGTTTTCTGCTGTGTTTAAGTATTTGCTGTAGGAATGAACTGTAAGGACAAGGATGTTTATTCAGGAAGATTAAATGTCTTGAAGTGCATTAAGGCTCTTCTGCTGCCTGGCAGAAGTTGAACGCAGAATATAGGGTGCACAGGGATGCATAGGTGATGCTGAATATTTCTATCAGGCATATGCATGTGGGAGGGAAGAAGGAAAGGAGACAATAAGACATGCCATCACAGCCAGCACACTCCTTAAATCATATTCCCATCAGCACACTCCTTAGTCATATTCCCATCAGCTCCCTTCCCATTAACTCCAGCTGAGATGACAGGAATCCGAGTTTGGAGACAATGCTCAGGATCACTGCATGTCCCTCTGCCTCCTATTTTAACATACATCCAAACTCTCAAGCCTTACAAACCTGCTTAACTTTCCCAACAGAATTACCATCTATAAACAGTCACAGCTTTCCCATCTTCATTTGCCAACTATGATCATACTGATCGCATAAAATTTTGTCTTCTAATCCCAGTGCGAGACTTACCAATGCTGCTTTAGTTAGTTACGCTGATGCTGGATTTGCAATCTAGCTGAAAGTGAACCAGTCGCTAGTTTTGTAGTTGAAAAAAAGCATACTGGAAGATTAATATAATCTAATTCTATAATGCAGGTGTCTTTCTCTTCCTCAAAGTTTATGGCATCCATCAGTGCATGCTTCCTTCTTACAGAACAGCTTCAGCACTAGGAAATGAATGGACTGGTTTTCATACTGCTTACAACCATACTAGGCAATTCTGATACTTCCCTTACTTTAAAGGGCACACAAAATGATTTATAATGCCCAATTTTTTTGCACAGTGTTTCTTTCCTAGTCCTTGGATTCCATTTAGTTTGTCCTAGGTGACTCCTTCAGATCTAGATAATCCATTCTCTGGACAGCAGGGCTGACCCTGCTGGTTGGCAACACTTCCCTTAAAGGCAAATGAATTAAAACCAAAACCGCCTGTAAATCAGAATGTGTCATGAACAATCCCATTCTCTAAATAAGTATGTGCTAATGTCTCTGAATGCACACAGTAGTGGAATTCTAATGTCTTTAAGATAATTATCTGTTCCCTTTTCTATCCCTTGTTTTTGAAGATACAATCTCATCAGTTCCATTTGCTAGTCAGACTTGGAAATAGTGACTTATTTTTTCCAGTTTCTCCATTGAGATGGTAAAAGAGCATTGTTAGACCAAAAATTCAGAGCCAAGAGAAGTTACTGAGGGAACAGAAAATCAATTGTCTGCACAGTTTCCCTCCCTCATCAGGCAGCATGTTTTGAGATTCTCTTTCTGTCACCCTGGAGAGGTATAAACCCCAGAAAAAAAAGAGAGTAATTGGGGAGAGTACCATAAAAATAAGATACAGTAGGATTTGGAACTCAACCTCTTTCTGATGAAAGTCAGCATGCAGATGGAATTATAAATGAATTAGGTTCAAATGATCTGAAAATAGGGGATATAATGATACAATACAGAGAAATGGACATGACACATGGATGGAAATTTGTTCCAGATGGCAAAATGGAAATACCTTTGTTGTTAGAGACCCTGAATTCCAGAAATGGAATTTTTCATTGCAATTATTTGTAAAAAAGTTAAATTCTAAAATGATTAACCAGATTGATCTGACTGTCAAGGAATTTACACTAGTACATTAAAAACTCTTAGAGAAGTTCTTGGCCACTGAGACAAACTACATAGGAATGGTGCTTGTCTCTGCTCGTAAATTCTTCTAACACCCAAAATTAGGTGGCTGCATTGATCCTACTTATTGGAAATGGCTCCCAGTGTGTTCCAACTTTCAAACCATAGCCATGAAATATGTGCAAGTGTGCTAGCTGGCAGTTCTCAAAGACTGTGTTACTTGTTTCTAGTATAAATCATTGCATTCCTGTTTCCAGTTCTATTTAGTTTATTGGCATCCCAGAATCTCTGCTTTCAGTACATACAGAACAATTTAATGGCTTATTGAAGAAAATAGTATAAGTAAAAACTTGCTCACTGTTAGAGATAGAATCCAATTATTTTTCCCAAAGGAATGACTTTTATTTAGAAACTGAGACGATCTGTTTTCCAATATTGCCTCCACTCATCATGGACTGGAAAGCAGCTTCAAGAGAAATAATGAAATCAGTTAGTGCCAAGCAAAATGTGCCAAGTGACATTTAAAAAAAAAAGATTATTTAAAGAAAAGGTAGAAGCTAATGTGTGAAAGAGCTGCCCAGAAAAGAGAGATCACGTTTTGGACCTAAACATATTTATCCCTAATGACATGCTAAATTAAGAAGAAGAAAAAGGAAAAAAGCTAATCTGTAATAAACTGCTAAGGACAGTCTTGTGTAATAACTAAAACCCCTGATTTGCAAGCAACTGTTTGGCCCTACACAAATGAACTATTAAATTTGCTGCTTTTATGATATGCCATGCAAACACCAAACAGAAAGACAAAGCATGACTGGAGACCCCACAAATGCTGTGGGTTTAACAAACTCTTGTGAAAGAAAAAGGTTTATAAACACTCTGTGTGGTACAATAAATGGGAGAAGCTGGTGCAAAAGAATAAACCTTGGAGTAAACAAAATATGAAATTTGACTGCTGTATTTGATGAAATTTCATCAAAATACACATGTATACCAGTAAGTAACAATGACTAGAATAAATTTACATTTGTAAGATTTGGCTATTGCTTAATTCTAGTGGCTTCCAACACATCTGGAATCAACTGGCTGTCTTGCTGTCTCACTGCAGTCACAAGACCCTCTTCATTTTTAGATTTTCTTTGTTACAGATTTTCTGAACAGGCTACAGGCCATTTTGTTCCTTTAGAAGAAATTATTTTTCACTTTATTTAGCACTCTGTCATGTTTTCCCCTTTCTTGTGTGTACTTTTTGTTATCAAATCCATTAACAAGCACTGTTACATATTGAGTTTTTGAACTATTGAGTTCAAAGTTTCCAAAATACCATTTTCTTAGTCATAAGAAATGGGCAGCACTTTAAATCTGTAAGATGAGCATGACATCATCAGCTAAGGTACCAGTTTAAGAGTTAATTCCCCCGATTGAAAAACAAACAAACATCTCAAAATTTATATTAGATTTATTTTTAACATAAAATAATCCTCTCACAGAACGTACTTATACCTTGTGGGGAAAAAAGTATTTTATTATAACATTAAAATCACGTTTTAGATAAAATACAAAAACCTGAATTGGCAAATGAAGCAAAGGAGGTAGTTAACCTCTACTGTCATTGTATTTAATCAGATTATTACTCTTAGAAAATGGTGTAAAAGTCTTACCACCAATGTTTGCTAAGCCTTCTACCATGGTCTCTCTGACCTGTCAATGCAAACAAGTCCTTTTAGTTTTCTTCGAACAAGATTAACACTTCATAGAAACATGCCATGAAACCACCACAGAAGCTACCAAAATCAAAAGGATTCTCTTGCTACAATGGGCAGTGCTCTGTTTGGGTCAGGTTCTTTCCTCAAGAGAGGAGTGAACACTTTCTGATTTAATTCTTCAGTCAGAACATCCCTGCCCCTGCAAAAATGTATAGTGTCTCCGGATTTCCCCAGGAAAAGTTACCGATTTACTGACTACTGAAGAATGAAATGTACTCATTTACCTATTACTGAAGAATCAAAACCCAATTCAGACACGTCATAGGGAATGGATGGATAAAGCATCTACCCATCACAAAATAATAAATAGTGATTATAAAGCTTGAAATAAAACTTCAGACAAGATCCCCAAAAGCATTCAGGACTTAACTAATCAGGTATTTGAAAGTAAGTATTTTTGAAGGTCTGATTCTTTACATCAAAAAGCACTTGCACCCTACGCTGAAAGAAAGAATACTGTCATCTGCAGCATGTAATTAGAAATGTCTGTCATGCTACAGTCACACCATCCTCAGCAGGTATCTGCTACACCAGTGCTATCTAAGAAGCTTTCAATTATACTTACACATCCTTCGGAAAATCTGTTCCAATTCTGAGGCATGGTAAGAGAGCCAGGGACAAAGAAACTGGACTTCTTGTAGTCAGACCATGACCTTCTTACCTTCAGTTTACCCTCTTGGATCCACTGACAGAGCTGTAATACACTAGCTTCTTGTTTGTCCATATAGTTCAACACTAAGAACCTTTCCCTGTGAAAAAAAAAAGAATCAGCCTCAATTTAAGAAACCTTGGGTAAGCATATTTTGAACAGCAGTTGAACCTGAAGGGTTATGGGTACTAATTACATCAAGACATAGCTCGCAGCTTTGCCAGCTTGTTGAGACACCTCCCTGCAGTGGGAGCTTCACAGTAACACTGGTCTTAGACAAGCAATTCTGCCCAAGTGTCAAAGAGAAGAGCCCTGCAATTAGATGGTGAATATGAATTAACTCTCAGGCTCCCTAACATTCTGCATAATCTGCTGTTACATCTGTCTGTAGCGATCAAGAGAAACTGAAATGATCATCAGAAATGATAATTTCTTGTAGCAACATGCTGACTAAATTCTCCACTGCCTTCTACTATGCATGACGTATTTTAGTGTTTTTATCCATTTTTTAAAAGTACAGACAAAAAAAACAGGGACAAGAAAAGAATTTTTATTAGAAGAGGTCCATCTGTTCCACAGAGACCAAGTGTCTCCCTAACTTTCTGCAATGTAATGAATGAAGTCTCCTGAGACTTCACCCCTAATCTCTACCTTAGCTCCACCTGAACCCTAACAGGAGATTCCAAAATTCCCAGGCATAACAAACCCCGGTGTTTTACCTGTATATATCTGTGACACCTACAGTCCCATTATCTAATAAAACCCCAACTACTAAAAAGATAATTTCAATACAATCTCTGCATCAGCTGCATCCTTACTTTAGAAATATTTTCTACTCCCTCTGCCTGAACTACTACACTTGGAGAGAAGGCACCCTGTAAAACATCTGAGACCAGAGCCATGGCAACACCTTCCCTCGTACTGAATAATCTGTCAGAGACTCCACGACTATATCAAGCAACCACAGACAATGAATAACAGACAACTATATTAACATGCAACAACATCCTTTCCCATTTTTATGCTGATACAGACAAAGATAAGAGAAAGGATTTACTGACACTGTGATTATAGTTCCCTTGTTTAATATGGCAACATTCTGTTCTGATTACATGTGCCTAGTGTGGATCTACAGGCTTCTGCACATCAGAGTCACAACACGATGTGCACAATCTACCTGAAACCTGGTCACAAGTTCTGTAAGAGAAATGTACCTTGTGATATTCCTTTCTTTCTGTATTTTTTCTATGTCAGGAGACAGTGGAGGAGGATAAGGCACATCTTTGTTATACTGAGAAATCTGTCCACACAGGATGATATGGCTGTTCTGATTCATCTGTTTAGGACAGCACAAAGTGAGAAAAATTACATTCCTTGGTCTCAGAAACTAGATTTTCTGGAGATGCAACAGATTATATTACAACATGATCACATGGGTATCCTTAGTTAGAGCCACATTTCCTAGAAAAGACTGGGAGAACTGCAGGCAGTACAATTCAATCTATGACAACATTCAAATAGATAAATGCAGGGCAAGAATGGAAAAAGAAAAGCTATACAGCCCAATTTATGTAATTTAAAGAGGCATTAAATACAAGGAATTCAACAACTTGTTATCTTACTTTCTGTCCTTTATGTAAGGAGGAGAGGGGTAACAGGACAAAGAAGTTGGATACGGCTGTGATTCAGAGGCTGCCACCAGAGACTCCCTGCCATGAGACAGAGTATTCTCCTGTTAACAATGAAGAGGGCTGGTCAAAAGCCTTTATGGAGGCCCAGCAGTTGGATTTTTGTGCAGCCAGAAAACCAAAGCTGACAAAACCCAAGATTACTACACTAACAGACCAGGTTTTTAGAAAATTACCAAGTCTCTTGGCCAAAGAAGCGAGAAATGACAAGCAGAAATTGTGTTTCTGTTACTATATCGCCAGCCTAATCCACATGGCAGATTTCAATCTAGTTAGATTTCATCTAATCTGATGGCACTGATTTCAAGTATCTGATTTCTCAAGACCAGAATCAGCACCTGGATTAAATCAGTGAAGTGGAAAACCTGCTCTGCTGTATTGCAGGCTGGTCTCCAAAACGAATTAATCTAAAGCTGGGCATGCAGACACTGGAGAGTGACTAGAATAACCTGACAGCTGGTATAATCACCTGACTTATAACTGTATCACTGATGTCTCCACCAACATTGTCAAAGTAAACATCCACACCGCCTGGGCAGAATTCACGTAGCTGCTCTGCCACATTCCCCTTCTTGTAATTAATAGCTGCATCAAATCCCATTTCTTTGACCAAAATAGAGCACTTTTCATCTGTGCCAGCGATCCCTACCACCCTGGAGCAGCCCTCCAGACGGCCAATCTGCAGGACACAACAAAAACAAAAAACACAAACAAGAAAGAGAAGTGAGATCACTCATCTGCATAAAGGTAGAGGGGGTGTTACAGTTCTCCCCCATCCCCCCCCATCTCAAATGACACAACTGTCTCTTGTCACTCCCTCCTCGCACCTAGGGAAGGGACAGGTACAGGTGAAATCTGCCAGTGAAACTCAGTGACTGCAGGAGGTTTAGTCTGTGGAGTCACCAGTGACTGGCAGTACTGGAAAGCCAAATATAGTAAAAAAAATCACCACCTGCCAAGTACCGTTATATAGCTAATAAAAGGCCAAAAAGATTGGACAATAATTGATTTAAATACATTCTATAGATCTTTATAGATATGCACCTACACACACACAAACCCACTGCAACAGGTTCTGCAAAGCTGAAGAGGATAAAAGGGCTGGGAATCTCAAAATACAAAGGATGTCATGGAACACAACCCAAAGAAGGCGTTACTACATTTTTTTACTACTGTAGAAAAAAAATGAAAGTTGCCAGTCAACTCAAAGACTGTGTTCAAACAGCAAACCACTAAATGTATAGTAAATACATGTACTTATACCATCGACTTTATCTATTGACAAGTAATCATTTTGGGCTGTTTTCTCCTACCCCAGTTTCATGAAACGGAAGTTTCACACCCACAGTCTTTCTCAGTGAGAATGTGAGTCAAACCTGTGGAAGTGGCCCTTCTCATGGAGTTGTACCTACTCACATTTACAATGATTTTATCCATACTTTTACTAACCAGCGTATTTCAGAAGATAAACTTGGTAACAGAGTATGCTTGCATGTCTTAAGTTCACCTACCTGCCCGGCCAAAGACCCACAGGCACCGGCTGCTCCGCTCACCACCATTGTCTGATTTGCACCCACAGCCACATGTCCTTTCTCCTTTATACCCAACAGGGCTGTCAGTCCTGTGATGCCAGCTGCACCGAGGAAGTAGGAAAGGCGTCCATTTACAAGTTCTGGAATGAGCTACAAAACAGAAACACATGGTAGTATTCATTGCTTTTTAAGGTGAGGTTTTGCTGTTTGCTATTTGATTGTCTGAGCATAAAAGACTAACTCAGGATATCTACCAAGCAAGGTAGGGACAAGCTGTCTAGAAACTAGCTCTATCCTAATAACAAAATTTTACAAAATTAAACAAAGATTGTATTTCCAGAGTCTTAGAAGTTTTTAAACAAAGTCATTCACAAAAACTTAAATTACTGAAGCGCCAAAAACCACTTGGGAATGAAGATGTTTCCAGCAATGACCAACTAGCCCTATATTAGCATAAAGGATAAAATAGTACAGTTCAGCAAATACTGCAATTGCAGGTGAGTGGCAAAGGGTCCTAAAGGAAGGAGTTTATTGTCAAATATGCATTCTTAAACTACAATAATTTTATCTTTGACATGAAGATAAGGAAGAAACTGATATTTTGCCACCTGTGAGTTGATCTGCCTTTTGAGAAATAGTTGCTGCAATAATGTTAGCTTGGTTTTGACTAAAAACTAGTGTCATTAGCCACTATTTAAAAAAAAAAAATGTTTAGGAAACGAAAACAGTTGCATTTACATTTTACATTACCTTTTGTAGCAAGCCTCCATCTAGAATTGCCACTGTCTGCCAGGGCCAATTGAAGGAGATTACAAAGTCTCCTTTAGTAAAGTTGTCATGCTTGCTCTCCTCCACAACCCCAATGCCCCCACCATCAGCAACTTCAGACAACTGCCAGGGCAAGAGGTAATCTGAGCCAGTGTCCTCATTCATTCGGCAGCGCTGAAAGACAAGGCTTTAATGAGAGGCTCTGGGGGAACACACGGTTTGCGAGTTCAAATGAAGGTGGGGGTGAGATATTTATAAAACTTCAGACACAAAGGGCTACTCAAAAGTCTCTCAATAAGCCCCAAACAGTCCTGATCTTTTCTTAGATATTTTTTCTCTTGTTTGCTCAGTACAAAAGGAGGATGGATCATTCTGACCTCCTCCAGCAGCCTTATCAAATCCAACACGTTCTATAGATGCTGTCTCAAATCACCCATGTAACTGAAGGCAACTGGCTTGGGTCTGAGGAGAATCCTGTAATGCCATTCCTTAACTGGATGAATCATAGAAATGTAGGACTGAAAAAAAACCCACCCATGAGTCATTCAGTCCATGCCTATGCACTGAAGAACAGACAAACCTCTTGAACTCTGAAACATTTTCTTTCTATCTCCCCCTGTAGCTTGAGCCTGTACTTCAGGATTCTTGAATTCTTCCTTAATTCCCAAGCTACACCTACTTTCCTGAAACAAAGAGTGTTTCTTTTCTATCTTGATCTATGCAAGGAAGAGATTATCAGAATTTTCTTTATAGCAAAGTTTTACACACTAGCAGACTCAGTCTATCTACTTCTCCTATCTTCACTTCCATTTCAACCTAAACTCTCCCAAACACATGATTTCTACAGTTTTGCAGAACTGGGTGCAAGTGCTGGTTAAGGCTTCATTCACTAATCCTCTTTGCTTCCATTATTTATAATGTATTGACACATTTTTGTCCTGCCATCACCCACTTAAGGAGAAAATCTGACTAAACAAAAGTGGCAACAACAAAATAGTATTTAACTTGAAACATTTAGGTGTCTAGAATTATTTTGCCTGATCATGTCCCTTTCTTGCTTCATCATGAAATATTCTTCCTCCTCTACTCACACTCCCCTCAACTGAAAAGTACTTCATTTTATGGGATGAAAAAAATAAGTTAAAAAATGTATACAAAAAAGGCAAAATTTAGAAAACCAAATCTGTCATGATATATCAGGGATCACAGTCTCTTCCTGGTCCTATTGTAGGCTTAAATTTTAGAACTAACAATAGTGCGTGTGCCTTTAATGTAGTAGAATAGACCAAACTGTTCTAACTTACTAACATATAGAGATAAAGGAATGTTTGGCTGACAAGGGAAGGAACATCACAGGACTGATAACTAACTAAGAAGACAGTAAATAAGACCAAGGATGCCAGCCTTCAAGATAGCAGAGTGGCGTCCAACACAGAGAGAGACTGGAACAAACAGAAGCAAGGACATACCAACTGCTAACTCAGCACTAGGACCTTGTGAGCGTGCACAACCACTGAGGTCACTCAATAAACACAGTGAAGGAGACTGTCAGCAACCACCAGAGACCCGCACTCAGCAAGAAAGGGCAGGCTTAATTAGGATGCAAATATTATAATTAGTTCCTGGAAACTCTGTAAATACGCATGAGTATGCTAAATATGTAGCTGCCGACTGCAAGTAATGGGCGCGCTCACCTTTGAGAAGCTATTTGCATGTGCACCCAGCGCTGCAATAAAGAATGCTGCTGTCTAAAACTCAGAACTGAGTCTTAGAGAGTTTCTTCAACCAGCTTTTACAGTAACACTATAAAATCATATTCCTATACATATATCACAGGAACATTACTGACTATAACTGGTAAGCTGGCTGTGTTCAAGGCCAGGTTGGACAGAGCCTTGGATGACATGATCTAAGGTGAGGTGTCCCTGCCCATGGCAGGGGGTTGGAACTAGATGATCTTAAGGTCCTTTCCAACCCAAGACATTCTTTGATCTTATGACAGGTGCAGAGTTGAAGGTATTTTAAAAAACAAATTCTGGCTTAGTTCTAAGTCCATCACCTACCATGTAAGGGTCCACAGAGAGATAAAGGGTTCTAACACGCACTTGTCCCACTTGGATTGTATCTGCTACTGTACTTTCCTCGAGTCGGAAGTTCTCAGCCACCGGCACACCATTCTTACCTAGTATTATAAAATCAAACAAATAAATCAATATAGAGCTTCTCTTAATCAATATGGGAAGGCCTTCTTTTAAGATAGTCCTTTTTCAAGTAAGTTAGGCTATTACTAGGTATAAAACAGACCAACTTTCAGACTGTGTGTTACAGACTACAGTTTAAATGGGTGCATTGCCACCATCCAAACTGAAGACACACTGATCTGTCAGCTAACGCTTGCCCGGGCCAGTAGCAGGCACTTGCCCTGACTGACAGCTGGCTGTTCGCCTTCCCAAAAAATGGTTCTATGTACCCTATGTGTTGAAAAGCCCCTAACTTTCAAAACAAAGACACTCACTGGGACTTCTCTCACGTAACAAAACCATCATGTGCTATTCTGCCAGTAAAAAACGACCACAAATTTTAATCAGGTTGAGTTTTAAACTCTCGCTCTTTCAGTCTTTTGACTCAGTGAGATTGGGGAAATACAGACCATTGCCACTGCACATGCATACGGTGCAAGAGCAGCCCCCTGCAGCTACAGACAGACCTCCTTAAATTAAAGCTTCCCAGAAACACCTATGATATACATTCCAAGAGACACAGAACTGGAGGCTTCATCCTCAGGTGCATGCCACATGCAGCAGATCAGTCAGACTGACAGCTGGAACCACCAGCACTAAAAGGAAAGAGCCAGATATCTGTGTGTGTTTTAAATCAGTGGATGACTCCAGCACTCTATTGCTGTAACATTTGATTTGCACAAAGAAAGACTTATTTGCGGGTCACACAATTGTTCTTATCCTCTCAGGACTTATTTGGCATTGAGCAGTATACAACACTCCCCCCAAAACTTAACATATGCCTTTGGGTCTTCTACAACAGACAATTTATAAACTCACTATTCAAAACATTGTGCTTACATGTAACAAGGCAAATATGTAAGTAAAGAAGTAAACAAATCCTCAAAAGTGTAAATTTAAAAAACAAACACTTTGACACATGGGAGGAATAAAATATTCAGTATTTACTAAAAGGAAACAAAAATTAACAGTAACAAAATACTTTCTTTTAGTCATCTCTTAAAATGCAGGATGAACAAATACCAGAACTAAAAAGCAATGCTTGCTAATCTTTCTTCCCTTTAAGTCCCTACACTTAGGCTTTTCTCCTATATTATGCATTAAACCCTTTTTTCTTATCTGAGAGAACATCGGTATACACAGACCAAATAAATACAGCTCACAATAAACTTTACTTATTGCTGCCTGCAATATTAAGATACATAAATGTCAGTATCTTAAGTTAGTGTCTGTTTCTACACTCCCCATTTTGCATTAGGCAACCATAACAAACACATTGCTCCATTGCTTGAGAGAAATACATACCGGGGCGTGAATTCAGCACTACTCTCTGTATAATCATCTCTGCTTTTGCAGCAATTCCACACTGGATCTCTACAAAGGAAAACACTGTTTGAAGGACTGAAACACAAGTTTTCTTGAAACAGGATATGAGGCAAAGTACTTTGTAATTTGGAAACTGGGGATGAAATATGGGCCTTGCTAACTTCAGCATCCATGCCCAAGAATCATATAAAACAACCTCAAATGTAAAATAAACAAACTTGTGAATAAAGAGTTTCCCTGTTTATCTTGTTAAAGCCATGATTTTAGACAGTGTCACAGTAGCACCTTCTGGAAAGACTGAAAATTCTAATGTACTGCGCTCCTTGTAAGATCATCACCACCCCAGAGCATGTTGTAAGAGAAGGGTTTGGTTTGTTTTCCTGTGCTGTTTCCACCTAGAAGACACAAATTCAGCTTTGCACGCAGAGGGCAGGTGCAAATAAAAGGCATGCACGCATGCCAGTAACAGCAGTATGCAGGTATATGATAAAAAGAGATTATTGTGCTTAAGATGCTTCACATGAAATACCAGGGCTTCCTATTAGCAGCACATTTTCTCCTAAGAAATGGTCTGGCCCAAGGTGAGAAATAAACAGACCATCACTTCAACTGTTCAACTGAAAAATTTCTCCTTGAATTTCAACAGTTTAAAAGAGAACTTTAAATCTGTGTTCTTGCAAATGTGAGATGCGAATGTGACTAACAGGGAATGAACCTGATTTAGCAGGAGATAAATCATGCTTTTACATGCATTCTTACTGTTCTCAGCTGAGTGCCATAAATAACCAACCATCACAAGAACCATGGGCATTAAGGAATGAAACGTCATAGCTCATGCCTTTGTTATAATGTTTGCTGCTGACAAGAGCAAATTGGAGTGAAGCTAAACAGACGAACCTAGAAAGAGTACACCACCACACTTACTCAACATCTTTACTATTTGAACACTGCAAAATACAGAACCTTCCACCTGTACTGTTATAGTGGCTGCATTACAGCACTTGGGAATACAGCCTGAAGTGCTGAAAACTATAACTAAAAAGCTATCAGGATAAGATGGGCCTTTCCCTCTCCTCTAAAACCTCCAAGTGACTCAAAGCAAAAGCATCTTGGTCATAAACCAGATAAAAGTTTGACATTTGATTGTGTTTGCACTTGAAAAGCTACTTAGCAAGCAAAAATTATTCCAGGGTTAGTTTCTTTTCAGTATTTCAACATCCAAGGGTGCTACAAGAAAAAAAAAAAAAACAACAAACCACAAGAAATGAATCTCGTATGTGTCCTCACAGCATCACATCAATAAAAATTAAGTGACCTGCGCAATTCTTTGGACAGAAAAATGCAGGAGATTGATCTACAACAAAAGGAAAAAACCTACACTTTGATCAAGTTACTCGTTACTGTTTAAAACAAAAAATGAGAATGAAAATACAGGAGTTTAATAGAGAAATAAAAATCCATTTTTATACCCACACAGCTGATAGAATCTCTGGAATAAATATACTCATGTAAAACCCTAACAGGAAGGATGGCCTAAAATAAACTTTGGCAGATGCTGGGTTCAGCATTGTACTCGGCTATAGACTTCCTGTGGAATCATGGGCACATCACTTTGTACTCCTTTTATAAAACACTTTTCAGAACAAAACTCCAAATTCCTCCAGATAACATCTGCCTAACAAAATTACATTCAAGTGGTACAGTTGATAACCCCAGAGCAACTGCCTTAGCATTTTATACTGTCAGATGTGCCCAGTGCAATATAAAAGGCCCCCATACTCTAATAAACAATTTGTGCACATACAGAACTTGGCTGAAATTCGTAACCTCTAATGAAACTGCTCTAAGCAGAAATAATGAGTTAAGAATGCAGTGTATATAAACCAACAGTGAATTGAGAGCTCACATTAAGTCTGGACAAATCACTCCTTGATACACTACTCACTTTCAGTTCAAATCTATCCGTGTCATTAAGAGTTTGACCCACTGTTTATATACCACATAGAGAAGGCAGAACTGCTGTGCAGCTCATGCCTTACAGAAAGGGCCACTGTCAAAACTGCTGATTCTGGTTTTTTATCCTGAAACTTAATACATAGAATTATAGAATCATAGTTAGGGTTGGAAAGGACCTTAAGATAATCTAGTTCCAACCCCCTTGCCATGGGCAGGGACACCTCACACTCAACCATGTCACCCAAGGCTCTGTCCAACCTGGCCTTGAACACTGCCAGGGATGGAGCATTCACAACTTCCTTGGGCAACCCATTCCTGTGCCTCACCACCCTCACAGTAAAGAACTTCTTCCTTATATCCAATCTAAACTTCCCCTGTTTAAGTTTTAACCCGTTACCCCTTGTCCTGTCACCACAGTCCCTAATGAAGAGTCCCTCCCCAGCATCCTTATAGGCCCCCTTCAAATACTGGAAGGCTGCTATGAGGTCTCCACGCAGCCTTCTCTTCTCCAGGCTGAACAGCCCCAACTTTCTCAGCCTATCTTCATACAGGAGGCGCTCCAGTCCCCTGATCATCCTCACGGCCCTTCTCTGGACTCGTTCCAACAGTTCCATGTCCTTTTTATGTTGAGGACACACAAAAACCCAATCTGAACAAGAGATGATGAAACGCAATTTTATTATGCCTAAGACATACTTGAAATACCTGCTTTCTATCATAGTACCCAAAAAAAAGAATTATTTATAGAGAAAAATCAAAGATATTAACATACTCAAAGAAAGAAAAGACAATACAGAGCAGCATAGAAAGTTACGACTGGAAAAAGTATACAATATAAATTCAGACTACTTCTTTGAATGCCTGCCACTCTGAGGGAACAAAAACTCTGTTGATTTCCCAGGCCACTTTCACAGCTTTTGGCTGAAAAGCCTGTGCACTAATTCAAGTTGAGGATCTTGCAGATACTGTGAGTGGGTCGACAGAAAGCATGGCTGGCAAGCAAACTGTCACTCATTCTATGACAGCTGTCACAATAAAATGCAGCACTGCAGAAGGACATGTACTTCTAAATATGACTGCATTTACTCCACAGTGGAAATCAGTAACAACATTACACAAGGAAATGGTCACTCTAATAACATAGTAAGAAACAATCAAACTTTCCTCATATTATACGCAACATGTAAGTGTAGAGACACCACCCTTTAGTACCATACACTGAGGAAAGTTTTTGGAGAAAGAGATGTTTTAAAAATGAACTAAATGGG
Organism: Pezoporus occidentalis; assembly: GCF_034315485.1. NCBI lineage: Eukaryota > Metazoa > Chordata > Aves > Psittaciformes > Psittacidae > Pezoporus > Pezoporus occidentalis. Next base: position 3,756,044 of record NW_026915791.1, on the reverse strand, counting down.
ATTTGCATCACATACATAATCCTTTTCAATATATCTGTAATGCCTGGGTGAAGGATGATTTTGACTACTTTTTTTAAAGACCGAGAGAAAGCAACACATACTGCTGGTTTTCAGCTTTTAATCAGAGTTGGGTTTACTCTTTAAATCAGATGGAGTAAAAAGTTTCAACATCATCATTCCATGCCAAGATCACCTGACCCACCCTCTGAGTGCAGCAGGAGCATTAAGCAGGGCAAGAACAGTACCTTTGGGAGAGTTTCAGGCATGTTTTAGTCCAGTTTTATTCTTCCGTCTCCCCTTGCCTCTTCCTCGTTTTGCAGAGACATATGACAACTGCTTTTAAATATGTCCAATAAATTCCTTAGTGCTAAAAAGCCCAATTTGCTTGTCCTGGTTGCTAAAATTTCTTGTTTCTGAGACTGCCCATAAGCCAGCTTTCAGTTACATACATTTTTGCCAAAACAATTCACCTGCTTCCAAGTTGTGAGAGCCCATGTCAGGCACAGCCTAGTGGAAAAAAAAAGGAAGAACAGCTTGTATATCCCTTCTGTATCAGGCTTACGTAGCATGGAGGAAGAAGGCAGTCAACCTAAGCAGAGAACAAGCAATACTGGAAGTCTTTTGAAACTGGGGTCTCAAAATGGCTGGAACAAGGATCCTCAGAGGAAACTCAAAGAAATTTCAAGGACTATGACTCTGAATGAGAAACATGCAGGAAGGAAAGAGGGGAAGGACTGGCACTAAGAATCAGAACAGAAACATGTGGCAAGAATAACAACTGAAAAGCCAGCAAAGCATGGGAGAGAAAAACAGAATGGGGAGAACTGGAGAAACTGCAAATTACAAAAGTGACTGAACCACACAGAGATAGGAATGGCTGGGCAAAAGGCAAAAAATCCCAGTAACTGTAACTGGCAAGGTCAGATGAATGGAAACAGAATGGAAATGGAATGGAAATAGAACCAAATGTAATGGATTAGGCACCAAAGTCTCCACCACACCCCTCAGGAGCTCTACATTTGAAGAATGTTAATTAACTGCAAACTCAAGTTTTCAAAAGGTAGAAGCCAGAATCAAAACTGACTGTCCTGAATGGAGAAAAACAAATGCCATAAAGAGAGAAGTACTTTCATGAACTGAACTAATAAATACAGATTTCCTAATGTTTCACATCTCATCACTGAATTCTCTGGTGTGAAGTTACTCCACAGGGCTTTCTCCATGTGGATTCTCTTGACACACTGTCAGGGTTGAGGGCAGGCTGCAGCCCTTCCCTCAAAAAAGAAATGGGTAAAAAAGGAAGACTGATAAGAGCAATAGCATCTTGATCCAGCCATCTCTTTTTGTTTTTTTTTTTTTTTTTAAATAAGAAGCCTAGTATCTTTGAGCTTTTTATCAAATTTGACTGATACAGAGCAAAAGCAAGTATACACACTTGTATCTACACCCAACTGTATAAATGTTACTTTTTTTCAGATCCAGGTGTCAAAAAAAGCTGAAAGCTTTCAGATACCACCTCTTGGGCATTATTGTCTTTTTAATAAATAGTTGCATTTTATGAAAATTGTTTAAAAATACCAACACATTATTTTTTCTTAGAATTTCAAGGCAGGAATGAACACAAGAAGGCAGATTGCTCCCAGAAAGGCAGGAGCATCACCTGGTGTGTTTTTGAGAAGCCTGTGATGCAGTATGCAGGCTCCCACATGAGAGCAATCCCAGAGTGTACTGATTATCCACTTCCCTAAGGATGACCAAAGACCCAGTTAGAAATCGCTGCTGTCCAGGGAGAAGCCACTGGATTCTGTCTTGCAGATGGTTCAGTATCAGTTTCAGAAGCTGCAGATAGAACAACGTAGGAGAGAGAAACCGAGAGAGATCAGTAGCAACGAAGGATGTTGAGTCCTACTGATGCAGAGAGTTGACCAATGTACAGGGGGGTTGTACAAGGGGGTTAGAGGAATTTGCTTGCTTAAACAAAAGTATTGTCTGTTGTAAATGCCTGCTAAGCAGAACAAAGGCACCTGGTCCTATTGATAAGGAAAAGCAGACACTTGGTCCTATTGATAAGCAGCTATTGATAAGGAAATGCAGACACTTGATCCTATTGATAAGCAGCTATTGATAAGGAACTGATAAGGGGGAGAAGCAGATGGTTTATGGCTGGGATACCAACCAAACCCTAAGGCCATATGTGAAAACCGAAATGTGAAAAGTGCATTTACTTCATCTTGAAGACCCCTACCCACAGGAGGAAGACTCAGTTACTTCATCTTGAGGCCCCTGCCCATGACCAGAGGGGGCACTGCGCAGGTGCAGAGGACCTTCTGGCTCATTATAATACGAAGCGGGGATAGGACATGAATATGTATAGGCGTGTTGTGCAACCTTATGAATATATATAACTTTAGAGAATAAATGTAGAGGGAAACAACACTGAGGTACGCATGACTTTGAGGAATTATCCCCGTGCGTCTCAGCGCTGAATAAAAAGCATACCTACTTTACAACTTTAACGAGTTGTGGAGTCAATCCGCGCATCACTACAAGCAGCAGAACGGCCTGATCTGGGTGCTGAGGGGGCTTCTTTCCTCTGGGCCTCCTCCACCACCCGGGCCACGGCCTGACACAGAGCCCAGCAGTCAGGTCCACGCTCCCGTTCCAGAGGTCAGCAATCCCAGCGGCTCCCTCTTCCCACCCTCAACTCCGTCCCCCGCGCACCCGGCAGCCAGGAGGCGCTAACCCTGAGGAAGCGACTGCTGGGAAGGACATGGCCCTGTGCCGTCAGGCAGGCATCGGAAGCAGCAACAAGAACACCCCCCCACACACACCGCCCAAGGCAGACCGCGGCCGGTTTTACACCTGCCACCGGGGCATGCCCACCTCCAGGGGACGGAGGCGGACTCCCGTTCGGTCCGCTCTGCCCGCTCCGGGACACCGCTCCTCTCCCGCTCCCCGCCGCTCCCCGTGTGGGGCAGGCTGGGGGCCGGGCCCCCCGCCGCGCAACGCTCCCACTCACCCTGACGGACGGCTCCGGCGCTCCACCAAGCTCGCTCCTGTCCGGCAGGCGGCCTCAGGCCCCCGTGCGCATGCTCCGAGGCCTTAAACAGGGAACGCGGCTGCCCACCGCTTAAAGCGGCGATGGCCGCGGCTTGCGTCCTGGCGGGCGCGAAGGGCTTTAGCGGAGTGTGGATGGCGGGCAGCAGCAGCAGCTCAGCTCCGGCTTCCTTTTGTTTCCCTTCCCTTTTGTTTCTCCGGTAGCAGGTTCCTGGTTTCCCTGCCCCGTTTCGCAGGCAGCGGCTGGTAGGCTGTGGGCCCGGCGCTGGCGGCTCATGTCCTGAGCGCCAGGAAAAGGCGCTTGTGAGGGGATTTTCTTGACAAGGGAGGGTGACGCTGAGGGATACTTGTCTCTTGCGTGTTAGAGCGGATGAGATTTTGTTAACTGACGTGGTAGAAAGCTGTATTATAGTCATTGTTAAAGCTCCAGCAAAGTGGCTCTTGCGTATGTAGGTAGTAAAGAGTCACCTTTACTTGAAGAGCAGGCTGTAGGAGGAGGAAGAGATGAAGAGCCAGAGCTTTGCTGCTGATGGGTCTTCGGTCCTGGTGCCGCCTGGCTGGATTAATCTGTGTGTACTCTCCCTACGTGGCTGTGACTCACCGTGCTCAAGGGCAGACGGGGCTGTGAAGTGGCCACTGGGTCGGTGGAAATTCCTGCAGAGCTTGAAGTGACCGCTTGAGACGGGAAAAACTCTCCCAGACTAATGGTTCCGATGATTTTGTACTCTGCCTCTTGCACAAAGACAGGCAAAGCTCTAAGTCAACATTTTATATTTGTGCCACAATAATACGCCAAATTTTGCACTTCACATTAGTTGAAACAGTCTGGAACTGGGATGGTCTAGGGAAAAAAAGGTATTTCAAGAAGACTTATACCTTCATATTTTATTCCAGCTTGTATTAGTTGATCTAATGACTGGGCAAGTTGCTAGTGTAGCACACTGAAACTAAATCTTCAGGGTTGAAGTTGTCCCCATAGTTTCAAATGGGCATATCTTGTATGGAGAAGGCCTGCATTAAAGTGAATGACTGCTGACTTGCCTCATACTTTGTGCAATAAAAGAGCAGCACGATTATTAGAGAAATAATTCAGGAACCAGTGTTACACATCATTATGTGAGCAAACAGGAAAATATGATGAAGTCTATTAATAGAGAGCTCCCTGTTAATTTAGAAGTAATGTATCTCAATGACTAGTATTAATTGAATGAGAAGTGGGGAAAAGGTATGCTATTTATAGGCACATATGCATATGTTTTCTGTATATTACATAATGGCAATACAGCTTCAGATGCTTTGTAAAAGTACAAAAAGAAACCTCTACCTAAACCCCAGCACATGAAATGGGCTCTCAACCAAGTATAATCCTCCTTTCTCTTGCCTAAGACAGGGTAGTTTGTCTCCTCCACAGATGAGGTTATCCTGAAAGGTGGTTATGGCAATCTGCAGTTTACTGTGCTAACCCTTATATTCACGTACCCCCATCATCTCCTTTTTAAAGTACTTGTTAAGCTATTGAGAAATAAGCTCAGGTGTGAATTTAAAGCAGTAGCTATTCTGTGCTGACTTGCCTTGTGGACACATGTTCTAGTCTGGGAATGCCTTTTTGTGGCTTAGCATAATGCACCTCAGACTGAACTAAACCACATAAAGTCACCCTTCATGTGAAATAAAGCTGACATGCAAGCAGGCCATTGTGGAATAGCTGTTACATAACAGATATTACGGGTTATTACCACATACAAACAAGGTAAAATCAACCTGGTAGTCAGAGATGGGGCAGAGAGGGAGTAGGGGGGTTTGCTGAAAAGTAGTTGTGCTCATTGTCAACAAACCATTGCTGCCTACCCAAACAGGGGACACCACTCAGCTGAGTCCTACTTCACTGAACAGATACCTGCCCCAGTTCAGGGTTTTCTCTTATCAATTTCAGGCAAATTTTAAAAAAGACTTTGTTCTATTTGATCCTCTAAGAACAAAAAGAGGAAAAAGGGTGGGGACGGGGGGGAGTGAAGAAAGAAGGCACATGGATATAAAGTCATTGACTTCCAGGATTGTGTCAGCTTGGACAGTGAGAAAAGTGAAACAGCTGTCTGGTTCTGTGGTCAAAGTCATACAGCCATCGATTTTGATGAAGCCAATAAAAATAGAACTATTCTGTTTTAACAGACTGAAGTCAGGAGGATTTTTCCGGTTTTCTTTGGTCTTTAAGATTTATTGACTGTTTAGCTGATTCCATATCATCTTTTTGTTCCTGTTTACCTGCCCTTAATATAGAATCATATAATGGTTTGGGATAGAAAGGACCTTAAGAACATCTAATTCCAATCCCCTTGCCATGGGGAGGGACACCTTCCACTTGCCCAAGTTGTTTGAAGCCCTGTCCAACCTGGCCTTGAACACAGCCAGGGATGGGGTAGCCACAATTTTTTTGGGCAGTCTCACCAAGTAAGGAAACAATAAATATTACATATTCTGCCTATACAGTGAGGCTTAAATGTTTTTAAAGTACAAAGTAATCCTGTTCAGTTTCCAAGGTTTGCTGGGCTCATGGGTCATATTGACAAGAGTATGTAATAATAGTTCACCTTTCACGTATTTCCATGTTCATAGGTAGCTCACAATCTTGGCAGATGTATGCCCTTTGTTAGTTTTAATTAATATTGCTATAATATGTAGTCTTTATAGATTAATAATACAGATTGTGTATATAATTGTGCAGCTGTGTTTTGGCCATCAAAATCCTCTGGGGTATGCATGAGCTCTGAATGAAACCAGATACTTTAGCCTATGTGTGTAAGGAACAAAGTGATCTATGAGGTCTCTCAATAAATAACATGGATTCTGTGGGTGGGAATCATCGGTTAGATTACTCAAGTCCAAAACAATTTAAATCTTTCTTTTTGATACAGTAAGTCTCTTACATGATAGGAAAATAAGACCACCTTCTGCTGTGGGGAATCAGTTTATATACTGGGCATGACATGCTGTGGTATGGAATACCCCTTTGACTAGTTCAGGTCAGGTGTCCTGTCTCTGCTCCCTCCTGGTTTCTTGTGCCCCTCCTCACTGGCAGAGCAGGAGAGACTAAAAAGTCCTTGATCAGGGTAAGCATTACCTAGCAACAACTAAAATATTGGTGTATTATCTGCACTGTTTTCAGACTAAAGCCAAAACAGCACTGTACCAGCTACTAAGAAGGAGAAAAATAACTGTTACAGCTGAACCCAGGACAGTATCTATCCCTTATTCCATGCCATTCACAACATGCTCAGGTCCCATGTTTTTCAATATACCATTGCTTTTTGTCTCTTTATATATATACACATACACACAAAGAGATGGGTATCATTCCTTAGAATGGACCATCCCTATAAAGTTCACTGGCTGTTTTCACCCAAAATTAGGGGTACAGAAAGTTAGAGAAGCATTTTTGAAACTTCTGCAGAGAAATGGTGAAATGTTGCTGAAAGTGTGTTGAAGGTATCTTGAGAAAAGATGTGCCTTTTCCACTGATAAAATGTCCTTATGGAAGAACTTGGTGAGTGGTGTCTCTCCATGCATTTGGGTAACAAAACCAGTTCAGTTGTCCTACAAATTCTAAAGCAGTGTTTCAGGCTGCAGTAAGAGAATATTGCAAAAATCATCTGTGGTAGACTTGATGTTTCTGGTTTTACAAACTATTGGTTTACTAGTCTTCAGTTAAGTTTCTTGCCCTCATCACTGAGCCAGGAGAACAAAGACAAGAAAGCTCCTTTGTTGCTTGGTGCAGTGGCAACTAAGAGCCTGAAGTGCTGCTGAGGGTAATATGAGCTAATCCCCTTATCTGTGTGGAATGTTTTAAGAGCTTGCAGATGATTCATTCTGCAGTTAAGCTCTGGATGCAGTAACTTCAGCAGAGGATAGCAACACATTAGGTCATTACAGCATTTGCAGTGACTATTTGAATCAGTGTAAGTAATCCAATATATGGACTGAAAAACTAGCTTGAGACAGCTGCTGAGGTTGAACTGAGCTATTCAGCTGACTTTGTCAGTGACATACCATGTTGTTGAGTGCAGTTTAAAAGTGATTTGTGAGCAGCTCAGCTGCCTGTTGGCTGAAAATGTTGGAAAAGGGACAGCAAGTTAGCTGTCAAGTTACACCATTTAGTTCTGAATTGTCTCCGCTTTTGCAGGTTTTGTTCATACAGATCCTGTTTTCAACCAACTCCATGTTGTATACCTGATGGAATGAGCATAAGCTCAAGGCAGAGATGTTTCTGGGGAAGTTTTGCTGGTGGCCACTTAGCTGTCATGTGAAATCAGCACCTTCTGATGCTAACAGCTAACTAATCACAAAATGGGCTTCATCTGTACAGATAAGTATACAGATGAGTTAAGAAACTATTGCTACTTGGTTTTCTGTGGTTTAATGCTTGGGAATGCCCCAACCTGTCTTTCATTGTCTCTCTTTCAGGATTTTCATCTGCTTTCTGACTGGCCAAAGGGCATAGATAGGGTCTGGATTTGCTCACTGACTTTGCTAGTCAAAAATACTTGGTTTTAATACATGTTTGCACAGAAGACTGTCTGTGGCACTGTAGGGCACATCTTGAAGAATCACATTTATTTGAGGTAAAGAACTTTCATAAAGTAAACTATAGTATGTCGATAACACACCTTAATATCTAACTTTTGTAAGGAAAACACAGAGTTAAAAGGGTTTTACATAAATGTTGTTGGGCCTGATCTTTAACCATTTCGTATTTTGTAAAACCTTTTAAATCCATGAAAAGTGAGCACAATATGTTGCTATTTGTGACATGATATACGATCATATATACTATCTGATAGTCATTGCTACTGTTTGATCATTGCAGTTTTACTCATAATTTTGCTTTCTTTTCTGACTGTACCTTTTATTCATCCCTAAAAGAAGTGCTTTGCTGCAGGGACTGATTTTCCTGTTCTCTTTAGTTTGTTAGTGACAGTTTTTGAAATCCAATCAAAAAAAGGTAAGGTAAAGTTCTAGCAACTTTTATGTTATTAAATATGGTGAAGTAACATTTTGGCAGAGCTTATAAACTCATTTAATGTTTATAAATGAGCTGAACATATTGTGGGTGAAAACTATTTTGTCACTATGTAGCATCATTATCAGGGTCACATCTTTCATTTCTTTCTGCAAAACAGTTGAGGAAATTAGGAAGTTCTGTTTTAGAACCACACTGCTAGATAAGCATACATAGCTGTGTAGGAAATTTGTTTCTTTATTGTTCTGTGGGCCATTTCCATTTAATGATAACTCTCAGCTGTATAAAAAAATAGTTTTTTTAATACTCCTCAGCAATCTGCAACTGATGAAGTACTAATATAAATATGATTTGTGTTTCATACTTCAGTATGTATGTATATGTGTATATGTGTATATGTGTATATGTGTATATGCATATGTGTAGCAGAACAAAAATGTATTGAATTTTCCTGATTTAATACAGAGCATTCCCACCCATCTGTTGTAGACACTACTGGAAAGAATATCTTATAACTTGATAACTTTTACCTTATTTTCATACTTCATGAACCACTCCCATTATTGAGAAACCCTAGAAGTGGTGAATTTTCTCCATCTTTTCTCTGATACACTTTGATCTGTAAAGCCCAATATCATGATTCCACAATGATTAATAGTGGACAGTGGATTTGTTACTCTCCGCCTGCAGCATGGTGGATTTCTGCTGTTTCTTGTTAGAGTGGCACCATGAAGACAACATAAGCATATTCAGAGCATTTCTTGTGGGGAGATTTTGCCAAGGCCAAGGTAGCTATTGGTTTTGTATTGCCTTTCTCATACATGTGAAAAAGAGGAAGGAAACAAACTTACAAGTACCTATAAACAGAGGCCATGGTAAATCCAGCACATATATAACATCAGAGCAAGCGTTCTTGGTTGGTATTTGAATACCCTTTCAGTTGTTGTCTTTGTAGATCATGTGTATTCCTGTATCTTTTCTGTGGTACGTTAGCCTCCTCCACCTTATTTTCTTTGCTTTATCAGTCCACTGTGTCTTCAAGGACCTAGAGAAGACTCTGCAGGAGTAGGGAGGGAGATACGGGAGGAGCATGCATTTGCAAGGGGAGAATGATCCTGTTTAGTTTGCAGGAAGTGAAGGGGTTTAAGAGTACATGCAAAATGCCTGAGCTGCATTGATGATAGAAGACATCCTTGTTGCCTGTCAGAATTGCTGCTCCCCATTTTCTTCAGGCTAGCAGTCTTGTGGCAGCCAGGAAGGTATGTGTTTCTGTGGAGCATTCTTAGTGTCTTTCTGGTAATTCAAGTGCTCAGTGGACAATTGAATAATAAAATCACATCCATATTTGGGAAGCATTCCTGCTGTGGAGTGCCACATTCTAACTAGGGTTAGTGCTTTGAAATTGCATTTTATGGCGTATGTAGATATTGTAAAATAGTTGTAGTTGTGCATTGTACTTTGAGCACAAGCCTTTTTAAGGTTCCCATTGACAAGAGATAATAATAATAAAAAAGTAATTGCCAAGTTTCTACTAAAAATCCAAAAAGGAGGGGAGGAAAAAAGGGGAAATTCCAGAATGAGATTTGTACCAATAAATATACGAAGAGGAATGGAGTTAATTTTATGCATTATCAAACATGCTGTGTAGTTTATAACAGAATTAAGGAATGTTCAGAGATCAGAGATAAATAGACCAGGTGGTTGGGACAGGACATGAGTTGGCTGCTGGAAGGCAGCTTGGGGGACTGCCAAAATACTTTTGGAGTCCAGGCATGAGATGTAACTTGCATGTGAATCTGAAAATAAAAACTGCACAGCAATTCACCAATAACCCTGCAGTGTGATGGTGATGACAGAAAAAACTCTGTAGCCTGCTTTGCACCCACACAAACTGGCAAGCACAGGCAAGCATGGAGTGTGAGGATCGAAGGATTAAGGAATAGAGGGACAGATAAGGTCAACAAGGTACATAATTATCTGGTTCCAGGTTATCCTCTGTGTTTGGTACATGCCTGTCATGTGTGTCTTATTTATACATGTTGGTGTCTCCCACTGTGTTTGATTTATATTCCTCTTCCTTTCTATAATTTATTTATGATATGGAATAGGAATGAGTCCCCATGAGACACAGAGTACCATATGCTACCTACAGAGCCTGATGTTAGCAAGTATTTGCTTTTTTGATTTTCCTGCTGCCCCTAGATTTATAGTGCATATGTTTCAATTTAGTTGCAATGGAACTGAGTCATTGTCACTCAAGCCTGTTTGGGCTGAAATCTCTTTAAATGATTGTCAGAGTCAAATGATTTGAAATGGGCTTTGAGATGGCTAATTGTAAAATATCGGCTACTGAAGCTCAGGAGTTCCTTATTGATGTCCTCTGTGAGAGATGACTTTAAGGATGCTCTTCTATATGTGTACATCTATGCATAAATATATACAAATTGTACATTAAAAATACACATAATATAAGTATTTGAAGGCTCCAAGTCCTGCAGATATTTATATATCATGCACCATTAGTTCTGAGTAGTTTCTTGATATCAATAGGGAAATAATTTTTATTTTTGTGGGCATGAACACTTGTATTTATGTAAGCCTATTAGAAAGTTATCATCTCTGCCTGACTTCGTTATTTGGGGAATTCTTTTTGTGTGCAATGGATCAAATAGATTTTTTTCAGCAAGGGATACAGGGATACTATTTTTAATGGTGTTTGAAGCAGAAATGGCTTTTTTTAAAATGCAGTAAGGAATTGAAAGCTTTTGGTTTTCCACAGTAACCCATTGAAACTATAATTTCCCAATGCATTAGTAGTTGTGTAATTTGAAAAAGCGTTACAATTTAGATGACATATGAAAGAATAGAAATACTGAGGATTTCTGTAACTCAGTTGCCTTTCTGTTTTCTCTACTCAGTGCTGCTGGGAAGGCATGTGTGTAAAGAGATTCTTAGCATGAAACATCAAGACTGCTGGTTTATTCCAGTTGTCCTAGTCAGTAGCTGGGACAAACAGTGGGATGTAAGGAAATATTAAACCTTCTGATCTGCCAGTTGATGTTAGTGGCTGGATAGCATAGGAACTATGTGTTGTGATACACAACCTGTGGCTTCCTGCATAAGTGAGAATCCCTTAGTCCAGATAAACAATCTTAGAGCTGAATGTGGACTGTATTATACAAATACAAAGAAGAACGTGTTGCCTTTGTATTGGTGTACCTGTGTAAGGTATGTGAAAATTAAATAGAAGTTGAACCAAAGCACCCCACAGTATTAAGTAGACTAATGATCAAATTCACAAAATTCTTCATGCTTCAATAAGAAATTGGTCCACTCAGACTATTAAAGGAACAGCCTGGATTGTCGTTGTCCGTAAAAGTAATTCCTAGCAAGTAGCATTGATATTATATAAAGACAGAAAAATATTCTAGCTCATTGTTTCCAGTTCCAGGTTTTCTTTTATTACACTAAATTCAATCAAGCTGTGAATATCACTGCACTAAATACTCTCAATGTTTCTTTTTTCTTGTTTGTTGTTGTTGGGACTTTGAGTGCCCCTGCTGGGTTTCTCTGCCGGGGCTCAAAGCCAACTTAAAGAAAGCACAGCTGGTTGTCTTGGGGAGAAGGAGACAGAAGAAGCCTTAGTGGAAGTTACCTGCAAAAACAAGCCTCACCAGGGGCTTCTGCCATATTTGCTTGGGAGCTGTTTTAAGCTGAGGCTCTTGCATGTGGCCCTGCCTGCGCTATGTTGCAGTTTCATTGTAGCCATGCCTGTGGTCTGTGAACTTGATTTCCCAGCTTAATTTAGCCCTGCCTCATCCCCATGAGGGTGCTGATGTCTTGCGTTTTGGGCTGCCCCCCTGGCCTGCCCTACTTCCTCATAGGCGCAGTGGGACCAGACCTAGCTCGTTGCCCTGCCAACCTTGGGAATCTCCTTGACTCCAGACACCAACCCTTGGTGCTTCCTGCGAGTCATTCACTTAAATCTTGACCAGAGTATCTATTACCAGAAAGAAAATCAATCCATTTTATTTCTAGACAGTTTTGCATATGAATTTCACAAAAACTGTAGAACTACTCTTATAAAGCCGTCATTGTGAAACCACTGTGGAGCAGGAATTGAGGTAAGTGCTCCTTAACGCAGGTCTACAAACTTCCAAAACTTCACGGGTTTAGAAACGACCTCTATAGACACCCACAGTAGTAGAGTGTGTTCCTTTAAAAGATGTTGCACTCTTGTAATGTGTAATAAGAGGAAAACTCCAGAAAGGTTTGTTGAAATTGGGTATAATAACGGCCATCAAACAATTTAGTGATTATAGCATTAAAAATACATATTAGTGTTTAAAATATGCATATGCCCACCAGTTCTTGATAATTCTTGCCCACTATGTTTTTCAGGAGTGTTTTTGCTGATCTGAAATATCCTTGGTCTTGTTGAGAGCTATTAGTCTATGCACATTTTCAAGGTATGTTTTCTAATAATAATAAGAATCATAGAATCATAGAATAGTTAGGGTTGGAAAGGACCTTAAGATCATCTAGTTCCAACCCCCCTGCCATGGGCAGGGACACCTCACACTAAATCATATCACCCAAGGCCTTGTCCAGCCTGGTCTTGAACCCTGACAGGGATGGAGTATTCACAACCTCCCTGGGCAACCTATTCCAGTGCCTCACCACCCTAACAGGAAAGAATTTCCTCCTTATATCCAATCTAAACTTCCCCTGTTTAAGTTTTAACCTGTTACCCCTTGTCCTGTCACTACAGTCCCTAATGAAGAGTCCCTCCCCAGCATCCCTATAGCCCCCCTTCAGATACTGGAAGGCTGCTATGAGGTCTCCATGCAGCCTTCTCTTCTCCAGGCTGAACAGCCCCAACTTTCTCAGCCTGTCTTCATATGGGAGGTGCTCCAGCCCCCTGATCATCCTCGTGGCCCTTCTCTGGACTTGTTCCAACAGTTCCATGTCCTTTTTATGTTGAGGACACCAGAACTGCACACAATGCTCCAAGTGAGGTCTCATGAGAGCAGAGTAGAGGGGCAGGATCACCTCCTTCGACCTGCTGGTCACGCTCCTTTTGGTGCAGCCCAGGATACGGTTGGCTTTCTGGGCTGCAAGCACACACTGCTGGCTCATGTTCATTTTCTCATCAAACAACACCCCCAAGTCCTTCTCTGCAGGGCTGCTCTGAATCTCTTCTCTGCCCAACCTGTAGCTGTGCCTGGGATTGCTCCGACCCAGGTGTAGGACCTTGCACTTGGCATGGTTAAACCTCATGAGGTTGGCATCAGCCCACCTCACAAGCATGTCAAGGTCCCTCTGGATGGCATTCCTTCCCTCCAGCGTATCAACAGTACCACACAGCTTGGTGTCATTGGCAAACTTGCTGAGGGCGCACTCAATCCCACTGTCCGTGTCAGCGACGAAGATGTTGAACAAGACCGGTCCCAACACCGATCCCTGAGGGAAACCACTCGTTACTGGTCTCCAGCCGGACATTGAGCCATTGATGACAACTCTTTGTGTGTGGCCATCCAGCCAGTTCTTTATCCACCAAGTGGTCCATCCTTCAAATTGATATCTCTCCAATTTCGAGACAAGGATGTCTTGTGGGACAGTGTCGAACGCTTTACACAAGTCCAGGTAGATGACATCAGCTGCTCTACCCCTGTCCATCAGTTCCATAGCCCCATCATAGAAGGCCACCAAATTGGTCAGGCAGGATTTCCCCTTAGTGAAGCCATGCTGGCTGTCACCAAGCACGTTGTTGTTTTTCATGTGCCTTAGCGTGCCTTCCAGGAGAATCTGCTCCAAGATTTTGCCAGGCACAGAGGTGAGACTGACTGGTCTGTAATTCCCCGGGTCATCCATTTTCCCCTTCTTGAAAATGGGGGTTATATTTCCCTTTTTCCAGTCATTGGGAACTTCACCTGACTGCCATGATTTCTCAAATATGATGGCCAGAGGCTTCGCAACTTCATTTGCCAGCTCCTTCAGGACCCGCGGATGGATTTCATCAGGTCCCATGGACTTGTGCATGTTCAGATTTTTAAGATGGTCTCGAACCGGATCCTCTCCTACAGTGGGCCCAAGGACTTCATTCTCACAGTCCCTGCACCTGCCTTCCAAGACTTGGGTGGTTTGGTCAGAGCTTTTGCCAGTGAAGACCAAGGCAAAGAAGTCATTCAGAACCTCAACCTTCTCCAAATCCTGTATAGCTAGTTTTCCCGAGAGCTTCCTGAGGGGGCCTACATTGTCCCTAGTCTGTTTTTTATTTGCTACGTACCTGTAGAATCCCTTCCTGTTATCCTTAATATCCCTAGCCAAGTTTAATTCAAACTGGGCCTTAGCTTTCCTAACCTGGTCCCTAGCTTCCCTGACAACATCCCTATGCTCCTCCCAGGCCTCCTGTCCTTGCTTCCACTTTTTATATGCCTCTTTTTTCCTTTGAATTTTCCTCAGCAGCTCCTTATCCATCCAAGGAGGTCTCCTGGCCCTCCTGCTGCACTTCCTTCTGGTTGGGATGCAACGCTCCTGAGCTTGTAGCAGGTGATCCTTGAATATCAACCAAGAGTCTTGGGCCCCCCTGCCCTCTAGGGCTGTATCCCATGGAACCTTACTAAGCAGGTTCCTGAAGAGGCCAAAGTCCACTCTTGAAGTCCAGGGCAGTGAGCTTGCTGCACGCTCTTCTCACTGTCCTGAGGATCTCAAATTCAACCATCTCATGATCGCAGCATCCAGGCCTCCCCTGGAGAGTCACATTTCCAACAAGCCCTTCCCTGTTGGTGAGCACGAGGTCAAGCATGGCACCTCTCCTTGTCGGCTCCTCCACAGAGCTAATGAATTTACAGTGCTTTACATTTTCAGAGTTCTAAAAATACTGCATATATTCATTCTTTCCTTTTCTAACAGTTCCCCTCACACAGTAGGTAAGAAAATCTCGTCTCTAAATATTTAAGAAATAAGCAGAGGCAGTTTGCAGCCAGCTTTTTGAAAATTGTTTTATTTTAAGTGGTGCTTAATTTCTTTTTAAAATCATCCTGCTTAAGGTAATTTGAACCTAATTTTCAGAAGAACTTCTGCCACTGTTCAGCCACTTGAGCAGCATGAAACATTTGGTGTCCTCTAATTGTATGTGTAGACTAGTGACACTTAGATGAGGGGTCATGTTGTAGTTTAGTAAGTCTGTAGACTGAGCTCCTAAAATATAGGAAACGTATAGTGTGATGGATGAATTTACATGGGGACTTGAGCATTCAATATCTCAGCTCTTGAACCTCTGTGTGACCTTGAACTTAGCACTTATTTTCTCCAAATGTCTTTTTCCTCAGTTGCAATCCAGGAATAACGTTACCACAAACTATTGTTTGTCAAACAAAGAATGTGGGATTCTGGCAAAAGTGGTAGTAAATGCAGACAGGACTGCAAAGTGTGCTTAATGCTACACAACCTAGCAAACGTAGGAAGAGTTTCAGAGTCCTGGTTTTCAGCATGCCATATAACTCAGAACATCACAGATTCTTCACTTTCTCACCATGGTGTCTGAGCTTCTTTCAGTAGTGCTTAAGCAATGTGAATATTTTTTTACATGTGGTTTCTTCTGTAAACCACAGGCCCCTCCCTTTCCCTCATGTAACAAGGTCTCATCCTGGTTCTCAGGGAGCCAGTTCATGACACTTTGATTGTGTGTGTATACATGTATGTATTTATACACAGAGTCTATAAATAAACGTATTTTTTCCCTAAATTGATCAAAGAAGCTGAATCTTGCTCAAGTTAGTAAACCAAACGGTGTTTTAATTTTAAACTTGTATATGAAGAGAAAAATTAATGCTTTCATTTTCCTTTTTGCAAATTCTTTTTGAAAAATCAAACCCCTTCTTTCCAAACATTCTGACTGCATCAAGAGAAGTTGTATCCTAGAATAATATCTCAGATGCAACATCTTGAGTGTTCTATTTTAATTGTGACAAAGATTGGAGACAGACACTGATATTGGAGAAATTCAAATTCCTCTGTAGTAAGGAGTAACTGATCTTGTATAAAAAGTGAAAAATAAAAGTATTTTAATAGAATTTTCTCCTTTAATAATGCTGCTGAAAAATGCTGACTATCAGGGAATGGGTTTCTTTGTATTTATGCTGATGGTCTTCTAAATTCACAATCTCAAAACTAAAGCCCACACAACCTGAAACACATGCAATCACTTGTATTCCTCATAGATTTTTTCAAACTACTTTACTATCATTTAACTAGGCTTCTTCTTATGTGAGATAAGGGAATTTGCTTCTTGAATTATAGAATCAGTCAGGTTGGAGGGGATTTTGAGAGGTCACTTGTTCAATCTTGTGCTCAAAGCAGAGTCAACACTGAATTCAGACCACATTGCTCAGGGCTTTCTTTGTCAAGTAGTCTAAGCTCTCTCAGATAGGTATTGGAAACTTGGAAGGAAGGAAATTCCACAGCTTCTTGTGGCACCCTGCTGCATTACTTCACTATTCTCAGTGGCAGGCTGGAACTCTCCCCCACTGTGCACCTGAATAAAGACCCTGGCCTTGCCTTCTCTTGTAGGTAAAGATCTAGCCTTGTAGGTACTGAAAGGCTATTATTGAGTCTTTCCTACCTTTTCTCCTTTCCACACTAGAGAAGCCCAGTTTACCTCAGCTTGTCTTTGCAGAGGATGTCTGTTCCAGCTGCTGACCATCTTGGCTTTCTACTGGCTCAAGTTTATCAACATCTTTCTTGTGCTGGGATGCCTGAAAGTGGACATAGCATTCCAGGTGCACACTAACAAATGATGAGTAAAGAAGAATAGTCATTTCCCTTGATGTAGCTGTGCATTTCTTTATACTGCCCGCTATGATTTTAGCCTTCAGTGCTGGCTGGTGTTTACCCCACTGACAACCAGGACCCCCAGATCTTACTCAGTGGTGCTGCATGGCCTGTCGGTCCCAGTCTGTGCAATAGCAAAAGGTTAGTGCAGGGCTTTGCATTAGTCTGTGTTGAACCTGATGTGGTTCCTATAAGTCCATTCTCTAGCTTGCCTAGAGGCAGCCCTGCCCTCAAGGACTGAATATATCTGTGGAATAAACACTGCAGTGATTCATCACTGGTTTATGCTGGCATCTATTTTTTGAGAAAAATACCACGTCCAATGGAAATTTTAAAGGAAATTTCAGTGTGATTTGGAGGTGGAAATTTTAGGCATATTGGAATTTGAAACTTTTATTACAAGGGTGTAATTCTTTTCTTCCTAGCCATAGTGATTAAGACCTTCCTTTTATACTTAATTTCAGGGAAAATTTGCTCCATATTGTCTCCCATAATGCTGTAGCACTGGTACAAGTCTGGACGACTGGAAAGGGGCTGGAGCATTGGCTTTCCTGCGACTTGGGGAAAAGAGTGCCACCTGCTGAGTGTATGTCCCAGTTTGCAAACGTAAGTATACAAAGCATAGTCTTTAATCCAAATTGTGACTCAGAGCAATCCAGTTTAATGATATGAGTCGATGCTGTTACACCACAAGATGTGTCTGTACAAGCCAAAGAAACCTAAGATTTTATATGGTGATAGCAAGGAAATCTTTCTTCCTTCCATGTAGTAATAAAATAATGACCTACCAAGGGATAAGTGTGTTTTAAACGTTGTTACTGTAAAAGTGATGGAGTGCAGCCTGCATGCAATCTCAGCAGGTGCTGAGAAAAGGAGAAAGGAAAAATAATCATGGTTTTTTTTTTAAAAAAAAAAAAGCAAGCATAGCAAAAAGCTGCTACTACAAGAAAGAATATTATGATGTCTGGTTCTGGAGGAGATCCAAGGACTGCATTACACAAGGAACAGAGAAACAATTAAAGAGTTCATAATGGCAAAATCTTTACAAAACACTTCATGAAACTGTTTATTGCTCAGTAAGATAAACAGTACCATACACCTCTCTAAACACTTCTCATGGCATGGTGTCTTTGAAGTGTGCTTCATCCGTTTCAGAGCTATGAACTGGCTGGTTGTACCTACAGGCTTGCCTGGTTTTGTGCTTACCACATTTGGTATGTTTAGGAAGAAGTATCATCCTTTCCTGTAGATTTTGCATCTTTACAGTGTGCTTCAGCTTTGGCCTTCTGGTTATAATGTTGACTTTGGCTCTGTGAAGAAGGATTCCTATCTACCTTATACATTATTTAGGAGGCAACTATCAAAATCCACCACCATTAAAATGTCTCTTAGACAAGGGTAGACAGCACACTCCCCTGGCTGCGCAATGTCAGCTTCTGTAGCCAGATGATGACATTTCTGCCATTGTCTGTTGCTTTGACGTGATTATGGATTGTGAAATGGGAGTCACTACTCATCATTTTGCTTCCCAGACTCCAAACAGGTGAAGTACAACATGCATTTGTTCTGGCTGGAAGGAAAAGCTACCCTTTGTTTTTACAACATGATTTACAGTCACTGAAGAGTGGGGGTTTTGTATTTGTGTGTGTGTGTGTGTGTATTTGTTTGTTTGGGTTTGTTTTCTTCCCTCCCCCAATGAAAGTTGACATAAGCAATTTCAATCTTACTAATATCTGATAATATCCTTCATGGGAGGTACTGATTGCCTAACATCTTATAACAGAAGGAAATAACTCCAGCTTATGTGATCTGTCTTTTCAGTCTTTATTATCTGTTGCATGCCTTTGACTTCAGTTTTATGCATTATATATTCATTTATTTAAGGTTGCTTTTTATATTAGCTAATTTGTGAACAACTGTCAATATTCTTTCTGCATTGATTTAAATAGTTATTGACCTATTGTTCCTGTCTATTCAGGAGTTTTTAAGAGCAAGTGTATTAATGGTGAAATAGAAGAGTTTTCCTTGACTGTTGCACTGAGACAGTGTTGCACCAAGGGATACCTTTGGTTGTGAAAGAAAAAAAAAACTTTACCAGTAGTACCTGTGGCTACTATTTTGTTCTTCACCTTCATGTGTCTCACTGTTATTCTCTGCACGGTGACAGGAAAAGATTGGGTGTGGTAATTAGACGACTGACCTGGGACTCATCAGAGAAACCTGGTTACGCATCAGATACTGTCGGCAGTCACGAGTAAGTCACTTCTCTGGGCTCCTGTTTCCACACATCTTGAGCTTCCCTGGTAAAAAGTTCTGCATGGAAGCCAGGACGTATTGTGAAAGAAATGCGAACTACAGTAAGAGTGCAAAAATTACTTCTAGATTTCACTTCATAAAGCAACACATGCTAGAAAGGGAACTGCCCTGCTGATCCGGGGGGGGAGAAGCAGTGCTGCTGTGTACACAGAATGATCTCAGCCTGGATGAACATAAACAAGTGCAACGTGCGTGTTGGGGTAAAACTGTTGGGCATTTCCGTGTTGCTTGGCATGTTTCATTGAAGGAAAGTCTAACCTGTGAATGCTGTCTCAATGTTTTATATTCTGAAAGTTTTGTTGATTGTGGACAAACTCGGGTATCGGAGCAGTCTACAGGGGGAGCAATGACGAAGCAGCTTCTTTATTTCCTGCCTGAAGAGCAGTAGCATGCCTGCAGTTGCCAGCACAGAGTTTTTTATTCTCAGACCAAGGCGCCAGAGGAAGCCATATTCCAGCAGAGGAGCTGAACATTTTTAGAAACCTCAGCAGTTAGGAGTTCTTGTGCAAGGAAATTTCAGTGTTCTTGTGCAAGGAAATTTCAGGCGTTTGGTAAAACAGCCAACAGTGTACACATGACCTGACCTGCTTTCTTCCCTGTTTTTCCACTTTCTTTTCTTCAGAAAAACAAACTGTGAGAAAAGGGACCAAAGGGGGGAAACAAAAAAAAAAACCAACAAGCCAAAACCCACGTTTTCCTTTGGTTCCAGTGGTTCCTTAAAAACAAAAAGCTTTCCGTTTGCTTGCTTTTTTTTTTTTTTTGGAGAGAAAGGCCACGAAGCCCGATCTCGCTGCGGGAGCTGGCACCGAACCGGTGAGTTTAGCCAGGTGCTGGACGCGGCAGCGTTCTGCAGGGCTTTGGCTTCCAAATCAGTGCTGCAAACTCTGCCCGCCCATGCCTCGGCGGGGATTTCCCCTCCTTCCCTGCGGCCAAAGCCGAGCACGGAAGGTCAAGCCAAGAGCTGTGAAAAGGGGGGGCTGGGGGCAGGCCGGTGCCAGGAAGAGACGCTGAGGGTCGGCGGGGCTGCGGCTGTGGGGTGGGAAGGCGGCGGGAGGAGGAGGAGGGAGGAGTTGTTGAGGAGCCCGGGCCTGGGAGCCTCCCCACTTACCGCACTAGGAAGTGACGCTTTCCATGAGTCCCGGAGAGAAAGAAACAAAGTTTGGGTGCCTTTCTCCCCCCTGCTCCTCCTTCCCCACCTTTGCCACTTGCCGCCCCGCTGCAGCCGCACCTCGCTTTGCAGGTGAGCCACCGCGTTTTCGGCCCGCTCCTGTTTTTCGCGGTTTATTATTTTTTCCCCTCACGTCTTGCTTCCGTTTTCCTGCCATTTTGGACAGGGGGTGTCTCTGATGGACTTTTTTTTTGGGGGGGGGGCTGCTTTGCTTTGTTCACGGGTGCAGGATGAGGGGCAAAAGCGCCCGTGGAGGTGTCGGGGCCACCTGGCTCCAGCCCGCCGGGGCAGCGGCGCTCCCGACCAGGCTGCTGCGGGGGGGCAGCCTCGGCTGCTGAGCCACGGGGGCCCTCTGACCGCGAGTCCTTGCGAGGGCTCCGGAGGGGTTCCTTGGGTATTGCCTGGCTGCAACAGCTCCTGGAGGACGCGTCTGTGTGCTGGTGAGCCGTCTGCAGACGGTGTTTGCGGGGGGGTGGTTTGGGGTTGTGTGCTTTTGGTGGTGTTTTTTTTGGGGGGGGTGGGGGTGGTGGTGGTGTTGTTTCTTTTTCCTTGGTGCGTGCTGGAGCCGGGGCAGCGCCGCATGTGCCACGGGAGCACGGCGCGCTTCAGCCAGGCTCTGCCGGGGTTACGCAGTGCAGGGGGGTTGGGGAGGAATTTCTTAGGTAATGTCCGAAAATCCGTGCTCTCCAATGTGCAGCTTCTTTGGCAGCAACTGCAAAGGGGCGATTCTGTGCAGTGCAGCAGTAAAAGCTGACGAGGCACCCACGCACGTATGTGCGAGCCTTATATAATACTTAAGGGGTTTGTTTTTCGTTTAACAGGCGTGAGCAGGATTTATTTTTGGTTCGTGAAATCTTGTGTGGTTGCAGCCTGCAGAATTAGACCAATACTCTCTTTGCTCCACAGAGATTTTCTTGGCATCTTCTTTGAAACAGCTTATTTTTCAAGAATAATTTGATTTCGTCCTGGCTGTGTTTTGAGTGCGGTGTAAAGGCCGTCTGCACTGGAGCAAGCAGTAAGCAGTTAAGGGAGGGGAAGAGAGAAATGTCCTAATGCGGAGACTGATATTAGGTTGTTTAGAGGGCGAGACTGCAGTTCCAAGCAGCAACAGCAGCAGCTTTATGACTGTGTGTAATTACAGAGTGATTGCATAGGACAGCATTGTTGGTACGAATACGTATACACAAGCTATTGTGCAAGATTTCTGTACCGAACAAAACCTAGTTCTGCATTGCAAATGCTAAAAAGAGAATGCATTCTGCATTGAACTGTCACAGTCCTCTTTTGATTTCACTGAAGAATTAGAAGGGGGATGGGGAGGGAAGGAGAAGTGGGGTGAGGCCGATCGTAGAAGTCACAGAAATGAAATACTCACCAGAAACGCCCCCAGTAGTCTCTGAAATCACTGAAGAAATTGAAAGCTCGTTGAATCTGTGGTTCCTCTTTCTTAACTGATTATGCAGCAGATAAAAATCAGGCAGGTCTGCTAAGAGTCCGGCAGGTTTAGTGCAACTCTTGCTTTGCTGTGCTTGTGTGCTAGGTTAAAATGAGCAACTGCAGTTCAGGCAGTGTGCGTGGAAATGGAGAGAAGAGCGCTCGGGAGAGTTTGTGTCAGGCTACGAACGGTTAGAGGTCGAAAGGAGTGTTAGATCGGGCATAAGTTTTGGGTATGCTGTTTCAGTTTCAGTTGAAGAGTTGCATATTGCTGGGTGATCTTGCAGGCAGTGTTGTCTGGGGGATAGGATAAGCATTGAGAGTGTGCCGTTGGTAACATGTTAGCAAGTCTTTTAACAACGTCTGTGGAAGGCCATCAAAATTATGCCAAAGTCCTTGTGGATACAAATTAAGGTACCTAAGATTTGTTTTTCAGAAATTCTCGTTACTTGTAATTTTTACCAGTTTACTTCTGGAAGTAGTTGGAATTCATAAAAAGCACAGATCCAAACGGTTTCAGAACTGGTACTCAGAAATTGGCCTTTCTAGGATTGGAGACAGTTTTCTAGACATGTTATCTTTAACCCTCATGCTGATTTCTTAGTAAATACTCTGAAGGCCTGTAAAGTATTTTGAGCACTGTGATGTAAAGTGCTATACAAATGGAAAGCTGCTTTAAAATTTATTGGTGTTCAACGAGAATGTATTTTATTAATACACACGGGTCATCTTATTAATGGCAGTTTCCTCAGGTTGTCAACTAAATGCTTCATGTAAAATATATGTAGCTTTGTTAATGAAGAACATAATGACGTGCTGAAGAAGTTTGTTTGGGTGTTTTGGGTTGGTTTTGTTGGTTGTTTTTTTTTTGTGGGGGGGGGAGGTAGCTAATTAACCAATCTGACAAACTTACTGTAAATGTATTGGGAAATTTTATCTTAATACAACATAAGCAAAGATACATTAATCTGTGCATTACTGTGATGTTCCATTTGTAGATTTTTCTTTGAATTCTTTTTCATGTTTTGACTGACTTTTCAATCTATGTTTCAATGTAAAAGTCACTTCTGGGGAAAATCAGAAACAGTGCTGAAAGATTCCTTTAATCATTTGTGGTGGTGATACAATATAGCTATTCCTTATGCTAAGTCTTTTGGTGTTCACAGCCTGTATGGTGGGAGAAAAAGTTTTAGGCCAGGATGCTTCGGACTTTCATGCAAAGGAATAGATAACTTGCATGCCCATGAGTTGTCCTGTGATACTCAGTGAAGTTAGTCATAGATACACATTTGTGTGCATAGTAGCAAAAGGGAGGTGTAGCCATGCTAGCCTTGAACTCATTCAGCTAGTGATATGAAACCATGAGGGCTTGTAGCACAGTACAAGCCTTTTGGGAGCCTATATAATCATTCCAGGTACTATTTGTGTGTTTGTCTTTTCAGTCTTATTATCTGTCACCTGTAAGTGGCAGCTGCAGAGCTGCATGAGATGTTTTCAAGCCTGGCATCCCTCCCATGACGCTGTTCCATCAGGCTCCCAGGCAATGAGTGCAGTTGACCCTAACAGGTAACCTGCAGCCTTTCTTTGGGAATGGCTGCCTTGGTGATGGTGATAGCAGCAGCATGTGTGTATGGGGGGCATGTTCAGGCATGTCAGGAGAGGAGAGCAACTTCCATGAATCAGGGTGGAGGTCTGTCTAGCCAGCCCATGGTTCCATTTCCAGAGGAGGATGTATTTTCTCTATGCTTAGCCATTCTTGAGGGGTTTCTACCCAAGAAACTTACTTAGCTTTCCCTTGAGGTAAGATAAACCTTTAGCAGCCTCTTTTTTAACCTGTTGATCAAATTATGGAATGAGGGTGTTGATGGGAATTGTCTTAGGGATAAGAGCTGATCTGGTTTTGTTGTTTCGTAAAATCAAACAAACAAACCCCCCAAACCCCAACTTTTTCTTCTTTATTTTGTCAGGCATTTCATAAAATTTTAGTATTGGTTGCAGTAAATTAGTTTATGCTAAAATGAAATGCAGTAAATATGCATATTGTCTCCAGTGCAGTTAGTTGTATTCTGAATAACAGAAAGGGAGAAATAAATCATTTTTCTGAGTGCTGATCATATGAAACAGGGGGGATGAGGGAGGCAGGAGCTCTGGTGGTGAGGTTTTGCAACACATGTCCAAAAAGCTAGCAGATTCTGGCACAGGCAAGCCAAGGCTTGTGAGTCAGCTCCAAATGGAAGACTTGCCACTGAGCAATTTGTAAATAGGAGGGATGTGCTGCTAATTCACAGAAATATCATCATTAGGACCTCCCCTAATAATTGGAAGTGTGGCACAGAGCTGTCTGTCAGACGGGAGTTGTTCGTGCTTTGAATCACGTGTTCCCTTCAGCGTGATTCAAGCGTTCAAACCCAGAAATCCTTGTCATGCGATATCTGGGTCCCTGAAGGAGGTGGTAGCTCAAGCAGTCATTTAGATTTTTGTAGCTGCATACCAGCAACTTGCATTCCGCGTGGAAGCTCCTTGGCAGCTACAGCAGCTCCCAGTGTGCAAATGGCATGAGCTTCCAGCGTGAGGCCGCTCCAGCAGCACTTCATGTAGTTTTGCATAACTTCTGTTTCTGAATGGTCTCCATCTGTAGCCCTTCTCCAGTGGTCTGCTGATCAACTCTAGCGACTGAAAAATATCATGAGGGAAAGCTATGCCCTTCACCCCAGGGAAAAACAACGAATGTATGCATTTGGAATGCAGCCAGCATTCAGGTATTCAGGAGCAAAGGGTCGAATGGGGAATGCAGAGATGAATCTTGCTAATTAATTCTTTGCTTTTAGGGCTGTGTTGATTCTTTTTCTCACGTTTGGTGCAACTGACAGCCACCTGATCACCAGGCCTGAATTAATAGAATTAACTCATCTCTACATGCTGTAGAAGATGTCAGTTTCAAAGAATATCTGTACATCTCAAAAATGGATGTTCTTTTTATGTATAAGCAAATTACATGAATGCCTTGTTGCACTGACAGCTGGTGTTGATCAAGAAGTTTAAAAACTGGGAAAAGCTTTTAGATTTGGAGGGGGTGGCAAAGTGGGTGCTTCTTTATTTTTTTGGTGTATTTTTTTTTTTGTTTTTGTTTTGTTTTGTTTTTAAAGGCATGGGTAAACTAAAATCAGTTCTCTGAAGCTACACGTTTCAGGGCAGTAGGTTTGCTGAAATGCTTGTCACCTTGTATGCAGTGTGCCTTGTGATGAAGTCTAAAGTGGAAACTAGTTCCAGAAGTCTGAATAATCTCCAAATTCCTTTATTATTGTATAGTTTGTAGAGTAAAAATACATTTCTGTTTGGATCCCATTGCGTGATTTCAAACTGGACTTAATCGTGTATGCTTAGGTATGGACTTATCTGCTATGTCTGTGCACACTTATGATTGATTCCTTGAGCATCTCCTTTTGAACTCCTGCATCTGTCTCTTAGTAATATATCATAAATGACATTATTATTTAGAGTTTTATAGTAAAGCAAGTCAACTATTCCTGCAGTTTCATAATATCCTCAACTGTTCAGATTCTCAACCCTGAACAGTCACCTTTATACACACTGAAAAGCAAAGTGTGCCATACATTAAAAATACTCTTGGGATTTTACTGCATCCTTTGCCATTAAGTTTTTTTTATTTTCAGGCTTTATTGTTTCTTACATAATGTATTGCTCATTCTTTCAAGCACTTCCTGAAAGGAGAGTTTGCTGTGTTAGTGGGAAATTACTACACTTGGGTGGAGAAGAATTTAGCAAAGTATTTTCCTATTTTGAATTTGGTTTTATACAATTTGAGAGCAAAATCCCGGTGCTGCCAAATTCCTGGTGAGAGGAGGGAGAGCCACAGCTGTAAGGCATTCTGATTGCTTTAGGAGATTCCAATGATGATAATTTAGGATGCCAGATACTCATGTATGCAAAACTTGGTAGGGAAATCTGACTGTGCTTATGGTTTAGTCTGATTGTGACTTAGAATATTCTGAGTTGAATGATTCACTTAGAACTTTTTTTGACAAGCTCTAGATGTTATCCTGTAGGAAACATGCTAAATATTTGGATAATTTATAATATGATCCTTATTATATTGAATTAAAATTACATTTGGATTTTGATTGGAAACCTGTTACATTATCACATTTTAAGAAAATATGAATATTTTTAGAAGTATGATGAGTAAATCATGTAGTCTTTTAAAACAGTATTCATTTAAATGGGGATTTTTTTTTTTAAGGGATATTGAAATGACTGGGGAGAAGTAAATGAATATATAATATTCACTATAAATTAAAGCTGGGAATTAAAAAGTATTACTGTACCATTGGGCATTCTTAATAATAAGAGTTTAAGCTGTCCTCTGTGAATATTTGGAATGTTGTATGCTCAAAAAGGGTCTTACTGCAAGTAAGGAATTGCAAAAAATGTTGCATTTGATTATGGACTTATTTTTTTCTGATTTAATTTCATTATTGGTCTTTGTTACTGTGATTTTCTAAATACATGCATGAGTGCAAAAAGTATTTAAGACACTTCTTTCCTGCTGAAGTATGAGAACTGCTTTGACTTGGGTTTTGTTTTGCTTTTAGTGCTCTTTGGCAAAAGTGAAATATTTGAGGTATGATGCTAGCTGTCCTACTTTGCTACTAGCACTTTCTATAGATAGCATACTGTAACTTTCTCTGTAGGAAAATCTGATCTGTAATAAAAATGTTCTCATTGATTAGGCGTATGAAAAGCAGAATGTGGAACTCTTATAAACAATTGATTTTGAATTTGAGGTGCAAAGAATAAACATCCAAGTGTTGAGGTATTAAAACCCCTAGGGAGTTTTGGATACATGATACTGTGCTTAGGTTTTAGTCATTGACAGTGAATAATGGGCTCCCTTGCAAGAAGCTTCATTGAAGTCAATGCCAATATTTTTTCTTTAAAAAAATGAGCAGAGCCTATCTGAGTTTTTTCATTTGCCGTGTAAATAAACCCAGTTACCTCCCTTTTACAGAGGAACTCAGAATGCAGAGAGCTTTGTTAGCAAATGAAATAAAATGCAAATTTGAAGCCTTTCTTTTTGAAGTTCTTCTCTACAGCTGGAAGAGCTCTTAAATAATAAAACTTACTGTTGATATAAATTGTACACTGGAAGATTCAGTTTCCTCTTTTGGGTACTCCTGGAATTTTAAATGGGCTAGCCTGCCTGTGCACACATGTATGCTAAGGTGTGGGTTTTTGTTTGTCTAAGAGTGACGCAAGCATGTATCTGCTCAATTTTAAAGCGCAGGAAACAAAAGAAATTTGGGCAGACTGGTCATAGAGAAGCAAAGCGTCTTGTCAACAGAGGAGATATAGAGCAAGGTTAGAGACCTTTCACTGGACTTCAGGTTGTGCTGCTGCTTTTTAGCAAGTTTATGGATTTCTCCACAAGGCACCTCTGTCAAAGGTATCATTAGTCAAGTATGACGCCAAAGGCAGTGGCCCAAATACTTGTCAACATCATCAATTGCTTGGCCACGTGTACTCAGATATTTAGTTAAAGGGACAGTGTATTTGATATTTGGACTTGATGTTAAAACAGCCATGTTGGCAAGATGCTGCTGCTTTTGTGCTGACTAAATACTTGGGTGGCACTGAATTGGCTTTTACTTTTTTCTTTAAACAGAAGTGTTTTAGTTTGTTTTTTCCCGCCAGTGGTGAGAAATCTAAACGTGTTCCAATCCTGACCAACAGTATTTTGTTGTTACAGTACTGTGAAGTTACTGTTGATGTTTGTGGAAAAATGAGTCTTAGATGAAAGGGCAAAACTTCTTCAGACAACCCCCAAGCAAACAAACATTCTCATGCACACACACAAAAAGTGCCGAGGTAGGAAGATGCTTAGATTTAGACTGTTTTACTGCTTCCTTCATGAAAGATGTTGGTACTTGGATTTGGATCTTGAATTGTAAATAGTCACTTCAGCCCATCTACTACCATAAAAGCATTCATCAAGGATTGCATGACAAAAGGCAAGCAAGGCAACTCGGTGTTCAAACTGGCTCACTTGTTACTCAGCTAAAGAGCAAAGATGACACTATTCGAAGCATTTCTTTGGTTTCTAAAACAAAGATAGTTTCCTAAGAAGAAAAGTAATCTAGTTTTCTATAGCCTTTTGTCAAAACAAATTGAACAGAAAGCTACTAAAGAGGGTTTGTGAGAATAATTCAAATCTGCATCAGATGGTTTGTTTCTGCTGTTCCCATCATGAGCATTAATAAAAGACTGCAGTGCAGCCACTCTGTAATTCTCAAGCTATGTGGTATACAAAAGTACAGTTTTACTATGTTTCTTTCATATTCTGATCCAGTGTGGTTTTACTGCAGGTTTTTACCATTTTGGTGTGAATAATACGTAAGAAAGGTGCAGGGCACACTTAGATGGTTAAAGGCAAATTTGAGAGTCTGGTTTGCTAGTGGAGGCTGCAGTGCTGTGACTGGGTCTGTACTATCCTTTCTTTTGGGTACCTGTTTCAGGAATACAGCCTGGGGGTAGCTTTCTAACATGTTAGTTGGGTTTCAATGTTTAAGAAGTCATACCCGTACTCTTACTGAGAAGTCAGTGGCTTTGTTTAGCCTTTAAAAATCATAAGTAAAATCTTGCTGTTAATCTCTTTTATTAACTTGAACTGCTTTAAATGTTTTATCTCGAAGTTAACTGGTGTTAATATTTTGTATTTGGGAGAGTGTTTGTATTTAGGATCTCACCAAGCCTTTTGTTCACAGGTAAACACAACAAGCTAGCTATACCGAAACAAAATTGATCAGCAACAAGGAGCATGTGGCTATTGTTTAGAGGAGGTCTTGCTCTTTGCCCTAACCAAGAAGGCCATTAGGCCTTCCAGTCATGGAATTTCCTGCATCTAAGTCTACGCTTACATATACAAACTGTTACATAACTGTGGGACAACTAAGATCAAAGACAGACTTGAAAGAGAAGTAACAAAATGTTATACAGGGAGGACGTGTTTTCTGGTACCGTAGGACATACAACAAAACTGTTTCCAGCCTTCTCTTTCTTGCAGTCTCTACTGACTAGTAATTTACTTGAATTGTCTCTTGTTATCACCCTCGGTTTTAGGTGAAGTAATTGCCTTCAATGAAGAGGCTGCGGAGCCCTTCTCTCGTCTAACAAGTGGTGGCACACTGTCAGGAGTGGGGATGACCGATGGCGCTCTGGTCGGGGAGGGTGTGATGTGTGAGTCTGAATTTGCATCTCCAAGGCTGGCTGAGTGTTTTGTCAGCAGGCTTTGTGCAGGAGGTCACACCTTCTCACAAACACTGTGTTTGAGAAGGAGCTGGCTTTGTTGTTCAGAAATAGTTACTGGCACCCTCTGTGGACTTCCAGCAGATAAAGGCACTTAAGCCTTAGGTAGAAAAGCAGCATTTTTCGTTCAAATGCAGATACGTGTTAGCCTGTGGTGCATCCTCTGTGGGCTTTTGACTGTCTTTTCCTGGGCATGCTGCTTAAAAGGCTGACTTCTAGTTGTTTGCAAGATACTTAGTTCATTCTTTTTCTTTTCTAGAAATCGGAGACATGGAACAGGCTTCTGGGTTGCACTCCAGAAACGAATCACCATTTTCTGTA
The DNA here is from genome assembly GCF_034315485.1 of Pezoporus occidentalis. Lineage (NCBI taxonomy): Eukaryota > Metazoa > Chordata > Aves > Psittaciformes > Psittacidae > Pezoporus > Pezoporus occidentalis. The sequence goes on along the minus strand of NW_026915791.1, from coordinate 3,726,576 downwards.
TGGAGTAGACTGAGTAGAGTTTCCCTAGCTAGGTTACTTATTCGATTTAAATCAGGTCATCAGTGAACAAAATTACCATCTCTGTGGTTCTGTGCACTTAGGTAATTTCAGACAGGCTCTTATGCAGAGTGATTTCATACTTTTCTGTTTCTCAGTTGGGTAACTTCAGCAGTGTCATTGAAAAGGGCAAAGGTGGAAGAAACCAAAGTAGTGGCTCAAGTTGCTCCCTTGGAGCATGGTTCCAGGGCATTTTTGCCATGTAGAGCATTTTTCCAGGGATTTTCCCGGGAGACCTGCCCTGGAGCAGGTCTGTCAGCTGCTCTCTAATGTTTTTTTTTTTATTGTGATGATGAACAGAACAACTATTTCACTGTGTGCTTAAAAGTATTTTAAGAAGACAGTGCTTTCTGAGTGACTTGATTTAAGAGAGAAGAGTACAGTGTGGAGGTGGAAGGATAGTCTGTGTTTAGTGACAGCTGTAACTGAGTTACTGCGAGTGACAGTTTGCTTGGGAAAGTGCTCTAGTTTAAATGTAGGATGCCTGGCTGTTTACAAGTAACCATCTGAGCCGTACAGTTTGGATGCATGGAGAGAATGTGAAAATCTATTAACATCTTTAGTTACTCAACTAGTTTATTTTTGGGAGCTCATGAATTGGCAGAACATAGTGACCCCATCTGAAGAGGAGAAGTATAATGACTTTGAATGCAGGAAACTTAGTGAAGTTATTAAGTTACTTGCTACTATTTCTTTGCAGCAACCATAATGGATATTTTAACTGTTTGCTTTCCCACTGAACATTTTAATGTATTTTGATGCAAATCTAGTACTGTCCTCTCAATGCAAAATAGCTTTGAAGAATATGAAATTTTCTTGTTTGAAAAGGTGGGGGGAAGGTGATCTGGTGGTAGATAGCTTGTTTCTTAACCCTTTGTAGTGTTATACCCTTCGTTGGGAATAGCTGTGGCTTGGATTCAGAATTGGTCCTGAGCACAAAATGCTACAACATAGAAAAGACAGAGTTTCTAGAGCACAGGCAAGAATGCCTGGAAGTAAGAAGCTGAAAGAAGTGGTATTTATGTACAAAATCAGAGCTGTATTTTGCATGACACTGATACTGCTTTTGCCCTGTGTGGCTAGAGAGACCCAGCAAACAAAATCAAAACCTGACAGTGACAACTGCAAAGTCTTGCAGAAACTTGGCCCTTCCTATTTTGTGGTTTGGAGAGCTGATGAGGTTGCATGGAGTAATCAGGGAGTTTATTCTGGAAGAAACATGGTTTTCTTTTGGCTTTCAAAGTTCTGTCCCCTTAAACCATCAGAAATTCTCAACTAAGTTTCCAGTTTAGTTGAAAACTACTTCATTGCTGGAAGTGTTACTTGCAGTTATCTTACTGAAAAGTTAAACTGTGCTCATGACTTAATCATTCCATATCCCTTCATTCATTCGCACAGTTCACTCGCAGTCTCATACCAGTATTGCAGGATTTCTTACAAATGCTGAATGTTGAGAACAGATGACTTCCCAGTCACTTTGAAGGAAAGGAGCCACTGATCTGATTTTTGTATTATACAAAAAAATTTAAAAAATGCCAACAGATGAAGAAATAAAGCAGAGGTTAATACTTGGTGTGACGACTAGACTCAGGGAGACCGGTTTGCTTTAAAGGTGACTTCTTTTTATCCCCTTTTTTAAATAAGGAAGATCTGGAAAGCTCATGTGTCTGGAACAATGTCAACTGTCTGCTTATCTGTTCAGCAGCAGTCCCTTACTATTATTAAAAACAATTGCTGGAAGAAAAATTGTCTTGGGTCTCACATCTTAATTGAAGGCAGGGATGTTAATTTATTTGTGGGGTTTTTCCAAAGTGTATTTTAGATATTGGCTTCAAACAGTACCCTCTTTTTCAGTACCCTCAGTACTAATTATCAGTGTAATATTAATAAATCTGTAACTCATTTGTTTAATGTTTTAGATGAGCTGCTTCAAATTTTAAGAATCAAGGCCTCCATTACAGTAACTTTAAAAAAAATGAAAATATTTCCAGCTGAAAAATATTTTTCTCTTTTGTAGATCCCCCTAAATACAGATTTAACCATTACCAACTCCTTATTGGTTAAACTTGAAAAAGCGTATAGTTGTATTTTCATGTTGATTAATAGTTTGTTGATAACTGAAAAGGTTCTCAAACAAATTGCAATTTTGGGGGTGAAAAAAGTCTGAAGTCCTTGATGCATCTCTTACAAGAACTTCTTGAAAGCAGAATAACTGGGTTTTATTTCAAAATTCAAACAAGGGAGTATTTTTATAATTCCTTCATGACTGAAAATACATTAATAACATGCTGGAGCCTTCATAGTTTAATCAGATGCCAGCATAAGCAAGAGCATCACCTTTGACCAGGCTGCAAATACGTTATGGCCTTGATGTCATTGAAAGCATCACATGTCTTGTAAGTTGAGGATTAAAGCAGTTGAAAGGTACTTTGATTTGGGTTTTTTCTTGGGGGTTGTGGGTAGCAGTTTATGGCTTTTTAATATCAAAAAAACTCAAGCCAGTAACAGTAAAACCTTCTCTGTTAGTAAAGTCTGGACACTGTGATGTAGCTAGGCTCTTTTTAATCTAATTTATCATTATGGGGAGCTAGGTTTCCTTTTAATGCATAAGCTGGAAAAGAAACTATATTCATTGCTCACGGATATGCAAAACAAGTAGTATAAACGCAGAAGGGGCTGTATATTAAAAAAATTGAATAAATAAATTGGAAGATCCTTATCCAAGACCTAAATGAAATGCATGTCTTCCAGGATGCCTTTATGTGCACTGCTGGACAGGATGAAGGGCTCCGTGCATGTGCTACAAATGTCTATTGCCTCTGCCTGTCTTTGCAGGGGTGTTTAGTGCCTGGCTAGGCAGGGGTGTGTGCGTGTGTGTCTAAATTAATGAAGGGGGGGAGTTGGATGTCACAGCAGCCGCAGCCACATGTCATGGCATGCCAGGTTGCCTGCGAGGGCAGGGGAGCTGCCAGGTGCCTGGTTGGAGGGCAGGCTGTGCTTCATGACTCTTGAAACCAGTATTGCTGAGCTGCAGGGTGGACACAAACCCTTTGAGAGATCCTCTTTCTTCAGGCTATCACTTGGGTTCTTGCTCAGCAGCTGATGCATTTCATTGGGGAATGCACATCACAAAAGTATGTTTTTAGACTCTGAGTGGCTTTGGAGCAGCTGTACTGGAGCAGCTAAATAAGTATAACCTTCTGTAAGAGGAAATAACTTTTCTACCAGATATATGCACAGATGGATTGTAATCGTGCTGAAGCTAGTGTTTGTCTCAACAAGAGAAAAAACTTTTTAGAAGAGTTGCTATAAATGGAAATCCGTGCTTACACTAGCTTCTTGCAGCAGCAGCTGGAGAGCACAATTCCTGCCTAGTAGGAATGATACAGGCATCCTAGGGAGTTGGAAAAACTAAAGGAACTAGGGAGGTGCAGGCCATGAGCTGCAACAGCAATGTACATTAAAATTTATTGGTCCCCAGATGCCAACAAAAGTGTCTGAGAGCAGTTCTACAGCAGTGTGAGTGGACCTGGATAACCGAGGTACTAACATACTATATGCCAGTATGCTCAGAGAGAGGAGGGCAGGATAAGCTTTCCCCTGCAAGGGGAAGCCCAGTGTCTTGCCACCTCCAAAATACAGATTTCATTTTGGATAGGAAAATAAGATTTATTTATGCAAACTTGGAAGAGATGTAGTAATTACAGATGCACTTCTAAAATACGGGATAATAAATAAAGTACAGAGCTCAAATTATATGCAGACAGCACTTGCAAGAGCTGCTGCTTCTTCAGGAGGAAATTATGGTGATAGAATAGTGGATCTGGTATAAGATTATTCCACGACTTTCTTTTCTTTAATTAATGAGTTTTTTAATGAATGATTTAATGAAGTATTGTTGATCACTTCATCTTTAAATACTAAGATACTTTAATGAATAGCAAGTTGTTACTCATGCGATTTTGATTTAAAAAGGCAGCTTCAAGCTGAAAGCAAACTTGTAGATTTAAATAACACCCTCTGTATCTTAAAAATAAATGGATTGTATCTCCTGCCAGATATGGTGCTAGTATCCAGCAGAGGCCATAGGGCCATGTGATGGAGCTGCGTGCTGTAAAGACTAAAAAGTGACTTTAAGTTAGTGCATACGTTTGCAATTGTATGTCTGCCTTTTTCTCTTATGAAGGGAGAGAAAAAAAAGAAGTTAAGCTTCAGCGTGGGAAGGAAGAGGTAGTCACTGGTTGCTTTTAAACTGAGGTTTTCCAGAATGCCTGGAAAGGACATGGTGTTTTTGTGGAGCACGTTCACTGCGGTCCGTGCAGCAGCAGATCTCTGGCAAGAGCTCACTGTGCTCTTCAGGCCAGTTTTCCACAACCCTCAGCAAGTTGGTCACCACCGATTATTCTTTCCACATGTCGATTTTGTGCATGAAGTTCCTTTAGGGAATTGAAGGCAAAATTCAGGAGTTGAGAGGTTAATTATTTCCCTTGCCTTTTTGCTTGTGTGTGCAATTTGCTTGGAGGGAGAGGGGGGAGAGTGTTAACCATTTACATCTTCCCTCATTCCTCCCCAGAGTGATCATGGAAATTATTCCTAGACTGGTTTAGTGAAGTTGCTCTCAATAGTAGAGATTGTTGTAAGTACGTAGATTGTCAAGAAACACCCAGTGGGAGGATTTTGTTACTGAAGATTTACTTTTCCAGAATGAGAAGCAGGAAAAGAACATGTCCGTATTTGTCTGGGGAAGTTTTTACTGCTGCAGCAAGGCAAGCAAAGTATCTTTATTGCTAGGGACTTTATTTTAAATTGTTAATTCAAAGACCACCAGAAGTATCATTTTACTTGCTTAAGGTATAAAAAGCCTGAAAAGTTGGAGTGTGGTCAGCAATTTCCTTTATTAACATCAGAGTTGCAGATCTGCTTACTTTAGATTTTGACCAGAGAGCTAGTGAAGTGATACTGGGAGTTGAGCAACTGACAGGTGTGTGTTTTTTTCCAATTGCTGCCATTAAAAACATGAGCCTTTAAATCCAATATCTACTGAATGTTAGGAGGAGGTATATGTAGGACTTTTTTCAATTGATTTTGGAGTATTCATGATCTTTTGAACTATAAGCAGTTCCTCCAGTGATACTGAGAAATTTGTTATACAATATTGTTTCCGTGTCCAAAAAAAAGAAGTGTTTTTCCTCTTCACCATGCAAATATCTGTGCATAAAAATAAAAGATAGATGTTAATAAGTGAAATTACCAATTGTGAGAAGCTAAAAAGGGCAAGGGAGAAGGGCACACTATGAAGTTATTACAGTTGCTAACTTGCATGGGTGGTTCATGTCTTTCGAAAGAGTTTGTACTGCCATGATATCTAAGTATACTTAACTGGAGGGCATTGTGCTCTAGAAAATGAACAAAATGTACTGGGTATGAAGGTGTAACAGGAAAGGCATCTTCAGGGCCTGATACACTTGTGGTTTCAGAAGGGAGATATTTTCTTCTTTCTGCTAATCTTTTTATGGTCTCACCTTTTTCTCACGGGTTAGCTTCCTACATGTGGCAACAGGAATGGAAACCAATCACTGTACGTGACCTCAATCTAAAATCAAAAGTGATAAATTCTTCAGCCCTGGGCCTCTGAAACTGCTGCCTGGGGGAATCCCTCTGTCTGTGCAGATGCTACTGTGAAGCTTTATGCTAAAACCAGGGTCATGCATCTTGCAGGTGAACTGACGATAACTGAAGAATACAGAAACCTTGCTTAAGCAAAGCCATAAGTTTAGAAATTGCTACAGTAATAAAAGCTTATTCTGCTGTGTGCAGGAACTATGTGAAAGTGGAAGCCATTCCTTTCACTGAACCTTTTTCCTCATGGTCTTATGCACAGGTAGCGATGAGAGTGAATTTTCTGTTGTGTTCTCTGTTTGTTTTTTGTGGCTCTGACAATACTTCCGTGACTGATTTGGCAGATTTTGTCTGCAAGGGAACCTTTTGTGCTGAGTCTACAAGTTTTTTATTAAGGAAGAGAGAGAACAAAGCCACAAGTATAAGTGGTGGGAGATTTGGGAGCAGAATTGCCTTAATTTGCTGTAATAGGTGAATTTCATCACAGTTATGTGCAAATTAGTACTTGCTCTTTCTAAGTAATACTGTGACTTAGCATTCCTCATGCATAATTCTCAAGGCTTGTTTTATTTTTTTGTGGTCTTTTTTTTGTTTGTTTTTATAAGCAGCTGGTATAAATACGTAGCCTTTTAGGGAAAGGGGGAAAACAAGACTTGCCATTTCATCTCTAATGCTTGCATTTAAAGAACTCTGGCCCCTGTTTTATTTTTTCCATGACACTTTGTTATATTTCACAACCAAATGTGTGATGGTTCTGCCCCTCCCTTCCCCCTCTTGCCTCCTTAAATGACAGAAATATGATGTTAGTGACTGCAGAACAGAACCGGGGCAGAGGACCATGGTGCACCCCACCTCTGGGACTTCAGAAAAGCCAGAGATGGCAGCAGCAGAGCCCCTTCTATGATCTGCTGAAAGAGTCCTTTTGTTCTTGCAGACCAGCTGCTGTGATCTCTACCATGTTCCTGCTGAAATGTCACTACAAGTTTTGCTCTTAACTTGGCCAGAGGCAGGGTTAAACAGAAGATGCAGTTAGGGGATCAAGGGGTAGAAGCTTGTCCCTGCACGGGTGGGCTTTGAACATGTGCTATTCTGATGCATCCGTTTCTTGTGGGCCTGAAAGCTGTTTCTTATTTGTGGTGCCTCAGATGTTGCAGTTGTGGGAAAAGAGCAAAAATTCTTTTCCCTTGAAGTGGTTGTTGGGAAGGAGGTTGCATAGATGGCATACGCATGTCTCGGTATTTGCTAAACGCACTGTCTTACAGGATTTAAGAGCTCCTCTTCTTTTTTTTATTCTCTTGATTCCAAAGTGTGCTTTTATGCTTATGGTGATCATAAGTGGTGGGAACAGATGAAAATATGTACCAAAGCTAATCTACTTTAGCTATAAATCAGTATATAATCCAGTAACAAGTGGTGTCCCTCAGGGATCGGTGTTGAGACCGGTCTTGTTCAACATCTTCGTCGCTGACACGGACAGTGGGATTGAGTGCGCCCTCAGCAAGCTTGCCAATGACACCAAGCTGTGTGGTTCAGTTGATACACTGGAGGGAAGGAATGCCATCCAGAGGGACCTTGACACACTTGTGAGGTGGGCTGATGCCAACCTCATGAGGTTTAACCATGACCAGTGCAAGGTCCTACACCTGGGTCAGAGCAATCCCAGGCACAGCTACAGGTTGGGCAGAGAAGAGATTCAGAGCAGCCCTGTGGAGAAGGACTTGGGGGTGTTGGTCAATGAGAAAATGAACATGAGCTGGCTTCAGTGTGTGCTCGCATCCCAGAAAGCCAACCGTATCCTGGGCTGCATCAAAAGGAGCATGACCAGCAGGTTGAAGGAGGTGATCCTGCCCCTCTGCTCTGCTCTTGTGAGACCTCACCTGGAGTATTGTGTGCAGTTCTGGTGTCCTCAACATAAAAAGGACATGGAGCTGTTGGAACAAGTCCAGAGAAGGGCCACGAGGACAATCAGGGGACTGGAGCACCTCCCGTATGAAGACAGGGTGAGGAAGTTGGGGCTGTTGAGCCTGGAGAAGAGAAGGCTGCGTGGAGACCTCATAGCAGCCTTCCAGTATCTGAAGGGGGGGCCTATAGGGATGCTGGGGAGGGACTCTTCATTAGGGACTGTAGTGACAGGCCAAGGGGTAACGGGTTAAAACTTAAACAGGGGAAGTTTAGGTTGGATATAAGGAGGAAATTCTTTCCTGTTAGGGTGGTGAGGCACTGCAATAGGTTGCCCAAGGAGGCTGTGAATGCTCCATCCCTGGCAGTGTTCAAGGCCAGGTTGGACGAGGCCTTGGGTGATATGATTTAGCATAAGGTGTCCCTGCCCATGGCAGGGGGGTTGGAACTAGATGATCTTAAGGTCCTTTCCAACCCTAACTATTCTATGATTCTATATTCATTCATTTCTTCATTTGAATTTGTAATTGCATGCAGGGAAGGGATTAGGTGAGGTTCTTCAGCATTGCTACCTCATCCCTAGACAGAATGAGTAGCAATGTCATGTTTGCACCTGAATAGGTCTGATTAGTATTACTGAATTATGCCGTGTGTTCCTGGACACTACTGCAGTTAAGGCTAGTATATCACTGTGCATATATGCCTTATAGGTGACAGCTCTAAAAGCTAGAAAAGTATTTTTAGTTCCACAATAAACCAGCGTTGACTGCAATATACTTACCTTGAGTTTATTCTTATGCATGGCATACAGTCTCATGAGCAGGCTGACGTAGGGAGAAATGTTTTGGGGAAGTTTCACTTGCACCTTAGCCATCCTTAGGATGGGATTTCAAAGTGAGTAACAAGACTGAAGCTGACTGAAAGGGTAGGGCACTAGCTTGACAATGAGTTGGGTTCCCTGCTCTGTCATAGACCTCTTCAGGCCAAGTCACTTCATAGTTACTCTCTCCGACGTAGTCCTCTTCAATAAAAAGGGAATAATAGAAGTTCCCTCCCTTAAAGAGGTGTTGCCAGAGTATGTGCATTAGATTATGTAGTGCTGTTATGCTAAAGTTATGAGGCCATGCATCTGAGTAAAATAGACATTGCAGTAGTACAGTTTCTGTACTACAGTGCAAGAAATGAAGCCATGGGCAGTAAGACACCTGACTAGTGTTGTCATTTTCTGAAACCAAAAACAAACTGCCAAATAAAAAAGCCCCAACCAGTACACTTCATGCAAGTGGAAGAGCTGTTCCCCTTAGCCTGCAGTTCCGGGCAGAGCTCATGGACCATACAAAGGCATTGTAGAATGCTGCATCTATGGAGTATTGGTTAGAAATTTCTAGTATGACACTGCCATAGATACATATTAATGTTAGAGCTCTTCTACAGATAGGGGTTGGTGAAATTTCATGTGCTTTAGAAAACACCATGGTTTTTATTTCAAAATAGCTTTAATATTTACAGGAGTTAATGTGGGGAGTTGTACAAGGTATTTTAAGAAGTAGTGTTCTATGCCAGTTTCTGAATTTTAGTGTATCTGTTCAAAATGAAGATGCTTTACCTGTCATCTTGCAAATGCAGTTTGTAGCTGCGCAATATGAAGGGGGTGAACAGAGGACAAAACAGATCAAGGAGATCCAGAACAACAATCTCTTGTTGGCTGCCTGTTTGCTCTTTTGTGCAAAACAAGCTCTTTCGTATCTCTTTATTTAACTGTTAAAAATACAGAATGTTGCACATGACATGTTGTGAGGTTGGATGAATTGGTGTCAATACATTGCTTTAACTGTTACAAAGCGTTACGTAAATGTTAAGTATTCCAACAACATCAAGTGTGTGGGCAAGTTCCTTCAACTGCTTTCCCCAAACAGAATTTTTCTTCGCTTTTTCAAAAGGCCGAGAAGGACTTGGGGCTGCTGGTCAATGAGAAACTTAACATGAGGTGGCAATGTGTGCTTGCCGCCCAGAAAGTCAACCATATCCTGGGATGCATCAAAAGGACTGTGACCAGCAGGTCAAAGGAGGTGATCCTGCCCCTCTGCTCTCTTGGAGTATTGTGTGCAGTTCTGGTGTCCTCAACATAAAAAGGACATGGAACTGTTGGAACAAGTTTAGAGGAGGGCCACAAGGATGATCAGGGTGCTGGAGCACCTCCCATGTGAAGATAGGCTGAGAAAGTTGAGGCTGTTCAGCCTGGAGGAGAGAGACCTCATAGCAGCCTTCCAGTATCTGAAGGGGGCCTATAGGGATGCTGGGGAGGGACTCTTCATTAGAGACTGTAGTGACAGGCCAAGGGGTAACGGGTTAAAGCTTAAACAGGGGAAGTTTAGGTTGGATATAAGGAGGAAATTCTTTCCTGTGAGGGTGGTGAGGCACTGGAATAGGTTGCCCAAGGAGGCTGTGAATGCTCCATCCCTGGCAGTGTTCAAGGCCAGGTTGGACAGAGCCTTGGGTGACATGGTTTAGCGTGAGGTGTCCCTGCCCATGGCCGGAGGGGTTGGAACTCCATGATCTTAAGGTCCTTTCCAACCACAACTCTTCTGTGATTCAATGTAACAACTACAGTAGGATGTTTTTCTGCCTTGGTTGATTCCTAGATCTCTCCCAAATGGGGGAGAACTGTGTAGTGAATCTCAGCCTGGTGACGGGAGCCCGGACATTCCTTCTTATTGTTTGGAGATTTGTTGAAAATAGCAGTCATCAGAAGCTGTGGAACATAAGATAACTGGTAAACTGTTCGAAATAAGAGGGTGCTATTGAGCTGGCATGGAAAAAATCCATTAGAGTCCACTAAATGCATTATGGATTGTAAAGGCGCATCAGTTTCAGAATTTCTTTTTCTTCAATGTGAGAGAAGAATCCATGCACCTGAAGAGGTGGTTAGTTCATTAGCCTTTCATTCTGAGAGTGAAAACTCTATTATGTAAGGGATTTTGTTTTGTTTTTAATGCTTAGCAATTACTTCTGGAGATGGTCAAGTGTTTAGCATTGATCCTGTTAGCAGCTTTTCTGGTCAGTTGCTGTGTGACTTTCCAATTACTTATGACCTGCTTTTTCACAGTTGGGAAGGATTTACTGTTCCTGTTAATAGCAATTACGTAGTTTGTATCTTTAGCAAATACAGCTATGCAAAATATAATGTGGGATTACTGACCCAAAATGTTATGACTTCAGTTAGGATGTATTGTTCCAGGACTTGCAGAGGGAACGATGTAAAAGTTATGAAGTGCAGGATGGATGGTTTGGTTTCAGGTAGGCAGGTTGAGCTGAATCTTTAGGAAGATTCTGACTTTACTTTGGGTATGTATGTTACATACTGGTGTTACTTATGCCCAGTTATGGAAGTGCTTTATAATGTTAGTAAGGATACGAATAAGCCACTACAAAAATGGAAAAGGTTTGCTTTGTATTTGATCCAGGTGGTGCCAACCATCTGCTCTTACTTTTCTCCATTGAAATCCCTGTGGCTAAAATAAGGAGACTGGGGACTGCCAGCTAACTGGCAGGGAGCTCTAAATCTGGCAGCCTGGAGAGTGCTCTCATTAGTTAAAGATCAAGAAATCAAGTGCTTTCTGTGCCCCTCGATTCTTTAAACCTTGTTGATTTTCACCATGCTGATCATGCTTGCCCAAATTTTTCAGTGTTCCTACCCCCGGGACTAGCTAGTTGGATTTGCTTAGCTGCAGTGTTGCAATGTCCAGTAATGCTCCAGTCATGGTGGAGAGCTAAATGTACGTTGTCACAGACCAGCACAATAAAAAGATCCTGCTATGTTCAAGTGACCACAAAACTTCTTAAAAGACATGATTTTAGAGATTTGAACTAAAGTCATGTCCCTGCTGTTAAAGCCTGGCTGAGTAGATTTAGAATAGATCAGCTCAGTCCATACTGAGTCCATACTGAGCTGTGAGCAAACCAAGAACAGCACTGCTTCAGCTTAGATAACTGTTGGAAACCAAAAATGTATTTGTGGGTCGAGTGAGGCAGAGAGGCATATGGCAAAAGAACAACTATATTATTGTGTGAACTTTTTCCTACATTTTTTTGCCCCCTCCCTCCTCTTTGGTTATCACTACCCAGTTGCATCATGTAATTAGAGTTTTAAGCTCTCTGTGGAAGAATCCCCATCTATCCTGTTAGAGTGTATGATTAAGGTTAATACTTTATGTATATCAGTGTATTGGGTTGCAGGTATTCTCATTTTATGAACTGAGGTGGCTTGCTTAAGATGCATGCCTGTAGCCGAGCTGGAAATTGATCTCAGACCCAGGCTCTGCCTGCACTTTTAGTCCCAGCTATTCTCCAGCCAGACATGGATGGGTGATGATGCCTGCTTGCTGGCATCTGCTGAGAGCTATAGTCTGGGTACTGAATGCATTTATGTCTCTCATGAAGAAATTTCTGGGAATGGAAAGTATCATCTCTATGAGCTTTCCTGTTTCCTTATTTGTAGGCCATTACCTCTTGCAAAGCCTTGAAGAAATCTGTGAAGCACTTAGGCTGTGGTGTTGCAAACACTGGGCATCTGCATATGGCTGGTTTGGTGATGGAGTGCTGGAGAGGTCAAGGTGGAAGTGAATGAACGTGCAGCAGTCTTTCTGTTGCTGCTCAGTGCATTCAGGTGTGCAGGGCTAAAGTGCAGAGAGATTTGGTCTGTCTCTGGGGTGGATCCTTGCAAATCTGCAGCTGGTGTGTTTGTGGTGGGAGAGGCGCTTGGAGCGAAGGGGTTCTTGCGGTTATGTCAGCTATGTGAATGCGAGGGCAGGGAGTAGCTTTTGGCCTTCTCGTTGCTGTTCTGACTTTAGAGCCTGCTGTGATTCCTGCATGTTGGAGTCTCTCTGTTGCTAGCAACTGCCTTCCCTGACAGCTCCAAACAAAAAAGCTTAAAATAGCTATCTAAGTGCTTACATTTGGAAGGACTGTTAACTCATTTCCAGTCGGAAAGTATAGTATGTTCATGTAACTTTACAAAGCCTGAGAGCAGCATTTCATACTTCTTAATTGCAGTGATCTCTCTTCACTCTAAGGCTGCCCAAGCCTCTTAAGATCATGGTATTTATCATGACAGATTGTAATAACTAATATTCCTAACCTCAGTATGGTTTATAAACAGTGACTAAATTAAGAGATGTGCCATATACCTATTTTATTAAAGGGTAAGCCAGCACTCTGTTGCAAAGCCGTTTGTGAAGATTGGCTTTCCTGCGAATTTGTATACAGAAATCCAGCTCATGTAGCCATCCTTTCCTTGTAGTTCCAAGAACTGCATGTTGTTTCTCTGCAAGACCAAAGATTAATCTTGTGCGATTAATCTTCTGTTTTCATGAGATGAGGTTTGGGCAAAATTTCACTTGTTTTGGAAATACCACTCAAAACTTTGCATGAAGATAAATTAAATTGAGGATCCAGCTTGTATCTGCCATAGTATCTCTTCAGTAACTGTTAGAAACAACACTGTCAGTTCCTTTAAAAATAAATCAGGGTTGTTGTTTTGTGGGGTTTTTTTGGGTTTTGGTGATTTTTTTTTTTTTTTTTTTTGTTAATCTTCGAAGTTTTAAAATTCCAGTCTGCCTTTTTCTTCCTCATTCATGCTGACTTTGTTCTGATGGAACTGTTTGTGTAAGCCAGGTTTTGCCTGGATCCTTGGTTGTAAGGGCAAGACTGATCAGCACCCAATGGGCATTTTCTTTTTGTGTAGTTTTCATCCCTTTAAAACAAAATCAGGTGGAAAATCCCAGGTGCATTTTGAAAAGGGAACCTTCAATACTTGTGCTGAATTTACAGGTTGATTGAAGAAGACAAGCCAAAATAGAGGTTATTTTTTGAGTGGTCATTGAAAGTACACAACTCTTAGAGCTGTTACCTCAAAACTCCCTTTTGAGGTGCAGATCTTTCTCTCTTACATCCTGCATATTAGAATGCATCTGTGTGTTTAGATGGAAAGTGGAAAATTGTGGAGATAGGAGAGAAATAAGACCCTATCCTCAGATATAAATATTAGGTCAAAATAGAATGCATGCTTAGGTGAATTTTAACAGGAACTGTGAATTTAAACTGGAAGCTATCCAGTTAAATGAGAACACATTTTCACTGCCTCTCCTTTATGTCATCCTTTACAGTAACAGACCAAAATATTTTTATGATGCTGAATGTCAGGAATGGTCTAGGTTGGAGCAGTAGTTTTTCGCATCCGGTGATGCAATACAAGCTACATGGTTTTGCTGGCACATAGTCCTTCAGTCCTTCCCATTGTCTCTCCTGCTTCACATCACAGAGCTAATGGATTTTGCTTGTGAATCTCTGGTTAGTACAGTGCTTTAATGCAGCTTTATCAGTCCCCATTCTCTGAAAATGGGAAAGTAAAAGTGGTAGCAAAGTAATTTTAACCATGCTGTCCTCAGGGCAGAGGTGCCCTTGAATTCAGTCATTAACTTTGGTCTTTCTTCAACAGAAATGGGCTGATCATGTGAATATTTGGGTAGGCCATAAGCATCTTGGATGTGTACAGCTTAGGTATGCATTTGCTAGCCCCAGGCGTGCACCTTCAGGCAACAGTGGAAGTTGTAAAGCTTCCTGGATGCTGTTTTCCTTTTTGTTGTCTCTCCCTGTCTATGAAGCAGCTTTCCTTTGATCTCTGCCTCTGTTATGGGCAGAACTGTGGAGTTCCCTTTTTTTGCTATGCAAAGTTATGCAGACAAGTAAGCCTCCCTCCATTTCATAGGCTTTACTGATTCTAGGATTTTGATACAGTTCCCTAGATTGGTTTCTTATTTGGAGGTGTTGAGGGAGGCAAAATGGTAGTTACCTGTTTATATTCTTTTGTAGTGGGCTTCTTTTAACTGGAGACTGTTCAGTTGGTTCTTCAGTTCTTTTTACTTGCTCACTTTGGGCTTCAGCTGATGTTCCTTCTGTGGTGCTTGTCTCCTGGAAAATAACACCTTTTGCTGTAGAGACAAGCTTTCTAGGTATCTGTGGAAAATGCTGTACCATTTGGGTTAAGGTGACAGGGACATCAAAGCATCATCTTCCATTTATGCTCTAATTTTTCTTGGACAGTGTTGTGTTTTTCAGTTGCTTTTAGCTTTTCTCTGTCTTTTCAGAAGATAGGTTGCTGTGCTTTGCTATAGAATTTACAAGCATGGTCTGTTTTCTGGTCTTCCGTGTTCCCTCCCAAGGACGATATGTAGGAAAGCTGTGCTGTTATGCTTCCTGTTCAAGGTGTCTGAAGCTGGTTAGTGGGAGGTTGCAAACAATCTGCAGCAATTTTGGTGTAGTTGTCTGCAAGAAAATGTGACCCAAGTGAGCGTGCATGAGAGGCTTTTGAGGGAGGCACTGAAGCTGTTTTCATATACAGCAGGGTAAGCATAGCAGATGGATAAGCTGTGCAGTAAGCTTTGCAGGTCTTCTAGCAAACACAAAACCTGACCTGTTTTCACTGCTTTCTTGGTTCTCACTCAAGACTGGCAACAGGTGCTGGTTGTTTAATAGGGGCAAATTTCTGTTAACTGAGACAAGTGATGCCCTGCAAGTATCCAGTTTTAAAAAAAACCTAACCCCTCAACACAAAATGACAGAACCCAGAAACAAAACCTACCCCGTTGAACTAGCTCTGTCCTGCTATTGCACTGAGGAATTAAATTTTCTTTGCTCTTTCTGCACACATGTAAATAGCCCAACAATTTTTGTCTTTTTCATGTAGATTTAAAACCATTTTTTCTTTCAGGATTGGAGGGGAGCTGGTAGCTAATATCCTATATTCTGTTCTTGATTTTTGACCAGGTTTGTTGTGCGATCTTAGAAGTGAGTTAGTTCCTCTGTTTT
The DNA here is from genome assembly GCF_034315485.1 of Pezoporus occidentalis. NCBI lineage: Eukaryota > Metazoa > Chordata > Aves > Psittaciformes > Psittacidae > Pezoporus > Pezoporus occidentalis. The sequence goes on along the minus strand of NW_026915791.1, from coordinate 3,711,135 downwards.
CTGGTCCTCATTAGTAAAATGTGTGTCGTGATTCTTCACCATAAATGTGGGATTTGACAATAATAATGAGCAAATTAGAGAAGGAAGGCTCGATCGCTCCATCTCAGAAGTACACTGAGCATCTTGCTGTGTTCAACTTAAATGTAAGAATTGTTCTTAGAATCTGTTTGTCATCATTAAAAGTAATTGAGCTTCTTAGAGGGGAGATCAGTAATTTGAGTTGCTGGCAGCAGGAGGGTTTAGTGAGAAATTTTTCCCATCAATCTAATTCAACAGATTTCCTGTAAGGAGCTGTGACAGCAATGTTGCAGTTAAGGCTGAGAATGTACACTAGCTAGAACCCAGGAAGACTTTGTTTTTCACATGGGAAAAAAAAAAAGGAAGTATTTAAAAGCTAAGATTCAAGTGGTGAACCTACTTTGGGTTGAGTAAAATCTGCTAATGGGTGTCCTGAGCTGGTATCAGCCCAGCGAGTGACTCTGAGTACCTGTGCCCTGCACTCCTCAGGTACCTCTGCTTTGAAAGGACTTTAATTTGGTCACAGCGTCCTGGATGCAGGCAGAGATTTCTCCTTAGTCCTGTTGTATACATAAGTAAGTCCTTTGGGAAGTTTTGCCTAAATCTATCCTATGTGTATTTATGATTTTCTTTGATGCTCTCGTGCAGATATGCTGGAGAAGTCTTTGCTAACCCCAGCTTCTGAGTAAGGTTCTGTAGGTTACTTTGCTTTATATATTTTTTCATTCCAGAAAATACTGTGTAAGTGCCTGTTGGGTATATGTAATCTAATTTGACATTCTTTTTAGGTATAGGAGAGAAAGCCTTGCAACATGAAACATTCTTCATAAATCTGACTATATGTACAGTATTAAAGCAAGTGACATACAATTCCTGTTCATCTGAAGAAAGTTTGAGAGAAGTTCTGGCATGCCAGAAGTTCCTGGAAGTGAAAATAACCAATGATATTGCATGCCAAATCTTAGAGTTATTAAACCAAAATATACTGATGCTAGGTTCTGCTTTTTCTCTGTGCAGTGTAAAATGCAAGGTATCATAACATTTCAGTATATCTGGAGGCAAGACACAGTATCTTCTGGGAATTATATCACAACTGGCTCTGTACTTATTCAAAGGTAAGAAGTGGTCAGGGCATACTGCTACAAAGTGTGTTGCCGTTTTACTGTGCTACTGCAGGCTGACTCTTGTGCTGAACTTAAAGTAAAACAAAAAAACCCAAAGCTGGTAAGTGGCAAGGATGATGATAACGTGAACTCATCCCTCAACCTCAGGGAGGTTAGCCTGCTTAGTCACAGAGCTGGCAATGCTCAGCCAGTGAAGCTGCCAAGTGTGAGGTTTCCTGGAGCATAGTCATGCTTCAGCTTGAGTATCCATTGCTTCAGTTTAAACTATGGACTCCTGTTATTAGGATGAGCTAGAAGATACTTTCCTGCAGTTTTTCTGTATGGATAGAAATTCTAAAAAGCTGTTGTTGTGATGTTTTGTTTTACTATCTAGTACTGGATGCACCAAATTATCTTTTTTTTTCTTGATGATCTAGTTTTATTTTTTTGCATGCAATTGGGAGAATTGGGATGTTCAGTAAGTGTCCTTTGTTCAAGGTAGCTTAAATCTCTTTCTTCCTCACTCATTTTCGCTATCTTGGTTTTTGTGCTGCTGCAACTTCAGTTGTTCTTCAATCCCTACAGTCTTCTCAAGTGACAAAATAACTTTCCTAAGATGCATGTAATATTTTTTAGGACTTTCTTTATGGAACACACAAGTACATACTGTTTTTCCCTCCTTTAGGTCATCTCTGAATTTACTGGGGTTTTTGTAAGCTTTGCATCTTAATACTTTTGTTATGTCTCTTTCCTAAGTAGATGCAGTTCTAAACTGGTCTGAACTAGGTTTTGCAATGCTGGTGGCTTCTTATCTAGTAATAGAAGAAAGAGAGCCACAGTCCACACAAGTGGAGGTTTGGAGAGCTGTGCTGTATATTCTTGTATGTGTGGATACTTGTGTGTGGTAGTTGCAAATCTCAGTCACCACTATTAAGAACAGCATCAGCTGTTCTTGGTTTTTTTAGAAGGGTTAAACCCAAGGGCTCTTGAAGTGGGATGTCAGCTTTTGGGCAGTTTAAGTTTAAATTTGATCTAGCAGCAGTATCTTCTGATATACAGAAAAACTACATTCTTTTTATCAGAATCATGTGGCTGATCAATAAAAAAGGCATGCAGAAGCATCAGTGGAAGGAAGATGTTACAAGGTTGTCTGGTTTGGAGAGAAAAATAGCTTGTGATGATTTCAGAAAAAGGAAGATGCTGTCAGACACCACTTTTAAGTCGTATTACCTCAGGTATTGTGGTTTATATTTATGGCAGTGCTGCAAAAAGCAGGGAGGGAGTGTAACATTAATGCTCCTGAGAGGCACATTGCAACCTTTCCACCTCTACATTTTTGCTACCAGGGATCTAGTTTCCTACTGTAGGATGTTTTTGCCTCTTCTAGCGAAGTTTTGATAATAGGAAAAACTTAACTTTATGAAATCCTCATTTGTGTACTAGTTGCAGTTTAGAGAGAATTTTCCATCTCATGTGTCCATAATTTCTCCTACAGTTATTTTTGCTCTGTTCAGAGAGGATTGGAAAATGAGCTGAGACGTTGTGCTTAGAGGAGGTAGGAACGCCCTGGCTCCGTGATACAGGGTGGCAGAGATCCATGGTTTGTAGCCAGGGCAAAGGAGGAGGCAGTGCAGGGGGAACAGCTATGTAACTGCCTGAGGAAGTGAGTCACGCTCTGAAACACAGGCCCATGGTTCCAGTAGCGCTGAAGCCAAGCTTGGCCTCTGAGGTGGAAGTTGCGTAAATTCATTTAAACGCTTTGTCTTTTCCTCCTCCTCATGCTCCCAACCCCACCTCGGTATTAAAGTCTGCACTGTAGCCATATCCGTTTAGAGGAAGCTTCAGTTATAGGACTGCAATGTGCTGTATGCTTTTGGTTTATTATTTTTCATTTTATAGAGAGAGATAAATGGATCGCAGGTTTTATTGGAGGAGATATGGGTGTTAGTATTACGTGCTTCACTCAAGAGAAACTTGATTTTATAGCAGAAGGGAGGCAAGAATAGGTTTTTAACAATTTATTAAAACCTTTCTGAAATACATTAGCATTGTGATTTGAAGTGGAACAGGGTGAGTATTGAAAAGAGATAGCAATAGAGATGCTTTAACTTGAGTGTTAGTAGTTTAAGAATTTAATTTAAAACTAAGATTCTTAAAAGGTTTTATGTGTCCTTATAGAATACCAGTGTATGTTTTAATACATTAGACCTTAATCCTGCAAACTAGGCTTTTAAAGCCTGAGTTTGTGGATAGCTGTTCTCAGTGGAAGAGGAGAGGGTAGCATTGTCCTAGACTGCATGTTCCAGAAAGGCTTTCTCCTCTTACGTTTGTAGCTGTGCACTAGCAGATACTTGCTGGTGTCTGGGAGCAGCTGTAACAATCTGCCTGAGCTACTTTTCCCATGAGTGTGACCTGAGCAGGAGCAGTTGCTTTCAGCTGTTGAAGGAAGCATCTGAGAGGGCAACAGCTTGAGCCAGACCTCATCTTCAGTGCTCGGGTGCTTGGTAGGCAGCTCTTAATTGCAGAGCAACTGTTATGATTGGGGGTGGGGGGTGAATGATGGTCTGCCACCTGATCCTTTCCTTCAAAACACCAAATCCAGCATCTTGTTGCATGTTTGGCTTCATTCATGTGCATGTGTGCATTTTAAATGTCTTTGGGAAATGTGGCCTGACGTGTTATTTTTCTTTTGGCCGGTCATGAGGGTTCTTTTGGTTTGTGTTTTTGAGTTCAGATTAAAACCAGATTATTCTGGCTACAGAATGACACAGAAGTAATCGGCCAAATAAGGGGGGGGGGGGGGGGAGAGAAAAACCTTCAGGATGAGCTTGAGTGATGAGTCAGAAGTCTGTGTGCAGTTAGGAGTTGCATCATACAAATACAGTGTGATATCTGTTTGGTAAAACTAAGTTGTTTTGTTTTAATATTTAGTAGGTCAGATCTGTTATTTCTTACACATATCATCCTGATCTTCATTGTCGTGGGAAATGGGACAGACACATTGTAGCTTATCATGTTTATATGCTGGTTATGTCTTGATGATTCATTGCAATTGCTTCTCTGTTTCAGGACCTGTAACTAAGTGAACCCTATTGGCCTCTGAACCACAAAGCATAAGAGTGAAAAGAAGTGAGAGAAACACGTGAAGAAAAAGGAAGTGAGGCACTTTCCTCTGGACTGCTTTCCTGCCCTTTATTACTAAAACTGAATGGAAAAGAGAGACTTCTGTGCCTTTCCTCCCCCCACCTCAGGGATGGGTGGATTGTAAATACAGTGTGTGCAGCTGGGAGAATAGACTGAACCATGAATCTTCAGGCTCAGCAAAAGTCTTCAAGCAAAAGGACTGGGAAACGAATTGCCTATTTTAATGAGCAGGAAATAGCTGTGTCATCAAAAGAACCTCAGCAGCCTCTGAAGGAAGGTCAGTACTATGGCCATGGAGGGAATATACCAGTCTCTCAAACTATGGAGATTTCTCATGCAGGAGGATTAACAAGTGCCCCCAACAATGTTGCTTTGATGAACTCCGTTTACAATCAAGATAGGGGAGAATCAATGATGATGCCCCAGGCAGTAACAGCTGTTAAATGGCAGAATTCCCTAATGGGAAATCGGTTGCCGGAGAGGGGTGACAGCCACTGGCAATCTCCTCCTTCGATGTGGAACCATGGTATGGTTTTTGGAGGCAACCCAAAAGGACCCCACTCCAATGCTGGTGCCCCAGGCTTCTATGGCCATGCAGAAGCCCTTAAAAGAAATCAAGAGAAAGGTGTGTTTGTGTCACAGCTAGACTTGTATGGAGATGCCGTCCAGCAGATGATGTCCCAGAAGGCTCAGCTGGAACAGCAAGCCCTAGTTAGGCAGCAAGCTCAAATGAATTCTTTTCATCAGATGCAGAAACAGCAGCAGCAGAATCAGAGTCTGCCGTTACAGCCTTTCCAACTTGCGTTTGGTCACCAAGGCCAAAAGCAAGGTCTTCCTGAATTGTTACACGTCTTTCAAGAAGCCCCAGCTTCTTCCAGTCCAGCATTTACTGCTCAGCAAAAACAGCAAGCTCTTCCCCAACTACAACTGTTTGAAAATTTTTATCCTCAACAGCAGCAGCAACAGGCTGCCGCACAAGCCTTCAGCCTGCAGCAGACTACTTCCATAGCACAGCCTCATGTGGCAGCTGCAGCACCTCAGCATCACATGATGGCACACCAGTTTCAGCAAACAGAGAGGAACCAGGAGCTATTCAAGGCTCTAACAGAGCAGAACCAACAGACTGTGCTACCTCAGACCCAGATTCCCTTTCCAAGAAGGTCACGGCGACTCTCCAAAGAAGGTGTCCTGCTGACCTCTGCAGGAGAAGTGTTGGCTTCCAAGCAGTCAGAAGAACAACCTAGCAATTTATTTCTGCATCACTGGCAAACACATCAGCAAGAGGTCCCATTACAGCAGCCACCTGAATCACTGGCCCACAACAAAAGCAACTATTTGCACCCCAAGAGACTGGATCTGGGGCAGAAGGATGTCCTGGTCAATAGTGAGCTGTGCCAGATGGAAACAGACAGGCAAACCACAGCCCAGAATGGTAGAGATGGAGAGAAACAGGCAGCAGCAGCTGAAGAAAATACTCAGAGAACTAATGATTTTCAGGGTGTCAGAGGTGGTGTCATCCAGAGTACGCGACGGCGACGGCGTGTTTCTCAAGAAGCCAATTTGCTAACTTTGGCTCAAAAAGCTGTTGAGCTGGCTTCTCTTCAGAATGTAAAGGTAAGGTGTGCGTTCTTACTAATATAGTATGGTTTAGAGTACAAAATAGAGATGAAATAAAAGCAATTTAGGTGTGTAGGCAGGATAGGGTAGTATCTTGATGCAGGAAGTGTTGTGGTGCAGCAAGGGCAGCTCTGGAGTGCTGGTATGTAAGGTCAACTACTGTAATTCGTAGATGCGGGACAACAGAGATCTAGTGCAGTGAAACCACCTAAGGGCAGTTTTATTTCACCAATACTGAATGTGATTCTAGCCCAGAGCTTCAGAAATGAATGTTTTCAGCTTAGGCCTCAAGCTGATCAGGATTTGAGAGTAAAAGTTTTTGGAGTATGTGCAGTTCACTTGGTGTCTTTTTACCAATTAACATTCTCTTCCTTTTATGTTAAAAGCCTGCTGTTTACCTGCCAGTTTTACAGTTTTAGCAGTTGAAGTGGTTCTAAACTGTGCTGTTTAAAAATTACATAATGCAATTTGTGTTCAGTATTTTGCAAATACTAAAAGCCTGAAGAAGCCACACTTGGATGAAGAAGTTGTACCAGGAGTGATAAAGGTCTGTCTATGGTATCTTATTTGAGAATGACCTGCAGTGAATAATATAGATTGGTAACCTGGGGACAAAGACTGCCTGTAGACCTTCTGTAGGGCTAGGTGGGGAAGAAGCTTAGGGCTGGCTGATAAGTTAATTCACTACTCTTATCCTTTTGGTGTCCCATCAGTCTGAACTGTACAGTATATATTCCATGTGGCAAATGACAAAGTTCAAAATTAATTAGACTGATAATTAGGAGGAGAGAAGTGGTGGATTTTTTGACTTGGGTGGAGGGGTTTTGATGTTTTCTTTTTATGTTGTGGTTTTTCTTTTATCTTTTATTGAGTGTCTCCTAGGAGGAGAAAGGTACACTTTTCTTTGGGAGCATTGTTGCCAGAGGCTGATGAAGTATGGGTGTTAGACCATGAGCATGCTTTTTACCTATAGTTTTTTCACTTGAGTTGCTGCCCAGTCAGTCAACAAAGGGAAGGGAATTTTATTCCCTCTCTTGTTCTTGTCATCATTTTTTTCCTAGTCCATTTGTGGCCATTTTTTCCAGTCCCTTCTTTAGAGGGATGTGATTTTTGAGTGAAAAAACTGACCTACGAAACAATGAGGCAAATATCCATAGCCTAGTCCATCTCTTGCACAAGTGACTGTTGATGCTGTCTTCAGTCCTTTTTTCTCTAACTCCCGTTGAACAAGCAGATTTGATAGAAAACTAGTAGTAGTTAGCAGCATGAGCAATTTACTCATACTCTCCTGGGCACTCCAGGAAGGCCTGTAATTCACATTGCTGTCTGATTGCCCACAGAATGGCAAGAAACTAAATAGAGCATCTAGGAAAAGGCCCTGAGAGGTGAAGCAAGAAATTGGCCTTTGGAAGGCATGTCTGCTTGCAGCTTGATTCGTAATGTAAAGACCAAACAGAAAAGTGTTTTGACAGATGCTCTTTTGTTCTTTGCAGTTACGCAAGCAACTTGTTTGCTTCCATGATGGCACTAGCAGAAGAACTCTTTTATGTTTCAGTCTCTTCAGGCTTTCAGGAAGATGTTTTGAGAGATGATAAAATTCTTACCTGAGGTCTGATGGATTTTACATGCTTGAGGGGTGGCTGACATGTAAGGGAGAAAAAGAAAACGTTTACTGGAGGAGAGTGGTCTGCTTCTCTTTATCAGTGTCTTTCTGTTACAAACAACCTAGAAGCCGCCTCTAGCATAGGTTTTGTGAAGAACATGTAAGGCAGCCATAGGGTTAAATTATTAATGACAGACAATGCATTCATAATTTGAACCAGTTGTTTGAATGTTCCAGTGTCGGTGTGTGTACTTTATGCAAAAACAGTCTTTTGGACAGCACTATATGTCTACATGTAGTGTCACAACTGATGCTTTGCACCTGAGCTGCCCATTGTACTGTGCCTGCCTTTTTCAGGTGGTGCAAACTTACTGCTGCTTATGTCTCTGCAGCAGATTTCCAGCTCTTGGTTTTATGGCTTCATTTCACACAAAATGTTATATGTATAAACATGGTGTAGTTTTTCTCTGATAATGCAGAAAACTCTTCTCAGATCTAAAATGGTGTTCAAAGGGTGTCTGGATTTAAATACTTTATGGAAGGGAGAAAGAGGGTTTTTTGGCCTCTTTCCCCTGGCACAGGGCAGGGCATCAGCTGCCACACACATAAAGGGAGGGGTAGAGTGGGGGAGGAGGAGGAATATCCAGTTCTGGACTCACCTTCATTCATGGGCACCCTTCTGTTTGACCGCAGAGAGAAGCTGCTTTTACTGTTAGCAAGGTGATGCAGAATGCTGTCAGAAGGTGCTGTGTGGGCAAGTGTTTTGAAAAGGCTGGTGTGGTTTCTTGTCCGATCACAGCAGTGGCCTTGGAGCACTTCTAGCTGTCCCATTTGGGTTTTGTCTGTGAATTCTAAATTTGTTTAGAAACCACTTGAGGGATAAACAGGATCCATGCCAGAATGACTGATGGGTTTCTGTGGATGTCTTGGAGGACTCCAGATCACTAGTTCATCCCTTGTGCAAGAGTCTAAATAGAAGTGCAACAAGTTGCCTTGGTTTCTGCAAGAGAGATGCTGAGCTAGCTGAAAATCCCCGGCAGTTCTACAAGGGATTGTCCTATCCTTTGTTTGGTGACTTCTTTCTGCTTACCTCTGAGTGTAATCAAACAGTTGAGAAACTATTTAGGGATCTGAAACAAATAGTTTAATTCCAATATCGGTCATGTCCCCTCTTAGTAAAATTAGGTATGTGCCATCTTTCATGAACAAAAAAAGCTCTAGCGTGGACCACAGCATCTTTACGGATGTCTCAACTATTTAGATTAAGTTCCCAGTGGTGCCTTCTCTCTTTCTTATCTCTGCTACTGTTTAGCTCACCTCCTTCTTCTCTTGAGGGGATCATCTTTCCCATCGTTAAGGAAGAGAGTCCTTTGCTGGTTGCCTCCCAGTCTTGGAAATTGAAAGGAGCATGATTAACTGATCATAGAGCCAGAGAAATCTTTTGTGTGACTAGCTGCCAGAATTTCCCGCTTGTAGTCAGGAAATTAGTTCATGTCTCTTGACCTGCACACAGGAAGTATCTGAAGTTTGCAGATCAGTCAGACTTGGTGCTTGTTCACACATTCATATTGCCATTATTTGTTTGATTGCTGTTATTCTCTCAGACACCCAGAAAGTATGTTGGAATGCTTGCACTAGAAACAGCTACACTAGGCAATGGTCTAAAGAATGTGCTATGAATGCACTGGTCTAACCAGTGGTGCAAAACACTGTGGAACTCACTGCTAGGAGACCTCAGACCTCAGCATAAATTTCCCTGATAAATGGAGGCCTACATACAGCAGCATGAAGCTGTATGTGAGCTGCTTCTTCACATATGGGCAGGACTTGTGGAAGTATGTATCTGATTCCAGCCTGTTTGTATGTTTAAAAAGGCATCCATAGTCTCTCTTTCCAAGAGTGGTGGAGGGAGGCTCCAACAATTTACAAGAGCCCCTTACTGTCTAGAGTAGCGGTGTCCCTAGTAACATACCCGTCAGCATGATGAATGCCTTCCAAATTCAGAATCGGTAGTCTCATGGGAACGTACAGGTGTGTATCAGCAGCCTGGAGTGAAGGGAGGTTCTCAGGGCTCATTAATTCCTTCTGCAATGCAGTCTGGGGTAGATGATGCCAGTTGTGACTTTTCAGTTGCATGTTTCATTGTGTGGCGTGGGGCAGATATCTCCAATCTTTGTGAAGAAGCAGTCAGACTTATAAACCGCAGTGTCACTTATGGGATAAGCCTTTCTGTGTACTCTTAGTCTTACTTTATGGAAGGAGGCAGTCTTAAATCTTCTTGATATGATTGATTTTGTTTGCTCAAGCTTGGCACCTAGTTTTTTTGAAGGCTTAGTGCTCCAGAGTGGACTCTTTGATCTTAAAAGCAACAAAAAATACCAGGACTCTTACTTGGAGAGCAGCCAGAGCACTAACTCCAGGCTCTGACTGACACATCTTGTGACAACACAGTTGTGCTTCCCTCAATATAAATATACTATCAAAGTCAGACTTTAGTCTACTGTCCTAGCTATTATGGGTTGACTCTTCCTGGGCCAGTTGGAGCATGTTCTCTCATCAGTGAAGTCAGCTTTCATGATCTGTGACCACAATGAAATGATGGGGGGTGGTGCTGTCTGAATACTTGACAGAACCTCCTTATGCTAGCTTTTAAATCAAGATTAATGTTCTTAGTGGCACACAATAGATTCTTTTTTGAGATCTTCAGTAAATCATTGCAAAACTTTGTAAGTTCAGGTAAGAGACCTCTTTGTCATACCTGAGAGAGAATGTGCCTTGGTTTCCACCTATGAAACTTAGCTGTTCAGGTAGAGAGAGATGCCTTAGTAGATGGTGGCTTTGGTAAGTTTGCATAACTAATTCTATCCAAAGGCTTTCCAGACAGAGCTCTAAGTTGGAGAGAAGCTCTGAAACATCGAAAGGAGCATCTTCTATGGCTTGTAGATTGCACTTCTGCAGAGGTTAAGAAGGCTGAAGACAGGTCGTTTGGAAAGTTGTACTTTAACATGTAGCTTTTAAGTGAGCTGGCAACTGCTTTTGAATGAAGAATGGCATGAACATGTAGATAGTCATTTGAAGGACTAGAAATCAGTGATCTAACAGTGCATGAAGCCATTTGGTGTTACAGTAACTGTGTGTTTATTCAGTTCATTCTCGTCTCCTTGGAGCTCAGTTTTCTGAGGTTTCCATGAGTGTAAAAGAAAGCAGAAGCATGGAAGCTGTAATACTAGTGCATAAAGTGCTGGCTTGCAGGTATGCCTTGTTGATTCTGCTGAGAAAAAGTCCTTCAGGCTCACACAAACAAACCTCAAAGGCTTCAGTTTTAATAATGAAAGTTGCTTCTGTGATGTAAATGAGAAAAAAAATGCAGCAAAAACTTAGCTCCATTTTTTGTATGAGAGATTTAATTAAGATTATCATGGTTCAGTCTTTCCTGGAACAGAGGTCCAATATTTGAAATTAATAACCTGCAGCTTTTGATCATTACTAAAACTGAAGAAACTTTGCTGGAAGTTATTTGGCAGGGCACAAGTTCATCTGGAAAATAAAATGTCAAACCACAGGTAGTGAAGTGAGACTGAAGGGTGATGTATACAAGTATTCTAGCAGGTGAGACTTCAAGCAATCCTCAAGTATTCTTTTTCCTCGAATAATTCTTTTCTAAATCATTTCAGCTTGCAGGTTGCATTGAGAAACTTGATTTACACTGAAAGTGAGATACTCTCTGATCTATTATGTAGGTACTGCAGAACTTTTAAGGAATCTGTTTTTCTTCTCAGGAAGCAGATACTTCAGAAGAAAAGAGTGTGCTGATAGCAGCTCCAGGACCTACAGCTGCAAAAAGTGTGGTGGAATTTGCCAGTTCTTCACCAGCTCCCAAAAGAGCCCGAGAGGATAACAGCCTCGTGCCTCTTATCATTCCTGTGTCTGTGCCAGTCAGAAAAATTGACTTGCAGAACCTTGGAAAAGAGAAGTCTGAGGATGGAAAGCTTCAGAGAGGCCAAACAAATGATCGAGCTCCTTGTGAACGCAAGCCTTCTGTGATAGTCACTCGGAGGCGATCTAATCGTAATACTAACATGGAAACCTCAAATCAGGTATGGATAGACTAAGAAACCAAGGATGACCCAGATCTGTAGATTTAACGATGTAGTTTTTATCCCTAAGCTTTTCTATTAAAGTTGTTTGATCTCAAGGCTTGAACTTGGAATGGATATAGTCTGGGGACTGTGGATTTTTGCCATTGTAATATTGCCATATATTTGGACATCACCAGCTTTTCATGGCCTACCTACAGCTAATGCTAGTACAGCCTAGCCATGCACCACTATTAAACAGTGATAAAGCCAGATGGTCAATAACACTAGAATAAATTGGCTGAATAAAGACTGCTTTCTCCTTACATACAGAGATGATAATAAGCTGTGAGTAGTGCACTTATCTCTGTATCTGAATAAAATCCAAAATGAAGATTTCTTATCACCATTTTGTGTTAGCCTGTGTCTGTACTGGGGATCTACTATACTTTTGTGTCCTCTTTTAAAGCTACCATGAGGTCACTAGGTTGGACAAGATATGTATGTAGTTTTTGTAAAATACAACTTTATAAGCACTCAGAGCTAGTATTGCTACCTAATACTCCTGTGTCCATTCCATTCCCCATCATCTTCCTCCCTCTTTCCTTTTGTGCTAACTGTTGAGACACCCTCCAACTGGCCTAGCCAGACTTTGAGTTGCCATGAAAGAAAGTTGTCATCTCACTGCAGTTTTGCAAAAGACCTGAGGTTTCAAAATGAAACTAAGAAAGTAATTTTTTTCTAATAGCATGAAGATGCTGTTCCAAAGGATGAAGCAGAGGGCTTTGCCCGGAAACCAAAGCAGAGGCCACGACCTGAGCCACTCTTCATTCCACCAAAAGCTGGCACCTTCATTGCACCACCTGTTTATTCTAACATTACTCCGTATCAGAGCCACTTACGGTCACCTGTCCGTCTGGCAGATCATCCTTCTGATAGGAACTTTGAGCTACCTCCTTACACTCCCCCACCAATTCTTAGTCCAGTCAGAGAAGGATCTGGGCTGTATTTTAATGCTATCCTCTCTTCAAGTGGTCATTCTGTTCCACCTCCGATGACTCCTAAAAGTGCTCACAGAACTCTGCTTAGATCAAGTAAGTTCCACTTTATCCTTCCTTTCTTGGCTATTTTGTGATTAGGAACTATGGAGTAATAGGAGGAAGATCATGACTTTAAGAAGTGTGGTTATGTGGAACTGTGTCTTCTTCATGATAGTTGGGGGAGCTAGTGGAGGAAGTGCAGTGTTGCTTTCATCGGGGCATACCTTAAAATGCATTCACAAGTGATCTGCAACACCCCCTATTGACGTTCTTAGGAATGGAAAAGACAGTTCCTCTGTAGTAAGATTCTCCGTGGCTTGAACTGAGGGGACTGTTAAGATGTAGATGGTGACTGGAAGGTAAGTTCTTGGTCATCTTAAAGCCCTTTAGCATATGGGTACCTTTTTTGAGAGATGGATAGCTCTGATTAGATTTACAAGCTGTGTGAAAAGGGCATCTCAGGTATGAAGATGAGCTGTCTGAGCAGTTTTTCTTTTCCTTGCAGACAGTTCAGAAGTTACTCCTCCTGTTCTTACGGTAGTGGGGGAAGCCACGCCGGTCAGCATTGAACCGTAAGTTCCCAGTAGATTCTTAGCCTGGTAGTAAATGCGCTTCCTTTCTTCTTCCTGAACCTTCAAGCTGCTCCCTGTACAGCTGATGGGTGTTTTAGAAACACTAAAGCTATTCATATTGGTGACTGAAAATTGCCTTTATTTAAAAATTACTCGACATGATAAATAACGTTTGTTTGGGCAAATTCACCTCATAATTTTGATGATGTTAACTGCTTTCTGTTACTGCTCTGGGGTGAAATTATTGGTTAGCTAAACATTAATCTGTCCTGTTTTGTTGCTTAAAACAGGTTTAGAGTGAGGAGATAATGATTCTTTAGAGGGAGGCCAAAACTTAGTATGGAAAAATGTAGTTAGCTCTCGTGGATTGTTCAGATTGCAGGTTATCCTTGTGGTGGGTATTAGCTGCAGTGCAACTGTGAACATGACTTTGCTCCATGCAGGGGTAGCTCAGTCTTGAAAGCACTACAGCCAGTTGCATACAGTGTCTGTGGCCTGAGCTAATAAGCCTCATTAGTCTTTTTAGCTGGCTGTGTGCTGGGAAAGTTCAGGCATATGTGGACTCAACAGCATAGGGAACACAGTTTGAGGATATTGAAGCTGGAGTTACGAGCTTAGACATGGTGCCAGTCTGGCTAAACCTGAGCAGAGTAGCAAAAAAGCAGAATAGCATAGCCCTTGCAAACCACCTGGAAGTATTACCAGCTGAAGTTCAGTGCTACAAAACTACAGCAAGGTAGTTCCGATTCATTATTACACTTAGGTTAATGAGCTCTTGTGAAGTCTAAATGTGGAGATGCATGGCATGGAAACACCCATATAGCATAAAAACCCCCACATGGCTCTGCATTGCTGACTCTGCAGTCAGGAATCTCTGCTCTAACTGCACCATATCCTGTGACATTTGTGATATTTAACTCAAAGTCTCCCCAAATAAATACCAGGCTGCTTTTACTTCCAAAATGGCTTATGTTTTAACTGGAGCATTTGCTGTCTGCTTTTTTTTTCCCCTCATCCTTCTTGCATTCTGCCTTCCTGTTTGAAGCTGAGTTTTGGCTACAGGCTCTCCTGAGCAGATGTTATAACTGTGAATGAACCCAGGTTGTTCTTGTCACCTATGCAGATCCCTTCCAGACTGAGCCCATTCATGGAGACAAGCACTTTTGGGGTTGTCTAAATCTGTTTTGAAAATGGCTTAATTAATCTTCTTGTTGGTGGTTCATTTCACACTAATCCAGGGGAACCTCCTCTTGAACAGATTTTTTTGGTGCGTTCCTCTCCTGACCCCCATCTTAATGTTTGACCTGTCTCTGGTGCAGTTGTCATTCCTGCTGTGTCTTGTTTAAATTGCTGAAGTTAATGACATAAAATTAGCTGCAGTTTTAGTCTTGTGTGACATTTTTCAGATTTCAGAAATTTCAAACCATAGTAATTTAGTGACACAAACTGTTTTCCTGTTGCCAAAAGGGTGTTATGTACAAAGAGTTGTCTTGCTGTCACCAGTTTTACTGAGCAGATGCTTATGCACATAGATAGCCTTAACTTTTAACCAAGATACGTTAACAAACTGCTGTCATTCCTTGTTGGCAAAGTAATCAGTTTGCTGCTCTAAAGCTAGCTTGTGCAGCACTGTTGCAGCCAGTTATGTGGACGTACCTTCTATAAAGGAAGTATGGCCAGAAGCTTTTCTTTAAACATTTAATTTGATCTGTAGTGGTGACTCCATTGACTATAGCTTGTGATTACCTGATATTGTGTTAATTGCTTATACTTTGCAAGACCTTTTGCTAATGCTTTTCGAAAGGTCATTGCATTGCAGAGATTTGCAATAGGAAATGGGATAATGAAGCTTAATTTTTCTCTTTGTGAAATAGTACAACAGGCAGCTGATGTTGCAGATCCTTGTGTCCTGCTGATTTTGTAGTTCAGTTGCTTCAAAGTCTTGAAGTCACCCCTCAGCCAGCCTTAAGTATAGCTGTGGTGCCTCAGCTCTGAATTGCCTTCCCAATTCACAGCCTTAATTCTGGATGCTACCACACTCGGCTGTAAACCAGGGCATCCCAGGAGCACTGTTGGTGCTTACAGGCAAGAGCTTTTGCTATACTGAAATCTAGGCTTCATTAGTGAAGGGATCATGGAATAACGTAGCTTGAATGGACTTCTGGAGGTCATCTGGTCTAAGCCCCTCCTTGGAGCAGGCCAAATTAGATCAGGTTACTCAGGTGAACTCTTCAGTAGGAATCTGGTTTTATTTAGGCATTGCAGGTACAGGGGCAAATTCTTGGGCTTTTCTATCTTAGGAATGCCATATTCTAATATTAAAAGTAGCTTCTGATAGCCTTTTGATGTAGCTCACTTCTTTCACTCCAACAGTTGCCTCTCTCCCTCTCTCAGGTGAGGCCAGAGGAGTCCTGTGTCTTAGGACACAAAATCTCCCAAATTTCCCAATGCAGTAACAGGCTTTTTATCTGTTCCCAGCTGACATCAGTGTGTCAGTTTGCAGCAGCCATCCCTTCTAGGTGGATCAAAATCCATAACCTTTTCCCTGCCCTGTGAAACTGCAGGCCAAAACAATAAGGGAGACTAATCACAGTAAGCAGAAGACTCCACATTAACCTCGTGTGTCACCTGCTGGAAGGAAGTTAGCATCAGCCTGTGCATCCAGCAGATTCTGCTTGTGCAAGTGGGAATCCCAACCCGTCTATGCCAGGCTGCTGCTGAACATGTGGATGAAGTCAGAACAAGTGTGTAGGGGAGTTATCTAATGTATCTCTTCATTTATGTTCACATGCATTGTAAGCCATTCCCCTCAAGTGTGAGGGAGTAGATCTGGATCTGCTACAGATGCAAAAGAAATAGTTTGTAAAATATCTTTTTATGTGTGTTAGAAGTCAGCCATTTGTTTTGAATGCAGGCTTTTCCTGCTTACAAGATCTCATGATGCAGATGCTTACAGGCAATTACCAAAGTGATGTGTTAAGCAGAAAAAAGAGAATGAAGGTTTTTCCTTATTCCCCTTCCACAACAGAAATTGATACCCTCTTCCTTCCTTTTGGTACTGAAGTCTTTTAGTGGTATTTCAGAACAGCAGAGGATCAGAAGAGGCTGGCATTTCTCAGCTGGTTTTGTTACTATTCCTTATTGTGCTAGATCATGCTTTTTCTCTGGTAATTGTGTTTTCCCTCATGCTGAGGGAGAACCAAGCCAAGACTTTCCAATGAAGCAACTCCAGGGTTTAATCATCTTGTGGCCGCTGCCTGACTACTCTCTCAAAAAAAGAGCTTATTTATCTGTCCTTTACTGTTTCAGGTGCTACCAGTATAGTGCTAGTTGACTGAGTCCTGAAAGAGAAACGCTTTTGCACATTAAGCATAGATATCTTATTTCAGAATATGAGATTTTCATTATATTCTGAGTGGTCTGAGCAGCAGCTGTTCTCCAATATCTTGGTTTTCTGGCATCTTTTGTTTTCTGAAGGGTCTTTTTGCTATCTTAGCTTGGACTCTTGCTTCTGGACCTCTGAATTGCATGCATAGTTGCTATATTACTGCTATATTACGCTATATTACTTAGAAAGTTGTCGTTGGACTTACTTCACTCTGAGTTTGTGTAGCTACTGCTGTCTCAGTGTATTTTGCCACAGAGTAAGAGATGTAGAGTAATGACAAATGATATCCGTGCTCTCACTGCTTGCTGCACTATTGGTATAGACCTCTAGACCTCCAAGTCTGGTAGAGCAGTCTTAATGGTGGTTTTTACCTATCTCTGTGCGCAAAATCATGTTTGCTAGTAAAGAGTAGAATCTCTGTGGATGCTCTCTTAAAGCATGTGGATTGCATGTTGTGAAAAATCTGTGTGCTAATTCAGACCCTAGAAGTATGAGATTGCTGCTAAAAGAATGGGGTTTGGTTTTGATACAGAATGAGCAATACCGCTTTCATTGGTTTATATTTTCTGTTTCCATTATTAGAAATAGTTTCTAGAAGATATTAGCTTGTGTCAAGATCCTGAAGGACAAAAGTTTGAGATTGATCCTGCTTTGAATGGCAAGTTGGACCAGATAGTCTCCAGAAGTCCTTTTCAACATAAATAGTGCTATAATTCTGTAGTTATGGCTGGCAAAACATTAATACTAAAACAGGCTTCTCTTATGCATGAAGAGCAAACTTGCCATAAAAGAAGTCTGTGTGACAGCCTCTCAAAAAGTGATGATTATTGAAAGCTAGTAACTGTTCTTTGAGCAGTTATTAGGGGATCCCAATTTAAATACAATTTCAACCATTGTTGATAAGACAATGGGAACTGGTAATGGATGTAAAACCTCTCACCTTTTGAGTCATACTTATTAATGTAACCTGCAGCACCTGAAAGCTGTTCATGTTTTATGCAAGAGCCTGCTGTGTTTCAATTTCATAATTAGTGCTTCTAGCAGAGATGGAGACTTTCTGGATATTGTAAAGTGGGGCTGACTGTTACATCTTACCTCTTCTGCAGGCGAATAAATGTAGGAACTCGCTTTCAAGCAGAAATCCCATTGCTCCAAGACAGATCTCTGGCAGCAGCTGATGAACATAAAGCAGAGCTGGTGTGGCAGCCGTGGAGTGACCTGGAAACCAACAAAGTCACCCAAGAGAATGGTAAGAATGTGGAAGGCTGGTAAATAGGACTGAATTGTCACAGTAGCTGTAGGGGTAACCACATATCTACTGCAGGCATAATTAAAAGTCTCTTAAAGCTCCCAGTCGCAGACAAGTTTGAGTAGTCTTGAGCACAGTCTTAGGAGTAAAACTTACCAGGTTGCAGGTGTTGGTGGGGAGGTTAATAGGGTTGGGTTTTTAATTAAGATTAAGATAAAATTGGACCATTAATTAAGATAAATTTGATTTATCTTATTAATTAAGGTAAAACTGAACCATTTGTTACTAGTCAGGCAAAGAGCAGCCTTTTGCTCAGTGAAGCTTCGTTGTCTTTGTTAACATTTGAAAACCACATCCTCTCAACTTCTGTATTTTCAAGGGGTGTTCTAGATATAATAGCATTTTGGAAGAATCAAGTTGTAGGTGGAAGTCAGGATGAGGAAGCAGGAGTTGTGGCAACCTAGTAGCCAGACTTGGGCAGCTGTCTGCTGTTTGGTGCACATAGGTTTTGGTGTGTATAAATCCTGAAGGGAAGAGGAAGTGAGCAGACTTAGAAGAGACCTTTCTGATGAGAGAGAAAAAAGGGTATGGGGAAAAGGAAGTTAAAATATAAGGAAATCTCTGAGGTGAAGGGAGATGGGGAGACATTGTAGGAGAGAGGAGATTTGCAAGAAACTCCATGTGTAAATAGTGCTGAATGCCACATGACCTTGTGGTTCTGGCATCCAGATTTGACCTAGATAAATTTGCAAGGACATTCAACTTCTCCAATAGTTTTATTTTCTGTTATGTCTAGCCTTGCTTCAAAAGAGCTAATTAACTGTGCGAATCCTGTAGGAAACTCCATTTTAATCTTCTTATCTGAATTTGTTTGGTACCTCTGTGGAAACAGTGGAAAACCTGCTAGCTGCTGCCTGTTCAAGCATTTTTCCTGGGGCTGGAACCAACCAGGAGCTGACGTTGCATTTCTTACATGAAGCAAAGGGAAGCATTCTGGTGAGTCTTCCCAGCTTTTCACCCTGATGTGGTCAAAATGTTAATGAAGGCCAGGTAACCTGTCATTCCTGAGGGGAAATCCTTGCAAACTCCTTTCTGTGCATCTAATTCTCACTGTTTAGTGTCCCTTGGATGTCCTTAAAGTGGGTTCCGCCTGATGTATCATGCCATGTTCACTTACTGTCTTGCATGTTTCCAACTTCATCATGTTTGGCTTTTTAACAAATAGACTGACAGGGTGAGTGAGCCGAGACTGTTAAATGAATCTTAAATGTTGTCTTCTTAGAAGATGACCATGTTGGAAGGAAAAATAAGAGGCTGGGCTGAAGCCGAGGCCATAATGCAGTGTCTTGCTCCCCTTACTTTTGGCAGGTCCATTTAACTTCCCTGCACTTGTAGGGAACAGCTGTGCTGCTGATTTTATATTGGTGTTGTAAGACATGATTCACCTTCATAATGCCTTTTGACACCCCTGGGCGGTAATATCAAAGAGCAGAGCATAGCATATGGCACAGGGTTGTCATCCTTTTATAGTTCTATGATTGATTTGACCTGGTATAAATCAGCCCTGTCATCAGCAATATCCCATGCTCTTGCCTGGCTGCTTGTTTTCTGCCCCTGTAGTGTGCCAGCACTGACACTTGTGAGACTGCATTGGTGTGTGTTGGAGAAGAAGACAAATAAAAAGTAATTTCTGTGTGTTCATGTTAGGTTTGTGCTAGTTAGGGCCCCAGAACCAGTCTACCATTGTGAATACTGTTGCTGGCATTAGGGAGGAGCAGGAGCTCACTGTTAGCTGGTTTAAACTGCTGATGGAAGCATGACTCCACTCCTTCCTTCCTGCTAACTTTGAAAGCACTTCTAGTTTAAATACAAAATAAAAAGCATGAGAGGTTTGGGTTTTTTTGTGTGTAATCTTTGTCACATGACTGCTGTGTTTTATTTTGAAGTATTGCTTAGTTAAGTGAGATAAGATCACAGTGACTTGAATGTGTCAGACGGACATCATTTAGGGCAGCAGTCTGGGATGCGGGTATGTAACTGAGGCCTTCAGTAAATGAGAAGAAACTGCTGCATGGTCTCTGTCTATGGAATTAACTCTCTCCCAGTACCGTGGTGGTTGCATTGGAAAGCATCAGTTCACAGAGATATGAATTGGAGCTGAGAGCTTACACTTGCCTGTGGTACCCAAAACTCAGTCTTGGTAGTCAAGAATGTGATTTTTAAAGTTGTCCCAAATGTTGAACTGTCCCAAATGTTAAACTGTGCTATGGTTCCTTTCAGTGAGCTTACCAGAAAGGAGAGGATTAACAGTTGCCTGATCGTTGATTTAAATACTCCAGACCTTAAGTGAATTATTTTGTTTGTCTTTATCTTAGGGAGCTTTGACCAAACTGCTGTTGCAGAGGCCAGTACGATCACCTACCCACCCTTTGGCAGATTATCACTACACAGGTTTGTTAGCCAGAAAAACTCTGTGCTGCCTGTCTATCATAAAGCAATTTTTCTATCCTTTTATGCTCTTTTGGGGAACTCTTGAATGTTACAGTAAGATGAAAAGATCACTCTTCTCTCTGATAAATCAAATGATGGCTCGCTAATAGTTTTACCTGTGCAAATTATGACACTTAAAACATAAGAAACACTGCATCTCTCAGAATATGTGCATGTGTGTGTTCTGATTTCCTTCATGGGAAAAAGGGAATGTGATCCCTTACACTAAGCCACAGAGAAAGATAGTACGTACAGAAAGGCTGTGGTAACCTCAGAACCACAGCCTTGTTGGCATAAGTTTCTAGAGTGCAGTTCAAAGGGGGTTTTATGGGAAGCGTTTTCAAGCTTGCTGAAGAAAGCTCAGCCAACTATTGATGCATGTCAGTGTTTCTGCAGAATTTAAATGCCATGAACTGCCTTTGTAATACTGCACCCAGTTAGAAAATAGTCAGGTGTTTGACACTAACTTCAGTTATCTAAGAGTGACCCCAGCCACCTGAAAGACCTGATATAAAGTGACATCTAGTAGATGTCTAATAGTTGACACTACAAAGCACAGAGGTTACATTTCTTCATTATCACACACCCTTACTGTAATGATTGGGAAAACTTACTTGAGTAATACCTGTATGGCAGGAGGAAATTCCAGAATGTGTTTATTATTAGAGGCAAGGGTGCTAGGATAGCAGGAATATTTGAGATACAATGCATCTTCAAGTACAGTGGATTGCTGCTGAAAGAGAACCTCTGGTCTCCTGTTCCATCATCTCCCTTGTATAGAATCTAATGACCAGGTCACCACGAAGTGTGTCTATTCACCCTGCTTTTTTTTTGTTGCAAACTATCTTAGCTCATCTACTTGACACATTTTTGTGGTGATAAGTACTAGATCTAACACAGGGCAAGTGATGAGAGGAGGGCTGAAGCAGTAGAGGACCGGTTAACAGTAGTCTGCAGTGAAGCTGGATTAGGTGTGATGAGAGACTGCACCTTTGCATGTGTGTATTGGTCTTGAAGGCAAAGCATGTATAAGAGTAATCAACTGGAATGACTTCCATTACAACTGTTTCTTTCTACAGGATCAGACAAGTGGAAAGTTGCTGAAAAAAAACTTTTCAACAAAGGCATTGCAATCTACAAGAAAGACTTTTTCCTGGTCCAAAAGCTTGTAAGTTACTTTCCTGCCCTGTTTGTTGTTTTTTCTTTTTTTTTTTTTTAATGACAGCAATAATACATTCCTGATATATTTTTACATCTTTATTGAGCATTTAATGCAGGGAGTTCCTGATTTTCCTGAAACCTCAGTATTAAGCATGAAGTTCTGGATTGAAGATTACAGAGAAATATTACCATCCAGCACAGCACAAAATCTCACTAGAAAGCTAGAACAATAATGTTTGGTTTGCTGTTCTTATTTAGTTAATCCTTGTACTTCCTGCATTAGTTCCATTAGTTCACACTGCAGATACCACTTTTGCAGAGTGTATTTACAGAGCAGAGCACTGGTAATGTTCTGGTTCAGCTTAAATGGCTTGCTTATAAAACTAAATAGGAGCACATCTTTGCTACAGGTGAAAGGTACCAAAGAATGATATATGAATCATTTAGGATCTCTTTCTAGTTTACTATGACAATGATAGTAAAAATGATTGCCCCCATCTACTTTCATGAGGCATGACACTTCAGTGGGGGGCAAATCACTGCAAATCACAGCAGGAGCTGTATATAAAAGGCATTCAACTTGCAAAAGCCCAGAAGCTAAGAATGTATGCCAAAACTTCTAGAAAGATCACTGACAGAGGACTTGCAGACCATCACAGGTCTGTGCTGATCGTTGGCTACCACCATGTGTATGAAGTGCATGTGGCCAAAATGGGAAAGGGCTGCAAAGCTTCCTTGCCATTTTTGGTTTGGTATTCTCTGAAGCGCTGCTGGGAAATAAAGCTCCCCCGTAAAACTGAAAGGCTGCTCTCAAGCCTGACAGCTCAATTGGAACATTTCAGAGGTGAAGAGGTGCATTAAGTTTACAAAATGCCAGGTTCTGTCACCTTTACACTGACCATCTTTTCTTTGGAAAGTTGGTCCTGTAGTTGCCAGTGAATAACAGTGGCAGTGGGGGACGGGCTGTGGGATGGATGGGGCATACAGATGAATGTGACACAGAAAAGAAGGCTTGAATGGCTGTTGTGGTGGAATGGAGACTACTGAGGAAAGAAAAATACAGTGTATTTATTGGACCTTTAGTAATTATTTATGAGCCTTCTTAAAATCATGTTATTGACTGGACTTTCATGCGTTTTAAACACCAGATAAAAACCAAAACGGTGGCCCAGTGTGTGGAATTCTACTACACATACAAGAAACAGGTGAAAATTGGTCGGAATGGGACCTTAATCTTTGGGGACATTGATGCTGCTAACGAGAAATCGATAAAAGATGAAGCTGAAGTAGACATCAAGGTAGTTTCCTTAATTTTTCTCATGTTTGGGTGGTGGTGTGAAGTCTGAATTTGTGTTGTCTCACTTGTTGGTAAAATCAAAAGCTAGAACAGTCTGGCCGGTGTGGAGGAGTCCAGACTCAAACCCGTGTCCTGTGTCACGTAACGATGTTTACTTACAAACACTGAAATTAACAGTTCCTTTATCTTCTGGTGAAGAGTTCCCATAGGTTTGCACGTGTTCTTCCTCCCAGAAGGGACATCTATAGTGAAGAACAGGGGCATGTGGAGGAAGAAGAGGAGGAGGAAGAGGAGGCAGAGGAAGGGTTGGATAACAGAAGGAGCAACACAGTTCCTCTCAAAGATGAGCAGACACTACAAGATGGTGTAACAGTAAGTGTTGCATTGTGCATGTTGTGCTTTCCATGCCACCTTCACTCTGCAACTGGTTTAGAAAACAGCAGGTGAACAGTTCCGCATGTAAAAAGTTTCCACCTCTGACTTCTCCCAGAGCAGGGGACTGGGCTGAGGTAGCTTAGAGTACTCCTAGCAAACCAGACTGTGTGCTGTGGTGGAAGAACAGGGATGGGGAGGGGGGAACGGGACCAATATAATTCTTTGTGGTTGGTGCACATAGGACTATGATGAGAAATGTCCAGAAAATATGCTGAAGGCTTTCTCATTAAATAAATCCCTGGAATAAATGCAGCAGAGGAGCTCAGACATTGTTTTCCTTTTGATGGTGGGTTTAAGTTGCAGTTTGCGTTAACTGTCCCCTTCTCTCCAAAGGCCAATGATGCCAATCTGAGGAGTCAAGAGGCCACTGTCACAGGAAGAGTTGGAAGGAAGCCAAGGGAGGCAACAGTGAAGCCTCGAAAGCCTATTGGTGCTCCAGTGCAGAGGAGGAGGCGGAAACAGAAGATAAAATCAGATGCTACCAGTAAAACTCAGAGCACAGAAAATGCATTTCCATGTAAAAAATGTGGCAGGTAAGAGAAACTTCATCATAGCAATACAGCAATAGTAACAGAACTGCAGTGGTGCATCTCCTGTAGAAGCTTATTCTCAGATGAGCTTTCCTTCTGCCTGTTTAGGCCAGAGACACTGGCAATACTTTTTATGACCCATTACCCCACTAATACTCACAGATTAGGGTTTTTTACATATATTGATATTTAGATACCACTACTTCGGTAACTACCCCCTGCTGACTGTTTTTTACTCAGATGGAATAAGACACCACCTGCATTCCAACTGTGTGCACTATTTGGTGTTAAGCTGCAATTTCAAACAGCTCCTGTATTGCCCTTCTGTAATGCCATTTTTTTTGGAACAAGTAATTTCTATATATTTGCTAAATCACCTATTAAGAACATGGTATAGACTTACTCATGAACAGTGGCATAGAAATGCAAGACACTACCATTGTTATGACAGCAGGTATTAGGCCCATGGGCACACAGTTCATCTGGTTAAACTTGCACCTATCTTTTGTGTCCGTAAAATATACATTTGTCTTCCCTTACACGACAGTGCTAGTAGGGTTTGTAGGTTTGTTGCCAACAGACTCACAAGCTTCAAGAAAATTGAATTCCCTACATAAATTGCTTACTTTTAAAACAGTGGTCTTGTCATACCAGTGGTGAAACCTGTATTTAAAAAAGGCACCAAGCAAGGGGATGGCAAGAAAATGCAAATTCTGTCTAATTATGCCATCAGAGCTGTTGACAGATTCCTGCTCTGGCTGGGACTTAACTGGCCCTGACAAGGTGCCCTGTCTCTGTGCCCTCAAGGAGCGTGTGTGTTGGAGAGGGGAGTGCTGTGAGAAGTCAGGCAGCTGGGATTTGGTCCTGGCCACTGATAAAGGAGAAGCAAGCAAGGATTCTTAATGGTGTCTTAACTTTTCTTGTGGCATTTGGTGCAAAACCCAAATAGTTAGTAGGAAAGATGGAGAGATAGATCATAAGTATGAAGTCAGGAGGAAAAAGCTCAAGTGTTTCTGGCTGCGTGGACAAGGCTCAGGAGTGGCATTTGGCTGTTGTTCACCTCCATGTTTATTATTAGCACTGCCTCTCTAAACATTTAAGAGTTGAAGGAAAAAGTAAGAGGAAATAGACATATTAAGAAATGAAGTGAGCAATTTGAGGGTGATCAGGATGTCCTGCTGGCCTTCCACCCAGTGCCGGCACACACAGAATCAGAAGTGCTGTTTGCTGTAGATGTTCTGTGCCAGTGCCAACCTGAGTTCCTGTGCTGAAGCTCACAAACTCTTGGGGCTAGAGCAGCAGAAGCTCTTTTGGAGAATTAATGAAGGAGGCTGTAGGAGAGACCAATGCTAATGTATGTGTGTGCTTCCTCAGGGTCTTCTACAAGGTGAAGAGCCGCAGTGCTCACATGAAAAGCCACGCAGAGCAGGAAAAGAAAGCAGCTGCACTGAAGCAGCAGGAGAAGGAGGCAGCAGCAGCAGTGGCAGCGGCGGCAGCAGCAGCAGCCCACAGCCAGTCACAGCAGGAAGAGAGCAGCGAGAGCGGGAGCAGCAGCAGTGGAAGCAGCAGTGGGAGCTCGGATGAAGAAGGAGAAATATAGCAGCAGAGCAGAAATGGAGGGAGTAGCAAGGCTGGACCCAACCTCCCTCTTGGTGGCTTTACTTTTATTGCTTGCACTTTTCTTCCCTGAACTATCAGGTCTCAAGTTTTAGTGCTGCCATTTCCTCATGCCACATGTTCCACTTCACCTTGCCAGTACTGACCAAGCCGGAATGGTGGATGAAAAGATTTGTTTCAACTTGGAATTTTTTTTTCCTTTTTTTTTAAACAAATAAGATTTCTATTCTATTTATAATGATACCTGAGGTACATAATAGAACAATGTCACCTGCAGCGGAAGGAAGTTCTCTCAGGTCAGTTAGACCTTTCTTTTGTGCTTGTCAGGAATCATGCTAACAGGACTCTTGGATATAAAGGTTTCCAGACTGGAGCAAGAAAATGTTGCTCTGCTCTGAGCCAAGTGTGTCCAGTTACTGTGACACTGGTGATTTCTAGATGTTTCCTTTCTCAGCAAGTTTTCCTTCCTGTTACTTCCTGCCTTTCTTTCTGAGCATTTATTCAGGCAGCCAATAAGTTTTGTGGGAAGATGGTGTGCACTTCTGGCCTCTGATTCACAAAAGTGGGGTGAGCAAGACGGGCTTCTTCCTGTTGAGAGAGCAAGTTTTCTTTTTCAAAAGGAAGCCAGAGGTGGTTCGTTGTTCATGCCATTAAGAATGCAGCAATGGATGTAAAAATACCACGTGGGACTAGAATAGCCGCAGGCCTTGTGGGTTGTCTTGTCTTGGAAAACAAAATAGTCTGCCTTTGATTAACTTAATGGAAAGTAGTCTGGGCTTCACAAGTGCAATTTGAAATGTAAACTGCTGGGCTTGACTTTGCATAAATGGGAGCAAGTTTGTTTAGTGAAAATGAACCAAGACTTTCTTGTGTGCACCTGAGAAATGGGTGGAATGGACACTAATCTTTAGCAGTGATCCCTCTGTGAATGGCTTTTACCTCTCAACACATCCCTTTCTTTCTTGCAGGAGCCCTCTTGTATTCCCTGAAATTGCCATCATTAAGAGCTAGTGCGGTGGGGCCCTAGTTTCCCAAGTACTCGTGTCAGACAGTAGGTGCACGCAGGAGAAGCTTGTCACTTCCACACTGGTGGCTGGAGGGCCATGCCTGCTATGTTGTCCTGCTGTCAGCCTTGCTCTTTGCTGAAAGGCTGACTCTTCCTTTAGAACTAACACATGCTCATAGCCCACAGATTCTAGCCACCAAAAGCCTGCTGGTAAGAGAGTTAAGAACTAGTAAAGTGGTCCAGATGACACTGATGTTAGATCTGGAGAGGATTGCTCTGTACATCTTTATAGCCCACATTTATCATTGTTTCATAAAGATGCAAAGGATCAGATAGCTTCCTTGTGCTTCACAGTCAGTCCTAGTTCCTACCCTGGCTGCTCAGCTCCCTCCCCCCAGCCAGTGCTTAGATGCAGCACTGATCCCTGGCTCCTGGGTGCTGGCACTGTGTCAGGTCGTGTGTGTGCTGCTCCAGTGGTCAAATGCCAAAGGAGCTGGTCACTGCTGCATTCCCAAGCAGGGATCCTAGAGGGGTTGCTGTACGTGAACTACAGTGTGTTCCAGACTGGATAATCCTTCAAGCTGCTAGATAAATTCCAGGTTAACTAACTATGGAAGGTGCCATCTGCCAATCTTTTCCTGCCCCCAGGTTTTATACAACTATGGTTGCTTCACTCTTAAGTCTGGGAGGCTGTGTATAGTATGCTTGCTTTGACATATATATGCCTTTGCATAGAATCCTTTTTCTTACTGACATAAACAGTTATTACTCTTACAAAATAAGTAGGAGTACCATTAAGGACTACAGTTTTTCCAGTGTTGACACATTTGTCTTTAAGTGTTCAATTTTCTGCCAAGGTTGTGTTTTTCTATTCCTAACAAAACTGGGTTTCCTTTCAGCATTTGGACAACTGTTCCATGTCCCTGCATGCAGGGGTCTTGTTGACTAACTAAGCTGTGGAAGCAGATGGCATGTCACGAACTGTTAAGATCATGCAAAAATGGCTACAAAACTCAAAGCTACTGGTCTTTTAAACAGAAGCTTGAACAAATCAGTCTTCCTGTTAAGAATTTCAATGTTGGTTGTTTTTCCTTTTGTAAATTGGAGAAAACTCTTGTCTACCATTATTAGAGAGAACAGTGTTTTTAGCACACTGCTTCAGGATGGACGGGAGGTGAAGCAGCTGGACCCTGTGGTCCACTTGCTGTACTGGGATTAACTCCAGTAAATCAATGATGCAATTAAACAAAGTTCCAAAGTATGTTTCTGGGAAGTTGCCGATCTTGAGAACTGCAAGGCAACAGTTCAGGAACAAGCAGGGCTTGTGAGGGTATCTAAGAAGGATTTAAGATAATGTAGATATTGTTATACTGTTGTCTTTGCCTGGAATGCCACTGTCACAGAAGTAGAGGGGTGTACAGTTACTTAACCGAGACTGGGAAGGCCTAAACACATAACAAAGAAATGGAGGTGGAACTGGCACACAGTGAGGAACATGGCAAGAAAATGAAGATTCCTTTTAGATTGGAGATTTGGCTAAACTTGAGAATTGAAATAAGGTTAAAGAAAACCTTATAAAGATGCTTTTGCAGTCCTTGCTAAAAGAGTGTAAAATCAAACCAGTATGTCATCCCTTAGAGGAAAACAGACACTCTTCATACTGGGACAAACCAAAGCTCTGTCTAGCTCCAGGTCTTGTTTCTGATAGCGATCAGGAGCAGATGCTTAGGAAAAGCAAGGACAGTATGGACTAGTGGGTATAGCTCCAGCTAGAAAATAGGATGCTGAACTAGAAGAATGTATGTGCCGCCTTTGGTTAAGACAGATCTGGAGAGAGGTTTGTGCTGAAATGTGCTGATCTGCCAGGCAGAAAATTGGGACATTTCTCTGCCTTTTGCTCATCTGCTCTGTCATCTGTGTTTACTCCAGTATTTTTAGCATCTGGAAGCATGCCTGGGTGATAATGAGCAAACATTTAATCATGGCCCTCAGGAGTTTTCAAGCTTGAAGTAGTTTTAGATTTGGCATAGTAAATTATGGTGACAAACAGCTGATCAGATGAAACACAGTACTAAGGCTTAGGGAGCAAATTGGGGGATTGCTTTAAGTACCAGTTTAATCTTCTTTCAGATATGATGATGCTTGAATGCAAGCATTATTACAGTCTTTCAAAGACCAGATCTTTCAGTGATTCTCCCTATTTTAGGAAACAGACATGAGTAGTTTTTTCTCTCATCAAGGGTAAATCATTGAGGTGCTCATAAGAACAAATCCGATTTTTCTTTAATTACACAACAATGGTGTGTATATGACACACTGAATCCAGTACTGGTGGTTTTTCTCCCACCCTGCTGCAGTAGAAGTAGAAGAGATCAGGAAGATGTGAAGCAGGGAAGGTCTTGTCATTGGAAGCAAATCAGAAAAGGGCTCTTTCTGAGGGCAGCCTCTACTGGCTGGGGGTTAGCACCCACTGACCAAAAATCAGGTGAATGTTCCAAGTCAGTGGCATCAAATGGAAATGTTTCTGAGCTTGTTTACATATTGCTGCTAGCCACCAGAAGGTCTCTTTTCTGTCATGGTAATAAGTAAAAATGATTCTCTGAGTGTCTTGTGTAAAAAAAAAAAAAAAAAAAAAAAATGCAAAGCCAAACCTGCTGCCCACTGGCTTGTGGTAGGAGTTTGGAATTGATCCTACACCTGAATTGGATCCTGCCTGCTAGCAAAAGTTGGTAGAGAACTGTTTTAATCCACCAGCCCAACCCACCCCAATTGTTATGGACAAAGCATTTGAGCCAATTAGAATTTGTCATATCTGGAATTAATTCTGTTATTCTTCTTAGCAGGGATAAAAGCTTGAGTAGCTCTTTCCTGCAGCAGAGTGTTAACTGAAGGCTGCATGCTTCCAGTTAGAATTAAAAAGTACTATTTTCTATGTTCTGTTGATTTGTCCAGTTTAAACGCCTCTGCTTGTTACTTTCCATCATTTAAAGGCATATTTACTGATCCCCGTTTAGTGTAAGAATTTGCTGTTAAGTGTAGGAAAAAGGCAGTATATGCTCAGTCACTGAGTTTGAACGAGGCCTCTCTTTGCTTTAGTTGTCGTTCCTATGGGAACACATACAAGATTTACAGACTGCAGTTCTGTATGTGTGTACTAAAAGATTCGCCTTTTACAGTGTGAGATCAGGCTTCAGTGGTCACACACCGTGTAGTCAGGTGGCTGTATTCCAGAAACATGACCTGTTTGAGGCCTGATGCCACCACTGGGCACTGTGCAGTGACAGATCACGTTCTGCCCTGATCATGTACCTCCTGTCTGTGTTATCTGTGCTTTACAGATAAGAATCTTTTCAATCTTTCAGGTTTGTGATCTGCATTGGATAGCATCTCAGGTTTGTAAGTCTGTGGGTGTATAGAATGAGTAGGTGTATGCATGCACTTGTGTATCTGATATAGCTCTAGGTGTTTTGCAGTCTGGCTGCAAGAACAACTGTGTTTTAATTTATTTGACGTTTTCCCATTTATTGATACAGGTAATGTATCTGAGACAACTCAGTTCTGTAAGGTGAGGGCCTACAGCAGTTCAGGTGGCGGTGCAGGACTGTGGCATTTTGCTAGCTAGGACCAGGTAGGAATACAGCTGCCTAAAGGCAAGGCAAAGGTGGAAATTCTAAATCTTAAAGGTAACTCATCTGTTAATCCCATACTAGACATGTAATGTGAAGTAAAATGAGCTAAAAATACCCTCCAGTTTATCAAACTGAGGCTTTTGGTCATTTTTATCATTGCAACAAGCTTAGATTAAAATCAACATGCAAAAAAAGTGTTTCCTAAGCCACAGAGGGTGAGAATTCTCACTCTCAGCAATTACACAATTCTCTTCAGGCAGTGGACTAGAAAGTTCTGATACAAACACATCCTAGTTTAAAAGAAATGGGAGTAGTGAGGACTGGAGCCATGAAGTCATGTCTGCTTTCGTACATCGGCGCTTTCAGTCCTATGGTTACCTCTGCCAAAAACCTTATTGTAAACCACATTTCCTCACACAAACTTTCTCCCTGTTTCATCCTCTGATGTGTGTCTGAGCAGTTACAAAGCTTTAAAGAGATGGAGAAGCAGTGTCTGCAGATCGTGTCTGAGTTTTGTGCGGGTGAGTTTCTATGTAAATTCATCACTTGGGTTCAGCTGCTTTATTCGCCCTCATTCTCTCCTGTGTCAAATGTTAGGATGACACAAACTTTAAATCCCCAGCTGTCTTAAGCATTTTTCTTTCCAAGCCCAGGATTCCATTGACAGCTGAGCCTGAATAAACCCTTAACTTCTCCAGATTAGAAGACTACATATATTTTTATAGAAATGTAATTGTATATTTTAAAAACCAGTTTCCTGCAGCTTCTCCACCTGTATTTCCCCCTCCCCCCCTTGTAGTTCAGATTTGATATAAACTTTTTTGTGTTCATTCTTTTTATGTTCTGTTTTTAAATTTGTAGCCCAAGCTTTGGTGTACTGTACAGGAGCAGTCAGCCTTTGTAATTACTGTATAAATGCTTTATAATAAAGTATATTACTTTTATTTTAACAAGTAAGCAGACACTTCCTTTTGTGTGTTTGCTGCCTAGGGCACCTTTTAAAAGACTGTTACGTGTTTAAAATGTACATATATAAATATATTTACCTGTTGCTGTACAGTTGTGATAGACTGGACTGAATTTATTTTTTGTGTGCTTTTTTTATAAGATATTAATACACTAAAGGAAATCTTGCTGATGTGATTGTAATGTACTATGTAACTTATTTACTGAATATCCGCTATATATCGAAAAAACCTTTTATTAAATGAGGTTTAAAAAATAGTTTCCTAGCTGAGTGTTTTGATGGCTGCGGAGGGAGGTCAGGGCAATAGTGACACGAGAAGGAATTGTGAGTCCTGCGCTAGTCTGCACTCGGCATACCCACCCCTGTGTTTTCCGTAGCGATCCTTGAAGCTGTTTCTCAATGTAAACTTCTGCCAAGGACACCACCCTGCAGCGTGGTTTATGTCTTGTATCCAAGAAGAAACTGGCAGATGCAGCTCCAGTTGCTTTACAGAAGAACTGATGGTGTAAGTGTGTCCCCCTCCAAGCCAACTACGTTCCCAGAATGCTAGAAACAACCGTGATAATGCATTCGAAATTCCTGGGGTATAGTGCTAGGTCCGCTGTGCTGTAAATAAGGCCAGCTGGATTCTGACGCTACCCGAGACACCTACAAAGGCTGCATGGAGTTAGACACCCAAGGGGCCTGTATCACACCTGAATTCCTGGATGGCTTTGGCAGGGACAGAAAATAGAGATTAAAGTAAATCCAGAGCTGCTGGAGAAAGAATTGACATTTTCGTGCTGTTGAGCAGTTGAATCTGCTGGATGTAAAACAGTGCCTTCAGCTCCAAGCTGTATGGCATATTTTTTAATGCTAGCATTTAAAAAGTGTTTCAGTAAATGCTGTCTTAAAGGCATTTGTCTGTTACCTGAATCTAAGCGGTTTTTATACAGCACTAATCATGTTTCTTCTGGCAGTAGCTGGATCTCTTGCTAGAGATTTTAAATATTAACATGCCCACCCACCCTCCAAACAAAGGTTCCTTCTGTTTTGGTAGATACCTGGTTTTGCTGAAGTAGGCTACACAGGTGCTTCTCCCACCTGTGGGCATGAGGTCTTTAAAAGCTGCAAATGCTTCACTACATAAAGCGTGTGGTGGGAATGTGCATGGGCTCCTGCTGGATTTCAGTCACAATCCCAGGTAGCACATTTGTTTTGAGTTGTTAATTTATGCTGGTGTGTTTTCCATGTTCCTGGCAAAGCTGGCAGGACAAGGCTTGGGCTAAGACATTAAACTGCTCTTTGTTTCAACTCTGCAGAAGCCTTTGCTTTGATTTACTCCTGTGGATTTGGCTGTTGATAGGCAGTAATACTTGGAGCAGTAAGTGATATTTTGCTTGGTGGGCAAAGGGAGAGGGAACATCAAAGCCTTCACCTCAGGTAGCAGACCAAGACTTGTTTAAGGCTTTAAATAATGTATTTGCCTCCCTGTCAAAGCCAACTGGCAAAGGTGCTGAAGGCTGACTACTTTGTACTACAAGTGGGAAGCCATGCAAACAAACTTTGGATGATCAAAAAAAAGTCACAAGTTCTGGACATTTTGCTTTTCATCTTTTAACTGGTGGATACAAGCCCAAGCTTCTAGAAGTTACTTCAACTACTGAGACATTATAAAGCATTTTAGTGATTAGTAAGCTTTTGAGTTAGTGGCATTGTGAGGAATTCTGCAGTGATTCCCTGTATGGTTTTTAAATGGCATTACAACTATCACTGCAGGAGGCCATTCCTGGCATTACTGAGAACAACTGCTAGGGAGTGTAGGGGTTTTTCTTTATACTGGAGATTTGAAATTAGGTTTCAGCGACACTGCCTGTGGAAGGGCAAAGTTTCTATTACAGAAGTTTATTAATGAGTCAGCCTTCTCTTGTCCAGGCTTAATGGAATTGATAGTATCTTGCTGTTAACAAAACTTAATCTTGTACTGAAGAACGTCTAGCCATTTATTTAACTTACTTGGATTTTTTCCCTATATAGCAGTAGTACACTTTTCTCTTAGGACCTAAGAACAAAGTCTGACAAACAGCATCTTAGAAGATGGAAAAATACTTATGTCTCAGATGACAACAATCACAATATATCAGCATTTTAAAAGACTTAAGTTATTTTCTATTCTAAAATATAGAGGCAATAGGAACAGCATTTACATACTCTCATACTATAAATACATTGCTCCCTGAGCAGCTAGGAAAGTTTAATGAGAAAAAACTTCAGTTTCTGAATGCTCTCCACAAGCTGAACTATTTAATTACGCAACAGCCAAACAGGTTTGTATAAAATAACGTTATATTATTTTTAAACAAGTTTCACAGAATAACATTTATAAACATAGGCCTATATAATTTAAAAACAGCAAGTTTAACAGCTTCATCATGCTACAAAATTACTGTATACAAAAGATAGCCCAAGGGGATGTTAGAAGTGCTCTCTTGCTTGAAGGGTTTTCTGGTCTACTTCTAGTGTAACCCAAGTCATCTGCTGGTTCTCAGGTCTCTTCTCATACTTCCTCAGCAGCTCTCAATATAATCACTGCATATGTAAGCTCTTTGAAGAGAGGTCAGTGTGCTAGCAAACAGGTAAAAAAAACCTAGCTATTTCCTATCACTAATATAATTTTAGGGTACTTCTCTTAAAGAATAAAGTGGATGCTCATCCTCTAATGTCACAGGGAAAAGCAGAATTCCACATGGCTTGCAAGTTTTCAACATGGGTGTTCTTTTCATCCATGAAGAATAATGTGCTTACTACCTCACTGGATCTGGTGTGATAGGGAAGAGCAGAGAGTGATACAGAAAGAGAAGCCTTTCACCATTTAATTCAGTCGCTCCCCACTGGCATGCAGGCTAAGCTTTGCGTTAGCTTATACATGACATGTTGTAGCACCATTAATATGTGAATCAGCTGCTTTAATTCTACTACCTCTGTCTTCCACCACATCCAGTGCAGAACTTTAAAGTGCAAATTTTAAAATTTAGGAAAACTTTATTTATTTTGGGGGAGAAAAGGTTCAGGGGGGTGTGTGATTTTTCTGGTTTTTTTTTCTTGAGAGGAATTGTCATTCATCAGGTAAAGCAACATTAAGCTGAACCTTCCACACAGCTTTGAACCGAAGCACCTCCTGGGAACTAAGAGCTACAGTTTTATTCTTTTTTACTGTATGTTTCATTGAGATTGACATAAAGGTTCTATTAGAAGGGGTTTAAATTTATCCTAATTTCTCACAACACGAAGGGGGAAAGGTGAGGGAAATCTTACACTGCAAGGGTTCCTTTACTGCTATTACAGTTGTGCTGAGACTGGATGCTCTGTCCCTTCAGTAATGATTTTGCTTTTTCTTTTTTGATGGTATTTATAATGCAAACCCCAAGAAAGAGCTACAGAATTTGTGCTGTTCAATCTGTGAAAAGAGCTTATGCAAATACACCCCACTCCACCACCAACTGCAGTGGTTCACTGCCTCATTCCCACATGTATCACCTGTATTGGTCACTTCCAAGAGCCAGGAACAGCTCTTACCTCTCCCGTCCTGCCAATGGAGCTGTGTTTTGCTCCAATCACCACCACACAGTCAGAACACTCAGATGCTATTCTGCACCCAAAATAGCCAGTGTAGAGCATCTGCTGTATCTAACACTACTTCAGAAATGTACAGACTTAGACTGTGTTTAGATATTATGAAAGCAACCAGCAGGATTACTAGGCATTAGACTGTGTGCTCATACCTCCCTTTCTGTAACCTAGCCATGAGTACCACACCTCCAGACACTGTTCTAGGAGACACCAGCTACAGAGATTTAAACACTTTTCTTTGTAGCCAAGCCCTAGGACAAGAGCATTGCACGGTCTATTCTGAAAATGTCTCCAAACACATGGATGAATTTGGTGTTTCCATTTGTTGGTAGTACTCAAAAGTCAAGTTTTACTCCACTCAAGCTCTGGCTCACCGTTGTGGTTTAAGCTCAGCCAGCAACCCAACATGAAGCTGCTTGCTCACTCTCCCCCTTCCTCTGCCCCGCTCCCAGAGGGATTGGGAGGAGAATTGAAAGAATGTAACTCCCACGGGTTGAGATGAGAACAGTCCAGTAACTAAGGTATAGCACAAATCACTACTGCTGCCACCAATAATAAGGGAAATAACAAGGGAAGAGAATACAACTGCTCACCACCCGCCGACCAATACCCAGCCCAACCTGAGCAGTGATCTAGCCCTTCTGGGTAACTGCCCCCAGTTTATATACTGGGCATGATGTGCTGTGGTATGGAACACCTCTTTGGTCAGTTTGGGTCAGGTGTCCTGTCTCTGCTTCCTCCCGGCTTCCCCTCCTCCCTGGCAGAGCATGAGGCTCACAAAGTCCTTGGTCAGAGTAAACATTACGGAGCAGCAACTAAAAGCATTGGTGTTATCAGCACTGTTCCCAGGCTGAAAGTCAAAAACACAGCGCTGCACCAGCTACTAAGAAGGAGAAAAATGACTGCTACTGCTGAACCCAGGACACTCACATTAACCACGCTTTAACTACAGTCGCCAAGGGCACAGGCCAATCCCTGTTGCTCCACCACAGCAGATGGGGTCAGCAGGGGCTGAGCATGCCCCAGGCTCTGTACTGCCAAAGCGTCTACTTTGCCAGAAGCAGTTGGGTGCAAGTGAACTGAACAGCTTAGCTTTTAAAAGATGACAACACAAAATAGCTATTGACTATGTACAGTCCCTCCCATCTTGTTTCAGTGGGACCTTTACTAATGATCTAGGAGAATAATTCTGTAAGAAATGACATAGGAATATGAAGTGGTCTGCAAGATAAATCCAGTGAGCAAGTTAACTAAGAAACTCTTTTCTGGCCAAGCAAACAGCTACCTGGAACGGGTTTGTGCTAGGTGAAGAATGCCATTGCACTCCTGACCCTTTTAAAGTAATGGATCTAAATCAAACTCAAGCCTTATCATCAATTGCCTATTGAAGTTGGAATGCTTAAGAATTCCTCTAACAGACACAGAATAACTATATATTGATAAACTGAGATTGTCTTGTAGCCTTCTACTTCACACCGTTCACTTAGAAATGCTCACTTTCCATCTCATCTCACCTTCCCCATTAACTACATACACTTTCTCTCACTGCTTACATCTGTGCTTTCATAACAAATGAGTATCCCAAAACCAAAATTTTCTGTCCCTAAGCCCAGGTCTTTTGTTCTCTGTTTCTGTATTTTATATCAGCCTACTCAGTTATAGGAAGATTCAGGAGCTGAGAAGGATTATGTCCACCAGTGACCCAAGCCAAACCTACGAGCCAGCTGTAGGCTAATAGGCCACATATTCCAATCTAAAGTTCTTGGTAAGCAACAAAACAAAGCAAGCTAGCAAATATTTTAGTCTCACTGAAACTATGCAAAGAATTCCCATTGCCTCTTTAAAATAAATAAACATTTAAGCTATACATGGCCTTCTAAGCAATGCAGTTGAGTTCCAATGCAAGAAGCCCAATTCAGATCTTAAAGCCAGTAACAAGCAATCATCAGACCAACACTTTCTTGTGCATAGGTCCACAACTGCAGGGCCTGTTTGGTGTAACATTGAAGGGGATGAAACGTAAAACTCGCATATTTAAAATACTGAGGGATTCCCATGGCAAAAGCAAACACAACAAAGCCTGCATTGTGCCTCTAAACTGCAACATTATTCTTTTGGCCTTGGTTTTTCCAATGATAATGTTGGCCAGCTGCACCTAACAAGCTAAAATGGTTCTATTACAACAACAAGCATCACTAAATCAGGGATTAAAACCAGCTATGTGTTAGTTTAGGTAAAGGTCTCCTGCTAGCCAAACAGCAGATGAACTCGGTTCCACTGGTCTCTACCGAAGGTGTCAAAAATTTGACAAAACTGGTGTGCCCAAATTTTGGTAACTAACTCTTTGGGTGAGAAACTGCGGAGATAAACTGGTCTTTTCAAAATTGCCCAAAGATTCTCTTCAAAACAAACATTTCATATAAAAAGTTCTATATGCTGAGCTATCTGGAGTTACTTAAATAATTAAATACCCAACAAGAAAGTGTCATCAGTTTGCTCCTTCTTCATCTTCTTCTCCTTTAATAAGTAGGACACCTAAGAGGGAAAAGAAAATTTGCAAAGATTTACAGATAGATTATGCATAAAAAGGTACAGTTAATACTGATATGCCTGAAAGCTTATCCAGACTGTTGGAAAAAAAATCAGGCTGGCAGAAAGAGGATGGGAACTTCTGCATACCTGAACTGCTCTTAATGAGAAAAGCCTTGAACAGGTCTCCTGTTGAATGTTTTTCCAACTCTTCTCAGGTAACAGGGAATAAAAAAGGTACTAAAGCAGGACCTGCACAGATCAGCCTAACCTGGTCTCTGGGAGATGCACCATGTTGGTTCAACTGCTATCAACCAACTAGCACATCACCCTTCTGTTGCTGGGCCCTTTACTTTGTGCTGCTACATGATCAAGTTTTATTATGGGATACCTCCTCGCTGATACCAGACTAGGATGTCCAGACCACAGAATACAATTATATTAATGTGAATCCAAGAAGCAATATGGTCACATCTCTTAGGGATAGCTTGGATATCACGTAATAAAGCTGTGTTACACAGTAGTGTTATAGTCTATATTCACCCCTTGGGTACTTAAAAAAATCTTACAGGAACTAACAGAAGAGATGCCTTCCTGTTGAAAGAGACCTTCAGTGCTTATTTTTGTCCAGAACATATTCAACCATTTCAGTGGTGCTGAGGTCCCTTTATTAGTCATCTCACACATAGTACACAGGCATAGCAGGATCCTGGGACAGTGTAACACCAAGAACCTTATGGCCAGTTGCAGCATTTCTGACCTCTTTTTCTCAACATTCTAGTTTTTGAGGTTTCCATTCTGAAACGTCACTCTCTTTTTCTACATTGCATAGGAAATGTACGTGCCTAATTCAGAGCTGTCCACTGCTCCAGGCTGCAAGAATGCTTAAGGAGCTAAGGGTCTAACCTTACACTAAGAAGGTTAGTCTTTGCACATACAGATACTTGCCCTATTCCATTGTTTCAGAATGTTTCCTAATACAACAGCAAACTGACTACTGCAGGCCATCCTTCACAGCAGTACAATTTTCTCACCAGCCTTCCACTTCCTAATACTTATTACTTCAGTTGATCTGACTTCCATTTCCCAGCTATTGCTCCCTGTAATGAGGCTGTCCCCTTTTCACCATCCCTAAACTTGTACATTCCCTGCTGCTGCTCTGACTCTGTATTAGTGTTACCAGTCCTCTCCTCTTTGCTGCTTTAGGAAACAGGGGATAACAGTGA
The DNA here is from genome assembly GCF_034315485.1 of Pezoporus occidentalis. Lineage (NCBI taxonomy): Eukaryota > Metazoa > Chordata > Aves > Psittaciformes > Psittacidae > Pezoporus > Pezoporus occidentalis. The sequence goes on along the minus strand of NW_026915791.1, from coordinate 3,672,829 downwards.
AGTGCTAACATCTCCATTAATAGAAATTAACATACTCAAAACCCGATTCTAAAATCATATCACTTTTAGTCATAAATCAGGACATGCTTTAATACATTTTCATATCAGTGACTTCAAAAGGGGAGCTCACAAATCGAGGCTTACTGCAGTGACAAGGGCTATACTCAGGCATTTAGGAAACTTGCATAAGTATTGAAAACTGGCCTCTGCACCAGAAGCAAAACAGAGTGCATCCCTGTCCATCCCCATTCCCCCATGTCACACTCTTTTTTTTGGGAAAACTAAATCAAATTTGCTAGGAAAACTGTAAATCAATTTGGCAGATAAAAGTCTTGTGAACTTAACTTACTGCTAAATCTTTTAGTTCCCTTTTAGCTGTATGCTAGAACTATTTGACTGGCTAACTTCAAGAGAAAAGCCCAACTACAGGACCACTTGGATTTAACACACCAAAATCCATCATTCTCGGAAGATCCTGAAGGAAGGATCTGAGTAACAACTTCTGATTAGTTCCAAAGAGAGAAGGGAGGAATATTAATTACATAGGCACACAGATGAATTTCCAAGGTTATGATTCATTTCCCTGTGGCTGTCTTTAAATGAAGCTATTAACTTACACCAATTGCCTCATGCCCCAAACTCACCATCCAGCTTTTTCAGCTTGGGTACCCGTTTGGTTGCTTCTTCAATCCAGCTGTTCTGATCAGAGGAGAATTTCTGTTGCAGTGGATTGCCTACAAACACCAGGTCCTCTAGTAATGGCAGCTCTGCCAGTCTCACAAACTCTGCTGCAACCACAAAGGTGAAAATACCAACCAGGTTGTGGAACACAGAAAGTACACCTGCACCGCACAGTCCTTTCAAGCTCAGTACAAACATAAACAACGTGATACAACAGGAGAGAGACTGCTTGGGCTTGAACTGGTATCAGACTCCATTGGGCATAGAAGTGAAATTCAAGATGCTAACTATTTTTACTGTCTCGGATGAGTGGATATTTAGGGATTCTGTGCATGTCTGCAGGCTTATCAGAGAGACAAAGCCCTGCAACACAGATAGATAACTACTTCTTATGTGGTGACTGAACTCATGCATTCACCATACTGCAAGAGAAGTAACAGAACAGAGGTGTGGCTTACCCCAGTCTTTCACCAAATTATTTGACATATAAAGAACCTTCAGCTTCTTCATTACATGGATACCCCTCAGTTTCTCGATGAAGTTGTATGAGATCCACAGCTCCTCTAACGTCTCTCTAACTGCCTCCTGCAAAATGACAGGACTACTCAGGGAAGTGGAAGAATATTTTCCTTATTCTTCAGATTCTCTCTTCACTGTCCCCCCCACAGGTCACCACATGTGAGAAAATATTAAGATATATCACTCCTCATTTCCTTTTAAGCAGGTCCCTAATTATGCATGACAAATACTCATGGGAAGTAAGAGCAAAGGATCTGAAATAGATTTAGGAGGACAGAAATCACAATATTAGAATAAGACAAGGAATAGCTCTCTGGAGTAGTTGTTCTTAAGGCATAGGGGCAGAGGAGACAAATTTGGCTGCTGGTGCACTGCAAGTATACATGAAGTGAATGCCATTTGACAACTGCTTTAGAAGGGGTTTTAATACAAATATGAGTGATTCATTTCAGGTGCATATATGTTTGTACCTGTTGGCCATAAGTTGCTTTCATAATTCTCTCAAAAGAGAGGGTTTTTTTTTTTAAACCAGCCATTACACATTGACTCTGCATTTCACACTTCAGAGATATGGCATCTCTGAAGGTGGGAATAGCTTTGAAGAGAAACATTCTGTGGGAGAAACATACGGTGTCTCTTGAGGAAGTAAATAATTTCTGTAGGCATTAAAAAAAAATGAAAAAAGTTCTTCTACCCTTAATTCAGTTGTAACAAAAATGATCCAGTATTTTCCTCAACAATTTTTTCCCTACCTGGTAGACAGAGTCCTCCCACCATCTTTTCCCTGAAAGCCATATTGCTCCAGGTGCCAGTTAACATAAATAGGACTTTTGTAAACTGTGTGATCATAGGACTGCCAATACTTGTAGTAAAGAAGCATAGCCTGAGTATCTTCAGCTAGAAAATTCCTCATGCAAAAAGTTTGCAGGAACTACTTTCATGTAAAGTCAGTGGATTCAGAGGGCTTTACAGATAAACAGCAGTTTTCCAATAAAAGTTGGGCTCATCTTTACCAACGACAATTAAATCTCTCTTTCTAAAATCCTTTCATGTAGCAAATTAGCTCTGAAAAACCTTCAAAGATTAGGAATGTTTGAACAAAAAAAAGAGAAAGACCATCTGAAAATTCAGACGCAACGATATAAAAGGGTGAACAGATCATAGAAAAGGAGAAAATAAATGGTTAGGCAACAATGTAAATTCAGCAAAGACATTTTTGAACACAGGGGAATTAACCCACTTTCTAGACAGCACTCCATCGTTACTGAAGAATTGATACTAAGAAGCACATACCAATCCATTCAAGTTCTTTATGTTATTTCTTCCCAAAGACAGAATCCTCAAATTTTCTGTAACAGATAAAAGAAAGGGTTTTGTTAATAAATGTGAGGGCATTTTTAAATATAAGAAGATGCCATATTTTACTTACAAACAAACTGCACTCTGAACAGCTTGTCTTAAGAAAGAATGACATAACAGAAACAAAACCTCCTAACCTACACAGATCACCAGGAGCAGATGCAGTGAACAGCTCAGAAACATGCTCACGAATACAAAGCTGTTCATGTGTAGGTTACTTAGTTGAAATTCAGACCAGATAAATACTAAGTATCAATTATTATTTCACCTTGCACCTGAACTCTAACTGCTAATTTTTTAATTTTGATGCTACACAGTTCATACTCCTTCTCCAGGCAAAAGTTGTTCTAATCTTATTTTAAGGCAGCAGATTCAATTTCTATAATGAAGGCAGCATACAAAGCTACCTTAGAGAAGTCTGATGAGGGGCTTTTCAACTTGTTCTAGCACCCAGATAAAACTAGTGTAATACTAGTCTAACTCAAAGCTAACACAAAATAGCAGTCTTTTTGTATAGCTCATGTTCATGCTTCTCACAAGTTTTCTTGCAGCTGTAAATAAGCAAACGGGGTCACAGCATGCAGCTGGGTTAACTCTGGATCTATACCTTTCATTAATGTTTTAACACTTCTTTGTAACTGCATTAAGGATTAAATACTTAATAATCTTGTTTTGCTCTTGTATGCATAACGATTGAAAATGCGTGGTACAATGATTCATGACAAAGCTGATGAAAGTCTCAGCCAAGTATAAACAGGTAGTCCATACAGCACATGTAGTGGCTAGAGACTGCTACAGAGAGAGATTCCAGGCTGAGCTAGAATAGATAGTTGTATGCTCTGACTCAAGAAAAGCAGGGATGAAACCACACCTGATAAAACCACACCGGGCAAATATTCTAAAACAGGAAGATTAGTTGTCATTAAAAAGTTGATTCGCAATAATAATTCTTTTTGGTTTGAAACACAATCGCTTAATACATGACCATGCTCAAAAAATGAAGAATCATAATCAGTAAGTCTACTTTAATCAGTTAGACTACTATAGCTAATATTCTCCAGAATATATCCCTAAGGATCCCCATCCACAGGTGGTGGGAGATGGCCTTTTGTTCTAGCTAGCTATTCTCTCTGGAGCTCACATTTATAAACTATATATTTGCACTAGCTTCTGAAATTTGTAAGAAATGAAAGGACCCTTACAACTACAGAAATGAATGATTGCTTAAAAAGCCATGCCTTAAAATTGTTTCTAACTGCTGTTACTGTTTTTTATTACTCTTGTTCCAAGATATTTTATAAAGGAAGAAAGATCTCCCCTCACGTAACATTTACACTCTCTAAAACACAGAACTAACACTTATTGCTTTCATCTGAAACATTATTATTCACATGTATGGATACACGGGTGTGATCATTTGTGCAAATGCTGGAAAGGGACTCTTCATCAGGGATAGGACAAGCGGTAATGGGTTTAAACAGGGGAAGTTCACCTTACATATAAGGAAGAACGTTTTTACTGTGAGGGTGGTGAGGCACTGGCACAGGTTGCCCAAAGTGGTGGTAAATGCTCCATGCCTGGCAGTGTTCAAGGCCAGCCTGGACAGAGCCTTGGGTGACATGGTCTTCTGTGAGGTGTCCCTGCCCATGGCAGGGGGGTTGAAAACACATGATTTTAAGGTCCTTTCCAACCATAACCATTCTGTGATTATCTACTCAGCATAATTATAATATCAGGTATACATAGCAATAGTAATCTTTTCTGTCTGAAAACAGTGTAGATGCTTAAAGATTCCTCAGCTTCCTCTCTGCATTAAGCAAAGGCAATTATGCAATAACTAGTGGCTTGTTTTTCATGGCTCTTTGCTGCTTTCTCTCTCTTTCACTGAAGCCAAAAGAGACAGTGAGTTCTCCATATTCTATACCTTTAAGAGATGGACCATGTGGTTCTAGTTTGCTTGACTCAATAACCCAGCAAATTTCAAGGTTTCATAGCCAGCTGCCCAAGAAATAAAAGTTCAGTTCCACAGAGGAGATGGCACACCCCTTTCAAATATGAACAAAATCAAACCAAGTATACCTGATCCCCTGCAAAGTAGAATGACATTCTTCCATCAAAACTTACAACATTGCAACCTCATTCCAACCAATACCACAATTCCAGAGTTGTTGAACTGCAAACCACCTCTATCATGAGCACAGAAATTGGTCATTAAATCACTCTAGAACTGATGAAATGCTGAGCATCACAACTGGCCCCACTGGCGGGTACAAAGGTGCTTTCTGAACAGATCTTCTTGTTGTCTGAACTTTATAAAGTATTTAATCTAGAAAGTTATCAACCTAGGTTGTAAATAGGAAATTTGTCCTTTTCTGTATCCTCTGAAGTGTGAAATCCACTCCTTTTTAATGGCCAATCAGAAATGTTCTGGGTTGTTTTTTCTGATTCTTAACTCTGTGAATCTATTGGGTTCTCCCCCAGTTGTATCACCTGCACAGTGAAACAACTGCCAAGGCTAGTGCAGGGATACATGCTTTAACACGTCTTTACTGCTTAACATGCATTCTCAAGCAAGACTGGTAATTTTAAAGGTCACTTGTCATTTTCTAAGAGGAAGGAACAAAATAGGAGAAGAATAGGTATAAAACTGGACACATATAAAAGTCATGGTGTATGTCCTATCCAAGCAATTAGAAAACAAACATAATTAATCACTGGCTTGTCACTTACTTAGGTTGCTCAGGTTGGCGATTCTTTCAATGCAGTTTGTAGACAGCGACAGTTTCCTTTAAAAGCAAGAATAATCAACTCACAATATACAAGGGATCACTGTATCAAAGAGTTCCATGTCCAAACACCACTGCATTAGAAATAATTGTCTATTCTTACCTCATTAGATGGTGAACTAACTAGATATGGGAACAGATTTAAAATATCCTGAAACCATCAAGACTTACAACTTTATTTCCAAGGTTCTGGGAAAGTAGTTACTTACAGGACATACTGGATTATCTGTGTCCCTAACCTTATCAAACACATGGCTGTGTATTTCTGAACTGGCTCTAATCTCTTTTTGGAAGTCCTGCTGAAGTCTCCTTTCTTTCTGCATAAATTTTGGAATGAATCATCAATGTGCCAGTTAGCTGATAAGACTCCAAACATGGACCTATACTTATATGCTGATAAACAGTATGTAAAGCTTCTGGAAACAAATATCAATACAGAATCTACCTTAACTTGTAGACAGGGACCTCTGAATTAAAAAAAGGAACTTTTTTTGTACGTGGAAAGACAAGCTCAGCTGAGGAAACAAAGGAGATTGCTGCTGCTTTGAAGGCTACACTTAAACACAATAAATACATATTTGCACAGTGGACATCAGAAAAAATAGAAAATTCATATAAAGAGAAGAGAATATTTGGTTTCCAATTAACTCAATATTTGGTTTCCAATTAACTGATCTTACTCGCAGTTAACAAGCATGGAGAGAGATTCATCCATCTTCTCTACAGGAGGAATCTGACCATACAGCTTCACCTCCTTTGCCTCTGAAGCCTTCTGGCCATTTTTTTCTTCCTAAAGAAGAGAGAACATAAAGAAGAGGCTCAGTGCTACATGTAATTACTAAAAATTACTATACTAAAATCTTACTGTAAAAGTAATCACTATAGAAATAATGCCAATATAGTACTAAAAGATATTACTGGAAAGAGAAAGCATTTTGAATACCATTTATCAAGATTCCTGCTGGCATAGCATAAAAAGGGGAAGGCAGCTTCTTTTCAATATATGAAAAGAACTTGCACATTACACATGCTTTTTCTTGAAAGCTGTGTTATGCTGGAGCAATTTAATTAAGGGGTCCTAAGCTGTAAAGAAATGAAGAATAGATGGAGATCTAACACTGGCAATAATGGTACTTCCATGGAGACGGACACACAGAAGTCTTGGCAAGGGCTGATCTGTAGCACAGATTTTTAAAAGCTTTGACAGAAAAAATCACTCAGAAACTCAGAACTCAGACCTAACTCACAGCACAAACTGAACATAGGGGAGTGCGTTTTGGTGGAGAACCTCAACAGATTCACAGAGTTAAGAATTAGAAATAAAAAATATATTTCTACTTAGCCATTAAAGAGTGGATTTCACACTTTGGAGAACACAGCAAAAGGCAGATTTCCTACTTACAACCTACGTTAATAACTTTCTAGACTAAATACTTTATAAAGTTCAGAGCTTCAGAAAAAAAACATAACTTCAGCATTTGGGTTTATTAAAAACTATAGTCTATTAAATCTTTTAAAATTCTGAAGCAATGGTAATTATTGACTCAACACTTGGAACAAGTATCTCCTGAGGTAGTGCCACCAGTTTTGACAGCTGCCTCCCTGACAGCACAAAGGGAGCATTTTGTCCAGTGTTCAGTGGGAGGACTGGAGGTCCATTAACAAAGGAGAAATCTACCCGGCGCTTTCAAAACAAGGGCTCTTGTTTTCTCCCCCACTTTTATGCAGCTACTGAAAAGCCAAAGCTGAGCTCTGGCCTGGTTTATACGGCTACTTTGCAATGAAATGCATTGCATCCCAGAAGTCTTTAAGAATCTCAGAGCACAAGAGAAGGTTTCGACAACATTATTGTCTCTCTTATGCATTCAAAATACTTTGGGCAACTTAATTAAAAAAAAAAGATATTAGCATATTGGCTTGGGCATTTACTTGTATTCCAGTTTCTATCCAAATCTAGTGTGTTAATTTTTACTCAAAATTAACCATTTAGCAAATAAGCATGTCAGATATTTTGCTACAGTATGGTGGATGCGTTCAAATTAAGTCACTTCATAAATGTGAAACTTCCATTTTCTTTTCTAAGAACAACACTGAATCTATTTGCATTTATACTCAGTTTATACCAACAACTAATTCTTTTTTTTTTTCCTTAAAAACATGAAAGGGAGAGAGCTTCCAATGCACTGTGGCCAGCAGGAGGAAACTTCATCCCAACTGCCACGTGCTTCTGGAAGAAAGGTCAGCTGAAAAACCACAAAAAGGCACGGAGAAACCACAGACAGAACAGACACTTCTTTAAGAACATGGTAAGTTAAAGTTGCTTTGGTTTAAAGTTAAAGCTGCTTTGATTTAACTAATGTCAGCTTTACTCTAGGGCATAGCTAAACCCTTATGCCAAAGGGAAGGAAAACATCCGTAATGCAACACATCACCAGATCCAATTTTTCACACGGCCTCAGAAAGGAAGTTTTAGACCCATCCCCAGTAACATGATCAGAAAAGCAAATTCAGCACTTCATGCCTAACTGCAATGGAAACTCACTGACACAGGTCTATTATCTCTAAGAGACATGTGACAGAGGAGCAAACGGAAAATAAATCTTTACCAGGAAACATGGAGTTGAAAAGGCAGAAAGAGTGAAGGGGGAAAAGCACATTTTTAATACTGAGTTCACACCTCTAGTAATGTTAATGTCTGCAAGTTGTGGTATTCTAGTCCTTATGAGGAGAGCGGGAGTGAAGTTTGTGGGATATACAAACATAACTGAAAAAAAACTGAAATACTGAGGGCACTAAACAATGAGCTGAACAGTCAAACCCCATGCCACAGAGTACTGCAAAGCAGCTCGATACTGTTTCTACAACTTACCCATTTGGCTAGAGCTTCTCTGATAGTTGTTGCTTTCGCCTAAAAGATGAAAAAGTAAATGAATATTCATTGTAAATTTTCAGTTGCCTTGTTCACTACTTCCTCTCCCTTCTCTCCCCATCCTGCTTGTCTATCCCCTCCCACCCCTTTCCTGTATTACCTTCCTCCAGCTGGAACTCCTCAGTGCCCCATAATTTTATTCTCTGGACTACTTGATAGCATTTTCAGAAGCAACCAATTGGTTTCACGCAAGGACATTATCTTTCTGATTTCACTCTCTGCCCTGCCTGCAGCACGGGTTTGGGGTGCTGCTTGTTAGCTTTGATGGTGAAAGTCAATTCAATGGCATGAGACGCTACTGCGCTGAAAAATGTGGTCTAATGCTCTTAAACACCCACACTTGCTGTGCATTAGCAACTTCCCGTCTGAAAGCAAATCTGTGGTAGACAGAATGATACAGCCTCTCAAGATTCACTGAGGAAAATACCGTACCTCTTGCCAATAGTCAAGAGCAATCTCGATTGTTTATATGTGTTCTTCTTCAACCATTTTATGTCAAGTCATATTAATGTGATGTGAAAACATGTATTTCTTAGGACACAGCTGCTGTATAAAGCTTTTTAAGGACTGACCCACTGACCAACTTCCGGTTATCACTATCTCCAACTTTTCTACCTCACACCAGTCTCGTTAAAACCACATAATGATACCCAAAACAGTTGTATATCAAGAAACTCTGATATAACCTAACCATTAAACACATTCCAAGATGTCTTTTGGATTCAAAAGGTTTCAGAGACCAATCTTTCACAAAAACTGATCAACAGCCTCTCTTCTACAAACCCAGGAAGACTCTAGTTTGTACATCCCTATTGTTCTTAAGTATAGCACTACCACATGCAGATAGGAGCAGCTTTTCAGGTCATCACAGATCAAAGAAATGACTGCAAGAGTTAAAACCAACAACTAACTTCCACCCTAAATCTTACAGACAATCACCTCTGCCATGGAGCTTTAGTGCTGGTCACTCAGCTCTAGACCACTGGGAACTCTGGACCCAACAATAAAAGAAAACAGTCGAGGCAGCTGTGCTGATTAACAGGTACCAGTGTGCAAGCAAACCCAGCCTGCTTCCAGTAAACCGGGGTTTTTGGACAGGCACATCACAGCATTTTCCACAATTACAGTAGCCAACCGTTACTGCCTTCAGGTACATGATCTTGGTCACTCACGTTGAAGACAGACCAGTGCCTGCTTCTGTTTCAAACTGATGTCTAACACCAGACTAGATTTTATAGCTAATGATCCATGTGAGTACAAGGAGCAGCTTCTTCCCTGATCTCTGCTGCCTTGTCTCTCCTGTTGGTGGAAATACGAAGATCAGCACAGCTGGTTATGCAGAGAAAACGTAACAGGGATTTTGTTTGCTTTGAAGCATACTTAAAATGTCTAGACAAATCATAGTACCTCCTGTCAAGGGAGGTTACGTGAGGGAAACCTCCCTCCGAGAAGCCTATTTTCAGGGTTTCTCTACCTGCACATTGATCAGTCTCCTCCAGGTATTTAGATTAAAGTCATGTTACACAGTTTCCGTACGATGGCACCCCAGCCTCCCCGCTACTTTGATCTATCCCTGAAATCCCCCATTTCAATGCACAGTAACAGCGCAAGACTCCCCGCCTCAGCCACCGCCCCGAGCGCTGGATACCTCCTGGCCAGCTTATGCCGTGCCCGCTGCTCGGCGCCCGACACCTTCTCGGCAAAGCCGGGGGCCCCGGAGGAACTCTGCTCTGCCACAGCCGGGGCGGGAGCTGCTCAGGGGCAGCCCTGAGGGGACGCCGCTAGCCCCCGTCCCCTTCCGCCTCCCGCGCCAGGGGAGCAGCTCCATTCCCAGCCCACATGCCGGAGCAGGCCCCGGCCCCGGCCCCGGCCCCGGCCCCGGCCCCGGCCCCGGCCCCGGCCCGGCCGCCCCCCGTCAGCGCGGCACCGAGAAGACCCACCATCGCCACTGCTACCGTTACCGCGACGGTTGCTATGGAGCGGCCACCTCCCGCGCATGCGCAGCGCCGCCGACACCGCGAGGCGGGGGGGGCGAGCACGGAGACAACCGCACCTGGCGACCATAGAGCTGCGCCGCCACACAGAGCGTCCTATCCCGGAAGTCCCGTAAAGGGGGGTGGCCCGCGAGGCATTGTGGGACATGTCTGGAGGTCGGGGGGGGGGTACCAAAGGTAGTCCCGGAGGAGCCCCCTGGCGGTGCCGGGCGGACACACCTCCCGCCCTCGGAGTACCCGGTAACACGGGCCCCGGTGGCCAGAGCCCTGCCAGACCCTGTCCCGAGCTCACGGGCACCCCAGTGCCCCCAGCTCCTCCTGGCATCCCAGCGACTGCCTCCGGGAAAGGCGATAGGAGCTGCACCGGGTGAGGAATGCAACACAACATAATGTGGCTTGGGCTAAGGCACGCAATAGGCACGCGGTTCAGCATATACACAAACAATGGAGTGTCTGCATTGTAGCTCTAGTCTCCAAGTAGCACTGTAAATACACATACTAGTGCAAAAGGCCTTCTACAGGCCCTTCTGTGACTTTGTCCAGGAGCACCCTGACCCGTTCACAAAAGGATCTTCACAGTAAAATTACATGTCTTTTATTTTTCCTCCTTTGTTTAAAAAAATATCATTCAGCTTTCAAAACAAATGAACTGTTCAGAAACAAAAATATAACATCAAATTCTTGCTTTTTTTATATAGTGTTTTACTTCTCTTTCAAATTGCATATATCTGACAACATCTAACACTGAATTACTTTAAAGGCTTGTGCTTTAGAAACAAAGTTCTAGGACTTTCAAGCTACCTGGTTTTTGGTTTATTAACAACATTTACTTCCTGAACCTCCAGCTCACAATTGTTCATGGCAACAGATATGCTGAGGTAGGACTGTAGTGTGGAGTCACAGGTGGGTAACAAAACATGGTTAGAGGGAGTGCTGCTCTACCACAATACCACTCTAACTACTGAAGATGCACCTGATGAAGCAGACCAAACAGAAACCATTGGACAACCCTTTCCTCTATGGCTGCAGCTTGAATAAAAGGCAGGGTACTAACCATGGGTGACGCTAACACACATGTCACAGCAGGCTGTGGTTCTGGACTTCCTGGGCTGCCAGTTTTAGTGGAGGTTCAAGCACCAGCCAGGACTCTGCAAACGCCTCTTCAGCCAGTGAGGGAGTTTGGAGAGACTGCGCATAAAGACATTCTGTGCGGAGTGAGCAGGATGGAGCTTCTCTTGGAAGAAGTGGATGGATAAATTGTTCAATTGGCAGCGATGGTGTCTGGAGAACATGTGACTTCAATCAAATGATAAGGAGTAATAAGAGTTGCAGAAAGTTAATGAGACCTGAACAGCAGCATAATGACAGTTAACTGGAGAGAAAAGATCCCTGAGAGCAAAGCAGAACTGAGTACCACAGATGAAGGTTTTGTATCTTCCTGGATTCCTACAAATTCCTTTCTTTTTGGATTTACACTTGTAGCTAAGTAGTCATTTGGTTATTTCACATTTCAAAGCCTGTCTCAGATGAAGGTTTTGTATCTTCCTCTCAAACTGGTCTGACAAAATGACCTTGGAAGGAGAAATTGTACTGACAGAGGCCCTCCTTAAACAGGCCTTCTATGCTGGCACCACTCCAGAGAGACCCCTGTGAGAGATCAACTCATTTGGGAGTAAGTTGCTTCCTTCTGCCTAAATGGTGGGGAAAAATCAGGCACTAGCCAAAAATTCATTAGGATTAAAAATCCCACCTTCAGCAATCTCAGGCAGTCACGGAAAAGATATCCTGGGTTTGTCTGTTTTTTTTTTCTTGGGCGGGGGGGGAGGGATGATGGGGACAGAGGAGTGTGTCGGTTTGTGGTTTTAAGTATTATAAGTTAATCATTGCCATAAGGTGACAGCTTTTTACAGTCAGTCTTAAATCTTCTATTAACTAGGTTTTCTCTCAACTCCACTTCCTTCCTAAGAACAACTGTCAGCATCCATTGACACCATAACTAATGAGTCCCACAAGTAATTAATCCCTAACTAAATGACAGGTGTTATTAGTTTGAAACAAGCAATGAGGAGAGATTTAAGACCTGCACGCAGCATAACTAATTTAACCATACTTTAACCTATACAACAGCATTTGAATACTGAGTGTCAAACGTCAGTCCAAGACATAAGAGGAACAGATGGTTACATCCCTAATCCAAGACAGTGCTAGTGTTGCCATTCTGGATGACAGAAGAAGTTCTCTTCATTTTCCCACACTAGAGTTTTTGTTGGAAACAGATGGTGTCACCAGAAGACCACTACCTAAGATCAAGGTATACTAGCCTCCTTACAAATAGATATCCCCAGCTTCATGTATATAGGGAACATTTCCAAAGTGTGTACGGCTGTAATGTGAGAGTTCTGGGCTAAGGTAACTTAAGACCAAAAGCCCGAATCATTCATCATTTTGATGGCAAAGTTTATCATTCAGTGCCATCATTTCTGAGGTGTGATCCAGTCTGTAATTGCTGAGAGTGTAGGCTAGCTGTTAAATTCAGAGTCGTAAATACTGCAAGCAAAAAAGTACCTACTACTCTCCTCAGGTACTTGTTTCTTGACATCATGACCAATTCAGGCTGTCCAATTTGTACTACAGTGCAATTTATCATTGTTTCACTTTACCTCTGTGTACCCAGTTAAAATAACTTAAACTAGCCCAAAGAAATCCCTTTCTTTTTGGATTTATGCTTGTAGCTAAGTAGTCATTTGGTTGTTTCACATTTCAAAGCTTTTCTCAGTCAGTCCCTCCAATTCACCAGTCATTTTGTTGGCTCAAGCTCAGTCCTCTGCAGTTCTGCCACAGTTTGCAGGTGGTTAAGTGCTCATCCCAAATGCAAGCGCAGAAACTCCTGAATCTTTCCCCAGGAGTGTTCCTGTGCATGGGCATGTGCTTTGCTCTCTCCACCCCCCAGAACAGGCACGCCCAGGACACGATCCATAGCTACCTGACAAAATGGAGTAGAGGGAGGATCAATTCGGTGACCAGCTCCTGGATAACTCAGGAGTTTAAAGTTTTCTTTTCCATGCTGGCGTAGACGCCCAATTGCCAGCTCAGCATATAAGGAGCTCTTCCACATACGATCATCTTCCCCTACCACCAAGAGAAAGTGACCTTCTGCTTTTTCAATGGGGATCGTGCAAGGAGAATTGGCAGGATTTGTTGGGTCATCCAGAGCTTCAAAAATGTCAAATACACCATTGTCAGAAACACTGACCTTTTTCATATCAAAACGCAGCCCAGGCAGAGTCATCTCACCATAATGGAGGTCTGCAACTGTGTTTGAACTACAGCCGGAGATACAGACAGCAGCCACTACTTCAGGCAGGAAGGTGATCATGGAGAGTGCTAATTCTGCCCCTTTCCCAGTCCCAATCACTCCAACTCCTGGTCCCTTCACCTTCAGGTAAGATAGGGGATGGGGAAGAGGGGAAGAAAGGAATAAAGGAAGTGTAAATTATAATGGGTTTAGCCATTAAATGCCTTTGGAGTTGTATTATTAAAAAAAAATTAAAAAATAGGTTACTTATTGATGTGACCTGTGGGAAAGCTACAGCCTGGACCCTGGCTCCTCTCTCTGTTTAGTGTCTTGTTTTTCAGAGACAACAAGAGCTGGCAAATCCCATAAAACAACACAGACACAAGAAATACCATCATTTGGACCTCACCTAGTCCTAACTGCTTATTTTGATGCTATTTTCTCTTTTTCCTAAAACAGGCAGCAGGAAAATCAAGCACATGTCTCAGGCAAACAAAGTAACCTCACAAATGACATTTGAAGGATAAGTAATTTTCAGTCTTGTCCTTTCCTAGCCCAGAAAGTAAACCTGAAAACAACATCCCAAGCCATCAAATCCATTCCTTTGCTGACTATTGCACAGCTTTGTACCATCTTCTCTTAAACTAATTGCTTTCATTTTAAAAAATAATTAAATAATCTTTTATCACCACTGCTCCTGTTTAGACGCTATTCCAGCACTTCATAGAATCACAGAATAGTTAAGGTTGTAAAAGATCTTAAGACCATCAAGTTCCAAACCCCCTGCCATGGGCAGGGACACCTCACACTAAACCATGTCACCCAAGGCTCTGTCCAACCTGGCCTTGAACACTGCCAGGGATGGAGCATTCACAACCTCCCTGGGCAACCCAATCCAGTGCCTCACCACCCTTACAGTAAAGAACTTCCTCCTTATATCCAATCTAAACTTCCCCTGTTTAAGTTTTAACCTGTTACCCCTTGTCCTGTCACTACAGTCCCTAATGAAGAGTCCCTCCCCAGCATCCTTATGGGCCTCCTTCAGATACTGAAGGCTGCTATGAGGTCTCCATGCAGCCTTCTCTTCTCCAGGTGGAAAAGCCCCAACTTTCTCAGCCTATCTTCATACGGGAGGTGCTCCAGCCCCCTGATCATCCTCGTGGCCCTCCTCTGGACTTGTTCCAACAGCTGCATGTCCTTTTTATGTTGAGGACACCAGAACTGTACACAATACTCCAGGTGAGGTCTCAGGAGAGCAGAGGGGCAGGATCACCTCCTTCAACCTGCTGGTCACGCTCCTTTTGACTGTTCTAATGATCAGAAATCTAGTTTCCAGCATGAATTTATATCCAGCTCATGCTAGAAGTCACTCTGCAGTCATATGCATATCAACCTACACAGGACCTACACTTTTTCCATTATTTGGCCTAAACCTTCCCAGCAGAAACTGACACTCCAAAACCACTACTGCCACCACTTGGGTGTAACTGCTGAATCCTCCCTTGTACTGAGGTGTCTCATTCCACTCACCTTGGGGTGACGCTGTAGGAATCTAGCTGCCTCCTCAAAGTACTCAAGTTGGAATTCTTTCATGACCTTAGGCAGATCTTCAAAGTCAAAATACGGCAGAGAAAGAGCAGCAAAGCCACGGGTAGCCAGGAGACTGGATCTAAATTCAACCAAACCTCCTTCATCCCCATACATGTCGATCACTCCTGGAAAGGGGCCATCCCCTATATTAAAAAGAAGGTGTATAGAGGACAAGTTATCAAACGATCACCAGATAGTTTTCAGTGTAAGAGTGAACAACAAAATACGGATGGCTGAAGAGATTTTCTGTTAATACTCATTACTTTTCCATTTGCACAGTACACATAAGAGAACCAGTGCTGTAGCCCACTTCAGCCTTTTTCAAACTATGAACACGTTCTTACCTTCCTGTAAGAAATACATGAACAGTTAAACTTGGTTTTTTTTTTAAATGCGTTTTTCAGTGGTCTTAACCTACCTCCCGCAGAACAATCAGACCCTGAATCATCTCTTTTCCCCACAAAGAGGTCATACCTTAATTAGCAAAATGCAAGCTCATTACTAATGATGCAAGAGCACTAAGCCGTGGAAGTAAATCCTACAAAACTTACACAAACTCTGGAATAAAGTGCATTGAGCAAAGCACAGGAAAGAGACACCTGTTCCTCTAGGAAATCAACTGGGCTTAATATCTCTATCTCAACATCAGCACTGTAACATTTGGCAGCAGAACTGCTACTGCAGATGTGAAGAGAGCTGTATGGGTATGGTTATGTGTGCGTGACTGATACACAGATAAGTATGTGCAGACATGTACAATCAGTCCCACAAACCTACAGAAACAATCAGAACCACAATTTGAAATGAATATGGTTTTGCAGCCAAGATTGTGTTGTGATATTACTGTATGCCATGCCAGCAGATCTTGAGTTAAAAGGCTAAGGATACTACACTACCTGTTGGAACTAAGAAAGACCCCTGGCCACCAGATGTCACCACCAATGTGCACGGATCCAGCTTGCTACAATTATATTGGCAGAAAAAGTACATGCTTGAGCAAGAATGCATTAACTTTGGCATTGCCTATGTGCAATAAAGGCAAGACCCTCTGGCTTTTCAAGGTGATTAAGAAAAAGAAGTTTTGGACAAGACATAGCAGATGGTGGAAATCTTCTAACTTAAAGCCTTAGGAAGTCAGAGAAGGACTTAAACATGCTTTTGGGCTCCTTTTCTTTCAGTTCTGTAATTTTCCACAGAAGTTTAATATTCTACTTGAGAGAAAATATGCCTGGATAAATTTATCATAATGCCATGATCAGCAGTAACCTTTAGTTAACAACAGTCAGCCTAGATGGCTAGGAAAAAAAAGTGTGCATTCATTTATCATCCCTACCTGGAAAGCTTTCTAGCAAGCATGTGATCGGAACACAGTCAAGCATGAATGTACTTCTCTCTCATGAAGACAACCTTTTACACAAGGATCTTGGACTGCCTACACATGCCCAAGTATACAGTTTCTGCATAGCTCATCAAAAGAAATAAATGGGCTAGTCAACTTTACTATTGCTTAAAAACAAAGAAAACCTTTCTGTAACTCTTACGCCTGAATTGAGAAACCTCTTTCATATCAAAAGTAAAGTTGTAAGCCCTCTCATGTCATCTCACTTTTACTAAAACTGGTTCACATTTAACATGCCTATCTGAGTAATATTAACATTTTCCCATTCCAGAAGCAAAGAAAGGCGTGGTAGCAACGCTGTAACTGGATCCTCCATCAAGAAGGGCACCAGTATCACTTAAGCAACGATTCCAGATTTTGCCATGCTATTGCAACACTACAGTTTCTGAAGGGAAAAATGCAGTTCCATCTTTCAGATCTCTGGATTCCTGCTGAGCTCAGCAGAAATCCAGCTCATCTTCTAAGGGAGGATATATCAAAACAACCACATCTCGGTGATGAAAAGCCCAGCATGCTGATTAAACATTTGAACCAAAATTCAAAGTTCAGTCTCTGTTGTTGCTTTTTTTTTTTCCTCCCCTCTTCAGTGGACTTTGGATCCTTATCTAAATGGATAAAAAGATTATTGGTTTGGAGATAATTCCCTAATACTTAAATCCCTAATAACTCTAGTGATATTTACAGGATTTGCTTAACCGAGCTGCTACAAATTAGAGGCAATAGGGAGGGCAGTTCTAGTAGCATGACACTCAGGGAAATACAAGAAGTTTAAATCATGGCTTATGCATACACACACCATCATCAGTGTAAAGTTTCATTTTCCAGCAGCACTGCCAGTCCATCAGAATATCACACCTCATAAAGCACAACCATTCCACAAGGAGAACAGGTAGAACTTGCTCAGAAATCTATTTTGCCTTTATACCATAGTACAACTGAAGTAGCTCAACTATTAACTTAGCTTTGGCTCTGGTGTAACAGAGGAGGAATACTTGTATTTTCTTGAATCTCTTCCACTGTTCTGATCACTGGCATGTGTTTCACATGGAAGAAAAATACCTTTTCAATTTGATCATGCTCAGGGTAAAATCCTTGGGAGATTTAGCACAGGCTCACACAATGAAGTGTATTAGATTTTTTCAGTGTTACAGATTCTGGCAAATCCAGAGCAAACACCAAACCTACTGAAAAAACACAGACCAAGAGCAGCTACGTTGCACACTCACAACTCCTATTCATTCTCATTTAGCTTCTGTCCCATAAGAGCCATCTGCCCGTGCCTGCCCTGCTCGGCGCTGCCGGCGAGGACCAGGCAGTGTGGCCGTACAACAGGCGGGCCGGGCCGCGTCGCGAGAAGCCTTCGGAAACGTCTCCGCCAGATTTCAAGGAAAAAAAGCCCTGTCTGCAGGGTGGCGTTCAGCTCTCTTATGGAATATGGATTTCCCGGGTGATACCCTTTGCATATGTTTCTTTTAGAGACTTTCCTTGCTCTGACCAGAGACAGCAGGGCCCCGTCAGCCGCAGGATGAAGGTCTCCGGCCGGGCACTCACCCGGCGGCAGGAAGAGAGAACCCCTTACTCTTCCCTCCTTCAGCCGGATCCTCCGCACGCCGGGGGCCGTAAACCACCTCTCCACCTCGGCCTTGGCCACCACGGGCCCGGGGAAGGCGCCGGGCTGGCTATGGCCCTGGTGCACCAGCATCTCCACCTTCATCGGGGTGCCGGTGCTGCGGGGAACGAGCCGCTGGTAAGGCCTCTCCATGCCGGCGGGGGCGAGGCTCCAAAAGAGCCCCATGGGCTCCACGCCGGTGTAGTCCCCGCCCTGCGAAGCGTCCGTGCCCAGGTGCAGCTCGCCGCGGCCGTCCGCCCGATAGTGCGCGCACGACTGGAAGAGGCATCCGCGCTCATCCGCTGCCACAGCCCGCAGGGTCACCGGCTGCCCCGGGCCCAGCCCCGCAACCCGCGTCTCCACCCGCTCGTCCGCCAGCGCGGCGGCGGGGGACACGGCCATGCTTACGGCCGGTCGCCGAGGGGCGCGGAACAAGGCCCGCACCGGGGCCGACGCGACAGCGACAGCTCTCCACATGATGGCGGCAGCTAGGCGGCAGCCCTGCGCCAACGGCAGAAACGGTAGCGCTGCCGCCGCCCCGTCCAGACGGCCTCAATCGATAGCAGAGCCCCCGGCCCTCCCGCCCGGAGCCGGGGCGGGAGTGGTCGATCCCCACCCGCGGCCATTCCCGGCCCCCGGAGCCTCCCCCAGTCCATCCTGAGCAGCGAGCCGCTGGCTAACGTTTGGTTTTAATCCGTTACAAATACAGGGAACGCAAACAGCATAAACATACCTGCAGAATTCACTTCAACACGAACAGCAGCCCAGACCACATCCACCCGCCTCGGCACTGACGCGTTAAAACCTGACTTCTATCCAACAACGCAACGCACCAGCACCCCACGAGCGAGAGTCAAGTGCTTCTCGCCTCAGACTCGCACTCGGGTGCCAGGAGTTACGGGGTATCCCTAGGCAGGGGTTGGGAAGCGTTCGGCTGGTCCCCATTCCTCAGGGAATGTGGCCTGTGTGGCCTGGCGGGACGGAGACGCGACGCAGGGCCACAAACCTGCCTGCATGGCGCTACTCCATAGCAAGGCAAAGCTGCCTCGTGGAGCTGCCATGCCAGCTTTACGGACTTGCTATTTTTATCAGCGCTTCCAAGCAGGCAGCTGTGGAGGCATAAAGGGAATATACAAGCAGGGAGAAACGACCCTCCAGCAGTGCTGTGGACCTGCGCAGGGATATACAGCCTTGCTGAGGAGATACCTGTGAGGAAGGAGGCATGGACCCAGAGGTAGAGTGCAAGCCAGATCGTTTATTGAACAGATTACATGATATTTATATGCTTCCAAGCAATTAGCCAAGCACATCTGTGTTTCCCTTGCGGTTACATCACGTGAAAGGTCCATCTGATTTTCTTATCGACATCCTCTTTCCAGTTCCGATGTCCTTGTTCCTTGCCAGCTCCAGCGTCTTCCAGGTACCAGTCAGGGACAGGTCACTCTTAATTGCCTGCTGTAGTTCCTCCTTCCCATGGTCTCTCACAGCTTTGATACATTCCAACCCCCACAGATACCCACCAGCAGCTCCATGTATAGCTGCTAATGGGTCCAATTCTGTTGTTTCTTCATGCTTACAAACCTTCCAAAACTGTATAAATGTCTGATTTCTAGTTCATGTGCCCAGAACATCACATTAGGCTGTGGAATGTTGTTGGCTATAAATGGGAGATGTATTCTCTGAAGATGCAGGCACAGTATTGCTTCTTTTGGTGAATGAAATACTAGAGACTAAGTGTTAAGGCAGATGCATCTCAGTGATACGGGAGAAGAGGAAGGAGCAACAATGTGCACAGGGAGAAAGATTAGTGGAGGCAGGAAGACAGAATAGCTGCTTCCAGAAAAACCAGAGCCCAAATCTAGCTCTGGTAAGGACAATGGCAAACATAATGTTTCTTCTAAGAAAACCAAGGCAAATTCTTATCCCAGTTCTCAGCTTGAATAAGTTACCTTCCAGTGAAATTAACATTTAAAGCAGATCCAACCTTACCACCATTTTTCTACAGCTTGTAATCCCATACTACACATAACATGGCACTAAGACCTCTAAACGATGTTAGAGGAGGGTGTTAAAAGAAAGCAGCCCTCGTGCCTTCACTTACTATCATCCCCCAAGAAACCCAACAACTTATTCTCTGATGTTCTTTGTTCTCATTCAGAGGCATATAACATAACAAATTTGAAACACCAGACTTTTCCTCTCTAAAGTAACCTAAGTCATATCACCGCTTACGAGATGTTCCAGATGGCTTGCCCATGAGGTGTTTGCAGAAGAAAGCTCGGATCTGCTACCAAGCATCTACCTGTGCCTCACAGTGTGCCTTGGGCTCTCCTCCCCAAATCACAGGCTTGCCAACCAGCTGGTGCATTGAGGCTGCACACATTGGGAAAAAAGGGGGTCAATGTAGTGCCCTGCTCCAGGATAGCAGACTATCTCAGGCTTTTCCTTCCCGTGAGCTTGCAAACGTTTGCTCCCCTCAACTGCAAAGAATTCACTTTTCCAGTTGTGATCATCCTGGCCAACAATGAACAAGAAGCGACACTCAGCCTTCTCCAAAGGGATGAAGCTTTGGTGGTCAGGCCCTTCTAGTGGGTTGTTCAACAACATCAGCAATCCCAGACTTGCTGATCTTGACACATTCTGGACTGAAACCAAGGGATGGAATGGTGATGTCCTTGTAGCAGAGCACTGCGCCCGTATTTGCCACTGAGCCGTTTATAAGGGCAGTGGCTGTGATACCCTTTAGGAAGGAGACCATGGAGATACACAGTTCGCCCCCTTTGGAAATTCCAAGCAACCCAATCCCTGGGCCTTTAACCTGGAAGGGAGAGAAGGGAAACCACAACCACTTCTTTAAAATGTTGCCATGTCCACAGCCATGTCTGTCCTGAATCTGGACCCCCGGTACAGGCATCTAAGTCCTGTGTGCAGCACCTATGTCTGAGGGACCCTGGAGCACTGTTTGATCATAAGCCCTGCTGAGACTGCAGCATTACCCCAACAAATCTACAAGGCTCAGTGCTGAAGCATATGCAGAGGGTACAGCTGTGCTTGTAAAAAGCATACAACGTGCAGCCCCAGATTCACTTCTCTTATACGGCAATTCAGGGGAGAAGGGGGAAGGTGCACAGGAGGCCTCTTCTACAAATACCTCCTATCAGTGCAAAACAGTATCAGCAATGACTATGGTACTCTCATCCATTATGATAATATCTATATGAATATTTCTTATATTCAACCACTGCCTTTGAGTCCCCTATTAAGAAGTTAAATGGAATAGCAGACTCCACATCAGCCCTCTCCTGTTTGTCTAGTATGCTTGGTGTCTAACTCACAGTGAAAGGGGAAGTATGTGAGGTAATTACTAATTAAAATGTATCTTAAAAAAAATATAACCTACTAAGCCCATTTTTCTAAGCGAATTGTACAGTCCTCTGGAGTCAGTCTAGGATAGGTTACCTCCATTTTCTTTTACACAGAAAAAGTAACTAGAATGGGAAGACTAAATGATCTTACAGGCTGCTGAAGTGTTCTAAGGATACTGGAAGGAGGTTAGCTAATATCACAACTGCTCCAATATACAAAGACCCTTAGGGGTAAAGCGGGCTCTGAGACAGCATTAAAATTTAATACCTTCTGTACCTGATCACCAGCCTAATAGGCTCTAAACCTACTGACTGAGACATGGGGAGAAATTAGAAAACATAGCTGAAACTTTGCAACATGTTAAAAATATGGTGAGGGTATGAGTGGAGGTGTTAATGGAAGGCTATGGTAATGCTCTCAGGGATAAAAGGATATGTGGGAAGCATTTTTCAGAGTTTTTTGGGCAGACAGGTGGCACAAACATTTAGGGTTAGGGTAACTGAAAAGCAACCAAGACCTTTAACAACTGCTCATCTTTCTGAGGTCAAGGAAGGTGTTTATTTCAAGGCCTACAGAGAAACCAGGTGTTGCCTTGTGCAGTTCTAGTTACTGTCATGCACAGCTACCTGGAAGGAGTTGCAGAACTGGAAGTCCAGTAAGCCTCCAGACAACTACCACCCTGGTTATGACACTGGGTTGAATGAAGCAGAAATTATCAGTATGTGACCTATGTGTCACTGTGTCACCTGGCCAGTTCAAAAGGAAGAATTGGAATAATCTACTAGAGAACCATTGTAATGGGAGTTAAAGATATAAAACAAATTAATTACAGCCAACTTGAATGAAGGTGCTATTTTAAGTACAGCAGCTCTGCCGCACCTGCAGTCTGACAGGACCTGACTAACGAGTTCCCTCTAGTGACAGTGTCAATGAGCAAACCAACCTGGGTGTGTTGTAAAAATAGTTTACGGCTTCTTCAAAATATTCCAGGTGGAGTTCCTTCATCTGTTTGGGAAGATCTTCATAGCCATAGTAAGCCAGAGCCAGCACAGTAAAGCCCTAGTTGGCCAGCAGTCATGCTCTATTCTAGGAGTCCTCCTCCAACTCTGCACAAGTCAATAATGCCTGGAAAGGGGCCATTTCCTGCAAGAGACTACAGGACACATTAACCCACAACAGGCAAGGGCTTGCCCACCAGGCTCTGCCCAGCCCTGGCACCAGCACAGCCGTAGGAACTGGGAGGATGGTCAGGAGTGCTAGAGGGATGAGGGAGGGATGCCTTCACATACCTTTTAGGTCAGGAAGCATCCGACTCTTTCACTAATGGATTGTACAAGGGTTTTAAAAGGCAGTCATTCTGTCCGTCGTACCCAGAGCTGGGTATTTGCTCCAAAGAGACCTGCAAAGGGAGAACTGCTTCCTCATGCTCTCTGACTGTTCCTGGGATATGCAAGTAGAGGTACCTCTTGCTCAGAGCTCCCCATGTCTGACTTAGTGGTGTGAAACAAGTGGAAGCATCTGAGGAAATTCTCAGCATTGTCCTACTTTGAAATACTAAGTGATCAGAGGTATTGGGTAGTTGCAACAGTCTTTCGCTCACTGTGGAGATTGCCCTGCCTCTCCTAAACAGGTGGGGTACTTTGGCATCTACCACTTGGGTATGTTGTCTGGTACCCAGCCCTCATGTATGGCAACTTCTGTTATTGAGAACAACACTTCTTGGCTTGCAGCACTGGATTTGATCACCAGATTGATTTGATCACCTTATGCTGGAGCAGATGCTGAGGGAAAGGGCCCTGAAGGCTTAAGCAACACCACTCCTCCACACTTGGTGCCCTAAGAGAGTGAAGGTAAGGGGGCTATGTGTCAGCTCCCAAGCTCCTGCAAGTTCCACCCTGGGATGAGAATGGTCAAGATGCAAATTTCCCTGCTTCTAACCAAAGCACAGCAAATAACAACATGGCTTTCAAATCTTGGTCTCTTTATTACAATTCCCACCCTAGTAACAAAGCTGAAAAAGTTCCATATTGGGTGGAGGAAAATCACAATGGATGTAAATTTATCAGAATGGCTTTTTACATGACATTTTGGGGCCAGAGCACTTCCTTCTGAGGGGAAGATGGAAAGAAGGCATAGAGGGCAAACTAACCTTCCTGAGGGTTAACCAGAGATATCCTGGCATCTTGGTATAGCACCCATTCTTACACACTTCCAGCAGCATAAAAATTAGAGATATTTCCATTTGCAATGAGGTAGTCACCATAAGAGTGGTGAAATCCCTACTCCAAAATTCAGCATTTGAGAGGTGTTGCTTCAAAGTATGAGCTGAGGAGTGTATAGAATCATAGAATCATAGAATAGTTAGGGTTGGAAAGGACCTTGAGATCATCTAGTTCCACCCCCCCTGCCATGGGCGGGGACACCTCACTAAACCATGTCACCCAAGTATGTATGTATGTATGTATGTAGAGACCAGAGTGATATGCAAAGTACTGTCCAGTATTAGAAAAATAGAAATCACCTGAGAAATTTAGCTGTGCATATGATCTGTTTTATCAAGGCTAATGCAAATCTATCATCCATTCCTTGAGCAACAAAAGTTCAGGAAAAACTGAAAAAGCAAACCCAGTTCTTTTCTGAGTTACGGATGTGCAAAGTCATGGAAGATACTGTAGTTGTACTGATACAGCTGTGAACAAGGTTTGACCTGATAAATGTGAAAGAATTTAGCAGATCTGCTTGTTCCAAGTTGTGTGTTGCTTGCATGTTCTTTTTTTTTTTGCACATCAGTTGTCATTTAAGTATTTGTGGAAAAAAAGCCTGGATCTGTGGCCAGGCATGAAGCTGGGCTCTGCAATGAGGCCCAGGCTCCCCACCCATGACTGCCTGCTTGTGAAGAATGGGATGGTTTCCTATGGGGGACAAAGGGAAAAAGGGAGCGTCAATGCAATGCCCTGTTCCAGGGTAGGATTGAATCTTAAAGTTTTCCTTCCCTTGCCTGCAGAAGCTTGCAGACTTCAGTAGCACAACAGACACTTTTAGAAAACTGGTCATCTTGTCACACAATGAATAGTAACTGTGCCTCAGCTTTCTCTAGTGGGATCAGGCTTTGGTTGCCAGAGGCTTGAAAGGGGCTCATGAAGATGTCAGTTAAATCAAGAATATTGGAATCAATGACCTTGACCTGTTGTTCATCGATGACCAAAACAGGGATGGTTTTATCTTTGTAACACAGAGGAACAATTGTAATGGCCATAGAGCCATTGAGGGAACCAACGAAAGTGATGTTCTTGAGGAAGGCGGCCATGGCGAGACACAGATCAGCTCCTTTGGAGTAACTGAGCAGGCCAACCCCTGATGCCTTCACCTGGTAGAGAGGCACAAATCCTCATTAGTACCGAGCTGAAAAACACAGCAGCTAATTCCTGGAGAAGGACATTGTATAATGATAAGAGTTTGTACAAAACACCATGAAGGAGGTGATGGCAATGATTAGTGTTTCTTCTGGACAAGTACCAAGCACCTCACCCCCTTCAAACTGCTGTCTTTGGTAATGTTCCCTGCTGCACTGACATCAGGCAAGAGAGGGGGAACATGATTTTACTGATTTGAATATAGGTTGTAGGACACAGCTAAAAGTTATCAGTATTAAGACACTGGCAGATGCTCTTTACTTTTCATTTTTGAAACTGTAGGAGGAGATTTGGTGGCAATTCATGAAGGCTCTCTCCTGCACAGCCTTCCTGCTTTGTTATGTCTTAGCTGCCTCTTGGGAGATTTCTTTGTGATCTCTCTCCACCACCCTTCTATTGTGTACCTGTTTGAACTTTCTTCTTTCCTAGAACTCAGACGCTCAAACTCTTGGCAGATGCCAGCCACTCCAGGTGAGTATTTCAGCAGCTTCCTCCAGAGGTAACTCAGGCAAAGTGACAGACACTTTGGAGAAGTGCTCCCTGGAGCCCAAGGGACATAGAGGGTGCTCCTACCTGTGGGTGCTGCAGCATATAATTCAGTGCCTCTTCAAAATATTCCATGTGGATTTCAGTTGGCTCCTGGGGCAGTTCCTCTTATCGGTAATAAGCCAGGGCCCATATGGCAAAGCTGTGGTTGGCCAGCAGGCCGGCTCTGTGGTCAAAAAGATCTCCTCCTGCGTATCCATGTATGTTGATGACCCCTGGAAAGTGTTCTTCTCCTGGAGCAGACAAGACAAAGAGTATTGCCTAAAATAACTCCTCTCAGTTTTTCTGGTTTAGAAGGCATAAAACGAGGTACACAACAGGAACTGCAGTAAAGCATCTTTTTTGGGGAAAGGACACAATCAGTGACTCAGGTATGTAATGCCAGCAGCTGAAAAAACCTTAGAGTATGTTGCAGAGGAAAAAAGGCTCAGGAGCAGAAGTACCTCTTGGGTAAGGTCCAAACCCTTATTTGTTTCAGGAATCAGCAGTATTTTTGCATTGTGCTTAGGGCCAACAGACAGAGACTGGTGAAGGCCAACTTCTCCCTGTAAGCAGCCTTGTACCAATGATCACTTCATATAGCAATGTAAAAATCTTCAAGGTATCATGATTTAATAGATGTAATATTTTCAAATAGAAACTGTAAGCATTTGTGTTGGTATTGTGGCTGTTGAACATCTGGGATCCCTTGAAAAGTGTTAAGTGGAATCCACCAAACCAGCTCTTTGGGGTCATGTCTCTGGCTGTGATCACTATCAAATTCTGCACAGGATGCCATGGGTATCTCACTGGGTGATGGGACAATTGTTGTTTGGATCTTTCACTTTTGGCCCAGCATCCTTTTTTTTCTCATCCTGTGAAAATCCTGCTCCTGACCACCCAGTGCAAGGGAAGAGAGTGCTCTGCATGTTGCATTACTATAGTCCAACGGGTTTTGGGGCTGTAGGGCCCAAGGAAGCTCCCCAGGCCAGAAAGAGTGTCCCTAGCCATGTTGAGGAGTATGTAAGACCCAGCTCACCCCTACTCTTGGCTTCAGGAGAGCCACAGGCCTGAGCGTGGCCATGTCTCTCAACTGTTCAGGGGTGTCCTGCCCTGCACCATGGTAGTCTGTGCATCCTCAAATAGGGCTGCAGGTGGAAGGTGGGGACATGCTGCTGGGGATCATGGAGAAGAGGGGAACACACAGCACCTGCTTGCTCTCTGCCTTGGGCCAGGGAGAGACTTACCATCCCAAGCAGTGCTGTGCACTTCCTTCAGCTGCTGTTTGCATGCAGGCAACAGCACATCTGCTGGTTCTCCAGAGACTCTGAGCATTCAGAGCAGTAGCTGTGAACAGAGGCCAGAAGCGCAGTTGTCTGTAGCCCATGGCTCAGCTGAGCATAGCAGGACACTGTGGGCTTGCACTGAACACGCACAGAAAAGGTGCTGAATAAGGCCATGGGAGTGCTCAAGGGAGGTGGGGCAGTACTATAGCAAAAGTCCTTTGAGCTGTCTATCTTTATGTGGCCCTAGGTGGTTTGCTGAGGAGTATCCAACTCCTGAATCTTAACGTGGAGATGTATGGCACAGAGAGGGCTCCCAGGAACCAAAACTCACAATGAGGTATCTCAGTGCAGAACAATTTGAATGGTGGCAAAACACTTCTCCAGCTGTGCAACAGAAGTACTGCCTACAGACCAAGCTTACAGTCCTGCTAAGATGAAGATTGGCTGTGGTGGCAGCAGGATGAGAATAAACTCTTTCTGTCCTGTGCATAGGAAACAATTCAAAGCACCAGGGTGTGCAGCAAGGGCCTATCATTTTAGAACATACACAAAAGGAGTGTGCTGGGGGACACTGAGGAGATGCACTAGCATCGGGCTTGCTGGAGCAGAGGGACTCTCGGCTTCAGGGAAGCAGGACAGTTTGGATACAAAAAAAAAAAAAAAAAGTATGAAGATGGCTTCTTCCACCTCCTATTCAGCAGATGGGGCAGAGGTGAGGCAGGGAGCCCTGGCCCTGCTGTGGGTGAAATGCTGAGGTGTGGAATCAACCCTCCCACACCCGGTACTCTGTCAGGGAAGTCTACATGTAGCTGCCCAGAAGATGGTGCAGGCTGGTGGCATCTTGGGCAATGCTTACACTTCAGAAAGGTGCTCTGCACCTTTTCCAGAGCAATTAAATGATTGTCTTTTCCTGCTGGAAAGGTTTCATCCCTGTAAATGTTCTTGAGTCCCTGCTCCTTCCCCTTTCACAAACTGATGATGTCCACAGGGACCCCAACACAGTGGACCATATAGTTAGTTGCTGCTGTGCTGGGGGAGAAGGAGGATCCCCAAAAGCCTCCCATTGAGGAGGACTGCCCAGGACAGGCACAGAGTCCCTCTCCACCACTCTCGTCTCTAGCTTTTAGTCTCTAGCAGCCCTCCTGGCACACTCACTTTGACTTGCTGTGCTTTTCTCCATGTTTATAAACTTCAAGCTCTGGGCAAGAAGGGTTATTCCTCTGCCTGCTTTCTGCAGTCATGTCCTGGCATCCACACAGGCAGGTGGATTGGGAATGTTAGGTTGGTCAGCGGTGCAGGCAGGTGGGAGTAGGGGAAGAAAGGACAGGCTTTCATGGACTCCTCTACAGAGGTTATGGAACAGCTTGCCTGGACAGAACGTTGGTTTCTTAGAATCATAGAATGGTTAGTGTTGGAAAGACCTTAAGATCATTGAGTTCCAGCCCTCCAACACCTTCCAATAGACCAGGTTGCTCAAGGCCCCATCCAACCTGGCCTTGAACACTGCCAGGGATGGAGCATTCACAATTTCCTTGGGCAGCCTGTTCCAGTGCCTCACCTTCTTCCTTATATCCCAGCTAAATCTCCCCTGTTTAAGTTTGAAACCATCCCTCCTTGTCCCATTACTACAGTCTCTGGTGAAGAGTCCCTGTTTAGAGAGAACAGGATGGCCATGGCCAGTACTCACCGGGAGGCAGGAAAAGCGTTGCCCGGATCCTCCCGTCTCGGACCGGGACTCTGCGCACCCCATCCTGCAGGCACGCCCGCTCGTGCTGTGCTTGGGCCTGGAGCTGCCCGGGAGGGTCCCCGTGGCCATCAAATACGTCCAGCTCCAGGACGAAGGGGGTCTGCACGTCCCACTTCACCAGCCGCCAGAAGGGCTTCTGGGGCTGCAAAACCCAGAGCAGCCCCATGGGCTCCAGGCCGCAGAAGCTGCCTCCCGGCAGAGCGGGGCAGCGGGCGAGGTCCAGCTCCCCGTCGTAGCCGGCTTGGTAGCGGGCGCAGGTCTGGAAGAGCTCGCCCGTCTCGTCCCGCAAGGACGCCCGCAGCGTGATCGGCTGCCGCGGGCCCAGGCCCTGCACGGCGATGGCCAGCGGCTCGTCGAAAAGGCTGCAGGTGGCGGGCGAGAGGCGGATGGAGGGTGCCGCCGAGGAGAGGCTGCAGGGGGAGGCCATCGCAGGGGGAGGCCTATCACAGGGCTCCGTGCGGCGCTGGGCCAGGGCAGCCGCCTCTGCCAGCCACGGGAGCCGGCCCGGCACAAGGAGCCCGTCACCTGCCACATGGCTCCTGCGTTGATGCCTTCACTGTGTCTGCATTCAAGATGAGGCTTCTCTTACCAGTGCAGCTTAACACACACAGGCGAAGCGGAATCAGGGCAGGAGCTGTGTGGGCCCATGCAGTGATGGGAGATATCAAGGCTGCCTGGAGCCACCGCTGGCTGCAGCCCTGTCAGTGCCCATGGCAGGGTGGTATTGGCACACCAGTCCTCTGACTTTGTGGAAGCATCTCCAAAGGGTGATAATGCTGCCCAGACACGTTAACAAACACTGCACTTATCTGCTGTGGTAGCAGGTCTCTAAACAGGCATCCTGGTGACTGTCCTTGCAGGTCTGGACCCAGATGCAGCTCTCCTCCTTGAGCTTCTCTCACAGGCTCTGCCTTTCCTCTCCCAAACTTGGCTGAACTGCATGATCCCTTCAGAAGAGGTTATTGCTTTGCTGCATGCAGACCTGCAGACAATTGGCACCACAGTCTGGGAGCATTTTAGCAGCTTGCTCCTGCCACCCCCATGGACTGCTGCCAGCAGAAAGGCCACCCCTGTGGCAGCTGCATTGGGATAGCAGTGGGGCAGCATGGCAGGGTATGGCACAGAGCTCCTCTCCAGTCTCCTCTACTCCAGCTCCTGTTCATGACAGGGCACGTGGACACAGGTCTCCTGCAGCAGCAGGAACTGCAAGGTGGAGTCCCATGGGGACCCTGTGCTCCCCATCTGGTGTGGGGCTGCAGCTCGAGCAGGGAGGCAGGCAGGGAGCACCTTTAGGGCTCAGGAGCCACCTACCCCCTGGGACAGGAACCCACCTTGCTCAATGGACCCATGCCAAGAGGGGCGGGTGTTGGCCCTGTGCTACTGTGGGCTCACAGGGCCATGGCCTAGGAGAGACAGCCCACGAGCCCAGTGCCACTATCCTGGCATCTCCTGGGACTTCAGGTCTTGTGCTTATTGGCAGATGACAGCAGTTGGCATGGCTGCTCCAAAGACTTGCATCTCTCCCTCCCTCATGCTCTGCCATGTGCTGTTCTTGCCCAGCTGAGACAGAGTGCCTTACCCATACTAGGGCAGGCCCATGGGTTTTGGCTTGCCCAGTTGGGAGCATGGATTACAAAATACTCCAGGTAGGGAAGGGCCTGGGAGTTTCATTTGGTACTAATTCTCTTATCAGTTCTTATCTCTTACAGAAATTTTGCAGTCCAAACACAAAGCAGCAGGTGTGTATCCTTTGAGAGAAGAGTTCACAGCAGCTTCCCAGATGACCAGACCATATCGGGGCCAGAAGTGGAAGTTGCCAGGCAGACCACATCCTTCGCAGAGGAGAGGTGAATCCAAGGCACAAAAGACAGAGCTCTTCCAGAGAGAAGGTCTGTCTCACTGCAGCCTGGAGCTCTTAACCAGAGATACCAGCACCACTACTTTTTCTAACACCCCATATTGCACTCCATATTGCACATCAGCAAAGATGTTTTCATTTGTGATAAGACATTAATTGCAAATGTGGTGAAATCTCTACACCAAAAGATGCATATGGTGGAAGTTGCTTTAAAGTACAGCTGCAGATGGCATTTGCATGGGGCAACCACAGTTATATGAAGAGTATATTTAAAGTTCACAGGCCACCAGTGAGATAAATGGGCATGCTGCATATTAAGATCAATTCAAATGTTGTCCCTTTTCTCAATGCCTGATCAAAAAAGACCAGGGAAATGACAGAAAATGTGAACCAAATTTAACTTAAAATTGTAGGTATATCAAGCCATGTTATTGGGGTTATACCAGTGCAGGTGTGATCAATATTAATTCCATAAACAAAATATACATCTAGCATTGACTTTCTTTGAGATAGCAAATATTTTTCTGGTTTGATTAACAAAACACTTGCCATTGCAGAAGTGATCTGCCTGCCAGGAATGAAGTGCCTGTCAAGAAAAGAGGTCTCTAGAATACTTCATGTGAGAGAAATAATGTTTCCCCATACTGAGGATGGATCTTTGCAATATTAAGGCTTTGTAATCTTAAGGCTTTGCAATATTGGGGCTGGGGCTACGTTACTAAGGGAACCAAAAAAAGGGTTTGAAATACCATGACTTAAACAGACACACTCTGTAGTTAAAGACAATATCATGTTTGGGCGACCGACACACTCTGTGGTTGAAAAGAATGCTATCTTTGTACAACCTATGAAACTAAGGCAGTGCAAACTGGTTCTGTAGTTAAACAGTAAGTTGGGGTACCATATGTCTGCTAGAGAGTCATGAAATTGAACCATAAAAGGAGATAAATAACTAAGACAAAGGGGTGTACAAAACCGAGTAAGGGAAGATGTAAACAGAAGGTGACAGTTAGGACGTAGATTATATGCTTTGGATAGGCTGTAAACCTTGGAGTACCCAACCAATGTGGAATCAAGGGAGGGAAGTTGAGGACAGGATAGGAAATGCATATCAAAGTTCTGCCTTTGATGTGTGTGCCTACTTGCTAGGACACCCGTTTTTGCAAAAACATTAATAAATAGCTGTTTCACTGCTGTATCTACCCTGAGCTTTTAGAAGAAAAGTTTTATCTAGAGACCATTTCTCACACTTCAGAGGCATGTTCAAGACTTAGTCAACTAAAGCTGAACTGAACACCACGCAAGGCAAATGTCAGCACAACTTCTTAGCTGGACTGCAGCTGAAGGTAACTGGTGAGGACATTCAGGTACACTGAGAGATTGATTGCACTAAGTACATAGGGGTGATGGCTGCCGTTGCTGGAGCCAAGGGGCTGTTACCACATGCAGTTGCACATTTGGCTCTTGCTGCCATATGACCCAAACACCAAATGTCCCTGGCAGTCCACTAAGCCATGGCATCTCTAGCGCAGACAACAAGGGGCAGCTGTGAAAATTATGAGTCTCCTCTGTTTTCCTGGTGAATATATCCCAAGGAGATCTTCAATATGTAAGAAGTATAGAAAAGATCACAATGCCAGTTGTCTGAACATGTTTTCCTCTCCGTGCCAGATCCTCAGTGATAAAGTGTGACATCAGAAGGTTTAATGAGGGCTCTGACAAGCATACACATTGTCACTAGGCTCAAGGCTATTCTAGCTTGTGCATCTGCTGCGGTGGAGCAACATGGGCTGGTCAACAACCCTCCCTCCTTCTTTTTGATGGGAGAAGTCTCTGATTAGAGGCTGTGATCTGTGTGTGGGAATGGGAAATTGTTACTGCTATAAAACATTGTGAAATCAAGCAATTGCCTGTTTTTTCTTTATCGGCACACTGCACTGTAGAATCATCAGTACCCAAGAAGGGTACCTTTGGATCCAGTATTATCAAAAGCCATAGAAGATGCATGCTCCAAAAAGCTGCTCTCATTTAAGACACCTCAGAAATCAAGGGAATTGGGTGAACTTAATTTTGACGCTCCGCTTTGTACTTGATTGCACACATACATTGCCGAGGTGAGCAACATTTACTGAGGTGAGCAGCCCCAGAGAGGACGCCTTCAACACCTGAGCAGGGGGAAGGAAGCTCACCGTCCGGGAGCGTCAGCTCACAGCGGTGAGAGCCACCGAGGGAGCCTCAACCCCTCCACAGGACCTGCCCAGGAGGCGGCAGCTCAGCTGACGCGATCAGGGACTCACAGGGGGCGGAGCCAGCGGGGGCGGAGCCAGCAGGGGCGGCCCCTCCCTCAGCGGGGAAAATCCTCGCAAGCCGTTGAGGAGGGCAGCTGGCGGGCGGGTGAGCGCTCGCCTCAGGGCCAGGCGTGGGAGGTCTGCTGTGGTGCCCGTGCCCGGTGGCAGCAGCGGCGTGCCCTGCCCAAGGTGCTCGCAGCCAGGGCCGCGATACAGGGTGAGAACACAAACTTGCCGATGCTGCACTCGATCCCCTCATCCAGCTCATTAATATGGATATTAAACATAACTGGGCACAACCACAACACCATGCCCTGGGGAACACCACTTTTGACCAGCTTGTTATCAATATTGTAGCCAATTTTGGTTTAAAGTATAAATTTTACTAAACTGAGTAAGCGATAGCAGATAAAACAGCGCTGGGTGCGCCGGGGAGTCCTCCGCTCCGCCCAAGACGCGCACACGCGGTCCCTGGGAGGTGGTCCTTTCTTTTCGGTTCAAGGTCCCAGCCAATCCTGTCGCCCCTCCTCACTCGGATGTTGACATGGCTCTTCCCCATTGGTTCCCTTTGTTGCAGGGGTCTCATTACCGAGAAGTTTCGGGAAGTTTCGAAAGCTCCCAGAGGCTTCGAGAAGCGTCCACTGGAGCCTCCTCACCGTCGCAGCCCCCTCCCCTCCCCTCAAGCGTTGCAACAAGACACCACTTTGAGCCACCCAGCCCCCTTTTCTCTCTCACAATCCTGTGCAACAATACAACTGACCTCCCCCCCATTACTTACAGAGTACAACAGTTACAGAGTCAAAAAGGAGTATTGTTTCACATAAGGACAGCCACAGAGAGCCTCCCTTCCCCCAAACTTCTTCATGAACAAACCCCACACATTACAAGCTGCCAACTAGATTTATCTCCATTCACTACCCATCCCTCTCATGTATCTAAGAGCATTGTCCATTTGCTAATGGAATGCCAACAGGCTTGGGGACATCACCGTTTCCTTTGGGGACTTTGTTCCACTGCTTGACCGCCATCTCTGTGAGGATTTTTTTCATAATACCCAATCTGAATGTCCCGTGACACACAACTTTAAGCCGTTATTTGCAACCTATCAGCAGACCCCAGAGAGAAGAGATCAGGGCCTCACTGCTCCCTGTCCTGAGGAAGTGGTAGACAGCAATAAGGTCACCCCTCCTCTGAGCTGAACAAGCCCTCATGTTCTCATGCCTGCTAGTCCTTTCACCATCTTCATCGCCCTCCTCTGGACATGTTGCAGTAATCCTTAGATCCTTCTCCCACTGTGGAGCCCAAAGCTGCTCGCAGTACTCGGGGCAAGGCCACACCAGTGCTGAGTTCAGTGGGCCAGTCCCTTTTGTCGGCTGGCCTGCGGCACTGTGCCCAACGCAGCTCAGGAGGCGGCTGGCCTGGCTGGCCTGTAGGGCACGTGTTGACTCCTATGGAGCTGACCATCAAGCGATCAAGCACAGCCCCTGGAGCCCTTTCCATAACCTAAAATCTCACAGAAGCAGTGTTTGTTTGGGTGTTATATGAGGGATTTATTGGCGTCTTTGCACAGGGGAAAGCTCCCAGAGGGAATGGACCCTCTCAAAGAGGAAGGGAGCTCACTGTCCAGGTAGTAACAGGAGTCACTGTTGCCAGGCTCCTTTCCAGTGGGCTCTTCAGCTGCATCTGGGTCCCACTCCCCAGAGCATGCTTTTGCTGTGGAAGAAAGGTGAGGCAGGAATTCCCACTGCCGATAGAACAGCATGTTCTCCGTGCCCAGCATGCTCAGTTCTGGGGCACCAGCTCCCTGGGGAGGGTCCAGCATGTGTAGATTTTCCATCCAGACCTCAGTGAACACACGGGGGCACATCAGCGGTGCCCCTCACTTTGTCCCTGCACAGCCAGAGCTGCCACCAAAAGTTTGGCCCATGTGAAATGCCATTCTAGCCGCAGCCAGTGAAAGAAGGAAGCACGGGGAAAGTCATCTTTGTTGCCGCTGTAGTCATCAACAGCTGCTATGTCAAAGAATGCTGCTGCTCTTGGCAGAGGTCCATTGCACGAGGTTCTTCCTTTCCTTGCAGCGTCCTGCACTCTGTCCGTTATCTCCCTCCTGCATGAGGTGGTCCTCATCTGTCCTCAGCTGTGAACTCTGCAAACACGGCTCTCTGCATGAAGACCACTTTCAGTGCCCCTAGAAGAAGAGCTGTGCAGCTCCTTGAACTCATGCATTGCCTGCTCGTGGGCAGCTGCATCCTGTGCCAGATGCTGGAAGAGGTTGAATGGCTCGGCTCTTTCCAAGACTGGGGGCAAGATGATCTCCGCAGGAATCTTCTCATTTCCAGAGAAGTGGTTGAGGCGATTCTTCTCCTGAGGCACAGGTACCTCGTGATGTCACTCAGCCGCTGCAGGAAATGTGTGCTGCGCCAGCCTGACAAGGGTGTGGTGGTGAGGAGGTGCATCACCACTGTCTTCAAGGCATAGCTGGAAAAGCCTGTGCCCGCCAGCATGCGGGTGCAGAGATGCAGGCAGCTGAGCAGGTTGGCATGGCTGCTCCAAGACTTGCATCTCTCCCTCCCTCCTGCTCTGCATGTGCTCTTCTTACCCAAGCCAAGAGAGAGTACCTTACCCATGCTAGGGCAGGCCTACAGGTGTCAGCCAGCACTGACAACATCCACTACGAAACCTGGCAGGAGCAAAAGGCTGCCGTTCCCCAGTGTGGACATCCAGGTGCAGAAAACAGGGCTGAGAGACAGCTCAAAAAGACCTCCTGCTTATCCATGTATGTCAACAGAAAGATGCCTTCTCATGGAGCAGACAAGATGAAGAACAATATTGCCTGAAATGACTCTTTTCAGTGTTTCTCTAGTCTAGAGGCAGATACACAACAGGAACTGCAGAGGAGCATCTTTGGGGAAAAGACATGACCAAACCTGGTAGCAGTTTACCTTCAAGCTGCTAAATGACTGCAAATTAATCGGCAACACACTGAGCAGCAGCTGCTCCTATGATCCACTCAGCTGTATCACCATTGTATTTAAGCTGGGTGTCGTGGCTCCTGTGCTTGGGCAGCCAGTCATGGAGAGGGGTTGGTGGGGTGGGACTGCCAGCTTCCTTTCCCTGACCCATGTGGCTGTTCCCAGCAGCCTGAAAGTGCTCAGTCAGAGCAGGAGCAGTTTGGGATGGGGTGATTCCCCTGGACAACCCAGACAGCTCACCAGCGAACACGATCCCACATGCGGCAGAGCGTTACCGTCATGGAGCCAGTGCTGTGCTGGAGGACAGGGAAGCTCCCACTTGTCCCCAGCCTGTGAGCCTGCAACCTGGTTCACATGGGGCCATCTGCAGGCCTGGGGACAGTGGTGGGGCAGCATGGCAAGGTCTGGCACAGACTCTCTCACCACTTCCCTCTGCCCCAGCTCCTTCAGCACCCCCTGACACAGAAGTCCAATGAGGCAGCACATCTAGGGCCTGGGCCCCACCTTCCCCATGGGGAAGGTGTTCTGTAGAAGCTCATGTGGGGTGGGAGCCAGTGTAATGCAGTGGGGGCATGCCAAGAGAGGCTGCTGCCACCCTTTGCTGGGGTGGGCACATGGGGCCATGGCACGGGAGAGGCCTGACAGGGGTGTGGTGGTGAGGAGGTGCATCACCACCGTCTTCAAGGCATAGCGGGAAAAGCCTGTGCCCACCAGCATGCGGGTGCAGAGATGCAGGCAGCTGAGCAAGGTGTCGTCTGGGGTCTGATAGAGCATCAGCCTCAAGAACTTTGCCTCTGCCCAGGCGCAGGTCAATGTCCACGTTGTGCTTGGGCTGAAGACACCCTCTCTCACCTGGCTGCTCATGAAGATGTCTGAGTTGCCCACCTGCATGACAAAGATCATCTCAACGAGTGTGGTTATCCCAGAGGTATGCTCAATTTCCACTTTGCAGGAGCGTCTGGAGGGCAGCACGGGCAGAATGTAGTAACGTCAACGTAAGAGACGCAAGATTGCCTTGTTTTCCCTCAACAAATCCTGGAACCAGCGAGCAGTTTTCTGTGCATCTAGACAGGAGCTGGTGCAGAGGGTGTGCAGGAGGCTGGGCTTCTGCTTCTTCCTGAGCTGCTCCTTGGGCTTGTGAAGGAAGCACCGCATGCCCCCCACCGTCTGCTGAGCAGTGCACGTGCACTCCAGCTCCACAGGGGTGCGGGACTCGTTTGCCACGGTGCCTGGCTCCAGGCAGAAGGTGTGGCCACGGGGGGGCTTCAGGGGCACGAGCAAACGGTAGACAGGCTCGTCGTCCTGGGGACTCCAGCAATCAAAGAAGAAGTGGTTGAGGCGATTCTTCTCCTGAGGCACAGGTACCTCGTGATGTCACTCAGCCGCTGCAGGAAATGTGTGCTGCGCCAGCCTGACAAGGGTGTGGTGGTGAGGAGGTACATCACCACTGTCTTCAAGGCATAGCTGGAAAAGCCTGTGCCCGCCAGCGTGCGGGTGCAGAGATGCAGGCAGCTGAGCAGGTTGGCATGGCTGCTCCAAGACTTGCATCTCTCCCTCCCTCCTGCTCTGCATGTGCTCTTCTTACCCAAGCCAAGAGAGAGTACCTTACCCATGCTAGGGCAGGCCTACAGGTGTCAGCCAGCACTGACAACATCCACTACGAAACCTGGCAGGAGCAAAAGGCTGCCGTTCCCCAGTGTGGACATCCAGGTGCAGAAAACAGGGCTGAGAGACAGCTCAAAAAGACCTCCTGCTTATCCATGTATGTCAACAGAAAGATGCCTTCTCATGGAGCAGACAAGATGAAGAACAATATTGCCTGAAATGACTCTTTTCAATGTTCCTCTAGTCCTCTTCAGTTTTGTAAGACCACTTCTGACAGCGATCTAATGGATTTTTCTAAGGCCGTTATTGATCGTTCAATTCTTACCAGGTGTATTGTGTGGGGTTTGTTCATGAAGAAGTTTGGGTGGAGGGAGGCTCTCTGTGGCTGTCCTTATGTGAAACAATACTCCTTTTTGACTCTGTAACTGTTGTACTCTGTAAGTAATGGGGGGGAGGTCAGTTGTATTGTTGCACAGGATTGTGAGAGAGAAAAGGGGGCTGGGTGGCTCAAAGTGGTGTCTTGTTGCAACGCTTGAGGGGAGGGGAGGGGGCTGCGACGGTGAGGAGGCTCCAGTGGACGCTTCTCGAAGCCTCTGGGAGCTTCTCAAAACTTCCCGAAACTTCTCGGTAATGAGACCCCTGCAACAAAGGGAACCAATGGGGAAGAGCCATGTCAACATCCGAGTGAGGAGAGGCGACAGGATTGGCTGGGGCCTTGAACCAAAAAAGATAAAGGACCACCTCCCAGGGACCGCGTGTGCGCGTCTTGGGTGGAGCGGAGGACTCCCTGGTGCACCCAGCGCTGTTTTAGCTGCTATCGCTTACTCAGTTTAATAAAACTTATACTTTAAACCGAAATTGGCTACAATATTGATAACAAATTGGTGCCGTGACTCAGATGGAGAAATTCTGATGGGACTCACATTCTAGGGGGGGGCACCCCACTCTCAGGAGTGGCCCCCTGTTTGTGGTTCATTCTGCCAGCTTCTCCACCGACAAACCCAAAATTCGATAGCAGATAAAAGATGAAGCCGGCAACCCCTTAATTTTGTGCACGAAGCCTGAACAAAGAGGACAGAAACGAGGACATGAGTATATTGCGAAACTGAGATCCGTTCGGTTGGGGTTGGGATCGCGGTGTGTGCATGAGTGAGACACCCAAGTGCAGACGAAGTGAGTGTGGACCTCTTAGTAGTGCGGTTCCCATCTCCCGCAAGGGACTGGGCCATGAGGAGAGGGCATACGAAAGACTGAGTGAAACAAGGCACACCGGAAGATGGGACAGAAAGAGAGTAAGGGTTCTGATCCCATGGGAGGTTCTAAGGAGAGATTAAAGTTACCTCAGATACCTCCAGATAGTCCTTTAGGTTTAATGATTAAGTATTGGAATGATCATCCCTCTAGAAAAGGGAAAGACAGGGCAAAAATGATACATTATTGTATGGAAGTATGGGGGGGTAAACAGATTAGGACTGATCACCTATATTGGCCAGTATATGGGTCTTTTGAAAATGGGATATGTCAGGCCCTGAATATCCATTCGAAAGAGCCTTTTGATTTGGAAGGAAGTGAATGTGCCCAATTTTGGATAGGATCAGAGACTAGAGCCAGTCTATACCCCTAAAAAGAAAAAGGGGGACGAAAAGAGACTACACCAGAGGAGGAGGTTCCCATGTCGCCCCCACCATATATACCTCCTCCTCCTCTACCTCAGCCTTTGCCCCCACCGGAGACTCCCTCTAACATTCCAAGTGCTCCGCGTGAGGACCCGGAGGCACCCCCTGATACTTTTGAGACCGAGGGACCGGTCACACGAAGTAAAAGCAAGAAACAAACTGAAGCCCCGCTATACCCTTTAAGGGAAATATCAATGGGAGGGGCACACCCAGAAATGGGATATGTTTCAGTACCCTTGAATTCAGCAGATGCTAGGGAATTTAAGAAAGAAATGGGGACTTTGCTGGAAGATCCCTTGGGGGCTGCAGAGTGGATCAATTCCTAGGGCCTAATATATATACCTGGGAGGAGTTGCAGGCAATACTGGGGATTTTGTTTACAGACGAGGAGAGGGATATGATCAGGAGAGCCGGTATGAGAATATGGG
Organism: Pezoporus occidentalis; assembly: GCF_034315485.1. NCBI lineage: Eukaryota > Metazoa > Chordata > Aves > Psittaciformes > Psittacidae > Pezoporus > Pezoporus occidentalis. Next base: position 3,633,504 of record NW_026915791.1, on the reverse strand, counting down.
ACCAACAACACCAACAGGGTCCCACAGCTGATGTAAAATGGCCTCTACAGAGACCTAATTGGAATAACCAAAATGAAATACACAGGGGTCATATGCAAGATCTGAGGACTATAATAATCCAAGGCATAAGAGACTCAGACCCCAGAGGCCAGAATATCAATAAGGCTTTTAGCGAACATCAGAAAAAGGATGAAACTCCCACAGAATGGCTGGAGCGTTTGCGAAAGAGTTTCCAGCTATATTCAGGAGTAGACCCCGACACGCTGGTTGGGCAAGCATTAATTAAGGCCCAATTTTTAGCTAGTTCATGGATCGACATTAGGAAAAAATTTGAAAAGTTAGATGATTGGCAGTTTGATTAGAAAAGATCTTAAGAACATTGAAGCAACTGGGTGAGCAGTGACACTTGCAAAGGATATTGCTAATGATTTACTGTGAACAAAATTTATGGCTGTGAATGGACTGTAAAGTTCCTTACCTCTGTTTTCATTGGCACACAGCTTGCCAGCATTTCAGTTTTGGTGTATTCAGTACCTGCTTGTATGCTCTTCTGTCCAAGCAGACTCTTGCAGGATTAAACTATACACACAGATGCAAATGCTCACAGCAGTGTTGTATCTTATGCTGATCGCTACCCTTCTGCATGATCTTGTTATTCAAAGGTTTCTGTTGATCTCCTGTAGCGTTAGGAAGACTTTTTCCTCCCAGTCCAAAGATAACTCTAAACTGAAGAGGAATGTTAAATAAAAGGGGCTGTTGTCTTCTACTGATCAGAAAGTCTTAGTTCCTGTCTGATCACATGTTTAAAATTTGATTGTGCATGGTTTTGGAGTAAGCAGCCTTTCAGATAAATTTAGCAGAAAGCAGTAGATCAGATTTTCCTACTGGGATCACCTGAAGATAATCCTCACAGGCTCTGTGATCCATGTTGTACCATTGAAGAAGCTTGGGACAGTTTGATGTGTCTTATTCTAGTGACAGTAATGCTTAATTCAATTTAAATTTGCAAGGTGGCTGTTGCAGCAGACAATCTGATGATCCCTTCTGATCTGAAATGTAATGAAAACTGCAGCAAATTTTTTAAATGTCCATGTGGGAAAGATGATGGAGAGGAAAGCAAACAACATGGGTAGGTGAATGTTCATGGGAATAGCTTGTCATCTTTTAATTTTTAGTTTTGAGAGCTACACGTTTGGTATAAGGGCATGCTCTAATCCACAAGAAGATATGTATCATTGGTTTTGTTTGTAGGAGGAAAAGAAACAGAGCAGAAAAATAATGTAACAGTGAGAAAGGGGCAAGTTTGTCAGGCAAAGGAAAAAAGCAAGAAAAACAGGAGGAATAGAAGCAGAAGTTAGATAATAAGGGCAAGAGGTATGAGAGCCCACAACAGTCTGTTGGAGTCTTTTGACTTAGACCAGGCTTATTTAAAACAGAAAATAAAAAATACCTCCTTTTTGTCAAGAATCACATTTACCCCCACTGCAAACTTTCCTAATTGCTTCTTGAGACTGCAGCTATGCTAAATTTGAATTATACTGCATATCATAAATAACTGTATTAGAAGAATGCCATCAATTAATGAGCCCTAGTTGGAAAATAAATGCATGGTTTTACTGTGTCTTTTTTTTGCTTCCATAAATACCTTAATGTGACCATTAATGCAGTCACAGCTGTTTTGCTGGCCTGATTCATTACAGTATCACAGTGACTCTGCTATTTGACAGAAAAAACCAACCCCACGTCCAAGGTGATAAGCAAAAGCAGCAATGAAACAGGAATGAATCTCATGAAGAGGATTCAGTCTCTAGTCTTCTAATTTCTAAAAGAACTGCAAATATATGACCTGTCTGTAGCAGGGAGAAGAGATGCTGAGTAAAAGAGGCATTATTAATAGGAAAGAATCAGTGACATCTACTTAAAGCAACTATTAATTTAGCCCTTTATTTTTCACTTCCTATATCATAGTGGAATAAGCCATTTAAAATTCCCCTTCACCTGTGCCAAATTCAGTATTACGGTTTCCTGAGTTCAAGCTGTTTGTTCTACTGACAAATTTATTTCCTTTCACAGTTTTTATCTGAAATGGCCATAAAGTCATCTGTTCTACTGCTAATAGGCCATGAAATTCCTTGTATGAAAAAAGTATAAAGAATAATTGAAGGCTTAGAGGACTCAGACTTATTCTGATGGTGTTCCTGAGCTAAGTTGTTCATATGTTTATTATTCTAATGTAATTAAAGCTGTCCATTAGGTTATGTACATTTCCCACAAGTGAGTTTCAGTTTCGTCATTAAGGGAAAGCCCATTCTCCAACTAGAGGAGAAAAGTATTTTTATGATTTAACACATTGCAATGAAAAGATGCAGGAAATTTGCAGGATGTGATAAACATAATATGTTAAAAACTCTAAGATAGTTGACTCATCAAAAATGTGCCTTGGGTGAACTCAGGGCAAAGAGGGTGATGAACAGGCTTTGCTGTTTTCTGGATTATCAAGTTGACACTTGATGATCAGCTTTCTGGTTTCTAATGGGGTTACAGGCAGTACAAAGAACCAACATCCAGCCAATTGCATTTTTCAGCTAAAATTCAGCACTTAGGGAAAAGCAGAGAAATTTGGGGAAGAGAGGAAAAAAAAAATGAAGGTAAAGAGCGTCTCAGTTATTGAAACCTAAACAATGGCATTGTCTGTGGTGGTGTTCCACTTATAGCTAGATGAATTTGCAGCAAAGAAAGGTGTATTTGAGTTGGTTATTCTTAAGGAAGAATTCCCTCTATTTATTTTAATTATACTTTTATGGCAATAGACATCTCTTATTAGATTTGTGCATTCTTACATAAACTTAGAACATATCACTGATGGTAGTAACAAATGGAAGGCAGCCGTTTGTTGGGGAGACATTCAGAAGCATGAAATTACCCCGAATATAAGGAACTGAAAGAGGATTTAGTTAATGCACCTGTCCTAAGTTTACCTGATCTAAAAAGACCTTTTTATTTGTTTGTAAATGTAGATGAGGGTACCGGGTATGGGGTTTTGGCACAGGATTGGGCCAGACGGAAAAAACCTCTAGGATATCTATCAAAATTGTTAGATGCAGTCAGTAGAGGGTGGCCAACCTGCTTACAAGCCGTGGTGGCCACTGCGCTTCTGGTAGAAGAAGCCAGAAAAATCACATTCAGGGGGGAATTAAAGGTATTATCACCCCACAACATTCGGGGAGTACTACAGCAGAAGGCTGACAAATGGATTACTGATACTAGGCTCCTCAAATATGAAGGAATTCTAGTTTCTTCTCCTAAATTGGAATTAGAAAGTACGAGCCTCCAAAACCCCGCTCAATTTTTATATGGGGAACCAGCTCAAGAATTATCACGATTGTATACGTAATATAGAGGAACAAGTAAAAATACGTCCAGATTTGGAGGAAGAAGAATTAATAGGAGGCGAAAAATTCTTCGTAGATGGTTCTTCAAGAGTGATAGAAGGGAAAAGGAAGTCAGGATATGCCATTATAGACGGGAAAAACTTTAGTGTTGTGCAGTCGGGACCCCTGAACCCCAGTTGGTCCGTGCAGGCATGTGAGCTATATGCAGTATTACAGGCCTTAAAACTATTGAAGAATAGACGGGGCACGATATATACAGACTCTAGATATGCATATGGTGTAGTACATACTTTTGGAAAAATTTGGGAGGAAAGAGGATTGATAAATTCTCAAGGAAAAGGCTTAATTCATGAAGAGCTAATAATTCAAATCCTCCAGGCCCTGAGAGAACCTGAAAGCATTGCGGTAGTCCATATAAAAGGACACCAAAAAGGAACAACCTTTGAGATAAGAGGAAACAATTTAGCAGACATGGAGGCAAAACGGGCAGCTCTGGGGGTTGTAAAAATAATGCCAAACTCTATGGAGTCTGAAAAAATAAACAATGCACATAAATTTACTCAAGTAGAAAAAGAAAAATTGACTAAAATGGGTCTAGAAGAACAACAAGGAAAATGGAAATTAGAAGATGGGAGACAAGTTGTCCCAAAGACTTTAGCTCGCCAAATTATGGTGAGAATACATGAAAAAAACACATTGGGGAACCCAAGCCCTTGTCGACCAATTTGCCCTGCAGTATATGTGTATAGGAATATATGATATAGCAAAGGAAATAGTAAGATCCTGTTTAACTTGTCAAAGGGTAAACAAACAACATCAACGAAAAACAATTCCAGGAGGTCGCGAATTAGCTGTAAGACCCTTTTCACGAATACAGATTGATTTTACTGAAATGCCTAAGAGTGGTAACTACAAATACCTCTTAGTGATGGTAGATCATCTAACCCATTTTGTAGAGGCATTTCCCACCTCCCGGGCAACGACACGAACTGTGGTAAAAATTCTTTTAGAACTTATAATTCCAAGATATGGAATTGTTGAAGCCATAGACTCAGACAAAGGCCCACATTTTACTTCAAAGGTAATTAGGGAAACAATGAATCAACTGGGCATAAAATGGGAGTATCACACCCCTTGGCATCCCCAAAGCTCAGGACGGGTTGAAAGAATGAACGGAGAAATCAAGAAACAATTAACTAAAATCATGATAGAAACAAAACTCTCCTGGGCTAAATGTCTACCACTAGCTTTGTTAAACATCAGAACACAACCCAGGTCCGATTTGGGAGTTTCTCCCTTTGAAATGTTATATGGTATGCCTTATAATATGGAAATGCCAGTTGAACATCCAATAATTGAAGACATAATGTTGAGACCATACCTAATTCATCTAACCAGACGAAGAGAGGAGTTACGTAAACGAGGTATGATATCTCAACGACCTCCGTTAAATATGCACATTCATTCTATAAAACCAGGAGATAAGGTACTAATTAAAACTTGGAAGGAATCCCCACTAATCCCTCGTTGGGAAGGACCCTATCTTGTTTTACTCACCACAGAAACCGCCATCCGGACAGCAGAGAAGGGTTGGACTCATGCGAGCCGTGTAAAAGGACCTATCAGAGACTTGGACCAGTCTTGGGAAGTTGTGAGCCCACCTGGAGATCTGAAAGTCACCCTCAAGAAGGTTTAAATGGACATAAAGGGGACTGGGATATGTAATAACAATAATAACATTTTGAGATTGGTGTGAAATCGGTTGTCTGTAAGAGTGCCAAGAACGGTGGTAATCGAATACGTTAAGTTATATATATATAAATTGAATATATCAAAATATTACTCCAAAAGGAACCAGGTAAGGGAACTGTATAAACGGAGGCAAACACCCGAAATAGCACTCCCTCTCCTGAAGACTACCCCTGCTACCGAGAAGATGTTATCCCTCGTGGCTCGAAGCAACCGAGTCGACGAGCGAGGTAGAGAGGTAAAATACTGTGGAGAACTGACTCTTGTCATTAGAGCTATACGGGAGTACTGGAAGAACCGCCTCAATGCCCACAGGGACTTGAAAGTCCCTTATAAAAAGTATATCCAAGGTTCTAATTGGAGGGATAATATTGGTATAATTGATCCAAAACTATTAACAACAAAAAATTGGAGAAGATTCCACCCTTTTTGGCACATCCTAGACATACTGCTTATTCTATTTATAATATGTATACCACAAACATGGGCTAAGGGAATGAACTACCAACCCCACCAACTGTTTAAGTGGACCTTACTCCGATTTGAGGACCAACAGGTTATCGCAACCCAAATAACACCGGGAGAACCAAGCTTTAATGCTACCCTATGTCAGCTTGTCCCGAGACCCCGATGCTGGGAATACCTGGGATTCTATATGTGCCCTAGTTCAAATCCTGGAAAGGGATATTGTAACTACCCTAATCAATATTACTGCAGTTATTGGGGTTGTGAGACTATAGCCCCTGGTTGGATACCGGGTAGTGGTATAGACAGGTACCTAAAGGTTCAGTGGGGTCCATATGGGTTCAGACCACCACAAGGGTGGGGAGGACGTGGAAACTTCAAATACCTCTTCTTAAATGTCACCAGCCCTGAAGACGTAGGATGGATAATTGGAAGAGTGTGGGGAGTGAGGTATACGGAACCAGGGACAGATAAGGGTGGTTTAATTCTCATAAAAAAGGAAGTGGTCCCAAATGATCCACTGCCAGTAGGCCCTAACCAGATATTAACTGATGATTTGGCTGAAGGAACAATGGATAGTACAACAAGAATTCCTAAAATAGACAATATAACGATAACTCCTGAAATGAAGATTACTAGAATCACCCAAACTCCTGATGAAACCCTTGGGAATAACCCAACCCCTAATGAAACCCCTGAAATTAATCCCCTTTGGAAGTTAATGCATGCTAGTTACTTGGTGTTGAACAAAACCAATCCAAATCTTACGGAACACTGTTGGTTGTGTTATGGGGTGAAACCACCCTTTTATGAGGCTGTTGGAGTAACTAAGAAACCTAAACGCCTAAATGGTACTAATCCGGCACAGTGTATGTGGGACACAGAAAAACCAGGAATCACCTTAACCCAAGTGACGGGAAAAGGCCTGTGTATAGGAAATATTCCAGAACACAAAAAGAGGTTATGTGCCAATACTGATAAAATAGGGTCAAAAAGACCTTAGAAACCTGCAGAATGGTTAGTACCAGCTGATAACACCAAGTGGGTTTGCTCCTCTATAGGAGTTACACCTTGCCTGTCATTAAAACATTTTAATGAATCCTCAGACTTTTGTATTCAAGTAACAATAGTCCCTAAAATTTTTTATCACTCTGAGAACTTTATTTATGATGCATACATTACTCAGGGACACCACCTGACTAAACGAGAGCCATTCACAGCATTAACAATAGCCACTTTAATGATCTTGGGGGGCATGGGAGTAGGCACAGGAGTAACCTCATTTATACAACAAAGCCAAGAATTTAAAGCACTGAGGATAGCAGTAGACGAGGACCTGGTAAGAACTGAACAATCAATAACGGCCTCAGAAAAATCCATTAGATCACTGTCAGAAGTGGTCTTACAAAACCGAAGAGGACTAGATTTAATGTATTTACAACAAGGAGGGGTATGTGCAGCACTTAAGGAAGAGTGCTGTGTATACACAGAGCACACAGGGGTGGTACAGGATACTATGACCAAATTACGAGAAGGATTGGAAAAAAGACGAAAAGAATGAGAGGCACAACGCAGCTGGTATGAATCTTGGTTGTATTAATGTCACATAGATGTTTTTGACGTTTTGGAATTTTTCCTACGCATCTGCCCTTCCCAGTGACCTGAGTCAATGTTATCCCTTGATTTTCTTTTCCCTATGTACATTCTGCTGGGTTAGAACCATTTACATGCCTAGCCTTTGTAGTAACTCCCACTGCTTCATAAAAAGGAGGCTTTATCCCGTAACACAGCCAGCAATGTTGGCATTTAACAACTGGTAACTAGCATCCATTAATTTCCAAGGAAAGTTGTCTCTATTACTGTCCTTAGGATTTTGAGTGTCATTCAATACGAGATTCATTGAGTTGTTGGAAATTATTGTGTCATTTTTAACCCCCACTTCGTCTATTTTAGGAATTTCCTCTGATGGTTTTTCTGCTAGTATGTTGTTAGGTCCTACGGGTTTAGGATCTTGTGGGATTGGTTCCTTCTTTATTAAAATGAGGCCCTGCTATCAGCTCCTGGTTGCTTATATCGTACCCCCCAAGTTTTCCCTGTTATCCACCCTTGGTCGAAAGGGTTCGATACATTAATCATAAGATGCTGACAGTTTCCCAGTTCGATTCTCCCACGGGGAGCCAATACTATTCCTCCATTCCAATTTCGTTCCGGAGGGGTACATCCATAAGGCCCCCATTGTACCCTTAAAAACCTGTCTGGATTTCCAGGGACCCAATCTGAGGCTATTGTTTCGTATCCCCAGTAGGCACAATAATATTCCCTGGGGTAATTGCAATATCCTTTTCCTGGATTCGAGCTTGGCCAAAAGTAAAATCCCACACGATCTAAACACGGGCTTCTAGGCACTAGTTGACAGAGGCTAGCAGTAAAAGTGGGCCCTCCTGATGTGGTTATACTTTGGACTACTTGTTGATCTTCCCACCTGTACAAGGTCCACTTGAAAGGTCAATGGACATACCCTTTTACCGGGATTAATGTCCATCCCCATATCCAATAGATGATCCAGAAAATTGGTGGGTTACCTCCTCTCACAAATCCAGATTTCCAATCCTTCCCTCGAAATTTGGTAGGGGTCTTACTACCCACCTGGCCCATCCACTTAATTTGCGCCTCTTTACACCCTAAACTTTTGGTGGCTATGGTCCCTCTGTATCCCCACCTTAGTACACCTCTGTCTCCATTGCCTACTCTGTTGCCTGGAGCAGCGAGGTCATTTTTCTTCTCGGCAGCAGTCACAGGTCTTCAGGGGCTCGGCCATAGTTGAATCCTAATATCCTTGAGGGCAGAGTTTAGGGCTCTCGGGTATATGTTCCCCTTGTTCCAATCGTCTCCCCTTTTGGATATAGGTAGCCGTCCTTAAAGGCACTTATGAGCCCACCAATTTTCTGATTCTCAGTAATCAATTTTTATTCCTGGTTTTCCTTTGTTTCCACCCAAATCGAATTTTGCAAATTTCAATTGTTTGATCCCAATCCTCTTCCACAAATTAATTTTAAAATTTCTGGCTCAAAATGTAGCTTATCTGGGTATTCTTTTTCACACCAACAACAAAGATTGCATCCTCTCTCTTCTTCCCATATTTTCCCAAAAGTATGCACTACTCCAAAAGCATATTTTGAATCCATATATATGGTTCCAACTTTACCTCTTAATAACTGTAAGGCCTTTAATACTGCATATAATTCACATGCCTGAGCAGACCAACTGGGTCTTAGGGGTCCCGACTCTATTACCTTGAATTCCTTCCCATCAACTATTGCATATCCTGATTTTCGTTTCCCTTCGACTACCCGGGAAGATCCGTCTACAGCTTCTCTCCCTCCCCTAGCTCCTCTTCTTCTAAGTCTGGTCTAATCTTTGTCTGTTCCTCAATGTTGCGCAGGCAATCATGAGTCAAACTTTCACTTGGCTCCCCATATAAGAATTGTGCTGGATTTTGTAAGTTTGTTACTTCAAGTTCTAATTTAGGAGAGGAGATTAAAATGCCTTCATACTTCATAAGCCGGGCATCTGCTATCCATTTATTGGCTTTCTGCTGTAATATACCCCTGATATTATGTGGCAACAGTACCTTTAGTTCCCCTCCAAAGGTGATTTTATGTGCTGCTTCTACTAGGAGAGCTGCAGCCACTATCGCCTGTAGACAGGTAGGCCATCCTCTACTCACAGGGTGTTGCAGAATGACTCTAAGAGCAGGACCATAGAGTTCTGGAGGACTGTGCAAGCAAGGCAGGGGGTGGCCCCCACAGGTGGCCGGAGACCGGACCTGGGAGGAGAATGTGGAGGAAGCTGTGGGGGCTAACCAATACTGTTATGCCAAGAAGGAGTGGCTGAATACCACTCCTATATATGTGTGAACTGCGTCACAAATAAAGTAGAAGTTGCTTATCACCCATATTGGGTTGGCCTGTCTGCTTCTCCTCGCCGCTTACAACAGGGTCTAAAAGCTTAGAGAGGTATCCCACCGGCTTCTTTCCTCCTGCCCGTTCCTGAGCCAAAACCCTGAATGCAGTTCCTTCATCAGTATTGACGAATAAATAAAATGGTCTCTTTACATCCGGTAGGCTTAAAACTGGGTCATTAACTAAGTCCGCCTTTAATGCTTCTAATTGCCCCTCATCATCTGCTGTCCAGTTTAATAATCCGTCCTTAGTCAACTTAGTATAGAGGAATTTCACCTTTTTGCTGTCATCTTCAATCCACTGCCTACAATATCCAAAGAGCCCTAACAGCTGTCTAACTTGCCTCTTAGTTTTAGGGGCTGATAGTGATAGTATGCCATTTACTCCCTCAGGGTCTAACTTCTTTGTTCCTTTGCTTAGTCTATGTCCCAGGTATTTTACTTCTTCCTCAACAAATTGCACTTTTGACTTTGATACCTTCAATCCCTGTAGGCTCAAGAAATTTAATAATTTAATGCTCTCCTGTCGGACTTTCTCCTCACTTTTCCCAGCTAAAAGTAAATCATCTACATATTGAACCAGTGTGACACCCTCACCTAACTCATATCCTTTTAAAATTTGTTCCAAGGCTTGTCCAAGTAAGTTCGGAGATTCTGTGAACCCCTGAGGCAGAACTGTTCACCCTAATTGTTGTTTTCTATGGGTATCCGGGTCCTCCCATTCAAAGGCAAAGTAGTCTCTGCAATCTTCTCTCAGAGGACATGCCCAAAAGGCATCCTTAAGATCTATGACACTGTACCACTGTTCATCAGGACCTAATTGACTTAAAAGAGTGTGAGGATTTGCCACTACAGGGAATCTAGCTACTGTTCTCTTATTGATTTCTCGTAGATCATGCACTAACCTGTATTTTCTATCTGCTTTCCTTACGGGCAGGATGGGAGTGTTAAAGGGAGACATGCAAGGTTCCAGTAATCCTTTTTCAAGTAACCTCTGGATTTTGGGTTTCAAACCCTGCATCCCTTCTCTAGACAAAGGGTATTGTTTTATCCTTACTGGTATTTCTGGGTTCCTTATCGTGATTGAAAATGGTTCGATATCCAATTTGCCTACCGTTTCCGGGGTATACCATACTTCAGGGTTTATCTTTTCTTCATCTGTTACTCGCAGTGGGCACAATCGAGTCTTCAGTGTTTCATCCTTTACCTCTAAACTAATTCCTAGTTCAACCATTAGATCTCTGCCCAATAAATTATAGTCTGCTTCAGGCACTAGCAGCAGGGACCCCACCCCCATTTTAGAATGCATTTCAAAAAGTACATCCTTCATTACAGGTACTCCAAAAGGTTCTCCTTTTGCTCCAATAACCTGCACAGTCTCTGGGGATATCTTACATCCTTGGGGCAATTTTTGAACAGTTGATCTTTCCGCTCCTGAGTCCACTAGGAACTCAACTTCTTGTTGCCAGGGACCCACTTTTAATTTTATCAAGGGCTCTGTTCTTTCTCGAGTCCCCAGCAGATAGAGCCCCTGACACCCCTAATCTTCCTTGAACATCTTCTCATCCATCATCCTCTTTCTACAGTCTTTCTTAACGTGTCCTTTTCCTCCACAATAGAAACAAACCACTGTTCCTCGTTCTTTTTCCCTTGGAGGCCTCCGGGGTCCCGATCCCAATTGTCGGGATTCAGGCCCCTTCCTAGGAGTGGGTACCCTCTATCCTTCTCTGACTGCCGCTACCAGCATTTTAGCCTGCTTCTTGTGTGTCTCCTCTTCCCTACGAACATATACCTTCTGAGCTTCTCTCAGTAGTTCATCTAAACTGCGGTCTTGCCAATCTTCTATTTTTTCCAGCTTCTTCCTAATATCCATCCATGATTTAGCTACAAATTGTGTTTTCAGTAAGGCTTTGCCCTACCGGAGTGCTAGGATCTAGCCCTGAATAAAGCTGGAGATTTTTTCTAAGTCTCTCTAACCATTCCATAGGGGTTTCATCCTTCTTCTGGTGTTCACTGAAGGCTTTATTAATATTTTGTTCCCTTATCCCCTGAACTATGATAGTCCTTAAGTCTTGCATATGGCCTCTATCCATTTCATTTTGATTATTCCAATTAGGTCTCTGGAGGGGCCACTTAACATCCGCCGCGGGACCTTGCTGATGTTGCTGGTCCCAAATCCTCATTCCGGCCCTCCGGATCATATCCCTTTCTTCTGCCGTGAACAAAATACCCAATATGACCTGCAGTTCATCCCAGGTGTAAACGTTGGGCCCCCAAAACTGATCTACTCGTTCTACAACTCCCAGGGGATCCTCTAATAAGTTACCCATTTCCTTCTTGAAGTCTCTAACGTCTCCTGAGTTCAAAGGGACAGAGACATATCCCATACCAGGTTGCACTCCTCCCATTGCAACCTCCCAGAGGGGATAAAGATTACCCCAGCTTTCCCTTGCCCTACTTTGGCTCCAGGTCACCTGCCTGTTCTCCTCGGGGGAACCAGGGGTAGAATCTGAATCACTGGGGTAGTTTGGAGCTGTTGGAGGAGGAGAGGGCTGCGGTGGCGGTGGTGGTGGTATGTAAGGGGGAGGCGAAATGGGGATTTCATCCTCACTCCGCGTCCTCTTCTTTGCTCCCCCTTTTCTTTCTTTTAAAGGATATAAATTTGTACTAGTCTTGGACCCTATCCATAAATGTGCATACTCGCTTTCCTCCATACTAAATGGTTCCTTTGAATTAACGTAAATATTTAAAGCCTGGCAGATCCAGTCCTCAAAGGACCCAAATACGGGCCAGTATAAATGATCACCTCTAATTTGCTTACCTCCCCAAACTTCCATACAGTAATGTACCATTTTTACTTTGTCCTTACCCTGCCTAGAACGGTAGTCATCCCAGTATTTAATCATCAATCCCAATGGACTACCCGGTGGTATCTGGGGTAGCTTAGCCTTAAGCTCTGACCCCCCATGGAATCAGAAGGCTTGCTTTTCTTCTGGCCCATCTTCCGGAGTGCCTTCTCACACACACAGAGTCTTTTTGCCCCCTGTTCGTGGCCCAGTCCCTCGCACTACTAAGGGGTCCGCACTCGCTTCGTCCTTAATTGGATGTCTCACACAGGCGCACTCCGGGATACCCAACCCCAACAGAACGGGTAACTGGCCCATACTTACGCACTCCTGCGTCTTCGGAGCTTCGTGCACAAAGATTACGGGGTTGCCGGCTTTCTTTTTGCTTGCTGTCGAATTTAGGATTTGTCAGTAGAGGGTACGGTGAGATAGCACCCAAGCAAGGGCCACTATACAGCAGGGCGCCTCCCCTGTGTGGGGCTTCGCACCAGATTGCCTCTATCCGAGTCACGGCACCAAAATTGTTATAAATGTGGCTCAAATAAATTGACGAGAACCAGACCAATGAATCAAATCGGTTTATTGAGCAAGCGACAGCAAGCAAAACAGCGCTGGGTGGCCGGGGAGTCTCTGCTCCGCCAACGGCGCGCAACCCACTTCCCCAGAGTCACTGGTTTTATACTCTTCTTCATCCGATATACGTGTCACTTCCTGGCATACTCTGCATCTGTGTGACCTGTTGATAAGGGGTCTCATTCTGCCTCCCGGTGGGTGTGGGGAGGAAGGCTCCTTATCTCCTTCCCCCGTACATTGTTTACTTTACCGGACACCTGCGGTCTATAAGCAAAATGTTGAAGTGTCGTAATTTTCCAGTAACTCTTAAGCAAGCGTAATTTTCCAATAGTTCTTAAGGAAGCAAGATTTGATTAACAAACAGGAATTTACTCATTACACTGCCCAAGGCGCTCGCAGCCAGGGTTTCGATGCAGGGTGAGCACCCACCCCAGGGGCCCACGTTTCTGCCCAGGCCCTTGTCCAGCCCAGCCTCCCCCCTGGGTGCGCAGTCACTGCTGCCCCAGGCAGGACTGGGCCAGTGCTGCCTGCTTCTCTTGTTATTTCCCTTATCATTATTATTATTGGTGGTAGCAGCAATAAACCACAAAACCCAGTATTGCCAGTGCCACAAGGCAGCAAAGAGCAGGGCTCTCCAGACCACCCGGTTTTGTTCCTTGCTCCTCTGCTCCTTGTTCTTTTGCTCCAGCTCCTGCAGCAGCTGAGCCATTTTCTGGCTGAGCTGCTTGGCACAGTGCTGCATGCGGTCACGTGTAGGTTCATCCAGTGCATGACTGACCACGTGCACATTCAGGATGAGCCCTTGCTCAGCCCAGACAAGAAGGTTTGTGACAGCCGTGGCCTGCAGGAGAGGGAAGGAATTCAGTGGGCTGGGATTGAGGGAGGGAGCTGGTGGTCGGGGGAGCGGTGCCAGGAGCCTGTGACAGATTGATCTGAAATCGGACTCCACTGTCCATTGTCTCAAAGATTGGTATGAGAAGCTGAGATGGAATTCCACCTATCTTTTGTCTCAGAGATGGGCGGGAGGACTTAAGACTCCAATATCTATTGACCGCAAAAAGGGTGTGAGGAGCTGAACTTTACCATCCATTGCGTGAGGGATGCGTGGGAAAGAGCTAAGAATCTTCCATTCATTACCTCAAGGACTGGTGTGAGGAATTGCTGCCCATTATCCCAAGAATTGCTGCAGATGTATGCAGTTGAAGAGCTGGCTGCAACACCAGGGAAACTGGTCCACCAGGAATGTGTAATATGTGATATTAAGAACATAGGTACTCCCCCCAACTCATTATAAAAGGGGGAAAAGGTAATTACGAAAAGGAGCCATTGCCATGAAGACAACTCCAGGAGGACACCTCCATGAGGACACTCTCCACAGATGTCCCCCCCCGAGGGACACTCTCCGTGAGACATTGCCATGAGGGCAACTCCATCGGAACACCTCCAAGGGTATCTTCTAGGAGACGACTCCAGAAGTACACCTCCTTGAGGACACTTACCTCCGACGACTACTACGGACTCTTGGGGGACACTGTTCCGATACCAACAACAAACCCTGAAGAACTCCCACCACCGATGACTACAGTGACAGATCCCCAGGACACTGCTGGATTCATGGTGGTGACTATCTCTCTCTCTCCCTGCCGAATCCTTGCTTCATATTCTACCTTTTTTCCAATCTGTCCTATCGCTATTCCCTTTATTACAATAACTTCCCTTTTTTATGATAACTGTCTTTTTTTAATAAACGTACCAATTGATTACGGTACTTGACCTTGTTTGTATCTTAATTTCACTCTTGGGATCAGGAATTGAAACAGGATCCAGCACTGGGGTTTTCTCCAATCAGACCCTGACAGAGCTGCAAGGAGATGGGGACAGGCAGGAGCGGCAACAAGGTAGCTGGGAGGCAGCAAGGCTTGTGCCCAGGCCCTGTGCCAGCAGCAGCATACCCTGCCCAAGGTGCTTGCAGCCAGGGTTTCGATGCAGGGCGAGCACCCATTCCAGGGGCGTTTCTGCCCCGGCCCTTGTCCAGCTCGGCCTCCCCCCTGTGTATGCACTCACTGCTGGTCCAGGCATACAGGGATGCTGGAGAGAGACTGCTCATCAAGGACAGTAGCGACAGGACAAGGGGTAATGTGTTCAAACTAAAACAGGGGAAGTTCAGGTTAGATATAAGGGAGAAGTGCTTTACTGTGAGGGTGGTGAGGCACTGGAACAGGTTGCCCAAAGTAGTGGTAAATGCTCCATCCCTGGCAATGTTCAAGGCCAGACTGGACAGAGCCTTAGGCCACATGGTCTAGGGTGAGGCATTCCTGCCCATGGCAGAGGGGTTTGAACTAGATTATCTTAAGGTCCTTTCCAACTGTAACTATTCTATGAATCTATGATTCTGTGGAGCTGACCATCCAGCACAGCCCCCAGAGCCCTTTCCATAGCCCACACCCTCACAGAAGCAGTGTTTGTTTGGGTGTTACATGAGAGATTTATTGGCATCTTAGCACAGGAGAAAGCTCCCAGAGGGAATGGGCTGCCTCGAAACATGCCCATGGACAGAGATGCACTGCACAGGGTTTTTCCTTTCCATGATCTCTTAAAAGCCTAACGTCAATTCAGGATTATAAAATAAATGTGAACAACAACTCACTGCTATGCCTTTCTATTCTTATTGCTCCCTGCTAGCAGCCCTGCAGCTCATCTGAAGCAAGAAGGCAGCAATTTAAAAATGCACCAGCCAGCACCTAGGAGAGAAATCAATCATGTCAATACTATTAGACCACTGCTAGCAACTAGCTGTCTCACCTGAGACAGACTCTAAGATTTTAAGCAGTGTTTTGTTTTGTTGGGTTTTGCTTGTTTAAATCTGAAAATTATTTATCTCAAAAGGGAGTATCTCCTACCATGTGCTAACTAACACCACATGTTAAGGTAAAGCATATCTCAAACACAGAGACAAAATTGTGCAGAAATATGCCCCCTGTTAAGGTTCACCGTAAGAATTCTTCTTTAAATACGTGTTTAACTTCCAAGAAACATCCTTCAGGAACCACAGCGGGTAGTTAGCAGGCAGCACAGCAAAAGCAGTCACAAAAAGCATGTTTGTGCCAATAAAAGACAACACCCCTCCCAATAATTTTATACATATATATTTCCCCAAATCTGAAATAAACAATTATTCCTCAGATCAGGATTTAAACCTCAGTAACCAGCAGATACCACAAGAGTCACCATTTAGTCAACAAGTCATGTGCAGCATGTTGGCAGCAAGTTTAGAAGTATTTTGGGCTATGGGAAATCCGTCTCTGGAGACATGACACTGCTGACATGCACTGACACTGCCTGGAGTGCTCACCAGGAGCCACAGCTCTGCATGCAGAGTTAATTCACAGCATATTACAGAAGGATAAAAGAATCATGACAAACCAAACCAGCAGCACTAGCAGCAGCGTGTGTTATGTGTTTGCTTTCCTACAGAAGTGCTCCTAGTTCAATATTGTAAAGTTACAGCATTGCTAAAAGCCTATTAACTAGCCAAGAATTCCTAAATATAGTGTTAATATCTACATGTACATTTTTGGTTTTTTCTCAGGTATTTGACTTACTTCATCGCATTTTCATTTACTACATGTTGCTGCAGGACAATGGAGTTAATAATTCCGATGGGGGGAAGGAGGGCAAAGAAATTACTTCCAAAATTGACATTTCAGTAAGAGAATCAGAATTTGCCTGCACCTCTGTTTATAATGCTTACACGGTTGATATCTTTCTTGGAGGAAAGATACTGTGAATTTTCAGCTCAGTACTGCATCAGAATTGCAGGCAGAAGAGTTCTCTGCTAAAATTCTCAAAACAGGACTGTGCAGAGGGGAAATACTCGTCCACCACCTTCACTAAAAAGTCCCAAACCATTTCCTCAACACATGATTCAAGGGTGGAATATTTTAATACAGAATTTGCTAAAAAAAGTTCCATAGATGTTTCCCACAGTAGGCTGTCCTTCTTTCTGCTAAGCATATTTACAGTAAAACTATTTTAAAACAAATACTCTCAGCAACGTAATTTATTATACAGATAAATAACAAACAACTCAGTAGGCTGTAACTCATGACATTAGAGAATTTCTCCAGAACAGGACTAAACAGCATAGTAGTTGCCAGAGTTCAGTTTTTAAAATGGACATGGTTTTAAGTAGTGTTAGTACCTACCAGTATACTGCCTGAAAACATCCACATTGTTCCTATTTAACAGTGTTACACACAAATTACTTAATACAAAAAACCCAAAAACATGTACTTGAAATAGAGGAGGAGAATCCTCGTGTAGCATGTAGGTTCTTATTTCTCAGTAGAAAAAGCCCTCTTCATCAATGGTGGGGGTGCTTTTCCAACATCAAATGTCATTTCCAGTGGAGGATTATTAAGACAGCACCAGTCAGGTATGCGGCCTGTCTGGTTGTAATATTCTTTGGACACAGACCGACTCCCAAGTATGTCCTGAAGTGCTCCAAAAATGGCTCCTACAATATTGGGGGGCAAGGGGGAAATGTTTCATTAATTTGATTTACTTAATTGCTTTTTCTACTTCCCATAAAGAATCTCAACTGCTTTTTTTCAGCTCTGTCCCCATAATTAAAGGGATTAAAGGATATAGCCCCATTCCTTTTCAGTAGCCCAGCTGGTCTCAAATTGCTTCCATTTATGTCCTCTGAAAATACCTGAAACCAAGAACCATCGAGTCCATGCTGACAGCAAAAGCAGCTTCTTACAAGAAAGTTTCCTAGAAGTTTTTGTTTTAAGCACTTCAGACAAACTACCTTGTGTTTAAGGGAAGTTCTTCTCCCCTAGAAAGGGTGCCACACAATACCTGTAAAAAGTTACACAAGCTGTGAGACGATTGAGGCTGCAACAGCTGACTAGCACTGCCATAGAAGAAAACATCAGAGAGCTTGGTGCATATAAATCACTCTTATTTGCTAATCCTAAAAGTAGGACTCAAAAGGTGTTAAAACTAAGTAAATGTTTATAAACATTTACATTTCAAACTATATGGATATAAAATCTACCTTTAAAGTTAGTTCTTCATACAGACCAGATGGGCTCAGCTTATTAACTGAAAGTTTAGAAAAGCATGAATTCTTACCAACTTGAGAACCTTCCTGAAAAGTGGCTAGCAACAGAAAGCCTTTCTTCTTCCCTAACTTGGAAGTACACCATCCAAAAAATCCACCACAAGTTGTATTTATTACTTGTGGACAGCATGGGGAGTTAGCAGCCTCTGGCCTCTATAGCTCACAGCTTGTCGGTCAGTAATTAAACTTGCTCTTTCAATAAGCAGACCTTCCACACACTGCAGGTTTCTGCTCTGCCCAATTTACTGGTGCCACCCTATGACGGTAGCCCTGTACTGCACTTGAATCACTGCACTTGAATCAACACCACCTCTTCCACACCTCCCTTTCAAATTGTTCATCACTGCTGTCACCTGGTTAAGGCTCCCATAACTCAGTGTCTCTTTCTGCCCTCCAGATGAAGCCTTTCTTCCAGAAGGGCATAACGATTCCACAGAGCTCCACTGCAACTTTATTTCAGTAGATCACCTACCTTTTACTGTTATTTATTCATTACAAATCCCACTTAGAAGGTTTGGTCTTCACTTTGTACCTTTCCTTAATAGTTGTTTTTATCCTTACCTCCCAGCCAGGCCACACAGTTGGGTTTGGCAGGTGGAGTGTGAATTCTGAAGGTTTTAGTGGCAAGTGCTTCTTTGTATTTTGGTTTCTCTACCAGGTATCTGATTTCAGCCATGAGCCTGTGAAGGAATCCTGGCAACATAGCAGTGCCACCAATAACTACCAAGTTCTCTGCTAGCTGCTTCCTGGTGTCTATTGGACACTAATGCAAACAGGAATAAAACCAAAAAAGGTCTGTTAGAAATTCACTCAAGTGTTTCTGCACACATCAATTGCTGTTTTTTCATACTTAGCTGAAACATAACCCACATTATTTTTAATCCACACTTCCCAAGAAAACCAGGCTTAAGGAACTTCCCAGCTGAGGCTTTTATGGGCATGCTGTGAGTTCCTCTAAAGCTCTTCAGCTGAGACAGGCCAAGATGACAGAGGACAGAGATACTGGTGACAGTAATTCCCACAAGTTCTGGGAGAAAATATGCCAGGCTCTTGTCCAGAAGAAATAACTCAGTGCTATTTAACATTTGGAAATTAAACATTTGTCCTTCCTCAGGACAAAGAGTGATGCAACGTAAATGCCTGAAGTACAGAGATGAGGGGTCCAGGCACAGTTCTCGTTAAACAATTTGTTTTCATAAGGAATTCTAATTGAAATGTTTGTCATGTTATCCAAGCTTAGGGCTCTCCAATAGATTATGTCACAGCAAACTAATTTAAATGGAATCAATAACTACAGGAAGTCAGCTTTGATTAAACATGCAAACACTACCACATAATGAAAATTTCCATTTACAATGGCTTTCTAATGCAATTTTTTACTAAACATGATAAGAAATGAAGTATTTGTATATGCCAGGAAAATTCTCCTCCATAGATCTAATGTACTGCCTGTAATAGAGATAGCCAAATTATTTTTATTTCATCTTAGACAAATCAGCAGCCTGCAGGACTCAAAGTCTAACTCTGAGCAAAACACCTTGAAAAAAAGAAGAAACAGAATACCTGTTTCAGTTTAAGCAGAATAATTCCTACAACACCAAGTATTAGCTAATCTTTCATCACTACACACAGAGAGCTCCATCCCCAAATAAATGCAAGCTAGTGTATTACTTTTGCTGAGAGGTAAGTACTATATTTCTTAGAGAAGTCCTAGACACAATGCAGTATACTGAACAGTAAGGAAGTGATCAAGAGTGTGTGACATATGCTGACTTACTACCCCACAGAAATTCATCATGTGGCAGAACCCTAGGAGTCATGCTGTGCTCATCTTTTTCAACCAATCACAACCTGCAGTCAGAAGGGTGTTACTCTAGAAAGAATCTACGCTGGAGGCATTCAAGAAATTGTTTACAATAAAAAGACACCTGAACAAGCGAATCCAAGATCAAAGTGGCCACAGATGTCTCTTCATTGTCCTGTTCAAACAATATTTCAACAACAGAATCTCTATGGAAAGACAGGAAATAAGTGTTAATGAGAAGCAATACTACACTGTGAGCTAACACAAACTAGAAATCCTAGAATCATAACTACAGACTTCCTGCTGACAATGCATCATCACTACTTCTGTCACACAAATGACGCAGGAAGCAGTGCCAGCAGGGAGGAGACAATGTCTCACTCATTTCACTGAACCCATCTAATCATTAATACTCCATTTCTGCTTCCACCATCCCCTCAGTCTGTTTGTTCTCATCTTTAAGTGTGAGCTCTCTGAAGAAGCTGACATCCCTTAATATAGGTTTGCACTGTGACCAGCATAAAGCCTTAATTTAAGAGACATTAAAAGCATATGCAACTGTTTCATTAAAATTAATTTTATGAAGATTCATGTGCTTTTAGGAGTGTTTATTCTCATAAACACTCTGCTATGGTATTTCTCACCTGATAGGGCCAACTACATGCAGGATCTTTTCTCCATCTAAAGGATAGTCCACATCCGGAGGTGGTGAAGGACGCTATAAACAAAAATGTAGGAACATTATTTTAGAAGCCAAAAAGGCTACATCCACTTCAAAGGACTAGGATAAGCTTCATCCTCCACCCACCTCAGCAGTGCCATCAATGTTGAATTTAGCTGCTTGGATTTTCAGTCCACGTTGGAGATCACTCACAAAACAAGTGCGAACTAAATAAAAGAAAGGGCAGAAGAGAGACTTTGTTGGGTCCTTTCATCATCAATAGGCAATAATTCTGCTTAATTTAGAGAAGAATACACACTTTAGGCCCTTGCTGATCCAGGACATTATCAAATAAATGCAAAGAAAAATGGTCTCTACACTTTGGCAGAATTCAGGTGCTATGTAGACTATGAGTTTAAATGTTACCTAAATTAATCTGACCTGCCGATCACAGGATATATACAGTAGTGTAAGACTCTTTCTGTGCTACTCTATCAAATGTGTCTATGAGCTACATCTTAACAATGCACAGGCTAAACCCGAAAGAGGAATTCAAAATGGTTTTAGTTTTGCTTTCAGAGAGGAAGAACACTGCAAGTAAGTAAGGAATATGGCAGAGAAGATGAAATAATTCCTACATGTAGAGTATTGCACACTTGCCATTATCATACTCCACTGCACAACTTAATAAACTAGAGTTTTATGACACAGAAAATTTTACCTTTTATATCCTCTACTATGTCTTCTGGAACTGAGCCTGAAATAAAAAAAGTAACTTAGAACCAAAGCTTTTTAAGTAGAAAGAGAATGAAAGGATTAAACTAAGTCTAAACTAAAATACCAAATGTAAGAATTTAGTATTTTATGCTGTATAGTATGCTGTTTCACTTTGACAGCAGCTATGAAAGACTTCTAAGGAACATTAAGAACAGAAATAAAATTTTGTCTTCTCTCAAAACAGACCGAAGAATTAGAATACTACTGAACTTTTAGCAGTCTTCATTCAAACCTGCTGCTATGAGTGGCTTATCATTAAACATGGAGAAAGAAAACCATGGAAGTAGATCACATAGGATGCAGTGAATACTAAATGCATTTTATTAGCAAGTTCACAGCACACAGGCTACATCAAACAGACCTTACCCATCACAGATGGAAGGCTTTGTCCTTTGGCTAATCCTGTATCAACTGTGCACTGCTCCAACAACTGATACTCCAGCTCCCTAAAACATTGCACATAAGTTAAAGACATCTACTAACTCAAGCTGATTCTCTATATCATGCTTAAGGGACAGTATTTTTTCCTTCAATTACATTCTTCTAAATACACAGCTTTTACTACACTAACAAAAGCCAAACACTGGTCAATTTAAAAATCAGATGCTGTCACAGCAAGTTATGATTTAAGTCATGTTTAATGGGAATCTTTGCTCATTAGTCAAAGATGAACTTTCACAAATAAATCATTAGTAACCTGGAACGTGTAAGTGTGAACTTACTTGTGTATAGCCTTTCCTCCCAGAGGAAGAGAACCCCAGCAGCTCAGAATCGGAATTCCCTCATATATCTACAGGAAGATAGGAAATTCTCTGGTTTTGAGTTTTTGGTGTGCTGGAATTAAATGCTTTTTCCCCTCAACAATCACTTGCAATAGCTATTGGAAATACTCTACAAGTGCTTTTCTCCAAAGCTAATTTCCAGTATCTAATGGCTGAAGTGACTAACTCCCTTCCCAAGTTTCAACGGAATACAGATTTCACCTGTCAGATGTGAAGAGATTCCCCAAGTCATGGCATCCTATAGTCAAAAGCCACATTGGTTGATCTGTTCCGATTACGTTTTTGGACACTTTAAGTCTATAAAACTATCATCTTGTCATGACAGCCTTGTTGCTGAAAATTTTGTTTCTGTATTATTAAAGGATACAGGCAGCACCAAGCTTTCTGTGTATCCACAATCTAGAACCATGGCAGAATTGATCCCAAGCGTCAGGAGAGACATTAGATGACTTGGAGCAAACAAAACTGAAGGTACCTACATGGAAACCAAAAAAGACAATTAATGGAAAGGTGGGGGTAGAAAAAAAAAACCAACACTCAAAGCACGGATGCTTTCCCTAAATGTCATATTAAAAGCAAAATACAAACAACTGCACCTTGAGGCCCATTTCTAATTCAGCATTTAAGAGAGTGTAGTAATGAATAAAATACTACAGGATTCTAAATTCTATGTTCACCTTCTTTGTGGTAAATATCAGTTACTTCAGTAGTAATGAATCTTGGAATGGACTTCTAAGAAAAGCGGGTGTCAACTACAGAACTTATCTGAACTCATAGATCAGGTTTCCTATTGTCATTGAAAATAAATTTAAGAAAGAAAAGCATAGCTACTTGAAATGTTGTATAATGACAAGAAAATGTGAACAAAGCTGCCACAAAACCTTAAGACAATGTACTGTTGCACACAAACTCACAGAAGCGGCTATTTACAATGCTCTAGCAACAGCAATGTGGAAACTCAAGTCAAAATTACACAAGAATTACTTACTTCTCCCACAATTCCATAAATCACATACCCTAGATAACAACAGTTACCGTAAAGGAACACCTTGAAGTGTGAGTTGTAGGAGCAATTTCAATACATCCTGCATTTAAGGGCAACATTACTGATACTTAGCCCAGAGACACAAGTTATAATATTGACCATGTATTAATATGCCACTCGTATTCTTTGCATCAAATGGAAATACAAGCCAGAGAGAACTAACTTCACATCAGTAGTAGCTAGCTTCTTAGCAAGTTACAAAGTTTCTCCATCAAAATACGACTTTCCAAGTAGAATCACACAACAGTTTGGGTTGGAAGGGACCTCCAAAGGCCGTCTAGTCCAATCCCCCTGCAATGAGCAGGGACATCTTCAACTACATCAGGTTGCTCAGAACCACATCCAGTCTGGCCTTGAATATCTCCAGGTATGGAACATCTACCACCCCTCTGGGCAACCTGCTCCAGTATTTTACTACTCTCACTGTCATATTTTACAACCAATTTTGCATGGGAGTGCTTTATCTGAGACATGTTTTTTTTTTTTTTTTCTGTAACAGAATTAGATTAAAAAAAAACAAAACCAAACACTGAAAATACTGACTCTGGTAGAAGGCATGAGATTTGCTGACAGAGCACTAATGAGTGTTTAAATAGAGATTCTGGCTTCAGGCAGTGCTCAATCGGGATTATTGGATCTGTCTGGAACACTGAGATGTCAGCTGTATTTTTGTACAAAGAGAAACCTTTTGGATTCTTGTTAATAGCTCCTGTTTTGTGTCCTCATAAAAAGTCAGAATGAGACAAAAATGCCTTTTGTCCTATTTCCAAGCCCTACTCCCCCAGACAACCATCAGCTTTTTTTTTTTGTTGCATCTTCTTTATGCCTCTCTCATTCTTTTTGCAATATTTTCATCTCCTTGTCCACATCTGGTACTGACTGCAAGTAGAACTTCTACTGGCAAGTGCTATGCTGAACACATGGTGTAGTTAGGTGAAACATGTACCTCAAAATGCTTGAACAGGACTCTTGTGAGCGTGTCTCTGAAGTGTGAAGGGCACAAGACAGATTCTATGATCACAACACGACGGTCTCTGGGATTCACCAGCAGATGTCTAAAAAAAACAAGGCAAGTAAAACAAAACCGTTAAGTTTAAGCACGTATTATGAGACCTTATTTCCATATTGCATTATCCTCAAAAACCACAGACATTGGCATGTAGACAGCATTTTCAACAGCAGATCCCAAAGTCTTTTTCCCAAATTTAAAAACAACTCCTTCCTAAAAGAAAGTTAATGAACTGAGTTACAGAAAAGTTAATAGTTATCTGCCAGCAGGCTGTAGTTCTGAATATTCGTTCCACATTTCTAAATCAATGTAACAAAACAACACGGGCATGGACACCTTACCCTAGACCATGTCGCCCAAGGCTCTGTCCAACCTGGCCTTGAACACTGCCAGGGATGGAGCATTTACCACTTCTTTAGGCAACCTGTTCCAGTGCCTCATCACTCTCACAGTAAAGAACTTCTTCCTTGTATCTAACCTGGTATCTTACTCAACAAGACAGCAGTCTTCACTAAATATCACATCTCTAACACCTCTCAGTGTACTCAGAAAAGATTTGCAGGAGGCTTGAGTAACTAACATCCAAACATCACTTACCTGAAATATAGCATATGGATAAATTCCTTCAGATATGAATAGAGCTCTTCTGTATTAATATTATACTGAACAACTCTGATAGGCTGTAAAGTAAAAATATCCACAGTCATCTTAAACATGAGGCAGTGATTATATAAACACATACATGAGATATAAATATTTATATGAGATAATAAATTACATCTGAACATATATAATCTGACACATATAAACAAGTACTCAATCTTGCCTGATTTGCACTATGACCATAACAATGCATCTTATAAACTCATCCTATTACTAAAGTCCAAAGTTTATTCATGCTAATTTTCTGTCCTGGTAACTTACCACATCATTAGTTTTCCAAAGCTGCCATCCTCTAATGAAATTTAAAAAAAAAAGCAAACAAAACATAGCTAGGCAAAGAAATTTGTCAATAAATGCCTCAAACATTCAGGCTGATGAGTACCAAATAACATCCGCATTCGTACCACACTTAGGTGGTATCTAGTTAGAATAGCAGCACTTATAAGATAATGAAAAATAGCTTCTGAAGGACAGAAAACATATCTGCAAATTCGTTCTATACCGGAACATACCAAACATGATGAAGGTAAAACAGTTCAGACAAAACAGCTTACCTTTGTGACATCAGGTTTCTTTATTTCACTAGGAATAATGCATCTTGGCCCTGTTTCTCCTGCAAAACCACACCTGAAAGAAAATGTAGAAAACCTCACCACCTGAAGTCACCATTTAACATTGTGGGCCTAAGAACCATCA
Organism: Pezoporus occidentalis; assembly: GCF_034315485.1. Classification (NCBI taxonomy): domain Eukaryota; kingdom Metazoa; phylum Chordata; class Aves; order Psittaciformes; family Psittacidae; genus Pezoporus; species Pezoporus occidentalis. The sequence goes on along the minus strand of NW_026915791.1, from coordinate 3,607,953 downwards.
CAGAATAATCAATTAGGCATACTTCTGTGACTGCAAAGAGGTGTTTTGCCACAGCTTTTCTACCTAGCCATTTTGCACAAGAAAGATTTTGTACCTTCTTGCTGACTGCCCCTCAGTTGCACTAAACAAAACAATTTTTCTTCACTTCTGTAAGGACTGTAGTAATCAGTTCTGATCTGCCTCCTGCTTTTTACTGAATACAGTTTGTAATAATCCACATGCAACCTTCTTTATTGCCTGTTAAATTTCCAAAGAAATACCTTCCTGTATCCTCCACACAGGCACAGTTTTCACAGGCAAGATGAAGTTAGCCTGTCCTCTTTAAATCCCTATTTTTCTAAGATGCCTATTTAGAAGAAACAAAAAACAAAGACATGATGATCATGATCATGCAGGTCCTGTGGCCTATTTCACTGCTGACCAGCAACTGACACTTTTTCCCTATTTCCAGCTTTGAAATGCATTCCCTTCATAAGCGTCCTGGGCGATTTAAGGCATTAATGCCTCAGGATGACTGGTTACTACTCCAGGCTTCCTGACAAAACATGAGGGCTCTGCATCCAGCATTGATGCAACATCATCAAAATAGCAGCAATCCTAAAACAAATTTTTCAGAAACCCATCTGGTTTTCATAAAGTGACTGCACCTTAAAAGACACAGAACCATGGACTGAAGAAAGCAAAGAGAACAGAAATTCAATGTCTGATTTGAAGAAATGCAGCGCTTGACATTTGTTTTGTCGCTGCCACACCCATTAAGTACAAACCTCAGAAGACGACTACTAATAGGCTACTATCAGGCCTCTGGAGTTGGAGCACTTTAAATACTAAAGGTCAATTATTTATTTTGGTATTTGGCTGCTGTCAACGTAAAAAAAACTTAAACCAGATATAATTTAGAATTTAACTTTTGGTTTCTTTGGAATTCCAAATAAAGCCTGTATATGTGTATACACAGTTGTCCTCACCTGTCATCCTAGCAACTTTTGAACTTTTGGTTAATTTCAGCCTTATCTGGAAAAGGACAGATGTCTCTCATATAATTAAGTTGCTATCTCTCCTACAAGAATGAAGGCTGGAAACAGAACCTAAACCCACACTATTCAGGGGAAATGCTTTTCCATAAAACCATTTATTAGACAAATAATGCCCACGGGATAAAACCTCAGAAGTCCCCCAAAACTGGAAGAAAGCCCATGACAGGCAACACAACATAAATCCACAAAAAAGCCAATCATCAAATTGTTTGTTTCCATCCATGAGAGCTTTGGTAAATCCTCTCCATAACCACATCACAATAATTTTCACATAGAAAGCCTGCCTGCTGGACTGCGGTTACACCACCACTTGGGAAAAAAAAGCAAAGAAAACAATACAAAACCAAGGTGGGAAAAGAAACCCTGTTCCTGCAACTCCTGCCTCTTTCAACAAGCAGAGGAATCCTCAGGGCTTCAAGCAGGTAAACGCACCCACACAGACACAGGCAGAGGCATGAGCCTAGCCTAGTAAAAGTGGCGTACATAGAATCATAGGATGGTTTGTGTCAGAAAGGCCATTAACGCTCATGCAGTTCCTACCCCCCGCCACAGGCGGGGACAACTTCCACTAGACCAGGTTGTTCTAAGCCCCATCCAACCTGGCCTTGAACACTGCCAGAGATGGGGCAGCCACAGCTTCTCTGGGCAATCTGTGCCAGTGCCTCACCACCCGCACAGGGAATAACTTTCTGGTATCCCAATCTCCCCTCTGTCAGTTTAAAGTCATTCCTCCTTGTCCTACCTCTACATTCCTTTGTTAAAAGCCCCTCTCCAACTTTCCTTTAGCACCTTTGGACACTGGAATTGTGCTCTAAGGCCTCCCCAGAGCTTTCTTTTCTCCAAGCTGAACAACCAAACACTCACACCGTCTCCAGGGCAGAGGTGCTCCAGCCCTCTGAGCACCTCTGTACCCTCCTCTGGACTCCCTGCAACAGCTCCACGCCACCTTGCGTTGGTGGCCCCAGAGCATGACACAGTATTACCTGTGGGGTCTCACAAGAGCAGAACAGAGGGGGAGAATCACTTCTGTTGCAAGACAATATTTTTTTTCTTGTGTGCAGGCCACTTCTCCAAACAGGCCACTGAAACCCAGGCAGCATTTCCAGAGTATTTCAACCCTGGACGTGGGGCCAGATTGCTTAGGAATTGCTTAAACGGCCCCTTTTTCACGAGAGGTGCACGGACTAGGACAGGAGTGTGGAGGAAGCTGGGGGTTTCTAACGCAACGGAATACTCTGACGTGCTGCGGGCAGACGCACGGGTACATTTCTGGCTCATGAGATAAATGACTAAATAATGAGCACTTCTGCTTCGACCTTCAGTTACACTCGTTCTGTTTTATCTGAAACACGAGACTAGAAAATGAAGCTGGTTTTGTCGGCTTTGTACCACCACAGCAAGAGGGAGAGGAGAAAAACCGCCACACACGATTATTCATCCCTAAGGCACGCCCGCCCCGCAGCCGCGACACTGGCGAAGCCTGTCGCGACAGAAAAGGGGCAGGCGGAGCGGCACCACTTACTTGGTGAAGGCCTCGCCCAGGTCTATCACCACGGCGGTCTTTTCCCCGCCGCTGCCCAGGCCCTCGTACAGCGGCATCGCGACCTCCCTACTCCTCCAACAGCGACGCGGCAGGGCCTTTCTCCGGCGCGGCGCGGCGGGCCCTTCCTCCTCCCCGGCGCGACGGGCTGCCCGTGGCGCCTGTCCGCACGCTCGTCGCCGCGCCGGTGCCCGCTCTGCCGCGCTCGGAGGGGGGCCAGAGCGTGCCGGCAGCGGGCGTGGTGCGGCTTCCCTCACCTCCGCCCCGGTGGCGGGCAGGGGCCACCCGAGGAATGAGGCCCCGGGAGCAGGCGGGGGGGAGAGGAGCTGGGGCCGAGGGCGGCTCTTCCCCTGGGGAGACCCCGTTTCTGCGGCTCCTCCTGCCCGAGCGCGATGGCAGCGGCGCCTCGGTGCCGGGAGCTGGTCGAGCGTAAAGCCACGCTGAAGCGATCGCGTGCTGGAATCACAGAACCACAGAATGGTTTGGGTTGGAAGGGACCTTAAAGCTCATCCAGCTCCAACCCCTGCCCCGGGCAGGGACACCTTTCACTAGAACAGGCTGCTCCAAACCCCATCCAACCTGGCCTTGAACACTGCCAGGGATGGGGCAGCCACAGCCTCCCTGGGCACCCTGTGCCAGCGCCTCAGCACCCTCACAGGGAGAACTTTGTCCCGGTGTCTCAGTCTCCCCTCTGTCAGTTTAAAGTTATTCCCCCTTGTCCCATCTGTTAATGCCCTTGTCAAAAGCCTCTCCAGCCGCCTTTTAGTCCCTTTATGCACTTGAAGGGTGCTCTAAGGTCTCCCTGGAGCTTTCTCCAGGCTGAAAAAACCCTACTCAGCCTGTCTCTGTAAGCCAAAGCTTCATAATATAAGCCGAAGAGCTTAATAGTAAGATCTTCATCAATGAAAGGTGTCCTAAATAATACTGCTTGTCATCTGTATCGCCCTGCAACTTTATCTCCTAGGTGAGAAAAGGGAGTTTATAGCAGATAATGGCTAGAGGGTAATGAACTTCTGGGATTGCTTGAGAATGAGATTCCTAATGTAGTGTTTATTCTGCTCCCACCAACCAGCCCCCTTCCACTACCAGTCTTATGTATATCATTTTCCCCCAGTAACCACACCTGTAAAACCAGCTGCCCTTCAGGCAATTTTTATGCGTGTCCAGGAATGCAGCTGTGGGTCATATCTCCAAAAGAGCTGGCACGGGGTATTTGTCTCAAGTGCATGGGATCCATTTCTTCTTCAGGGAAGCAAAATAAGTATTGAAAAAGTACTAACTGGTGAGTGAGGTCTAGACATTCGCTCATTGCCAGAGAGCAAGCCAAAGAGCCTAAGGTCATACACATAGGAAGACAAGGGCACTAATGAAGCGAAAGGTGGATTTCAAGGTAGGCTGTTGTGACACTGATGTGGTCTGTTGCCACTGAACCCAAACTGCCTGAGCTGTGAGCCACTGTAACTGTTTGTAGGTGCTATGCTTCTCACATACTCTGTGGCTGCAGTGTTTGTCCCACATCCACACTTCCCATTTAAGATCTGTGAAGGTGGAGGTGTGTGGGAGAGTCAGATGATGAGTGGGAGTGATGTGAGACACCAGAAGTTGTCCCTGCCACCATCTGTTCTGTTGCTTGAGCAAACCTCTGCACTAGCCCGTTGTTAGAGGAGCCGCTCTACATAATGGCTTTCTTCTCTGCTCCTGTCACAGCCTTGTTGGTTCCCTCCTTCTGGTCTCCCTAAAGTCACCTGGGTCACAGTGGGTTCAAGAGGGTACAGCTGAGAAGAGAAGGTCCAGTGTGTGTGTGGAGCAAGAGTGTGGACTGGAGGAGCTGAAGCAAATGGGGCATCCTGGATGGGCTCTGCATATCAGGAAGACATGCAAGGAATCCAAGCAGGGGTTTGCAAGAAAGGTGTGAAAGGGAAGGAACTCTGCAGTGACAAACTTGGAGGAGATTCCTTGCAAAGCTCTTACTTCCCTCATAAAGCTGTTGTATCTCCTCTTCAGATTCTATCACATGACCCAATAGGAACCCATGTGATCTTCATATGACCCACCACCATTTTCCCACCCTAGCAGCTATCTCTGTCCTTGGAGAGGAAAACTGAGGAGCAAGAAGGCTGTAGTGGAGATGTGAGATGCAGAAACGGTGATGGGACCAGCACACAACTAGTGGGTTCTGGAGGAGGAGAAATCATTGCCAAGGCAGCAGCAGAGGATGCTGACACATGAGAAAATAAATGAACAAATGCCTGTAGCAATTAAACATGCCTTATGATTTTGTGTGGTTTCATGTTTTAAATTTTGGGGGTTTTGTTGTGGTTTTTTTTTCCTGGTTAGTATTTTATGCCGTTTAGAATATGAAAATGCAGCTGAACTTTAAAGCATATGGATACAATGATGTCTGACAATATGTTTAAATGTAGTTCTCAAAATGGAGCCTTAACTCTGCCATGTTTGAGCAATACCCCAATGTACCAAGGACACATGCTCAGTTGGAATTACACGTGTCTGAGCTGGGAATTACATTTGAGAATCCTTTTTCTATTTGGGCTTTCTGTAGGAAATGATCACAGAATTTTCCAAGTTCTCCTGGAGACATTCCAATTGGACACAAGAGGAATTTTTTTCACAATGAGAACAATCGGCTACTGGAATAATGTTCCCAGGGAAGTGGTGGATTCCCCAGTAGTGGGCACTATAATAAAAAAAAAAACAAAACACAAAATCATAAGGCAATTTGAACTCAGAATGTTTAATTGCTACAGGCTTTCCTGAATATGTAACTGTTGAAGAAACAGATGGTGATGCTAACTCATAAGAATTGGACTATAAATACATTCTAGATAACAATAATATAAATCATAGAATCAAAGAATCAACTAGGTTGGAAAAGACCTTTAAGATCCTCAAGTCCAGCCATTACTCCAGGACTGCCAAGACCTCCACTAAACCATGTCACTGAGTGCTTCATCTACAACTCCCCTTGTGCAGCTTGAGGCCATTACCTCTTGCCCTAACACTTCTTCTTTGGAAGAAGAAACCTATCCCCACCTCAACTACAACCTCCTTTCAGGTAATTGTAGAGAGCAATAAGGTTCCCCCTGACCCTTTTCTTCTCCAGATTAAACAACCCCAGTTCCCTCAGCCATTCCACATAAGACTTATTATCCAGACCCTTCACCAGATTCACTGCCCTACTCTGGACCCACTCCAGAATCTCAATGTCTTTCTTGTAGGGGCGCAGAACTGAGCACAGGATTTGAGCTGTGGCCTCACCAGTGCCCAGTACAGGGGGGTGATCACTGCCCTGGTCCTGCTGGCTACGCTATTGCTGATACAGGCCAGGATGCCGCTGGCCTTCTTGGCTGCCTGGGCACAAGCTGGCTCATATTCAGTGGCCGTCAATCAGCATCCCCAGGTCCCTTTCTACCAAGCAGCTTTCCAGCCACTTTTCCCCAAGCCAGTAGCATTGTGAAGAATGGGGTTGATTGAAGAATAGGGTTGTAAATGAATAACCTCAGGGATGTTAGGCTTTGTTAGCCACTATAGAGAAAAGGAAATTACTAAAATAAGCTTTGCCAGAATTGCCTGGTGATTACTTATATGACTGATACGACAACGATCCTAACACAAAGTGATGAAGAAATAACCACGAGGCTTCCAAAAGCCCACTACCACATTTTTATGTGCATATTGGAGGCATTCTCTAAAAGTATGATGTAATGTATGTAATCTAATGAATATGTATGTTTAAGGACAATATAATCACAGCCTGGTTGATGCTTGGATGAGACACACTTGGAGGAGTGATCCCCCATGTCTCCTGGTGCCGCAATAAAGAATACCTGCTTGTCAACTTAAAACTGTGTTGGTGAGTTCCTGGAGACTTCTCTGGATCAATTGCATGGGGTGGTTGTGGCCCAAATGTAGGACCTAGCACTTTGCCTTGTTGAGCCTCATACCACTGGCCACAGCCTGTCCAGATCCCTCTGCAGAGCCTTTCTTTTCTTCAGCAGATCAACACTCCCAGCCAACTTGGTGTCATCCGCAGGTTTGCTGAGGGTGCACTCGATCCACTCATGCAGATCATCAGTGAAGATATTGAACAACGCTGGCCCTAACTGAGCCCTGAGGCACACCACTAGTGACCAGTCGCCAATGAGATGTGATACCATTTACCACCACTCTTTGGGCTCTGCCATCCATCCATCCATCCAGTTTCCAACCCAGCAAGGAATCTACCTATCCAGGCCATGAGCAGCCAATTTCTCCAGGGCAGTGCTGTGGAAGACAGTGTCAAATGCTTTACTTAAGTCCAAATAGTAGACAATGGCCATAGCCATTGAACATACATAATGGAGATAATTATTCACAGTCTAATTAAGCTAGCAGAGTCGTGTGGCCTGGAGAGCCCTGCTCTTTGCTGCCTTGAAGCACTGGCAATTCTGGGTGATTGCTGGCATCCTGCTCCTCCTGATTGTTGGGCTCTGCTGGTGCCTCAGGAAAATAACTTCCTAGCCTTTTATGGCCCTGAGATTATTGTCATTAAATTATTTAATAGCTCAAACTGGAAGGACCTATGAGTATTATCAAGTCCAACTCTTTTCTTGCTTGACTACTTAAAACTAAATCATAAGACTAAGACCATCATCCAGATGCTCCGAACTTTGACAGGCTTGGTGCTGTGAGCACTTCCTAGGGGATCCTGCTCCAGTGATCAAACACCCTTTGAGTGAAGAACCTTTTCCTAATGTCCAGTTACTTCCCCTGACACAGGTTCATTTCATTTCTTCATGCTGTACTGCTGGTCACCTCCCTCTCTACTGGCCCTATTAAGGGACTTGTGGACCATCATGAGGGCACCCCTCAGCCTTCTTTTCTCCAAGCTGAACAACACTTGTGACCTCAGCCACTTCGCCTATGTCTTGCCATTGCGACCCTTCACCACCTTGGTCCCCATCCTCTGGACACAAGCTAGTAGTTTTATGTCCTTCTTATACTGATGCGCCCAAACTGTACACAAGAAACTGGAGGTGGGGCTGCACCAGTGCAGTGTCCAGTGGGACCATCAACTCCCTTACCCAGCTAGCCTTGCTGTACTTCATGCACACCAGGGCACAACTGGCCCTTTGCAGTGCCCGTGCACACAGCTGACTCCAATTTGCCATCAGTCCAAACCCAGACATCTCTTTCTGTAGGGCTGCTCTGGTGCTTCTCATTCCCCAGTGTGTGCATATAACCAGGATTACGCCATCGCAGGTGAAGAATCCCGTGCTTGCTCTTGTCGAATCGCACTGTTTGTGGTTGCCCAGCTCTCTTGTCTATCCAGATCTTTCTAAGTAAGGCCTCTCCACCCTTGAGGAGTCCACAGCTCATCCTAGGTTATTAACACACCTTTGGTTCCTGCATCCATTTATAAAAAGCGTGTGTGTTTTTTTTCCAGCTATACAGTGTTTATCACAGTTATCCAGGCTGTAGCTGCGCCAGGGATGGCTGCTCTAGGAGGGTCTCCGTCCCCTGAGAAGTGGTGGGCAATTTTCCACACCATCGCGGGGGTTGCGAGGCTGAGGCGGAATTTTAATGCCCAAAACCATAAAACAAGAGCCGGCTACAAAAACCCAATCACGCCCAACGTGGGGCTCGAACCCACGACCCTGGGATTAAGAGTCCCATGCTCTACCGACTGAGCTAGCCGGGCGCTATGCGTATGCGCCCTCCCCGTGCCCTCCAGGATATGTCGCGCTGATGTCAGCGCCCCACCGCCTACCCCGCTGTGGGCGGGCCTAATTGGTTTGTGTGGAAGCCAATAGGAGCACGTGTTGTTGGGTGGTGAAGCGTGGGAGGCAAGCCGGGCGCGCGGGGGCGCTGTGTCCGGTTGTGTCTGTGCGCCGCCGCCATGAGCTCCATCGGTACCGGGGTGAGTGCGGCTTGTTCGCTCGGCGTGCGCGGACGGCAGCGCGGCCATCCGGCTCGGTCCGGCGCCGGCAGAGGGGGCCGCTTCGTGTTGGTGGCGAGCGGGGTCCGGGTCGGGGCGAGCAGCCGTCTGCTGCGCTCTGCCCCGCCGGGCAGCGCGGCCGCCGCGGGGCTGGCGGGGCGCGGGGAGCCTCACGCCGCGGAGGGGCCCGGGCCGGAGCCGCTGCTGAGTCACTGCGGTTCGTTAGGCGGGGGAAACCAAAGGTGGGGGCGGGGCTGCTGGCTCGGGGGTGAGTGGCGTCCGGACTGGGCCCCTGGGTAGGGGGTTTGTACCGTCAGCGGCCCGGTCCGGGCGGTGGGAGGGTGAAGCCGGCCCGGAAGGGTCTGCCGCCGCTAGAGCAGTCTCGGGGCTGAGCCTGTGCTGCGGGCGGGGGGCGGCCGCTGAGGGGCCGGTTTTACGGCACGGGGTCCCCGTGGGCTGGTGGAGTCCTGACGAAGCCGCCTTGGTGGCCCTCGGGCCGGCTGTTGGCTGCTACCTGCGGGCGCCGCAGCGTCCTGCCGCTACCCAGCGCTGTTGTGGGTGGCTGTGGCGTGTGTGAAGCGGCTGCGTGTGTTCGGCGGCGGGTCCTTCAGCTCCTTCTCGGAGCCTCCTGCATTCTCTGGCCTTTGGTCCCTACCCATAGCTCTGTTCTCGCACAGGTCTTGGCCGGCTAGTGAGCCAACCTCCTGTGCATAAGAGACTTTTCAACATTTCAAATATATTCCTGTTAACAAGCATCTACGACTTCAAAAATTACAAGATATATTCAAAGGCACACAGAAAGTTTCCTTAGGTTTCAAGTACTGTTTAATTTATGATGATTTCAGGCCTGTGCAACGTCTGCATTAGTGGGGTTTGAGGCGTGGGTATATCCAGCATTGATGGAGTGACTTGCAGTGAGTGTTTACTCGGTGTTCATACGTCTAATGTAAGGGGGCAGTCTGCTTCCGGTGCTTCATAGCCATTGTCATGCAGGTGACATTGCGTTTTTTTAGCAAATAGACTTATGAAAATACTGGGATATAATGTGTTTGGTTTTTTTTCTGAGAAGTGTGTTTTCTTCTTCAGTATGACCTGTCAGCTTCCACGTTTTCTCCAGATGGCAGAGTGTTTCAAGTTGAATATGCTATGAAAGCTGTGGAGAATAGTAGGTAAGATACAAATATCTGCCTCTCTCTCTGTTTACTGGCCTTACTTAAAGTGGAGCCATTGGACTAGACAATGACATTGCAGATAAAATTATGTGGCTAGAATTAGTTCTGAACAACTGTGTCCCTGGGTTCATTTCAGAGGCTTCAGATTAAGTGTAAAATTAGTATAATCGCTTTTGCTTGCTAGAAATCAGTTTTTATACTTGCTAGGAATCACTTTTCCTTGGTAGAAACAGATATGTTGGGGAGAATGTGCAGGAGGGCAGTAAACTTATGTATGCTAAAGGCAATGAAAAATGTATGCTTAGGGGCAAAATCTGACTGCAGGTCTTATTATTGTCAGTAAGGTGTTTAGCTGATACAGCAGTTTGGTTTTTTTGATCCATAAAAACCATTCTATGGATGTGAATTGCACTGAAAAACTAACATGCTCAGGACTTCGTAAACTTAGAACAACTTTATATGTATTCCTCAAGAAACAGGACATCTTCGCTTCTCTGTGAGTCTCTCTTTTCCCTCAAGTATATGCAAAGGAATGCCATAAAGTGAAAATTCCAGCTAAGCTGTGGTGGCAGTGAAATGAGCAATCAGGAAAGCATGGGCTAGATCCATCCAGGTGTCTGGTTGTAGCCACATAAGGGTTGGTGAAGTATTTCTTGTATGCCATGGTGTAATTTATGCCCAATGATGCACTTCTTGAGAGTTAGAGAAAGAGTTGACACATCTTGTAGATACAGTGAATTTACTAAAAGGAGAGGTTAAACAGCCTGTGGTTTTCATACCAGTATCATTCAGATCAGTGATGGGGCAGCAGCTATGCAGTCATGCCAAACAATGCCACCACCACATATAGTTCAAAACTATTTGTACAGGGACTTCTGGCAGCCCCTCCTTCTTTGTTTTAGAAAATGTTTGTAGGTTTAGTGAGCTTTAGCCCCCCCCCCCCCCCCCGCTTGTATTTTGTTAATTCTCTGTTACATATTCCTCACCACAGTTCTGTGTGAGAAACTTAGATTTATCTTTGTCTTTCAGCACAGCAATTGGGATAAGATGCAAAGATGGTGTTGTCTTTGGAGTAGAAAAACTAGTTCTGTCCAAGCTTTATGAAGAGGGTTCCAATAAACGTCTGTTTAATGTCGATCGACATGTTGGTATGGTAAGGTGCTATTTAATTTTAGTTTTTCATCAGTTGAAAGGGACCATCCTCAAAAGTAGAAATCTGTGGAGTATCAGTAAATAGATTAAGAAAGTAATGTTTCTGTGTACAGTGCAAAAAATGCCAGTGGACTTATTTACCATTTTCTGTAATTTATTCTTGATTGCACATATGTATAAAATCCAAATTTAAAATGGAAGATACACATATTTTGAGACTGGTTTTAATTATTTTAAAATGCTTTTCAGCATTCCAGTTGTTTAACCTTGACTGTAAATACAAACGCAGGCTTTAAAGTGCTACTTTTCTATACAGCTAACAAGTTGTGTTACAGAGAGAAAATGCTGTGTATGAGATTTTCTTCTCAACAGTGTGGAAGTTGATTGAATTTTTTAAAGTCTAGTGTATGGGTTGCTGGCTGATCCATAACAGTGATGTCAGGATGATACCAAGTAGTGGTTACTGTGTGACAAAAATGCCTGAAACCATCTGTTGAATATATATTACTTGAAAGAATAGTGATTGAGTTAGTATAGTTGTGTTTGTGTTAGTATAGTTATGGCAAATTGTAAGATGCTATTTAACATGAAGATAATTTTGCTTATTGATTTTACCAGAGAAAAAAAAATTGATTCTGTATTAATATTGACACGTTTTGAGCTTCTAAGTGATGGACAGTTTGAGTGAATTTACTTGTAGCACTGCATAGAGTTCAGTAAAGATGCTGGTTAAACTGCATAATTAGACTTTTGTCCATGAATTTTATTAAGTTTCTGCAAGGTCTGTTTGGCCTACCTAATGCCAATTCTCATTTCAGGCAGTAGCAGGACTTTTGGCAGATGCTCGTTCTTTGGCAGACATAGCTAGAGATGAGGCTTCTAACTTTAGATCTAACTATGGTTATGATATTCCACTTAAGGTAAGAAATTGGCTTTTTTGGCTTTCTTAGTCTTGATACAGATAATGAAATTTCATTACTTCACGTTCACTTATTTCTGAAAATAAGGGTTTCCAATGTTTTTCCCTCTTTTGCTTAGCATCTTGCAGACAGAGTGGCTATGTATGTGCATGCATACACACTATACAGCGCTGTCAGACCTTTTGGTTGTAGGTAAGTCTTTCAGACTTATGCTATTTGTAAGTATCTTTTATTTTGCAATTGCTGGAACTACTTTGGTTGTCTGATGCCTTTCTTTTTTTTAACTTGGAGTTAGTAACCTGCCATTCATCTTGTAAACAGATTTCCTTTCCCTTCCTTTGTGCGTGTAAAACCTTAATTAAAGAATACAGATTTGCATAGTAGTTTGCCAAGCTTCTGTATAGATTGCCAGTTTGTCCCTGAATTTTAAAGTTAAAAAGTTGGTACTACTAAGCCCATGACAGTGATGCATGCAATTTTCTTCTGCAATCATCCTGCTTGTCCTGATGTAAAAGAGTAGGTTACAGCTACTATGCAGTTCTAATACAAAGGGACTAATACACTGTGATCTGCTGTCTAGTTACAGATAGTAAAAGGTTTCTGGCAACATGCAGGTGCTTGGCTGTCATGGTAACACTAAACTGTTCAGACAAAATGCTTAATAGAAAGTAGCAGGTCAGTTGGAATTTTGCTCCTGGAAGAATGTAGGAAACCTGAGCTGGTGTAGTCTCTGTAAGAGATAGAAGAAATGTTTCTAATTTCACTTTTCTCCTCCAGTTTTATGTTGGGGTCCTATGATAGTGATGATGGTGCGCAACTGTACATGATTGATCCATCAGGAGTTTCATATGTGAGTTTGTCAAAAATATTTCCATCTTGGCATAAATTCCCCTTTTAAAAGTTCCTAGTTAGGAAAAATAGTAAGTTTTGTTCCAAAAGAGCTTACAATTTTTTTTTTTTTCTTTTTACCTGGGCAGATCTCTGATGAATCATTGCTCAAAATGAACAGAGCTGGTTTTTGCTCATTTGCATGTCCTTATTAAACACACATTGTGTATTTCTTACAAGTACAGTCTCTGAGAAATTAGTTTTGAATCTTGCCTCTCAAATTTGTGAGTTTATTCCCCCTGGCTGTAGCTGGTAAGTCCAAGCACTGCCTCAAAAGGGCAAGTGTTGTAGTAATACCCTGTTCACTGAATACTTTGGATAAGAGAGAGCTTCAGCCAAGAGGGGCCTGCTGTTACTCAGCACTGGTTGCTACACCAAAAAGTCAAATCAAAGTAGATGACTGTTGTAAATTGTTGTGAGTGCTGCCTCTGCAGCTGTGTTTTACACCGGATGATACATATTCCTACTGTTCAGTTGATATTTTTAATTTTCTTTCAATATATCCAATACCACAGCTGTTGAGGGGAATATAAGTGCTTAATTTTTACGTGCTTACACTTCAGTATATTTTCATAGTAGGCAGGAGTTATTTGTTTTGGGGTTTTCTTGATCCTGTAGAACTACCTGTTGCAACAAATTGTTTCTGTGTGGGAACTACTGAGCACCTTTCAGTCAACAGTACTTAATCTACTAATTGGGTTCTACTCAACGCTTTGGGACAGTTTACTGTGTATTAGCTTCTTGCTGTATGAGTAGGGTGGGGGCTGTCATATGCTAAGTGACAGTAAGAACTGTAGAAGGCTTAATATTTAATCAATTTTGCCTGTTTTCTTTTTTTTTTTCCATAGGGTTATTGGGGGTGTGCCATTGGTAAAGCCAGGCAAGCTGCAAAAACAGAGATAGAAAAACTTCAGGTATGACGTTACAGTTTTGTTGTGTTGTTTCAAGACAGATACTCCAAGCTTATTATGTTACCTTTTTGGATGCCTAAAGCATATAAAATACAGGAGGAGCAGATGGAATATTTCCTTGTATGCTGTAGGACATGGCTTAGCCTCTATAATAGCAGTATTCCTCAAGTCTCGTCCTTGGGCAGTAAGTAGGCTAAAGTGCTTAAATATACACTCCCATGCATGCCAGCAAGCAAAGTAATTAAGTGAATATAAAAGTTTTTTCATTCCGTATGAAAACCTTAGGGCAGCATTGTACAGGGTGGTGTATCTATTTTTTCCAAAGGTGTTAGATGATCCTTTGGTTTAAAAAGTTACAAAAAGCTGGGAAAGTGAGTGGAACTGCAGAATGCTGAGCCACTGGGATGTTACAACTCTGAAAATGTAGTGGAAAAAATAAAATCCTTGCCAGGTCAGACAGTGTCTCCCAGCTGGCTAGTGTTGAGGTGCTGTCTTTTTTTCAACAGATCTGTCAGCTAGTTGCTGCTGACTGTAATGTACCTTTCAAAACATCTTTATATGCCTGATGAGAGACTATAGTGCTGTGAACAGTAGAAAGAGTATAAGTGTATGGTACACCATTATCAATACCAAAAAGAGCTGTTTCTGTTCAGCATTTCCAGCTTGCACAATATTATAACCTGTCAAGGGTTACAAGGAGGTTCTGTGAGTGCACAGCAAGAAGTTTTGTAGCCTTCTGAAGGAGCATGCAAACAGTTGGCTGTGTAAAAGTAGTCTCTGGAGAGAAGACTATTGAAAGGTATTCATATGTGCCTTAAGCTGATTTAGAACTATGTTAGAATCCTGACAGGTTTGTGTCTTCCTCTTGTGTTTTCATGTCTGACACCCTTGGAATGGGACAAAATCCCACTCCTGATCTGACTGATGTAATTCTTATTTGATACTTATCAAATAGCATCTTATTTATAGATTTGGTCTGCAAAAGTCCATCACAACTATTTCTGGAAAGGTTCAGAATTCATATGGTTGGTAAACTTTTAAAAATGGTCTGGTTATGGTGCCGTAGAATCATAGCTGAAAAATTACAGGAAACATTAGTGTTCCTAGACTTGATTTATTCAGTTTTGAATCTGGTCAGATGCTGGAATAATAAATTAAAAGAAAGAAGCCTACAAGATCATCTGATCTTGATACTGGAATTTTGGCATCTGGGAAATCATAATTTGAATTTGTGTGTGTGCAGATTGGCAGAAAGATAGTGGTATGTTGGGTGAAATATAATCTACCCCCAAAAATTATTTTCTGTGCAGTGCTGGGATTTTCAAAAACCTCTTTTACTGACTGATTTCTGTACAGCTAACAAGTATGTGCATAGTTTGAATTTTACAGTAGTGTCTGCAAAATCTAGTATGTAGGGACAGTGGTGGACCATATGGCCTAATTGCACTGACTGACTTACGCGTTATTTACAGAATGTCTTCAGTAATGCGTATGATCTTGTCACAGCAATGTGAAGCGAGTCCATTCTTGCATGCTGGTGCTTTTTGTTAATTTAGACTGGGTGGGTTTCCAGGTCAGAATTAATTTTGATGAGATGAATTTGTCAAAACTAAAATGGGCGAAAGAAGTACAAAAGCTGTTGTGGGTGATGCTGCCTACAGCAGCCTGTCCATGTAAGCTATCTTCCTGTGGAAGAGATGACTACAGGTGAAAAGTAAGAGACAAGCAGGTAGTCAGAACTTTACATCCACTTACAGAACTGCTCTGCAGAATGTGTTTCTGGGAAGGGGACACAGTGTGCCAAATCCTCATGTGTAGCTGAGGGTGCAAGCAGAAAACACTGCACTGATCACATCTGTTGCATTGTATGTGGATGTCTGGTATCTTCAGCTGTGGGAAAACTTGTGGTCCTGTGGAGACTACTTTTACAGTGCTTCTCATGCAGCCTTGATGCTATGTACAACTTTTTGACACGTGTGTGTGTGTGTGTGTATATACATAAAATCATAGTTAACTCCTGTTAACAGTGTTTACTCTTAATTGTCTGCTAAATTAACATACCTGGGATAGGAAACAGGTAACAGCAAAAAATCTATTTACTTCTCTCCTGTAAATATTTGTGACAGTAGGAGACTTTTCGGTTTTCCTATTTGACTGCTGACTTTGTATGTATTGATACATGTAGTAATTTAAATGTATGACACAAGTTATATTTGTACACAGCAGCCAGTGCTGTCTGTGCTGTGGATTGAGCGTCACAAATGAAAGGGCTGGGGCAATGAGTCTCTGCTTAGGAAATTTCTTGGGATGGGACTGTGACGTCTGTCTGACCAGGCACAGGCACTGCTTCTCTGGCCAGAACATGCACAAAGGAGTGTTTTCATCTTAATTCCTTCACTGGTGTCTCAATTAGCTTCCACCCTATGGTTTTGAAAACACTCGGGAATTGGAAGAGATGGTAAACTGCATTAATGAAATACAGAACATGAATATAGAATATATTGCTACTTCATAGTCCAGAAGAGTTGACTGACAAGACATGTGACCTACAAAACAACTTTATTATGTCATGGGAATTGTCATGAGGCTTTGTTGTGATTAACTGTGAAGCTGTTGAAAGACACTGACAGAACAGTGAGAAAATGTAAGAGATGCCAATGCCTTGCTTAGGCATGCAGCTCTTTAACACTGGAACAATATTCTCCACTTGGGACGTTACTCAGAAGTCAGAAATTGCTTGCATAAGATGTTGGTAAGACCGAAAGTATTGCTATACTGCCTAGAAAGGGTATGAATATTCTGTATGAAAATAGGATGCCTCCCCCATACTGTATGTATAGTTATTTTGTCAGTTAATCACAAAGCAGCAAACAAGAAGTCAGGCTTTTACAGTGCTAGGGTTATCTGTTTCCAGCTGATGAATGCTTTAAACTGGGGAAGTTTCCAAGAACATTTTTCCACAGAATCTTTCAGTTGGAAAATTCTTCACTGTAAGCATGACTTGCATATAGTAGGCTGGAAGATGCACCATAGAGAATAAATTTAGTTATAGTCTTGCCCTTTTTATCCCTACTGAATAGTAAGCTCATTAGGCATGTGGGCAGCCATGTGTATTCTGGCCTTTTGGAAATGGAAAATAGTATATTTTCTCAAGCTGTGTATTTTTTGCCTGCAGATGAAGGAAATGACCTGTCGTGATGTTGTTAAAGAGGTTGCTAAAATGTAAGTCTCCAACCTGTTTTTCCAACTCTACAGCAGTCTCTGCTGGTGAGCTTGCGATGGTTTCAAACTGAAGCTATTCCTTTTCAGTTGGATATCAGGTTTTATTTCTACTAGATGAGTGCGCACCCTGACTGTAGTATCTGCTGCTATTAATGTTTATTTTTTTCTTACGAGAGGGGAAATGCTACTCAGTATTGAAAATGCTGAAGGATGTGAAAAATACACCTTTTGATCTCATCCGTTACTTAACGGTGGAACCAGTGGATTGAAGGTTAAATTGAATAGTCACTGATTTTTAAAATACATAAACCAGATGACAGATGGTGGGGGAAAACTCCTTGGTGTCCTGATTCTGAACTGAGTTGTACACTTTCTTATGTAGACTGAACAATGAACTGATGCTTCACGTATTAAGTCATGGTTCAAAAGTAAAGCTGAGGACTTGGATCCAGCCTTCCCGTTTGCCTAAAAAAAGACTTGAGTGCTTAGGAAAGCAGCAGAGTTAAACTCCTTGTTTAAAGATGTGTCTAGGGTATAGCTGGTCTCATTTAAATGATAAAGCTTGATACCACATGAAAAGACTGGATATACTTTATTTGCTATTTATTGGTGCAATTTAGGACAACTCTTCAGTGATACAGTTGCCTGTAGTCACTCACACTATCTCATGAACTCTGTGTGAGGATAGTGTGCTTACAGAGGAAAAAAAGGTACCATTCAGTGACTTGTGTATTAATGAGGGAAAGAAAAGGAGAGGCTTTCTGCTTGGTAGAGCATGAATTGGCCAGTAGTAAGAGTATGGAAAATAGTCTGTGAATTAGTATCTCTTCAAACAGATGCAAGTATCATTTCAGCTATCTACAATACTTCATTTTAATGCACATATTCTGTGCTTGTCATAAATACAGTAATCTGTACCTGGAAAAATGTAATATCCAGCATTTCAGGGCTTAAAAGGAAATAGTAAACATGCTTCTATCGTTGGTGTTGCAGCATGTGGGTTTATTTGAAGTTTGTTCCTGGGATTGTCCTGGCAGCAGGTAGAAGAAAGAATTTGGGGGTTCTCTGTTATTAAAACCTGATAAGGACCTCAATGCAGTCCTAAAGTGTCACAGATTTTCAAGTAATGAAAAGACTTCTGTTCTTTAATTCTCCTTCAGCTCAAAACTTAACAGCAGCTCTAGACATAGTTCTGGTTTTCAGCTCAAATTAAGCTCCTTAGTACCATTTAGTATGATAGCGAGGAATTTAATAATTTTAACTCTAATATACGAACCAGTCCAAAGCAATTATTTCAAGAGCTTGCAAAGGTATGCTTTGTTGCAAAAAGCTTATAACCAGCTGAACACATAGGAAAGGCCTATAGATGATCTTGGGGCAACAGTCAATAAGCCCAGCCTAGCAGTGACAGAAAGGTGGTAGAATAACATAAGCATATAGTGGTATTTCCCTGGACACCAGTGTTAACTTTGTTCTTTCTATTTGTTTCACAATACTTTTATCAAACTTTAATTGGAAGTACTTAGCATGGTGCTCAAGGTATCCTTCCTTCCTCTACTAGCTCTGAGCTTTCTTTGTTGTCTAGAAATAGCTGGTATTTTCCAGTTTTTGACTTACTAAGGCTTTTGGAAACAAACTAAAGGAATACAACCTTTTCAGCAAGTGAACCCACAGGTTATTGTAAGTTCTGCTAATTCTTTAGAGTCTGTGTCTCAGCTTGGGATTATCATTTGATTACATGTTCACTTGCTGAGGACTGAATACTATGATGCAGTCATAGAATGGTTATTATTTAACATTTTTATTTCTCAGGCTAAAAAGTGATTTCACTAGTCTGGATGTGTGTGGTGTAATACCACTTGCAGTTTAAATTCTGATTACTGTCATGTCTGCCATAAGCATGGCAGTTTGTACAGAGATCTAGGCACAAGCTTTCAATCAGATGCAAGGTATTTACAGTGTAGGGATTTAGTCAGTGTAAACTGAAGTAAGATTTATAGGGGAAATACAGGGCACTCCTAGCTGTATTATAAGTAACTAGCTGAGACAGACAATGACATAGCCTTAGTTTTGCAGTATTTGAGTTTCGGTGTTTGTTCTAATTAAGGTGACTTGAACATCTCAACCTGCATCTTAGCTGTAATTATTTAATCCATTGTTATACTAGCAGTGTAGGCATGGAAAACTCTCCAATGGTTTTTGTGTATGTGTGGGCAGGGGAGAGCTACTTAACCATAAATGCTTCAACAGAAGAAATCTGTTAAAGGAAGGAAGTATACTTAGCCTATTGATCAATCTGTTCTAATCTGTACTTTGTCTGTTCCTTCCAGAATCTACATAGTTCACGATGAAGTAAAGGATAAAGCTTTTGAGCTGGAACTCAGCTGGGTTGGAGAAAGTAATGCATTTCTGTAATTTCTATAAACACTGTAGAAAATTTATTACATTCTATAACTAAAACATTGCTTCTTAAATTCATCCTTTTACATCAGGGTCTTTGTATGAATTCTGCTTAAGATGTACTCTTTTTATTGTCAGTAACCAATGGAAAACATGAAATTGTTCCAAAGGACATCAAGGAAGAAGCAGAAAAATATGCTAAGGTAAGGTTTGACTTCTCTGTTGTCTCAGTGCTTCACTTCACAAACAAGTCTAGAGTGGAGGGAGCCCACTGAAGGCTGAGCTTCCACTGTTGTGATGACTGGAAAACATATAGTTACAATTCAGCATTAGCTGATAGTTTTCTGAAGGGGCAGTAGTGAAGTTTACAGTGTAATCCAGGGATAGTTCTTACTCTCAGAAACTGTAATTCAGCAGGCTTGCACAGGTGGCATGTTTCTCCTTCAAAAGTAAATTACTAACTCTTCAACAGCAGTGTAAGTGTGTAGGAGAGGTAGTAAGCCATGCAGCCTAGAACAGTTTTTATAGATAACCAGGTGGAGAAATTTAGACTTCCAGCATTTAGCAGCTTTGATTTTGTTCTAAAAGTGATGATGGTGCTCAGTATTACCATCTGAAGGTACGAACTAGCCTGCTGAATACAAGGCTTTGGACACATTGAGAGTATTTTGAGGCTACAGCAAAATTCGTTGTTTAACAGTTGTATAATTCAGCCTGCATTAATTTTTTTTTTAAAACAGGAATCTTTGAAAGAGGAAGATGAATCAGACGATGACAATATGTAACAGATTGTTACTTCGTGACAAGTTCAACTTTTTTTAACTTACAAAAAGTTTGTTTATAATGTATTAAGCATGGGATCTTATTATGTACTTGTTGGAAGGAAGAGTGACCAACTTGCACTAATAAATTTTCCATTTCACTATCTCTTAGCTTTTATTTCAAAACAGTATAGGCCAACATCATCAAGAAGCAACTGTACTCTGCATCAAAACAGACATTAGGAAGGAAAGGCATTATCAAGCTTGTGTTGTTCCTTCTTGCTACAGCACTCTGAGCCAGGCTAGGTACAAAAAAACAGTCTGCATAGAAATTTGAAAAGTCTCGTGTTTATATGGTATATAAAAACTAGTACTTTGTCATTCCTTGATTAACCAATATTACAATTTGTAGTTCATTCATAGCCATAGCATGTGATGAGAACATACCTAACTAAACCAGCTGGTTATATGTTAAGGTGATGACAGCTCTGAACAGCCTATATAACAAACGAGTTCAGGAAAAGGAATTTTAATCTGAAGCATTGGGCCTAGGCTTATTTGAAGAGTAAAAGAAATTAAATACTAATTCAGTTTAAAAGAAGGCTTTTGTTACGTTCTAAAGCTGTGAGCTCTATTAAGCAGTGTACCTGGAATTAATGTTTGAAGAACTAAATTTTCTCTCTAAACAGCTTCATTCACCTATAGTTTCTTAAATCACTTCTGAATCAGCTTTATCAATTGTTGACCTTCCCCGAAGTTAAACAAGCTTTCCTCCTTTCTTTCCCCATTTCCTACCAATAAAGACTGTTCTAGTAACTTCAAAGTCTTGAGAGACAAGGTAACACTGTCCCATTCACTACCTTAAAATTCAGTTAAAATTGAAGATTTATTTGTACATGCAGTTAAAATTCTAATGGTCATCTAAATATAGAAATGCATCCTTTTCTAATGAATCAAACTCCTCAGCTTTAGTACTACACACTAATGATCATCAGCCCAGTTGTTTTAAAAACAAAAGCTTTTCCTTACAAGTTAATTTTTATACAGTTGTTTTTCCTTTTGAGAAAATAACCTGGCCTTCTACAGTCTCCTTTTTAATGGGGTTACAAGATAGGAGTTCTACCTTTTGTGACAAGGAAAAAGTAGAGATAAGTGGGTCTGTCTTGATACTTAGTGACTGTCTCAGGCTTAAGCCTTAGCTGGACTCTTGCTTCTCCAGCCAGGAGTAACGTTTGAAGGCTGCTGAAACTCTTGATCAGGCCTGCCTGAGCCAGCATTAATCATGAGCATGACCAACAGCCTCCTTCTGTGCCTCCTCCTGAGGCAACACTACAGCTGTTACACTGAGTCAGCCTTTAGTTCTGTGTTGCGTTTCTCCAAACTGAATTTACTACTGAAGCTTACTGCTGATTCGGCTGTTTGATTCTCTAGCAAGTGCCAGTCAGGAAACTGTAATCAGCATTCTAAAGCATTAGCTCAGGGCTGATCTTCCACTCACTGTGTATGACAGCAGAGAATCTACTCAATTCTCTTAACTTTGACTTTGTCAGCAACATTTTAGGTACAAAGTAAAAGCCATCCTCATGTGTGGCTACACACATCCATCCACTCCTTTCAGTAACAGCCATTCAGAATTAGGAAGTATAACAACACTTACACAAGTCAGTTTTCAGTAAGAACAAGATCAGTTGTGCATAATTTACAAGATAAAGTAGAAGGAAAATGTTCCACAATATACGAAGAGATAGGTGGCAACAGAGCCACCTACTTCCTTATTCAAAATTTCCAAATAGCTGCTTATTCTAGAACATGGCTAACTGGAAAAGCTCTTTTAAAGAGCCATGCTCTTTACCTTTTCACAAGCAAAAAGAAGTCCAATGAGAAGCAATTCAAGAGTATTTATGTATAAAGTTCACAGCAGTCTTGCCTGTCATGACAACATTTAGTTAAACGTTACCAAGGTGATTATTGTCATGTTCTTTTCCAAATTAAAATCCCTTATCAGAATACAGGTTCAACCTGGTTATGAGAATTGATCTTTATCTATGGTAAAGAAAACTATTGTTTCCATCTCCATTGACTGCAGATGGGGAAAGAGGAAAAAAGTGAGCATTAGAAGGCAAAAAAAATATCTGAATCTATTCAGAGGAGGAAAATGCTGGATAAGTTATTTTAGTATTGAAATTTAACTTCAGAAACAGAAAGCTAGCAGACTTCTATTTGATCTGAAGTATTGCTACCTTTAACAGTCAGGCCCAGGGACCATTAGAATAGGTACCTAGTCAGGACTCTCATTTAATCAGAAAAACTAAGGCAAACTCTCTATTAGTTGTTTTTGCAGCTTCAGCCTAGTTGCAGCTCCAGTTGGGATAACCAGTGAGACTGCAACATTGCACTGCATTAACAAGTAACTTACTCATTTGAAGCTAGTTACTTAAGAATGCTTAATTACAGTTATGCAGTAGCCATAATATTTCATCAGTTTAGTCCACACTTGATAGGCTAAATGCCAACTTTAATGAGTTTTCCTACTGAAAATTAATACTTGTTGCTGTGTCAAATGGTAAAATTTGAGCAGGGGAAGAATTTTCCATAAGGAAGGAAGTGACTACCCATGGCAGCACTGACCACAAAGACTGAAAAATGCAGTGGGACAGCACAGCATCATTAAACTTTGATTAAATGTTGAAGACCATGGAGCTGTCTGAGGCAAATCACTTTGTGAAAGCCAAGATCCAGAAGGGCTCAAGATGGATCAGAGGACTAGACGTCTTGCAGAACTGAGCTGTATTGTAGATGCTCCCTTATGCTTCAGGCTTAAGTGATACCTGGGTGAAGAGTTTGATTTAAGCCCAGAGAACAACAACTGATCAGGTAGCTGAGACAAAGATTTGATAGCTTCCTGCATTCAGTCTCTTGTAGCTTCAGTTCAGGGCTATGTCTGCAGAAAGTATGTATGGTCTGAGCCCGTAGAATTGAAGCTCTAAAAGAGCTGTTCCTTGTGGATATCATCTGTTGGGATATCACATGTGCCTAACTTAAATCCCACTACTTTGGAGTAAGCTCACTTTAAGAGCACCGAGTCTTATGCCAAGGGATAAGGGCAGCTCAGTTGGCCATCTCAATTCAGAGCTGCTTGCAACACATGCAAGCACATTGTTACAGACGTAACAGCAGCAGTCTGTGACAGTGACCTCTGAAGGCTTCCAGAACTAGCCTTCTACAGCAGTGGCAGCATGCTTTCCTACAGAAGTAGGACTTGGATCCCCTTCCCTGAAATTAAAATTACCTTTTATAATTGGCTTGAAAATGGTGAGTTCTAACTTCAGTGTAACACTGATACGTGAAAATGTACTGCAAGGCTAACAAATGGGCAGGGTAAAAGTTTCTGAATTGGAGAATTGAGCAAGAGGCAATTCTTAACAGTCTCATTTTGATTGTTTCTGCCCAAAGCACTGGTAAGTTTCCCTTCTAAAGATATTAAAAAAATGCATAATTAGCCAATACCAAACACCACTACTTGTGAAGGAAGCCTCAAGCAAGAAATCTTAGTCCAGACTCTGGCCATTTATGGAAATCCATAATAGAGCAGAAAGTCAAACACCCACTTGGAATTCATAACTGTAATTCTTGCTATGCTGAAACACTTAAAACTCTGAGCTTAAATGGTATATTCTGCTGCTTAAAACCCAGAGCACATGCTTTAACAGAACACCAGAAATTAAGACTGTACAGACCAACTCATCTCTTAAAGTCACCCCCCACCAAGAATTATTTTAGAAATACAGATCCAACAATGACACAAGAGTAGGCTGTACTAAGATGCTTCATCTCCACCTAAGTCTTACACATCCACTGACTGTTACTCAGCACCTGGTGAATCACTACTCTGATATTTAATGCAACTGGATATGTCACATTCATGTTACAATTATTTAGTCAGCAAGTCCACATACAGAAACTTTGTTCAAGAGAACTAAGAAGGTGACTGGTGAACTGCAGGTGATAGATTAAAAAATACAGGTTCTGGTATTTAATTACTTACACGTATCTCTGTGGTTGCACCAGGACAGATTCTAGAATATGGAACTGGACTTGCATAGTCCAAAACTTGAGTTTAGGTTAATTTGTCCCTGGTTTTACTACTTTTACATGGCCATAAAAATTACTGGTTTGGATAATACCTGCATTACAAGTGACTAGTACCTCTGATGAAGTTATGGTGAGATTGAGCCATTAGAAGATCACAGAAGTAACCCATACGTAAGATTTCCTGTGTGGCAGATATGCATAAGAGTATCTCCAAAAGAAATACTACTAATCCCTATCTGGTGATGACTCTAAGAAGGGAAACATTTCAAACAGAATTTGTCTCGGGCAGATCTGAAGTATGCCAAGCGTCGGGTCATTTGTTACTTCCTTCTCATCACCAAAAATAGCTTGAGGTTAAAAGTCCCACATGCTGAAAGTATGACTGTCCATATGGGTGCAGTGCTGCTCGGGATGCTATCTGGATAGACAGAGTGAGTCACTGTTAAAGGAGGAGACTCAGAATAACCACATTATGCTGTTTTGCAAGTCGCTTCCTTCAGATAAAGCCATAACCATAGAAGGGAGCACAAAATAGTGAATTCTGCAACGCATCTTAAGCGTTTATCAGCTGGAAAATAATCATGACCTTAAAGTGCAGTTTCAAGATTCTAAAAAGGAAAATAATATTGGTTGTCATGACAATTTTGAGACTATAACAGCACCAAACATACAATACAGAGACTGTTCTCTCCCCCTCATTTTCTTCCTTCAGTTGCTTATGCCTGTATGAAAAGTACTAGCTTTTTCTCCACCCTTTCAAGTTGCACGCAGTAAGGAAGTTACTTTTACTTAAGAATTGAGAGCTATTCTGAGACACCAACTGTTTGTTAACTTTCCATCACAGGTCTTGCTACCTTAATAGGTGTCTAATTATACAGATTTACAGAAAACAGGAGGTTGAAGAGGTAAGAGTATATGTAGCCGGACTGGTTGTCCAGTAAATACATCCTAGTATTTGAGAACATGGGATCCAAGCTCAAACCAACGCTCCTATTTCCATATGGACTAAGCAGCCACCATGCTGTGCCCTTTCATCTTCAGTATGTTGCTATTAAAGGACTCTGCAATGGTTGTTTAAAAACAGTTCTTGTGAGTTGCTGTACCGACCAAAGATAGACAACAGAATAAAGCAGGCAGCAGCATCAGTTTAAACACGTGAGTATAATCATATTCAGGAAAAAAGCAATCCCCTGAAGTGTCCCCTAAAGACTGTATAAAACTACCCACTGAAAATACCATTTTAAGTGATGTGGTATGAGAAGCAAAGTAAGAGTTTTGAAAGAACAAGGGATGCCTTACTGCTGCACAAAGTTAGATATCTAATATATGCATTGTCTGCATATCCAAAACACATTTGTTAAGATTCCCATTTCAGCAAATTAACAGTGGGTTCAGTTACAGTAAATTCACCCAGATGCTGATACATTCCAATACAAACACACAAAAACCAGTAACCCAATGCAAGTGATACCTAAGTTTTTTGGAAATGAAATTTCTAATTTTCAGGGCTTTGAGAAAAGCAAGAAATCTGCTAATTTCATTATTTTGGGGAAGGACAGAGACCTGTTTCAGTAGACTATATAAACAGGTGTGAAGAGCAGCAAAGGAAGTGCTAGATGACTTTAACAGAATGCTTACATAAAGCTCAATTTCAGCTCTAATTCTAGGTGTTTCCACAGTCCACAGAGCACACCACCAGAGAGGCTGCTTTTCCCAGACATTTTTCTTCATATATCAGGAACAGAAACAAATCTGAAATACTGTTTTAGAAGGGCAGAATCAAAATGTAGCTTAACATTCTTCCTGTCAGTCAGTTTAACAAGTAGACAACTGCATCCCCCAGCCAAATGCTTGTTTCTTCATTTCCACTAGTTCCCTGCTGTGCTGCTTGCAAGGGCGAGACTGCTCCCACCCTAATAAAATATCTTTTATTGATCCAGAATAATTACAGATCTAAAAAAAATACGTGTATTTTGTTCTTTCAGCATTCTGGATGTCACACAACGCAGCTCATTTCAATGGTTCTGTTTACAACTGTACTGGTGTAACTAATGGGGTGACAGATGACAGAGGAGCGCTGCAGGGGAAAGCATATCCCTGAAGAGTCAAACCTCCTGCAAACAATAGAGTCTTATAATTAATCACAGATTAAACATGCATTTACACAGTGTCAATTGGTCAGCTAACTCCCTGGCCACCTGTGAATTAGCTACCTGTAATAATATGCTCCAAACAATATACACAAAGTATCTTTTGAAAAAGGCAGCTAAAAATTTAATCACTGGCCAAACTGTAGATTCACATTATCAGCAGCTACTTACAGCCAGAAACACATAATTCAAAACATAGAGGGCATCTATATTTTGAATACTTAAAAAAAAAAAAAAAAATCAATCCTGACCAACTGCATTCTTGTTAGCTGAAAAGTAAGCTAACCCTAACTAATTAAAGAAATTTGGACAAGCAAAAGCACTAGAAGAAAGGCTGCATAACCACCGCCTTCACAACTTTTCTTTTACTGAGCAACCATGACCTGCAGTAGTGCCTGCTGCTTTGTGCTAGGCTGTGTACTATTAGTGGCACACACATTGGCTTTTTTTTAATTTCCTTTTTATACTTAACATGGCTACTTCGGCAGCACAAAGTCTTATCTGGAGTGGGGGAAGCCTTCCAAGATACAAAGTAGTAACTGGTGGCATAAGCAAGGAAGTTTCTTACTTCAGCTAGGCCATGACCCTGGATCTACTTACACAGGTACTGAGAAATTAATCCAACCAGAGTTAGTTCTCTTTACCAAAGTGTAACAACAGCCTATTTCAGCTCTCCAACGTCGGCTGTAGCTGTAGTACATCTTAGATATGGAGAGCATTAGACACCTCTTCAGTACAGATTTACTCCCAGTTTGGTATTACAGGAGGCTGAGAAAGTGACCACACTCTTGCTCCACACTAGATAACAGAAAAAACACATGGGTTTGCATCAAGTTTTACATTGTATATTTGATTTAGATGGGAGGTTACTGAAACAGTAGTATTTATAAACAAGATTTGACTCTGTTGGGAAGAACACGGGCTATTTGGAGATTCATATGTATGTTTAAATGTTTTAAACTTACATTTGTGTATTATCACAATAGAAAATTACATACCATGTAATGGTCTCTTACAACACAGCTCTTATTCTGTCCAAACATAGAATTACCAAATAAGTCTTAAAAAAAAAAAGGGAGAACTTTATGTTTAGAATTAAGAGATTGCAGGACACATGCAAAGGCACACACACACCAGCTAACAGGCTAGGATGGAAGCACCAATTACATCAGTTGAGAATTCTAAGCTTTTCTCCTGGTGCTAGGCTCCAAATAACACACACCAGTTAATGCATCACTGATTCCTACATACGTTTTATAATGTGTGGGATTGTAGTTACAATCTGCAGCCACAAAGCACAACAAAGTCTGGACATAAGTTTATTCAGTAAAAATGGGACTGCTTCTCCATGGACATCTCTGAAGCTGCTAATGAGCTACTCTGACAAGCTGAGCACGTAACATAGTGTTACTGGAAAAAGCAACTACAAAGTGAGTACTATTGTTAGCTGCAGAGCTGACAGGAAAACCAATTCTGAGATTCCCCCCCCCCCCCCCCCCCAAATATTTATGGCAGCAAACCCTGTCAAATATTTTCATGGCTATTCGTAGCTAGAAGAAATACTGCTGGAAAACATGCCCATGCCAGATTTAAGAAACTAGTACTGATCTTTACTGGACATAATGTACTAATTCAGTCTTCATAAGGATTGCTAAACTTTGTGTCTTTGTCTCAGATATGAATGACAGCATGCGCAGTTATGCCTGAATAACTAAATATCTGTTTTTCTGAACGCGGGGACAGGAATGTGCCAGAGCTGGGAAAATGGTATGTGAGCATTTAGCATTAGCAGGTACTTTTTTTATGTTTCCTTTTTTTCTTTGTTCTCTCTCACACAATATAATAGAGGTACTTATTGCTGATAGTTAACAGTAAACCACAATTTTCTCCAGGGCTAGGAAAGAAGGTTTGACTTTTCCTTTTTACAAGCCAGCTATTACTGACCAAACTTGTGTTCACTTCTATAGGGACTTTTTTTTTTGCTTTATACATGCTCACTAAGTACTTCACAACTTCTTACTATACTCTTACTGGAGCAGTTTGCAATCACTTGGATAATAAAGCTTTGTGGGAAGCATACATCTGACCTTGATTTGTACAGAAATGTAGCAGTTCCACCACAAAGCAGATGTTTGCTCAACCACCACTGGAAAAATGTTGCCTGTTTACTTACAGAAGAGAAATACCAAGGGGAAGAACATTTAAAAGAAAAAAACAAAACAAAACAAAACAATCAAACATTTGAGATGAAAATAAAAGCAGCAAAAAGTCTCCTAAACATTTGCAAAGTCTGTCAGAGGCATAGTTATTTTCTTACATACAAAGTGTTAGAACAAGAATCAGTATTTTTAGTATTTCTGCAATATTTTGGCTGTGATTTTAGGTGTAAATGCAGTATTTCAAGAGCAATATGTGACTACTGAACAGAATATTGTACTTAGCCTAGAAATCTCTCTTCTCATTATTTTGTCTCTTTTCTCAAGGAAGCCACATGACACACTGAACAGTTTTATTTGGGTGCTATTCTTATGAAGAATACTGTTAAGATACAGACATTCCTATACTTTCCTTTTCCTACCAAGTGCCACATATATGGAAGACTTTGGGCAAAAATCCTGTGTATTCTGCAACTAATACAGCAAGGACATTGTAAGGTATATTTTTTTCCTGATTTCTTTACAGCCATCACCTAAGCTCTCAAATTACACGAGATGAAAGACCAGTGCCATGCTTAGAGTGCCTTGATGCTTCTGTGTTAACTGTTTTTAAATTAAGAAGCATTGTGCTAATTTGCACAAGCTAAGACCAAGATGCATATCCCGAGGTGAATCTCATGTACTGCATCTACACAACAGTTGGTACGTAACACATAATGGTACTTAAACATAATACAAGTGCTGCTACTTTCAACAGTGATGCTAAAAATTCTTCTACCTCATATAGCATGTCTGTTTAGAGACATCAGATAGAAAAGGGACTATGACTGTATCATTCTAGAGCTTACAAAACGTTAACTTTATGAAGTTAACCGAGTGGCTCACAACAGAAAAGCCTGCTGCTCATTTCTTCCACTTGTTCCAATCGTTTTCCCTATAAGGCATCACACTGAGGGATGGGGCACAGCTGCAGAGATCTAGTATAGCCAAAGCAGTGTCAGGGCTAGTTAATGCTGACATACATTCAGGATGCAAAATCTCAGTATCATGGCATAACTTATTCCTGAAGTTCATATTCTCATGAGAAGTTACGTTAAAACAAAATTAGACCCTTACCCTGCTTGCCAAAAGCACGGTGTTTTCATTCCATTATATTAGACATCATCCCCAAGTTGTGTGAGAATGTTTGTGCTCTTTGTTGAGCTACCTAGCTAGGCATTCTTAGGTGCTTTAAAAACCATAAAAAAGTCACATCTGCTGACCAAGTATATAGAAAGAGTCCTTTTGCTCAGTTACTAAATGAATGATGTGCCACAAACCTCCTAAGCATGCCAGCTGCAACAGACACATCCAGGTGGACAGGACTGTTCTGCTAGAAATGAGAAACAAGACTGATGAGTTTTGTCACAAACTGTTATTTATTGAATGGTACTATACTTAGTACAGAGATACAAATTGTGCCTTAAAGCTCAAAGTCATGGTTTGGTCAATACGTTCCACAGGGAGACACAAAGCGCACAAAGTGAATTCCTGAAGCTTTGTTAACATTTGGCGTAGATTTAGTATGTTCTAACATTAATTTGCTCATCAGTTTATGTACTGCATAAAGTGTAACTACAGCACAGAACCAAAGTTTCCTCAGCTAAATGCCTCAAACCTTTATACACTTCATATACGACATTGAGTATTTTTATATTTATAACCCACATCCAAACACCAGAAGCCTGGAGCTACCCTTTCCCCATATTAGGCATCTCCTGCAGTCAACTCTAAACTACTTTGCTTACATTATGCCTTACTAAACCGTTAGAGCTTACTATACCATACACCACTGCTGACTGAACTCCTTCAAGAGGTGCGTTTTTTCTTGTTGCTTTCCAAAGAATCAGATTTACAAAATACAAAACAAAAATATACCTTCAAGCCAGAACTTACATGGAAACTACACCTAAACTAACAATCCATCGCTGTCAAATTACCACAAAGGATCTCTGAACTAGATTCACAAGCTGATTTAAACAAACCTAAGGTATGCCTTGTAGCTAAGTGTGAACACTGTCAAACAGATACTCATTACTTTGTGGAGAAAGAATGGATCTAAATCACTGTTAACTACGAAGCAAATTTTATGTAAGTAAAAATGTGGCACTAACGTTAAAAATATATTTAAATATAGGCTTCACTTAGTAGCTCGTATTTAGTAGTATCAAAGCTTGCCTCCAAGTCCAAATCCTCTTAGAGGACATTTCACAGGTGCCTTGCAGTATCCTGCTTTGTAAGACTGTGCCTTCAGAGAGCATCCTCACCGCTAAGGAAAGACTGGACAAGACTACAGTCCCCTCCAAGCACCCCGAAAAGCATGTTAGCCCCACCAGCACTCGTCTTTTCCTTCTCTTACCGCATCTTCCTGTAACGAGACGACTTCAGGCGCCTAGCAGCAGGCCAGGCGGTCACTACAACCACCAGCACCATGTGCAGAAGCAACCAGGCACGACAGCTGACCCCCCTCTTCGGGCTTCACCGCAAATGCATCACGGGCAGCAGGAGGCGGTTAACAGCGACGGAATGACGCCCGCCTCCGAGGGAAAAGCAGGCACCCGTGTCCCGTCCGCACCGGCTGAGGGACCGGCGTCTGCAGCCCCGACGCTGCTTCTGCTGGGGCGCGCGGCAGCTACCGCGGCGGACGGGCCCCCACTGGCACCACCGCTTGGCTTCAGCGGGGAGAACGGAGAACGGACGGCAGCTAGCGGTTCCGTGCCTCACCATGCAGCTCGGCAGGCCGGCTCCTCCGCGCCCTCCCAGCGGCCACTTCCGCCGCCAGAGGCGCCGCAACCGCTTCACTTCCGAGTCCGCTCCTGCGCCATCACTGCCGAGCAGGACGACGGGGTGGAGACGGCCGCGGCCGCTGCAGTCCAACACGGGAGCGGGCAGCTAGGAAGAAACAAGCCGCAGCCTCTCCGGAGCGCGGGAGCGGGTTTCCCGCCGAGCCCATCGCCTCTGTCCGCAGCTCACCCGCCCCCCGGAGCAACGCCGACTACTCCTGTTCTCTTCCCCCCGCGGCCTAAAATGGGAAAGAGCCCGGCACAAAATGGCGCCGGGAGACTGACCGCGGCGCATGCGCTCTGTCTGCCGCGGGCAGCCTCCGCAGAACACCGCGTCCATCCCCCCTCTCTTGTCCCCGCCCCACCGCGTCTCTAAAAGAAGGCCAGTACCAATCACATCGCGCCCTTGCTCTTCCTGTCACCCGGTCGCTGCCAGTCACCGCGCACAGAGCTACATCCGGATCCAGCACGTACCAATCATCTGTGGAGGGACGCTGACTTCACTTCAACTTCCACCAATCAGCTAGCGCTCCGAAGGATCGCCAATCAAAAGTCTCTGTGGCCCTACCTGCTTCGACGGCTGGCCAATGCCCTCCGCCAGCCGCCCTGTGACCAATGGGGGTGCTGTCCGTAATGCCCAATCCAGGCGGGGCAGAGCCTCCAGGGCGTCACGAGGGGACCAATGGGAGCTCAGGCAGGACCGATTCTGCTCAACAGCTTGTTATTGGGCTGGTCGCTGGTGATTCGGTGCGAGCCCGGGCTGGGGGGTGGAGCGGGGCCGCGCTCAGCCGCCGCCGCCGCCGCCGCTGCTGCTGCTTACGGGGCTGTCGTCGTCTCGGAGGGGGCCGCGGCGCTGGGACCAGGCCGGGCAGTGCGGGTCTGTCCACTTCGCTCCGAGTTTCTAGGTAGGAAGCAGTGAGGGTGGCGGGCACTTTAGCAGCCGCAACTCTGTCGCTGTCCCGGGGGAGGGGGCGCGGAGCGGCCCTGGGAGCTCTCCCCCTTATCCTTCCCCCCCCCGCCACCACCACCACTAGCGCGCCTTTGCACTGTGTGAGGGAGCTCGGAAGCCCGTCGCTCCCTTTCTGACGGGGACTCCTTTCCCTACGGAGCTCCCCCCCGTGCCCCCTCCGAGCTCTCCGGCTGCCTCCCCGCCACCGTTCTTGGAGCTACCCCGGCTCTTGGCGGCGAGGACCGCCCGCCCGCCCTCCATCCGCAACCACTCAGCCGCACGGCGCCGGCCCGCCCCCGCTGCACACCTCCCCCCCGCTCCCACCCCTGGCCGGGGGTCGCGGAGTCCCGGCGGCTGGTAGCGCGGCTGGCCGCTGCGGGTGTGCGGGGGGCGCGAGCCAGAAGTGCGGCCAGCCGGCGGGGAGGGGGCAGGGAGGAGGGGCTCCGTGGCGCTTCCCTCCGCGGGCCGCAGAAAGTTGCGAGGGGCGGGGAAGACGGCGGCGGGCCCCCACGGCGGCGAGCTGCCTGTGCGGGGTGGCGGTTTCCTCTCCCGGGCCGAACGCGCTCCCCGGTTCCTCCGCGCTGAGGCGCGGAGCGGGAGCAATGGCGACGTGACACACCGAGGGGCCGCCGGGCGGGAAGCGGCGGGCGACGGCTGCGGCCCCGTTCCCTCGGCGGCCTGGTGGGGCTAGGACGGACGGACGGTCGGCGGTTCCCGCCCGCCGGCGTTTGTCTCCCCTGTCAGCCCGGCCTTTCCTCACAGAGAGAGAGACCCACGCTCTCACGGGTGAGCCCTCAGGCGCTCCCTCCCCCCCCCCCCCTTCTTGTTTTGCAGTGTTTTCCCGTGTGCTCGCGGGGAGGAGAAGCCTTTGAGCTGGAATCCCTCACATAACCTTTAAAGATGAAGGTAGGCTAACTCCGGAGTAGGGAACGGCTCCCTTTCTCTCTTCACAAGCTGCTCTGGCAATTTCATTTTTAATCGCCGGTTTCGATGAGCAACAGTAGGATAACGCTGTCTGGGGTTTCGGTGCATGCTGTGTATCCTGTTTCTGCTCTTTAGCTGAGGTGTGGGTGAGCGAAGCTCTTACCATCTTGCAGGAGTAGTCTGAAAATTCACAACGTCTTTGAATTGTTGTCCTTTGGGCTGCTGTCTAAATGCTTCCTGTATCAGCAGCCTCTGTTTGTAAGTTTGCAGTACCACAGCTTTTGTCCTGCCTTAGCTGTTCCCGTTTCTTTTTCGGTAGAGGCTTAACAATTGCGGTGCAACTTAGGAAAGAGAAAACTTTTTTTTTGCCTTCAGAGTCGAAGAAATAAAAGTAATTAAAAAAAGTAGTTAAAACACTAAGTAAGAACAGAAAAGTAGTTATTTTATATGCTATGATTTCCTTGATGCCTTGATAGACATTTTCAACGTGGTCGTTTTACCCTTGTTTATGAATTGCTACAAGCACAATAAAGTGAAATGTTGAGTAATGAAAGTCCAGACTAAGGAAAATATGATGAGAAATACTTCTCTCTCTTAAAATGCATAAGCAGTTAAGCTTTTATAAGGCATTTTAGAAATCAGAAACACTAGTTAACAGCTGTTTGAAAGATTACAACAAATTTCTCTAGAGTCTCCTGTTAGTTGTCAGGAATAAAGAATCCTATATGTAGAATGTTGTAGACTTAACTAGCGGGATGATAGCAGTCTCGAATGTTTTCAGTAATCTCTGTCATTGGATTGCTGTTAGCTGAGAAAAGTACAGCCTTTTTACAACTGAAATGCTCTCCTTTTATATACTGTGTAGGAATGACTTGCCTTGGTAGACGTTCCTGTACATTATTACCCTTTTTAAACGGAGATGTTTGAAATATCAGTTTAATACCCTCAAAGATATTTCTGGGAGAGTAATTAGGCTGGCAAAATTGTGGGAAGTGTCATCATCACTGGTAAAACAAAACTTCCTGTAACTTGTTTGTTGGTTTCATTTTCTTTTTTTTTTCCTTTTAAAGAGCAGTGTGATTGCAGTTCCTAGTGCAGACATTGTTACTCATGTAACAGTCAATAGATCTGAAAGCTTAGATGTAAAATTAAATATATAATGATGCAGCTGAAAAGAAAAAAAAGAACTAAACTTGTTCTTATTTTCTTCTTAATAGGCAGCAGACGAGCCTGCCTACCTGACAGTGGGAACTGATGTCAGTGCCAAGTACCGTGGTGCCTTCTGCGAGGCAAAGATTAAGACGGTGAAAAGGCTTGTGAAAGTCAAGGTACTAGACTGTGGTTGTTGCTGATTTTATTAAAGCTTTGTGTTGAAAAGACTGTCAGAGAAGATTATCCTAGTCCTGAAGATTTGGAAATGTTCATCACCTCGCTATAGGAATTTTAAAAAACACTTGCATGTTTTTCATATTTTGGTGCTGGGTTTGAGATTGTTTTTTGTGTTGTTTTTTTTTTTTGTGGTGGGCTTTTGTTTTATTTTTTTGGGGGGGTAGGGGTGTTTCTTTCTTATTTTTGTGGGAGTAGGTTGCAACAAGAATGAGCTTTCACATTGCCTATCCGTGCTACTTCTTTCCTGATCGCAGTTGTTTTCTGTTTATCAGTGCATCAGTTTCACAGCAGTCAGTTTTGATTTTACAAATAGAGGATTATGGCTTTACATGAGTAATAAGAGCAACCTCTTCTGAAGCAGAAATTCCATTTCATTCTTATTGACGTTCTCAATTTGGTAGCTTAGAACTTAAGAGACAAAACCAAAATAAGTAATAAGTCAACATAAAAAAAAAAGTAACAATTAGTTTCTTAGACCAGCTTTTAAAAATGGCCAGGATAACATCTCTTAAAGTTTCGAGTGTCTTGCTGTTGCTTCTAAACCAACATGCTCTGGCTGTAGCTGAGTTTCTACCTGTGCGTGGTACTGGCACATAATATTCATTCCCATTTACAGGTGTCACACCAAAACAACAAAAAATGAAAGTCATTATTTTGGTGTTACAGTACTGTTGTAAGTATTACCATGGGAAAACAAGAATAAAATACAGTTAAATGAAAGTTAAACATTCAAAGTAAATAGAGAAATTGTTGTACTACTTTATTTTGTCAAAATCTTTCCACTTCCTACTCTCATCTACTGTCCAAAATGGGTAAATAAGTCATTAGTGATTCAAAACCCCTTAACATAGATGAAATCTTCTTTTAATAACTACACATCTGAGTTTTCATGTGCTTTAATGCTTAGATCAAGTGATCAGCCTCTCCAGTTATGAAGAGCTATATGAGTATAGCTCATATCACTTTATTAGAGTGCTTTACACAAATAGGAAAAAGACCCCAACCCCCAAACAATTCAGATACTGGAGTCTTTTGCCCTGTTCTTAATGAGTACTTTTAGAAATCTGTGATGTCCTTAGAAACCTGTGTTAATAAGAAGCTCCATAGGAAGCAGGGAGCTGCCCATCCTAGTCTGACATCCTTGATTTTGCATCTGTGTCTTTGGTCTGATAGAGTATTTGAACTGTAAGAGGTGTGAGTTTCTTTGTCTCATTAGAATCATATGCTTTATGACTCCATGATAAGATTTGGAATATATGAGGCTGCTGTGACTTGGTGGAAATTCGTGTCACTGTATCTCAATTATATTGTAACAATTGAAGTTTTAACAAGGTAAGCCTGATATTGTAATTAAGAGCATGTAGGCACACCCCGACACACTTGCCAAAAGTGCAGAGTCCAGAAACTCTAGTAGTGTCTGCCTGAGCAGCAGGACAACTGTATCCATCTCAGTGTGATAGAAAATGTTAAATAAAATTTGAATGAAGTGTGTTACTAACTTGAATGTGTATTAACATTTATAAATACAGTGTAGACTATGGTTGGGGGATAATTGAGGGAGCCAGAAAACTGGACATCTTCAGAAGTGGAAAGGAAGCTTCTGGATCTTTTGATTCCTGAAAAGAAACAGGAATTTTGGATTATTTTTTTATTTAAACACCATAGGTGTCTTTGTGATAACAAAACCTGTTAACAGTGTTGACATCTAAATATCCATCTTTTATGTTTCTAAATTGAGTCTGCAGACTCAGGGATTCAAATTGCTTAGGCTTACATTAACTTCTTTATGTTAACTTCTCAAATGTAGGATTTTAAAGGGAGAAGTGTAGTTTACTGATGCTGTAACTGATCCTTACCTTCATTACGCTTATAGTGATTTGCATCTTTGCCATAAAAACTTTCTCTGGCTCAAGGTAGCAGAAATGGTGGTTAGCTACATGATTTTTTTGATACACATTTAATAAAAAAAAAATTTATTTTGGTTGTAGTTTAGTACTTGGAGTGTTGTCAATAAAGTGCTACAGTCGAAGTAGAGAGAGGAAAAAAAAAAGCTGCTTAATCTCCTGATCTGGAAGCCCAGTTCCAAGTGTGACCTGGATTGAATCAGTATCCACACTCACATCAAAATATGTTTGCTTTGCCTTGGAATAGCTGATGTTTGATTTGCCCTCTCTAAGTATGATGTTTGATATCGAATATTAAGAGTAATATTTGGGGCTCCCTGTCAGTAAAACAGGTGTTTTGTGTTTAATAACGTTTGGGTCCATTTGATTTATAAAGATTTTATTTTCCAAATTGTTGTTATTAATGCAGTTTCATATGCTTTCTGTATGCTATCAAAAATAGGATACATGTAAGAAAGTTCATTAATATCTTTCAGGTGGTCCTGAAGGGGGATAATTCAACTCAGTTGGTGCAAGATGACCAAGTGAAAGGACCTCTAAGAGTATGTACATTGCATGCTTTTTTTTTAATCCTGTGCTCACATAATTTGTAAAATTATTAATTTTAGTGCTATTCTACAGAATTTGAATTAACAGAAGGAGGCTCATCACTTTAATTCAGTTGAATTCTGAGTAGTCTTAACTCTTGCAGCTTTTAGAGGCTGTTTATACTTCTCCATGTAGTATACTTCGTACAGTTTTGCATACATGATTTTTGTAGCTTCTTAGAAGTTATAAAACTTCTCGTAAGTAATGAAACTTTGAAACTTCTTGTAAGTAATCGAGAACTTGATTATGAAGTTCAAGCCTGCTAGGCAATAGTAAATTGAAGTTAGTTTGCTCTAACTCCATTTTTAAATAGTTGATGTATTTTATATAAAAATGTGTATTGGTTTGTGTTTCTGTGATATGTAATAGTTGTCTGCTAAAATACATAGCTGGGTTACAAAACGCCAGATATGAATAGAGCTCTTTTGAGGAGATCCCTTTTTCTGTATTTGTCTTTTCTCTGTAGCTATTGCAAGAACGCTAATGCATGTTGTAGGCTGCTACTGAAGTTCTGACAGTGATACATATAGCGGTGGTTAAATTGTGGGACATAGGAGGAATTGCATGCATGTCAATAATAAAGTAATAATTACTTTGAATATTTGAATATTTATTTCTAATTAGCCTTCATGTTATTTCTTGAGATGATGTAGATCATGCTTAGGTGATATGAGTTTCTTACTGCTTTACTATTTCCTGTTCAGCCTGTGTACTTAAGGACCTTTGTTCTTAGCAGTTAAGTAACTAAATTTTACAAAGCAACATTTAGCTGAAATGAGTCTTAAAAAAAAAAAAAAAAGGCTGTCTTGCTGGAAGAATTAATGCTTCCATGGGTTTTCTTCATTATGAGATTGGGATTACATGTAACCTTGAGATACTCCTTTTTGCAGGTTGGTGCAATGGTTGAAACCAAAATGCCTGATGGATCCTTTCAAGAAGCTGTTATCAGCAAGTTGACAGATGCTAGTTGGTATACTGTAGGTGAGTAGCCACATGCTTTAATTTATGATCTGTAATCTTTGAACAGTCTTTCTAATTACAAGTAATGTAAGTAATTAATTACATCTTGTATTGTAAGACCTGAGATAGATTTTTGGAGGGGCCTTTCTTAAGTCTTCCAGATCTTCTTTCCTTTTCCATTTAAAACAGAATAATAACTACTTGATGTTCAGGGACGCTGTTGCACAAGTAATTGCAGAGCTGAGCACTCAAGTTTTATTTGCACAACTGATGTCAGTTTCATTCACTGTAACTCAGAATAATTTTTGCAGATTTTAAGACTAAGCCTTGTAATTGTACTTCTAGCTGAAAACCTGTGGCATGTAATGAATGACTGAAATGCTAGCTTTCTTTCACTAAATGGAATCTTGTACGCAAAAAAAGCATTGGTAGTACCACTGCGTTCTGAAGGAACTCCTTTTTTTTGTTGAGGTTTGTGTTTTATATGAAGCAATGGAATATGAGATCTGTTTTTTTTCAGGAAAAGAATCGACACATCACAGCTTACAAAGGGAGCATGAATTTATAACATGAATTACTTTTTGCTTTAAAATAATTTTCAAGCTAGTTATATCTAAAGTGAAATAGAAAGTTACTTTGCTTGTCATGTTCGAGGGTCATGTGCTTTTTCACTTATGCAAATAGAAACTTCAGAATGCAGGGTCAGCAAAATTTCTATGTTGAACATGAATTCATTGCAAGTATTTGAATCAGGGCTTTGCAAGCACCTGTCTTTTTTTTTATTTTTATTTTTTTTGCACAATTTACAGCAGTGGGGCGTTATGTTCACTAATAGTAGTGTAGAGGGAACATGCTCCTTTTAATTGTCCTGTACATGTTACTCTTCAGCATTGCTTTTGAGATCAGTACTTATAAATTTAAACTGTGCTTCTTACTGGCTGCCTTGTATACTGAATGTGTTCAGCTGTACTTTGTGTTCTTCCATACATTCCTGAGGAGTCCTCTCTCACACAAAGTACCAATTATTTTGATTCATTAACCATTTTTTAAGTTATAAAGAAGGCATTTTCAGTAATCTAATGTTTCCATTGCAGTAGATGAGGTTATGTCATCTTTGGTGGGATCAGGATAAGGCTCTTGCTGCAGAGAATTTGGAAGGATTTATCACTTTATGATTATCATTATTACTGCATGCTTTAAATATAAGCCTGTTGATAAAGCTCACTCAAGATTACACCATTGCTGTAAAACTGTAAATTTAGCTGTAAGGTTGTAGCATATATCAGGTCAGGGAGAAAAGGAAGGATTATTTTGGAGTGCAGAAGATTTAAGATCTATGTGGTTTAGTACTGTGGTGTGACATACTCAGTGAAGAGCACAGTATTTTTTATGCTGCATGAGTCTGCAATGGTGACTTAGATTCACCTTTCTGATACAGAAGAGATAAGAAATACAGTCTTGTAGTAATAATGCCATGATTTATGAATTAGTATTTCATTATAAAACTCACTTATTTTAGTTTTAAAGTAGCATTTTTAGGTAATTGTTTGAATTTGGACGAGAAGATTTGCATCAGTAAACCAACACTACATATTGCTCCTTTAGTGACAGAAAAAGCTTTCAGTTAGTAATTGATAAAAAACCGTATTTGTCGTCTTATATTTGACAGATGAACCTTAAAACCTCAGTTTTGGGGGCATGAATTTTGTCTGTTTTTTCTCTCCCTTCCTGCCCTCCCCCTTTTCTTTTGAGCAGTGCACTTCTAAAAATCTTTACTTGAATGGTGTATACAAGTTCTGCCCTATATTAGTGGATTGTTCTTTAGGTATAAGAAGTTGTTGAACTCTCCCCAGTAATGTAAAAGAGAAATCATGCATACCATGATTTTTACTGTATAGATTTATTTTTTTTTAAAGTGCAAAACCTTGAACCAATGGATTAAGTTATTACTGTCATTTTCTTTCCCCTAAAAATATTGACAGGTGGAACAGGTAAAATAAACGTATGTTTTCCATATGCAAATGTACTAATATTGTGGTATTTAAGTAATCTTACCGTAAGTTAACATGCGGGGCTGTAATATGGCACATAAAGTATGTATACCTATGACTATGAAAATACAGTTGTAACGCATTGAAATTATGTTTAGATTTTACAAGCTTTTTTTGTGAGTTTTATGTGGTGATGTGCTGACTGGTGTTGAAAGCACAAGTAGTATTGTCCAGAGTAAGCAGATCATGAAGCTTGTGTCATTAAAATGGTTATTTTGCTTTTAAAATTGGGGAAATATTCAAGGTTGAGTACAGAAACATTGAGGTGTGAAAAATAAGCCTTATCTTTTGCCTTCTACTTCCACTGTAACATAGAAAGTTTGGGGTATATATTAGGTGTATGTTTATGTTGCTGTGAAGCAAAGTTGAATTGGTTCCTTTTAATAGGTGGTGGCTCGTGCTACTTAGCAGTTCAGTCAAAGCTAAAGAGTTGAGAGGGAAGTGGATTAAACAGCTTTCAGGTTTCTAGAATGTCTTCTTGAATGTGGTCAGGCTTGAGATGGAAGGCACAAGGGAAAGCTTGTGTTTTGGTAGTATGTGCTTTTCCTGTACTATTTTTTCAGTGTTATGTAGCATCTGTTTCTCTGTGAACTGGAAGTAGACTGATGCGGATAGGAAAACCAGGAATATACTCAGACAAACATTTTCAAACTATTAAGTACAGTTACCTAAAAAATCCACCAAAATGATCTGCATGAATGTCTAGCGAGAAGTAATAATGTTCATTTTTGTAAATTAGGTTCTCTGTTTCAGATAGGTATCTAAAGAAGAAAAAAAGTCAGCTGAAGCAGTTCCGATTTGTTCGATAAGGTGACCAGTAGAAATGCTGTGTTGAGTTTGCTCACTTGCCACCAACATAATAAAGAGAGTCACAATGATGATCAGTTATTCTGTTGTAACAGTATCTCCTGAATATTAGTAGTGTTCATGTGGCCAAAATAAATAAGGATTTATTTTTATTGTAGCTGCCATGAAGTCACTTTTTCACCTGTTTTTACATAGTAGTGATGTTGCTGTACCCATTTACTTGTATTGACATTTTCAGCTGTGATTTGGAAATACTTTTGAAATTAGTTTTGAAATTCAGCTTTTCAGTATAAGTAGGTGAAGAAACAAAGGCTGTTTGGAGTGGAAGTTTAACAGTGTCTGGAAGATGCCATTGCACCAGTCAGCCCTCTCATCTGCTCAGTTGAATATTAAGTGGGATGACAGTAATAGTGGTTTAAGTTATTTGGATAACAAATGGCTCAGATGGACTCCATGATCTTAAAGGTCTTTTCCAACCTAAATGATTCTGTGATGCTATGATATTTTAATCTTTAAAGTGCAATTACTTAAACTGAGTTAATTCAATTTACAATTTTTAAAGTGCTGCATTGATGCTTTTGAAGTGCTGAATATATTGCTAGGTGATAATTGCATGGCATTAGATCTGCTTTCAGCAGTTTGAATTATGACATACTTAGCATACCATCCATGTGATTCTCCATTAACTTGTAAAATGGTTCAGGTAAATACTGAAATAATGTCTGAAAAAACTTGAGAAAGCAAAAGGAAATCACAGCCCCCACCTTACAGAGTACATAGTTATGTTTTTCTTCTTTCACATTCTCTCTGGAATCTTACAAGCATTACCAGAATTTCAGAAAACAGAAATCCTTATGCATTTTCTTTAAGGAAACACTTTTGTATCAGTTCTGTAGAGAACTAGAAGTGATGTAATTATGAAAGTGAGAAATGGTATTTCAGTTGAGCAAGCATCTGAAGACTTGCTGTTGGAACAGCCTTTTTCATTGCCCCATCAATAGGAAAGTGACATCTGTCTTGTCACAAAGCTCAGGTCAATAATCTGTATGTGCTTAGATCTTATTAAGTATATGTGATTTAACCGTATCTACAACTTCAAAAACAAAGAAAACCTCAACAAACCAACACATCAGATACATTGATCTTTGTGCCTTGTCATGTCCTCATGTCATGAAAAAGTTTTTAAGAGAAAACATGTATTAACTTTTAGTTAATTTTACCTTGAAATGGGTAGGAAATACGGAGGAGGGGAAGAACAAAAGGTATTTGCAGTTTCTACCAGACTTTGCTGTCAGCAGTAGGGCTCCATATACTGTTTAGAGTGAAAGCAAATGTGATTCCTCACTTTTTGAGTGTTATGGCTTTCAGGCTTCACCCAGTAGATTTATGTAAGAGAAGATGTGTCTTTTTTCCTTTTAAGTTATGGAATGGCAGAGTAGTAAAGAAATTATTTTTCTCATTGCTTTTTACACTGCATGAGTCTGCGAAGCCAACAGAGCTCTTCCTTTTTGGCTCTAGCACCGTGTTATACATCAACAGGGCCCAACCTTGGCTGTGCTGTAAGCCAGCCACTGCTTCTGAAACAACTGAGTCACATACCTTTGCTTGTACTGTCTTCAGCCCAAAGAAGTTGTGAGTGCTCCCTCCTTGGCAGTGGTCAAGGCCAGGTTGGGTGGAGTCTTGGGTGACGTGGTTTAGTATGTGGTGTACCTGCCCATGGCAGGGGGGTTGGAACTAGATGATCTTAAGGTCCTTTTCAACCCTAACTATTCAATGATTCTCATGTGGTAGTAACTTCTCTCATACAGTCACTGTGGCAGTTTCCAGGGAATGCAAAGTGAGTGTGTGCTGAGAGGAGTTAAGATATCCAAGTGCTTATCCTTGAGAAAAGTAAAAGTTTTGGGTAGTCTGTTTGAGTTGTTCTGGAAATGAAGTGTAGTCTCAGCCACCAGTTGCATCACTCTGCAGTACTGGCCTTAGGAAGGCAAATGACAGAAATGAAAGGTACTGCTTCTTTGGTTCTGGTCCTCCTTCAAGTTGTGTGGATTTTGAAAATCCCAGTTCATAATTCTGAGAATGTCAGAAAATGAACCAGCAGTTATGTCCTAGGACTTTCAGGAGCAGGGTTGCAAACAGGAGCTATTTATAGTCATCTTTTTCTATTTTTAAAAAGTTTTCCTCTTCTGATGCCTTGTGAAGATACCTATTCTAACAGGAAAAATTGACATGATTCTGGCTTCTCTACAACTTTAAGCTCCTAACATGTCTTATTCCTGTGTGAAGCATGATAAAAGCTATCACCTCCCACCAGTGAGTTGTGGTGGCGTGATTTCATCAATGCCAGGGGGTTGTCTTTTCATAACTTGAAGAACATGCACATTGTAGTATGTGCAAGGCACTAGTCATGTTTGTGTGGCATGTTCAACCGGTTCTTACCAGCATCCTGTTGAGTTCTGCATCCCAGAAGCATCCCAGCACTTCATCTTCAGACTGTGCATGTGTCATTTAGGAATCCAAAACCACAAGTCTGACAGGGGAATGGTCCAGTTGTCTACACTTGCTGGTGCTCTGTACCACCCTCACCCACCATAAATTTATTCTTTTAATCTCTAAAATGTTGCTTGGCTGAACTTTAAGGAAAACCCTGTATTTGGAGACCTTGTACATGAAGTCCTTCCATGTAGTTACTGTTGTTCAGGTGCACCTGTGACGTGTAGAAACTGTGCAAGAGCTGTGTTGGTTGCTTTTGGGCAAATCTAAAAAAAAGATTTTGTGCTTACGTGCCAGGTGACTTGCAGGTAGTGGGATAGATGTGATGGTGAAAAAGTTTATTAACTGAAC
Organism: Pezoporus occidentalis; assembly: GCF_034315485.1. Taxonomy (NCBI): domain Eukaryota; kingdom Metazoa; phylum Chordata; class Aves; order Psittaciformes; family Psittacidae; genus Pezoporus; species Pezoporus occidentalis. The sequence goes on along the minus strand of NW_026915791.1, from coordinate 3,564,382 downwards.
CTTGTTACCAATCAACTGGATAGAACTTTGGTTATAAAACCACCTTTATTGCGATGCGGACTGAGTGTTAAAAACAATAGTAAACTGCATACAAACAACAATGTAGGGAAGGCAAGGAGGTAGAATTTTTTTCTCTAATGTCCTTACATGTACAGTAGTAATATTACTGTGGCATTTCTGAAGTTTCAGGCGGTAGGATTTTGTAGGGAGATAGGATAGTCTTCTGTGAGTAGACTCAAAGGTTGTACTTGTGCATTTTCAGGAATATTTCATAAAAACTTTCTAGCAGAACTGAAGCTTATTTAAAATCATTTCCTTTTTTTTTGTTAAACTGAGTTCTGCAGTCTCTCCAGTATCGCAATATGCTTCAGTATCTTGCTCTTGAGCCCTCTTAACAGTGGTGAATCAGTAGTTAGTACAGTTCTTGTCAACAAGGTTATTCAGTATTGCATGACTCTTGGTACTTTCTGTATTGTTTCCACAGCTGAAACCCACAAATCTACGGAACTTGCACACATTTATCTATATATTCATAGATAACATCTCTGGTAGTTTGCAAGCAGCTACTTTGTCAGGCAGCTGGTGAAAATAATTGAGTGCACATAGTGACACTGGGGCAATTTTTACTGCTTGGTACATACTTTGTCTTGGTAGATTTAAAAGTTTCTGAATGGGATGGGGAATGAGAAAGCAAATAAACAGCCTTGAGGGTTGTTTTTCTTATTCACCTGTCTGTTACAGGACTGCCTTGTTTTATATTATATATTACATATTCTTACATAAACTTAACATGTGTGTTTCTTGCTCTGTGTACAAGTAAGTGTTATGAGGATGTTATCACTAGTGTCCTGCTGTGTTCTCTTTTTTTTTTTTTAACTTCATTTTAATCTTAAGGTATTTATAAACAAGTTATAGTTAAACTGATCTGCAGTGTTTTCTGATGAGTTTCTTCACAGTTCCTAGAAATGGTTTTGATTTGTGGACTTGTTAACATTTGTTATATAAGTAAGTGAGAACTGATGTTGAGATAGCATTTCTATGAGGGCAGGGTTAGTATTTTTTTTTGTTAAAAGCATATAAGGGCCTGCTACAGGCAGGGAGTGGAAAATACCTGCTAATCAGTAGTGAGTTGAAAGTTGCACTGTTTAATGCATTTTTATGGTACTCAGCTTTTAATCTAGGGATTTTTTTTCTAACTTTGGCGAAGTATTGCATTGATTCTCACTGGGAAGCTTTGTTTTTGTTTTTCTGTCATAGCTTGGGCTTGCTAAGGCTTCCACAGACAGGGGGAGGGGGAATTAGTTCTGTTTTTTTCCTGTTGATATTGACAAGATGAGATGCAGCAAAATTATTAAAATTTCTGTTCTATTATCACTGTTAAAATATGTTCCATACAGAGCATATTGAACTCCATTCTTGGGACTAGAACAAGCATTGTGATGGAGACACTTCTCCAGGTTGTGCTGCTTAGTCATCTTTTTTCCCCTTCTGTCAGTGTTCGTCGTGCAACAGCATATTTGGAAGAAAGGCCTGTGGCCAGTAGAAATGCTGCTTTTCTTTCTGTCTTTCCTACTTCTTTATATTGACTTTTAAATAGTAGTGTGTAGGTTCTTGGCTAGTAGGTATCATTTTCTTTCCAGAAGTATTTACTGAAGTAGTCAGCTGGCACACCCTGTTGCCCCACAAGTACGTGCCTACTACAAGATTAGGCAATGGCAGTACTTAGAGGCCTTATGCTTTTTCATACTTGTTTCTTTGGAAGGACAGGGTTGTAAGTTTCTCTTCTGATGTAAATATTGTGGCACTGTAAATTCATCCTTTGACTACATTATATGTTTATGGGGAAATACATCCCTGTCTTCTCTTCCTGTTTTCCTTCCTTTAACACAACTGGTACTGTCCAGTAAATTCTTTCTTATGGAATATAACCTATAGAATTTCTGCTGTAGACCTTTCCTGAAGTTGGGTGATAACTGCTTCTTGTATGAGAGAAAGTACTCCACTATCTTGGAAAGAGTGGCTTTCTTTTCAGGAGCAGGAAGAGGGGTTTCAGAAGGTGTTTTGGGGTTGGTGTTTGTTTTCTTTTTTTGTAGTCCACCTGTTTTAGTTCTGGAAATTGTAGAGTGGCCTGGCACTTTTTCCCTCTACAGCAAGGCACAAGCAGCTTTTGTAGAACAGGCCAGTTCTGTACCTTCACCTAGAGAAAACAGAAACATGGCAGGAAAAGGCTTGTAGGAAGAGGGCTGCTTTTTGAGACATGGAGTAAATCTGTCTTCATGTATGAGACTGGGAATAGGACTGAAAACGTGAGTGCCAGCTCTGAAAGCTTTCATTGTCTCTGGGTCTGGGGAGTGATAATGAAAACTTAATTACCCAGCATTATGTATTTTTAATTCCACATTGTTTTGTCCATCAAAGTGAAATATAAATTTATAAAGTTGACACTTCTGCAGTTGCAGTTCCATTTTCAGTCTATAGTTTCCTCATATTGGTTGCAAATATCTAATTTTGTGACTGTCAAAGTTCTAAATTAACTTGCATGTTTGTGATTGAGGAAAGCAGAATATCTCATGCAGTTCTTAATTGTCATAATTTCCTTACGTATCCTAATTGGAGTAGAGTTTAGTGTGTTTCACATTGTATTTTACTTAACACTCAATATTTATAAGATTTATCTTTTAGGGATGAAAAAATGGTCTATGTCAGCTGGCTTATGAATGGTTTGTTTGATTTTATTTTTTTTTCCTGTACTATAGTGGTTTTAATTAAATAGAGCTTCCAAAATTGGAGATAAACTAAATTTATTTACTTACTGTCAAGTATTGTGTTCTGTTTGCTCTTTTCAGTAAAGTTACCTGTTGAAAATCAGCAGCCGTCTCCTATAATGATGCTTTGTAAAAATTAGTACTTTGACTTTGGTTCTGAATGTGTTTGGCAAAAGATAAGGGTGGTAAATCTGCTTAGAAGTCTCTTGAGAGCGATGAGAAATGGCACACACTGTAGGGTGCACAGAACACTCAAAAATCCCCCAAACCCAGAAAACACAACCAACCAACCCAATCACCCTAAAGCTTAAAAATATGCCCCTGAAATATTGTTATCAAAGTGTGCGGAGAGCTGCTGAGTGACAGGTTTGGAGTGTGTAATGGAGCTTTACCTTCAGAGGGGTGGCAAGGATATAGATTTTTTTCATTAATGTAAACCTATGACAAATAAACCTATGACTTCATAATTCTTTTGAGCACTCTGGTGTTTGCACTGAGCTGATCAATGGGTGCCAATGCTGAATTAGTATTGCAGAGGGGAAGAGCGTATACTTTGTTTTCCCATTAATGTGAAGTGTCACAGCAGTGGCTTTGTGTGCTGTAAGCCAACTAGAAGATTTCGAGACTAACATGCTGATGTTGAGGTTGATGGATCTTACTGGTATCGATATTTTAAAAGTTTTGAAAATACTATTAACTAGTACAGCTAATTAGGCATATCAGTATCTGCCATTCTTAAAATATTAGGCTTTTGGTGAATGGGGGGAAAGGTTAGTTGCTTTGTATGTGCAAGTATTATAAAATAAGCCATTAAGATAACTCAGTAGTGAACCATACCGCAGCAGTGGTACTCTGAAGATGGAGGAATGTTAAAGCTTATTTTATCAAGCTTAATAAAATTTTTGTTTGTACCTTTCTATATAGTTACTGTTGCAGGCTATGGTTCTAATCTAAGACTATGAGAATGTGACTGTTCTGTTTAGTTATTTGAAAAATGAAAGTGCTTTTCTTGCTGCAACCAATTGCTGAAACTTAACAACGTATATTTGATATTCACACTAGCTCAAGAGATCTCTTAATTAAAGTATGTCAAAATCATCATGCTGATATGCAGAACACTTGAAACTCCTTCCTTCCCCCCCAAAGTTCACTAGTGGACAAAGCACATTTCAAGTAGTTTAAATATAGAGTAGTACTCTGCACTTTGACCTCATACAAATAAACTTCTACCTTACTGGAATGCCAAACTGCAGCCACCTTGTCTGTACTCTTTGAAAGGGGCCTGTTCAGCACTCGCAGTCTGTTGGTAACATAGCACTGATGGTGTAGCAAAAACTTCCGCGAAGTCTTTTTCTTTCCACTTAGTGTTTTTTTTGGTGTTTGTTGTAGCAAGAGGGAGGATTAAAAGGTAGCATAAGTAAGGAAGAAATGGGCAGGGTAAAAAACCCAACAAACCCCAGAGATTGTAACTGGTGTGCAGGCAGTAGCTATGGTTTGAAATGTGCAATGTATTGATAAGGATGTCTAAATTAGACTGAAATTGTTGCATCCAATATCCTTACTTTAATCTCCATCTGAAAATGTTACCTGTTGTGAAACTGAATCTTGAATACCACCCTTAATTTTGCTTGTGAAGTCACATTTCGGAGAATATTCTGGATTGTGAGATGAATAGTAGACTTGTTTTGTCAGCTTGGGAAAGAGATCTGATCATCTTGTACCAATTGTTTTCCTTGGCTTCATACTAGTTTTTGATGACGGTGATGAGAGGACCTTGAGACGAACTTCGTTATGCTTGAAAGGAGAAAGGCACTTCGCAGAAAGTGAGGTAAGACGATGATGAATATGCAGTAGAAACTAAGTGGTTAATTTATATTTTTTTATAATTGTAAACTAATTTTGTTTCCTGTTTTTCTATGTAGACACTTGATCAACTGCCACTAACCAACCCAGAGCACTTTGGAACTCCAGTTATTGGGAAAAAGTCTAACAGAGGAAGAAGATCCTCTCTTCCTGTGTGAGTTTTGCTAGTGCTCTGTTGCTTTCCTTTAGTGTGCTTTGCTAAAACTGGAGTAATGCCACTGAATGGTCTGAATACTCTTACGTGTGAGTTGAATGCACAGCTTATGGACTTAAGTAGCTCGGTTCATGCAGGCATATTTGTATGTTAGCACTGTTATGAAATTGATGGAGTTTTGCTTGTAGTAGCCTTAAGTTTGTGCTTTTTTCATATAATAGGAACTCAAGTCAGAAAATGTAGGATTTTTAACCTTTATACTGGACAAAGTATGAAAAAAGTTTTAAATTTCTGGGGTAGATACTGTTTTCTTTGTTTCATGTCTGTGCGCAATCAAATCCTGATTTATGCCTCCAATTTCAACATGATGCTGTTGCAAAATACTACTACTTGGAAAGAATTTCTACAAAATTCCTCTTACTTAGTAAGTGCACTTAATATTTAGGTATATTTCAAGCGATTTCAGCTTTTAAAATTATCATTTTGTTTTTGAAGCTGTGTAGAACAGGAAAAAAGATCTGGTTGTAAGCTGTATTTGCTTTCAAATATTAACTTCAGACAAAAACTTTAAAATACTGTGTGTTTTAATAATTTAGTACTGAAGATGAAAAGGAAGAAGAAAGCAGCGAAGAAGAGGATGAAGATAAAAGGCGTCTAAATGATGAATTGCTTGGCAAAGTTGTGAGTGTGACTTGCAGTTCTGAGAAGGCAGACTGGTATCCAGCTCTGGTAAGTTGCCTGAGATGTTGACATCTGTAGTGTCATAGTATAACTGTCTTTTTAGACAAGAGTCTCATCTGACTTGCTACAATATTCATGTAGTGGTTTTCCTGGATAGAGTGGTTTGTACACTTCACAACTTTTCCAGCAGTTGCAAATGTACTCAGGCTATGCTCTGCTGCCCGTATTTGTAAAAAATACAGATTTTCTACAGTGTCTTTGAAGAGTTTGAAAGCAAAGATTAACATTTATGTGTAACCTCTTAAGTCTTTCAAAACTGCACATATAATGATTGATATGTAATGATATTTTTCTTCTAAAAATAAGATACATTAGGAATTGCACTCCAGGGCTATTTAAGGCCAACTGGATTTATGAATTTTAATTGCAGTGGAATTTTTTTGTATTTAATGATTGCCTTTTCCCTTAAACTTTCCATTTTATGAAATACTAGTTGCTTTCATGCTTGCATTTACATAAATGGCCAGTTACTGTAGCAGTAGATGGTGGTTATTGTTTTTATTTTACTGTCAATATAGGATATAGCTGTTTATTGCAATTGCTGTTAATAAATATATATTAAATAAATTCAAGTACAACTGGACTTGTACTGCAGAGGTAAACACTTCGCAGTTTCGTCACACAGAGGAATTTACAGTTGCATATTAACAGTTGCTTTCATTAGTAATCTTTCTGATATTGTCAGGCAAGCTCAATACACATTTTCTGTCATCCATCAGAGATGTCTTGGAGTTTGTTTTTTTGTCAGTGTGGATTTTTGTTTCTTTGGTTTTTTGTTTTTATGTAGATCATTGGTCAGAATGGGTTCACTAATCTTTGCATATTTTATTTACTTAATTGTATATTCTAAAGTCCTTTATTTTGAGTCTTCAGGATTAGCTCAGCTGTTAGAATGTCCTGACTTAGTTTAAGATTTTATTTCCCTTCGTGAATCCAGGATCAAGAGGCAGTTAACTACATGGCCAGTTATCTTCTCTTCCTTGAAAGAACAGAAGTGTAATGTAGAGTGAATAGTTGACACTGGCTTACCCAGCTGTATATATCTCAGTTTAAAATGTGAATTCTGTCATTGTTGTATGTGCTGTGATTGTTGTATATGCCTTTACTAATGACAGATTTTAATTTACCATGGCCCCAACTAGGGGACTAAGTTACTGGAGGACGTGCACCTGTACTGTTCTCTGATGAAAACCAGGAATGTCTTATCTTGACTTTTGGGGTAAAACTTCTGACTGGGGTGGCACAGCTCCCACTGTATCCTTGTAGACCCAGAAGTTCATGTGCTTTTGACACTTTGTGTGTGTATATGGTCTAGAACAAAATGTAAACTTGTTCTGTTTGTTGTAATACAAATACTGCAAATGCATTTATATTACCTTTTTAGACTTAAGAGATGATACTGCTGTGGAAGGATGCACTGCTGTCTTGGGTTCCATGCTGTCTTGTATTATACACACCTCAGAAAAAAACCCGTACTACTTTCCCCTCAGTTTGAAAGCTGGTGTCAAATAAGTGGGTCTGTGACTTTTTAAACAAATGCTTTAAACAGGTTTTGTGTGAACAAGAAAGGAAAAAAAGCGGAATGAATAAACAGGAATCCATGATGTCGTCCAATAGATGAGTTTTGAGTTTACAAATGAAACTGCAGATTCTTGTGGCTTGTTCATAATAAGTGAAGCTCATAGTTTGAGATTAACTGCTTCTTGAAATTTGTCATTGTTGGCCTTAGTAATACAAATTGGAATAGGTTTCTTTTCTCAGAACTGGAAATTATCATAGAAGAAACAGGAAGACAGCAGTTTTCCTGCTGTCCCTCTTTCTTTCCTTTCAGGATCAGCTTTTTTTTTTTTTTTTTTTTTAATTTTTTTAAAATTATTATTTGCTTAAAAAAGTGGTTTTTTTGAAACTTCAGGTTGTGTCTCCCAGCTGTAATGATGACGTCACAGTGAAAAAGGACCAGTGTTTAATTCGATCCTTCACAGATTCCAAATTGTAAGTAATAGCTTACTTTCATTAGATGTACATGGGAGGAAAATGCAAAACTAATTACACATCACTTCTGAAGGCATTATTTCTTCCATAAGGACAGGGTACATTTTTGTGTAAAGTTGGTTGTACACATTTGTCATTCATAATCCATTTCAAGTTAACTGCTGCTGTGCTTACTTGCCCACTTTTACATTGTGAGGTCTGGTAAGAGTGCATTGGATTACTGAAGTTTCTGATGTTTCTTTATGAAAAAAAAACAAAAATCAACAACTTCAAAAACCTCCAAGTGTTAACACTTTGGATGACTCCTGTTCTTTGAAGCGTGAGTTTTGGTTCTAATTGGTTCCCTTAATGTCTTAATTATTACGCCTTTATGTCTGTTGATGTAGTTTTGATGTCTGACTCATTGCCTTCAGTGCCCGATGTCTGTGACTGTTTAAATAGCAAAGTCTAGAAGTGTTTAATTTACTTTTTTAATAAAAAAATGAATGTAACATAACTTTAAAATTTTTACAGAATCTGAAACAAGATTCTTACAAAAAAAAAGATTTGTCCTATTAGTGTACACACACACACACACACACACACACACACACACACCAGCACCACCCCAGCATGAGGAGGGAGGAAGGAGAGTGAGAGAGATGTCTGTCCTGCTTAAGGAGTAATATATTCAAGAGTATAAAGCCTGCTTTTTTAAAGCTGGTTCCCTTTATTTCTCTTCATCCTTACTTCTAATGCATCTGTCTCAATGTACTGTAACTAAAAGCTTCCTTGCCAAAGGCCAGCTATCACACCTATTTCCCTCTTTCTTTCAAAGTGAAGAATTTGTGATTTTTAGTAACTCTGATTTTAAGTAGGGTCTGAGCACTTGATTACTGAAACATATTTCAAATAACTCAAGACTTCATTTAGTTTGGCCTGTTAATGTAGACATGTATTATCAGCCTTCTAGATAAATGGTTCTTTATATACTGAAGGTAGGATGTTACTGGAAAAGCATGCAGACTTGCTGTTTCACTTTTTTTTTTCCCCCATAGTATTATGGCTTTAACTTCAGAAAGTGACAGCCTCCGGTTCCTGAGGTTTACTCCAGTTTTTCTGAAATAATGAAAGAAAAAAAAAATCTTTTATAGTAACTCACTTGTAAGGCTTTCCTTACGGGTTGGTTAGCATTTCTGTTGTAGTAATTCAGTAACTGAATATTGACTGTAACTAGAACATAGCAACTGCCATATATTTTGCTATGAGAACAGTTTGTAATTTAAAAACAAAAACTGTTTATCAATGCAGTTGTTTGAATTTGGCTTTACTGTTGTTCTGTGCTAGTGGAAATGCATAAATATTTCTTTCATCTTAGCTAGAATGCTATTTGGGTAGCAGCTGTTGATTGGTGTGAATGTTTTCCCATCAATATTTTATTTATTTAGATTTTTTTATTCCCTGTGTGGAGTATTTTGCATTTGCACATTTGCGCAGGTTAAACATTTAAAATACAAAAGCTTTACAAACTTCTCTTAATTACTTAATTACAAGGGCTCTTTTAGTGTCTGAGTTTCATAGAAAGACTGGAAACTTGCTCTATGTTTGAATTCCATATTAGGACCTACGGTAATGTCTTACGCATTCATTTTTTTAGAAAAGATCTTGAAAGTGAATGATAAATCTTGCCAATTTTAGACATCACTGTTCTCCTAAGGCAAATGCTTACTTTACTGTGATTTACAAATTGTAACAGAACCTTGTTCTTTTTCAGTTACTCAGTAGCAAGAAAAGACATTAAAGAACTGGATGTTCAAAACTTACCAAAATCTGAGTCCTCTCCTAAAAAAGGTAAATTAGAATAAATTCTAAGTGTTAAAGGAAATCTCATGAAGTAGTGCTTTTAACTTTTGCAGATAAATGCTGATCTGTTGATTTCTGATAATTGCTCTTGGGTATTTTGCAAACAATTTTAAATATGATAAATTAGAGAAACTTTGGATGTAGCTGCCTTATTAAAATAGCACCTAGGAGTCTTGTTTATTTGGTTTTTATTTCCTTATTCTGATCCTCTCCAAGTTTGTGGAAAGGATATAGAATATTTTCAAGATAGTGTATTTGAAATGTCATTGAACAATGAAATACAGTTACATCTTCTAGCACCAGAGTGTTGTGCTATTGCTCAAAACACTTGGACTTCACATTAAAAATACCCAGACAGCAAGGTGTAAACTTTATTAGAACAGCCTGCCTGTAATTAATATTAGATTGAAAAGTCTAATTACAGAATTTGATTTATAGATGGATGAATGATGTGACTACAATAATCCTTATTTTTAGTGAGCTTTAATGTCAATAATTCTTAAACTTTTAGTGTTGTTTTTAGACCCTAAACCATGAAATTTGTTAAGAAGAAATATTTAAAACATATTTATTAATAACTAAGGAAAAACCCACCTAGCAACAAAAATTCCCACATAATAATAGTTCCTTTGGTTTGAGTAAAGGTACGGAACAGCTTCTTAATAAGTAAAGATTTAACATGATACTTACAAATGAGAGCTAGAGGTGGTTTTAATGATTTCTACTTTCTTCTTCATAAGTGTTTTGCAGTACAAGAACTTTAAACCAAAAAAAGATCAGATGCCAGTTTTAAGATAAACAAAAGAAAGGGATTTTTTTTTACTGTGCTGATCGTAATTATAATTGGGCTGTGACATTCTTTGCTATGAGGGAATATTGTGGAACCAAAGGTACTCATGGTTTTACAAAATGAGTTTAGACAGATTTCTCGAGGTTAATCAGCAGATACTAAAACCTGTTGCCTTGTCTTCTTTTGTATTTTGAAGAGAACAAAGTAAGTCATAGTATTTGACCTGTGAGTTGTTGCATGTCCCTATTTTGGGTATTCTTCTGATTCATCTTTATTAAAGTCTTCTATTATGACTGGCAGACTTACGACTGGCAGGCATATTTTGGGGTTATCTGGGTCTGTTTTGCTTTGTTGTTTTCTCCCATTGGAGCACATCTGCAAGGAAAAGAATTTGAGGTATTCCCGTTATACAAGTGTGACTTCTCCATGTCCCATCAATCCCTCTCTCATTCACTACTGTATTTTTCCTCTGTTCCAAACATAAATATAGCATCTCTTTAGGTAGCACACTTCGAGAAAATATTCACATTTTTTTGTGCAATCTCAACTTTAAGACATGAAGGTGTTTTGAAAAGAACAAAGTAAGTCATAGTAGTTGATCTAACTGTGATGGGTTTATGTTTTTTAAATAGCTTTATTACAGTATTTATCCCTTAGGAAACAGAATGGTTTACAGTTGGATGGAATGTATGTGAAAGAGTATAGGATGCCTGTCTTTGTACCATTCATATAATTAGGTGTAAATCATAGTAGTGTTTGTGGGGATCTATGCCTAGAAAACATCCACATACATCCCACAGATGTATGTTCTCAACATGTATGTTCAACTCTAAACTCCTTGAGTTGCTGACACTTGATTTTTAAAATTTGACAGTCTCAAAATGTAAAGTTTGTAAACTTGAGTGTTTAAATCTGAATTTTGTATTTTATTACTTAATTCCAGTTTTGGGTTAAGTCATAATTGTGATTTACAAGAATGTGAAAAGGAAATTAAGAATACTTTGTGACTGTGAACACTATGGATGAGGTAAAACCAGGGCCCCTTCTTCTTTAGGGCTACAGGAGGCAAGCATATTTCTCAGCACTAAGGTTGTTCCTCGGAGCTGGAAAATGGATATAAGTGAAATCCTGGAGTCTTCAAGCAGTGATGAGGAAGATGGAGCTGCTGCACGAACTGATGAAGAGGAATTAAAAAGGGAAGAGAAAACTGAAGAAGTAGTGGTAAGTCTTGGCAGTTTTAGTAATTCTTTAAAGATAATTTAATAACTTCCCTTCCTGAAGGTCCTGCACTTTCCAGTACTCTCAGATGTAGCATAATCACATCGTTCATCTTTCCTTTGCTATAGTTATTTTTACTGGGGTTTGTGAGTGGCAATTGCCTCCTGTTACCCAGTGCAGAAATTAGTCAAATCTTAGAATTTAAGAATGCAAGGCAAAGAGTGATGGAACGAATCTGGGTCGGAAGAGAGACATAAGCAAAAAATTGGTGCTGAGCCTGGTATAAATAAAATAAAAGTAAATTTGTGTTTTCTTTTGTACTTCAAGTATAGGTTGTATAAAGCGTAACTTGTTTCTGAAAACTGTAGTTTGATTAAAAGAACAAAAGACAAATTTTGGGGCTGTTGAGCCTGGAGAAGAGAGGGCTGCGTGGAAACCTCACAGCAGCCTTCCAGTATCCGATGGGGCCTATAAGGAATGTGAGGAGGGACTCTTCATTAGAGACTGTAGTGATAGGACAAGGGGTAACAGGTTAAAACTTAAATGGAAGTTTAGATTGGGTATAAGGAAGAAGCTCTTTACTGTTAGGGTGGTGAGGCACTGGAACAGGTTGCCCAGGGGAGGTTGTGAATGCTCCATCTCTGGCAGTCTTCAAGGCCAGGCTGGACAGAGCCTTGGGTGACATGGTTTAGTGTGAGGTGTCCCTGCTCCTGGCAGGGGGGTTGGAACTGGATGATCTTAAGGTCCTTTCCAACTCTAACTATTCTATGATTCTGTGTTGAAGGAAAGGCAATAGGCTGAAAGCATAAGCTAAGGCACGGTGCCTGTTAAAAGCTCTTTGGTGCCTAAGATGCTGTTTAGGAATTGTACGTTAAGAGTTTTTAACACCAGGATCACAGGTCGTGAATCAGCCACAGTGGGGGTGGACTTGCTGTCTAATAGTTACAGTATAATGTTTTTCTGCATTGGACTGGTTTCAGTGGTTCCTTTTCCACAAAGTTAGCTAGTTTCTTCGTGTCATCAAAGCTGTGTAAGGAATTTCCGTTTATTTCTGCTGCCAGGTTTTAGAAGTAGGGGTGTGCTTGGCTGTTGGATTTGTTTCTTTCCCCTCGTTGTGCGGTTCTCACAGGACGCTCGGAAACATGCGTTTCGATAGAAAAATGCGGTGAATTCTGCCTCCTGAGGGAGGTCCCGCCCCGTTTCCCTCTCGCTCGCCCTGCAGCGTGCGGCCTTGTCAGGCCCAGCACAGAATGGCCGTTCATACTTGGAGGCGGCCTACAGCGTTGCCACGGCAACCAAGTGTTGGCTGGCAGCGCGCATGCGCGGAGAGCGGGAAGCTGGTGGGGGGAGGTCTCTGGAGCGGAGGCTTGGCCGGCGGCCAGGGGAGGTTTGCCAGATGCTCTGAAATGGGCTGTCTCTTTGCTTTGCCTTCCATGTAATGTCTGGGGTTTTATTATTATTTATTTTATTTTTTAGTTTTTTTTTTTATATGGAAGAGAATGTAAGTAATGCCGTATAACTGCGGGTGCCGTGCAGGGAGAGAGAAAGCGAGCAAATATATGGAAGTCAGGCTGAAATATGTCCAGGCAGTAGGCAGATCAGATAGAGAGGAAGTAAAACCATTTTACATTTGAAAGAATGCAGCTCCTAGGTAAGGATTCTGTGTTTTAATCTGTAATGTTAACATGGTTGTTAAGAATGTGGCTTTGACTTAGAATTGTGATCTGGGAACTGTCTGGTAGAGCATGCAACCAGGGTAGAGCTTTCCAGGTAAAAAAGACAATAAGAATCTATTTTTAGGTGCTAATTGTATGCCTTGATAACAGTGTTCTGGAAAATGGGGTAGGTGTCTGTATGAGAATAATGCTGTGATTAGATAAATATAAGGATAAATGTCTGCAGAATATAAAATCCTCTGGGTTTTTTCCTGTTTGCAGTGAAAAGGACTGAATAGGCCACATTTTGCAGGGTGTGAACTGTTGCAGTCTGCGTTGGTCTGTTTGTATTAACGTTGGTTCAAATTGCAGCGTATCGGTCACGAAAAATCAAGGATTGCTATAGTAGTTTTCTAGTAATCATTTTTAATATTCATGGCTATTGCATAAAAGTGCAGTGTGTTTCAAACAAAGAAGGGGGAGGGGGGAGCTTGGTGGTTTTTTGGTTTTTTTTTTTGTTTTTTGTTTTTTAAAGGAAAAGAAAAGGCATTCTTGTCAAAGAAATAGAGGTTATTTTAGAGGAATAATCTAAATATAGAGTAGTAAAGCAAAGGATTCCAGACAGGTAGATATGCTGGTAGGCGAAGGTGTAGAATCCATTATTTCCAGGTGACAAGTAGGCATGTAAAAATAAGGTGAGCATCTTCATGCTGAAGCTATGTAGTAGAGGAGAGATGTTAATCTTTGTAGATTATTTCAGAGCTGAACTGCCATGCTGGCCCATTAAATCAAATTTCTGATTCAGCTGTTACAATGCATCATCTTATTTTAATTTTGGGCTATACTAGATATTGCATTGCAATTAGACAGCATTTAGGGAATTTTTAAATTTCTTTTTTCTTTTCCCTTATAAAGGCAGTAACACTAGTTGCAGAGGGAATCGACACGTGGATATTTTTTGCCTTTATTTAACTACAGATGTTGAATCACTCAAATTTTGCATTTACATTTTGTAGTGTTTCTCCTTTATTAATCAAGGTCAAAAATAGCTTCTGTCCATCCTCTCCCAGAATATTCTCAGTGAGCCTTTTGTTTTAGAACTGCAAATTGTTCTATTACTAGAGATGGGAGAGAGATTTTAAGCATTATCTTTCCTCCCCATCTTCTGAAATGCACAGCAGTTTTGCTGTCAAGCCCTGCCCAGCTGCTTACCAGCCACGGTAGGCCTTCATTAAATCAATCAAATGGACACAGACCTACTTAATATATAATGAGAAGATAAAGTCAGAAAAGTCTTAATTCTGGGAGTGGAAAGGATCCTATTTTTCTGAAGCAGGATCTTTAATAATGATTATGGAGCAAAGAGATCGTGCCATTTTTCCAGTATCTGGGTGAAAATCTTTAACTTGATTCTAACAGAGACTTTCTAATTGTGCTACCTTTTGTGTACAGTAGAATGGGTACAACAGGGTTTCCAGGTTTTATGTAGTTGCTCTTGTATGGCTTTTATAAGATAAGGAGTGGAGGCAGTATGGTGGTGGTGAGATGCTAATCCTCTTCATTGGTGATAATGGACTCATGTGGTCCAAAGTTGACTACAGAGGAGGATGCCGTGGAAATTGCTTGTCATTGACGTTAATGGAAATTGTATTACACCAAGTTGCTCAGCATGGTCAATCTGTTGGATTTTTGACAGTAATTGCAGTACATGGGGCAACTCAGGATTACTTTTCATTCACAGTGTGAGGTTTGAATAACAGAATAGATACTGCTTGCACCATGAAAAGTGAAAAAATCCAGAGGCACTATAGAAAAAAATTCTTTATCAAATGAAAATTTAAAGAATCACTCAAGGGGTTTGAATCCAGATAAAAATTCAGATATTGCTTTTGGTTCTTAGCCAGTTTTTAACATGTCAGAACAAGAGAATTAACTGTGTTTTGAGGGCACATTTGGCAGTCAAAGAATGCACTGCAGCTAAAAGGAAAGAGAAAATCCCATCTGCAGTATCTCCACAAAAAAATAGAAGCTTTCGGAACATTACCTGAATTTTATTAAAAATCAGATTATATATACTACTGTATTTACTTGTTTGTAAATTGTTCTGTTAGGGAAGAAATCATACTTATTTGTTTCTCGTGATGACATAGTTGAATACTCCCAATTTTACCGGGAACATGGAGGCAACATTTGGTTTTGCCTCTCAGTCTCCCTGTAGGCCATTCTGATTCTAAAAGAATCAAGATCTAACATGCAGTTATTTGAGATGCATCTTCAGTATGTGTTCTTAATAGATACATTCACGTAAGATAAAAGTAAGGCATTTTGTTCTTTAGAGTTTGAATTTTGCAAGTTTCAAAATTGTATCATTTTATAATATCAAAAAGGGATTTCTGTCTTACCTATAGAATTGGTTATAACACTGTCTTTGAGAGACTCTTCTAGTTTATCTGTGCCACTTTAATTACAGTTTCTTGTTCTTTCACTTTTCTCTCCCTTAATCAGACGTGCAAAAAACGTTCATGGAAAATATCCAGCTAGCTGGGGGTGCCTCTCATTGTAAAAGGAGCTGTAACACCTCAGGGTGTATGCTTAGACGAATTTTCTTAGTCTTCATTTTGGCAGTCACCTGAAGGATGTATGTGTAGTATGTTTAATAGTGTGCATTCGTTTAAAGTTTTTAGGGTTCTTGCACCACAGCATCATCAAGAAACATTGGTCACAGTTGCTTTACACTGTTGAGCAGGGAAAGTGCCAGAAGCATTTTCCAGTGTACCTATTTTGATTTTCACAATAAGTTATTACTGTATATTTTATTTGCACTAAGTTCATAAAGGAGGGATGAGTCAATGAGGATGAAATCCATGATGTGTTTTAGGAGCTTGAGATTCCTCCAAATGGTCAGTAGTCATCTATTCAAATATTTATTTTGTTTCAAAGTACTTCTTGTTTCCCCTGTAGTCTTTTCTCTAAGTGACTGTGGGAGGCCACATAAAATGATACCCAAATTGTCTGTTTCTCTTGTAACCTCTCTGTATTGTAAGATAACATTGAAAAAGCTGACTCTAAAAGTTAAGTACAGGAATACAGTAACTCCAAAGTTAATGAAGCATGGTATGCAGAAACAAGTGGTTTATTTACGTATATTGAAAAAACCCCAAACAAACCCCAAGCAGCTGTGATGTGTAATATGCAGGATAACTTTAAAAAAACCCTAGCTAAATATTGATTAGCTAATCGTCCTTCTCATGCATACATGCATTTGGAGTGGTTTTGGCTATTGTGAACTATGACCTGCATCATACCATGCACAAATGTTCTTCACACAGACTTTCTTGGTCACAATTTTATGCTAACTGGTCATTCTCAGAATATTCGTTCAAAAAGGAGTGAAGAACTTTCAAACTGAGGCACAGCTCTAGAGTGAGCCATTGTTGAAGATGGTTGAATTCCTGTTTGGTAGAAACTAACATTTTTAAGATCACTCTAAATCTCCACATGGTGTAAAGCTGTTAACTTGTTGCAGTTGGTTTAATTCTTTTCATTTCCTAATTAGTGTTCAAAGTTGGCATCAGAAAGCAAATGTGCAAGTGATGAAAACACATTTAAGTACTCTGAAGCAACAAAATTACATTAACTCTAATTTTGGCAGCTTGTCTTGATCATACACTCTTCTGAACTCCAAATCCTGTACAAATTATTCTTCCTCCTAGCTTGCATTTATTTCACAGAAGAGTTTATGGTATTGGCGGTCTATTAATAACATAAAAGAAAGATCCCTGGTACTTTCACCCCATATTGATTTTGAGTATATGGTGTACGTGCTTCTAAGTAGAGATTCATTCTTCGTTTTGTAGAAGAAATTGTTTCATCCTTTGTGCTCCCACTCAGCTCTAGAGGTGAGCATCCACAGAAGCTTTAACATCTTTCTGTAGCGTAAACGATGAGTCAGGGTAACAAAGCTGTACTCTTTGAAATAATGCTGAAGACAGAAGGAAAACTCATGGTGAATGAAGTGGCTTGAAACAAAATTAAGCAAAACCAGTGACAAGTTTTCTGCAAGTTTCTGCGTGTTTCATGTTGTGCTTATTTGCTGGTTCTTATTCTTAAAATAATTTTACGAGTTACTTGAACACAGTATTACTTGGAAAGCAATAAGAAATAGTGTTGGGAAAGAAGTATTTTCCTTATACAGAGATCCTGTGTAGCTGTTGATTTCACTGGTTTACTCCTTACAGTATTCTCTAATTGATGTGACCTGCTAGTCAGGAGCAAAAAATCTCAAACCCATAATGTTTCAACTTTTTAATTATGGGCAAAAAAGGTCATCCTGGAGATTCTGGTTCAGCCTCTCACCCTGAGACAAAAAAGATTTTCTCATCTTGCATTTCTTATGGGTATTGGATGAAGAACAGGAATGTCTCCATTTTGAACTCCTTCTGCTTAAAAACTGCATATTGTTTTGCCTTGCAGTAGGACTTATATTTGACTACAGTTTCCCTTTTTTGCACCATTTATATAAGAATAAAATGAAACAGAGAGACAGAACTCTTTAAGAAACTGATTCTGCACAACTGTCACTGTGAACTTAACTTACGCCCAGCCTAAAATGGACATAAGTGTCTGGATAAAAGTGAGTTCTGGCAGCTAGCAGTGTTGACCCAGTGCCTGCTGGAAACAGATACTGGGAATTTTAGTTCTCCAGTCACCCACTACTGCTGATCACAGGTTGTGGTGTCAAGTTTTCTTGATTTCAGGTGCAGATTTAAGGTTGCTGATATAGCATCTTGGGTGATGTTTGATGTATTTAAAATAAAACTCTAACTCGGAACAGTAGACACTCCTAGGAATTCATTATGTCCAGTTGTGAATAGATAACCTGGATTAAAAAATGACCACTTATAAAAGTCCATGTATCTTAATGCTGTAATAAGCATATCAGTGAAGGGTTGGACTTTCTCATTTTGGCAAGTAGCAAAAAAAGACTTTGAAATAGCTGAACTGTGATTTATTCCTTGGTCAGACTTCCAGGTCTTACTCAGATCACCTCTCTGAAGGGTTTGGTATTTACTCTGGTATTGGTGCCAGGCACTGTTCAGGCTCTGTCTGTCAAGGGGTGGCAACCTAACTCATACACCATCGACAGAGAAGCAGGTGCAGGACTCAGGATGTCTCACAGTTGGGCTTTATGCCCCTGTCCTATAAGTATATAAAACTTTTTATCTTTCCTTTTTGCTTTTCTTCAGCTGAAAATACTTGTTATCAGTGAAACAGTTAACATTTTGTGTGCAAGAGTGCTATTTCTAACCTACATTTCTGCAGTTCTGACCTACAGTTCTGGTTTGGCGTGCCTATATGAAAGAAATGGTTTGAATTCAACTATTCAGAAGTATTTCAGGATGTTTATTGTTATTTAGATATATTTAGTTTGCATAGTTCAAATTGTATTGCCTTTAACTGGTAAACATTAGAGTAGATGCTAGAAACTTCTCTATCCTGAAGTTGGTTCGCAGTCTAGTTAGAAGAAAGAAGTGGTTTATATAGCAGTAATTAATTTGTTAACTTGGGAGGTTATGCTAACTTTATAGATAACTGCTTCTCTTTATATAATCCCTATAATGCAGTATGAGCAAATGGTTACTGATGGTGTACAATGTTGTGATGATTCATTTAATTTTCTCCAATTATTTCTCAAGAAAAAAAATAGGAAAATAGGAAACAGGTATTGTCTCTACCTGATTGCAGGTGAGCCCTGCTGGGCTTTGAAGCTCAGCATTCACTGAAGCAGGCGGGGCTGAAATTCATTCTGATGCTGGGCAGATTGCTTTCTGGTTAACGCAGCAGTAGCATATACATTTACATTTCACTGCCTGTCTTCCTGCCTTGAAGCTTAAAGTTTACAGAATGCAGAGACGACTGAAATTGAAATTGCTATTCTGGTTTCCTTCTGGAACTGCTTGTGACTTTTCTGTTATTTTTAATAATGGAATGATAAGATTTTTTTGACACATACTGTTACGTCTTTCCTTCAAGACAGCTGCAGTCCTTCTTGCGCAAACTGCCTTACCAGCAATCCCTATGATTGCCAGGCTGGCAAGAAGAAAGTGGCATGTGTAAAGTGTTGCAGGGATTTTTTTCTCTTTTTCTCTCTCTGCTAGAATCTTAAAAATCCATGGAGTATATGTAGACATCTCTTTTTCTCCATCCCCACCCCCCAGTAAATGTACTGTGTTTTCATGGTTTCCACCTGAATAGAAAAAAAATATTTCACTCTTTAAGATTTTTAGGTTGGAATGGTAAAACTAAGGAATTTATAATAATAAATTACAGAAGCAGCACTAAAAGGGTTTCCAAATATGAGCTGAAATCAAACAGTGGAATCTAAATTACAAAAAGTAAAACTACTGTGTGGAGCATTAGAACCAGGAATGGCTGGAGAAAGAAGTGTTCTGCAACCTTAGCTAGAGCTGGGGTAAAAAGGATGAGTTAAACAAGAAAACCCCAAACCAAAACCCCTAGAGCTCCTGTGAACTGCGTCAGTCTTACAAATATGCATAAAAGTTCTGCTTAGAACTGTATGGAAAGTGTGTTAGTGTTTTCATTTTGAGGGTCATACTTATATTCTTTATGTCATGGATTGAGGCCTTCCCTGACTTGCATTTTCTTTTCTCTTCATGAGGTACACATTTCAGTCTCTGGACTAAATTTTGTTTTCTGCATATTTCACCATTATATGGGTGCAGGGCCAAATGGGAAGTGGTTTGGGTTTAGTTCTCATTCTTAGGCTTTTGTAAAATAAATTGTTACTTCTTACATTTTACGTTTTCATTATGACTGCATTTGTTTTCACAGCCTGAGGAAGAGCTTGATCCTGAAGAGAGGGACAACTTCCTCCAACAGCTTTACAAGTTTATGGAAGACAGAGGTAACAATTGCTGTATTTATTTATAATTTAATCTGTAGCCTACTTTAATGGCTTTTAAAATAGCTTTTAAATGTAATCGGTATTATTATGAGCATATTTGTCATGTCAGTGGAAAAGATAACAGCTAGTCTGGTGCAAGGAGAAACACTTCCACCTGTTTTCACATGTGGCAGGTCTACTTCTAGTACTTTGAAGCACAGCACACAGAGGAAACATAAATCCCTCTAGAGGTGTTTTGTTTTTCTTGGCTTTCACAAAACCTTTTTAATGCTAACAATCCCTGTTAAATAGGCTCTTGGTTGATTGCTTGTTGTGACAGCCATGGCTGGGAACTTTGCTGCTGTTAATCTGAGGCTGGAACCTGAGGAGGCTGTTCATGGATGGTGGAATTCAGCCAGCAGGGAATGGGAGATATGTCATCTTAGTCTCCTTGCAGAACTGTCTCAGTCATATGCAGGTGTAGCAGTGATATTTGCCTGAGGAGACAACTTAAGAGATTGTTACTTTGTCCTGTAGCTAGAACAAGAAAATAGCATATTTTAAATATTGTTCTTTACAGAATTAGGTGAGACTGTACTGGAATAGTCCTGGTCTAAGGTATACACTGGAAGTGCATGCTCTGTGTATAGAGAGCAGGATATACCTGCTGACTGGGGAGAACTGTTGTTGCATAAACCATTCACATCTGAAGTTCTGATGAGGCTGACACTAAAATGGAATGTTTTCTGTGCCTTGCCTGCACAACTCCGCTGCTTAAAAAAAAAAAAGCCTGGAGTTTTATCTTCTACAGTATATTTGTTCTTTTTGCTTATGAACTTGCTATTACAATTTGAATACTGTGTTAATCCAGCAATAACACCGGTGCAGGTTGATTACAAGTGCAACTATTGCCTTTTTACTCTATTTTTCTTTCTTTTTCCTTGACAAAAGTTACCTGAATTATATTTTTGTAGTATAGTGCATATAGTACAGCAAATGTTGATGTACTTGAATTTGAAGTAACCAAAGCTAAGAGTAAAATGTAAAGTGCATGTAGTGCATAAATATTTTCCCCCACTCCTCCCCCAGTTTTCTTCTTGCATTTTAAAATCTGGGGGAGAAATCTAGTTACCTCTGTAAAGGAGGCTCTGCATCCCTATGAGCGAGGTGCGTTCTAGCCCACAAAATTGTAAAAGAACAGTTCCAAGTCTATTCACTATTGCCAGTTCTTATCACAGGTTTAGAAACTGATCTTGAAATATATATGAAAATATACTTGAGTTCATCCAATATAATTTTGAGGCCTCCTGTGTATAACCAGTGTTTCTTGGAGAATAACCTGCCTTGGGGGAGTAAGAGTCTATGTCAGGTTGGAAAAAAAATACTCCTGTGCTGCTGGACTAATCCACAGTTTTCTTTCTTGTAGCATGAATCTTCCCTCTTTTCTGTTTTCCTCCTTCCTCACTCCCTTTCTTAAGCAGTCTCAGACTATACACCACATAGGGATCATGTACAAGCATTTGTACACCAAATTTGAAGGCTCAGCCCAGACACTGTCATTTAAGCTAATATGTTGAGAGAGCAACGTACAGGACTTTTTCAGGACTGGGTCTTTCCCCCTGCCCGTGTACATTAATTTCTTTTCCTTTACACCCCCACCCCCCACCCCCCATAGGAAGATTTCTCCCAGGATTTGTTCTACATTCTGTTCTCTTTGTATGTATGTTTTGATTTGTGTGATCATGACAGTGTTCTCAGAGTCCTATAACATTATTTTAATGATTCCAAATATAATTGCATGAAGATGAGAAGCAGCAGGGTGTGAGGTTTGATATTCTTCCTTGCTGGGAGGAGTACTGTCTATGTACACAGCCACTTGCCCCAAGTCACTTTTGGTTTCTTGTTTTGCAGTTAATCATTGTTCTTTACATCATTGCCACTCATCTGATTTGAGTTTGTTTGTTTTTTGCCAGAGTGGTCCCAAATAGCCACATCCTGTTAGGGCTTTGTGCTTTTTCAAAGTCTGACAATTTGCTTGTGTATATCTTTTCCTAATGCAGCATTGCTGCTGCTTCCTCATTCCTTTCAGACCACAGTATTTTGAGTTAATCTCTTCACACATTGCTCTGTAACAGCGTTCATCAGGTGTTCTGCGGAGCTTGCTGCAATTCTGGCTGTCTACCTGTTCAGGAGAGGGACAGTGGGATGCAGCCAGTTTGATGGCACAAATCTGAAAGGAGGTCCAGAAATGACAGTTAGCAGGCAGCTGGTGCCAGTGTGCTAATCAACCACCCAGAAATACGTGATGCATTCAAAAGAAGGTGAAGCCTTAATTCCTGACTGGAAACTATGAACTTCTTGTGACTTTTATCTTGGAATTATTAAATACAGATTTTAAAATGCAGAAAGATATTGGTAATCAAATGTGTTCTAAAGGAATGGAAGAAGTGGTTTGTTGTTCTTTGTGGTAAATTTTTATTTCTGGTTTTGTTTTATTTAGGTACTCCTATCAATAAACCACCTGTTCTGGGCTACAAGGACCTTAATCTCTTCCAACTTTTTAGACTGGTATATCAGCAGGGTGGGTGTGACAATGTAAGTGTTGAACATTTCCTGAACTATGTATCTCTGTTCATTCTTAAGGGCTGTGGCTTGTGGCTGTGTTATATATCATTCCTTAATGTTCTCGGTTAAGAAAACCTGAAAACTTCATTTTTTTTCTTCCCTTTTTTTTTCCCCTCCCGAAGATTGAGAGTGGTGCTGTATGGAAGCAAATTTATATGGACCTTGGCATTCCTATTTTGAACTCGGCTGCTTCCTACAATGTAAAAACTGCTTATAGAAAGTAAGTTCTCATATTGTATGATGGTGAAAACAATTTTCCTGGGTGGTTTTTTTTTTTTGTTAGTAGCATGTGCAATATTCAAGCAATTTGTGATAGGTTAGTGAAACAGTAGTTGTCATTCTTCAGTTAACAGTTCTGAGCATTTTCCAGTACTGAGGATAAAAACAGTGGAGGACAGGAGTATGTGCTCAGGGCTGCATAAGTTCCTGTTGCTCTAATACATTAGTATTCTGCTAATTTCCTTATCAAGAAGCATTCACTTTCAGCATGTGATGATGTTATTTCAGGGTACAACAGTGAAATTATAAAAAAAAAAGCTTTGGCAAATTCAAATTTTGTAGATGCTGCATGCAAGGAGAATTTTATGCCAGTTTCTTTAGCTTCCTGAAAAACATTGATAGAGATAGATGTGTTTCAGACTGCATATTTAAATACCATCTTTGTGGAATCTGTAGAATAATGGCTTTAGGGCAATTTAGTTTACGTTGCTGTGGTGGATGTGACAGGATGAAGGAGTAAAATCACTGTTTGGAATGAGTAAATGCATAAATTCTTCTATTCTGACCCCTGGTTTTCAGTTGTGTTTTAACTTTTGAAATAGAAACCTTTTCTAAATAAAAAATATTTTTATTATTTATCCTCCTGGAAGTTTGACATGAAACAATTGGGCTTTTTGAGTAAAAGGGAGCAATGAGGTTCTCTTGAGTCGAACCTAAGGAAATTTGGCTGATTGAATAGGGATGACTAATAACTCATGTTAAAGTTGATGAAGATGAAAATATTCTGTCTGCAGTGTGATTTGAACAGGGCACGTATTTAAGGTCTGTATTCTAGAGAGAAGAATATCATAAAAAGAGTAATTGGCAAATATGTACTGGGTTGCTGTTATAGTAGAAATAATTATGTTGTATGAACACATGATAGTGTGTTGTAACTTACATATTTATTCCTTCAGGAATAAGCTAATTCCTGTTTCTCTCACCTATAACTGGATTAGAGTGTCCACACAGGCAGATACCAGAAAACAAGCTGATGCATGGCAGTTTGTTACCATGTGGTAACTTGTTTGTATGCCCATATTCTAATACTAGGCTGATTTTAGCTGTCATTATTCATTTGCAGAACAGTATACGTGTTCTTAGGCTTTACTGTCACAAACTCTCAATTGGATGGGGATGAAATTAAATTTGTGGGAAACACCTGTGTGGATTCTTTCTCACCATTTGATTTGTGTGTGTAATAGTTTCTTTTCAAAATCTCTGGCTTTTTGTTTATCTGGGCTTGAGTTGTTGTTGGTTTGTGTTTTGTTTTTTTTTTTTTTTTTTCTTGTTTTTTGTTGGGTTGCTTGGTTTTGTTGGGATTGTTCTGCCCTCCCCACTGTTAACCCCTTCCCCCCTCACCACCACCACCCCCCCCCCAGTTACTGCTTCTTTTGTTTTTCTCTGAGCAGGAAAATAGCTTTTATGCACTTCAGTAAATATAAATGAAACTTTATTTGCATATATAGGTATCTTTATGGTTTTGAAGAGTATTGCCGTTCTGCAAACATTCAGTTTAGGACCATCCATCACAATGAACAAAAAGTAGTAGAAGACATACAGAAACGTATGGAACCAATGGAGGAAAGTGCGAAGGAGGAACAAAAAATGTCCCCAACAGAAGTTAAAAAAGAAGCAGAAGAAAATTATTCCAGCAGTGAAAGTGAAAAAGAAGAACCAGAACTAAGATCCCCAAGGGTAAGTGGCTTGAATTGGTTTCTATTTAGTACTTAACAAAATACCTTTGTATAGTGAAAGGTTTACATAATGAGTTTTCCCTTGTGGAGTGATTATAGGTTTGAATTGGCATACTTGTACAGGCATAGGACAGGGTTCTGTGAACACAGAGTTGGTGTTAATGGTTAATTATGTTCTGCCTGTGAATAGATCAGTTTTGTTTATTTCTTCTACTCTAAGCCATCTGAGGGATTTGCTCAGACTGTGTTGAAGGTCAGACATGTTTCAATTCAGGGAGAGCTTGAAGAGCTGCTGAGGGCTGGATATGGTCAGAATATCAGCCTGTAAAACTCAGCAGGACAGTCTTGGTTGTGGGTGGGAATTTCTACAGGTACATGGAATATGGAGCTTTCCAGCAAGAAGCAAGAATATTAAGGGACTACTACAGCTTTAAGAATCAAAGGAAGACCCATTTCTCTGAGTTGGTTTTTATCACAGTATCTCTTTTTTTAATAAACACTACAATTTTACAGTATATAGGCAAAGTAGAGGGAGGAACACTTATATTTTGTCTTCCTTCATCCCTGAGTGCTGTAGAGGTGAGGGTGGTTAACAGTAGTTACATAGATAAGATCAGTGACCCATCAGATAGTGGATACTGAACCTGATGGAGAATACAAGAGTACTTTTGAGGTACTTGAATATGATGCTGTAGCACTCCTGTTAATTCTGTTAAAAGGACATTTTATGTTCTTTAACAGAGCATGATTGCTGAAGGACAGGAATTGCTACTTTTTAAATTGTTCAAATTGTAAGGATTCTGTTCAACTGAAGTGTAATTTGATTAAAGTACTTCTGGCAAACCAACTTTTCAAGCAGGTTTATGGCCTTTTAAATGAATAGATGAAAAGACAAATCTAAACTTGTATTTACACTATGTATTATGTTTTACATTTCTATCTAACTGCAAGTGGCTTTTCCAAGCTGTGTCAGCCTTAATGAACCTCTTGGCATAACATTAGTTTTGTTGTTAGCTTTTGCTGTTTGGGTTTTAGGGTGGGTTGTGGTTTTGTTGTTTTTTGTTTTTTGTTTTTTTTTTTAGGTGTTTTTTTTTTTTTCTGTGTGGTGTTTTTGTTTTTTTTAAAGGGGAAGAAAACTGGTGAGAGGATAAAGTAGAAGAATTTTTTTCCCTTTTTATCATTGGCAGGCTGTGTTAATTTGTTGCTAAAGAAATATTGGTCATGTATCTTATTACTTTATTAATCCAGTCACCAGCTATCTATTTATGAATTATTTTTCCAAAGTATTTGAAGTGTTTGTCATTATGTTACTGTGAATTTTAATTATCACAGTACCTCCATTACTGTTGTCTTTGGATGGCCTCCAGATAATTAATTTTGCATTCATAATGTATTTTAAATGTTCTTATTGCAAAGCAATGACCCTATCAAGAGACTTTCAATACCAAAATGACAATCCTCTACTAGATCCGCAAGAAGCAGTTGCAGATAGCTCCAGACAGCAATTGTAACAGTTCGCTGTCAGGAATGAAGATGCCTCTCAAGCATCATCAAGTCCTCTACAAGCACTTTAATGATATTGCCGTAGTTGAGCAAGGCATTTTGGCCCTTTCTATCAGGGCAACAGACCTTACAAATGTCCTGAAATCCTCTAGAAGGTAATCAGAAGTTCATCCTCTTTATTCTAAATGAAGCAGAATGACTTTATTTTGGAGTGATTTTGGTTTGGTTTTGTTTGTGGGGTGTTTTGTTTGTTTGCTTGTTGTTTTTTTTTGTTGGCTTTTTTGTTGGTTTTGGGGGCAGGAGGTGTTTGGGTTTGTTTTCTTTTGTTGTTTGGGTTTTTTTTGTTTGGTTTGTTGGTGTTTTTTTTATTGTTCCCTCCTCCCAGATAAC
Source organism: Pezoporus occidentalis (assembly GCF_034315485.1). Taxonomy (NCBI): domain Eukaryota; kingdom Metazoa; phylum Chordata; class Aves; order Psittaciformes; family Psittacidae; genus Pezoporus; species Pezoporus occidentalis. The sequence continues at coordinate 3,537,985 of NW_026915791.1, read as the reverse complement.
AAGACTTCATGCTGTTATTTTAAGATTTTAGAGTATTTTGCTTTTTGCTGTTATCTCCAGCTTTTTTTCCATACAGGAATATTATTTCCCTCTTCACTGTGGTTTGGACTATACAGAGAACAGTTGACAAGAGTCATTAAACTGTTCTTATTTCTGTTCTAGGGACGAAGAAGACTTCCCCGTGATGCAACCCCAGCTAAAAAAGATAGTGAAGAGGATAAAACACAAGACAAATTAAAAGACAGTAACAAGGAAAATAAAGATATAGAGGAAATGCCTGAGAATGCAGAGAAGAAAGAAAATGAAACTTCACTAGGGAGAAAAAGTACACCAAAGCAAAAAGAGAAAAAAATTAAAAAACAGGAGGATTCTGACAAAGAGTCAGATGAAGAGGAAGAGAGGCAGAGGGAGAGGTAAACATTAACTTATGTCACCTTCTTATGCGTATGGCTGTCGTGACAGCCATACCTGAAGCAGGAGTATGCACAACTAAAATGTGGAAATTGGGGACCTATTCACTCATCAGCCAAGACAGGAAAGGGAAACTTTTATTTCAAGCTTGTAAATGTGCTGTACTTCATGGAAGCATCTTTTTCTGGTAGGCAGCAGACTCATTTTCTTGAAGGTCTTGCCAAGGATGTGTTAGTGTTTTGTCACAGTTGTATGTACAGACACAGAGTAGACCAGGCTGTGTCTGTCAAGTGCTGTATGGATGATGAGCAACAGTTTGGGCAGACTTGTCTGGGCAGTTGAAATGCAAATGGAAAAGAGAGACCCTCTTCTCCCATGCTTTTGTTAAAGTGTTTAATGATGGCTGGTGAACCTACAGGGTGCTTGTTTTTGTTACTTGATGTATTGTAGGCAGGCAAGCAGGGGATCAGCTAATAAGGAAAGGAAAAGGGAAGAGGGAGTTTGTATGGAACACTCAGGTAGGCTGAAGAGGAGAATGGAGAGACATGGAAGGGTAAAAGAAAAACAGCATCCACAGACTAAGCTTGACAAGTTGAATTGGATATATAGTCATGGTTACAAATGAGTGTGACCAGGTGAGTAATTCATTACCAGAGTAGACCTCTTAGCTGACTTTGGCTGTGGTCAAGGGCAGTGTCTTACCAGCTTAAACTGGCTTTCCTACCTTGTTTTTCTTGTCCTTGTGGCTAAGTGGTTTGGACACAAGTTACTGCTGAATGAAGCCTGATACAGGTATTGTGTGTTTTCTTCTAAAGAGCTTTGAGGAGTAGGAGAAACACATGGTTATTTTAAAGAAAGTGTCTCTATACAGTCCAAAAAAGATAATCTTGCAGTGTCCCATAGCATGTGGAAATGCCTCAAGTGAAGGTGCAGTGTTTGGTGTGCAGGAGGTCACAGGAGGATGGATATCAGGTGACATGGGCACCAAAGAGTTTTTTCTTTAAGTGGTGTGGATGGTTCTGGTCCTCTTTCCTTTAATTATTTGCCACAGCAAAATAGTTGCTGTTGAAGGCTAATGAATATATTTCATCAAAAGCAAACCTATAGTCTTTTTCACTATTTTCTTTTTTGGTGACTTTTTTTGTAGATTAACTTTTACATTATGCTAAATTCACCCTAAAAAAAAGGAGAGAAGTATAGGTAAAAATAGGATAGATTGTGATTCTTGAAAGTATGTTTAGGTAGAATGTTTAAATATCAGATATAGCTATAATAAGAGGTAGATGTAGCTAATAAGAGGTGTGTAGACACTTTCAATCTTTGTTAAACACTGTTATAATCAACTTTTCTCATTGGAATAGTGGGGGGATCACTATGATGGCCATTCAAGCTAATGAACACTGTTAGTAAACTGTAGCCTATTAAGCAAACTGTAGGAGAGAGAATTTTTCTTTTTAAATAACATGCCAAAATCAGTTCTTCCTGTCTTACTTAGGACTCAAACACTGAGTTAACTTACACCTCTTTCTGCATTATCAAAATATTCATTTAAAAATACTTTAAGTTCAGAGGTAGTTGTACACATAATTGTGTACAAAAATTGTGTTTATATTATATTTTTTCTGGATATTTTTGGCACTTACTCCTGTTTTCTCAAAGTCCTATTCTTGATGTGAGAAGCTGTGTCCAAGCTAGCTTCAGAGGCAGTGCAGGACAGAGAAGATGGAAATATTTTTTCTTGTAGCCTTTTTCTTTTGTAGTAGCTTGGCTACCCCAGTTAAATGTTGAAACATTGTCTCTAATTAGTGGGCATTTTAAATACACTTTACTGCAGGGAGGAAATTGAGAACAAAGGAGAATCAGAAGGTGAAGAGGATGAGGAAGATGCAGAACCCTGCCTGACTGGAACCAAAGTGAAAGTAAAATATGGACGTGGAAAGACTCAAAAAATCTATGAAGCCAGTATTAAAAGCACAGAAATTGATGATGGAGAAGTTTTATATTTAGTTCACTACTATGGTTGGAATGTAAGGTGAGGATAACAATTGCCTTTCATTTCTTTTTTTGTTAAATGGATTATTTACAAAAGAATTTTTGTTCTAAGAACAAAAAGAGAAAGATGATCAGTGACTTGGCTCTGAATGGAACTATCAACATGGTAACAGGATCTGACTGTATTACACGTTTCAGTGTTAGTAATTTTGTTCATGGTATGACACTACAATATGGAAACGTACAAGGAGTATATTCTGAGATTTCAAAGTTTTCATCTGGCTTAAAGTGAGTAATCCTCACTCCTCACAGGAGCATCCCTGTAATTTACTGTGTCAGCTACTGTTAGCACTATTGGACTTTATTTATGGGAGTCATTGATGATGGTGAAGACCTCTACAATTAAGTGTAACAAGCACTGAAATTTTGGCAACACAATTTAATCTTGTATTGCATGTTAACTGTGATTATAAAGAATGGTTGTTACAAAGAGCTACAGAATCTTAAAATGCTTCTCTTGCCAGCCGTGCTTTATATTCAGCACTGCTGCAGAAATGGCTTTTTTGCTCTTGTTCTTAAGAGCGTTGTTTAGTATGTAGACAAAAATATCACAAAATGAATTCTTGAAACTAGAACATTTCTGGTATATAACTTGAGATGTTCCAAATCCATACATTTCTAATTAAACTAAGCAGGTTTCTTTATGTGGCAACACAAAGTTTATGTGTGTGGGGATATAATTACACGTGTCCTTTTACCTTTTTAGTAACTCAGGAGATTCTAAGGAGAACTAGCAGTGTATTTGTGCTTTTCAGAATCTCATGCAGTTTGTTGCTATAATTTAAAAATTTTACCTTAAAAAATAAAAAAAAAAGAAAAACCAAGAAAAACCAAAATGACATTTTACTATTGTGGTGAAAACTGCTTTTTGTATATGATGTGAAATAATTGACAAAACTATAGCTGATGCAGTCCCCTGGGTTTCAGTGCTTTGCTAGCAAGAGACAGGGAAGTTTGCGTCTCCATTCCCCCATCCCATAAGTCTTTTGTGGGCTAGAAGCGCAATTCATCTTTGTAATGCCAGATACCGCGTGCATTTGTAAATATATTCTCTACTTTCCTCACTCTCTTTAATAAGTATTTTCTGTAACTCAGTCTTTTTAATCCCCATATTGCAAACGAATTTTTATTATTTAGTGATAATAACAGTATGTTGTTTCTCACTTTTAGATACGATGAATGGGTGAAAGCTGATCGCATTATCTGGCCTGTGGACAAAGGAGGACCAAAGAGAAAACAGAAGAAAAAAACAAAAGTAATAGTTATTTCAATAATATTTTTTTGTAGTACAATGCTTAATGACTATCACAGTTCCTTATTTTTCAAAAAAGTTACTCAGTCCACAAACTATTTTTTTAATAGAAGTGTAGAGCAAAAGGTTTTGATGATCAGCAGTGAAACGTTAATAAACATTCATTGTATTCCCCTCAGAATAAAGAAGACAGTGAGAAGGATGAGAAGAAGGATGAGGAGAAACAAAAATCAAAGCGTGGGCGACCCCCTCTGAAATCTACTCTTCCATCCAACACGTCCTGCAGTTTATCCAAAACGCCTACTAGTGAAGGTAAATCAGGAGCCAGAAGTGCACGGAACAACTTGTCAGATTCCTCACCATTACCAAATGGAACAGAAGGTACATCTGGTGCACTCATGTTCTGGCATGGAAGTGCATGTAAAGAGTGATGTCATGCGCTGCATTAATATGACCACTTCAGAGAACACAGTGCTGTCAGCAGGTTTAAAGTCCTACTTATCCAATCAGTGTACAAGCAAGAGAACGGAAAAAAATTTTGGCGCAGGTTTTGCTCTATAAAAATGAACACTTTTGATTTTTAGCAACACCTCACAGGCAGATGAGACGTAGCCCAGGAATGTTTGATTCTGGTGGAGACTCAAACAGTGAGTGCTTAGGCTTTTGAGGTTTTTCAGTACTTTTTTGAAGAGAAGTTTGATTTTTAACTTTTTGTTCATCCCTGTGAATTTTATTGAGGAAATAGTTGAGCTGACACTGCTGAGGAGTAGTGAGTTTGCTCACTGAAGAGCTATGGCATGGAAATGACTGTGCAAGTAATTCCATATTCTTTAGTCAGAGCCTTTCAGTCCTAATCATGAGCAGACCAACTCTAGTAGTATAATGATAGTCTTCATTGTGGTATTTAAGTCTTCAACCCCAGTACTAAATCATGCACCCTAAGTTGTTAATTATATACAAAAGACAGCAATATTTTTGGTATTTCTAAGTCTCTGTGAAAAAGAACTGAAGTGAAACCACTGTCTGCTTTCAGCACAGATCCCTGAATAATCCGGTAATGTAAATATGCTTGCTCTGCATATGGTGCATACAATAGATTTGTACAATAGTTAATGATGAAATGTCCATATTGTGGTGTAGAAGGGTTTGTTTTTTTACTGTTTGGGGGCGCATGGAGGGGAGAAGTGTTGGGTTTTTTGCTTTGTAATGTCAGGTGGGGCAGGCGGTTTCCACAGAGAGATAGCAGATTATGGGAATGTGTTTTTTCTACTATAAACTGTAATTTGTTTATACCAGCTTGTCTGGGGAAAATAACAGAAGAACCACCAAATACCTCAAGCTGGAAGGGACTCATAATCAAGTCCAACTCCCTGCTCCTTGCAGGACTACCTAAAACTAAGACTAAGAGTGTCATCCAAATGCATCTGGAACACAGATAGCACCACTACTATTTGCAGTTTCATAGAAATTTTGAGTAAAAATAAGAACTGTAATAAGTGCATTGAATTGTGCAGGGCTTTGAAATTGTGTATTCTAAACTGATGTGAATGTGGAAGAAAGTTTTTGTGTGGTTGAAAAAGGAAATTGTGTTGTAATTGATGATTTAAGGTGCTGTTTCCTTCTTTTTTCAAATTTGTAGACTCTGGCTCTTCTGACAGTGAAGCAGATGAATCATCTGAAAAGAATTTGAATGAAGAATTTTCTCCAGAAACTTCAGAACTGGATAAAAGTGAAAAGCTACATGATGAGAAGCTAGATGAAGAAAACCCAAAGATTCCTCATGCACTGAAAGAAAATGACAGGACTCAAGTACAGCCACTAGAAACACTGAAACTGGAAGTTGAAGAAAGTGAACAAATTGTTCAGACTTTTGGAAATAAAACAGAACAAACAGAAGAAATCAAAAGAGAGGCTGAAAAATCACCTAAAAGTAAAGGGAGAAGGAGCAAGACAAAAGATCTGTCTTTAGAGAATGCCAAGATTTCACCAGGAAGTCAAGAAGAGGTTGCAAATGAATCTCTTGCAGAACCTGAAAGATTAGACATGTCTTCCTTGGACTGTAAAGAAATTTCCAGCACTACTGAAAGTGAAGTGGAACCTTCTACAAAAGATAAGAAGCTTTTGAAAAGGAAAACTTTAGAACAGGCATCGCCTGAAAAGAGAAATCGACGACAGAGTGAGATGGAAGTGCCAAATATTGTATCTGAAGAGAGGACCAATGAATGTACTGGAGCAGAAGAATGTAGAGGGCTGAATGCTGAAGAGTCCCTCAGAACGGAGAATGAGGAAATGCCATCCCTGGTGGCAGAGTCGGTTCAGCACACTCACGAGCTGAGAAATGAGATCTCTCAACGTCCTTCTGAAGAAAATGAGAATGTTCCCTTAAAAGATGAGGATGATGCAATGCCTCAGATTGGTCCTGAAACACTGCTGTGCCATGAAGTAGACTTGGATGACTTGGATGAAAAGGAGAAGAGCAGTAGTGAAGACATCATATCAGAAAAGCCAGATCCTAATGCTTCAAATCCCAATCTGTCTGCCTTACCCGCTGCCATCCAGTCGAGCTTTTCAGTGATCTCGCCTCTTACGCTTAGCCAGGATGAATCACGTAGTATCAAGAGCGAAAGTGACATGACGATTGAAGTCGACAGTGTGGTGGAAGAGTCTCAAGAAGGTCTCTGTGAAAGTGAGTCTGCTAATGGATTTGAAGCCAGTACTACATCAAGCACTTGTAGTCTATCTGTGCAAGAAAGAGAGATTGGAGAGAAAGGTGAGCATTCCTGTCAACAGTGATTTCCGAAGTCATTTTAAGTCTGGTTTTACTAAAAGTTGGCTGTTTGTTTTGTCTTCTGGTTTTAAATTTATTTGTTGCTTATACGAAAAGAGCTTGCAAGTAGCAGAGATATTTGAGGTGTCTTGTCTTCCTTTATTTTCTCATTTAGGTCAAAAAAGACCCAGTGATAGCAATAGTGGAACACTGGCAAAAAAACAAAAGCGTACCCCAAAGCGAACAAGTGCTGCAGCCAAAAATGAAAAGAATGGAACAGGTACATTTGAGGGCGGGAGGTTATGCTGCCCTATCAACATGCATAAGGGCACACTGTTCTCACTGTTACCCATTATTTCTATTGGGTGGGGCTTCCTTGTCAGGGTTTTTAATTATTATTCATGATTATTCATTAATATTATTAAGGTGCATGATTATTGGCTGTTAACTGTACAGAACTTAGCAGCTCTGCAGTAGCAGTGTTCCTTGGAGATCTCTTGGTTATTTTTAATTACTTCTTAGGAGAAGCTTTTAATAACAACATATATTAGCAGCTACTAAGTATTACAATCATTTTTATATAGAATCATCAAATAGTTGGAAGGGACCTTCAAAGTTCATCTAGTCCACCCCCCTTGCATTGAGCAGTTACATCCTCAACTAGATCAGATAGCTCACATCTAGCCTGGTTTTGAATGTCTCCAGGAATGGTGACATCTGCCACCCCTCTGGGCAGCCTGTGCCAGTATTTTACCACCTTCATTCTAAACGATTTTTAACTCTCATCCATCCTGAATCTCACCTGTTCTAGTTTAAAACCATGACCCCATGTCTTGTCACATGAGGCCCTCTAAAAAAGTCTCTCTTTGTATTTCTTATAGGCACCTTTTAAGTACTGAAAGGGTGCAATAATTGGGTTGGTTATGAATTTGTGAGAGGAGATCTTGTTCTGAGTAGGAACATCTCCTTCAAAGTATTACAGTAGGTGTTTCTCATTGGGAAAAAAATGCACCTATGAAGTACAGAAAAAATGCTTGATGCTAAAGAATAACTTCTCATCAAAAGAAATCTTGCATGTGTTTATCTCAGTTATGTGACTTATTTTTTTAATTTACTATAGAGATTTTGATTTTTGCATTTCTGTACCGCATTTCTGTACCACATTTCTGCTGATGATTGTATTGAATGAGTCAATACATTTAGGCCCTGTGGCAGTATTGTTACAGTTTTTAAATATCAGACTGAAATCAGAATTCTGACATACAATATTGAGATATATGTGACATGCCTGTGTAAAACTTTGAAATTACTGTGGCAGTCTAAAATATTTGCATATATTAGCTTAAAATTTTCTGTTACATATTAAAGCATTTATGCTTTTAGTCATGTTTCAGAACTGTTCCTTTAGATGTGCAAAGCAATTTGGCAGACATATATAGTCGTGGGCTACCTACTTATATTAATACAGTTTTGATCTTTGAAAAGGGGATTCTAGTATTATAACACCAAAATATGTGACGTAAACATAGTTTATCAGTGCTCTAATATTCTTATTTTAATAAGCTGCTTTTTTACTTCTGTAAAACTTTAGATTATTGCTCTTTAACTAAGGGCCTGGTCAGCCCTTGCCTTCTCCTGCATTAAGGATTGATGCACTTGAGAGTTCAGTGCCTTTTGTGTCTTACAAGGTTATACATTCAATCTCATGGTTTTAACTTGTGTGCATTCTGGGATCTCCTAAGCCAGAAGGATCAGTTTTTTCTTAACCATTTTTTGAGACTATAACTACAGTTCTAAAATGCTAAGTTGTTCGTAAGGGTTCTTTTAAATCCAAGTACATTTCTCTTACTGCAGGACAAAGTAGTGACAGTGAAGACCTTTCTGTCCTAGACAGTTCAAGTAAATGTACTCCTGTAAAACACATAAATGTATCCAAACCACAGAAGATTTCCCGATCACCTGCAAGAGTCATTTCGCCTCACATCAAAGATGGAGAGAAGGATAAACACAGAGAAAAACACCACCACCAGAATGCTTCATCTAGAGTATACAAATGGAGTTTTCAGCTCAGTAAGAATTCTTTAACTTGATTAGAGAGAATTTGTACGAAAATTTGTTCTGAAATTAGTGTGGGGCTCCAAATTAGGTACAGGACTTTTATGGCCTGGTTATGGAAGTATGTTAAATTTTAAGCTGCGTTTTGTAGATCCTTAAGATTCATCATAGAATTCTAGAATAGTTTGGGTTGGAAGGGCCCTTAAAGACCATCTAGATCCAACCCCCCTGCGAAAGGCAGGGACACCTTTCACTAGACCCGGTTGTTTAAAGCCCCGTCCAACCTGGCTTTGAACGCTGCCAGGGATGGGGCAGCCACAGCTTCCCTGGTCAACCTGTTCCATTATCTCACCACTGTCACGGTAAAGAACTTCCTCCTTATATCTTTCTCCCCCTCTCTCAGTTTAAAGCCATTCCCCCTTGTCCTATCACTACTTGCTCACAAAAAGTCCCTTTCCTGGTTTCTTGTCAGCCCCTTTAAGCACTGTCAGGCTGCTATAAGGTCTGCTATCAGGATTGTATTAGTTTGTGTAAAATCACCTTGATGAAGCTGTTTTTTCTTCGCACTTTTAAGATGAACTAGACAATATGAGCAGCACTGAAAGGATCTCCTTCTTACAAGAAAAACTACAGGAAATACGAAAATACTACATGTCCTTGAAGTCAGAAGTAGCAACCATAGACAGGAGAAGAAAACGATTAAAAAAGAAGGACAGAGAAGGTAACTTTTAGATTTGCTTTGTGATTCCCATGAGGAGTTACTTCTCTTGAAAATATAACTCAAAGCAACTTGAGTTTAATTGGGAATATCTTTTGGGGAAAAAAAAGTCATCATCCGTTTGCATATATGTTTAGAAAATATTTATGGCTCTTCAGAACTTGACCCTAAGAAACATTCCCTGATTATTTTATAACAGTTTATTAGAAACTTGGATTTCTTAGTGCAAGCTAGGTCTTAGTTTTCAATCCGTGTAATGACTCATCTGATTTATCTTTTCAGTTGACTGGTGATGCAGTAAGGGTATGGTTACTCATCCAATTTATGTGAATATAGCAATGAAAGCACTTGACAAAAAATCTGTATTGGTTTCCTGTGATCATGCTACTACTTTGAGATCTCTTAAACAACCTGCTAGGCAAAGAAACCTTCATTCTGATCTGTACTTTGATAACCTGATGCTGATCTGTTCTGTATATTCAGTGTCACATACAGGAGCATCCATGTCATCTGCTTCATCAGACACTGGAATGAGTCCATCATCATCTTCTCCTCCACAGAACGTGCTTGCTGTAGAATGCAGGTGATGCATGTTTCTCTGCCTTGCCAGCATCGTGCTGCCATGGACGTAAATCCTGAAATACAACCGCAGAAAGCACTCAACTGCTTTGACATTGCCAAGTATATTCTGTACACACTTCCACTGCTGGGACTGTACCCGTTCTTCCCTCCTACCCTCTTCTTTTGTTTAATTTACTGTTCAGAGAAATTAAGCTCATTGGTAATTGAAGGTTTGTAGGCACAATGTGACATGCTTGTCATTGTGTTTGGTTTTGTTTTGTTTTTATTAATGCAGAGAAAGGGCACTTATCAAATTTGAAAAGTTATATCCAATGAAGCATTCAGGTGTTCTAGGGAGCTCTTAGAAAAGCAAGTGCACCAAGCAGACATCAGAGTATTATCAAAAAGAATTGAGTAACTGCTGCACTTTTGCCAAGCTGTACGTTAACTCTTGGTGAGTAGTTCCTTTTTGTGGAAGCACTTGCTATACAGAACTGCCAAAGTACGTGTTCAGCAATGTGCCCAGTTTTAAAGGTGTAAATGGGACAAAATAAATTGTGAAAGGAAGTGTAGTTGACTGAAAACTACAGCTGTAATAAGTCTTCCACTTTTTATAGGATTTTTGAGCACACAATTATGCAAATATTTTAATGTTTATTAATGTTTACAGTGGAATTGTGAATAGGTTTTCAGTGGACTATCTTATCCCTTGACAAAAATATTTTGTCTTTTTTCTATGTAATTTCAGAGTTTTTATTTTGTTACAAAAGGACAAAAAATGAAATATATAACAACAGTGAAGTTATTTAACAAGATTTCTAAAGCTGAAATTTTTGTGTAAAATAAGGTATCTTGCAACTTGTTAAATATATTTATTCAGACATTGGATGTTGTATTTTTATGTATTTTTTAAAATATTAATAAAATTGGAAAAAAAAATCTAGGTTACTTCACTCTTTCGATAAAACATATGTATCAGTTACAGCTTTTAAGGATGTTTTATCCAGTAGCCATGCCTGTATTTCAGATGGGTCTGTCGATGTAGCCTCCACAACATAGATCTGTCTGCAGGCATCTGGGTAATACTATGACTTTATTTGGAAACTTTGGCAGTCCTAGTACTTAGGTTGTTTTGAGGAACAAAATTTATTGGGTTGCCCTTAAGATACTTTGTTGCAAGTTCTTATGTTTGCTGTACTGCCAAACAGATTTGCATCTCCCAAAGTTGAGATGCAACAATAAAGTAAAGCAACTGTGTATGCTTTGTCTGTGGATTGTCCCACAGACAGAAAGTTTGTAAATAACTCTTCCAAACCCGTGTATTTAAAAGTTTGCATATACATTATGTATAAAAGTGATTTTTTTATCAATTTTTTTATTCATGTTTGTACATTGAAAGGGGTTCTTAACCCCTTTTTCTGTGTTAAATATGCTGTAGAGTAATAACATAGATGCTCTAGACTGTATATCGGGATATTCTGGTTCACATGGCAGAAGGTCAGAACGAAACACTAGTGATGGCGTAGCATTACTAAAATTGATGTTTCTTGAAATTTCATTTTACAACATTTGTCAACTTGTGATTCCAATTCCTTCCATTTTCGCAGAAAATTAAAGAAAAAGTACTCTTGTAAATGCACTTTTTCTGTCTTTTCTTAAGCAAAGCAGAACTATTTCAATGTAAGATAAATATGGAGCTCTCTAGACAGCGTTAATAAAGGCCATGTTTTAAACATAGGCTTTATATTCTATTTTTATTTAAGTGATTGTTCTTGTAAATGTCTGGACTTACCTAAATAGGAAAATTAATCTCCACAAACTGTTGTAAAGACTTTTTTTCAGAGGTAACTTTTAATGTTAATTTTATAATAGCTATGAATAAAAAGCAGTGCACAGTTGAAAGGAAATAACATGGGTCACGTTTTCTCAGATTATCCTCCACATTTATCAGTTGCAGAAGTCAATTTTAAATTCAGTGAAATAACAGGATTAATTATATCTAGCCTCTGTCTGCAAACTGAGTGAGATCTTAGAGGCACATCCACTTGCTCAGCATGCACAGGTGGTGGATGCACTCTTGACCATCAGTACTTCGGCACAGATGTATATGCTGACTGCTTCTCCGTGCCCCTCAGGAATGTTTGAACTACTGCATGGAAGGCTGATGGTATGGTTCCATCAAACATGGAAACCATTCTAGCAGACAGTTACTCCTGGACATAGAGAACTCTCTTCCTCACTTCTTTCCACCTGCTTACTCACAGACAGATGGACAGACAGACACCCACACGCCCTACACCCCACCCCAGTAACATTTAACATTACTATTCTGGCAGAACACTAAACATGCAAGGAAAGGTGGACTTTCTGCCAAGCCACTGGCAAAGCCTCTAACATGTTACTGATTTCCTAGTTTTATCTTTCTGGCAAGAAGTGTATGAGTTAGCCAGATTATTCAGCAGATGTTTAAAGTAGTTTCTTATGACATGTAAAAGTACCATAGAGAAAGGAAGATTAACTATTCTGTACGGAAAGTGAAACTGACAGGAAACCCTAATCAGGTCTTGTAACTTTACTGTAATCCCCTTATTTCTGCTTTGCTGACATAAATTCCGAAGTGTCTTCCAGTCCCTTGAATGGAAGTTAATGCTGTTGAGGACACAGTAATTATGATTATACTGAATTGGGATTCTTTTTTGTAATAAGAGATTAGGTATCATGCTTGCAAGAGCAAGCAAAAATAAAACACCCTCTTGGCAGTCTTCATGCTGTTATCCTGCCTTCTATCTTTTACAGTTTTTCTCAAAATTATATTTCAAGTTTAGAAGGAAGAAAAAATACAAGGTTATGGGATCAAATGCTGTTGAAACTTAAAAAGAAGAGGGCTGCAAGAGAATTCTGGCTCCCCCTGCCTCCTGCAGTGGAGACAAAGATCAGATTTCTGGCAGATCTATTACTTTTTAATTAGCATATACCTGAAAATTGGAAAAAGCTTGAAACATTGGCATGCAAGGACATAAGGTAAGAAAAAGTTAATTTCCCTACTTGTTTTAGTTTTTCCTTTCCATAAAGCGTACCAGCTACATGTATACTACTGAGTTTCTTCTCTCTAATATGTAACACCCAGTTGAATCTCCGCTTGTTTCTGACTGCTCTATCAGATGAGAAATCTCTTACAACAGTTTGAACAGATCTGGCAGGAGAATGTCAGAACAGTAACAACAAGCCATTATTTCAACAGACGTTAAACAGATTTACAGTAGTAATTACCAGTGAAAGAAAAGCATAACAAGGGAAAATAAGTGTGTTTCTTCATGAAGCATAATGTATTTGACCTTCACAGGGATTGGCAGAGGCCTTTAGTTTGAAGGACAGTAGTAAAAAAGGGGATTAAATCACTTCTTCACTCTTTGTTAAGTTCTGCCTGAATCCAATGTTTTTTAAAAGTGCAGTATTAGAATAAACAAGGCAGAAATTTTTGACATGGATGCATATTCTCATTTTAAGGGTAGGGAGCCACATAGTAATGGCTACCAAAATTACCCAGGATGGCTTTGATGGGGAGCTGGAAAAAGAATCTGAATCTAAGGACCGTCAATTCCCAGGTCTCAGTCAGACTATTCACTCGAGAGGCTTCTCTCTCTGGTTTACTGACCAGATGGAATGCCACATTTTAAAAAAAAATGAATGTTCTTATAAAAGGTTCCTCTTTACCCCATTAAAAATATTCTTGGACAGCTGAGGCAGCCAAATGGGATTTCTGGATAGCATTTACTGGAATTCTTTAACAACAGTAGTGCTTAGACTTAGTGCTGTTTTCTTAAGAGCATGTTTGGTTTGATTGTTTGAAATAAATCTGACAGATGAGCCGGAAGACCGATTCATAAGCCAAAACAAAAGAAGATGAATCAGTTAACAAAAGTATCTCCAGCTGTTTACCTCGCCATGCCCTTGCATTTTGTGCATTAAAATCTTGGCTATTTTCACTTGTCTGTACTTGGGGTTTTATTATTTGCTACAGTGTGCAGGATAGACTACCTCTGGGGATGTAAGGCACGTAATAAAGCGGGGAACCAGTGGAGATGTTGCCAGAGACTGACTCACTGTAATTCCAGGGCTTAGGAAAAAGATATTTTGTAATTAACTCACACTTTCTATCAAGCTATTGCCTGCAAATTTTGAGAAGAATCTGTTATTCTACCAGATTATCTTCCACCGAATAGAATGATGATTTTTTTTAGAGATTTCTGGGAGAGTTTAGAAGTATTCACCTGTGTTTTTTACTTGTTTCGGAAATTTGTGAGTTCCCCAGATTACATGAGCAGTTTTTAGTCTCATGCCCTGCTTTGGAGTAATATATATAAATTCAGTTTCTCATGTTGCAGTGTTACTGGTCTGAATATGTGTTTGTTTCAATGCAGTTGCATGGTGGGTTTTGTGATTAGTTGCAACCCAAATACTCACTGCATTGCCATTTTAAGAAAACTGAAAAGATAAGACAATCTTAACTGTGAAAACAGCTGTTTCTCAGCCTTTCTAAGAATAGGCCTTTCCTGGGTTCCTCTTTGTTTTGAATTACCTCAGCACTATTTATGTTACTATTCCTGCTTCCCATTTTCAGAGAAATCCTTTCTGTTTCAGAGCAGGGCTGTGCTGGTTGGTTCTGCTTCAGGTCTGCAACTACCTGCTATTTATATTAGTAACCTTATGCTGTTGCTAATGCTACACCAATAGTTTTCGAACGTGAAAAAGCGTCTCTTTACGACATTTAATTCACTAGTACAGCTCACTTGTGATGAATAGAACCACAGAAGTATTGCAAGGCTCACCTCCTCTGTGTTTCATTGCTTAACAGCAAAGAAAATCAGCACTAGAGCTCCATTACAGCTGTGAAAACTTGCAGGTTGTTTATCAGTAGTGTTTGCTTAACTCTCACTCTGAGCCTTGTTGGTGAGGGGCAAGGTTATGTACTGCTGGCAAAGCCTCTCCCTTTCCCTGCAGAATAACCGAAGAACATTTTCCATTCCAGACCTGTCAGTGTCTTCAGCTATTTCTAAACTACTCCTCCACTAATCCTTCATCTGGGTACAGTCTGACCTAATTTGCCATGATCCTGCCAGCTATGTGTTTCGTAAGCAGAGGTAAGATGTGGAATTTGTATGAAAGACTTCGTTTTCTTGCACAAGGGTGGACTGGATTGTAAACAAGCCACTTGTTCACGTGTATGTGCAGCTTCAAGCTCTGTCTCTTGATGCTCATTTATTTCCTGAAAACTACTCTTAGGAATGGGTATGGTTTAAAGTAATTTAAAAAGGAAAAGAAGGAAAAACCCCAACCCCTTAATTTCTCCTGCTTACTCTCTGCTTCCCACCCTCTGTGTGGTGATCCTGTGCCATCCCAGCAGCTTCTCAATGGTGTCTCGCTTTTTGCAGTCCAGTCCTCGATTGCCTGCGCTGCCCTGGGTCTCTTGGCACTGTCGGTTTTGACATGTTTCCCTCTCTCGATTTCTGTTTAAGGCCCTGTCACGCCGGTGGCTCCAGCTCTGCCGCCTTCCCACAGGTAAGCGGCCCCCCACCGGCCATGGCCGCCACCCGGTCACCTTTCTCACCTGCCGCCAGCCGCAACCTTTCGCTTCCCTCTGAGACATCTTCCTGCATACCCCGAAGGCAATAGAACCCTGTAAGGACCCTGTGGGGTTTGTTTTGTTTCTTTCCTCCGCACACACTGGCTGCAGGACGCTCTGCTCACGCCTGAGGGGTGTTACAGAGGGCTCGCCGCCGCCGCAGTGGGCCCTGCTCAGGCCGCGTTTCAAGGCGCGGCAGTTCAAAGGAGGCAGTGGCCACACGGCCCTGACGGGGGGGGGGGGGAGGAAGAACCCTCCGCCATCGCGCTGCGCCCAGCCCGAGCCAGCGCGCTCCCGTCTGAGGAGAAGGGGTGGCCGGCGGGCGGGCTCCCCGCGAAGGGCTGGGCGGGCTGTAGGCCCCGGGGGAGGAGGTGCAGGACCGCCGTCCCCAGGAGACCCGTGTCTCCCGTGGCCGAGAGGCACTTTGGGCCCAAGATCTAAGCAGCCCCCACAGTACAGACACGCAGCAGGGGCGGCCAACAACTCCCTTCCTACCGATGAGGTGATTAGAGCATGTCTTGCTGCACAGGACGAGCCCTGGTCCATTCAAGTAGTCTGTAAGTGTAACCTTTCTTTATGTTTTTTTTTTTTTTTTAAGTGATTTAGAGTCTTTCAGTTGCATCTGTTTGTGTACCTGAGAAGTCCTGGGAGAAGAGACGTCATCATTCTACAGTCCTGAATTGCTAAAGCTTGACTGTTGAACAATCCCTGTTGTGTTTACAGGAAGAGCACCAAAACGCTGAAGCACCAAGTTAAGGTAAAATATAATTAAAAATAACAAAACCCAAACAACATAGTAATCTAGTATTTAGAAGAGTTGTAACTTTGAGTTCATTTAATGTTGTCATCTTAAAACTCAAGGTGCAAGCAGGATGCATATTTAGGTGTTGCAAGCTCTCAGTGTTTTTGGGGGTTTTAGAGTTTAGGCCAGAGTCATAGAAAAAATTTTGGAGCTGAGCTTAATGGACTTCCCAAGATTAGAACAGGATCCCACAAATGCTGTGTGCTGATTTCCTAGCCTGGCTAAGAAAAACAGCTGTTGCTTAGACTCTGGTTTTCAAGAATTAGGTATTTAAGAGAGCAGAGGAAAGCCGGGTTGCACTGAAGTCATAACCATAATTTATCTCCAGGCATTAGGTGTGTAACCCACACCTCACTTACAGAAGATTGTAGTCAAATACATTCCTTGTCTTCCAGCAGAGAGCTCAGTAGTTGAAGCTCAACAGCAGGTTACAGAAATTAGGACTTTGCTTCTGGTCCTTGAGAGAATTCAGGGAACCTCTATTACAATTTTCCAGATGTTTGATTCTATTATTCTACCAGTACCACTGATGTACAGGGCATTCTGGAGCAAGCCTCTCATTTGACCCTTGTCGTTGAAATAGTTTTATTTTGTGTGGGCTGATTAGCAATTGCATATTTTCCTAGCCTTCTCATTCAGACATTTCAGAAGGAAGGGTCTGTGTTTCTGTCTCTGCTGCAATGAACATCACCTCCACATGAACATTTGCTCACTAGCTCACCTTCCATCAAGCTAGGTTTTGGAGGCTGTGCTCCTATTGCCTTCTCTGCCCTCCCACCTCCACTCCGTCTTATTTTTTTTCACAGCTTTCTCAGAATTCCTTCCTCAGCAGCACTCCAGTTTTCATCCTTTGCTGCTCTTTCAATCAGAATTGGTTCCATTCCTGCCCCTAACCTAACATGTCCCATCAAGGTGATTCACCTACTCTCCTCGCTCCTCATAAATACCGTATCCAGAGACTAAGCTGTATCCTCATTTTTATTCTGATTTTGGCTGTGTATTTCATTATGCCTTGGAAACTTGAAGCTGTTCAAAGACAGGGATGGAGAACACTCCAGATTAAGCTATGTCATGGAGGTCAGAATACTCTTCCAGGGCAGAAAACACATAGCCTGGCCTGCCTTTGTAGACACTTCCAGCCTTCACATGACTGTCCCAGCCTTCACAGATGTCCATCCAGGTGCTGTAGAAATACTAATTCTTGCATTTGCAGTTAAATATTTGTGAGAATTGGGTGCTGGGAGATCTTGCTCCAAGGAGGAATGACCAGCTGCAACGCTGTGAGAATACACACTGACAAAGCACTTGAGAGGCACTGAAACACTGTGTCATGAACTATTCTCAACTCACAAATTCTCTTAAAATCTTATGTGGTGCAGTTTTCTAAATAACCTGATCTGAGCCTGCCATCAGGATGTGCTGACTCATCAAGGAAGCAAAGGGAAGTCAAACTTCAGCAAAGCAATTTAACCTTTAAGAAACCATTAAGAAAGTTTTCACTGCTGCTTTCTGCGTCACATGGATGCTTTAGTTACGTGGATGCGCTCTGTTTCCAAGCTAAGAGTATATTTGTATCATCTTTCTTCAATAATGTGGACTGAAAGGTAGGGAAAGATAACAGTATTTTGGGAGTGAATTAGACTAGGACAAAATTGGTTATCCTAAAAAGCATGTATTTCTGTGCAGCAATATTGCAACTTGTTTTCCACTCTAATTACAGACACATCTGTAAGCAAACTACAGTCGCTATAAGAAAATTGCTTCTGTGGAAGTCAAGAATTTTTGTCTGGCCAGCTTCTTATCAAGGTAGCAGCTGTCAACCCAATGGTTATGCTTCCAGTGATACTTTTAATAGAATAGAATCAACTAGGTTGGAAAAGACCTTTAAGATTATCAGGTCCAAACATTACCCCAGGACTGCCAGCTCCACCCCAAACCATGTCACTGAGGGCCTCATCTACACGGTTTTTGAACACTTCCAGGGATGGCGATTCAACCACTGCCTTAGACAGCCTATTCCAATGCCTGAGCACCCTCTCCATAAAGAAATTTTTCCTAATAGCCAATCTAAACCTCCACTGGCACAGTCTGAGGCTGTTACCTCATCCTGTCACTTGTTACTTGGGAAAAGATATCAGCTACCTCCTGGCTCCATTTTTCAGGTAGTTGTAGAGAGGGGTTTTCTGAGCAACTGTTCTCTTTGCACTCTGAAGTACAACAGAAAATAATTCCAATCATGTATTATTTTCCAATGTTTAGCAAAAAGACTGCTTTAAAGAAAGCCTTAAATCTTTACTATGGATATATTATTTGTAATTGACCATAACAGTGGTGGCCATAACGATGTTAGCAAGCAATCTAGACATTATTAGCCTGTTACTCTTTTGAGACCACAACATCAGAGACTTGCTGCCTTATTTTGGCTCTTTTTTAGCCTTTACTATTTTAGAGTAAGCTCTTAGCCATCTCTGAGGTAACAAGGCATGGGCTACATAGGAAAAAGCTGCAATATGGCTAGTAGAAAACATATGTAAATGAGACTGCAGGAACATACTTGTTTCTTCCACCTTTGAAAAAAGACACATGAACAGATTTCTGTGGAGAGCTGTGGCAGCTTTAAACAGCAGCAAACAGAACAGCATCCAGTGCAAGCAGCAGGTGTACTGTGCTGCTGTCAGGCCTAGTAATCCACAGCCTGGAGAGCTGAGAGCTGTAGTAGTAAAGACAAAAACCCTCCAATCTAAAAAAATAAACAACTGAAAACAGGCAGAAAATCATTATTTCAAAGTGCTGCTGGAAATAAAAAACTACAGGGAAGGTAATGACAAAAAAGCATATGGGCAGTGTGGTAATCCTGATGTTCAGTTCCTTTTGTTGCTGCATTTGATTAGTTGTAAGTAAAATGTGCCTGTTAGCTATCATCTACTGTACTGACAGCGTGACTGCAGGATTTCAGCTGTCAGAATCCTTTCAACCAAAATCACATCAGAACAGGTGGTTTCCACAGACTTCTCTCTGTACTCACCCAACAGCAAAAGAAACATTGCTTTGTGCATACCTTATACTTCCTCTTGGCACTCTGACAATTAAAGGAGAAATTGGAATTGCACTCCAAGCTTAGTTGCTTGGAGTGCATCATGCTTGCCTCAGACAAGAGAGCTGAATTTGAAGGACCCGGGGGAAACAAGGAGCTGCCTTGGGCACAAGCACTGCTAATGATGCACTCACATCCCTTGTAAATGACATGGTGAAGCATGAGGCAAACATAACCTCAGGATAAGGTGGCAGAGCATCTCTGCCTACCTGAACCCCTTGGTTACAGCAGCCATCTGTTTATAACCACCCTTGCCTTGATACTCTCATCATCACCATTCTAGGAGAGTCAGAATGATCACAAAGCTCTGTGAGGATGGCTCAACAGAAATTCTTCCCAAATTAAGAGAAATTACACATTCACAAATCCCCAGCTGCTAAAACAAAGTAACTGATTCTGTTACCTAAGAGCAACTTAAACCAGCAATGAACAAACAGAACTCTGTAGTAGCTGAGGAATGAGACCACAGCCAACAAAACACTGCTTAAGCAGTGTCCTGAAAGCATATCTCTGGAAAGAACATACATACAAATGTATAGTTCCCATTCATTTTAATTAAATAAAAAAAAAGTGTATTTCCCATATTCCATTTATTTATCTGAATCAGTCCTAGCAGAAAGGAAGCATAACCCTCCCACCACCCTTGAAAGTTAAACATACCAGTCTGCAGGCCCTGGAGCAGTTTCTATCAGTAGTATTCCATTGTAGAGCGAAAAGAACCTCAGAAACAGACTCCATTGCCAGTCCACCATGACTAATTTCTTGTTTAACCTTCCATAGTTTCTACTGTCTGAACAGCACCTAGAACTGTGAGTTGCTGGACACACATCCTGACAGTAGAAAATCCAAAATGTGTTCTTGCCCAACAAACACTGACACTGCTTGTAAAGTCTGAACAGAGCGCTCTTATCTAACGAGGTGCACTAAGCAGTCCTGCTTTAGCTGCCAGAGCTTCATTCTGCTGGATGTGGTACTCCTGGAATCTCATGGAGATCCTTTGTGTCATTTTTAAGTACTTCTGTAGGCAGTGGTCTGAGCAAGTCATCTAGAGGAAGAGGGAAACAGAAGGCTTCAAACAGTAATTAAAACACTTCCTCTAACAGCACCCAAGATATGATCATATACAGTGATAAACAATGTGATGACTACATCTCATATTCTGTGTTAAGCTTCAAGGTGAGGGCCTAGTTGTGCACAGTGGAAAATGGGAAGTTTAGTTTTTAAGGGATGTCTGGAATATCTTTTAATATAAATATCCTTTAATATAAATTCTCATATGACGGTCTTCGTGGAAAGCATGAAGATCTAGGAGATACTACCATTTCTTCCTTGGACTCCTCTTGAGAAAGTATGTAAAGCATTTTATTTTGCAATAAATAATAAATCTATTAAATTAGTGTCTCTTTAAAGTTTTGTTTACAAGCACACATCTTTGACAGTCAGATGTTGTCTACTGTATGCTAGCTCAGTTTAACCTTTTCTAGTTCCTATTAGCTCTATCAGTCTTCTTGCACCTCCTTGGTTAACCTGCACAAAAGCAACCAGAGTACCCTCAAGTTCTCAGTCAGCTGGACAGGGAAATAAATACCTGGGCTTATTCCACCCATGGTAGCATATTTTAAATTTAGAGGTTTGGGGTAGGGGGGTTTAAGTGTAAAGAAAGATTTATGAGATGGTTTCTGAGCAACTGTTTTACCAATTGGATATTGTGCATTGTGGTTCTAAGCGTTTACTATCACTGTAAAAGTTAGCAAATTTAGATAGAAAGACACCAAATTTGCTTGATTACTAGAAAATCTGAAACTGCTTTGATTTTGCTTAGCATGGAGGGATGTGAAAAGCAGAGGGGCTAAAAATGATCAAGAAAAAACATTGCAGCTTTGCATACCACCTGTCCTTCTCTCTCCTTGACCTAGCATCAGCTATGGCAAAACCTGTTGAGCAGGAGCCAAGTTCCACTAGGAATCAAATTCTGGAACTACCCCAAGCCACTGCTCCCAGAGAGTGTGGTATTTGCGATATGGTGCCTGGGGAAGTCTAGACTTGCAGTGCAGTCTTGCTGTAGGGAAAAAGGTCAGAAGCTGTTGTTTCAAATGGAGACTCTCAAAGGAGATTCATGGAGGTATTAAGATTAATTATATAATAAGAAACTACAACTTGGAAGAGAAACATAGGAATTTCCATGCAAGAACAGTCCAGTGGTGCATCTAGACCACTGTGTTTCCAGCAGGGGCCAGAGCCAGATGCTCTGCAAGAAACCCCCTAATGGATAATCACGGGCAAAACTTACTACCCATCAGAGAGATTCTTCCTAGCCTTCAATGGCTCCTGTCCTACTGATGGCCCTTTGCAGACCACAGAAAGAAAGAAAGGAGAAAAAAAGAAAAAAGGAATCTAAAAGTATTTTGGGGGTCTAAAGCTTTAATTCCCCTCCAATGAGTGTTCATTTGCTTTGGATTTCAGGTCTTCAATGAAAGACTATATGAACTGCTACTTTTAAAGAAATTCTAGTAACACTTGGGTAGCAGAGAAAGTGCAGTCCCCTAACAGAAATCAAATACCATCCAGAAAGGTAAAGAGTTGTGCTGCCAACACCTCTGCCAGTTCTGTTAGCTGACACTCCTTGTATTGTTCAAGCAATTCAAAATGACTTGTTAAAAGATAGTACAAACCCTATCTAGAATAATTCTGACCTCCTACAGGTAATAAAAATTCTTTTAAAGCAGATGCAGAGAAGATCAGGGAAACAAGGAATCCATCTTGGGAAGGAAGGTAAGAGAGCTTTGCTTAGAGCAGCAGAACAAAAGCTGAAAGGAGACATAATTTTTACCTATGCTGAGGAGTTAAAGTCCAAGGAGGCAGAAAATGCTCAAAAACAATGGTTAGTTTAAAACTTCGGGTTGTTTATTTCTGCCAGCAGAGTCATGCAAAGTTTATTAGACTTTTAACCAACAAAATTATGAGCTTCTGAAACAGCCTCTCAACAGGAGAGGAGAGGTGAGGCAAAACCCATGCAACTAATGTAATCGAGAGCTTAATCTTTTTTGCAGATGTCTGTGATGTGATGGAGCTTCCTGCAATGCAGAAGTGGATTTCACAGCCAGAGCTCTGGAGACCTGCATTTCTGTGGCTCACTACAAAGCAGGGAACATAGACAGGTAAACAAGTATTTCAGTAGGATTCTACCTTCAAAGAATGGGATGCAGGCTGCAGGTAGGCAACTTCCATGTCCATAAAGATACCATCCATCAGAAGTTGAGGCACAAGAACCTCCACTGACAGCTCAAAGAATGAAATACACAGAATTGCAATAAGCAGCCAATATTCAAGTGAGATCAGGAAGACTCCCTTTGTGTACATACTGAAAAGACAATGACAAAACCTCAAGAGGTCCTACCCCATAATTTGTAGCTGATGATCTTAATACGTGAAAAGCACTTTACTTCGGTTGCTTGGTTGATTTCTCTTTGCAAACAGACTATTAGGGTGCAAAGAAGTATCTGGCATCCCCTTGGACATATCTGGAGAAGCAAAAACTACAGACAAGCTGTTTCTTTCACTAAGTTGCTTGCTACATTCCAGACACCTGTACTCCACTAAAGACTGCTACCTACCTTTTTAACTAGTTGAAAGATCAAAACTTCCTAAATTGCTTCTGAAACTCGAATGCTATACAGCAATTCTACCAAAGGGTCATTAAAAGCATATACCTACCTCTTCTGGTTTAACTTCTCTGCTAGTGAAATCTTTTATGCAATCCAGGAAGCAGTTTTCTGTAATTTTATTGTATGTTCCAAGAAACTCCTTGAACTATAAATAAAAATTGGACAATGAGTATTAAGAAAAATTTCTACATTAACTTTTTTTATGCACAGCTGCATGGGCCATTTTGTGACAGTAACATTTCAAGAATGAGTCAGTAGAAAAATTTACTATTAGTCAGAATATGTCAGCACCAAATACTGCTAGTATTTCAAATCAGATACTATACTGTGTTTATCAATGGCCCAAATGTTTAAATTTTGGTTGCTACAAAAAAAATTTTTGTCCTTCTCGATGCCCTACACCTTTTACTCTATGTGACAAAGTTACAGAAGATCTTCAAAGGCACCACTCATGAATACAGCATCTTACCTGCTTGATCTGATCAGCTTCCGAGATTTGTCCAGCCATATTCTACTGCTTGCAATTCAGTCACCTGTTCTGAAGATAAAAGTCAAGTTTCACGCAAAAATCATATATATGAACTGCAGCATTATACAACAGAATCAATTTTATGTCCTTGAATTGTGTTTAAATGCAGCTTTGCTAGAGAACTTTCAAGCCATCCAGTTGAAAGAAAGTTATCTATTTTAAATGCACTCAGTTAAAAATGTCCAGGCATGAAACCTCCACAGATACACCTGTTAACTACTGTACTTTTGACACTTTTTAAGCCTTTCAAACAGTTATAGAATTTTTTTTTTAATCACTTTAAATGCTATAAATGCTTTCAAACTCACACAGTAGAACTAGGGTGGGAGTGGGAAGGAGAAGCAAGCAATAATATTTTCTAGCCTTACAGTTTCAGTGATTTTCCATGCCATCTGTAAAGACAGTAAGGAAGAAAGGCAAGTATTGGAATTGTAGCCACTCCAAATAAATGCAGCATAGGACAGCTTGCAGAGATGCAGATGCCTGGTTTCTATGTAGCTACATTCTCACCAAACACTTAAACTAGACCAAATGTTCTGGTCATTGAACATAGTGAATTAAATGTAAAAACCCACAGAAGAATGAGAATGGCCTTAAAGGAAGTGAAATACACAGAAAAAAAGGGAAGAATGAACAACCATGGATCCAAGAATTTAAGCTATTATCCTCATGGAAGACTCACATTCCTAATCCAACACAGTAAATGAGGCTTGAAAGCATCCCTGCTGGTTTCCTAGTAGAATACTGAAAGGTAGTCTTCCTTTTCCCTTAATTTACACATTATCTAAGACCTATCCCAGATGATAATGCAAAGTAATATTACATGTTAACAAGAACAAGATCCTTCAGTTTAATTCATGTCAACTTGTGGAAGGAAAATTAGCACTGAAGTGCAATCTCTTTGTGAAGAAAGTTCATTCAGCCCTTTAGCGAGAGCTATTTACAGTTAATCCTGTATTACGTTTTGCCAAATTTTGAGCAAGACATTAATGTTTTAGAAATCTTAAACTATTCCAGTTTCTTGGCAGGGGTAAGGGATAGGGTAAGCAAGCCTTCTAAACAAGAACAAAGAGACAATAATAATTTGTACAATGGAAAGAAAACTAAGCAACTAAAAATAGCACTGTGGAGCTGTCACAAGTGTGCACTCTCCCAACACTCCCTTCCAGCAGCAAAGGGATTATAACATCAGCCTTTTAGCATTATGCTTTGCCACTGCACAGTAAGCTAGTTCAGGGACTGGAGGCAAAGAGCACATGATACTGAATTTAAGATGCATACCCCCACAACCAAGAATTCATCATGGACAGATAAGTTGCAAAGGTTAATCTTAAGGAGAGCCTGTGGTTGCTAAGAAGGGGCTACTCAGGTTAATGTAATAATCAATTTGTTATAGGAGAATTGGACATGACTTTGATTTGGGACAACCTGTGAAAATGGATGGTGACCCCACTTGAGATTTCTCAGCCTATTAGAAGGAAAATCAGTGACAATTCTATAGAGTCAGATTAAGTAGATTATTAAACAGAGAGTTAGAAAACACAGAGAACAGGAAAGACTTTTGTCCTCTCCCAAGCACAGTTAAAGGCTTCAACTGTCAGTGCTGTTTTCTCACACTCGGTATTACTTCGTTATGCTTGTTTGCAACAAACCTCATCTTTTATTCTTCTCCAACTAGTTTGCCAAGCTTAAAAATTAGATTTACTGAACTGCAGTTCCACAAAGTTTTTACAGTTACACTTCGGAGATAGCTCTGATTTAAATCAGCACAATGACACTCTGATTTTAAGTGTCTGAAACTCTTGTGCCTCTGCAGGTATTTTAAACTTTCCACACAGCTGGCAGTGAAATTGTATGGCTCTACTGCACCTCTTCAGTAGCCATAAATTATAGATAGTTGCCTAAAACATGTAAAACTGCGCTACCAAAACATTCCCAGAATATCTGGTTTATTCTTAAAGTCTACTAAATATATCATTTCAAGTTTTCCTGTTTGTCCCCTTTCTCTCCAGTCTGTGGAACAAGAAAAAGTAGGCGACAGAAGAATCCATTACAGGGCTCTGCACCTCAGCTAATGCACCACAGAACTTGCAGAGCTGCTCAAACAGCTCCAGCATGCTTCAGGCCTACAGAGTCTGGATTACTTTCCTCTGGGCTAAACATGGTTTGGGAATTTAGCACTGCACTTTTAAACATGTCACACTGAAGAAAGCAGTTATCTCTAAATAAACTTCTGTAACAAGGGCCACATGATCTGGATGTGCTGGTTCACTGGGAAAGTACCAACAGCCAGGAAGTCTCCCTTCCTTAAGGCCCTGGAGCTCTTCCATGAAACTATGAGAAAAAAATACCTATGAAATAAGCAGGCTGCAAAACTAATCACATAAAATTCAGGGCAAAAAGGTTTCCTCCTCTTTTCACATGCTACTTTCAGCGCTTGGAGACACATGGTGAGATGAGAAAGGGACTGGTCAGAAGGGGGCCTATAGGGATGCTGGAGAGGGACTCTTCATGAGAGACTGTAGGGATAGGACAAGGGGTAATGGGTTAAAACTTAAACAGGCGAAGTTTAGATTGGATATAAGAAGGAAATTCTTTCCTGTTAGGGTGGTGAGGCACTGGAATAGGTTGCCCAGGGAAGTTGTGAATGCTCTGTCCCTGGCAGTGTTCAAGCCCAGGCTGGATGAGGCCTTGGGTGGTATGATTTAGCGTAAGGTGTCCCTGCCCATGGCAGGGGGGTTGGAACTAGATTATCTTAAGGTTCTTTCCAACCCTAACTATTCTATGATTCTATGACTGGGTAACAGACTGATCTGGTGCACAGATTATTATCATTCACAATCTCATGGCTGTGGGCTAGACCCTGCTCTGAAGACAACAGAAATCAATAGCAGAAGACTTCCCAAGGCTGAAGTTACCATAGTCTGAAATCAGACACCTGAGAACCCCTCTGAACAGGCTGAACACACCCAAGGGTGACTGTCCTAGGAGAAAACACGTTTTTCCCTAAGTGATTGCCTATTTAAGTTAGATTAAGCCTGACTGATACTTTTGACACAGTAACATCAACCCCTAACTTGAAGTGGCAGGAAAGAAAACAACTTCACCGTGATTTTGTATACTTGTTTCCGTTTTTTTAACTACATCTTTCAGCTCTTACTTTCAAGGGCACCTTGAGCTTCTCTGCCCAGGGAGACCCCAACTACGCCAAGCCCCGACCAACAGCGCCGGTACGAGCGGAGGGACAGACACCGGCACTGGGACAGCTCCAGAAACGGAACGCGGTTTCCTTCTCCCACAGGAGCTCTTCCATCCCTCATCCCCGTCGACCCCAGCCCAGCCCAGCCTGCCATACCTCATTGCTATACCTCACCGCTTGAGGGCCCCGCCAGGGCCCTCCCGCTCGCAGCGGACCGTCAGTAGCTGCTGCGCCCGCACTCACCCACAGCACATGGAGCCCCCGCGCAGGAAGGGGAATCAGCGAGCACACACTTACCGGCAAGCTCCACGCTCCCGCCGGAAGCGCAATGCTCTTATCTGTCCCCCGCGCTGCGCTACTGGAAGAGAGCAGCTCTCGGGAGTGGGTTCCCTTCCGGACACTACTGGGGAGAGGACTCCGCGCACGCGTGAGGGGCTGCGGCGGGGCGCCGTTGCCATGGCAGCGGGTGCTTCCGGCACGGGCGGCGGCGGTGCAGCCGTGTCCGGGGCGCGGCGGGAAACACTTTCCCGCAGCCTTCAGGCCGCTTTCCTTGCGCGGGAGCAGGCGGTGGGGCGGCTGCTGCCTTGGCGCCCAGCCCGCAGGCATGGCCTCTTTGTCACGATCCTGCTTTGGACTCCCCTCCGGAGCTGCGTGACGAGATCCTCATGGACACGGGAAGCAGCTCCAGCCTCAGCCCGGACTCCTTGGGCAGCCTCACGGCGGACGACGTGCTCATTCACTCCACAGGTGTCCAGAGGGAGAAGCCCGCTGAGGCTGCGACAGCAGCTGGTGGCCGCGTGAGGAAAGTGACTGTCGCTGTCAGGAAGCGGTGTGAAGTGGTTGCTCCGTGCCAGGACACCTGTGCGGCTTTGCCTGACCGCGGACCGCCCTGCGCTCCCGCCTCAGTGTCAGCGTGCAGGGCACCGCGCGGGGTAGTAACCCCAGGACCCCCGGCAGGTGCGTGATTTACGGCGAGCCCGCAGCTTCGGGCCCAGCTAAATTAGCTGTGTAGTGTTTTCAGTCAGGCAGTAGCTTCGTAACTAAGGAATGTTTTTCTTCTGAAAACACTAGTACGCTTTGAAAAGTCGTGTTTATCTGTTTGTTTTGCCAAGCTGTGTTTTGCACGTGAAAAACGAGTTGTGCAGGGTGAGGTGGTCAGTCATCGCTCTGCTAACAGAACTCCAGTCCTGGCTCCAGATTCCTCGTCTTTAATTATTAGGTAACTCTCACCTTTATCATAGAATCATCATAGAGTGGTTTGTGCTGGAAGGGACGTTAGAGATTATCTAGTTCCATTATCGAATGCCATGGGCAGGGACACCTTCCACTAGACCAGGTTGCTCAAAGCACCATCCACCCTGGCCTTGAACATTGCCAGCAATGGTGCAGCCACAGCTTCTCTGAGCAACCTGTTTCAACGTGCTACCACCCAAACAGTGAAGAGCTTCTTCCTTATGTCTGTTAATTTCACAAATATACTGGGCAGGAAGGTTTTAGGCAGCATCAGAGGATGAAACTGTATGTGTTCAAGGATCAAAGTTGAGTTAAAGTTAAGAAGATTGATGCCTTTCTTGTATGTCACAGTTTTTAATGCAGTTTGTAGCTCACTGTTTTAGGACCATTTGTATCTCTTCAATTTTATGCCCGAAGTGTAGTCAGCAAGCAGATTTGTGCCAAACAGAATATTGCTCCTGCTAACAAACAGTCCCAATATTTGGGCCTTCTTAATGTTTTTATGGAATTGTGTGAATTATTTTGTGGTTTTGTACTGGAAGAAATCAAGTGTCTTTTAGATGCTTTTCCTCTGTCTCTCCTTCTTTAAAGATTACTTTTTCTGGAGAGTTTGAGCCAGTAGATGTTCAAGATAGATCTGTACAAGCTTGCCTTTTTAAAGAAGTGTTTATTGAACACTTGAAAGGTAATAAATATTAAATGTTGGAAGTAGGCATTCTGGGAAAGTTATTCAGCTCGTCTTTTTCAGTCTGCAGTTTTTGCAGATTTTATGAAACAATACAAGTTTCAGAGCTGGTCAGTTAAACAACTATTCAGAAGTTTCCCTGTTACCTACTGTTTTCTTGTTAAAGCCATTTTTTCTTTGTAGTTTTGGAAAACAAACAAGCCAGCTCTACTCCTCCTATACCCCGCCAGCTTGACACAAACAACATACACAGTTCAACTGCCTGTACCAGTGAAGCTCACACAGATGAGTAAGCAAATAGGAAAAAACCAAATTGCATCCTTTTCTGCAACTGTTTTAGCAAACTATTTTAGTAGTATTAAGTAAATAATTTTAAGTCTGTTTTTTATAGTATGAGGCAGTAGTAATTACCATGTACTCTTCAAATTCATGACTGACACAATCCATGCTACTTACCTTGATACAGGCAGAGGAAATGTTTAGGTTTGGGTTAGTCAAGGTGTATTGAAAATGAGTAACAAATCATTATGATCACAGTAGAAACTGCTTTTATTTTAGGAGTCTCAAGTACTAAAGGGTATCCAGAACGTCTGCTTTCAGTGGGAAATTCTACGGAGCCCATGTTTTTATCACAAATGGTGAGAAATGGTCAATGTTGCTTCTTGCAGGCCTGAACTAAGAATGTTTTTCTCAAAAAGTTGCAACTTCTGTAAAAGCATCTCAAATCTTTGGCTTAACTTCTGCACCGGAACTGTGCAGCTGCTTTTTCTTTCAGTTGCTGCCAGTGTGATATCAATGCCGAAGTGTTGAGAAGGGCTTTGTGTATAGCTACCTGTTGCATAATTAATACCAAGGCTTCTTTTAAATTTTAGTGTAATTGATTGGACATGGCACAATATTTGTTAAAAACCTAAAACTGCAGATTTGTTTTCTTCTTCATATCATAGATAATGAAATGGTCATTAGTTTATTGGAACTCTTTAATACTTAAAAAGCTTATTTCCTTTTGATTTGTTTGTTCTTTCTTACATAGAGTGGAAACTTGTCCATAGGGCATCCATATGTCAATAAGCATACATGAAGATAAAGTTAACCCGTGCTGTGAAAGGACTGCAGTAGTGTTTTTGCATGGCTCAAAGTAGAGCTAGTGAGCTGAACAAGTCTCAAAAATATGGTGGAGTACACCACCAAATAAGTAACAGATTTTTGCCTTCCTAACTTTCCTTTATAGCTGCTTTTGTAGACTTTGATTATCCATGGACTCCACTTCAAGAAAATTCAGCTCCGCCCCTTCAGTTCCACAGCCAGTGTTGGGTGCTTAATTCTTTGTGTATGAGCGTTCCTGAATTGTTTGAGATTAGCAGCTTGTATAAATTTACACATATGTAATTTCACTACTACTTCTTTGGCCATAAATGAGGAGAATGCACTTACTCAGCACTTGGAATATATGCTTTTAATTTTAATTGTGTTTCTAGGGGTTTTGTTCCTAAAATGTAATGTGAATTCTTGACTACAAAATCCAGATTATTCTGTGGTAGAAATCATAACATGTCTTGTTCCAAGATCTTGCTTTAAGAGTATTGCGATGCTTACATTTCTGTAGTCTGCAGTTCCATTCACTTCTAACATTGTGGCCACTGATCCAGAAGCTTTGATATATGCTTTTCTGTTCTTCGTTTTCTGAAGGATTATCCTAGAGATGCTGCAGTAAAAGGCGATCCTTCACTGTTACTGGAAGATAGCAGAAGACTGAAAGGTGAGACTTATCAATGTACTGTTATGGCCCTGTTTTTATAATAAAACTGATTAAGATATAATTGAACTTTCATTTTATTTTGGGTATTTTTGTTCAATATAGAAACTTTTGAGTCAAGATATTCAAGTGTTTCTTTGCAAATTTTACTTCAGTCTTGCTGGCATTACACTAGTTTATGTAGCTCTTTCGATTAACTGAGAGGGACTTCTACCAGTGGACCACAGTGTTGAGATTCCTTTTGATAACTGAAACATTCATGTCTCTGAATAGAGAATTTTGGGGTGTGGAGGGGAAACATCTTGTTTGGATGCTTTTTACTGTTGTAATTATCCTACAAATGCAACACAAAGTATCTTTTTAATCCTTAAGAATCTAAGAAAACACTTTGTCACTGCTTTTTCCTTTAACTTCTGAGTCTGCCATTCAGTTTCACATGCCAGACACATGCCAGTCAGTTGCAATCAGATTTTGGGAAGTGAAGACCTTTTAAAGAAAATACACTTCTGCAGGTTTCTTTGATATCTGTAACTTTGTAGAGAAAAGAAACGCAAATCACTACCTCTGTTTAAGACAAAAAATCAATAGTTTCATCTTTTACTCATACAGAGGCAACAATTAGCTGGCTTGTCAGCATGTGTGTACTATCTGTGTATAATCAGCAGCAGGGGAGCACTGAACCTTCCACATCTTGGTTTGTTACCTCTGCTCAGCAAACAGTGGATGAAGGAGAGCCTGCAATCCTTTTAGCATAATTTAAAGGTATTAAGGACACTTGTAATTTGTGGTGACTGCAAGAGGCTTGTGTCAACAGTTAGAATTTGCAGGGTTTTATTGAATGGGTTGTCTGAACTCCAGTTACCATTTATGTGGCATTTTCCCACAGATGTTACAAAGATACGGTACTGTCCTTTTCACAGCATCAATATGATATAAAATTAGTTAAGCCTGCTTTTACTGTCATCATGATTTAAGTCTGCTACATAGTGAAGGGAAGCAGTTTGTTATTACAGTAAATAATATGCTTTGTGAAGGCAACAGACTGCAGCAAAATTGCGCATGTTGAAATAATGCTTTGTGTCAACCTCTGCAATAGACATTTTGTGTCAGTTAACTTGACAAAATATGTTTTGTGCCTTTCCCTACAGGTGATGTTGTTATTTCTCAATATGCTACTGGCCAGAAAGAGGCTTTGAGAGCAGTTTTAAAGCAAAAGTAAGTATGTTGGTGTTCTTATCATCTCAGCTGTTCTGTTTCTGTAGAGATGTTGTATTTCCTCAGTCTCTGCCAAAATGCATGGCTGGTAAGTAAAAAGCATATTCTTTATGGTTCTCTGTTAGTGTTCTTTTTCTGTGTGTGAAGGTGTTTTCAGGTTTTTTTATCATTCAGAGCTTACTGGAGTATATTGGCTATTATGCATATTGTTGGTAATGCCTTTAGACTATTTGAATTAATGATTTCATGATACAAGAGTCAAGCAAGATCAGCTCTGATAGAGAACCCAGTTTGCGTCAAACCCATGTAATATTTTAAAGACAGATAAGGACACATACTGTTTAGCCATAGGCTGGAAATCTTGAAGATCTGAGATCTGGTTGACTTTGCTACTAGTGAGTGCATTGAGCTTTGCCATCCCCATCACAGGGATGTGCCTTTTATATTAAAATCTGTAACATAATCCTGATCAATTCCTTGTGTCATGCTAAAAAATGAGAATAAAATTGTTTCTTAGATGTTGAGAGCATCAAGGAGAAATGCTTATGTAAGTATTGATATTAATGATATATGCGGGAAATCATTTGCTTGGAGAAGATCTGGAGAAAACAATGCTATTTACAGGCACTTGTTTATTTTTATAGAACCAAAAATACTCCTGTACTTAAGGAGGTGAAGGTACAGCTCTTAGGAAATGCCTCCACAGGAAAAAAGGAAAGTGTTGGTCATGACACCACATCAGGACATAGGGAAGCTGATTCTGCAGCAACCATTGCAGCAGCAACTGCGGCTGCAATTGCTACTACAGCTCCACTTCTTAAAGTAAGTAGCTTGTGGTAATACTAGTTTTTTGTTGGCTTAAAAAAGTAGATGTTCTGAGCCAGGCTGAAATTGTTGGTAGTGGAGCCAGAGGGACTGAATGTGTCTGCTTACTGTTCTCTGTGTTAGTAGTCTCAGGCTTATTGACCAGTATAACTGAGAGAACTGATTTGGATTTGGCTCAGTGGGCAAACGGGCAGAGACCATTTGATTTCTCTTTCAGCAGAATTTTATAGTATTGGTAAACCATCAAACATTAGTGCTAACTAGGATTTTATTTGTATCTTTTGGGAAGCAAATCATTCCATGATGGTGGGGAGGAGGTTTTATTCTCTTCAAGCTTGCATCTCTTTTGCACTAAGGTTTTTCCCCTTTTTTAATTTTTTTTTTTTTCCTTCTGTCTTGCAGGTTCAAAATGATTTGGAAGCAAAGGTTAACTCAGTTTCAGCATTAATTCATAAACTACAGGAGGCAGACAGACAACTGCATAGTGTTGCTGAACAACAAACTAATATGAAGACTCTTCATGAGAAGCCCCACTGTCATGATAGAGTCGGTGAGCTTGAAAAACAAATGAATGCTTTCATGATGCAACGGATTCAGCATCTAGAAAAGTTACAGGAGCAACAAATGGATATTCAGGTATCTAAGTAACAGTGCAGAAGCTTTAGTTTAATAATTTCTTCTGTATCCCTGTATTAATATAATAATAATTTGGATCATGTCTTAGTATTAGAGAGAAAGAAAGATCCAGTGGCCAGCACATAAGATTAGAACTTTTTGGGAAAAGGTTTACTTCTGGTTCTGTTCCAGATATCTGCTCCACTCTCCTCCCTGATTTTTGTGTCTCTGGAAAGTAAAAGCAAAAATTGTGAAATTACTCTCATTCGTACTAAGAAATCATTTAGACCTTTAATAACTGAGGAAACTTTAATTCAGTGAGTATCCAGTCAGATTAAAAGTCCAAGAACAATTATAAATTGTTTCTTCAAAGAGTCCTCTGTGTTTTTTGAAAGGCAGGATAATGTCCAAGCATGTCTGCATTCTGAGGTTGTTATAAATGGCTCTTCTCTGGAATAGCATGTCAAAATCTGTTCAGTATGATTACATGGCAAATATTCATGTTACAAGTTTTACTTGAGAAAAAAAACTAACGCATATATTAGAAATCCTTTCTAATTTTGTCTCTTAGTCTCATCTCATTAGCTCTGCAGTGAACTCAGGTGGCTTACAGCGAATTCATGAGCCTTCCTCCAGCCTCATGACAAAACTATCTGAAAAGTCAGAACAGCGATTGCTCACTAACGAAATACCTTCTTGTCAGAGGGGTTTATTTCCTACCAGTGGTGGTGCACCTGCCCAAGGTGAAGACAAATTCTGAGTATCTTATTTTCAGTATTAGTTTTGCATTAATTTTATTGCCATTAATATTGGATTTTACTTCACATCAATAATGAATAGTAAACAGTTCTGTCTGTATCATTGGTTGTATACTATATTAGGCAATAAAACATCTACCACATATTTTGAAAATGTTCTAGTTTAAAGTAAGAGTTTCATATTTAGTAAGTGCTTAGTCTGCACCAAGAGAGGGCGAGACCTAACCTAAAGTAATCTCACTGAGAAATGATCTGCGTGGAAGCTTGGAATGAACTAATTCATAGTATGGTTGGCTTTGTTTTTTGTTGTGGGTTTTTGTTTTTTTTTTTAATACCTTTATAATAGCACTTGGAAGTATGACGTTTTCTTCCTATTTGTTTTCTTAACTACTTCTTTAATGTTTTGCATTTTCTTAAAAAATCCATGATGTTGGCTTCTTTTTTTTTTTTGGTAGATTTCTTTTCCTATGAAACAATTTGTTAACATTTAAATAACTTTTTTTTTTTTTTTTTCCCTGAAGCATATTCAAGCCAATTTCAGAGTTGTGGGATTAATACACAAAAATCTCCTCTAAAGACACCAGTTCCTCGGAGATATGCTCCAGAACCTGTATCAAAAAATGTGAAAATCTCAAAGAAAGAAAACTGTGTAACAGAAAAGGAAAACATTCCAAAATCCACAAGTGCAGGTATTGTAAGACACTCCTCTCCTCTGCTGGCATGAATAGTATGGTGTGGGAATTACTTTCTGTGGTCCTCACCTGTTCTGAGCTGTTGGGTTTCTGGCACTTAAGTACATATATTCAGAATATTGGAAAGTACGTTTGGAAAGGGTTGGTTTTGTGAATAAATCACTATTAACTAACTAAAGACTTCATGACAATACTGATCTAACATGTAGCATCTCAACATGATTGCTCACTGAAATATTTTCTCAAATAAAAAATTAAATGACCATTCATTGCCAAGTTTAAGAAAGGCTATATAGAATAATGTAACATTTGAGAGCTACTCACTTGCTCATTATCACTGGTTGAATTTATCCCCTCTCCCCGCCCCGCTCCCCTTAACCATGGATCCACAGGGTCTTCGGGATATTGTAATGAAAACAGCACATGTAAAGCAATGGGAAGTAATTTTCTTTTACTGCTTTTGAACAGTTTGGTGGCATAAAACTCAGTTTTGAACATTCCATCAAAAAATAAAGCATCCTTTTTTTGGTTTTGGTTGGTTGTGTTTTAGAATTGTTTGAGGATCTAAAACTGAGGAAAAGCATTTAAAAGAATCAGCCATTGTACTGTTGTCATCAAGGACATCAGATTCTTCTCAGATGCTGCTTCTATCTGTCTTTTACAAAGCTGCCACCTATTCTTGTTGTTCCATAGGTGCAGGAATAAATGAAACAAGACAGAGGAAGAACAATAAATCTGTGACAGTATGGACAGAATGTTTCTCTGTGACTCAGTTAATTGCCATCACAGTTTCATTTATGTATTTTCTGACTTTGCTAATGTAACACAATCACAGTAAGATAGATTAGTGTGAGTGGTTTTATGTGACTTGCCTATCTGAAATAAATCTATATTTCAATCTAAATCTATATAAATCTAAAAAAAATTTTTACTATCTTTAGTGAGCATAGTGGGGAAATATCTGGAAGGGAAAAAAAAGTATTAAATATATTGAACAAAGTTAACCTTCTTTTTTCTGCCCTAGCTGAAGGGAGACTTCTTGAGCACATTCTGAATTCTCAAGAAATGCCACGGGGGCAGATTGAAGATTCCAAGAAGGCAGCATTAAACAGTAATAAAATGAGCTGTCATTCTGAGAGAGACAGGTAAATAAACATCACAATCCAAAACTGAAGAGGACTTTTTGTTTGTCTTGATGAAATTGAGAAAGATGTATTGGATATTGATGGTTTAATAGAGTCAGTGGCATGGTCCTTTAGTCTAGCAAAGCTGTGTCTGAAGTGGAAACGCTGGCCCACTGACATTTCTATGCTACTTTTGCATTTCTGTTGTATAATGGAGGTAGATGAAGGCTTGTTGATAAGGGTCATTTGTAGCACCTTTCTTGAAGGTCATTGGGTGTCACTTTTTTGTCTTGCGAGTACGTGTCTTCCATTGTAGCAGCTTGGAGAGTAGTGTCAGAAGCCAGCTCTACAGACAGTTTGTTAAAGTGGAGCTGCCGTTGTCGGTGAGACTCCAGGCTTATGGGAGCTGTATGAGAACACCTTGTTGGGAAGGCGCAGCATCCGCCTAACAGTTTCTGAGTGTTAAGAGTGTGTGTGGAAATGTTCTGAGTCAAATTACTGAGGCAGTCATTTGATGTCACATTTTCACTAATGTAATGAGAAATGGCTACATATATACGGTCTTATTTTGATAGTATGGACAAAAATGTTAATTGCTTCAACTGGAAATGTATCCAAAGTTTACATGTTGCTCTGTTAGATCTGAATTTTAGATGTAGTTTCACTGTTGAAAATACAGGGATACAGCTCAAGGTGTTAAGTGGTAAACAGAGAAAACCCAATAATCTGTCTGAAACCTAAGGTAAAAAAGCAGATTCCAATTTATATGAAGGTTTGGCATTCTTGCACTTTAAATTAGTGCTTAGTTTCACAGTTGGCTACTTTCTTGGGCCACATGAGGAGCCAGGAGACTTTTAATCAAGAGTGTTTCTCCCATCAGGCATACTGCTCTGCATACAGATTCAGTCCCTGCTTTAGAAAGCTTCCAAAATTGCAGTTCAGTTGAGAAAACGGTGAAAAAAGCAGATGATTTACTTCAAGATCTTGACCAGTTGAGAAGAAAAATGCATGACATGCTAGAGGTAAAGTCTGTGTAATCAGAATGATCAAGAGTTTGAGTAAAGGGGAATAAAAAATGTGGAGAAAAACTTAGAGGTCTGGTATCAGTAAAAGTGTTGCCCTTGCTTCCACCTCTGTAAAAAGACTGACATTTGTTTACAGTTGCTTGGAATATTGCTGTTTCTGTATGTGGAAGCCCATTGAGCCTGAGTAATTTCTCAATGAGTATGCAATAAACTAGACTGTAGAGGCTCTTACAGCCATTCTAACAAGCATAAAACAGGATAAAAAAAAAAGTGGTTTATTTCTTTGTTTAATTTAAGGTTGCTATATTCCTGTGATACTACAGCTGCAGAGCTGATATAGCATTCCCATTTGGGGAAGAACAATGTTCTGTTTATTTGCAGTCACCTAAGGATGACTTAAGCTACTTCCTTTTTCATTTTGCCACTTCTTTTTGTAAAGAGTGCTGTTTCCAAATAATTGACTAGCATGCATCCTTGTATTGTTTTTTATGCTAATGATTTTGTACCTTTGGTGCTAGAATGGTTCTGTGCTGGCAACTTGGTGGTGGTTTTTAACAATTGAGACTTTTATCTGTTAACCTGGTTCCACATGGAAGCAAGGTATACCTGATCTGGTGTGGTCCTCTCTGTTCTTGTAAATATTTGTTGTGGGAAAGAAGAAAGACTTGAAAATTCACATTTTGTGAATTGGCTTGGAATGCAATAGCTATGATTATGTTGGTTCATTTCTGTGTTTGAAGTTTTTAGCTCGCATATTTCCCTAAAAATATTTTGCACGATGTTTCTTACTGTATCTTTAGAATTTAAATATTCTTACCAGTAAAAGAACACGTACCATGTGCCCCATTTATATTGCAAATATTTGCTTACCACTATTGCTAAAAATTGAGTAGCATACCTCAAGTATAAGTATAAGCAACAGAACAGGAAAAGGTGAGAGAAGAAATGGCAATTGAAAGAGACACAGTTGACATAAATGACTTAAAATCTCTTTCTTACAAAAAAGGTCAATAGGAAGACAGAGATGATGACTTCAGCAAATGCGGAGTTGAGTCAATTAGGTAGTTAGCTATTGACTTTTCATCACTGAGAGATTTGTAGAGTGGCAAAGTAGATACTTAGGATCAATGAGCACTAGCTTTGTCATACAAGGAAGTTAATAGCCTGAATTAACTGAGATAGGTTGTGATGGGACAGAAGGTGGTGCTCTAATCCTAAAGAAGTGTGTAGTAAAATTTAGTAGTTCACAAGGAACTCATTGTGCCCATTTAAATTAATCAGATATCTACCCTGGATTTTACCTTGACGGATCTGCCTTTAGATAAGTTTCAACAGCTCTTCTTCTGTCTTTTTAGGAAGCAAATTCATGGAAATCAGACATAAATGATCTTATTAAGGTATACCTTACATTTTTTTATTTTTTTAAATACTGTAATATTGAAACAATTCTGAACATGCTTGCAATGAGATAACATTAAAGTAACTATTGCATACCTTTTTTTTTTTTTTGAAAAGGTTGATATTATGCACAGATTACATTACTCAAAGTAAGATTTAACTTGTTCTTTGACTTGTTTTAGTCAATCCTGGTGAGCTACCTTGTGGGAATAATAAAAATGTTAGGCAAAAAGCTACTGTCTCAAGTGGACATAGTGTGTACTACTCATATATTTACCATTTCCTGATGTGTGTCTAACCAGCAAGTCTGCATTATTTTATGATTGAACATGAACCTGTATTTCTTACGTTTTCTCACAAATTTCACATCTCTTATTGAGCTAGTATTTGTCCAAAAGTTTAAATTTAAAAATGAAAACTTGTATAAAATCAGTAAATAATTTGGTTTATTGTCCTTTTCTCACCAGGCAAAACCAAGATCATGGGATGTGTGTTGGTTTCTATGTCCATTGTGTTTTGGCGGTACACCTGTTAGAAACTAGGCTTTCATGTAATTCTGATTTGGTAACAGGGTAGCTTTGAAGCCCAACCTGATTTGTGATCTGTGAGGTTATTTTATGCTCATTCAGTTAATGCTTTCAGAGTCTACTCAAGTTTGGGTATTTTGTTTTTTTTCTTTGGAGTTTCTTTTTCTTTATGTACATTTATCACTTTTTAAATGCTTTTTGTTTCCTTTCTGGAAAACAAAGCACTCTTCTGGGGGACCTCTGGGTTTCATCAGGAGTGTAAGAGTAAATGTGAGGACTATAGCTGTATGGCTCCTTATTTCCCCTGTACTTGTCTTCCTTTTGTATTTAGCAGCTAATATATGCTTGATTTTTATCTCAGTAAGATGATTCCACAAAGTAAAAGGCTAATAGTTGCTTCATTGTTTCTTCTGAAAAGTGAAAATCAGCAAAATGGGGAGAGGATCATGGTGCTGTTGAGGGGTTTATTTTGTTGTTGTTCTTAAAACTTGTGTGTATTTGTTGGTGTTTCTTATGGTAGATTCATACCAATTGAGTGCATATATTTAGAGGACTTTGGGTTTTATTACGCTTTTGATAATACTTAACTAATGTTAATATGTTATTGGATTCTTCATTAGGGACTGTAGTGATAGGACAAGGGATAATGGGTTAAAACTTAAACAGAGGAAGTTTAGATTGGATATAAGGAAGAAGTTCTTTACTCTTAGGGTGGTGAGGCACTGTAGTGGCTTGCCCAGGGGAAGTTGTGAATGCTCCATCCCTGGCAGTGTTCAAGGCCAGGTTAGAGCCTTGGGTGACAAGATTTAGTATGTGATGTCCCTGCCCATGGCAGGGGAGTTGGAATTAGATGATCTTAAGGTCCTTTCCAACCCTAACTATTCTATGATTCTATGTTACACAGAGAGATCTCCATATGATGCTTCATGTATGTAATTTCCATCTTTTCACATGCTTATTGGCTCCATTAACATTGCTTATGCATTAAATCATTTAGCATTTGAGAGCTTTTGGATGTCTTTCCATTTGCTTGACTTTTAAATGTGTTTGCAACATACTGAATGTTCTTGATCAATTGCAGTTGATTATAGTACATGTGGGTGGTATTTCATACAATGGGCATTGATGTGATAATAGATTAAGGGGAATTCTGATCAGTGTGTAGAAAGTTGGAATTACAGTCTCTTGTTTAAATGCTCGGGTTCTGTTTCACTTTTAGTCAAAAAAGTCTGCTGTTACATCTGAACTTCCTGAACGTCATCTGCTCAATAAACCGTCTATCCTTCAAAATGTTAAAGTGCCAAAATCTATACTGGGGGATGCTAAAAGGATTTTCAGAGGAGTTCAAAACAATAAAAAAGTTCTTGAAGAAAATTTGGAAGCTGTTATTCACGCAAAAGATGGAGATGCCATGTATACTTTTATTAATGCCTTGACTACAAACAGGTTAGACCCTATAATTCGGTGCTTTGTGTGACTACTCATTGTGTGTACTCACGTTTATCACCTCTTATTTTTTTCTTCTTTAATTTTGTGTGTTGAAGAAGCAGTGCACTTCCCTGCAAAAAGTATTTATTGACTCTTAGCAATCATTAGATGATGCTCTTGAACTTCAAATATTTTTTGACCCTCCTGGTGCATATTTATTGACAGATATCTGTTAGTTCTTGGTAAATCTGGATTCTGAGACTTACCATCTTGACAAACTGTCCTGCTGTCATAACAAGGAGGTTATAACTTTTAGCTTTTTGTAGACAAACTTGCATTAACAGGAAAATTAAAGGGTAATTTCATTATTCGGAACAGAAGAGGCTTCATAAGCCTGTAAATGTTACAGAATTAGTCATCCTACAGCAGATCTTTGGCTTTTGAGCTTTTGCTTTGTTAGTTGTGTTTAATACTCCTACTTGAATCATAATGAAAGTTTTCCTATTAGAATACAGCTAAATCTTGAGTTTCTGAGGTAGGTAAATATTCTCTTCATGTAAAGATTTATTTTTTTTTTCAGACATCTGCTGTCATTATCTTTTAGAGGAAGGAGTAATTTTTTTCATCTGCTTTGTGTCTTTTGTGTTGGAATGTTTTTGTTGCCTTGTTTTTTTCAGTTTTTTGGTCAAAAAGAAGGAACAGACACATGGCTGCCACTTTTTTGTAGATGTTTGTAATAATGTTAGTACATACCAGTGGGGGGTGGGGTTTGCAGGTGGCATTACATGAGAACAGATACAGGTTTGGGAAACTTGGATAGTCTATGTTCAGTGCCCTTTAGAAAGACTGTACTGGTACATAATCTTGCCATCTGTGTTCTGGGTGTCTCTTTTTATAGTGTTTATAGGTCAGTACTTTCCCAGGAACAAATCTGTGCAATTTAAGAAGCACCGACCTTAAAGTTCTTTCTTCTATTTCAGAGATGTATTGGAAGAGATTCGTATCAGAAACACTGTGGATGAGTGGATTAAAGCAATCAGTTTAGAAATCCAGGTATGGCTGGAAAAATGAGTTCAGGTTTTTGCATTATAGTTTTTCACCTTGTATTGTTTTTTCATGTCAATAGTTAAACACTTGCAACTTGAAAACATGAGAAAACTGCTTATTATTACTAGCACATTGTATATCCTATAATAAAATATTTACCTCTCTTTTAAAACTTCAATAGCTTAATGAAAATCACTAGTCACAGTCACATGGCTAACATGAAGAACAGGCCATTTCTCAGAACTTCAAAGTTATCCACAGGCTTCTTCTGATAGCCTTGAAGATAAAAATCTCCTTTTATTGCATTTATGTTTTATCTTTAGGCTGAAATGGCAAGAAATGATTTGGAACAAGTGAAATATGATCAAAAGGTCCCATGGATCAAGAGAGGCCAAAACATTAAGGGTATGAAGACCAATGAAGAAATTAGAGCAAAATCTCAAACACTTCAAGGATGCCCACCAAAGAATCTTTTATCTGCTGCTAAGCCATTACAGAAGCCAGTGGAAGAGAACAGAAGCAAACAAAGGTTTAGAACTCACTTTTCTTCTGAAAATTTGCAGAGGAACAAAAAAAAGGCAGATGTGAGTTCCCAAGTAGTTGGTTGCTTTTTTTTTGTAATGACGGGTTTGCTTTAGCTTGCAGTATTCATGTAAGAAATTGTTTCCATGTGTGACTCTAATAATTTTAAATTATAGCCCTGTCCTGTGGATTTCTGTTGTCAGAATTGTCCTTGTTTTCATGTGCTGTAGGAGCTGAAGCTAAGTGTGTGTAATAATGTAGAATTCATTGTCTTGTTATAAATTTGCCTTACCCAGTACCTACTGTTTTATTCAGCTGTTAGTAAGCTTCCTGTATGTATCATTGCATATATGTTTTCATGTGTGTTTGGTATTTATGCTGCTTGTTGCAGAACATACTACTTTTTTCCCTCTAGACTTTTGCAGCACTACTGACATGGTAAAATTTTCATCCATGAAGAGCTGTAAACTTTTTTTTTCGATGTGTATCAGGGACCTGTGAATAGAAGTCCAGTGGTACAAAATGAAGACTATCTGTGTCAAGTTTATGGGAAACCGATTTACCAGGGCCATCGTAGCACACTTAAGAAAGCACCTTATCTGAGATTCAACTCTCCATCTCCCAAATCTAAACTTCAAAGGCCCAAGGTGATAGAGTGTGTTAGAGGTAAGTAATTCTTTGATGTGAACAAGATGTTCATTCTCAGTTTTTATATTAGGAATTCCTTGTATAAATGAAACTGTTTAATTGTTCACCTGCTTGTCAGTCTAAAGCTCAAGCAGCTGCAGTATGCTTCCTAGAAAGGTGCCCCATGTATGTCAGTGTTTAAGAGATGTTTGGCAAATGCCCTTAATACCATGCTTTAACTTTTGGTCAGCTCTGAAGTGGTCAAGCAGTTGGACTACATGATTGCTGTAGGTCTCTTCCAACTGAAATAGTATGATTCTGTTCTATGCTGTGCTATTCAAAAAGATGCTCTTTTCAAAACTAAAAAATACGAGTAGGTTTTCAGATTTGCTTAGTGTATCTCACTTTTTTAGACTATCAAATCCATACTTATTTCTACATTTAATAAACATATTAATATATATTTATTGTTGTCCAAGTCTTAAAAAGCTGAATTGCCAGAAGTAAAGACATGAGCATCTGAAAGCTGAGTGTGCTGAAAAACTAACCCAGCTTTTGATAAAGGTTACTGAGAGATGTGTTCTTCATGTTGTCATGTCATTTAAATGATTGGTTCAGTCAGAGTTAAGAAATAAACTGAGATTTGAAAAATCAAGGAAGCCTGTTATTTAATTTTCCACTACTAATACATTAATTGAAATCTGAAAATTTGTATTTGTGGTTGTGAAGATGTCATCTATTAGCTTGAAAATATTGGAAGACATTAATCAGAAGCATTGGTTTAGTTCACTAAATGCAGCTGCTCTTCTTAGTCAAGTTAGGGTTAAAACTGGAGTATAACTGTTTTGTACTAGCTTGTTACTGTTATTAGTTGATTAATATTGAATTTCATTCACTAGTTTTGTAGGCAAAGTGTTAGGATCAGGAGATTCAAATTTTCAAGCCTGTTAAAAATCTGTAAAAAAATTAAAAAGTGAAACTATGCAACATCTGACATAGGTAGGTGTAGATAAACTTTATCCTGAGTTAGCAGAAAGTAATGTTTTAATTGGGTCTGGTTTATTTCCTAGTTATGTTTTCAGAAGTTAACTGATTCTTAACACAGAAACTAACTAACTGATATGTCAGAAAGACTAATGTGTATCATGTGGGAGAGGGTGGGCAAATTACATGATAGAAAATAAAGATGGAGTGAAAGAGTATGTTAAG
Organism: Pezoporus occidentalis; assembly: GCF_034315485.1. Classification (NCBI taxonomy): domain Eukaryota; kingdom Metazoa; phylum Chordata; class Aves; order Psittaciformes; family Psittacidae; genus Pezoporus; species Pezoporus occidentalis. Next base: position 3,494,571 of record NW_026915791.1, on the reverse strand, counting down.
TGAAGAGGCAGTTAAACTGGTGGTGGGCACAATCTAGTTAATAGCATGAGCATCAGTGGAAAGAGATTCCTTTTCGCTTCTTGCACTTAATGCTATTATTACCCATGCAGGGAAAATAAACTTGATTCAGTTGCAACGAGGTTTAAAAAATGGTGTCTGAGTTTTTAATTATACTTTTAGAAGTATTATATTCTGTATGGAATAGAAGGAATTAACATGAGAAGGCAGTGACCATGGTTGAGACCATGTTTTTAGGCCATTAAAATGTGTAGTTTATACCAAAGACATATACATGTCTTTGAAGACAAGTACTGCTGTGTTTTGGTGAGCTTTTTCTTTGACGTTATGATGTACATCCATAGTGGCAAATCCTCAAAATAGTACAAATCTGTTGTTAAGTTTACTGTAGTCCTTATGCCATTTCCCAGCCCTTTTCTTACCTGTGCTCTGGAGCCCAGTTGTGATCCATGAAGAAAAAGTGTTATTGCTAGAAAGTATTTGCAACTCTCTGCAAAACTTTCCTGGTAAATGTGGGGTTATAATCCTGGGAAAAAATCTAGATGACTTTTCAAAACTTATTTTTTAAGAGGTGAGAACTTGATACGTGAAAACTGTTTGTCTTGTTCCTCGTGTGTTTTATGTGACCTCTCTTGAAACACTTCTTTTTTTTGTGAAAAATGCTGGTATACTCATTTGAAAGACCAACAGGATGTACTACTTGTTGATTACTGGCTATGCTGCATACCTATAATTTAGTTTCTTCTGTAAGGATTTTTTTGTAATAAAATGTGTGCTAGTAGGTACGTAGTATAGCAATAACAGTGATACTGTGACCACTGAGATTTGGATTGAGAACAGACACTTCTGTAAAAATATTTAATCAGCAGTTCTGCTTTTGCTGAGTCCTAAATTACATTTGTCTTCTATATTTATTGGGCTCTTGTCCTTTATAGAAGGTCACAACCTTTCCAGGGAGGCCAATTTCGTCATTCCAGCAACAATACCATGTGAAGAGATGGAAAAAGTGCCCCCTCCCTCCCAATCTAATTATAATAAATAGGTCATTTGATCATTTGATACTAGCATTTTTTTTTTACTGGTAATGTGTTTAATTCAGTAGTGTCAGTGAAACGTGAAGGTACAGGTTGCCTGCAGTTGTAATAAGCTGCTCGTGTGCCTTAGCTTGTTTTTTGTTGGAGGCAAATTAGAAATGAAAGAGAAGACTGTGTACCGGATCCATGCTGCATTCTATCTTCCAGAACTCCTGCATGTGACAAATACAGTTTAAAAGCCATTTTCTTGAAACCAGAATGAACTCTGGATAGCCTTTACCCAGAGTGGTTTGTTTCCAAGTCATTAAGTCATACTACAGCAGTACAGTAACGTGTGCTGGCAATAATAGAGCTGCCATAAAATTTGTTCTCTGTTTCGCATCACTGCAGTTATGGAAAGTTGTGGTTTTGTCTCTGTCATGACAGTAAATAAAATAATGCTGTATTCTTATCTAAGGGAAGAAAAGAAGAATATGGAATTTTTTTGTATGTCACTTAAAACAACACTGTGGTGACTATGCGTTCTATTTCCAAGTTTTTTGACTTTAATGGCTTTAAGACTGAGGTCTTTGATATTTGGGTTACTTGTCTTTAACTATTCTAATGAGACAGTAGGTTAAGCTGCTTTATTTTTGTGCTTTCTTACATCTTGCCAATAAAATGAGAAAGTAACACTTCTGTGTTTCGCATAGGTCTCATGAAGGCAAAGTAGTTAAATGCTTTTGAGGGCTGCTGTTCTGAAAGATGATGTTATGGCAGGAAAGTATAAATAATAAAATTAGAAACAGATCTGTACTCTGCTGTAATAGGAGAATAAATAAAATGAAACAAAGATAAATGAGCCACTTTGAAGCACCAGGTTCTTAAGAAAGAAAGAGATCTTGCTAGCATTAAGCATGGTTAGTTCTTTCCTTCACTGATGTGCACCCACAGATTCCCTTCCTGGCCTTGATGTACCAGGTGATAAAGGCTTAAAAATTATTGGAAGTTGTTGGCTTTGGGATTGATTGGCTGGAAAATCCAGACTTATTAAATTACTCCATTTTGTTAAAACAGTCCACTGAGCTTGTTTTAAATTAGTGTTAGAATAAGGATGTTTATTTAAGACTGAAATGGCCATCTGGAGAGTCTCTTTTCAGTCATTTTATAACTCTCTCAACCATTTTCTTTGCAAATAAACTGTAGTGACTAATGCATGGTTTCTTATGGCAAGTAAGGAAAAAAAGCCAACTAACACTTTTATGAGTAAGAGGGCATTTCAAAAAAAGTTGGAGTTGTTTTCTTGCATAATTTGAACTGATAAATATATGTAAAACACTAGGTTTTTAAAGCTAAATTTAATTAAATGTCTAGTTTCTGCCCAGTGCAAATAAACCAAAAAGTTGAAAGCAATTAAAATGAGGTGCTGTGTGTATACAGTACTTAATCATTCTTAACTGTGAGAACCTTGTTTTTACAAGTTGGTGGTATTACAGATATGTTGCAAATTCCTGCTTTTACTAAAAAAGTTCAAGGCTAGGGGGGACTGCTAGATCATGTAGCATGACCTCTTCTAAATCACAAGCCACTGAACTGTATATGTTTGTTACTGAGCCTGGTAATTTGTCTTTGACTAAAAAAACCCAGTTTTTTTTTTCTGGCTAACTGATGCTTTGCAGAAAGGCACATGCTCATCATTTAAGGAAGTCAGAGATTCTGTCCTTAATTGCTTCTTCCCATGGCTACATTATGGTTCAGAAGTAAATGGGACATCTCAAATTTAGTATCTGATTTATACCAAGGTTTTTGTTTCAGTTTACAGCTGCTTCAGTTTCCAGGGGATTTTACTTAAAAACAAAAAAGGACTTTTAATGTCCAATCTATTTTAATATTTACAGAGATATGGAATTAATACTGGCTGCAACTGTTATCATATATGGAGGTCTTGTCATGCTCTACCTCACTGACATCCTGTTGAGACATCTGAGGATTACATTTATCCCACTAACCACAGCATTGTATTATGATTTATCATTGCATTGCTTATCCAATGTGACTTAAAGCCTTTTTCAGAAATGCTTCTTTCTGACCTGTATTTTCTCACTGAGGAGTTATGACTTGCTGTTCTTATTTCTTGCATTATAATTCAAAACTTGTGTGTATGAAAATACAACTCCTAGAGTGAATTGCCTTACTTGTTTATTTGCATTTGTTAAAAGTTACATTATCAATCTTTATCATCCTTTACTTTTATAATAATTTACCTTTATTCTTCAATTAATTAGGAAGCTATTAAATGTGAACACTAAAAAGTGCTTGTTAAGATGTGTTAACTGGCCATTAATACAGGAAGAATGATGATTAGAAACAACAGAGGAGTAAGATGACATTTTTCAGCTGTAATGAAGAAATTGAGTTGGTTAGCAGTGTTATTCACTCCAGAGTTATTTTCCTTATGCCTGAAAAATAGAAGTGGTTTTGTTTGACTTGCAATATGTTGACTCCTTTTTGGGTGACGTTTTGAGCATTTAGATGAAAGTTGATGATTTCCTTAATATCTACTTTTTCAAAGAACTGAGGTTGAGTAAGACCTTGCATGACTGCACAGTGAGAAATGCAGTATTGAAGTAATGTTCTCTGCTATATGTTTAGGCATTGTTACATACAAATTAGTTCTGGGTAGCTAGTTAGCAATACATTTTCAAAATTGAACCAAAAAGTCAGTGCTTTCTCGATGTTGTAAGTCAAGACTTACAGATATTAGTTACGGCTTTATTTTCCAGTAGCAGTGAGTTGTCAAACCAGGAATTTGTAGATTATTCCTATTCCTTTGAGTACCTGTCAATCTTGTGGCTGGAGACAAAGTACATTTTTATAAAATTGAGGCAGTTAATCAGAAGAAACAACAGATGAAAGTTTGGCTATATCCTGTATACTGTCTATTTTTTATGCCAGGCTTGCATGTTCTTCTAATGCTGTATTTCAAACCTAAATCATGGGTTACTTCTTATCTGCTGAGTCACATGGTTCATTCCAACCTACTACCATCCTCATGTCCTTTTCTTCACGTTTCTGTGCCTTCATTTGCTACATTCAGATGCTCAGTATTTGTAATTTTAACTCCTTCATTGCTATCAATACTGAGACATCTAACTTAGCACTTTTAGATTCTGCCTTTCCTGTGTCTCTCCCTTGTTCCTTCCATACCACAGCAAAAACCTGATAATTGTTTCAGGAGAAGGGCTTAAATTAGTAGTGTACGATGTTACTGGTTTTATACAGGTGTTGATGACATGCAGTTTATCTGCTCTTGTTTTAGGTACAAAGGTAAAGTCGGCAAGAACACAGACTTGTTCTCGCATGCAGAAGGTGGTAACCAGCCCTGGGAAGCAGCATCCTTTGTATGCACTAGCTCAAGGAAATCAGTATCTTTTCAGTCCAAGTCGAGATGTGCCTTCCATCTGTGGTCCAGTTGAAGGTCACCTAATTCCTATGGCTATTCCACTAGGTAGGCACAAATAAAGCATAGAAGGATGTGTGAAGGTTAATTACTGCAGCTTCATGGGAATAAAACTTATGCCATGAGATTTGACTCATGAGATTTGCAGCTGCTCTTATGGGAAATCCACATGGGGGGACAGTTTAAAATGTTCTGGTTCTCCTCATTCTTCATGCTGTATGTTTGGCAGCACCTGGCAGAGCAATTATTTGCTTAGCTGTATCTACTTTCTTTGGTTCACTTTACATTTCTATGGTTCTTGTTCTGGCTTCAAGTTTGGTATCCATGTAAGCAGAAACTGAATCATTGGCCCTTAGAGTCAACATTTATGATGACATTGGCCCAGTAATTTCAGTAGGGTTGTGCCAAGCACACTAAATTGGTTGTCACGGCTTCTGTATTTTTGGATCTTTAATGGAATTTTTATATAGGCCTTGTTTGGGGAAGAGTGAGTATTATATTGGCATTTAAAGATGATGATGATTTTTTTAAAAGGGTATCTCAAGCAAAAAATTGTGGGATGCTATATGAAGTGTAATTGTATTTTGAATGTGATTAAGAGTATGTGAGGTGAGGGAAGCATGGTATGTAGTTTTTGACCGCCACAATGTAGTTATTCTTGTTTTCAGCAGTAGGTGTCATCGTAGTCAAGAAATGTGAGTAATTTTTAAAAATGGCAGGGTTGAGTTTACAGTTTCTGCTGGGAACGCCTTAAGGTTACCTAGTGAAGGACTATAGTCTGGGTAGTGTCAATAGGGGACTTTTTAATTGGTCTGTAATTGTGCATGAGATCTCAGTCTGTCTTATGTGAAACACAGACACCCTGGATTTAATTTTTCATTAATTTATTAATTTACTGGCTTTTGAGATTTATATATGTCTTTCTTTAGGTCAAACACAAATTAACAATGTCTCACTGCTGCCTGCTGGAGTTGTTATAGGTAAACCACACCCTGTTACAGTTACAACCTCTATTCCTGAAGTGCCACCAAAACCATCAGTTGAAATAAAAAAACCAAACATAGCTGTAATAGAGATGAAATCAGAGAAAAAGGATCCACCTCAGTTGTCTGTGCAGGTACATATCAAGAGTGATGATGATTTGATTTTGGGTTTATTTTATTTTAATAAATGCTAACTAAAGATAGTCTCATCTATCAGTAACTGACATTGATATCAGTAGGTGGTTTTCAGTAAGTGTTAGAAACATACAGCATGGAGGGACCAAGAAGTTGTCATGCTATGCTAGTGTTTTTATTCTTATTTTAACAATTATCTTTATTATTTGACCAAAAGAGCAAACTATTTCTTGTGTATGTTGCTCGTGCAGTGTGTCTGTAGAATAGGTCTCTGTCACATTTTCAAATATTTTTTTTTTTTTAAATAAAATTTTTGAGTCAGAACAAATTTGGAATAAAAGAAGTATTAATGTAAATATCAGTTTTCTTGGATGACTGCTTTAGCCTTTAAGATTTCTGTTTCAAGCATGATAGGCAACCCAAGGATTTCACTCCTGATGAATCAACGATTGCAGTCCTTACCTAGTGGGTTTGGTGTTTTTAATTTTGCGGGTTTGGTTTGTGGGTTTGGTTTGGTTTGGTTTTGTCTTTTTTTGGTTGGTTGTTAATTTTTGGCATGTCTGCTGTCAGGGAAGTTAATGTTTCTTTCATATTCATTATTTTTGATTCATGGAATTCAGTTAAAGATACGTAGTGTTTTTTCTGTAGTATCACTGTATTCCACCCACATGCATTTTCCTCTTATTTCACACAGTTCTTAAATGTTTAAGGTCCTTCCCCCCTCCCCAGAATTAAGCAGGCATTTAAATCTTTGTTTAAAAAAAACAAGAACATATTTTTATGCTGTAATGGACATACCTTTGTTACAAATTATATTCTAATATAATTATCCCTTTATTTTACTATACCAGATGTATGACAATGTAAATCCAATAACCAGCCTACATAGTGGCATGTAGGCCAACATAGTATAAACAAATTGGTAGTCAAACACACGTCTCCTATATAAACAGTTACAGATATATTCACCTTTTGTCACGTGTGAGACAAAGTGTCAGGGAATTAAGGAACAAGAGGAATGAGGTACTGCAAGAAAAGAGATTAATATTTCTGAGGGTAGTTTTTGTATGTTACAGATTTTGTTTTTCAGAACCAAGTTATTACCAGATACAGGTATGAGAAACAGAGGTCACTGAAGATTAGTGGCTCAGTAGCAAGTTGAAGAGAGAACCTAAAACGTTCAATGATAGTAGCTGAGCTAATACATAGATTTTCAGAGTGATGCTTTATTTTGTTCTAGGTGTTACCAAATATAGATATTGACAGTATTTCAAGTGACAGTGTGAGTATAAACCACGTTCTTCCAGGCTCCGAACCCGCACTTCCTCCTGTTGATACTGTAATACAGGTATTGATTGGTCTAAATGTCTGTGAATTCAAATTTGTTAAAAATTTATTATCTCATTATTCTGTTCGATTTGGAGAAATTTGACAGTTCCAGCAAAAATGAAGTAATTTTTCTGAGGAATTGGTAATATAAAGTATTTGTTTGATAAAATGAAAAATTGCAGCTAGACACTGGTCTTCCAAGATTAAATATTCACCATAGCAAAACTGTAATAAAACCAGCATTTCTCTGTCCTGTTAAGAGTTATAATGCTTCATTGCCCAATGTCTGTCTTATTTATACTGGCTTCAGTGTTCTGGCATAAAAACTGAGAATGTTCTTTCTCTCTCTGTCTGCTCCTTAGCTGTACTTCAGTGGTTAGTGGCACGTATGCGTAGCCTATTTACTGGCAGGCTGTTGTATGTGGAGCTGGCCAGTCTACTTTGTTCTCTTTCCATATAATTTTTCTAACGTGTTTTTAATCTAACCTAAGCAGTAATGAAAGGGCTTTTTGCAGCTGAAAGGTTAACTGCTGCATGCTGAAGAATAAGGTTGTAAACTAGGGCACGTGTTGGCATACTGTTTCTTCCACTGGACTTCTGTCTTGTGCATTGCACAGACCGGACAGTGTGAAGGCATGGTGTGATTTATTTTTGTGTAGTTATTTTTACCTTCTGTTTTCCCTGTGTATTAGCTGCTATTCTGACTTCAGGAGTTGAGTCCTCCAGAGTCTTGTGGTCAAGGTATTCTCTGAGTAAGACATACACCATGGACTAAAATAGCTATTATTATTTAAAATTGATTTTATTAAATGACACTGTATAAATGTTTCTTTTCCCTCTTTTAGAGTGTGAGGCACTGGAACAGGTTGCTCAAAGAAGTGGTAAATGCTCCATCCCTGGCAGTGTTCAAGGCCGGGTTGGACAGAGTCCTGAGCAACATGTAGTCCTGGTCTAGTGTGAGATGTCCTTGCCCATAGCAGGTGGTTGGAACTAGTCGATTTTAAAGTCTTTTCCATCCCTAACCATCCAATGATTCTATGATCACACATACGTGAATTGCTTAAGACACTTTTATAGTCTTGTGTGCTATGTTTTAGAATCATAGAATAGTTAGTTTTACAATATTTTGTCTTACTGTTTTTTTTGGTTTGGGTTTGTTATTTTGTTTTTTTGGTTTTTTTTTCCCCAAAAATTAATGATACTGCCTAGAACTTTTAATGTTCACATTCATTAGATTCGGTAACAGCAGGTTTTAGTTGTCATCATACAAGAAAAAGTTCTAATAATCTCTCTTTATGCTGTGCAAAGAAATTAATCTTACCTTTTAAGGTGGATAATGCATTTTTTTCTGGATTCAGGCTACTGACAGCGAGTGATGATTTAATCGCATTCTTGTAATGAAGTTCTTAGGCTAATGCATTTTTTCACCCCGTGTGAAACAGCTAACACTTCCTATCTGTCTTTATAAGACTCCAGAAGATATACATAGTGAGGAAGAAGATGCAAAGTTTCCAGGAACTAATATTGTTGATGTTACTCATGTCACACAGGTAACTAACATTGCAATGGTCCTTTTCTTTTAAATGTTCTTATATTTGTTTTGTATTATTCTATCATAACCGAAAATGCAATGTAGAAAATTAGTTTTAGTAGCAACTTTAAAAATACACATTGTGAGAAATACTGAGCTGTTTACAGTGATAGAAACAATATTAGAAATTAGTGTGTTTAGTAAAGAACCTTTTTTAAAAAAAATAGCTTTATTTTGGTTGTATTAGAATGCACTAGAAATAAAAGTAGTTCTCTAAAATCAACAGTGATTATAAAACATAGATTTCCCAATTTCCAATTCTAAATGTAATATGTATATTAGATGCTCTTACAGGTTTGAAGTAAGTGATCTATATTTTAAAATGTGTTTTCTGAGTGTTCACTTTTAGAAAATTTTGGTATAGAGCAATTATTGTATACTTTTGAGTTCCTGAAATGCTTTAGCGTATCACTTCATTTTGGTCAAACATTATGTAACTTTAAAAGAAAAAGACAAGCAATGTATGTGAGTTTATGTGTACAACGTATGCTGCTCATCTCATGGATCCCATTAAGAGTTTACAAAATCTTCGTTTTGCTGCATGTCTTGTTAAGGTGTCTGTACATGTTTAACAATGTTGTTCCTGGATTATGATAACATAGGTTTATTTGAATTAACTCTTTTCAGTTTAAGTTTTAGCAAGCCCCTTTATTTATTTACTTATTTGTTAGTTAGTTGGCCTCTTGTTAGAGTAGGGGCTGATAAAGCTCTTAAAGTTGGTGAACCAGCCTGAATTTCACTTCTCCATATCAAGAGCAGAAGGAGAAACTTGGTGATAGCTGGGAAGGCTGCCACTGCAGGGAGCAAGCTGCTGCCACACAGCTGTTATGGAGTATCTTGCTTCTATGGAAGATGGCAGCTTCCACGTCCCGCTGCATTTAGCATTCAGTAAATGACAGGAGCTTGAAATTGCTGTTGCTGGCTAGTATTTCTGTTGAAGTGCTTTTTCCTCAAGCTCCTCTCCAGTGAGCTAGACTTGCTGTGTGCATATCAAAATCTACCCCAAAAAATGTATTCTAACCTGCTTGATATGCTCCTAATCCCAGGATCAGAGTGTACATCAAATATTAATTCTGTAGCCTACAGGTCAGTATGGTAGATTTATTTCTAAAATTAATTAATCGTTTAACATTACCAGTTACTTAGAACAGTCCTAAAGGGGTGGCTTACCTAGCAAAAGTAGGAAAATGCTTTGTTAATTTTTAGTTTCAAAATTATCTTATGTTATTAGAGGGGAGAAGTTAAACCTATTCAAACAACATTTTTGTTTGCACAAACCCCCTTTATTTTATAAAACTAGAAAAGCTATCTAAGGAACTGGTTTATGAACAAAGGAAAAAAATGCTGCAGTGTTAAATTTGTGTATGTGAATAATTGTTATTCACCTTTTTTCCATTTTTCTCCTGGATTGCTTTTATTTTTGGCGATGGGATATATTTTAACCACAATAACAAAAAAATGTTCCAAGTGAAACATATGTTTGACCTATGTCCACACAGACAACATTCTTAAAAATGTGCAAGGCAAACACAATGAGGAAGCATAAAATCAGCCTCTGGAGTGACAGGGTTATTTAAGACATCAAAAGAAAGCAAAGTTCTTGTTATAAAAGAGGTTTTGGATTCATGAAAAAATGTGCTTACAGTGCTATACAGGAAAACAGATTATTGTTGTCTTTCCCCCATGTCCCTTTTATTATGAAAACTTAATTCTGTTAGAACTGAAGAGGATAAGTATTTGTGTGAAATATCCTTTCTTTTCCCTGCTTCCCTCCTTCCATTCCTTTTTCCCTCCCTTCTCTTCTGGGTTTTTTCCTCTTTTTTTTTTTTTTTTTCCCTCTCTTCTCTTTCTGTTTTTGCCTCACACCTCTGACTCTGCTCCATAAAACTACGTAAAAAGTGTTGTACTCTTCCCTGCATTCCATAGTAAGTCATCATGTCATCACCTCATCCAAATGCACCTGCCTAACCTGAAGAAAGGTTCTATGGAAAGTTTTTCCATGGGCTCATCTTGTATGGTTTCACTCCTGGACATCAGGGCTGAGCCCTCTCTTGCATGGAGTAGTCATGTTGAGGGGCTCGGTTGCCATATTAGATGATTTTCTCACCCGTTGTCTTTCCTTTGTGCTCGTTTTTGTAGATGGAGACAAACTTTTAATCATATAACCTAGGACTGATTTGTTTTAACAGTTTTGAGGACTAATGTAATGTGCCCCCACCTGTAAAACACAACTGCTGCCATGGGAAAAGGCAATGTGCCTTGTTCTCCCATTGCAACGTTGATGTCCGATGTTTAAAGACCCAGAGCTTCACCTTCCGAAGTAGTTGAATAACATGCTCTTACTGCAGAATAAGATAATTTACGTGTAGACTAATGCAGGAAAAGCTGTTAGAGCTTTGATTTACACACCTCTTCATTTTTGATAAAAAAAGTAGGTTCAGGCTTTCTGTAGAGAAAAGGTTTCCTATGGTCAGCCCTTGCAAGGATCCTGCCTTATTCCAGGCTGAGGAACTTGCTCAGCTAACATTAGCCCAGAACAGACAGAGTTACTGAGTCTACTTTCCAACTTTTACAGGCAGCCAAATTCTATAGTACCTTTAGCAAGTGTACTAGGATTTAAGATTAGAGACTTTTTGATCTCTCTGAACATGCCCTAATCACAAGGTGGGGATGTGTTTCTCTGAATTTTTGCCTCTGTTTTGAATACCGCTGCAAATATATAACCTGCAGAGATCAGAGTAAACATTTTCCTTAACCCTGGTTTCCTGTAGATGTTCTTGGGAGCAGTAGGTTTTTTACATGTCTAATTCTTCAGACAAAAGATGACAGGTGGCACATGCCACCCTGACCTTGATTGTAAAAATTGCTTTAGAAATCTGTCAAGAAGAAAGCCATCAGTAAATTTTGGATGGCTCTTATAAAGATACGTACAGATGCTTTGCTAGTGGAACAAACTTAATCTATAGCACCTAATAATTTCAAACCTTCTTTAATTATCTGAATGTAATTTGGGAAATAAAATTTTGGCTTGATACATTATAAAGTACTGTTAATATTCAGATAATTTCTGAAAGGCTTTCTAATTTATGCTGTATTTTGATACAGAGTCATGATAGATATTTTCAACAGTCTCCAGGGAGGCAGAATAGAGAACTGAGTGCAGATTATTCAGGATTGGTCTACAAGGTGATATATGTGCAAGTTCAATCTGTATAATTAAATACTTCTTTATTTCAGCAGAGATAATATATCAAGCCCAAATGAATACAATTTTCTTTTGGATTTGTGCACTATTAAGTAGAAATATTTTTGCACAAAGTTCAGAAATGCAAAAGAACTGCAAAAAGTTTGTCAGAAGTTACTAAATGCAAGACTTATTGTGTGTACTTTGTTTATTTAATCCATATGTTTGTATTTTGCATACTTTCACAAGTATTAAATAGGCAACATCAAAGGAAATTTATGGAGTAATGCAGTCCGAAGAAAACGCATAATGAAATACTGGACAAAGACATCTTTACATTTGCTGTCAGAACGAATTATGGTTATGAATACATATATCCTAGCAGAATGCTTATCAGCTTGCAAGGCATGCAGTGTTGTTCTGCATTTAACTTTCTTATTTCTATGCCTAGAATGGTTTAGAGATCTTAATTTGTCACCCATTTATACATATTCTGTTTTTCCTGCTTTGTAAGTTGCAGCTTTTCTTTGAAGAATTATTACTATTTAAAGATACAGAGATCCTGCTCCCCAATAGCAGTTTGTTGTAAAACCCATCCTGGGCCTATCTGACTTTTCAGTTTTAAAGTATATTGAGGAAGGAGAGAAATATGAATTCTGATTTGGGGAAGGAGACAAAATGTTACTTTTTTTAATTTTTTTCCTTCTTTCTGTTTTTAGTGATTTGTTGTTTTACTCATAGAAAATATATAGTGTTGGGTTTTTTGTTTATTTTATGGGTTAAAAGTAAATTTAATTTGGATAAGGGAAAATAAGACTTTTTTTTCTCCTTTCACTGTGCTGGAGATTAATCTTAGTAAATGTAGATTTACAGTGAGCTCTTCTATGCAATGTCACATACTTCTCACTGATAATTTAGGGCTTAGCTCTTCATCTCTTCCTGGAATGCCAAGTTTTCTTCTTGGTGAATTAGACTGCTATTGGAGGCATTTGTTTTTAATACTGTGGGTGAAAGATGCAGGTTCTCATGCATCATGAGACATTCTAAAGTGTTACATTATGATATGATGGGTTGGTGACTGCTGTGTGTGTGCTTAGAGGGGAAAAGGAGGGTGGCATCTTTGGAAATAGTCAGACGTAATGCACAAGTAACTTCCGTAACTTTTAAGAAATAGCACATTAAATTCAATGTGTCTGTGAGGATCTTGTGAATTGATCACCCAGAAATACTTTTTAACTTTCAGGAACCGAAATTGATGGGAGTCTAACCATACATGTAATGCGTGTAAATTATTGTTTAGTCTTCAGTGCTGGCAACTTTATTAGAGTAGTAGACTACATGCTTGTTTACTTTGGGGAATGTATCTTTTCAAACAGGAGACTTTAAAGTAAAATTTTAATTTCCAAAAAAAAACAAACCTCAACAAGACCAAACAAAAACCAACAAAAAAAAAAAGAAAAAAAGGAAAGAGCCCAACAAGTAACTATCGAAAGTTTTCTAAACTTTTTTGGTTAAAGGAGGAGCATTTCTGGAGTAGACATATTAAAGAAACCTGACTTATGTCACAAGTAAATTTCTCAAGTATTAACATTACCATTGGCTCCCTGCCCTGTGCAGAACAGGCAGGAAACATGAGCCAAATCATGTTTTACTTAGCAGTTTCTATACCTTTATGCCTCTACAGATTTATGATTTGCTAAGTTTAGAATTGCGTCAGTTAACATACAACATACTAAGAAGGGAGAATGTGGTTTATATGCTGTAACACATCTACAAATGTTTCTTAAAGAAAAAAAGTCTCATGGTTACCTTAATGACATTGCCTTCCAGAAACCCACCATAACTTAATTTACTACTTATTTATTAGGATCAGGAGGAGGAGAGGAATGAAATTCCAGAGTTCTGTGAGCCTCTTCTGGAGCTTAGTGGACAGTTTAAAGTTACCTCACCAAAATACAATGGTCCTTTGTTTCCTCCGGTGGTTTCTGCTCCTCAGCAGTCTACTGATGTTTTGGATGAACTGATTCAAAGGAGAGAAACTATAGAAAACAGGTTGACAAATTGGTGAGTTGCAATACAACAGAGTTACAAGAGAAGAAATGACTCCATATAAATACCTTCCCTTTATTCTCATCACCTTCCTTCCTTTTTCTTTTGAGTTACCTTGCATTTAATGTCAAGAATGATCTTTTATGTGCTTCTAGGTGTCTCAGTGTATGCTGATAGTTAAATAGGTTTTATTTTGCTAGGGTGGAACAAGAAATAATGGCAAGAGTTATCAGTGGGATGTACCCAGTGCAGAAAGAAACCATGCCCACTGTTAGCACCTCAGAGAGTGAAGACAGTGACACTGTAACATCTGATATTGGTAAGTAAGAGTTATTATTCTCTTAATAGGTATGTAAAAAATTACCTCCCTTACATAAATGTCTGATAATACAGATAAATGCATTTCTCCCCTGATGTCACTGTCCTGTGCTGCTGCCTTCTTTTACGATCCTGAGTTGCTCTGCTACTGTTGTTTACCTATCTGTAAAATAAAAAATCACTTTTTGCAAAGGAATGTTTAAAAGTTCATGGAGAAGGAAATGAGTGGCTGTAGTGCAGTACATACATTTTAAGAAGTGGGATCTGGATGTGTGTTTTATGTTTTCAGTTGAAGTTGCAGGTGGTGGAGGATTTCAGCTCTTCATCAATGCTGGCATGCCTGTGGACTCAGAAATGATAAGTCATTTTGTAAATGAAGCCCTCAGTGAAACTATTGCAACCATGCTGGGAAACAGGCAGGCTCAGGAAGCAGTTCCTGCTGCAAATGTTCTTCCAAGTACAATGGTTATGATGGTAAGAGTCCCATTTACTTAAGCTTTCCTGTTGAAGTTGTAAGTGATAATTTCTTTGTGGCATGATGGTTCAACTGTGCAAGACAAAAATGATGGAAAAAGACTGATGAATTGAATCTGCATGATTTGCATTTTTTGATTATTCCTTATTATACTCCAGCAAGCAACAAGATTAAACCTATTTCACTTTTAAAAAGTGTTGAAAAGGGGGGAAAAAAAATTCCTTTGTGCTTCATGCAGTATGCTGTATTTATTTAATTATTTTAAGGCTGAGCACAACTATGATTTCTAATGAAAAGACTTGGTACTTAATTCCATGTTGCCAAAAAATAGCTCATGTTACTTTCAACAGAAATAGCTATGCTACTTTCTTGTGAAGAAATGAAATATGGAGAAATTAATTTCTTTATATAAGAAGAAATAGAGCGATATTATTTTTGGTCTTGTGGGCTTGCAGCCATTCTTTCATATCTGTAAAATTAGTATTAATTCTTTCTAAGTTTTCAGTTCAGTAGTTCTCAGTAAATGCTTAAATGATTAGTAGAACTTCCTGTTATACAGGATAATTTTCTCTGTTGCTTTGATAATCAAATGACAGCTGGCTCTTATTTTGAGAACATGGCTGTTGACAGTCTGGTGTTGTATAATGTCTTTGGGATGGATGTGGAAATTGCTGCACTTAAAAATGTAACTCTTCAAAGCTTTGTCAAAAGTGAGATCAATTATTCTTTTCTGCTACAATGCATATAGACTGAAATATTACCTAGTGCCTGCTGTAGTCAGAGGTAATATTTTAGTACTCTAAGCTTAAATACAGCCATCCTGCATCTAGAGAGCTCTTCCCCACTCCATTACAGATTGAGGAGCGTGTGATGTTAAAGCAGACTGTTCTTTGTATCTTGTTCTGATACTTAGAAGCCTCTTCTAATAACCATTTTGTATTTACTGGTGGCCCTCTTAAGCCTTCTTGTTTCTGTATCAGCTTAAACCGAAGTGATCTTAAGCTGAAATTGTTTCTCCTTACTATATATATTCATTTGCACACTTCAAGAGATTAGTTTTGTCCTTTTTGGCCTTTGATTAGGCCAAATAAAGCAATCATCTGTATGTGTACCATTTTTCAACTCTTGCTGATGGGCAGCACTTTTATGTTTTCCAGTTTAGATGCGTCTTGACCACAGGTAGCCCTAATATGCTAATAGACATTTTATAATAAGGTAGTATGCAAGGTGTAGTTTCCTTAGTGTCTTAGTTCTCCTTTTTGCACTTCTGCTCAGCTTATAGCAGGAGTTCTTAAGTATGTAGTTTGTGCATTCTTGATCTGCCCCTTCGTGCTGTGAAGTTTCTTACCTTGAGCTTCAGCTGCCCAGTTACTGAGTTCTTCAGTGTCCACAGTGTCACACAGCTGTGTGTGAACTGCCAAATGACTTATCATGCCCCGCTTCTGAGAAGAGTTTTTATTAAAAATAATCAGTCTGAGGATTTATTATTCAGAAACTAGCCTGGAAGCCTTCCTTTAGCCCCATTATCTTGTTTTCTTTATGAACAGAAAACAGGGCTGGAAAGACCCTGGAAAAGTCCAACATATTTCTTCATAGCAGGCTAACCAACAACCATCATACTTGCTTGTCACATTTGTCTCCATCTCTTTCATTGTTTTAGAAACATCACAATTACATGCTTATTTTAATGCTTTACTGTTTTGGCTGTTGCTTTCTTTGTATCTTCTCTTTAGTTGATTCTCACACCATAAAATGGAGTCAGTATGGTAATTTTATCTGTGTAATGAAATACTTTCTTGCTTAACATGGTATTAAATGCTTTATTAAAATCAGTATAATCATATAATTAATATTTAGACTGGACATTGTCACAGAATCGTTGAATACCAGGTTGGAAGGGACCTCAGGGATCATCTGGTCCAACCTTTCTAGACAAAGCATGACCTAGACTAGATGGCCCAGCACCCTGTCCATCTGAATCTTAGAATGTCGAGTGTTGGGGAATCCATCGCTTCCCTAGGAAGATTATTGCAAAGGCTGATTGTTTTCATTGTGAAAAAAATTTATCTAGTGTCCAGCCAAATCTCCACAGCAATAACTTGTGCCCATTGCACCTTGTCTTTTCCATAGGACTCCTTGTAAAAAGTGTTTCCATCATCTTCAGGGCCACCTTTTAAATACTGGAACATGGTGATAAGGTCTCCCCTAAACCTTCTATTCTCTATGCTGAACAAACCCAGTTCTCTCAGCATTTCTTTAGTGAGAGGGTGGTCAAATCCTGAAACAGACTTCCTAGAGAGTGGTCAATGCCCCAAACCTGTCAAAGCTTGAGGCGTTTTGACAATGCCCTTAATACCATGCTTTAACTTGGTAAGCCCCGAATTGGCCAGGCAGTTGGACTAGGTGATCGGTGTGGGTCTCTTCCAACTGAAATAGTCTGTTTTATATATAATGATTTCCAACTGTAATCATTCTGATGCATAATTACTTAATCTAAGCATGCTGCCTGATGCCACTTTATGTTTAAATGGAGGAATTAGATCAATGAAGCATGTATCTAAGCAACAACTGTTCCTGTTCTCTGATAACCTGCCTTTCTCTCTCTTTCTCAGCTGTCTCTGTGGATACTTGGAAAATAGGAATTCTGCATTGAGATAATAACTGTGGTTATGATTATTTTTTTTCCCTTCAGGAATCTCTTGTGCCTACTCCATTACCAGCGCCCCAGGCCACACCACCACAAACACCACCTTCAGAAAAAGAATTGCCTCCGGTCACAACTCCAGAGTCTTCTCTGTCTTTTACAGAAATGAATGGGGATGTTCACAAACATGAAGAAATTAAAAAAACAGGTAGTGAAAATAGTAATTGAAGTTTAGAAGTTGCAAATATGCTTTAATCTACTGCCTTTAATTTTAATCTTCAAAGACATGTCATCTCGGTAATATTCTTGAGGCTATAATTCAAGTGGGAACTCATGTAATACAAAAAATGAGGGCTAATTTGTATAAAAAGCAAACATCTTTTATTTGGTAACAGTTCTATTTTCAAACTTAATGCACATTCTATCATGTGTGATTTCCACCCCTCCCAGCTCCTCCACAATTTTTCACATCAGAAAAATAGCTGTCTTTTGCTCCTTCCCGTATTTCTAATGTTAATTAAGCCAAATTTACACTCCCCAAGTAAAACAGCTTAATTTTTAAAATGCAGAGCGGTCTCCCTTATTAAGGGGAGTAAGCAATTGAGGATTTATTCTAGCTCCTTCAGATGCCAACACTGTACTTAAAAGAAACTAGTCTTAATCCAGTCTTCACAATTATCAAAAGGTATCACAAAAACAAGTGCTTAAGCAAACTGACTAGCTCTCTGCCTGAGATTTAGTTCCTGCATTCCTTTCTGATCTGAAATCTGACTTTACCTGTGCAGGAGTTGAGATTCCAGCTACCACTAGTTGTGTTGGCACACCTGTGGTTACCCCTGTCAATACACCACCTAGAACAACCACACCAAGCCCTCCTGCCTCAGAATGGGTCTTCAAAGCTACAAAATTGGGAAGTCCAAAGCCTGCAAACCCATGGGATGATGCAGAACTTCCTCTGGAAGAAGAGAAACCCAGTCCTTTAACTGAAGAACCATTCTCTCCTAAGGCTGTGTGAGTTGAACAGGCTGCATGGTTTTCTCATTTCTGAAAAAAAAAACCCAAACTCCAAAACATATATCCTCAAAAAGTCAGTGGAAAGAAACACTTAATGTATATCAGGAAGCATTGATGGATTCTTTTTTTAATTGTTTTCTTTGATTTTGGAGAAAAATGTGGTACCAGGACCTTCGTCAGGATTTATCAGTTGTTAATCATCATCTTGCTGAACTTTGTACCTAGTAAATTCATATTGTTACATGTGCCAGTAATAGATGTAGTGGCAATGAAATATTCCTATTATTTGAGTGGGAATACACATGGTAATTTTTGGTTATAACCAGAAATTAATGAACAGTGTTATTTAACCATATTGATTCTTGTACTGTGTAAAATGCTGTGCTCTTTAATTAACAAAAAAAAAACCTTGCAAATTAATTTTTCAGTATTGATTAAAGACCTTTGTCTATATTTTTCAATGCATTTTGGTGTATTCATAACGTACATTCTTACATTGTAGTGAGATGTCAGTGGCTAATGATGAGGAACCAGAGGCCTTGATTTTACCAGCTCAGCAGTTGTCAGCGAGGCCCTTCGAATCACTTCCTTGCAATCCACAGGTTCCATCACCTGTGCCTACAGTTAGTTCTGGGCAGTCCACACAGGAAAGCAGCCTTACGCTCACGGAAACGGAAACTGAAACTGCAGACAGACCCATTTCAGAAGGAGAGGTACTCTTCAGCTATGGACAGGTGGTGGCTGCAAGAGGTAACTAAGCAGACAAATCTGTGGAAATTAGAATTTGGATTAACTATTTTTTTTTTCTTTATAAACATCTCTGCAGTCTACTGAAGTTACATTTCGTACATTTTCTGATAAAACCACAGGCATTATCTGGTCCTTAACTTTCAGTTCATGGTTTTGGATTTAAGAGACCTCATGTCTCTCTTTTTTTGTCTCTGAACAAAATACATCTGCTTATTATGAAAATGAAAAAGTTTAAATCTGCCCTATTGTCATAAGCTCAATTTGGAAAATAATTGGGGCTGTCTTGCACCAATAACTGGGGCTGTCTTAGTGCCATGTGGTACTAAATACTAAGTTTTTATTGAAAGAAAGGTATAAGAGAATTTTCTTGGAAGCTGAAAATATGTCTTTGTAATGCACATCCGGCAGTAGAAATTTCCAGCTTTACAAAAGCACTATGTGGCAATTATTTAGGAATGTGGCCTTGGCTTTCTTTCATATAACTTGCATGTTTTTTAGCATTTGTAACTTAAAATATTTTTCAGCCTTAGGAGGAGGAGGATTGCGTGTTCCAAACCTTGCTGAGAGCTTAAGTAGTACTTTACAAGATGCCAATGAAATGGTAAGGAAATGTTTTACAAGAAAATGGAGTTAGTGTGGTGTTCTACCATAAGTATCTTGATAAATTGGATGCGCTTTAAACATTTTCACTTTACAAACTTTTTGCATTTATGGTTTTAAGCTGTACACTTACAAAGAAGGTTTGAATTTCAGAGCTCCAAAGGAAAAAAACATGTGCAAACTAATTATATTTTTTTAAAAAATTGAACTATTTATATACTTACGTAGGTGAGAGATAGCTAATATGCATTTTAATTTCTTTGTTGTTTTCAGTTTTAAGACATCTTAAAAAGAACAGAACATCTTTATGCTCTGAACTCTTTTAGCTTTGAGCCATCTTTTAATTAATTATGTCCTTAAATTATTACAGTACATTAGCTGAGGCTGGAGTTAGGTAAAGCTTCTTAAAACTTCAGTATAGTTTCTTACCTGATGTTTGCTTTAGTGCATTGTCCTGAAAGCCTTCCAAGTCAAGGTATTCTCCACTTGCTTTCTCTGTTAACACTCTTCCTCAAATGCTTGGACTTCCCCTCTCTGTGTAATGCCTCTTATAGGGCATAGTTATCATGTAAATAATAGTATCAGGTAGAGCAATACCATATTTAAACTAAACTGTTTTCTTTAGGACAGTATTGGTTGGAAGGTAACTCCATAGGGATTTCTAAAAACTTCAGGATGGCCTCCCATCTTCTGGAAGATGTTCAGATAGTTGAGATCTGCCACGAGGGTGAAGACTTGGAATCATCAGACCCCTGTTAATGTTTTGTAGAAAGCCTCCTCTTACTTTTTGTTGGTCAGGTGCTCTGAAGCAGACTTTGCCCACAACACCCGTAGTGTTCCTTTCCCCTCTGATCTCCACTCATACCATCAATAAGCACATGGATGTCTGTGAATTCAAGGAATGGTTTGACCTAGGATTGAAAATTGGCTGGGCCACTGGGCTGAAGGGGTTGTGGTCAGTGGCACACAGTCCAGCTGGAGACCAGTCACTAGCAGTGTATGCTAGGGGTCAATATTAGCACCAGTGCTGTTTAGCATGTTCAGTAATGACCTACATGATGGGACAGATTGCATCAGCAGCAAGTTTACAGGTGATACAAAACTGATTTTGAACACCAGAGGGTTGTGCCACCATTGCGAGCGACCTCAGTGGGCTAGAGAAATGAGCTGACAAGAATTTTACATAAGTTCATCGAGGACAAGTGCCGTGTGCTACAACTGATGAAGAACAAGTCCATGCGCCAATACGTGCTGGGGCTGACAGGCTGGAAAGCAGCTTTGCAGAAAAGAACCTGGGGATCCTGGTGGACAAGTTGAATCTGAGCGAGCAGTGTGCTCTTGTGGCAAATAAGGCCACCATCATCCTTTGCTGCATTGGGAAGAGCAGGTCAAGAGAGATAGTTCTTTCTCTTTACTTAGTACTGGTGAGACAGTGTTTGGAGTACTGTGTCCAGTTATGGGCTTTCCAGTACAAGAAAAATAAGGATTTACTGGTGTGATTCCAGCAAAGGACTACAGAAATGATTAAGGGAGTGGTGCATCTGTAATACTCAGAGCTTGGATTGCTTATCCTGGAGAAGACAAAGCTCTGGGAGGAACTTAGCAAGGTGTATAAATACCTGGTCGAAGGAAGTAAGGAAGACAGAGCCAGACTTTTCTGAGTCGTACCCAGTGAAAGACAGGAGACAGTGGGCATAGATTGAAATTCAGGAAATTCCTTGTCGTGGTTTAAACCCAGTCAGGTAATTCGTTCGCTCACTTCCCCCCCTTTTTCTTGCCCTCCCCCTGCTCTCGGAGGCACGGAGAGGAGAATCGAAAAGAATGCAACTCCCACAGGTTGAGATAAGAACAGTTTAGTAACTAAGGTATAACACAAATCACTACTGCTACCACCAATAATAACAATGATAAAGGAAATAACAAGGGAAGAGAATACATCATCTCACCACCAGCCGACTGATAACTCGCCCCCCCCAGCCCGACCAAGCTCCGACCGATACCTCCTCCAACCCTGCAGTCCCCCAGCCCTTCCGGCTAACTCCCAGTTACATCCTGGGCATGACGTGCTGTGGTATGGAATACCTCTTTGGTCAGTTTGGGTCAGGTGTCCTGTCTCTGCTTCCTCCTGGCTTCCCCTCCTCCCTGGCAGAGCATGAGGCTCACAAAGTCCTTGGCCAAACCTAAACATCACTATCAGCTCTGTTCCCAAGCTGAAAGTCAAAACACTGCACTGCACCAGCTACCAAGAAGGGGAAAAATGACTGCTACTGCTGAACCCAGGACATTCCTTTTAAATATAAGAAATGTTTTTACTGTGGGGGTGGCCAAACATTGCAAGAGGTGCTTTTTTGTGCGGTTGGGTTGGACTAGACAATCTTCAGAGGTCCCTTCCAACCTCAATAATGCAAAGTTTAAACGTCCTTCAGTAGGAATCCGCTTTTCTCCCTGGCTATTCTTCCCAAACATTTCTGCCATACATGGCATACTTCACTTGTGTGTAGTTTCCCATCTAATATCCATGATTTCATTCATGTCATAGTTGTGAGACTGTGCTCTCTGAACTTGCAGATCTTTCTGTCTGTTGTCCAGACTTTGCCGTGTGAGTGTATAGGCACCTGAAGAGAGCACCCTACTCTTGATCAAGACTGTAAAAGTTCCTTTTGTGGGCTTCCCTTTACACACCTTCTCTGTCTGCCACTCTCTTAAATTCTGGGCTTAAGACTGTTATGAAGAGAACCTAAATTTTAGTTCTTTTTAATCAGGTTAGGCTCTCTAAGATGTTATTCTTTCTCTTTGTCAGCTGGATTATAACTCCTTCTAATAGTCTTCCATCCCCAAACTAGGCTCTCTGGTTGAGGAAGCTAAATCCTAGCTGGTGAGAGTAATTCTGCAGCCAGATTGTTCCTAGTGACCAGTATGTGTGAGGATTTAACTGTTTCCCTGAACTTTATAGGCCTAAAGGGCCTTCTTCTCTAAGTATTGCAGTCTTACGGATTAAATAAAGACTCTGCATGCTTGTGGGTAAAAGGAGAAAGCAGTGTGTTGTCAGTTTGCTTATTTTTAAATGCCTTGATTTTAATGACACAAGTTCTCAGTGTGGAAACTAACAACTTTAGTTCACAATTAATGCTTTTTTTTTAAAAAAGTAAGAATGATTCAAGTTATATATTATGTAGATTTTGTTTCTTTGTTTTAGGATTATGATCCTCCCAGTGAAGGGCAAGTGGTGAGAAGACCAGATAAAGGCTATCACAGGGATCCTGTCCTGACTCTTTTAGCCAAATTAAATCAAGCACCTCTTGCTGCACAGGAAGGAATATACCATTTGGAGGTAACTTACAGTCATTGTCCTTCCAGCACAGTAATTTTGAAGTGATACTTTCCTACTCAAAAGTAATATTTCAAGCTTATAACTCCTGTTGGCTGTAGAACAGGTTCATACACTTAATTCCCTGCTGGAAGTGATCCCACTTCTGTTGCCTTTGTTCTTGTGTAAAACTTTAAAAAACACTGAAGGTTAAGTGTTGTTATAAACAAAACTGTGTAGTATCACACATACCTAGTTTTCAAGGTGTGTATGTGATTGTTCCAGTGTACCAGATTTGTTCTGTTGATTTGAGCACCAAGAAAGTTTTCTCTCTCTTGAGCAGTATAGGTGGTATGTTTAACAGTACAAGTTCACTGCACTTAACAGCCATCTGAGAGTTTTAGGGGGGTATGAAGAAAACTCAGCAAACGTTTACATGCACTTTAGCACATGCTGTTGATACTGATCTTGGAACAAAACCTCCAAAATATCCATATCCGGATACAGAAAATTGTAACTACTGCATAACAAAGGATAACAGTCATTTTTTGCCACACATTTTCTATGTGGAAATTAATAGTTTGAACTGGGAGTCTATTCTAATCAACATAGCTAGAGGAATGTTTAAAGGAAGTGAACTGTGAGTACTGCAATACGGTTCATCAGCAGTTTTATTTATGGCAGATCTTGTTTTTTGTGATTTTATTGATGCATATGCAGTTTTTTCCATCTGTCTCAGTACGTTTAGACTAAATAAGTAGTAACTTCACTCACCTTTCACCTCCTTAACTGTTCCTTTGTCTGTCTTTATTTTGCTTCATGAGCTCCCGTAGATGGACTTAGTGAAAAGCTCTCTACAGTGTTCAGCTCTGAATCTGACTATTTGTTGTGACATTTTCTCATCAGCCCTACCATTTACAAACATCTCTAATTTACTTTTTTCCTTTCTCATACTTACGGACTACTTGGTCTGTCCATACAAGACACTAACGAACTTACCCCTGAATCTGGCAAGATGTATGCAAACATACTTTCTCATTTGCAAGAGAAAGAATGTTCTCCTAGGATTTGGCTGGACACGGTGCTGGGCCACCTGGTCTAGGTCATGCTTTTCCCAGTAAGATTGGGCCAGATGATCCTTGAGGTCCCTTCCAACCTGGTATTCTGTGATTCTATATGACTGATTCTGTAGACTTAAGTTTTTATATGCTTTAGGGGTTAATGTAATTAGATAACTGTGTGCGGTTTTGGAAGAAATACATTGCTGTTTTTTATATCTGCTGTTCTGATGTTGCTGTTCTGTGTAGGATTCTGATGATAGTGTTGGGCAGCTCAGTGAAGGTCAAAGACCAAGGCTGACTGAAGCAGCAGAGAGAATCCTAATGGGACATTCAGTTTATGTGGACCATCCAACAGGTCAGACTTCTGAGAACAGACCGCACCGGAGATTCCGTTCTCCATCTCCAGGGCAGCTTGTCCGAATTGGAGGTACAAGTAGGCTGTTATTTCTTCTCTGTGATATTTGTGTGGATTCTGAGGGTCTTCTACAACAGTATCTGAAATAATTTCAACGAATATGTTAACAAAATTAAAAATTTATAGGTGATTTCTGCAATGAAATGATTTTCATTTCTATTTTGAGAACTGAATTTAATTGAAGCCTTGCCTTCACTCTCCTTTGTCTATAGTATTCTGCAATTTGAACAAAAATCATGGCAAGTACCCAGTTGCCGATAGAAAAGTTGACTTGTAAAGTATGTATTTTATTCTTTTAAGTCAAATTCAGTTCTCAAAACCACTTATTTTAATCATTCTAGAAGTCAGTTTCCACAGGACAAGTATTAACACTGGCGGTTGAAGATCCTTCTTTCTGTCCCCTTACACAGCACACCTCCTCATTGGTTTTATCACTCCATCAAGATGATACTGCAGTGTCTCGTAACGGGCAGTGTATTTTAGCTTCATATATTCAGGGGCTGTAGGGATGCTGGGGAGGGACTATTCATTAGGGACTGTAGTGATAGGACAAGGGCTAACGGGTTAAAACTTAAACAGGGGAAGTTTAGATTGGATATAAGGAAGAAGTTCTTTACTGTTAGGGTGGTGAGGCACTGGAGTGGGCTGCCCAGGGAGGTTGTGAATGCTCCATCCCTGGCGGTGTTCAAAGCCAGGCTGGACAGAGCCTTGGGTGACATGGTTTAGTGTGAGGTGTCCCTGCCCATGGCAGGGGGGTTGGAACTGGATGATCTTAAGGTCCTTTCCAACCCTAACTATTCTATGGTTCTATGATTCCTATGGAAATTCTTTTTTCCCCAGATGAGGGTAGCTGAGGCATACAACTAATGGCTTGCACAAAATATTGCAGGGATGAGTTGCTATGGTAAAGCAGTAATTTATTTTTTTCAGTTGAAAACAGTCATGTAGCCAATGCTGCATCCTTCCTCTCCCTTATTTTTTAATCCCAGTTTCTCTGTTGTTATCTGAAAATCAAGTTTAGAAGTACCTTTTCAGGTGTGTATAGGGGAATGCCCTGTGCTTTTACATCTGTAATAATCCAATACTGAGTTGCATTGCATTCTGATGATTTTTAACTTAGCTTCTCTCCCTGCCCACCAATGTATACTGTGCTGGAAACTGGCACAGTATTCATTCACATTGCTGAGGAAATAACATTGTAGGATCTGCTTTCAAAACAAGATTTTCTTCATATTAGAGAGGAACAGAAAATCTTGTGTCCAAGTCCTTTCGATAGTGAAGTCAACACTGAGTAGGAAACAATCTGGTTTTGGAGGTGGGGAACGGGGTGGAGGAGGAAGAAATGCTCTGTGATTACTTCCACTTTTCTTCCAAATCTTTTTTATCTGCCCCCTGGTATGGGAGATTATATGTCCTTCAGTCTATTGCAGGTTAGGACTAAGAACTATTCCTTGATAGCCACAAGAGTTACAACACAGGTCCATAATTTTATTTTATAATTATATTTAGGGGTAATATTAAATAAGTGCTACACCAGTAGATTTCAAAGTTCACATATTTCAGGGTGTGTGTCTCTGTACATTTAAGCTTGCAGTGGATGATCAGTTTCTCTGTCAGAATGAGTCACAGATAAGACTGTAAGAATTCTGGGGATTGTGTGTCTATGGGTATCTTCAGTTTTGTGAACGGTTTTTATTTGTATCATAGAAACATGATGTCTGTTTATAGGATGGAGCAGGTGTTGTTTGTAGGTATATAACAGCACCTTGATCAGTCTTTCATTTATAAAGCCTTGTTTTCAGTGCCTGAAGTCATGAACATAAAAACCATCATGCAAATGAAATGTGGCACATACAGTCTTAAAGTGAACAATAATTACAGTTAATTAAACAATGATTATAGTTAATTAGGCTTAAAATTAATTCTTTGGCTCTGTATGATAGCAGGAGACTAAAGTTAGTTCATGAGCTATCAGTACATTTTTCATAAAGACGGCTTTACATACTTGCAGGCTGCAAAAGCATGATAAATGATGGGCTATATAGCAAATTATCCCTTTTAAAAAAGACAATGTGCCGGTTTCTTTTAATTCAGACAACAGTGAAACATTTTCATGAAGAAGCTTTTCAAATCTCTTTCCAATATGTGTGCTAAAGCTCATAAAACATATACTGGTATGATGAGCTGTACAGCTTTGAAGCTGCCATAAATGCTTGCCATGTTAGAAATCTACAGATGATAAAACTGATTTATTTTTTCAATTTCCACAGACATGTATTTCTTATTTCCCACAAGAACAATTTAAAGGTTATACAATGAGCCATGTAAGGAGGAAGTAATTCACTTTAACATTGTATGTCCCATTACTGAATCTTGAAAGGTTCCACATCTTGCCATGAGTTGACTGGGACATTAACGGTCCAGTCCATCAAGGAATTTTTTTATTTTTATCTTTTGGCAGAAATTCTTGGAGATGAGGATACAGCTCATGGTCCAATGCTTATGGCTGAACTGGAATTGCAACCGGTTTCAAATCCTGTTCTGCAAGCAGCCCAGTCAAGCCGCAGAGTGACATCTCTCTCAGAGGATCTGTCCCAGGTAAACCTAAGGATCTTTTCTATGACTAGTCAGAAAGTGCAAACTGAAACCCAGGAAAATAAATTTTCCTGTTTCACTATGGTGACTGACAACTCAGAACTGGTGCATTTAAGATACACATTCAGCTTAGAAACTGAAGTCAAGACTTCATGTGTGCAATAAAAATGGTTGTGTTTACTGTGACAGAATCCTTACAATATGCTTTCTATTAGGGTCAGACCTTTTTCTGTGCTTCCTCACAGCTTCAGTAGTCTCACAGGCTCTAATACTATATGTAGCTCAGATGAGGCATTCCAATGTTTTAGGGGCACAGTGCTTCAAATACAGAAGAATAACATGATGGATATATGGGAGAGGAAGCAACAATGGAGGTTCGGTCTCACAGAATCATAGAATAGTTAGGGATGGAAAGGACCTTATGAATTGTAACTCTTTTTCAGCATTTCAGGAGCATCATTTATCCTATTAGGAGAAGGGTTAGAAAGGCAGTAATGATGATGTATCTCAGAATACTTGAAGGTAGATAAATACCCTATTGATTTCTGCTTGAAACGTATAGGGTTAATCCATTGCTACTTTATTAGTGTGTGCTGTTACCTAGAGATGATGGTTTGCTTGCTAACTAAAGATAAATTTAAATGGTGAGTGGAAAAAGCTGAAAATGAGCCAGGAGACTGCTCTGTATTATGATAAGCTTCACAGTATGTTTGAAAGTAGCAATACACTTACCTTAGTTGCTATGTTCCTGAATGCATTCTGTCCTTCCCTGATGTTCTTTCAATGTTAAAAATAACCTAAAGTTGACCTGTCTTGTGGTTTTATGTTTTGGAGCTTTGATGTCTGTCATGCCATGGTGTCTGAGCAGTTCTTAAATATGTCACTTCAGATGAGAAAAAGGATTTTAAATGTTATACCTTTTTCACTTTGAGATTACCAGAACATATTATTTCTTTGAATGATTGTTCACAGGCAAAAGTGGATTCTATTAAAGCACTGTGTCTGTTGGAGTGAGCTCATATCCTTGTTATTGCTTCACAAGCCAAAAGTAAAAAGGACAGAGAGGGTAAACCATGTTTTCTTCTTTTAGCACCATTAACTGTGGTAAATAACACAGTGATACCTACATCTTGTGCTCTGGAGAATTAGCTGATTTTGTTAGGATTTATTTTTGTTTGCCTGGGTACAGGCAAATGATAATATACTATGTGTAAGATTGCCTATTACCCATAGTCTTACCTATGCAAGAAATGTAGTGTGATCTGACAGTGTCTTTCTTAGAAAATATACAAATAGTTATATATTATCTTTAGAAACTTTCTTGCATCTGAATCTGTAGGGTAGGTTTTTTTTGCCTGCAGATATGTAAAACTCATTCTTCTTACAAACCAGCCAAACAAACCCCTGAACCCCTGGTCAGTTTTGGTTTTTTCCCCCAAACAAAAGAATCTCTTCCCATAAGTGGGTGTTCCTGACGTAAGCCCATGAGAAACATCAGCCCTGTTTCTCACTGGCTAATTTTTTAGTTTTCCTGTGTTGTGACCATACCTGTAAGTATACCTTTAATCACAGAAAATGTCTATCCTGAATAGGGCAAAACCAAGCTCCATAAGATCCTCTACTAGATCCATATATCCTTTTCTGGAAAGACAACCACCACCAAAAAATGCCTGTACCAGATGACTTGAAGGCTTGCTTTGACAGCATCTATCTACCATCTAACAATGATGATGAACTTTTCCCTTAGTTTCAATTAGGGATGGCATCTGTCTTCAGATCTGCAGCTTGATCTGCTTTGTTACTTGCCTTTAGGAAACAGATTTTCTTGTAATACAGTATCAGCTAATAGAGCAAGAGATACTCAAGCTTCCAGAATGATTCATTGTATGCAATGTTTAAGGCAGTAATCACTTTAAACTTCTTAAAAGATTTCCACCCAAGTTATTCACTGACTCTCACATCAGTTGTTTCACATCTAAATTTCAGCTCTAGGCAGTGTTTGCCTTCATTGAAATGAAACTGTATCAGCTATGTACAAAGCCAGAAGATGAGTCTGTTTAGGAGCAAAACTAGGTTTTTCAGGATGTTTGCCAAGAGATCTGAAAAAATACATGGTATTTCAGATGGTGTCCAGCTGGGCCTTGGGTTTGTTAGACCTTTGTTCTGATGTAACTGGGAACAATCCTCCTGCATCTTAGGGTTTGTTGTGACAGATCTTGGGTGTTTTCTGTAGTCTGTCTGAGCAGGATCCTCATTTCAGGGAGGTTGTGGGCAGTGATGTGAAGCTGCCATATACATGCTGCTTGTTCTTTCCCTGGGACGGGTGTGTACATCAGATTTTGGCCAAGAGAAAGAACATTGTCTTTTCATGTAGGGCCAGAGCATTTAGTCATGAAAAGTGGAGTCTGTGTGAGCACTTGCTGCAAAACAAATGGCTTAAGTCATACAGGAATTTTCTTATCTATGCAGATTCCTTGGCTGCTCCTCCACTTCTGGCATTGGGTTTTTTTTTTGAGATTTATTTATACTTTTAGCCACTGTTAGACAGAATGCCAGACTAAATGCATCTTCAGTTTGACCCCTTCTGTCCATTCTTGTGCAACCATACGGGAATTGACTGTTACTTGTGGCCACTTTGCCCTTGTGTTTTTAGCATTAAGAAGAAAAAGAATGACTAGGAGGAAGCTGGGCTCTTCCTGTTCTAGATGAAGCATTTTGAACATGGGAGGTACATGAACATTGAAGTCATATTTGTTTGGCTAAACATTTCAAAGATGGTTAATCTGAATAATTTTAAGACCCAAACACATTGCTGAAATCTTAGAAAACCAGTTGCAAAATATTTTTATAATGTTCTTATGCAAGTATGAATGTTTTTATACAATCAACATTTTTTAAGTGGGATTGTCACTTTGGTATGTATTCTCATTAGGTTTTATTTTTAGTATTTCAAAATACATGGTGTTTTTAATCTTCAGGAATGCGTAATTGTAATCTATGAATCTATGTATTATCTCTCAACTTCTGTTTGCACCTTGTTTCAGTTTAAGCTGGTTTTTGATTTGTCCTATTAAAAATCCAAACCAAAGAAACACTTCAGATCTACTCATGAATATGCTGTTGGGTTGCTTACATTTAATATTCTGTAACAGTGCTGGCTTCCAATCACATCTCCATGAGACCCTCCTTCTTTCAGAAAATCATCTCAACTCTTTTATATCTTGTCAGCTTTAAATGATGAGCAGAGTTGATCAACATCGTGGTGTGTAGAGATGCCCAATTTAGTACTAGTCCTAACTGGTCTGTCTGTCCACATAGTGCCTTGTGCAGATGCTAGCTCGATCTCAGGTGCATGTAGTTCACTTTTGTCAGCTTATGCTTACTGTTGTGTCGGTGAGGTTGTGTTGGCGTTTGTTAGAAATTATATGCTATCTACTAGTGTAGCCCTTTCTGTGCTTTGTTTAATGGGGAGAGTAAACAAGCATTGAGGAAAAGACAGTGCCTGAATGGTGTATGGTTGTTTTTACCCCTGATTTTTGCCACACTGGCTTAAATGATCGTGAAGTACATGAGAAGCAGTGTCATCACTGTTGAGATTTCTGTTATTGTCGGTGACAGTTGTTAGCTGAAAGAAAAGGGAAGCTCTGATTGCATAGTTGGCACTATGCTTATTCATTGCCAGACATAAAAATTGTCTTCATTTATATTTTTGGCTCTTAGTTTCAGTTGTGACCTCCACAGCAGTGGATGGTTTCTCTTACAGAACTGAAAAATACTTTCCTATTATTTCTTTTTAGCTTTTGGGAAGCAAAATACCACTGGTACTGTCATCAGATCTTCAAAAGAACAGCAGTGCCATTGCTTCTCAGATCTATAATTTTCCCAGAATTCATACAGTAATTCTGTCCATAGGCTCCAAATGCTCTGTGATATGCAAAAATTTGTGCTCTTTCTTGTGTTCCTCCTTCTTTAGGAATCTTCATTAAAAAAACCCTTTATATTAATCTACAGAATCAACAGAATAACTGATGAAATCAAATTTTTCTATCTTAGAGAATCATAGAATCACAGAATGGTTTGGGTTGGAAGGGCCCTTAAAGCTCATCCAGTCCCAACCCCCTGCCATGGGCAGGGCCACCTTCCACTAGACCAGGTTGCTCAGAGCCCCGTCCAACCTGGCCTTGAACACTGCCAGGGGTGGAGCAGCCACAGCTTCTCTGGGCAACCTGTGCCAGTGCTTCACCATCCTCACAGTGAAGAACTTCTTTCTGATATCTAATCTAATTTTACCCTCTTTCAGCTTAAAGCCATTACCCCTTGTCCTATCAGTACATGCCCTTGCACAAAGTACCTCTCCAGCTTTCAGATGCTTAAGAATGCCTATGTCTTCTAGGACTCTATGACTCTTGTTTTACACTTTTCACGTTTCCTGTATACATGTGGTGGAATGTCTCTGGGCTACGATTCCTGTTCCAGTTAATACATAAGATAACAAATGTGCTTGACAAATACGATGTCTCCCTTTTTAACATGCAGAGTGTTTGTTGCTTCTAAGAATCTGTTTTCCTCAGGCATTGTTTCAGACATAGCATAGAAGAGCATTTCAGGAAGAGCAGAAAATGTTTCTTAAAACATGGTCATAAATTTTATACTTGGCATTGGCTTTCCAACCTGTGTGCTGAAATTTTTATTTTTCTTTTCAACTTTATCTTTGTAGTTAGGGGGATAATACCTAGGAAGAAGTCCTGGGTATTGAAGAAAGCCAGAGAAATCTTATGTTCTTTCTGCCACATATTTTGAGTAGAAATTGAAGGTCTCCTTGTGTCTTCAGGTCTAAATGGCACTTTGCCATACTTCCTGCTCCCAGGATGTTTGTCTAGAGGAAATAACACTGCAATAGGCTAATTCAGATTGAATTCTTTTGAAGTCAAAAGGAATGGAGAACAAGTGCATATCCTTTAATGAATCTTTAAAAATCTCTTTCTTGAAGCTCCACAAAATTTTTACTGTGCTTTTACATCAAAAGGTAGATTTGTAATATGATTTTAATGTTTGATATATAGGAAGAAAGCCAAGGAGCTGCACAAGTTGAGACTGTGAAACCCCGAGTTATTTATGTGAGAAGGAAGTCTGAAGAGATGCAACGAGAAGGTAAATCAATGTCAATAGGCAAATGTCTTTTCAGGTTAAGCCAGCCACACAGTTTCTCTCTCACCGTCCCCCCTGCCCCCCCTTCTTTCCCTCCCCCTGCTCTCGGAGGGATGGGGAGGAGAACCAAAAGAATGCAACTCCGAGGGTTGAGATAAGAACAGTCCAGTAACTAAGGTATAACACAAATCACTACTGCTACCACCAATGATAATAATGATAAAGAAAATAACAAGGGAATAGAATACAACACCTCACCACCCGCCGACTGGTAATTCACCCCACCCCGCCCGACCAAGCACCGACCAATCCCTGGTCCAACCCCGCAGTTCCCTAGCCCTTCTGGGTAACTCTCAGTTACATCCTGGGCATGACATGCTGTGGTATGGAATAACTCTTTGGTCAGTTTGAATCAGGTGTCCTGTCTCTGTTTCCTCCCAGCTTCCCCTCCTCCCTGGCAGACCATGAGACTCACAAAGTTCTTGGTCAGTCCAAACATTTGAGCAGTAAGTAAAAACATCAGTATTATCTGCATTGTTCCCAGGCCGAAAGTCAACAACACAATGCTGCACCAACTACTAAGAAAGAGAAAAAATGTATAGACCAATTCTTCCTTCAAACTCTTTTAGAATAATTCTTTGAACTTCCTCAATTTATTTTTTTTTTTAACATCTAATTGAATTATAATTCTGATGGAATTATTTTGTTTCAAATATTTCTAAGTTGTAAGAAAAGCCCTAGGTCAATGTTATTGGTCATGGGACTTAAGACCAATCATGGTTTACATATGAAGAAAGCTATGAATAATGTAAAGTTATGAATAATGCAAAAATGTTATGAATAATGGATAATTAGTGGAAAAGCTTACAGAACTGAAGTGGCACACCTTAGTGCATGTGTGTGCTTTGTTGTAGGCACATTTATGAACATGTGGTTTTAAAGTGGGTAGATAAAGACCTAATTTATTAAAAAATGGGGGCTAACTCTAATATTAGTGGAAAATATTGCAAGAACTGTATATTTCCTCTGGTATTCAGAAAATCCAAATTTCCTCAGGAAAGAGAATTCCTAGTAAGTTTAACATGACCTCTGAATTGCAAAAAAATTATGTAGCAGCTCTGCCTTGCAGGATCAACCTGTTCCCAACTTTAAGAGCAGTTGTAGGAATCTTCCTCCTCTTCTTCCTTC
Organism: Pezoporus occidentalis; assembly: GCF_034315485.1. Taxonomy (NCBI): domain Eukaryota; kingdom Metazoa; phylum Chordata; class Aves; order Psittaciformes; family Psittacidae; genus Pezoporus; species Pezoporus occidentalis. The sequence goes on along the minus strand of NW_026915791.1, from coordinate 3,461,294 downwards.
TAAGACTTGCTATTAAGCATCAGAGAGGGGGAAAGAGTGGGATAGTCTTTCTAACGCTGTACTTCATGATTTTACACTTTTGTCTCCAAGTCTTAATAAGGCAGCACTTTCAGCCTGTATCATTGATTAGGGTCTTAAGTGAGAGAGAGATTTAAATGGAGTAAAATATTTTTATTGAATCTGTTTTCTGGAATATTTATTAAAAAAAAAATAACTTACCTGTACTGTAATACAAAGTATTCAGGCGCAGTGCAATTATGTCTGTGTGTCAGATGAAAATGTTTGACCACGAGATGGCAGTAGTCAATTTTCTTCGAAACAAGAAGAAAAAGATGATTTATATACCAGGACAATTTAATTCTCATTCAAAGTATACGTATTTAACGAGCCAATAAAAATCTAGAGGATTTGCAAATGGAAGTAACTTGTCTGTCAGTTTTAACCGGAAGGTCTTGTCTCTATAAGCTTTACCACAGCAAACTTAATCAGGCAAAAAGTTGAAGGTAGAAATTAATAAGAATTATTTGAAAGAAAAATGAGAACTTGCAACATGATAAAAGAGTGTGTTTTCAAATACAACATTTTAAAGCTAAGCGCATCTGTTGCTGTAAGTTCAAAGCACCCTCTTGATAAAAACTTCATGTCAAATTGTTGCCTTCACTGAGATAGCAAGAGACAATGAGTACTTGCCTGAAAATGGAAAAGCAGTTCAGGGGCAGGACCATTTAGGTATTTTTTTGGGAGTTTAAAGGGTAAGTGATTGTATCAGCAATAGTGCTTGTAAAACCTAGAGCCCTGAAATGAAGTGTGAATTCAGGGTGTTGGGAGAAAGAGGAAATCATTTTGGACTTAGAGCTGGATGTAAAAAGAAAAAAAAAAAGCTTTTTTCATTTAATTGATAAATACATGACAATTATTTTTTTTTCATATTTTGTCTATGGTCATAAATATATATATGGTAGAAGTTTCTTTTGTTGTTTAAAAAAAAGTTTGTGGTCTAGAGTGAACATGTGTTTTTACTGAAAGAAAGTTGATTGATGTCTTCTAATGAAAGTTGAAATTCAGTAGGACTGTTACAATATCATGCCTGAAAGGGTAAGGTCTCCTGAAAGTTACAATTAAAAATAAACCCTGAATGTATTATTAATTGAAATGTGTGCCTTCTGTAGACATAGTGGAGACAGTGGTTTGAAAACATACATTTGTAGTATATAATATACATGCATATATATTTTTGGCTTTATTATACCATTTAATCTTTGTGCCATTCCTTCATATATCTTCATAAATTTAATATGATAATAATTGTTGTGGTTGGTGAATGCACATATTTCCAGAATGGAAGCATTTTCAGGCTTACATTAATATGATTCCAAATTTTTAAATTAAAGTGAAAGAACAGGTGGCACTCCTTGACTGTAGAGCATTTTTAAACTTTAATATGAACAGCTCAGAACCAAGAGATAGGTGTATCTTTACTTAATTATTTTTCTACAGCACAGCCACTCAAACTGTGACCTAGAGAGCACAACTTCATGACAGTAATTCCTTTTTATCTCTAGCTAGTGAATTATATTCAGTCGGCCATAACTATATGGGAAAGTAATATTGGGACACCAAGCAATTGGCTTTGTTGCCACAGAGAGATAGCAAAATTGCTTGTGGGAGGAGATGGTCTGTGCAATAAATGAATAAGAGGGCAAGAAGCCCTTAAAACAATCTGCATAAAAAATAAAGCTTCCAGAGTCGCTCTTCAGTATTGAAAATGGGCTACTTCTGTGTTAACACTGACATTATGCTGTATTGAAACCTTTAATACTGAAAATATGGCTATGACTAAATAATTTTTTGCTTCTCTTCTTCAGCCAGGAATTGCTCAGAGTTAGGTTTTGGGTTATTTTTTCATGAAACTATTGCGGCATGAGGCAAATCTCTAACAGATGCTTCAAGGAAGGAAGATAATTAGGATAAGGCTAAAGGTCTTTATTTTTTTTCTTGGAACTGGAGCTGTTTTTATCAAAACTTAATAACTAACTATTCTACTGAAAGTTTACTTTCTCCTCAGTATCCTGCTGTTTCTCTTTTTGGACTGAATTTCACTAAAGGCTTTTGCTAAAGACTGTCCATACCACCCTGAAAATAGCAGCTAATGAAGCAAAACAGAGCTTTTCTTTCACACTGTAGAGAGTACCATCACAGACTGAGAAGTAGAAAGAGTTTCCATGGCTTACATTGCTCCTTGAATTTGACTAATTTCTGAGAGATCTTGGAAACTGAAGTAATGAAATCAATTAGCTGTAATTACGACATTTTTCAGGCAAATGTCCTATTAGAGGTTTATGTAAGTTTTTTGGTGTTTCTTCAGAACTCTTACTTCTGCTCTATTTTGACTCTGGTTTTCTTATACAGTTGCCTCCCTGTGCTATCAGATGGCTCATTGACATAATTCAGTTAATACATTTTACATTTGGGCAAGTCAGGAAATGCAAAGCTGCATTTCCCACAGAAACTGTGTCTTGGCTATAAGTAATCATAGCTTTTAGGTGTACCAGGGGGTTTAGAACAGCAGTTCACAAAGAGTTTTCATTTGTTTTTTTTTTTGTTTGTTTTTGTACATATCCATAGCAGTTATATGATAACCCATGCATTAGAAAACATGCATCTGAGTAATAAGTATGCATTTTGCATAATATCCCTACAAAATCTTCAGCAGCTATGCTTGAGAGTTTCTAGTTTGAATTATTGTAAGTCATTATTTAGCTGTGTTACACTACATTTGGAACAGGAGTTTTGAATTCTTGGCTTTTGTAAATATTTTTATCTGTTATGAAAGTGCCATCTATATCTATGGTTGCTTCTTTCCTCACTCAGTTACTTTAGTTATTTTTCAGAGAAATGTTAAAACAAAAGTTTGATTTTATTATTTTTTTAATTTTTTTTTCGTAGCTTAAGGCAAAATCTTGTGTAGAATTGTTATTGTGGACAGCGATATCCTTCTGCTCTGGTTGTGTTCTGCTGCTTCAGCATATGGTCCTGAGAAACCAAGCACCAGGAGTTGCTGTGGGTTTCATGGGACTGTGCACATCCTTGCACTCACTTATCCCCAAAGAATCTTCTTCTTGTAAATGGTCCTCTAGTCTCCTAGACACGTCATTTCTTCCCCTTTTTTTTTTGTGCAAAAGGCGTGAACTACAGGCAGGTGAAGCACAAATCTCCCTGGTATGATTTTTAGACTCCTAGAATGTAATTTGATTTTTTTTGGGGCATCTAAGTTAATTGAAAATCAAGTAATCAGGTGAAGAAATGAACCCCCCCCAAAGAAAAAACAGCTTAAGCCTAAAGAAAACTGTACCACGCAGGCTCATACTGCCTTACGGTCTGAGGATTTCTTACTGATGGGCACAGTTGGGTAGAAGTCATTCTCCTCTGAAGTCCATTTCCACACCATGTGTCACCTGGCTTTTTATTTCAGGTCTACGTGCATCACTTGGCATTTTTTTTCTACTTTTAAGAGGTTGAGAGTTAGTTCTCCACTTTCTGTATGCATCTTTAAATGGCACAGAGGGATACAGTGCTCTCTCACTTCTGCAGTATTGTCAAGACATTTTTGTGACCTTCTGCTTTTGCTGTGGGAGGTATGTGCAAAGGTAGAAAACTTCCCTTTAGTCTTCCCTGGGTGCCTATACAGATGATACTTTACACCCATCATGATATCTGCACAGCTTTGTGTGTCTTCAAGTTTCCTTTGTACAGTCCACTTGAGAATCAACTTCTGCACCGTGCTGGATGTGTGTATGGTTAATCTTTAGAGGGAAGGTATTTTGCAATTTCCATGCAGAAAATAGAATAAAGCTGGGAGTCTTCCAGTGTGAGCTTAAAGAATGTTCCCACTTAGAAGTTTTACATTCAGGAGATGAGGCTGGCATCTATAGCCCCATTGCACAAGCAGGTGAAAGCAGATCAAGGTTATTTCTTTCTCCCTTTTGATTGGATCTTTGTGTTTAAAGTACACTTATTTTGCTGAGATTTGGGGTATATTCTTGTACCAAGTCCCTCCTCTGGTCTGTACACAGCAGCAGGAATTTTCACTGAAATTCCAGCACTAGTTTAGCTTTTTCTGTGGAAAGGGGAAATAAAAAACACCTTACTTGAAGTGACATATCACTACTTAAAAGATTACTTCCTATGGAGACTGTCATATACTTGGATTTCTTACTTGTCTTATCTTAGATTTACTGTGTCTCAAGGTAAATATCCAGAAATCTCATCTGATTCCTTCTTCAAGCCTAGATTTTAAGGGATTGCAGGTGATCTAGTCCTGTGCTGTCGCTCAAAGTGCATTATATATCTCATGAAGTTCAGGGCAGTGACAAAATTAAGCCTGGTATTTCACTTATAATGAGGGTTATAATGTACAAATAATGAAGGACCAGTCCCTTTTTCATATTGATAAGCTGAAAACCTGTGGTACTGCTGCATAAAGCATTTATCCAATGTACATTCTGGAGTTCATACAGCCTTTTTGCCTCAAAGTATCCTGTGGCATCCGCTATGCATGCCTGCTGAGCATCAGCTGTCTGTATCATGTCACACAGACACCAGAAGGTTCTGCAGATCTTCTATTTTTAAGTGTATCTTAATAACATAAAGGGTTTTACTACCAAATGTATAAGAATTTCTTAAAAAACAACAAAAAAATTACATTTGCTTTTCAAACGTTTGTGACTACCTGCAGGAATCAAAGCAGCCCAGACTACCAGGCAGTTCTGCTAAGCTGCATGAAGCATCACTGCTTTTTCCCTGCAGTGTGAATCAGTGTGGATTTCTGTATATTTCTTTTTTTTTTCTTTTTTTTCTTTTTGTCATCTTGGTGGTTTTGATTGGGTTGGGGTTTGGGTTTTTGTTTTTGGTTTTTTTTTGCTGGTTGGTTTGGTTTGGGGATTTTTTTGTTTGTTTTGGGGTTTTGGGTAGCTTGTGTCTCTTGTGACTAGGCATATTCTGGGCAGAGTTGTCATTAAAAGGAGAGTACTTCTTGCTGCTGCATATCCAGTCTGAAGAGTTGGAATGTACTAGCTGAGAGTCCTGAATTGTAGTTTCCACTTTGGCAGTCTACCTTTTGATCTTTCACCAGTTCCAGTTTCCAGTTGTATAAATCCACCTATTGTCAGCCTGTCTGGGGTGCAAGCTAGAATGTGATGCTTTTTCTTTTTGTAAGATTCTCGTGTGTTGGTGATTCAGCTGAAGTTGCTGTGCATTGCAAGCAGTGTATAGTCTCAGTAGCAAGTATTAAATACCATCTCAGATCTCCTGGATGCTAACACACTCCTCACTAGTCTTCTGAAATTGTTGTGCCAAGACAGTCTTTCTCACAGCCTGTATAGGATCTGTAAACACACTGGGATCTGACTGAAGCAGCTTTGTATTGTGTATTATGATTTGTATGCACTTTTAGAAACTTACAGTAATTGCTGTTGCCTTCATTGTAAAGAGCAAAAAATAAACACGCACAATAAACCCCCTTAATGGGCAGTGATCCCACTGGCACTGTTCTTGAGTAACTGAATAAAAGCAGATGGTAGCAAGCTGACTAGGCTGACCTGCTTTCCCCTTTCATGCAAACATTGCTTATATAAATGGGGGACACACACAAAAAATTAATGGGCTTGGGCAAGCCACCTAAGGACAGAGACTCCCCATGTACTTAATGCTTGCATCAGCCTGAGGGCTGTTTCCAGTTAACTCTTCTCTGGAGGGAGAAGTTTCTCACAAATTAGTGGTTCCACAGCTCTGAGCCCATGCTTTAATAAGAAAGAACTGATGTGCATCTAGAAAGTAAGCTTGCATAGCTGTTCTGTGGCCTGTGTGTTGTGGTAGGTCATAGAAAATGGTCAGAATAGTCTCCCCTGAACCTGCTACTCATTTATATACATGTAATTGAGTCTGAAGTCCCTTTACACATCATCTTCTGTCATAATATTGTGAAGAGGCATTTGATTTTTATGGTCTCGTACTCCTTTAATTCACATGTGTATTTGTTAGCAGTTATGGTAAATGAATTTTAATTGGAATTTTTAGTTCTAAACGATGTGCCTCACTATGTCACCCTAACAAGATGTATTGTAAGAAATAGCATTGTCTTTTTCAGCAGAGCATTTGGTTGGAGTTATGGGAATATGCAACAGCCTCTGTCAGAGATTACAGCCTGTAAAAGCAGTTTCCTCACTAAGATATGTTTATGCTGCTTAGTCACTATTGTTTTCAGCCTGGGACATCAGCCTGACTACAGCTAAGCTGGTTAGAAACTTTTCCAGCCATCTCAGGTAGACCTGCTGCCAACTTTGTGTTAGTTTTATTGGCAGGTGCTCTACCGGATCTTCTAGGATGACCACCCTTACTTGGATTAACAGTCATTTAAGAAGTCCTCTTATCTCACACTTCTTTTTTAATGTTAAAGTTATGTTTCTTTTATACAAGACACCAGTATCAGAGTGGGAAGTCTTTATACCTTTGGATGCTGGCAATACACTGCATGGGTACTGTATGTCACCATACAGTGATGAGTATTTCAAATGCATATTTCAACTTGGAGTAACATATATAGCACTATGATAGGAGAAATGTGGGCTTTCTGTCTTCAGTATGTGCTGAGTTTGTTTTATTTTTCTGGTTGGCAGGTAAGGCCGATGTTGCCCTTTATATTTCAGTGGCTTGTGGGTGTCTGAGAGCAGCACAACAAAAGGAAGAGCTTCTGCTTTCCCTGCTGTTTTGGTGGTTGTGGTCCTTGGGCAGAAGCAGCTGGACTCTCTTCAGCTTTACCTGTTCTTAAAGAGCTCTGAATTCAGCTTTTTTAAGCACTACTTAAAAACTGGAAGGAGCCAGTTGTTTGTGTGGGGAGTGGCTGGGTGGAAGAGAAATACTAGGACAAGAGTGTATATGCTGGCTGGAGGTAGCTTAATGTGAGTGATGAATAGCCCACAGATGCTGACTGTTTGCCCCCAAACCTATTTTATAGGGGAGATGGGGGATTTACAAAAGCTGTCATTCTCAGCCATTAAACGTTTTTCTTTTCCTGTTTTAATGTTTTGTGAATTTTTTCACTGCTAGCAGAGGTGAGACATAGCTATAAAGTTATTAATAAAACCTAACCAGCCAATAAAAGTGGGTATTTTGATGATTAGTGTCTGCAGTCAAATTGAAATGATACTTTTTTTCTTTTACTGCTTATTATATTGTGAAAGGGCTTGACTTACAGGCAGTTTTTATGCTCGTGAACAGTGTTGTCACCAAATACTATATTTGCTTCTTTTTCGGCATGCTTTAGGAGTAAACAAACCTTCTAATTTGTTCACTGAAGAGAGGCCAGGTTTTTGCAGCACCACCTTATTAGTAGTGATACAAGACTAAGTATAAATATGTTTTCAGTGCCCATGTGATGAATTTTTTAAGACTAGGACCCCAGCAAACTTTCAAATGAGGCAACAGTGTGGAGTAAATATCTAGGCTGCCTTCCAAATGAAGAATACTATAAAAGTAATCATAATGCTTCTCTTTGATAACATGCTGATTTTGAGAAATGCAGTATGCCAAAGTAGCTTTCTTCTTTAAAGTAGGGTAAGGACTGGTGAGTGAAGATTAAAGCCGTCATGCGTGACCTGTTGCTCACTGCTGAGGTTACATATGCATTTTGTAATAGTGTGAAATAGCATGCAAATGTAAAACTTGGTTAAGACATTATTCATCTTCACATAAAACTAATCTTGAGGGAAAATACCGCAAATTCTCATCTCTAAATTACCAGTTGCAAATGTGCTTTTGGTGACTGCATTTGCAAGGAACAGTAGTAAATGATGGAGATGGGTTAAAATCTGTCTGTGGACTACTGTGTTCTGGTTTTTATCATGAATGCTGTCATGCAAGGAAAAAGAAATACCTACACCTAGAAAAACTTCATTTAGATTTAGAACCTTTGTATCTGTATTATTGTTCTTCTTTAATCTAAAACTTACGTTTTGCTTTTAAAGAAGGAAGAACTGTTTTTAAGCACAGTTGTAAACAACCTGAGTGAAAGTTGTTGAGTGTAACACAAAATACGCAGCAATTCTACTTTGGCAGCAGGGAGGTAACTTTCTCTTTATATACGGCATGACTTTGACTTTCTATTAACTGTTTCTTTTTTAATGTCAGGTAAGCATGTAGTTTCAATACAAAATAATAAATCAACTCTACGTGAACAATGAAAATGTGTATCTCATGTTTTCTCGATCTGCTAGAATTACATTTATGTTTTGTCTCAAAATTATGCAGTCAAAGCAGGTTAGACTTAATATGTGATGATCTGCTGACCTCCATCTTAATTTAGGTTGTTACAGTAAAGTAATAATCTCAGCGTTGCATATCATGGCCTTGTTTTATGCGCTGTACATATTGCAAGAGTTAAGCAGAGCTGTGTTTGTTTAAAAACAGTATAACAGCTGTAGTTTCTGTCCTTGTCAGGCCATTGTTTCTTCAGTAGGAGTAAAAAGCATGGAATTTGTTGGCAAGTTGTTAATTTCTGGGTTTTTTTGTTTAGTTTGTTTTTATAATTCCATAATTACTGATCTTGAGAAAATTGTTTTATTTACTTAACAGTTGCCATTGTGCCCTGTTATGTAAGTCAAAATTATAAATGGGAAATATTTACTAGTTTGAGTTACAGTGTAAATACATGATTAACTTCTTAAAAGTGCATGTTGCTTATTTCAGTAATTGGACCCGCTCCTAGAGACAGGCAGGGAGATTACACAGGGAATGCTTGTTTCTGAAGATGAAGCTTCCTTCCTGATTAGAGAAAAGAAAGAAAAGAAAGGGGGGAGTAGTTTCCTGTTGAGTCCTCACTTTACCGGAGGCCCGGCAGTCATGCCTCCCCCTGCTCCAGCTGGCCTTTACATGCCGTCCTTTGTGGAGGCGTTCTCTGATGAACAATGTCCAAAACCATTTTTATGAGAGCAATTGGGTTTGCCTGCACAGGCAGACCTGGGATTTAAAGAGGTTTTTGCTCCTCTCTCATTGGCTTTTAAATGCAGGGCTACAACAGCCAGCATCTCTGAAGTTAAGGCTTGATAAAGGCTGTTCTGTTCCTAAGATTCATAATCTTCTAAAAACAGCCTAATGAAGAGACTAAACCCAAAATGCAGCGGTATGTAAAACATGTGTTCTGACCTCGATATATATGATGTGAAAAATGAATAGCAGCAGCACTGCAGGCAAAATCTTCTCTGCTACAGTGTGACAACCCACCCCTTCATTGGAGGTTTCAGGAATTTGGCTATGCTTTTGGAAATAAGCCTTATGATTCTGCTGGAGAGATGTTTTAGCTCAGGCAGAGCACAGCACACAACGGCTTTGTTGGAGTGCTGGCTCTGTGCTTATGGCAGGAAGCTAAACTAAAACCTTACTTTTCTACCTACATTATGTGGTGGTGGTTTTGTATGCAGGCTTGAGAACCACAGCAGCTGAAAGCTAGCACCACTTAAGATGACAATAAGGGTCTTACTTCATTAATTCAGTAAGGGTTTTTTTCTGTCTTTAAGGACAAACTCCCTTGCTTTCTCTGTCCACCGTGGGCTGTTAAATGGGAACCATGCATTCAGTTCCTTAAGCCAGCTGCTTTTTGCAAGTCTGCAAGGAAAGTTAAGCATTTACAAAGAGAAAACTTGTACACTTCTTGTGTACCCATCATAGGTCTGAATGATGTGTTCAGATGCTTACATCATGCATCACTGCTAGCTCAGACCATCAAGTGATCTTCAGAAGCAGTGAAGCTTAAGGGGATGTGTGGTGGTGTGCTAAAGCTGACGGGTCCCAGGATGGTGTGTTTTCATAAAGCATCTAGGACATCTGCATGTCACTGCATTTTGTAGACATTCTTGCTTGGGTATCCAGGTATGTGACTGTCTCTCAGAGCATGCCATCCAACTGTTCAATGCTGGTGTAGAGCACTGCAGTGCAGAGCCTGCCAGAGGGAATATTTTGGAGTCTATGAAAAGAAAGTTCAGATGTTTTTAGTCTTGAGAATGAAATTGCAGAAGGCCCTTAGAGGTCTGACTTATTGTGCAATCTCTGTAAGTAATTTGTAATCAAAATACCTTTGCACATGTCACTTTCATATTTCCTGTAATAAAACAGCAAGAGCAATTAAGATTTTGGACCATAATCATCTACAAGCTTCTAAAAATGCATGGGTTGGGGATTTTTTGAGTTATGGCTGAAATAGCCAATTTTAAAATTTTTGATTGCTTCAAAAAAAGTTTTGTCATCTATTTTAATAGAATTGTAACTGTAGTTTGACAAACAAAACTGTTATGTGATAATGTAATTGGTCTGAAGTTTACTTCTAAAGAAAACCTCAAAAAAAAAAAACAAAACAACAAACCTCAACCCTCCCCCCCTCCCCCCCCCAAACAACTAAGTAAGAAACCAGAACTCTTCACGAAACTGGAAGACATCTGTACTCTGGTAACCCACCATGTGACCTACTGGATTTTATGCATTTCAAATCAAAAAAGAATCAGTAAATGTACTGCTGTATGCATGCAAATGTGTCTAATAACCCAGTGCGCTATGTATCTATAATGCTGTTCTGACACGGTTCAGAAAGTTGTCTGTGGTCTTGGCATTCTTCAGGAAACATGAGATTAATATAGCTGCCTTTGTCATACAATTTTTTTCTTGTTTAAGTAGGTGTGTGAAGGCTTGTGCTACATAAATGAATTATATTGAAGACTTTGGAGGAAGAAGGGGCTTGTAAACGAGACTGAAATTAATGAATATAAAAATTAGAAATCAAAACTTTATGTTTAGTCTGAGGAGAAACAATTCCTGAAACCATAACCACATGGCTGTTTCTTGTTTGCATCAACTCTGGTTGACTGTTATTGTCTTCTGTTAATTCTCTGGGGCAGTGGCCTGACTTTGTTGAATGAGCCAATTGTTTTCCTTTGTGTTGCCCATCAAGTAAGTCCCCATCTGGTTTGTATCAGACTGTTTTCACAGCCAACAACTGCTGCCTTTTCTATATCCTGACACTTAAGGGCCCCATGCTATCAAAGCATTGCTGTGATAGCCTGTCTGGCTGGGCCCATACAGCTGTGCCTTGCAGCTTGAAACTATTACCCAAGTAATGGTAACTTAGAACTTGAACTGGCTCTTATTCCCATTGGTGTCGTGTGTACAGTGAACAGAATACATTTTTGTTGAACTTTGTGTTCAAAAAAAATATTCTTTAAAGCTCTCAGTTTATATGATTGGTTAGTTTTTAGTTTCTAGCAACTTCCTGTATCTAGAGGCAGTTTTTGTGTTCTTCTAAAACATTAATGAGTACAATACAAGCAATGTTTATTGAAGGCACTGTTGTTATTACTTACTTTTATGGTACATTAAAGCTCAGTAATTGAAAATTAAACAAGCAAATTATTCTTAATGAGGATTTTTTCTTATTGGATTTAGAATATGTTTCTAGGAAACTCTCTGTGCATGATGAATTTAGGTTGTGTGAATAATGCCACACCTTGGATACCATTCTACTCACTTTCCAAGCAGCTATCTAAAATCCCAGAGCAGTGAACAATGAGTCTGCATTAATCTGTTAATTTGTTGTCTCAAGATATAGGGAAGGATTGGATAACTCTATAACCTAGGCAGTTAACTATATTATAGTTTGCATTGCAGAATCACTGAGAGGCCTCAGGCACGACCCAGGCCCCTTTCTGCCAGGCTTCCTACATAGTAGGAGACAGTCCTGTTCTGAGGGACCTTGCAAAATGTGTGTTCTCTCCCTCCAAGATTTAAGGAAACCGAACATTGCATCATATAACAGTGACGTTCAAATACAGTCTGTGTAAAGAAAGATAATCTTTAAGCATTTGTTCTCTTCTGCTTCTGGTGGACCATGTAACTCTCAGTGTCAGAGTAATGATGAGGAGAAACATAATCGCCAACTGTATCTGTACTGAATTTTAAATATATTCTGGACTCAGTTCTTTCATGGTATTTAAGAGAGTTTTACGACTTTTGACAAGGGCACATAGGGATAGGATAAGGGGGAATGGCTTTGAGATTAAAAAGGGCAGATTTAGATTACATATTAGGAAGAAGTTCTTCGTTATGAGGGTAGTGAGGCACTGGCACAGGTTGCCCAGGGGAGCTGTGGCTGCCCCATCCCCAGCACTGTTCAAGGCCAGGTTGGATGGGGCTTTGAACAACCTGGTGTAGTGGAAGGTGTCCCTGCCCATGGCAAGGGGATTGGAAGCAGGTGAGCTTTAAGGTTACTTCCAACCCAAACCATTCTGTGATTCTACAGATACTTGCAGGGTAGGTGTTACTGAACGTTGGAGTACATTTGTGTATATGTAACGTGAATGAATTTGCTTCAAGTAAAATACTGGGGAGCCATTAAATTCCATGAGACAGATGAGAGATTTTTTTGCCTTTGTGCTTTTCTACTGGTACACACTGGGTGTCAGACTGTGGCAGATTAGGATTGTGCTAAATAATTTGGTTTATGTCTTTGTCAGGTATATGGAGGGTTTGCAAAAGCTACTTTCTTATGGAGCTTTCCATAATTGCTCTTCTTACGAACTCTACAACTCCTAAATTCAGGAGTTGCAGTATGAGCTCGAGAGTGGTGATAAGACCCAGGCACCTATGCTGTTCACCTGCACAACGTGCAGTAGTCCATGGCTCTGCAAGGAAGCTGTTCTCACACATGCTGACTGTATTTCTGTACACACTCCTTTGCAGTGCAGATTTCCCTGTATTCTGGCCAGGAATATTTAAACCCAGACAACTGATAAATGATTTTAATTCAGGCTGCTTACAAGCTATACTAATCAAGACTGTGGTCCAAAGCAATGAAGAAAATTATTGATGAACTGAGTGCAAACCAGGTTTGGCACCAGCAACTTGAACTGGGAAGAGTGAATGTCAAAGAGCTGCAATGCTTTCTAAAATAAGTTGGCAGCAGATACTAGAAGGAGTTGTCACCATCAGTTAATGCAGCCAGCATTCAGAATTCCAGCTTGTGTGTCATGCAGCTTCAGAGGTAAAGAACATCTGCTCAAATGAGAACCTAATGTGAAGAAGTGTGTTCAGCATCTCAGAAAGCACTGCTTGGCTGCTGCTCACAGATTTGTGCAGAGCAGCTCCCAGGTTGCTAAGAACAGTTGGTGGTATCACAGTTGCTGCTGAGGAGCCGCTGGTAGGTCGTGCAGTCTTGAAGAGGCACAGTGTTGCTGGCAGCAGCCTGCAGTGTTTTTCCTGCTATTTACAGCAGTTAGCAGAGATGGAGGTGTGTATCATATTAAAATCAGTAGCGATGTGTCCAAGAGAAAGTTTAGAAGGTGGTGTAGTGTGCTAAATACATAGTATAGATGTAGAGCAGTTCATTTATTCTACTAATTTAGAGCTCTGATTCACTCAAGTATTGCAAAGGAATTTTGGTTTTACTCTTTCCCATGTAACAGGCCAAGGTTCTTGGATTGGTTTTTGTTGTTGTGGTGGGGTTTTTGTTTTCTTTTACAAGGAGGAATGCTTATCTCTATTGCATGAAGTTTTAACATGTTTAACCAAACATGTTTAACCAAACTTTAAACTAGCACAGGATAAAACCACATTTATTCGCAGATCTTTCCAAGTTTCTGGTCCTTGTGCATTAAATTGTAAGGACAGTGTTACTTTGTCATCACACTGGGTATTCATTTCAAGAGAGGGCTTATTCAGTCTTTGGCAGAATAGGGTCTGGATACATACACAGTAGCAGTCTTCTAGCAGATCTTCCAGTAAAGATATTTAACGTTTTCTGTATTTGAGTGTATGCTTACTTATGTAGGTTATTATGTAGGTTACATACAGTATTCTTTCTGAGCTAACAGAATAATTGCTTGCCTCTAAACTTCCTGGAATTGCTTATTCCTAACACATTTTTCAAAGTTAATTGGTATGCACAAAAGATAAAACCTTTAGCAGCCATCTTCTGCTGTTGAACAGTGGCTTGAAAGGAGATCTTTTGAACAAGTCGGCATACACGCTAGAAATATGTATGGAGGCATCCTAGTGTTTCTTAGAATGCGTCACTGGAAAATGCTAACTGTATATAGCTGGTTTGGTCTGTCTTGTTTTGTTTTTTCCTCTGGAAAACATTCAGCATCTCCTTTTTAAAAGCTGCAATTATGAAAATTGAATAACTTCTGTAGGTATAAGCATTTTAATGTGCCAGGTTTTGTAATGAAAGTACAGTAATAGGAGTCCTGGCAAACTGTTTCCATGACTTTTTAAGTGAAAATCATCAAAACAAGTGTATGTGACTATTTAAGTATTCAGAATAGAGAAAAGTTATTTCATTTGTGGTCATCTAGAAAAACACTTGTTATTGGAATGGTTTTTTTTATGCTTAGTGTATCTTATTTAAATTTTTATTGTAAGAATGCAGTTAGTGACTCCATTATATATGAAGACTGACTTGCAATGAGAAGATTCTGCCCTTCAGCACTGCCCTTCAGGCAGTGTGGTAAAGAAAGTTTTCTGTTTTCTACCTGATGCCCATCCCCTAGCTTTCATTAAAATCTGCGTGCAGATTGCTGTCATGGCTGGAAGGAATGTAACCTTCTTGCCCAGAAAATCCTGTTGTCTGTTTGAGGTAGAGCTTATCAAGGTCTCCCATCATACTTTTAAGTGATAGAAGGTAGCTTATGACTTCTTACATTGGTTCACTGAAAGTTGTCCTCATACATTCCTAACGATTTTTTAATAGTCATGTAGCTGAGGAATTAATAGGCTGCAAAGCATGCGATGCTTAGTAAGCATATGCAGTGCAAGCATCACTGCAGATAACATGCTCAGTCTTGACCTGCAACATACTGAACCTGTCTGATAAGTAGAGATTGTCAAATGTGCATCCCGGTGATACGGACAATCATGCATTAAAGACTGCATATAGAGCAGCATGTTGGGGTGACTGCTGGCAATTGAACTGCCTGGGCCAAACTGATTTGGAGACAGGAGGGGACTCCAGAGTAACCCCATATGTATCATGGCCAGGATGCTAACTGCGTAATTTGCTTAGGGGGTCCCCTCACTGGGACACCCATCTTCATTTTAACGTGAACTTGAAAGATCATAGAGTTGTAGAATCAGAATGACTTGGGTTGTAAAGGACCTTAAAGATCCTCTAGTTCCACCACCTCCTCTGCCACAGGCAGGGACACCTTCCACTAGACCAGGTTGCTCAAAGCCCTGTCCAGCCTGGCCTTGAACACTGCCAGGGATGGGGCAGCCACAGCTTCCCTGGGCAACCCATTACAGTGTGTCACCACCCTCAGAGTAAAGACCTTCATCCTTGTATCTAATCTACATCTACTTCTTTCATCTTAAAGCCCTTCCCCCTTGTCCTGTCCCTACAGGCCCTTGTCAAAAGCCCCTCTCCAGATTTCTTGTTGGCCCCTTTAGGTACTGAAAGCTGCTTAAGGTCTCCCTGGAGCCTTCTCCAGGCTGAACAACCCCAGCTCTCTCAGCCTGTTTTCATAGGAGATGTAATTTTCAAACCCAATGCAACCCTAATTTATGCTGAAACATCACTGAATTTGATAATACAACTGTAATTACTTGTGTAAATTATTTTAAAATTATTTTTAAATAAAAACAGCCCATGTACCTTTTATTAATTAAAAACATGCTTTGATATTTCTATTATTTTTAATTTGCCATTCCCCGTGTAAGCTATGAAATGTCATTATGTCTAGCACTGTGGTATGATGTAGATAAGCTGGAGGCAATATTGCTGCAATTAATATTGTTAAGATACAAGGTCTCTGTGAAGCCAGTCCTGCTGCTAGGACTGCTATGAATGATTCCGCTTTGTGAGGGAAGTCTGTATAACTTCATCTTAGCATTTAGTGTGAATTCCCACTACTGATTAAGATTGGCTTTGGCTTTTGTTTGGTGTTTGGTTTGGGTTTTGTTTTTTTTTATGAGTGTGGTTTGGTTTGTTGGGGGTGTTTTTTTGAGGTTTTTTGATCTTTGTTTTGCTTCACATACTGGCATTAAAATGTCTTTTGGATCCCCAGACATGAAGGTGTGAATAACAAAGCTGAATATATTCTATAAGCATACCTTTTAAATTATCTTCCTGTCTACTGGCCTGTTACATTTTGCAGAAAACAAGAAAAGGATTGGTATATAGGTGATACTGAGTTATCCCGGTTAAATAAATTGTTAATTACACAATTAAATATGCAGGTTTTTAATTATCACTTGTCAGATTCTCTTAATTCCACCAGCTGTTTACCTAGGTTGTCTCTAGTGGATTTAGAAGCTGCTTTTCCCCTCAGCCTTGCATGAGATCCACGCTTTCCTGTTGTTTTTCAAAGACTTTGGACCACTAATGAACCAACTCCCTCTCTTTTTTTACTTTGAAATAAAAGCTGCTGCTTCAAGGTTTACCACAGACCCCTCATGTCAGCTCTCCCCAGGAAAATGCCTGCAGTTGGGAAATAGCAGTGCTTAAAAGTTAAGAAAAGACTATTTGTTTCTGGCAATTGCATATCCAGAAATCACAGGCATCAGTACGGAAAAATCAAATTGACTTTTAATATTTCTTGTTAGCATTAATAATTATAGTAGTTATTTGGACAGATCATGACACATCTTTTGGAAGTGATTTGCTGGGAAAGAACAGCAAGAATTGTGGCCAGGGAATGAACTTGTTAAGCAGTGAAACATTCTACAGAGCAAATATGCCAGATGTAGAGGAGCAGAGTAGATTTGAGGCACCAAAAGGAAATATTTATTTAGTAAACTCTGCAATCTCATTCCTAGATGTTTTTGGAGCTGTTTTCTGTCTGCCCTTCCCTACTGGTCTCTGTGTTAGGATTTTGAAAAATCTGGTTCCAGTTTGTTTTATGTATTTCTAGTTTTTATTCTGCTTCATGTTGCTCTTGCATGTTTTGGAAAACCACTGAACCTTGAACTCAGGCTTTAGAGGAGGCAAAGTAATTTTCAAATATTCGGCTTTGAAAAATGTGTTAGCTCCTTAGCCCTGTGTCCCCCTCTCCTTTCTGTGTTGAGATCTGAATTTATTTTCTTTATGGAAATATTTATAGCTAGGATATACATTAGGGTTTAAACAAACAAACAAAAAAGCATGTTTATTTTCTGTGTGCTTGTATGCAGATTTTCTGTAAGTACATTACACCATGGGAAGGTGGAATTTGCCAAATTTAGGTCAAAACTCAGACTGAACTCATACTGTACAGTTTTCTGTCTCTGCTTTTGTCTATGGCCCACTTATGGAGGTTTATGAGTTGGCTGAAGCCTTTGAGAATGAAGCTGTGTTTTTTCAGCTCATGCAGTAGACTTCTGCTTTTAAATCCAGGCATTTTTTGGCTCAAGTCCTACAGATGTCAGTCCATTTTTGCAAAACAACTGAAGTGTTTTAATTGTAAATCTATCCCTTTCATGTAATGCAGCCCTAGAAATTTGGCCTAAGTTTGCCTAGGGTCTTTTCTGTTTGTCATGAAACTGGCAAAGTTAGGGGCAGTCTGTTTTTGAGTTATGAAAACAGAGCTGCATGCATTTGCAGATCATCTTGTTCTTGCTCTCTGTATTTCTATCCTAGTGGAAGGCAGCAGTCTGACCTGCAGCCAGGGGCCCTAAATCGAGCAAAGCATTTACACAATGAGAAGAGAGTCCCTGCCCTAAAAGGCAGACATGCTTAAGCATTTTTGGTTTGTTTCTGGCAAAGCTGAGAAAGGAGACCTCCACAATAGCCTAAATATGCATATGGATTCAAGGTGGCCAGGGCTAGAAAGACAAAGGAATTATCATTTCTAATGAATGGAGAAGAATTTTGTTCAAACAGTTGGATTATTTGTGAAACTGCTTGTTCCTGAGAATGTTATATTCTTTCCCATCTTGAGGCCATGTGACTATACCCACTTTCAACTCTTTAAGCCATTAAATTCCAGAATTGTATAGCTGAGATGCAGGGTATAGCTAGACATGAGTCTGAACTGGAAATACTGTATAATAATTATAATTAGTAACAGGACTGACATTGCAGTGTATTGTCTTCTTTCAGTGTAGCCTTCAGAATTGTTCATATCAAAATATGGATGTTTCTTAGCAGTATATGCTAGCCCAGCAAGTCTGGAAGGATTCTCATTTTGCCAAAAGTGCTGCTTCTTGGGTTGCTGTACTTGGTAACTTGCCTGTACAACCACATATGAAAATGAGGGAATTTTTATTTGGTACCATACAGATATCCATGGAGACATGGATCGGACACACATTGGCACAAATCTGTATCTGACACCTTTACTTGCAGATAAAATGTTTCTACTGAGAGTAGTTCTGTTAGGTTTGGGCTTATAGGTATTTTTCTATTTTACAGTCAGTACTGTAAAGAATTTCTGATAACTGTTTCCCTGCTAATGGTCTTTGTAACTGTATCCCAGATGTAAATATTTTTTGGTAGGGAAAAAGCAAAATGGGGGAATGACACAGGAAAAAAAAAAAGGCACTTTCATTAACAGTTTTAGAGTGCTGAGTTACATATCTGCAGGTACTGTGCTGTCCCCAGTGCTCTGAGCACTTGAGATAATACCATCTGGAGGAAGTTATTTGTTGGGACAGGACAGTGTTTTAAACTTTGAAGTCAGTAATAAACAAAGTGAAGCAGCTGGAATCTGGCAGAAGAAGAAGCAAGCTGTTCATATCAACCCATGCTATTGAAGGAATGAGAGCAGTGTACTGGAGTTGTTTTTACATATGCTTGGAAGTTTATTCTTGCTCTAGAAGTTAGCTGCTTCTGTTATGTTAGAGACTAGAGGGAGGATTGCTGGGAAGTGATGGTTGTTTTTAAATTTTAGGAAGTAATATGTAGGTAATTACAGTAATTATATTTCTGGTTTTATACTGAGACAATAGCCTGGGTCTTGATCCTTCAACCCTCTCCGTGTTTTACGTTTTAAAGATGCCTCTTTTCATTTACAAGGTATGGGTCTGGTTTACCTCCAGGTAGATTAAAAATAGAAGTTTTATTTAATGTATGGACTCTGACTTGAAGGAGTTAAAGCACATAGCTTTTATTTGACTTAAAAGTCAGACTTGCTTAGTCTTTTTATTTTGCCATACAGAAAAATTAAAAAAAAAAATTAAACATTTCTCTTTGTTTTTATTGTAGCCACATGGTATTAGTAACCAAACCTCCCTTCAGAGTGTTTAATTCCTTTTCCATTTGGATACATTCACGATACACTTGTACATAGCATACTCTCTGTATGACGGTACTTCTTAGACAAAAACTCCCTTCACAGGTCACTGGATAGTTGACACACCATTAATTTTTATGTTTCTGTTAAAGATCTGGAAATTTAGTACTGTGCATGAATTTGTTATAGATTGCCAAGAACAGGAAAAATCTCTAATCCGAAATCTGACCTTTTCCACCAGTGGGTCACCAAGATGTCTTCAGTCACTGTTGAGTTTCCACCAGTCAAGGTACCCTTACGTGTCAGCTTTCACAGTTTATATGAAGGTATTCTGTTAGATGGTGACAATGAATTTGGAAAATTGGAGGTCACCTGAGGTCACAGACTCCATTGATTGGATTTTAACAAGGAAAATTTTTATAAATACATCTAAGTACATGATTACAAAATTGTCCCGAGTACTTCCAGAGCCTCTTAAAGAGGGGGAAAAAGCTGTGAAGATTACCTGCCTTCCTGCCCTGCACTGCTATGTAAATGGAGTAATTTTCCATTCCATTTTTATGGCGTATCAAGAGATTATAAGCACCACTGCAATTTGCATACTTGTGGCAGTGAGGAGTTCAAGTTTTAAGAGGAAACCATCTTAGTATTTGTTATGAGCTGTTATCTGATGGGGGAAGAAATAAAATGGAATATCACATTGTTGAAGAAGGAAATGGCCAGGGATTGTGCTTGTACATAGGACTGTACACAGCAGTGTACAGCAAAAGGCAGATGCAAACATCAGTAAATAACATATATGTGAGCAAGAGTAGAAACATTTTAACCTGTGTGCTCTTGTCTGTGTATTTATTCACATACTCATCCCTATATGTATATGTGAATGTGTTTTATGCACTGTTCATGCACAGTTACATTAAGCAAAAGGTAATAAAGTACATGTGAGAGTAACTTAGGAGTTTTATCTTTGGGCCAGTTTCAGGACTAGCAGCTTTCTGTCTTGGAAAGTTACAGTCATGGAGCAGAATCTCCCATGTAGCTAAAATAGGATATCCATAGTTTTTTTACAATTAAAATGCTGAAAATCCAGGTCCTATTTTTTCTGCCTGCATCTAACAAAGCCAAGGATTTCAGATTTCTGTCTTTAAAAAAGGCAAATGTTTCGTTTGGATATTTTTAAGCTTATCTTTAAGGATGTTTAGATAACTCAGGACTTTGTACTTTTTCTCTTGAGCAAGTAATTGGAATTACTCATTTAAATTTTCTTTCCTTTTAGTATTTTATATCTATTGTAAAACTGAACTACAGTATGTCTGTAAAATATTTTAGATTATGTGTTAGGAAGGATCAAATACTTGAGAAGTTACTACAGAACCTTGGGATAAGGGAATATAAGTCCCCCCTCCATTTTTTCTTTTTTTCTTTTACTTCTTTTTTAACAAACCTGAAAACAGCTGTTGAAACAATGACATCATGGAATGTGACATGACTGTGGAAATTATTAACTAAGTCAGTCTTTGAAAGCATCAAAGTACATGTAGTGTTGGAGAGTTGCTTAGCATCTAGGATGATTTACAAAGTTTCCTTGGGCATTGCACATTCACATCTTTACGGTGTGTCAGTTTCACGTCTGACCAAATAAATGCTTTGCTTTTCTTCAGTTCCCCTTCTGACTAACCTATTTTTATCACGCGAACATGGCTACAGCGTAAGCTTATGGAAGTACTTCTGGAAAACAAAACACAGATGTTGCTTGCACATCTTAGTGTTGTTACCATAAACGTGCTTTTAAATGATGTTCAGAAGTTGGGGCACTTCGCATGTTGCTGGCATCTGTGCTTTACAGAGGAATTCGGGTTGGGGGTGGCAAAAGCTGTCCAACTGGTGAGGACAGTCTAGTGGAACTACAGGACAGGGCTTCTTGCATAGTGCGCAAATGGCTGTGGCAAGCAGGTGATGTGTTGATTCCCTGGAGATACAAAAAATGTGCTTGTACTCTTCCTGCCTCTGCCTGCCTTTCTGAACAGCAAGAGGCTTGGCTGGCGCAGGTTGCTCCTTGTACTGACTTTACTGTCTTTGGCATCATTTGTGTTTGACTTCCTTGGCTGTTGGCTGCTGTTCTAGCATGAAAAACACCAGATGAAATTTTATTTTAGCAGTGGGTTTTTGTTATTTTAATTAGACATTTGAAGTGTGCTTTGCTACAAGTCAGATGAAAGCAGGTTACTACCACAGTGACATAGTAGGTAATTAACTGGGGTAAAAGAAAACCTAACTTCATGATTTTATTGGGGAAAATAGTGTTTTCATTACCTAGTCTATCACAAAGGACGGGAAAGTTGTTTTAGCTTATTGGAATAAGAACAAGCTCAAAGAGAGCCTTTGCTGTCATACACAGACTTGTGTGTTTATTTTGCTTGTAGGTGCTGCACTTAAATGTCCCAAGGACAACTGAAATCTCAAAATGCTTTTTCTGTAGATTTGTGACTGTTGTACCATTCATTCAATGCCATTTCTCTTGTCCTCCTTCATTCTGCATTTGTAGCCTGATTTGTGTCTTGCTCTCTCTATTCCATGAGTTGAATCATCTTGTCTCCTTCCTTTGGCTAAGTATACTAACTTTTGCCCATGACCCTTATCCCTTTCCGTCTCTGGTGTCTGGCTACAGGTTATTTTGTACCACTCCAGTGGCTCCCAGACAGGAGGACTTAGAATAGAATCATAGTATAGTTAGGGTTGGAAAGGACCTTAAGATCATTTAGTTCCAATCCCCCTGCCAGGGCAGGGACACCTCACTCTAAACCATGCCACCCAAGTCTTCGTCCAGCCTGGCCTTGAACACTACTGGGGATGGAGCATTCACAGCCTCCCTGGGCAACCTATTCCAGTGCCTCACCATGCTAACATGAAAGAACTTCCTCCTTATATCCAATCTAAACTTCCCCTGTTTAAGTTTTAACCTGTTACCCCTTGTCCTGTCACTACAGTCCCTAATGAAGAGTCCCTCCCCAGCATCCCTATAGGCCCCCTTCAGATACTAGAAGGCTGCTATGAGGTCTCCACACAGCCTTCTCTTCTCCAGGCTGAACAGCCCCAACTTCCTCAGCCTGTCTTCATACAGGAGTTGCTCCAGTCCCCTGATCATCCTTGTGGCCCTCCTCTGGACTTGTTCCAACAGTTCCATGTCCTTTTTATGTTGAGGACACCAGAACTGCACGCAATACTCCAAGTGAGGTCTCACGAGAGCAGAGTAGAGGGGCAGGATCACCTCCTTCGACCTGCTGGTCATGCTCCTTTTGATGCAGCCCAGGATGCGGTTGGCTTTCTGGGCTGCAAGCGCACACTGAAGCCGACTTATGTTCATTTTCTCATTGACCAGCACCCCCAAGTCCTTCTCTGCAGGGCTGCTCTGAATCTCTTCTCTGCCCAACCTGTAGCTGTGCCTGGGATTGCTCCGACCCAGGTGTAGGACCTTGCACTTGGCATCCTTAAACTTCATGAGGTTGGCATCAGCCCACCTCACAAGTGTGTCAAGGTCCCTCTGGATGGCATTCCTTCCCTCCAGGGTATCAACCGAACCACACAGCTTGGTGTCATCGGCAAACTTGTTGAGGGCGCACTCAATCCCACTGTCCATGTCACCAACGAAGATGTTGAACAAGACCGGTCTCAACACCAATCCCTGAGGGACACCACTCGTTACTGGTCTCCAGTCGGACACTGAGCCATTGACCACAACTCTTTGTGTGCAGCCATCCAGCCAGTTCTTTATGCACCGAGTGGTCCATCCATCAAATTGATGTCTCTCCAATTTAGAGACAAGGATGTCTTGTGGGACAGTGTCGAATGCTTTACACAAGTCCAGGTAGATGACATCAACTGCTCTACCCCTGTCCATCAGTTCTGTAGCCCCATCATAGAAGGCCACCAAATTGGTCAGGCAGGATTTCCCCTTAGTGAAGCCATGCTGGCTGTCACCAAGCACCTTGTTGTTTTTCATGTGCCTTAGCATGCCTTCCAGGAGAATCTGCTCCAAGATTTTGCCAGGCACAGAGGTGAGACTGACTGGTCTGTAATTCCCCGTGTCATCCATTTTCCCTTTCTTGAAAATGGGGGTTATATTTCCCTTTTTCCAGTCATTGGGAACTTCACCTGACTGCCATGATTTTTCGAATATGATGGCCAGCAGCTTAGCAACTTCATTTGCCAGCTCCTTCAGGACCCGCGGATGGATTTCATCAGGTCCCATGGACTTGTGCACGTTCAGATTTTTAAGATGGTCTTGAACCAGTTCCTCTCCTACAGTGGGCCCAAGGACTTGATGTGACCTGTCCCTTGCAGGAGCTGCTGGTACATTGGTGAGTGAGCTGTGCAGAGGCTGGTCCCTCTCCCAGGATGTCCCACATTTTGCAGGGTCAGATTGCAGGAATGGGAAGTGT
Organism: Pezoporus occidentalis; assembly: GCF_034315485.1. NCBI lineage: Eukaryota > Metazoa > Chordata > Aves > Psittaciformes > Psittacidae > Pezoporus > Pezoporus occidentalis. The sequence continues at coordinate 3,437,614 of NW_026915791.1, read as the reverse complement.
CAATGTGCCATCTTAGACTTGCTGGAAGATGAATGTAAATTCTGAAGTCCTGCAAGCCACATCTCCAGGGGGAAGGCTGTGTACATTTTCTTTAGAATCTGTCAGAGGTGATGGAAGGAAGATAAACCACAAAGAGTAGCAAGAAGGATCCTTAATGAGTCAGGGCAGTTAGGGAAGTGAGTTAGGGAAGAGCTAAAACAACTTCTCACTTGTGTTTTGGGCAGCTGAAGCAAAGGGTGTTTGTCTCTGCAGGACTCGTAGTCAGTGGCTTCAGATTGTATTGCTTTGCTTTTTCTGATTGTATATAGATATGTGGTCTTGAATAATCTGAATGTTATCTAAAGGTTTGTTGCAGACAGACATTCACATATTTAGAAACACAGTATTTATGGATCTCACTTAATTTCTGTGGAAAACACCACTATACATATTTGAAATTATTCTGAGGCACCGGAGATTATATATTTTTGTGTGTGGTTTTATGTATGGTGTATCTGTATGTAATTACAACCCAGTCTGTATGTGAACAGTCCATCCTTTTGTTACCTGATAAAGAAAACTCTGATGGCTAGAACAGCACTCTAAAATGCCTCAAAACTGAGGAGAATAAGGGTGTCTGTGACTTTGTGTTTCCATGGAGTGATGCAATATGGAGATGACTCAGTCCAGCTTAGTTGTTTGTCATAGAGAGCAAATAATGTGTTTTGTTCTACTTTTTATTTTTTAGGAGGGAATGCTGCCCCGCATCTACATTCACATGTTTCTGCGGCAGAGGTGTCAGTGAAGCTGCCTTCCCTGAACACAGATAATGAGACACGAAGTAGTATATGTGGCGATTCAGAGTCTTCAGGGACAGATACGTTTTAAAGGTTACGGCTTTTTATGACAGTCGCTGTCTGAAGATTTTATCATTGGTTCATTTGTCTGTCAAGTGTGATAGTCTGGGTGTTTCATCAAAATACCAGTCTTTCAGTACTGTTTATTTTCTACTATTTTTCTTAAAATTTTGTTATGGTAATAAATTTAGGCAATGATTCTGTTTGTGAATATAACAAATATTTTTAAGCAAATAAAATGCAGTTCTTTCAGAATCACTGTGACTTTATGTAGATAAAGGCCATTTAAATATTTATTGTATGCACGGATGAATGTGGAAGTGATTGGTATTAAAATCTGTCTCACTGTTGGGGGAAAAAATGCTTGGTTCAATATAATGTCAGTACTGTCAGAATATTGAGCCAAAGGGAAATATATTTGAAACCAAAGTTTGCAAGAAAATTGTACTTTTAGGTACCTTCAGAGCTTGTTCATTCTTAGAAGCCTACTATGACAAAATGCTAATTCAAAATTGTATGTAAAAGAGACCAATAGAGTTTAGACAATAGAGTTTGTATTGTTATTCTAAGAAATTTCTTTTTAGAATTACAAGATTTTTTTGCCATTTTGATGTTTGTTTCCCTAAAGACTTTTTCTCATTTGAATCATGTCTGTATTGGAGATTGTCTGGGTAAGGTTATTTGTTGACATTTTTGAATGTAAATTCCTCCTTCTCATGAGACAGAGCTAGTTGCTGCAGTCTCAGCCTTTCAGAAGCCTGATATTCTCTAGTCAGAAATACCATAGTAATAATTAACAGCAAGAGTGTGTGATCATATTGCCACCCTCCCAGGGACTGTACCATTTTTTTATTGCCTCAATCAGGGCAATGTGGTCAATCCAGCAGTGACTGGGGAGGATGCTGGGATCATGTGCCCCAAGCAGCATCCAGGCAAAATAAAAAAAGAGGATTTCAGCCATGTTCCAGTAAAAGAAACAAAGAAAGAATCTCTTCTCCAAGCAAGCCAAACAAAGCTTTTGCTCTGTTCCTCATCCTGTCTGAGCCTTTCATGGGATATCTGTGGAAGAGGTAACTGTGGCACTTTCAAGGACATGGGGGGTGAAAGCATCTCTCAAAAGCTAGGAAAAAGTACTCCTTTTGGGTTGATTTGTACCTTGTGACACTGGGGCATATAACTTTATCTGCACAGCTTCACTGCATCGCTTAAAGAGAGGCACTTTGTTGATGCAGATAGTCATAACTCTGAACAGTTCCCATTACTCCCATATCTCCGTAACAGAGAAAGATTAAAAATTCTTTTTGTTTTCATTTGGATCTTATTTGCCACAATGTTGAGTTGATTTGCTGAAGAACCTGCAAGGGCAAATGGAAAAAGAGAGCTTTGACCATTTAAAGTCAGTAATATCAAGAGGATTCAACTTTAAAGGGTGTCTCTAGCAACTTGCAGAGTTGTGCTCTTGTCTGTTTTGACAGAGATGTAAATAGCAGATTTGGGTGGTGGACAAAAATGTGGCAGGCTTCATGCAAAATGCAGTATCACTTTTTTAAAAGGTACAAATGGGACGGCATTACTGGGAGCTGGTTTTCAGCATACGATGTCATGAACATTGTCTCCAGCAGTCAAGCTGCTTCTAGACGTTCTTAAACTGTGGCAAGCCACCAGGAGCAGAGGAGAGCATCTGTGAGTTTGTGCCAAGTCTGTGGAGCTGCGCATATAGATCAGACTACTGACATGATTGATACTTTAAAAACAGCAGCTTTTTGGGGGGGTGGTGGATGTGTTCTTTCACCCTGCAGCAGGTTGCTGCAGCAGGGCATCGAGTGGTTGCACTAGAACAACTGAGAGGATAATGAAATGCAGTGGGGAGGGCAAAAGCTTCTTAAACCAGATTTCCTGCAAGAGAAAACCTTAATGAAACTATGTTCCAAGTGCTCTGTCAATCTGCTTGTTTTTTTAGGATATGTAATTTAGGTCCCCTTTGTTGCGGTGTAAATGGCAAATGAGCTGTCGTGTTCTTGCACCCAGAGCTGTAGGCCTGGATCCAGACTGCATTGTGCTGAACTAAGTACGGTAATAAAGAACATGCAGAGAGCTGACAAAATAAGGATGAGACAGGAGACAGGAAACATACACAGGCAAAGGAGAGTACACAGGAAAAGACGAGAGCCCTAGCCAGTGGGAGAGGCAGTTGTCCTCATCATACTAGGAAAATGACTGTGTCAGGTTTGTCTACAGTGCTGAGCATCTCACATTTTGCTCTAATTAATTTCTTTTTCTCTTCTTGGGAGCAGATGAATTCAAGTTAAAGGTGTTTTCATTGTCATTGGCTGAATCCTGTAGAAATTAGTTGTGGTTTCAGGAACACACATCAGAAAATTCCAAGAGAAGACCATTTTCAATCAGCTTTGCAAATTCTCTGTAGAGCCATGTTCTCTCCCAGCTCGACGTGACTGACCTTTTTGGAAGCTTCTAGGTTTCTGGCACTGCACTTCAAAGATTGGCTGCTGGTGGGGATTACACTATGGCAGTGGGATCTGCCAGTTGTTCATTCCCACTGCTACCTCCACTGTTCCCATTCTAAGAGAATTTTGGCGAGGTGACTAAAGTGCAAACTCTTTGCTTTTCCTTCCTTGCAGCTTCCCCAAAACAAAGTAATCTGCCTCATAAACATAAGGAGAACTCTGTAAAACTGGCATCCTGTGCATAGATAATATTACAAGTATTTCTATTCCTAGAAAAAGCTAAAAGCTGGAAGGGGGAGGAGGAGAAGGAGTGGGAAGGGAGGAGAGAATGTTTTGGTTTTAATGTCTCCATTTTTTCCTTTGAAATGGGAAAAAGTATCTTCTAGAAATTTATCTATTTCTTATTTTTGGATTCAGTCTTGTGTTTCAGATTCCTGTAAAGTTTTCCGGAGTTTGAAATGGTAAGCACATGTTCTGTGAACACAGCCAAGCTGTGATAAGGAATTTGTCTGTCTGCATCTCCAAGTTCCATTTTGTTTCTACAGCCTTTATGATTGAAAATGCACATTTCTCATGGGCACTCACAGAACTGAGACAGCATGATTTGCAAGCTTGCTAAATGGATTTCTTCCAAGCAAGTCACTGGGGTATGTCATCAAAGCTTAACAGCATCAAATAGAATTCCATCCAGGAAAAGTATTAAAGTATTAAAAACCCACCTCTATTTTATATATATAGTGGTTATTGAATTTCAGGATTGTAGTGTGGAAACTGAAAACCTGGCGCTTTTTTTTGGTTTGACTGAAATCCTGGTGAAGCTTGCAGATATTTTACATTAGGAGAGCACTAGCATGAGGGTATTTGTTCATGGATTGGAATTGCAGTATAGGAAAGTGCAAAACTGAAATGTCAGAACTATTTATGTTTGCAGAGCATTTTTTTCTGCTTTTGATAAGTAAAATGTGGCAGTTTGGCAGCGAGGTACTCAAAATTTAGGTAAGTTTGGGGTTTTTATCTCCTTCTCTCCCCCTCCCTGAATTAAAAAGATGCTGTATGGTGAGGGTGGTAGCAATAGAGATCTACAGGGATCTGCAGGGACAACATGCAATTCCTGGCACAGGCTGAGCTCCCTTTCCCTAGGCCAGCACAGGCTCCTGGGACAGAACTCCAGCTGCAAGCTGGTAGGTAGGTAATTTGTCTGATGAAAGTATCACCCTTTCCCTGTTCCACTGAGTTATCTCTGTTTTCAGTATAGGAAGTGGAAAATTTCATGTGCATGCTTAATCTTCTCTGAATTGTGGGAAATTGGATAAAGTGAGGTTTTTGTTATTCCTGTTCACCTTCATAGCTCAGAGATGGAAGTTGTCAAAATTAGCTGCTAAAAACATGTGCTGACCTTCCAAGGTGCTTTACAAATCACTACAGGATAACATTTCTGTCCTGACTGCGTAAAGATGTCTGTGCCAGCTTCCTCCCTTCGAATTAAGTTCTCAGATGTTTAAAATTACACATGTGCAAAAGTTTGCTGGATCTCAGTCTGAAATGTAGCCATTTTAGAGCTGGAACCCTGCAGCTGTTTGACAGCTCAGTATTAACACTCAACACAAGAGTTTAAGACAGAAATGCAAGAGGATTGCATCTTATGGAATTGAAACGATGCGAGTTCATTCTTTCTATAGGTGTCCAGCACTGTTTTGTGTGTGGGACTGAAAGCTGTTGTTTAAGCATTGATATTTGTACAGGTTGGCAGGTGTGTTCCTATAGAGCTCTTTCATTTTTTAATCCCCTTTTGCTGCACTCCTGATTTAGATACATGTCTTTCATAAGTTGTCTCTAAAATATTCTTTATTATTATTATTATTATGTGTGGATGCTTCCCCCAACCTTCCAGGACATGGATGTCATAATGTTTCTTTGGTCCTGCAAATGTGGCCAGATCATGTATCCAAATCTTGATGCTGTGGCATTCTTCAGCCAGATAAGGGACCTGCAACAAACTTTTTCCACAAATCTCAAAAGAAACCCCAACATCTTAATCTCACAACAGCTGAGCAGAGGCTATAATACTGCCCTGGGCCCTGCTCGTGAGATGGCAATAATACAGACCCACAATCCTCTCCCCATGTCTAGAGCTTTTGTTGTATTTTGGGTAGAAGGACCAAGCTGCTTTTGCCTTTTGCTCTCATTCTCTGCCTTGAGAGGTAAGTACAGAAAGTACAGAAAGTAGACTCTTCAGGGTTATTCCTTATACATTGAGATGTATTTAGAAGCTAAGAGAAAAATCGATTCAGAATTGGAATCAGAAGCCTGTGAGGTGCCTTGTTCATCGAGGAGGTCATTCCTCAGTATTTCCCGTGCAAGAAACAGCTGTTTTGGGAAAAGGTGCTTTTTCATCCATCTGCCGAGCTTAACTTAGGGCAGAGAAGCATTGTCATTCTGGTCAGACTTCATACCAAAGGCCCGCTGGTCTTTCAGGCTGATGAGTTCTGCACTGAGTTAGTTGAAGGAGTATGTGAAGCTGCTGAAATTCCTTTAACTAAAAGCTAGGGGTTCTTGCCCATGTACTTGCCATTGAAAGTCTAGGGCAGGTCTCAGAAAAATAGCCGGAAAAAAGAGAGATGCAAAAACCAGCCCGTTGGAGAGTTGAGTGGGTGCTGAGCAAAGAATTTTACTAAAACTCAATAAACTAAAAGCAACTGGAAAGTAGCAATGCTGCAACTTTGCTGATGACCTGCCAATGAGCTGGAAGCCTGGGCAGCTGCTGGGATGAAGGTCCAGGAAGAAGGCAGTGACCATGGCCAGCACCAGGCAGGGCACTTCAGCAGTGGCTGGCTGCAGGCAAGGAAGGCAGCAGCTCTGACTTTTTAAGCCCTCTCTTGGCTTTGTCTTTTCCTGGCAGGAGTTCCCAGCCCTGCAAATCAGGGCTGCTAACATTTCATTTTGCCTTGGACTGGCTGCACACAGAGCTCCCTTTCAGGGACATAGTGGGGTCATTCCTTGCTCTGCCATTGCAATGCACCTATTTCTTACGATCATCTGAAAAATTCTCCCCTGGTTGGTGCCTGTTTCTTAATATATGTACAGTTATACTTACCTTGCTGCCTGTTATCACCTGCACAGCCAACTGTTTGTTCACCATCTAAAACTCTTGCCACTGAAATGATGACTTAGAGCTTATTTTTAATAGGTTCTGGGCAATGCTTCATGTGGTGATTGGACACTTTGCTTGGTGAGTGACATCCTGTCATTTTTCCTCCCCTTCTTTTTATTCTGACGGTCATGGAAATTGTGCTCTTCCTGCGTGATGTGCCCTTGGAGAAGGGCATTCAGCATCCTGTACCTGTCACACAAATAACATCTTCCCTTTCTGTGCTGCGGAGTCGCACCTTCTTCCCTGCTGCATTTCCTTAATCAGCACCTATGGCAAAGCAGCAGCCACTGAGCCACAGATCAGATGTGGTACTTGCTGTGAAACCCAGCATCTGCCTAAATAGCACTTGTATCTGTTAATGCTGATTGTTTAATGCAGCTTTCTAGGTAGTATAGTGCCAGGTGCTGTTGAGTAAGGGATTCCTCTGGCCCATAAGCATTGCAGCTCACAACTGAGGAGGATTTCCCGTTGTGTGCTCAGGATGCAATGCTGTTGCCTCTTTCAATTCCAGACTTTAAACACTGATTTTGTTTTGCTTTGCTTTGTTTCCCCAGGTCAATTAGCTAAAGCCATCTTTGCAATTAAAAGCAGTCACATTCTTGTCTCCTCTAATTTTGATAAGGATGTTTTTCAGGGCAGGGAATGACAGTGGTTTTGTTTAGGTTGTTACAGACCTTTATAGGGACAATAGTGGCTGGTTTCTGCAAGTCCTGCTAAAGCCAGGAGGGTGCAGAGTGATGAGATAGGGACCACATTACAAAGAGGGATCCTCATGGAAAACAAAGAGCAGAAGTGAAAGTCAGAAGGTGACAGATCCCTTTTTCATCCTTGCAGCAACTGTTTTGCATCTGCTTGTTGTACTGTTTGACAGGTAAGGATTCGTTAGGGAGGAACTCTTTTATCTCTGCACTGGGCCGGTAAAATAACAGCAAAGGACTGTTCATCCCTGCCTACCTGGACTATTTTTGTTATCTTAATTGTTTCATTCTCACAACCCACACTCAGCCTTTTCATAAGATTGGATCCTTGATCTTCAACCCAAGATCTTGAGGAAATCTCAAATTGTCTCCCTGCAATTTCTCAGCCTCTCTCATCTATGAGAACAAACCCTATCTCTCCCCACCTGATGTACTCTAAATTTCCACAGGGATTATCTAAACAAAGCCCATGTGATCCATTTCTCTCAACCCCTCTACAAATGGGAAAGCATATATCATGGGTCCCTACAAATAAACACAACTGGCAAGATGTGATTTTTCTCTGTCTGAAGTAACACCAGTTCTTTAATCTGCTGCCTCCTGGAAGCATGTCTGTTCAGAGAAAGTACAACCATTACAATGTATACACAATGTTCTTTTGCCACTTCTCCTTGCAGGCTATAATGGGAACCCTACACCAGAAACATTGAAAGAAATGGAGCCAAGTGAATACCTCTTTTACTGTGTTTGCTTCTCCAACTTGGCTTTGAAACCAGAAAGCATTCCTGCTTGTAAGGAAAGGAACGACCAGCTCAAAAAGGGAAAGTCCTGACCGTGAAATCCTACTGCAGCTTAATTTTCAGACTTGTGACTTTCATTCAAGCATGGTGTTATAGGTGGGTGCTTTATGGGACATCATTAGTTCTGAAAACAGCCTTTGTAAACTGAAGAAAGGGTAAGTTTTTGCTGCAACAAAAACAACTCGGAGCTGAACACTTTAAAATACTGCGAAAACTAGAGATGTTTTTACAGTTAAACTTCGTCTGGAGTTCATTTGAAATAATCGTGTTTACATGGAGGTGAATTAGTGCGCTGAGCTCTGCCAATGCCTCACTGTAGTTAAAAGTACACAGCCAAGAGTTATAACCCTGCTAATTCAGCCCCTGAGTGCTGCACTCCCAGGTATGTGCAAGAACCAAGAGGCAGAAAGGCCAGTCTGGGGGAAGGGAAGTGGTGGGAAGCCAAAATCACTTTAATCAGTGATGAGCCTTGTAGGAATATTTCAGGGGGAATAAGTGCTGGGTCCATGCTTTGCCTTTCGTTACAAAACAACTGTTTCTGTGTATGTGAATGGTAAGCCTACACAGGTCCTGTTGCTGTGTCTCTGATGAGGGTAGGATTCAGTTTGCTGGGCAATGAAGATTTTCACATCTCTGCTAGGCCTCTGCACCTCCTTATGGCTTTTGGAATAGGCTCACTGAAATGCGAGTCATCTCTGCTCTTGGAGACACCTCCTTTTGGGTAAGGCTAGTCTTTCCCTTCAGCATCCCTGGATGGCAGAGATCAGGGGGTAGTAGAGATGAACCCACTCCAAGGGTCATTTTCTGATAGTACCATTGGCCTGAGAGACCTCATCTTCTTTGAGGAGTGTTGGCTGCTAAATGTGTATTTGGAGTTAGCAGTGACCTGGATGGGTCCCTTCAAATGCTGTTTCCCTCCTGCCCTTCAGTTCAGCTACTCCTATTTTAAGGCTGTCTGCATGAGAGTAAAATGTACTCATGAAAAGAGTTTCACGTCTGATATGCATGTATAGTACCTGGGAATGTCTCTAGCACATCTGTGCTGTGTGGTCCTTCCAGGAGCCTGAGAAAGCATTTCTCTCGCTAAAATTTTGAGTGGCAGGATTAATTCCCGGCTAAGGTCTGTGAGCAATTGCAGAGAGCAAAGCTTTTTGGTTTTGCTTTGATGGTCAAAAATGCAATTGCCTTGAGTGTTGGCTGATATGAGAAGGAGCTTTATTTCAGGCAGCTTCTGCTGTTTTCAGTTAATTGAATAGGGATGCTGGGGAGGGACGCTTCATTAGGGACTGTAGTGACAGGAAAGGGGTAAAGGGCTCAAACTTAAGCAGGGGAAGTTTAAATTGGATATAAGGGAGAAATTCTTCCCTGTTAGGGTGGTGAGGCACTGGAATGGCTTGCCCAGGGAGGTTGTGAATGCTCCATCCCTGGCAGTGTTCAAGGCCAGGTTAGACGAGGCCTTGGGTGGCATGGTTTAGAGTGAGGTGTCCCTGCCCATGGCAGGGGGGTTGGAACTGAATGATTTTAAGGTCCTTTCCAACCCCAACTATTCTATGATTCTATGATTCTGTGGTTGCTGAAAGCCCTCTCCTGACCCTCAGCTCGTCTCCTATCTCCGTCTGCTGCTATTGAGCTGTTACTGGAGGTGTTGTTCTTTCCTGGGCTCTCAGCCTGCTCCTGGAGATGCCGTTCCTGCTCAGACTGGTCCTGGCAGACTGGACCTGTCCTTGCCAGGCTGTGTGGCAGCAGGGACACTTGGCCTGGCAGCTGCTCCATGCTGGAAACTTGGTTGTTGCCATCTTCCTTGTTACTGCACCCTGTGCTGGCCAGGAAGTGTCAGCCATGGGGCTGCCAGCATGGGCTTTGCTCAACCACCTGGATCACTGTGTGTACCCCAAAGAGAAAGGGAGATACAGGGAAAAAGGGAGATGACAAGAAGCAGGGTTACAAATCATACCGAGGAAGGTGCAAAGCTGATGGGGGCAAGTAGGGGTTGTGTGTTGGCAGCAGATGGGCTCTGTTCTGGGTACTCACCTGTTTTGGTCTGGATCTGTATGATCATGAGATGAATTCTCCAAGTGGAACCAGGTGGGAGGAATCTCAGTGAGATCAAAGGGAGGTAATTTTATTACAGCAGCCTGCAATTCCCCCTTTTTTTTTTGTGGGTATTATTGCTGCTTAATGTAGGGGATTAAATTCTTAGCTGATATAATTCTGCATGTAGCTCCATTGACTTTTATGGTACTACAGCCGTTTACTGCTGTAAATGGGTCCGCATTAGCACTCTGCATGGATGGTTCCCAAGCTGTTGTCTGTAGATGACTGGTGTCACAGCCATGGGTATGTGGCCCTCAGCTGGGTGTTTGCAATCTTCTCCAAAGCATCTTCCATTAAAGACTTAGTAATTAGATTGCCTTGTATTCCACAATAAATTTTGCATGTTGACAGCAATCTTTGGTCTAAAAGCTACGGATGCCACTGCTTTAAACTCTCATCACTAATTCATTGCTTTTAATTTGTGTAAATTAAGATTCTCATTACTTTTTTTTTTTTATTGTCACTTACTGGGCTGGGGAAACTCTTTGCCAGCAGCTTTGCCCAGATGCTTGTTTCTCTAGATAAATAATCTTGGGACCAGCAGCCAAACCAGGACATGCTGCCATTTTAATGAACTGTAGATTTAGAGCATCGTAGCATACCTGGAAAAAGAATAAATCGTAGGTTACTTCTGATTTCTTTCTTCATTTATTTCGGAAGTGAACAAGGAGCCAACCATTAGGTTTCTTTCAACAGTGACAGGCTAATTGTTTCAGAATGGGGCTGGGTAATACGTGGAGTGCTGCTATGTGGGATCAGTTGGAACATCTGTTCCTGAAGAACGCTGTGTAGCGACGTCACTTCTGAACAGAGATAAGCCGGTTCAAACAGGATGTGAAGGAACCTTGCAAAGCTGAGAAAATTACTGTCATGACAGCTGTAAACCCAAAAACCTCTTGGAAATGCAGCCTGGGAGCACTGCTTTTAAACAGAAGCAGAGAAAATCTGGGTTTCTAGGCAGGGCACTGCGTTGCAGGTAAGCATGGTCCTCTTGCAAAGCCTTTACTGGTGTTAAAAGGTTCCTTTCCAGCAAAAGCATTTCATAACCTGCGAGTTGGTTTAGGCAGCCAGTTCTCACAAGAGGTAATTAGCTGGAAATTCAGGTTGTTTTCAGCAAATGTGAGACAGTTGTCTCAGGCTTGATTTTTTCTGCACGGTGGGTATCTGCTGATGGCCACCACCAGAAACACAACACAAAATTAGATGGATACAGGATAGCTGTTATGCTTCCTCTGTAATTTTTACAGCTATTTCTGTATTTTGCTATATATCTATGCTAGGGAAAAGGTTGTTCTGCTGGTTTTTGTTTGGTTTGGCTGGGTTTTTTTCAAAAGGTGTTTGATGCAGTGGGAATTTTCAGTTGTGATATTTAACTTTTGGATGGCGATGAAACATCTGAAGAAAAGAGTGCTCAGAAATTGGATACTTAAGGGGTACAAAGCTGAACTCTTACAGCAAGTGATAAATAAGTGATAAAGTGATAAAAAGAGTAAACATAATGCATACATTTCTGACATAGCCTAAGTACTTGATCGAATGCTAGTTTTCTGTGACTTTGTCCCTGGGAGTATTTGAATTGTTTGAGCTGCTGCTGCTGCTAGCAAAAATGATGCAGTGTCCACACAAAATGGAAAATATTAATGTGCAAAGGTTTTGAGCAATTTGAAAGAAGCTCTGAAAGGAGCAGGGCCTCGACAAGCTTAGGAGCGTGAAAGTATTTTGTATTACTTCGCCCTAGCCTCAATTTCACAAGATATTTAAAACACATGCCTCCATTTAAACATATGAGTATTTGTACTGGCTTCAGTGAAACCCTTCTCTTGGGTAAATTTAGGCATAGGCTCAGATGTCTCACTGAATTAGAAACGTAAAAACTCCACGTACTTCCTCCTCACAGCCCAAGTAGTGACAACTCTGAGTAAATCCCAGTAGAGTACGTAAAGCAGATGAGTGCAGAAAACACTGATAAATCCTCTACCAGTCCTTAAATCTTGCTGGTCTTTAATCTGATAACTCTTCCTCCCTCAGACACTGATGGGTATAGTATTTCAGCTCTCAGACCGCATGCTGGTATGCATAGATGTATTACGTGCTGTGTCTCAGGGCAGCAAGCATACACAGAAATTAGGAATTTGGGTTGTTCAGTTAGACAGCTTTTAAGCTGTCTTTCATTAAGTCTATTATTTAACAGAGGGCTTTCTCACTCACAGCCAGGAAACTCTTCTTCAGAGGTACTGTTGCTGCAAAGCCAGTTTACACATGGATTCCTGATGCTTGCAGTGGAAAGGAGTTAAAATAATTTCTCCTGCTGCTCTGTCCTTTGCTGCTGTCCCAGCTGAGGGATTTGTTCCAGATGGTGGTGGCAGTGGGTGGGAGCAGTCTGTGCTGGGGGACGAGGACAGATGTATGCTCCATTCCCTGTGCACCCCTTGCGGGTGGTGACCGGAAGATGAACATGCCAGAGCTCCATCACTGACTGCTCCAGATGAGCTCAAAAAGACCTCCTGCACCCATCTCTGCTGGCATTGTCTGGTCCTTCCCTGCATCTTCAGGCATCAGGAGGTAATGGGGAATGACTGAAAATCCCTGGGTTTGTGCTTTGCCAGGGGATGGAGCAAGCCATTCTATTTCCTACCCAGGGCACCCATGGCTCCCCTGTTCCTCCCCAGACTGCCTGGGTCTGTGTTGCTGCATGTCACCCTGCACAGCAGGGCTGGCAGCCAGCCTGGCTCTGAGCCCCAGTGGGAATATTCTTCTCAAATTGAAAGCAACTTTTTAAAATAGTGTTGTAAGTTTCAGAGCTCCTAATCAAAGATTTTGGAGATGTGATGGGTCAGGGTGGTGGAGCAGCTCCCAGCATCGCATCAAGAGGTACCCTGGCTCCAGGAGCTGATGGCTATCTGGGAATGACGCCAGCTCTTGGCTGGCGTGTGGCCTAGAGTTTCTGAAAGAAAGAGGGGCTTGAAAGTTAAAGCTGTTCTTTTGATTTCAGCTGAGAAAGGCCAAGGACTGGGAGGCAGCTGCTGACACTTGCAGCCTGGCAGAGCCAGCACAGGAAAGGTGAGGCAGCCACAAGGCCCTGCTCCTTTCCCTGCTGCAGATGAGAGGGCAATTGGCTGTGAAAACAGTCGGGGGGATGATCAGGAGAGCTTGGAACAGAGCAGGTCCCCAGGTGTGAAAACTTCCCTGCTGGTCAGAAAATCAGGGACCTCCTGCAGACTGTGCTTTATTGAGGGCTGATGTCAGCACGGTGTTGCTATTGCCTGCCAGCTTGGATACCTGTGGAGTGATAAATACTGGCTCTCCCAAGGCTATGTTTAGATGACCAGCTCAGTCTGTTTTGCTGCTGCTCACTGCTGCCTCTGCCCTCCCGTGCTGGTGCTCCTGTGTCACTTTGCCCAGCGCTGGGGTGCTCAGACCAGTCCATGCCTTCCTTCATGTTGGCCAGGGTTTTGTGCTCCTGCATCCCCTCAGGTAGGATTGGGCTGCTCTGTCCTCCACAGACTGGGGCTGTAGTTATCTGGTGCAGCATAGCCTTCTTTAAATTTCAAATATCCCTTTTCTTAAGGGTGATGGGCATATGGGCAGCAGCATCAGGAGGAGTTTCAAAGCCTATTCTTCAGCAAGGTGCATTGAAGTCACCAGCATTGTTTGCTCTTACTGATGAAGACTGTGAGCAGTGCCAAAATGTCTATATGAATTAAACTAATTTAATCAAGCTGGGATTGATGCTTCCACTGAGAAGAGCACTGAGGTCTCTGAACACCTTCATATCCTTTGCAGGATGTGAACAAACAGTTTGCACTATTTTTTCTTTCTAACTCTTCAGTTTGCTCTTGGCAAATGCAGGCCAGCAAGAAAGAGGGAAGCTGCTGGTTGCATGACTGGAGGTGACAGCGCAATGCCTCCATCTGTTCTAAATGAAGTCTTCTGAAGCCAGCCTCGAGTGGAAGTCAAGGTACAGCAGACCCTTTGCAGGAGGGTCGGTGGGTGCTGCATGACTGTGGAACAGGCACGGTGGTGTTCTTGGGCACGTGAAGGCAAGAATGATAGAGGTGACCTGCCTGTTTTGGCACTTCCCCCGGCTCAGCTGCCCAGAGTTCATCAGGAGATCACCAGGGAAGCTATCACCATCCTCACCTGTTTATTTCTGTTTCATGCTTTAAAGAAAAGCCTTTTTCCCCACAGTGCAGCTGTAAAAAGTTGTTTAACAGCAGCCTCTTTATAACTTTCTATGCAGACACATTCTAATTAAAAACCAAAACTAATCAGAAATTGCCTTCCAAGGGACCTACCCAAAGTGGGGATTGAGGGCATTTGCCGTACAGCAGCCAAAACTTTTACAAATGTTTGGTTTAGTGTGCAGCAATTTCAGCACATGGGAATGGGCTATTCCAGCTCATGGGCATTGGCTATTCCCGCACCAAGGAGCCCTCCCTGAACAGTGTTTTGCTAAGTACAAAAAGTCTTCAACAAGTACAAAAATCCCATTTAGCTCAAGGACTCAGTAGATTGTCATGCTGGGAAAGTAAAGAATCAGTGGGGAAAGTTGCTCCTTGGTGCTCCAGTCAAATGTTGGTGTTTTGGAGGCTCAGCTGTTCTGTAGGATTCATCCCATGTACTCAGTCCCCATGCTGGCGGTTCCTAAAGATGTTAGGACACTTGCTCCTTGGTGCCCTTCCAGGTCTCATAGATCGCAAACCAAGCAAGAAACAGGTTATTACCTAGAAATAACTGAAAAAAAAAAAAAATGTAAGGTTGGGATAAGAAATTCCATGTATTAGGATGAGATTGTTTGTGTTTGTTTGTTTCTGGCATTGCAGGTCTAGGGGCCAGTGTGTTTCCAGTGTTTTTCACCCCACAGTCAAGAAAGCCAAAGACTTGCTTGGTTTTCTTAACGGGAGCTGGTGTGATTGATCCAACACTGGCATGCAGTGCTTTAGAGCTGTGCTAAATACAGTGACTAAGTACCATGACATTTTTGATGGCACCAAGTGACTCAGGATGTTCTTTGTGTCCAGCAGCTAGTGGGACACAGCGACAATATGGTCCTGGGTCAGGACACTTATCTAAGGGCATGATGGCACCTAAGCCACTTAGTTTTGAAGGGTTTTGTGGATATCCTGAGCCATTTACTCCAAAACTTTCCCAGCTTTTAACATTTTAAAATACTGGGGTTTAGCATGGTGCAGTGTTTCTCTTAAACTTTTTCTTAGCTTAATCCACCCATCTATACCCATGGCAGAATTTCCCCATTCCCAGGACTGAGATGCTGAGTTCCACTTTTGCTACTATTCATAAAGTAATGTCAAAACCCTGGTACTGCATGCTGGGCCTCTTCCCAAATCCTGCCTGTTCATAAATAGGCTGCCACATTATCTGATGTAAAATGTTTGCACCAAGATCCTGTGTCGGGGTGAGTGGGGTTTGCAAATGCTGGGATTGCAGTGCTGCAGCAGAGATCCTGCTTCCAGCAAGCAGGAAAGGCTTCTAAGGCAGCAGAGAAATTAAACCTTAAGCCTGACTTTAGAAATGCCTTCCAATTCAGGGCAAGGGGGAGGGAGAAGTTTGAGATGGGGGATGATGTGGGACCCACATCCCACTGTGGATACCCACATTTTAGGGTGCCACCTGCATATAGATTACCATATAAATGCATAAATATGTATATGTGTATGTGTGTTATATACAGCAACCAGTCTGCCCACAGGCAGCTGTTGACATGGGCAGTCCATGTCTCCCCTGGGAGGGAAAGATGAGCCAGACTGCTGAGAAAAGAGAGAAAGATGCTGAAGGCAACTATGAAAATTAAAGGGAAAAAAAAAAACACTGATCTGCAGCTGGAGATGTTGGGGCACACACTTTTTTCCCAGTTTCTTTTTGTCCTGTTTCCCTACTTGCTTGTCTGCCTGGCCAAGCTCTTGCCCATTCTTGCTGCCGACTTGCTTTCCTGCAGTTCTCCAGTGCCTGAGTACCTCCCGCGAAGCCTCAGTCTGGCTGCAGAGGGAGAGTGATGAGTTTGATGGTGCTGCTGGCAGCCCACGGAGCAGCACCACTGGTGAGGGACCTGGCCATGGAAGAACACAGTTGCAGACTTTTCTTGAGCCCCAAAACCCTCCCTCTCCTGCTTCCCACAACTGTTCACATAAATCTCACCTCCTGCTCACAGAGAGTGTCTGTCTTGTCTCACTGCCCCCTCCTCTGCTCCTCCACTGACCTGCAAAGGGAGACAATAATCAGCCGAGCTGCAGCTCTCCATTTTGGGATGCAATATCAGACAGTAAAATTTGAGGCAATTGACTTAAATAAGCCTGGAGAGCTGCAATGATGGAGCAGAAGTTGCCTTCACTAACTATAATAAAGCTGTAAGCATCTGTAACCCCCTTGCCGTGCCCCCAGCAGGGACTGCCTTTGGCAAGGGGTCCCAGCAGAGATGCTAGGTACTGGGCAGCACCCACTGGGCAGGCTTGGGGCCATGGAGAAAGACTCTGAAGCTCTTTGAAACTGGACCCTGCTTCCTGCGCAGGTTAGAAACCAGTGGTTAGGTATTTTTTTTCTCAGGGGCTATTCTCAGGGGCTATTTCCCTGCCTTGCCTTTCTGTGTGACACTGCATCACCTGCACTCCACAGCAGGACAAGGAGGGGTACTGATGAACGCGAGGGCTTGCAGCCGGCAGGGGTCTATGCTCTTGAAATGGAGCAGGGAGAGGTATCACCCCCAGCCCAGGTGGTCAGCTCAGAGCTGCCTCACTATGGGCTTAAACTAACTCTTTTATTCAAAACTTCTGGTTTCTTCACAGGAGAAGCATTTTTGCTTTCTTTAAAGAAAGGTAATAGCTGTAAACTGTTTTTTAACACCCCCTCCCAGAAAAAAAAAAATCTAGAGAAATCTCATTTTGCAAACAAAATTGTGGGGAAATGATGTGTCTAAGCAATAGACACGTGTTTTTAATGCTCTGAGGGTTCATAACAACAAGGACCTTATGTGTTCTGATCTGTTTATAAGGAGAAGTCCTGTCCATGTTGTATGTGGCTGCCTTGAGGTTGCACTAGCAATTAGGGCCAGAGCCTAGAGAAAAACCTTCCCTCTTTTTAATCCTCATACATATTCTGAAGAAGGCAGCATTTCTGCTGCTGAGTTTATTTTCAAATCAGGACCAGCCTGGGAGCTACAGTAGGGATCCCACCCTGCTGTAGAATTGTTCATTTTCTTTCATAACTATTTATTATCTTCCCTTTCTTTAGGGCACTTTCTCCCCTGTGCTATTGGCTCAGCATCATCAGGCCTGTCCGTAAGACCAACACCAGATTTTGCTTCTGGTCACTGAAATTTAATCTCGGGCTCAGACGGGGCATTAACAACCACCTGTGCACGGGGGACACATGCATTCCTTTTATTGCGGTGCAGAGGGAAATGCCTCGTGTGCTGCAGGGTTACATGGTTCACCCAGCAGATCTATTATTAAAGATACTCCTGCCACCAAGCTCATTAAGAAACATGTTCCTCAGCTCCTTCTCGCTCAGCCCTGCCTCTTTTAAAATGGAACCTTTTAATTTGAATGAATCTTTAATTTGATTCTGTCGCCTTTCATGCTCTCCTATAAAGTGCTATTCCCCAGGTTCCTTAGGATGAGGAGTTATTTGATCAGGTATGAAGGCAGATGTGTAGCTGTGGAATTGATCTAATTTTGTTGATGTGGCTGCAGGATTTTATTGCCTGCTTGTAGCAGGGATGTGTCATAAAGAGCGAGAGAGTGGGAAGTCCTGGGGTTTCTCAGTCTGTACTGCTCATCTCCAATGGATTTAGCAGATGGGGCAGTGAAGGGAAGGGCTCACTACTGGGTCGGCTCCCTTGTTTTCTCAGAGGATGGTTCATTTTCAGCTTGCATTTGAGCTAGACATCTCCAAACAGCAGGATGCTGGGAGGAAGGGGAAACAGGGTGAGAGTGTTTAGCAATAAAAATTAATCCATGGGGGCTTTTTGGAGGGGAGTTAATACCTACTTTTAGGTCCTGATCCTATTTATGTGAAGTAAACAGTCACAGGCTTGAGCCTTTTATCTCTGGAGAAATGAACTGAGTTGAGGAGCAGAGCCAAGCTAGAGTATGGTGAGAGGCTCTGTATTTGGGGGCTTTTGGTTTTGGCTACAGGTTTGATATCCAGCTGGTGAGAGTCCTGGGTAATCTGCATGGCTGTGATGCTGCTGCAATTAAACTCACATGGCTGCAAGCCTGATCCAGGTAAAGCATGTCTGATCCAGGCAACCCATCAGCAGGGCCTGATATCCTGGGGTGTGGTGTGATAGGGACAAAATCCCCTTCCTGCCCAGACCACAGCACCTTCCTGCAAGCTCCTTCTTGTCTGACAGAAGAGATGGAGAAGGTGGTTACAGCTGATAAATGGGAAATCCTGAGTGTTTTCTTCCTTCCCCTTGCCCAGCTCTCCTAGATCTCTCTTAACCACATGTTCCTCAAACTGATGTACAGAAAAGTATATTCCCTACTTCCCATCACCTCTGGACAAATGGCATGGCCTTGCTCTGCTCCCTGAAGATGGCAGTGGATGCACTCCTGATTTACACCACTGTAGGTGGGATCTGGGCCCCCACCATGCTTATCCCAAGCACTTTCACACCAAAACAACTAAAGTCACCTCAGCTCCAGGGTCCCACCCGGGGGTGAGCTGATACATCTGCAGCACGACCAGCCTGCTCCAGGCCCCAAAATACCAAAGGCTTTCCTTAAACTCTCTTTCCCCAGGGACCCCACCTGGGTGTGTGTCCCTTGGGCAGGGCCAGAAGTGAGGTGCATGTAAACAGTCCCTGAGCCTATGGGCACCGACTTTAATGCTCCACCATGACTTCTCCATCCTTCAGAGCTGCCAGATGCTGCCCTCTCCCCACTTCCTCCCTGCCAGATGGTGCAATGGGTTATGTGGGACAATCCCTTTTTGGGGATCAGCGCAGCCCAATTGCATCAGGTCTCTGTGCCCCAGGACACCGACGCTTTGCCCCACTTTGCTGGCACAGCTGGGGTCTGAGGTTGCTGCAGGACAGCTGTGCCACTGTAGCTCAGTCTGGGAGCTCAGGCTTGTGGCAGAGCTGCCGTCGCTTGGTCCATGTCATTGTTTGTCACTGCTACAAGGTCTGTGCTATGTGAGCCAGCATCTCCCATTATGCAGAAGGGCTCCTGCAGACAACGGCTGTGCTGGGATGTGGGTATGGACTTCATGTTTCTGCCCGTTCAGAGACTAAACCACCCTGAAAACTCCCTTTAACTGGCGTCAGAGCATATTATGGGCAGGATAAACTACCACAACCACCCTCAACCTAATGGAGCTGGGCAAGGAGATGGATTTACCAGTAGGTGGCTGTGACTTTACGCTATAGGAGCACAACCAAAACCAGCCTGTGAGCTCCAGAAAAGCTACCTGGTGCTCTCTGCATCCCTAAGTTCCTCGAGGAGAGCCACAGCCAAGCTGTGGGGCTTTGCATTTGATTCCCCCAGCTCCTCAGGAGCAGCATTGGGGTGCAGACAAGTCCCAGATGCCCAAGCCCCCTGCCTGCCAGGACTAGCAGTGTTTGCACTCCAGCAGGGAGGACACAGTGGGATTGCTCCCAAGGGACACAGACCATGCTGCTTTGGGAAACTTTATCTAGGACTAAGCCCCAGGCCTGGTTTTGTGCATGAATCTTGTGAAACCCATCATCTGCTGAAGATCTTATTTCCCATCTGGGGTAGGTGGACAGCACAGTGGAAAAAAATGCAGCTTTTGTGCTGATGGATCCAAGTCACCATCTGTGTTTAAGAGCTCGGCTACTATAGAGCAAGCGGTGAAATCTGGTTAACCCATGCTTGGGGTCTCTGGAAGCTTTGGCAGCTGAAACATGCATGTGGTTGTGCTGGTCCTGGCTCTGAGGGTGGGAAGACAGAAGTGCTCTTGAGGTGCCATAGATACAGATGAAACTGGACTTTGCAGCTGATTTAGATGAAATCTGACCAGCAACACCATTCCCAGCCTGATTTTATACCTCCTTTCCTCTCTCCCCATACTCTCCCCTTCAAATGTTTTATGGATTATGCAGCTCCTGCCAAAGGATTTGAGTTTGAAACCATACTATATTTTGGCCCGTAAAGAAGTTGAATGAACAATTTAAAACTCTGAGTCATTGAAACTGTCTAGGAGAACCTAATGAATGTTATTTACTGTGCTTCTCAGGTTTTTCTTCTCCTGCTTTCTATACTTTCCTTTTAAAAGCAGCAGCCAAAATTGTCTGGAAAGCATTCCTTGCTAGAGACAAACTGGATCAGTAAGTGGAAATGTCAGTTTTTAAGAATCTCTGCCACTGCTTTGAAGTCACTTCATTTTTCTGTTTGATTGCTCTAATTCTAAAGCTTTATCTCCCTGGCTATCTCTGAAAAAAGGAAATTTTGTGGCTGCACTGAGCATTAAAAAAAAAAAAAAAAAAGAAAAAAAAGCTGCCAAATCCTGATCTTCTGATGATAGTCTCTTCAGAAGGCTGCCTAGGTGGGCTGGCTCCTGGGCTCCTGCTCTGGCTGGGCAGCACTGCTGTGCTGAATGCAGTTACTCCCCATTCCTGTGATTCCAGAGAGGTCTGAATAGGACAAACCCCCCCCCCCCCCCTTTAATTTCTGTTTGTGTTGCCAAGCTTAGCCTTGGAAATGGAAATCTGACTTGAAAAGAAGCTATTTGTGATTAGAAGCTGTGAAAAAAAAATAATCTAATGAGTTGCTGCTTTTAATTCCACATCTGAAAGGCAATCTATTACTGTCTTTTATCACTTCTGTCTCCTGTTAGAGAAGCAATCTCATGCTGGGACTCTTTCAACACCCAGGCAGTTAATATACATTATAATTATTGCCTAATGTATGAAGAGCCTGGTGTGCCTGAGTTCTCCGTTCATTTTCACTCGGCTCCTGGAAGGCCCATGCAGTGCGTACGCAGGGCTGGAGTCAGGATCTCATGCGCTTGATGAAGGCTTTATTTTAAATTATTTATTTTCTGCATCGTGCTATCGCCTCAGAGGCTCTGTTTGTGAACAAATACTCCTGTAGGAAGAGACGATTCCTGCCTCAGGGAGGTTACAGAGAGATGGGGAAAGGAGGGAAAGGAGCAGGGCAAGTCCCAAGAGACCAGCACAGGATGGTGCTGAGGATATCCACCAGCCATGAGCTCAGGTCTGGGTTTATGGTGGACTTCCCAGTGCTGTTAAAAAACAAAAAGTTAAAAAAAATTTAACTGTTTGGAAAACCAGTCCCAAAACTGCTCTTCAATCCAAGCATAAATATTTTTTGTCCTTCATTTATAGATGTATGCTTATTTCCAGTTTTAAAGGAAAAAGTAGAAGCTAAAGGGCTAGTATTTTCAAAGCACTGTGCTCTGCATGGAGACTGTCAAAGCAAAACCTTTCTGCCACACTCGCAGAGGGGTTTAATTTCACCCTTTGTCCCCCAGCTGTGGTCTTGCTACAGAATGGCACTCAGGACTAGTATGGGGTTGCTGCTCAGTGCCCTGACCGATGAGTGACAGCCATTAAACCCCAACCCCTCTGTGACCTGGCACGTGGGTTTTCAGGCAAGCCAGAAGCTCACAGCGGGTTGTGAAAAGCCTTTATTCCTCACCACATGTTGGGGACAGCTTCATGCAATAATGTATGTTTGGTGCAGCGATGAGCACCAGGCAGCATGGCACAGTTTTGTCCCTTGAGCCTTCATCCAAACCTTCTCTCCAGGCTATTTGCAAACTCCTGCTCCTCCTTTTTCCCCATGGCAGCTTCCCTGGGGACCATCCCCACCCAAGGACAACATGAATCCCAGACCTGGTCGATAAACCGCCCTACGAACCACCATTGCTGGGGGACCGAGGTCTGGACTGTTCCTTCCATCCCACAGAGAGCTCAGCTCATCTCTGCCAGGAGCCTATGTTGGTCACAACACCAGGTCCAGCTGGAGCAGCCCAAACCTACAGGGTAACTTATTTGCCCCTTCCTACAATTCTTAGAGTGCAGTTAATTATTTACAAGCCTTGACACTTAGAGCCCCATGGACCCAAGGATAGAAGGGCATTAAAATTCCACTTGGTGCTCACCAGGCCTGACTAATAAAATAATGTCCAACAAGGACATCAATTAGCTGCCGATTCGCTATCGCTTTGCAAGGCTAATGACAGCTGGAGTGAGGAATTTGAAACCCGAGTCATTTCTCCAGCTTGCACCAGGGTGCCTGGGATAAGGGGTTAGTCATGTGTACCAAATGCAGTGTGAGCTCCTCCATTCTTTATATGTGTCAAACAGACAACAAGGGTTTCAATGCCTGCAGTCACTCTATGGTAATTTGTATTATATAAACAGATATAATCTGGTCATTAATACACATAATTCTGAGTGAGCTGACAGTAATGAATCTGAAGTATATTATTCCATTGACTTGCCTCCTTGCTAAATAGCAGTCCATATTAATAAGAACTGATATATTGTAGCTAGCAGCATGCAGGAGCATGCTGGGGTTCACGGTGGATTCAAGGTACATAGCTTTTCTCTTTGCATTTTGTCCTAAAGTTTTCAGGTAGGCCTTATTTATACACTGATGGGGTTTAGACTCTTCTTTCACCAGACCAGGTCTTTTCTGTTTACTGGCTCAGGACTGCTCACGTTGCATCAATCACTGTTTGGCACTCTACGCTCCACATCTCTGGCTCTGCTTCTTGTAAACTGGGTTGGGCTCATCAACTTTTCTGTTCCTTCCCACCTCTCAGGAGAATGCTTTCATTAATAGTTAATAACCGATGGGATATTTTTTTGTAGTGGTGTAACAGGCTTTTTCTGGGAAAGTGGAGGGGTGTGTATGGACAGCATTTAGAGACTTGTCTCACCGTGGTTGCACAAATACAGCAGATCTGTGCCACTTTCTGCAGGTTTGCTTCTTTCTTAAATCACTGGAAGTTGAAGATCCCAAGTAGCACACACCTCTGCATGTATACTATAGATGGGTTGGCTCAGCTGTTGACTGTTGAGCCAAAAAGTGGTCCATGGGATAGGTTTACATGGGCTGATTTCCATGCATCTGCAGTGGAAATGGGGACAGCTCTGTGGGTCAAGAGCAGGATGGCCACCATCACACATCAGTGACATGAAACATCTATCTCCCCATCTTGAAAAGATGCTCTGCCTACTCATGTGGAAAGGTGGTCAGCATGGGCTCAGTCAGTGAGGTGGAGAGCAGAGTAATGCCTTGTCCTGGAAGTGAGCCTGTTCATGTACTCATCGAGCTGCCCTGGGCTCACCCTTCCTCTGGATCTGTCTCCTCAGTAAAAGATTTCAGTGACTAATTCTGCCTTTCCGGCAACTCTGAGGATGTTTTGGGAGCTCTCTGGTGGGCTGCAGCTGTGCCAAGTAGCAGGGAAGAGGCTGAGGATTATTTATATGGAGTTTCTAAACTGGCTTTGCAATAAACAATCTCTGTTAACAAACCCACATGAATTGGGTTTGGAAGAGTCCAGCTGGAAAGGCAAGCACTTGATCCACAGGGAGTCCCAAGCCCAGGAGCTGTGGGGGAGTGTCAGCAAGATCCTGTCCCACCCAATGTCCTGGTCCTTCTCGCTGCTCCAAGGGCAGTGTCCAGCAACAACAGCACAGGATCCTCAGGAGATTTAATCTCCAAGATGCAGGAGGCAAACCCTACTGCTCTTTTCTGAGAACAGGAAAGTTCTGTTTGGTAATGGTACAGTTGGCTTGTCTCTACCAGTGGAGATACGGGAGAGATTTACTGTAAGGCTAACCCCAGTGTTTTAGGTGTTGCATTACCCATTCTTTCCTAACCTACTTTTTGGCCATGCCTCTGCACAGAAACTCCCAGCATTGCTTGTGTCAACAAAGCAGCAATGGGAAACTTCAAGGTAAAAGGCCAGCACAGAGAGTTCTGCCTAGCTCCAGGTTGTACAAACCTGTTTATTAAAGAATATCTAGCCTCTGTTTAACAGCCATCCTGGTTACCACTGGAGTGAAGTGTCATCAGCCCCATATGATGTAACCTTACCATCTGGCTGTTTTCAAAGGATACACACCAAAAATGTTGCTTTTACATCGCAGCCTTTTTTGCAGGGTTATTGCCCCCCACATGGAAAACACGAAGTTTCTCTGTCCTTAAAAAAAAATAAAATGCTGGAAATTGCTCTCTTGGCTGCCTCCTGCCCTTTTGTTTCCCATATGGATGATCTACAGATCCTCCCTTCAGATTTGTATTCACTGCCTTCAGCTTCCCTGATCTCCATGTTTCATAAAGCATATTTGTACTCTTCTCTTGGTGAAGAAGGGTTTGTTGTTTCACCACTGTAATTGCCTCCTGGTTGTCAGATTGTGGCTTTTGGTCAGTATAGAGAAATGTTCTTCAGTATTCCCCAATTATAATTTTTGGGTTGTGGGTTTGTTTTGTTGTTGTGGTGGGGGATTTTTCTGTTTGTTTTTTTTTTTTTTTTTTTTGGGCAGGGGGGAAGGCTTTTTTTTTTTGTTTGGGTTTTCTTTTTTTTTCCGTTTAAATTCTTGCTCTGAACTGACATGGCAGGATCTAAAGGTCCTTTCCAACCCTAACCATTCTATGATTCTATGATTCTATTAGTGTTTTCAGGTTTGTAACAGGAGGCTGGGAGAGCAGCAAGGCAGAATCTCACTGGGTTTAACTTTATTCTGTCTGCACAGAAGAAATGTTTCAAGTGGCAATCACTTCCTACCTAAGCTACTGTGCGTTTTTAGTCCTGTGATCAAATTCTCTGTATCTGCCAAGAAAAAATGTCTAATGTACAACCCTCTGCTGTTGGATGTGTGAGTTCTTTTGAGATAGGAAATAATCACCATCATCTTTACAAACACGGAGGCTGTTTCAGCACTGGAGGCAGCTTCCCTGCAGAATTTGCTCCATCTGAAGCTTCCCCATGACAATCTGGCCCTTTTCCCCTCCTTGCCTTTGGCAGCTGCTCAGGGAGATGTTCAGATGGTTTGCAGGTTTGATTTTGTGCTTCACTGCAGATACTGGTTGGTCTATTTTGTGCTTTCTATTTTAGATGATTGAGCCATCAATTTTCTCACAAATTTACTACGGAGTCCAATGACCTAGATGCTCGTGATCTTATTTCTAACAGTTCTTCATTTTGTCCCCACTTCAGCCTTCCTAAAAGCCGTGATTTTAACACTCCAATCAGCTTCTCACCAGGTTTCCATCCTTCCAGCTAGGCCAAATTTTTGCCTGTACAACAGTGATTCGTATTTGTTAGCCAGGACCTATCTTTGGTGGGTAGCTGATGAAAGAATTTCTCTCTACTTCCTTCTTTGCTTTGATTAATTTTGTTCTCAGCACCTTCATTATGTGCTAAATGAGTTTCCATTTGTTCCCTCTTTGCACCTTTCCCTTTTGTTGTTAGTCTAACACCTCCCTGCCCAAGGCACCCTGTCTTTGCCTCAGAAAATAGGTTTCCAATCTGGGAAGGAAGCTACCAAAATCCTCCAAATCCTCTCATGGAGAAATAAGATAAATGCTTTGCAAATGACACCCATCTTGTCACTTCCATGGTCAGATTTCCATCATACACCTTCTGTTTTTCTTCATTTACAGGAGAGGAGAGATCTCTGAAAGCTCCTTTGGGCACCTTTTCAGCATCCTTTCAAGTGATGCGCCCTAGAAAACATGAGAGAGTCTGTGATTTAGGAATCTTGGTGCCAGTATTGAGCTGCAGCTGGGCTCCTGGCTTTCTATCTCAGTGGTGTACCTGCTGGAACCACTGCAAGGTAGCTATAGCTTTCTTTTGGAATGCATCCGACCCCTTGGAAAGCTGGTTTCGCTTGTTAAAATAGTAGAAAACTAATCTGGAGGGGAGGAGGGGACAGAAGAAAAAGACTGTGATGTGCTGGGCTAGGAAAAGGATGAGATTCTGCAGTCAGAAGAGGAAGAGAGGTAAAAAAAGAACAATGTTCCTTATGCAGCTCAGTCAGTGCGAAAAGCCCAGTTCCAGTCCTTCCAGTGACTACCAGGATGCAGCCACCTTCTGGGAGAGCTGAAAACCTCTTTGTAACCAGGCAGGCTGATTTACTCAGTTTTGACCTATGACTGAAACGCCGTTAGTTTCACTATATTTGTACCATCAATCTCTGTCCCAGCTGTGCCCTGTGCCTAGGGTGTGAGTCTCTCTGGAACCTCCATTGCACTTCACCCCCTGCAAGTGCAGGGAGAGATTTTGTTGTTTTCACAGTAAGGATTTTAAGACAGCAGGAACCTTCTGATGACACTGAGTTTCCCACTGCCTTCTTGGTTTTTTGTCTGGAAAGTAATTTCCTCTCTTCTGGACAGAAATGCCAACATGGGATGATCCTAACTGATCATCCCATTGATTTTGACTGACATTCAGAACAATGCTTCATCTCCTTCCAAGACCGTAAGCATCTGTAAGTGTCCTACTCATTAACAAACCCTCCAGCAGATGCAAAGCATCCCTTGGAAACCGCAGTGAGAGCTGCACACATGCTTAGGTGCTCCACTGAACTGGGGCCTCTCTAAACAAGAAGAGACCATTAGTTTTGGCTCATTAACTTAACTGAGATGACTATTAAACCACTCCTCCTGCCACTTTCTGTAAAATAAACTTAGAAATGAGCCATCTTTACAGCTGTGACTAGAAATAAATCCAATTAATTTCCATGTCTTTAGTGTTAATATATGCATTAGACGTGTCAGCTCTGCCTTTTTGTTTTCTTCAATGAAAAGCTTGTCTCAGAGATTCCCTTCTAATTAGAACAGGAACTTGCTCCTTTGTGGATATATTCCTCCAGGAAGTCACTTACTGAGATGCAGCACCTTTAGTCCCAGGGAATGGTGCTACTGTTTGTTGCTTTTTTGCTCCTTCTTTTTTTAAATGCATGTGGCAATTAGTATCACAACAAATTCATATTTCCCCTCCTAATTTTAGCGTTAAGGAAAAAAAGCTCCACTTTGTCCTGTGAAAATGACACCAAACAAAGCACAGATGCACTTCCCTTTGAAATCTGCATAGTAATTACTGTTTACCTTCCTTCCTCCTCCATTGATGACTCCAATACAAAAGGTACAGTAGACAGCTGTGTGGGATTC
Organism: Pezoporus occidentalis; assembly: GCF_034315485.1. NCBI lineage: Eukaryota > Metazoa > Chordata > Aves > Psittaciformes > Psittacidae > Pezoporus > Pezoporus occidentalis. The sequence goes on along the minus strand of NW_026915791.1, from coordinate 3,410,438 downwards.
ATGGTCAGATCCATTAGCAGAATCAAGTATTTTGTCTGAGTGCAAGTCTCATGCCAGTCGTTTAAGTCTGCATAACAAGCTGAGAGGAAAACCACACAGGTCACGGCTCTGTAGAAAAGTCTTTTAGAAAGTATTGCTGGTAGTGCTCTTGATTACAGGGAGATCAGAGCCCCAGCGCAGATGCAGGGTCAAAGTGCACAGGCTCCAGTGCAGACTTTGAAAGCTTATCAGCCCTTGTACTCCAGAAACTGCCCATAGGTACCTTGTATCTGCATGTCAAAGAGCGCAGCCCACTCAAAATGGGAGTCCAAGACTGCTGGTGCAGACCTCAAGGCACTGTGTGCTCTGTAGTTAGAAGAAGCTGGAACCTTAGTCCTGTGCAGAAGTAACTTTTAATTGTACCACATCCAAGAGAAAATTATCCCAGAAACCAAATTTACATGAACAAACTCTGCTACCAACCTCCTTTCCTCCTTGCTGCCCCACAACTAACGTTCCCTCTCCACCTTCTCTAACTAATGCAAACTCACAGCTTCACTTTCTGAGATTTCCCAGAGCACTGTGGATTCTTTTCTTTCTGCCTATCTCCTGTGTTACATCCAGGAATGGCTATTTCTCCTTGCAAATGTTATCTATGTTTGAAGCCTCCTCCCCACAGACAGAATCATAAGGTCTCTGATGAGGAACAGCAGGTCTTTGTTCATTCTCAATGCATGGCGCTATAAATCCTCTCAGGGTGACCAGGGAAACCAAAAGCTTGCTGCCCTCATAAATCTCCCAGGGTGGCTGCTACAACCACTGCGTGTTCTCTGAAGGCTGCAAGTTTCTGATGGTCTCTGCAGTTATAGGATAGAAAATGAGCCAGTATATGTACTAAGGAACAAGAAAGAAAGATGCTTTTTGGTCACTTCAGTTAAAAATTCACCTGGATAAGCTTCTGGGGGTGGCTGGGAAACACAAGGGAGTGTAACAGCCCTTGGTCCTTTTCCCCTCCTTCTTGTCTAAGCCAGTGTTGATCATCTGGATTTTGTGCATTAAGCAGGAAGTGGTGGCAAAACCCCTGCTGTGGTAAACCTGGGGTTGTGCCCACATTGAGGGTTGGTGCACCCTCTTGGAAATGACCTGTGATCTGGTGAGTGGTGGGAAGGCCTGAGCAGACCAGCACAATCCAGCCAGAACTCTTATAAGGGGGTTTATAAGGATGCTGGGGAGGGACTCTTCACTAGGGACTGTAGTGATAGGACAAGGGGTAATGGGTTAAAACTTAAACAGGGGAAGTTTGGATTGGATATAAGGAGGAAATTCTTTATTGTAAGGGTGGTGAGGCACTGGAATGAGTTGCCCAGGGAAGTCGTGAATGCTCCATCCCAGGCAGTGTTGAAGGCCAGGTTGGACAGACCATTGGGTGACATGGTTTAGTGTGAGGTGTCCCTGCCCATGGCAGGGGGGTTGGAACTAGATGATCTTAAGGTCCTTTCCAACCCTGACTATTCTATGATTCTGTGATTCTTTGTGGCTTTTGGGATAGGTACATCCACTCCCCACCTTTTATCTTGTTCTGGCTTCAGGGCAGGACAAGAGATGATAGGGAATGGTCTACTGCAGAATGAGTAATAGCCAGGAGCCAAACTCTTGTTACTGTACCAACATTTGCTATCCAGTCCTGCCAACACTGGGTCCCTCTCAAATACCTGTTAGTGCCTTCATACACCTGGTCCATGACAGATAAAGCTCTTCTTTCACCATGAGTGTACAGGGTGCTGTATTTGTCTCTTGCAATCATGGAATCATAGAATCATAGAATAGTGTTGGAAAGGACATTAAGATCATCAAGTTTCAACCCCCCTCATGGGAAGGGTCATGACACACTAAACCATGTCACGCAAGACTCAGCCCAACCTGGCCTTGTACAGTGTCAGGGACTGCAGCTGGCTAATTTCAAGCACTTGTTTCACCAGGCTGTCACTCAGTTGCAAAGGCTGGGAAATCATCTGCTGAACCAGTGTGCCTTGTCATCACCACAGCAAATGCAGAGAGGTGTCTGACAGCACCACTTCCCAACAACAGAGCAGAGCCCAGCTGAGTGAGACAGGCTCTTGAAGTGCTGCTGGACTGCAAGGAGATGTCGATTTTAATCTTTTTTTCCTTCAGTTTTCCAAGTCTGATATTTCCCACGAGGAATCCCTGTTAAACTGTGTCATCCAGTGGTGTGAAGAAACCTGATCTTATGGCAGTAGTGCCAGATGGTGACTAGTAATGACTGTGCACATGCCAGCTCTGTTCTCATCTCTTTCTTATCTCTGGCAGTTCTCCCCATCCCTGCTTCCTGCTGGGTAAGGCGGGGTATTTACAGCAGCCTCTTTATCTGCCACCTAAATGAAGGATGCTGGGTGTCTCCAGCACATGTGCCCTTGTTCAGAGCAGGTATAGTGGAAAGACAATTAGCACGGCAGGTTTAAGACAGGTATTGCCCATAAGGCAGTTGCCATGCCTGCCTCATTACCAGTCTCATGTTTAGTCTTTGTGCCAGACTCCCCTTGAGTCTAGCTGCCTGAGGAAGACAAGAGCTGTTTCTCTGGGTGTCTGTCAGTTGTCAGCAGTGGTGGAAGGAAGTCCAAATGAACCAATCCCTCCCGCTGCTCTGACTTCCCTGGTGCTCTTGCTGCCGTGATCAGCAAGGAAGGGACTGTTGGTTCCCTGGGCCTTTTGTTGCTTGAAGTGACAGCCTCCTTATGGGCCTTATAGCCCTTGGCTAGATGCTCCTTCCCTCTCATGTCTTTCTGGCAACCATTTAATAAGCAAACCCTCCAGTGCTGCTCTTCCCAGCAGGCCCACAGTGTGGCTATTTGAATTCTGCCTTTTTAACAAGATTCATTTTCTTCCTCCTCCAGGCAATTGATAATGCCTATGGGAGGGCTGTCGCCTCTTCCTGATGCCTTAGATGTCCGAGTACCACTTCCCCTGCTCGCCCAGACAACTGGCAGTCTATTTGCTATCTCTTTTCAGTCTTCCTGGAACAAGCCTGGCCTTTTATTTCGTAGCTTTATTCTGCTCTGCCAGCAGCCCTGGAGCTCCCTTTCTGAAGCAAGAGGGAAGAGTTGAGCTCCATGCACTGAGATGTGACTGGCACTGGGGTGAGATGGGAAGCAGCCTCAGATTTGGCCACATGGCCCAGCTGTTTTTGTCGTGGATTCTTTATTTCTTTGCCACTATTCCTGATGCTTTGCTCTGGAGGATCTCAGTTTTTGTCATAAACAAATCAAAATTAAAAAAAAAGGAAACAGGAGGTGTTGGAGGATGCAGTGATATTTGGAAATGTGCGCAAAACAATGTGGTGATGGAAGCTCACAACAGCAGCTTGTAGGCAGATCGAGGATCTCCCTCTTGGCTGTCAGTCACCTTCTTCAGCTGCTTCCCCATGTGGGCTCATAGCACTCTGGGCTCGCTCCCTTTGCACTTTCTCTCTGCAACTGCTAAGTGAATGCTATATGGCACTGTAATAATAATCAGCATCTGGGGATTTCACATAGCTCTGGGAGTTGGGCTACAGAGCTGAACCATGGTGGGTTTAAATTTTTGGAAGAGCAGCCAAATTGGAAGAGCTCTGCAAATCCTGCACAGTCCTAGGCTGAGCATCTGCAGGTGGTGAGTCAGATCTGCATCTCAGTTAGGTGGAGCTGGGGAAAGTATCATCAATTTAAACCTTGCACAGAAACATGGTTTAACAGCTCCCTGCCTGCAGTTCGATCTCTTTAATGAACATAAGCAGAGTGAGGCGGAAGCTGAAAAACTCAGATCCCAATCCAAAACATGAATGTGCCAGCATTTGGGTGTGTAGGTCTGGAGCTGGAGTCTGACTCACTTGCAAATAGGGACACTTGGCAAAACATGGATCAAGGTTCAAATTCCTGTCCCTCTAAAACTGAATAAAGATTGAAGAAATTCTGGGAACTCAGTGTTTTGGTTCTGGGCCATCTACAAGGGGTGAAGTATGTGCTTAAGCGCTTTGTTGAATAGGAAGAGACTTGAGCACGTGCTTAACGTTATTAAGTGCTTAGCTGGTTTTTGTTGAATCAGGGCCGCTGGCTTTTAAAGTCAATACTAACCCCTTAGGCTGCATCTGAAAGGATTTGGAAAAGAAGTGGCATCCAGATACTGCTGGATGTTTGACTGCTCTGCATTCCTGCTTTGAAGGCTTGTTCCTCTGAACCTGCCCTCATTGCTATTCCAAATCAACTGAATGACTTGTCCCTGTCTACCAGGTGATTATGAAGCATGGGGAGTTATGGACATTTAACACATACCCTGGCACAACTCCTGGAGAAGTTCAGCTGTCCTGCAGTTTCCATCAGTGATCTTAAGGCAGCATAGCAGTACAGGATGTCAAAGTGTGATGCTGTTTTGCTGGCTCAACTGAAGAGGCACATTGCAGACCTTCTGATGTCCTCTTTTTGGCAGCTGCTGTGCTGCTCCTTGTAACCAGCTCCTGCTTGCTGTGAGAGCCCCTGAAGTCAGTTTGATTAAAAGGAAAGGGTGATCATGAGATGGCTCCCTGCGGATTGCAAGGGTTAGGAAGTGATCACAGGAACACAGCTGTCTGATCTGTCACCAACAGCAGGGAACAGAGTTGCTGCAGGCAGTGAACTTTTCAGCCAGCGAAAATGCTGCTGGGAAGGGGATGTCCCCGAAAGCCTGCAGCAAGAGGATGGATATTAACCTCGCCCACTGAAATAGCATTAGTTTCACAAGAGCTGGAAATGGTAAGCAGCGCTTGAGAGAGATGAGACTCTGAAAGAAGTGGGGGAAATAGCAACTTTTCCTGCTTTACAGGTGAAAGATTGTCTGAGACCAGGATGAAAATAGATGGAAACCTTACGCACAGATGAAAGGCTTGAAATGAAATACATTATGCATGAGACTAGCAGTTGGAATCTGAGAGCCACTTGGAGGTAATCGTCTGAAAAGCAGGAACAATTCTGGGCAACAATTTCAGCCTATTGCAGAGGCACCAAAATGGTTACCAGAAACCAGGTTTCCTTCTAAAGGAAAGACAAACTTAAAATCACAGGACTGGAGTGGGACTCTGCAGACAAACCAGCTGCAGCCCTCCCTCCCATGTGTCTTCTCCCGGGTCTGGACGGACAGGCAGGCTGGCTGCTGAGTCGGTCTTGGGACAGAGCTGGCAGTGCTGTCCCATGACTACCAGTACCATATAAAAAAGAGGCTTTGATTTGCAATGATGACATCTTTTGAAACTAAATAACTTCCTCAGTGCTGCCTTGCTGTTGTAGGCTACTTTTCTTAAAGAACTAAAATAAATTAATAAATGTTTCTGTCTGCACATCTGATGCTAATACAGGAAATGTTGATGCAAAGATGCAGCATGCCCTGAATCAACAGCTCAGCTGTGAGATTCAGATTAAAGTTTTGGGTCAATAATTTCTGGAAATCGAAATGCCATTCTTTTCTCTTGTAGGTTTTCAGATGCCTGGGTTGGTAGGAAATGTGTTCTTTCAGGAAAAAGCCTTCATTAAAGAAGATTAAAAAGTAATATTTCTTCTTAAACCAACATTGATAAGAGGCTCAATACTCAAAAAAATGATGGGACAATGAAAACAGCAGAGATTCAGGTACCATTGCAGGTCAGTTTTCATTTGAATTTAAAGCCAGCTTTTCATGTGTGGCAGCATCTCAGCTCAGGTTTTAGGTTAAGGTCAGAGACTGACAGCAAGTCCCTCTGGAGCCCTATCTGTTCCAGTTCAGATCCTGCTGTTTACGTGTCGTGGGCTCCACGACTGCACAACTGACCTTCCAAGTTTTATGGGACTCACTGATGCAAAGCCTGGAGCCAGTGACACCTTCCTTCTTCAGGCACGTGCCTTAAGCAGCAAGAGGTCCGTGTTTGTTCTCTCTTTTTCCCTACCACAGTGGAAAGTGAATTATTTCAGTCAAAGAGATTTATGTTGCTTTTTTGTTTTGTTTTTTTTTTAGTGGCTCCTTGACCTGTTGTTATTATACACTAAGGAGACTCACTCCTGTTAACCTTCTGAGTATGGAAAACCAGCAGGGAGACAATGTGTGGAGATAAAGCTTAACATTTTAGGCTAAATTGTTAAATGCAAAATCAAGTTCTTAGATGCAAACGGGACAGTGAGATAGTGAGAGCAAAGTGATGCACTGAGGACCAATACAACCACAAGGTCTTTTGAGCCTTTTTTCTTTACATGTGATATCTCCTGGCTTAAAGGGAGAATCAAAAGGAATTGCAGCAAAAGTCATCGACAACAACTGCTTGCTGATGAGGGAGAAAGAAAGAAAAAAAACAAGATCAGAAAAAGTCACTTGGAGTAGTCCAGGTCTGACTTCCTTTGAACAGCATCTGTGAGCCTGCAGAGGGAATGCAGTCCCCATCGGTCAGCATTAGAACATGATGTATTAGGTGATTTGCTAAAAAGCTGGTAAAGTTTCTTTATGTTGAACAATGAGGTGGGTAGCTTCAAGCTCTGCTTCTTGTCAGCTGTGAACATCATCAGCAATGCTGGTTTGTTTAAATCCATATTCCCCCTCCCCATGCTGTCCTTATCAGACCCTCTCTTATCCTTAAAACAGAGGTAAAAATGGACCTGATCTTGCCTTTCCACCTTTTCCATTCATTTCTCTCACAAGTCTTCCCTAATCTAGGAGCTTGAAGCAAGCCTGGCATCTCCTTTTCCAGTTTGACACCTGTCACAGGCAGTAGGCATTGCTGGAGCAGCACTGAGACCTTTGTGGGCTTGGGGCTCACCAGCCCCCCCGAGGTTCAGCATTGCTCTGTCTGCTTTGTCAAGCAGAAGAGGGTCTTTCATGGCCTTGAGGAGCACCACACCTTTTAGGGCAGCACTGGGTGATTCAAAGTCATTCCTCTTCCTGATTCAACAGATGAGCTTCTGTCTGCAAAAACGAAATGAATGTCTTTGCATGGCTCAGAGTCTGACAGGAATGTCTGGAGAAGTTCTAATGTTGCTTCCTCACAAGCAGCTATTATTTGCATCCTCTTCCATGGCCTCCTGCATGACTTCTTTTTTTTCAAACAGTCTATCCTTCCTTCCACACTCCCCCTGGATGGAGCTTATTGCTGGAGGGTTTCCTGCTCTTGTCTCTTCATTCCTGTACATCTCTGCCTTATCAGTGTGCCAGAGCAACTGTTCATACTTAAAAGTGGATCACTGAAATATCTGGGTTAAGAAAAAGGAAAGGAAAGGTTATCTTTTTTTAACTCAAATCAGGGTAGCAATCAGTTTTCCAGCCACGGTCCCTGCACAGCTGATGGGGTGATGATCTGCATCAGAAGAAGAGCCAAATGTAGGAAATGCACAAACTAATAGTCAGAAGCAGGGAAAGGGACAGCATTGCTGTCCTCCCTGGTTCAGTGCATGTTACCCTCTTGCACATCAGATTGGGAGAGTCATTGTAGTGACCCCATAGGAAATATCTGTCCCTTCACCTGGCACATGGGCAGTGACACTGAGGGTGATGGAAAGTGGGAGCAGGGGGACCTTAGGCTAAACTGTTCTTATCTCAACCCGTGGGAGTTGCATTCTTTTCGATTCTCCTCTCCGGGGAAGTCTTTTGATGGGAGACCACAGTCAGATGAGAGTAATGGGAAACTGGACCTTGAGGGACCTAATCAAGTTGTCAATGGTTTCTAATGTAGCAATCACATGCAATTGGGTGACATGGTTTAGTGTGAGGTGTCCCTGCCCATGGCATGGGGATTGAAACTCGATGATCTTAAGGTCCTTTCCAACCCTAACTATTCTATGATTCTATGATTCACTGGCAGTTTTTGCCGTAACAATACAAACATGGTAATGTTTTGACATGCTGGAATAGTGCTTGTCATCTGAATATTGTGAGGTTTTGTTAAAGATTCTATTCCACAGATAAGGAATTTGGCCTCTGAGTCTTATTGACAGCATGGAAATGTTCCAATGCTATATAAACACAAGGAAATAAATGTAGGCTGAAGAAGTCTGAGTAAAATGCATCACAGGTATGCTGCAGTTACCTATCACCAGAGAAATTGGTTTTGTTTGACAAAAGATGGAAACACTGCCAGGATATTTTGTTTCAGTTTAGGTTATTTGCTAAATTGTTTGTGGTTAGTAATGAGCACAAGGTTCACTTGTAATAATAATGTAACCATGGTAATACAGTAACAAAAACCCAATGTCAGTCTGATTTGCTGATAAGATTTATACCCTATTATATTATCCAATGCAATTAAGAAATCCTTAGAAAATTAACATTAGAATAGATTAAAATAAAGTGTCAGAGGCATAGTGACAGCTGTGGGTCTTAACCATAGTCCCCAAGTGGATCTTTTGGGGTAACATATCACCCTTCCTCCAACGGGCTGTGTTACAATAAGCAAGGAAAGCAACTGCTTTCATTTTACAAACAGTGAACTGCAACATTCCACAATTTCTGCAATTTCCTGCACTCATTTTAGTGTGACTGGTCAGAAATGAACCCAGGGAAAGTAACAAGTGTTAATTGGTCTCATTTAATCTAAAGTGATTTTAATAATCAGCAGAGTTGGGAGAAGGAAAAACAAATGTACGGATGAGAATATAGGGATTTGTTCCCTGTGGGAAGAGAATGAATGGTGAGATGGGGGTCAGAAATTCTTGCCCCTTACCTATGTATGTTGGATTCCCTTCCCATTATGCTAACCACTACTTTCTTAGGGCTCTTCTTACATCACCAGTGGCAGTCATCTGCTCTTTCATGTCTTGTAAGTTCCATGGGGCAGAGAGCATCTCTCTATTCCCTATGAATGAGTAGTGAAGGGAACAGAGTGTTTCCCACACCTAATAATATAATCATCAGAGTTGAGCCACGATAATCATAAAAGATGAGCCATTTCATAACCGCCTCTGTACCAGACAGAATTTCACCTCTCATAACATCCTAGCAACAGAGCTCCTCAATCATTGTCTCTTCTTTTTCCCTGCAGATAACTCCCTGCCTCCTCCCTTCCAATTTCTATGTTTGAGTTTAGGATGGGGAATCTGGGATTATTTGTTTTTAGAGAATTTCAGCTGATTACCCCAGTGAAGTAATAGCTTTACAAGGGAGTGTAAGAGCTGTTGCCACAAGCCAGGAGGGGAATGGAAGAGACTTAAACTCAGAGGTTTCAGACTCAGATACTTATTTATTTTTTCATGTCAGAGTCCTATTACGTAGCCCTTGCTAAGAGTTTAGAGTTGTTCGGTTTGCTGAGATAGGGGCCTCCACAGGTTGTCCAGTCATAGCTAATCTGGGCATTGGGGCCTCCCTCTTATCTCACAGACTGGTTTTCACTAGGATGATTGACTGCAGTGTGACTGAGTCTTAGTCTCTTATTCCTTCTGTGCTTAAAATATGTTTTACTTGAAGATGATACCAAGCAGAAGCACCTTTTCTCCATATTCTCACCTTACTGTCCTCTTCTGGTTCTTTCATCTGTATTCCACCACCTATGGTCCAACTTTTTTCTTATGGATTCTTTATTTTGTTCTTTTCTGAGCAATGTCTTCCTGAGTAAATTAGAGAGAGAGACTGATTTTCTGATCATTCTCTTTGGTCTTTCTGCTGCCTTCAAACCCTGCTTTTCTGAGCTCTCTCTCCCTTGTCCCCATGACCTACACTGTGCTGAGCTGCATCCTGGTTCTGGAATAGTTTTCTGGAGCCCTCCCCTCACTCATGATGTCTTTGATCACACCTTGTTTTCCTTCTGTTATTCACATAATTTGACTTCTCTTGCTGGCTGCACTTGCATATCTTCTCCCATGCTGTCCAGCCACCTCATTCCTACTTCTTCTCTGGCACATTGTTACCCCTTCATCTATGGGGTTAAACCTGAGCTCCTTCAGATGCCCCTTCCCTTCCTCTTTGCTGATCCTAGGTGCACAGTGAGTCTGTTTCAGCCAAAGCTGCATTCTTCTCTCCATGTGAGGTAGGCAGTTGACTGTTTTGGCAGTTCCTGTGTTTCTTTTCCTTCCTGGAACTGATGCGCTGTGAAGGATGAACACAGAAATGTCATCAAGGAGTACAGGAGATGAGCAACATCTCATAGTCTTCAGAGTGGGAGAGATAACTTGGGAGGGAGGAACTGGACCAAAATCCATCACATGGTAAGTGGCAAAATAAATAAATCTCGACATTAAGGCAGATTTTTGTTGCTTTATTTTTGAAGCAACATCTACATTGCACAGTACACAGCAGCACAGAAACAGTTGAAATAGCTTTGCATAAATATTGCATGAAGCTTTGTGTACAAATGCATACAAGGCACAGAGGTACATGAAAATCTGGCTAAAAAGGGTGAAGGAAAAAGTGGGAGCTTTCTGCTTCCATACCTGGGGAGCTTCTAGTACCTGCTTGGGAATTTACCTCCACATTGCAACACCGCTTTCAGCATAAACATGTTGAGAAGGTGCTGTGTGCCTGGCTCCATACTGGAAAAAAAAGACTTAGAATAGGTTTTTAGGTCAACAGGGTGGCCATAGGTTGTTGGGCAAGAGCTGAATCTATTTTTGGGCCTTTCATAGGCCCAGATACATATGATAAGTAAGGAGACAGTGGTTCAGTATGGGACTTGGGTTTTATTTCCAGTTTTGCTTAGCAACCTCTGTCATCTTTTGCCTTTGGAGCATCACTTGTCCTTGCAGTGTTTGTCAGCTCCTCCTGCGGCTGCAATTTCATGGTCTCTTGAATCTGGCAGGATGACATTGCTCCCCAGACAAGTGTCCCTGCCTTCTTGGGCTGCTTATTCCTATGATGCCTCTCTCCCCTCCCTATTTCTGGCACATACATCTGCATCTCCACCCGCAGCTAGAACAGCACAGCAGGCATGGATGTGCTGAGCAGTATGGTTCTGCCGAGGACCAGCCACCCATACTGCGTGTATTTCAGAGGTGTTACTTTGGACTAGCTGTGCTCACAGACCTAATGTGGGAGGCTTTAGGTGTGCTCCCTTCTTCTCCTTTTGTTTTATCCCAGATAAATCCAGTTAATTTGTTCTCAAATCCCTCTGCAAAGTGAATCACAGCAGGGTGAGCTGGAATGACCTAGAGAGTTGGTTCAAAAAGGCACTCCTAACCCAAACTAAAAATATTAACAGAGATGCACTGTGCTGACAGGGCTGTGTGGTGAACCAGCACTGGGAAGAGATCAAAAGCAAAAAGCAATGGAGCTAGCTTTAGTTGCGACCATCCTCTGGGCTAATGCATGTGGCCTCATCTACATTTGGGCCAGTATTTGGGAGGGCCTGAGAGCTGGTTATAGACGGCAGGAGGAAAAGGGATCTCTTCTTTTTTGGAGAGTACATTGGTTTAGAAAGACTGTGAAATAATGATCTGTATCAGGTTCTTGGAACAAGGATCAACACCAACAACAGATAAAAGTAGGTGTAAGGCACACTGTATTGTCTACTGCAAACAGCATGGGAGTGGGGAGACAAATTTCATCTGAGACCTTTCAGGACCACAAACACTTCTAATCTTCTGAGGAATAGAGGGAGAATGGGGAAGAGCATTTCATTGTGCTTATGTCAGTGAGAGATGTTGTATGATGGACTCACATCTTTCCAAACAAACCCCGTATGTATTGTGAAGGGCTCACTCAATGCTTTCTTCTTTCTCTTCCATTCTCTCCCCATCAGAACATCCCTGCAGTTCAGCTTTAGCTCTATTTTGATACTAACATTTTTCTGTTTTTCTTTGGCATCCGTGTATCCTCCTGCCCTCTTTTCCAATTGAAAGCCTAATTGCAGATCCCCTGCTGCAGTTAGTGTACATGCTGTACGAAGTTCATTTATGGCTTTTTTGGCTAGTCGACTCAAGCAGGCTTTGAAGCAACACCTTGCTAGTATGTTAATCCTTATGCCTTCGCCACGGTCAGCGCCCTGGTGCAAGGACTGCCATGTTCTCCTCTGCTTCCACTTTTCCCTGTTCTCTCCTTACACCCTTACCCCTTCATGCCGGAATTTGCCCCCCGCCCCGACCCATTATTTATGGCCCCGTTTCGGACGTGTCGGGCTGTACAAGCAACACGACACCCCTGCGTGCTGCCGGCGGTCCCTGACTGCCGTGCGGGGCTGCTGAGGTTGTGGCTGGAGTTTTTGGAGAGGTCACTGGGTAGCACGCCCGCGTACCCCACCTTCCTGCACCCGGCCACGCGCGGCGGGGGGACGACGAAGCGCGGAGTGGAAGAAGGAGGAGGGGAAGCAGAGGGAGTAGGAAGGCGACCGCGGGCGTGGAGCCGCCGGCGGGCGGGGAGGGGAGGGAAAGGAGGGGAGGGAAGGCGGGCGCGGGGCGGCGGTGGGCGGGCACGGCAGCAGCCGGGGAGGGAGCCGGGCGCCCCGCGGCCCATTCGCGACCGGCGGCGGTGGCGGCAGCGCGGCGCTCGGAGGCGCTTGGCCCCCCCGCGGGCAGGGCCTGTCAGCGCCGGCCGCCCCCTCCGCTGCGATGAAGGCGAGCCCGGCGGCAGCCGCCGCGGCGGCAGCGGGGCAGGCGGGAGGACCGCGGGAGCCCGATGCGCGCTGGCGGGAGAAGGGCGAAGCGGAGGCGGAGCGGCAGCGCACCCGGGAGCGGCTGGAGGCCACGCTGGCCGGGCTGGGCGAGCTGGAATACCTGAGGCAGCGGCAGGAGCTGCTGGTGAAGAGCCTCCTGCTGCGGCGTTCGGCGGGCGCGGGCGGGCGCGGGGAGCCGCCGGGCGAGGGGCCGCCGCCGCGCAGCCTGGAGGAGAAGTTCCTGGAGGAGAACATCCTCCTCCTGCGGCGGCAGCTGGTGAGCGGGGGGCGGTGCGGGGTGCCGGGGCTGCGGGGCGCAGGGCGGGCGCGCCTCGTCGCGGTGTCTTCCAGGCGGTGTGATCCGCGCGGGGACGGGGCCGCTCCCCGAGGGGTGCGTGCACATGCCGCTGTCACACCGGCACCGCGTCCCCGCCGCCCGCCTGCACGGTGCAGGTGAGGCGGCGGGGAGCAGCCGTTGCCCGGGGACGAGCCGCCGCGGGCTTGGGGGAAGCGGTGGCAAATCGGTGGCGGCCGGATTTTGCCGGCGTTTTGGTTGTGGCTTCGCAGCTCCCCGTCGGTTTCCAGAGCCAGGCCGGCGGCCCAACTTCCATTCAAGGCAAGAGAGGCACTGCCGTGTCCTTGAATGGAAGTTGGGAGCTCCTGGGTCGCGGCACCGAAAGCCCCGGCACGGGCAGGATCCAGCCCCTAAAATAAGGGATGCTTTTGTTGAAGGACGCGCTTTGTAGCTGGTGTGGGAAGAGATGGAGAGCGGCATGAAGCGGCAGATCATTTTTCAATGAAAATAGCGTACAGCTGTGCCTGGTGGTCTTTGTGCACGGCTCAGCATTTGCTTTCACGCAGGAAGAAGTTGGATTGCGTGATTTATTTGCTTGATTTCTCCCCCTTCCCCCCCCCCCCCCTTTTTTTTCCCTCTCCTTGTTAGCCTTTTGGTTTAGTTAATTTAGGATTATTTCCTTCTCGAAATTATAAGAATAAATTATTTTTCTGCTGAGAAGGGGCTGGGTGCCGACGAGCTGTAGTGAAGGACCAGGAGATCATTACTCAAAAAGATCCAACCCAACCCCCCTAAAACCTGGGGGTTGTGGTAGCACTTTAATTTGTGCACTTGACATTGTAGATTGGAACCAGATGGGGTGCTCGGAGGAGGAGGAGGGGGCACTGGTGGCAGTAGGTGGCGCGGTAAGTTACCTCTGGAACCCACCACCTCTGCCAGCCTGGCTTCCAGCAAGCTCTCCGGTCCCCCCCGAAATGTGGGAGAAGACCTGGGATCGCCCCTTTGGTTCTCCAAGGATGGTGCTAAATGCCAGCACATCTTAAAACAGTGTTGCTAATACTGTTAGCATTTGCTTTCCCTTTGCCCGAGGACTGGCCCACTGCAGGTGAAGGATTGTCCTGGATTTAATGGGTTTAGAACCAGTCTGGTTACGAGCATCAAAACTCTTTGCAATGAGCATATCAGAGCACCGCTAGGCACTGATTGAATGATGCACTGACTAAAAAAAAAAAGCGATAAACCTTCCTCCTGCTTCCCTCACTTTCCCCAAAGCCAGAACAATTAAAGTGTATGAAGCTACAGAGATGATGGATAAGCAACATTATAATACACACAGGGAAACTGATTGTGTTGACCGTGGGTTAATGAGTGCCTTACAGAATCATTTCTTATTGCTTATTTTATGTCATCAAATTACCTTCAGAAATAGTCTTAAAATTCATCTCACAGCAATTTTATGCAATTATAATGGGTGAAGAGGAAGAATTACTCTTCCTTCCTGCTGCACGGCAAAACTAATAAATGGGCTGTGATCCCAGCCCTAGGAATCTTGCTGTCTGTCTGGTAGACTCTAAGCTTGTAATGTGCAGCAGAACAAGGCGGTTCCCACAGTACCGGCACTTGTTGGCAGAGCTGTTTTGTCTCATTGTGTGAGCAGATGTGATCTTTGACTAACATCACTGTGGTGATGAACATCCCCTATTACACTGGCAGTGCTGTCCTTTCACCCAAGTAGCCCGCTTCCCATGCTCAGGCCTGGTTTGGCCATATCATATGATATAGCTTTGTTGTTACAGCTGTGGTCCTGCAAAGGAGCGCTTTGCCAACACAAGTGTGTTGGTTTTTGTAAATTATGGAGCGTGCTCCTGATGTAGAACTGGCTGGAAAAGACTGCAATGAAGTGCCTGCATAATTCTTCAGTTAAGTATTTACCCAGAGCATTTGTCTAGAATTTTAGGGCTTTGTTCTGTTTTGGTTTTCTGTTTTGTTTCTTTTTTGTTTATTGGTTGTTTTTTTTTAATAAAAGGATATTGTCAAAGTATTTCCACGATGCTCAGATGGAGAGGGCTGATCGCCTTTGGACTCCCTTCATGTCTGCCCCACTGATGGAGCTGATGGTTTTTGTCTTGTTTCCAGAACTGCTTGAGGAGGAGGGACGCTGGCCTATTAAATCAGTTACAAGAGCTGGATAAGCAAATAAGTGATCTCCGCCTGGACGTGGAAAAAACAACAGATGAACACCTTGAGACAGACAGTCGTCCAAGTTCAGGTAAGGCAGATATTCATGAAAATGGAGCCTCCCTTGGTACTTGGAATTAAAGTGGCTGTAGTTTTCAGTATTACAACAGTAAACATCTGTAGCATGTTCACCTACTAGCAAAAATCACCTAACACTGGAAAGGCTGCTGTTTGTAGACAACATATTCAGAGGAGCACTTCAAGCTTAATTAGACTTTTAGTGTTTGGGATATGTTTTTTTCAAGGTCACTCACAAGTTAATTCAAAAAGTTCTAATTGTCCCGTGTATTAGGAAGGAGGCTTCAGGGAAAATGATGAAAGGAAGCACCACCAGCAGGAGGAAGATGTCAAAATTGATCTTACAGCCAGAAAGAAACAGTGAATAAACAATTTGATCCCCCTATATTGAATTTCATCCCATTGTAATTGTGTTGAAGCCAGTAAATGGTATTTAACTATGGGGAACCTTTCCTAGAGGCATCCAGACTTGATCTGAAGACAGTAAAAAGTGGGGAATCGACCAACTTGCAATTGTTAAAACCATTGCTAATTTCTAATCTGAATTTGACTTGTTCCAGCCATGATTTTTTTTATACGCTTTTCTCCCAGAAAGTAAGGTCTTTTTTGGTACCCAGCTTTTTCTCCTCTTCAAGGTGCTACAGAGTATAATTTCTGACTTTTTTTAATGAGCTAAACAGATCAAGTTCATTAAGTCATTTGTTTCAAGGCATTTTTCCAAGCTCTTAAATAGCTTTGTGGCCGCATTCCAATTTTTTAGCTTTGTTTTAAGCATGCTGGATTCAAGGACTAGGCACACCGTTCCAATGTCTTTCTTACTAGTGCCATATAGACTGCTGAAGTAATTTCCCTGCTGCTATTCATTAGTCTCTTAGTACATCCAACAATCTCATTAAGTTTTTTTTGCCATATCATTAAGCTTGATTGAGCTGCTTTTCCATTCTGACTAAGTCCTTTCCAGGATTATTGTTTTTCAGGATGCATCCCCATTCTGTAGGCATGCCCTGCGTTCCTTATTCCTAAATGTACAATGTACATTTTGATTATGGTATGTCATAATTTTCTTGAGTAGTCCCAGTTTACCAGGAAATTAAATTTTCTGGGCCTACACATTATTTATCATTATTCTTCTTTTGTGTCATCCTCAAATACTGTATTTATCTCCAGAACTTTGAGGAAAATAATGATAGCATTGGGTGCAACACTTGGGAAAAATTTTGTAGTCAAGTAGCTGGAGAGTCTGTCTTGGAAGTATAATACACTCTTAAATGAGTAGGCTGTCAGTCACAGCCTGGATCCTTTTTGCTAAAATCTGAAAACCCCTGTAGAGGTTAAAACCCCAGCCCCTGTAAAGGTTAAAAAAGAATTCAAAATTTCATATGCTAAGTAAAGTTCTGCTTTTTTACCTTTAAGTGCTTTCCTTTTAAACAGAATTCTTCATAGCAATAAGGATATTACTAAATCGTGCACTACTTTTTGGTGTGGCTGAATGAATACCCATTACTAATTGCAGTAGTGTAAGCCAACACAAATATGAGCTTAACTGCCTTTCTAAGGACACAAATGGTAACTTTGTGTAGACATAACTAATATAAATCCAAACTCTTACTTTTATAGGGTTTTATGAGCTGAGTGATGGAGCTTCTGGATCTCTCTCCAATTCATCTAACTCTGTCTTCAGTGAGTGTTTATCCAGTTGCCATTCTAGCACTTGCTTTTGCAGCCCTTTGGAGGCAACACTGCATATCTCAGATGGACGGCCTAAATCTGCAGGTATAGTAAAAGCAGGTTGAATACATTGTACTCCAGGAGGTGGCTTTGGCTTTGGAAATACTGCCTCAGGAGTATCTGGGTTGGATTAACCCTTCTTCCTTTCATTTGACGTATTAGATTTCAGTGCCTGTCATATACATGGGTCATGAGGCAGGACCGTTTGCTCTCTACTAGTCCAGTCTTACGTGTGAATATGGCACTAAACATCTGAAAATAACACAAAAATATGACAGCTGCTCTACCCAGTAGAGGGCAGTGGTATCTATACACATGAACATGTTAGTCAGCTGATTTCTTACAGTTCTCATGCTTTAGAAAAGCATTTCTAGTAAATAGCAATAAAGATAAATCATAGTGTCCTAATTAAAGTGACAAAGTAAGGGGCCGTTTAGGAGGTCAGGGTGCATGTCAATGTTCTTTTAGCAGTCACTTTGTCAGTTCTGATGGTCCTCAACCCCCAGGTGACCATGCTGAGGGGTGTCCTGCATTTATAGAGAATAAACAAATAGACATTGTGAGCAGGAAAAAATATTTTGTTTCTTTGGTCAAGAGCTATTGACTTTCCTTGGACACTAGGCTGAAGATATAGGCCTTAATGTGTGGGATTGTTAAATAGGAAGGCCTCCTCTGTCTGTTGTCCAGAAGGGACACTTCAGTAAGACTTTTGCGATCAATCCCTATTGGTTGCAGACGTTCAAAAGCCTTAGTTCATTCTGGCTTATAGAGGATGCTTCTAACCATAGTATTTCCAATTTGCATTTTGCTCTTTAAGGTTAACTTACAGTGATTCATTGTGAATCAAGGGCAAAATAACTCACGTTCTTCTAACTCTGAAGTGGGAGAATGCAGCCTGGGAAACATTCATTCTGAGAAGTCCTCTAAGTTATCCTTTGAGCAGCTTGAGGTAATCTAATGCTCCCCATTGTAAGGTGTATGTGATCTTCATAGGCCATACATATAAACATACACAAGGAATTCCAGCTGACTGCATTGCTGTTTTTTTTCTGTATACATCACAAATCCCTATAACTCTCATTATTCTCATATACCGTCTCACTTTTAGAGATGAAATTTCATAAGCTGGCATGTTTCAAAGAAGTGTCAACATTTTGTCAACATTTCCTGACCCTGACATACAATTTAGGAAACATGAGAAAGCTGTGTGATGATCTGGAGGAAGTTCATGCTCCTAACCTCCCTGTTCTCCCTCTCCTGCTCACACAGGAACATCACCTCTATCAGCTAATTTCAGCGACGTCTGTGAGACCTCTTTTGAAATAAGCCTTAGATAAGTGATGAGCACTGAGTATTTGAAGATGAATGCCCTGCCTGAAGTTTCTAGCCCAAGGGTAGAAAACAGGACTGACAGTGATCTAGAAGGATCATTTAGATTGTACCTCTACCCAAGAAGACAAGGGCAACATAAACTTAAGAAAATAATAATCTTAGGTCTTGGGTGCTTCAATTGAAGCTCTGCTCCGAAGGTCCCTTACCTCCTGAGTAAGCGCCTCAGCAATCAAATCTGACTCATGCATCTTGAAACAC
Source organism: Pezoporus occidentalis (assembly GCF_034315485.1). Taxonomy (NCBI): domain Eukaryota; kingdom Metazoa; phylum Chordata; class Aves; order Psittaciformes; family Psittacidae; genus Pezoporus; species Pezoporus occidentalis. The sequence goes on along the minus strand of NW_026915791.1, from coordinate 3,392,034 downwards.
GCTGGATTTCTCTTACAGAATTCTCTTTGCAAAGCGAAGGCTAGGATGTCAGCTGGATTGACCTGCATTCTTTGTACTTCTGAGGAAAGATGAGCCTGTTTCTCGTTCTTTAGCCTTTTGTTGCTCAAAAGGAGCACCTGTTATTATTATTAGCCTTATTCTATCTATAAAATCATTCTGATGATAATAACAATAATACAATTAGTTCTGGATTTTTTCTGACCCACCATATGCTTGATAAAATCTGGAAGTGAAATTTGTCAATAATCTGAAAAAATTCATATTTTTTATGTTTGTCCTTGAGTTTAGCAAAATAAATTATAAAATTCATACATACTGAGGCTTGCAGTGAGTTTTGCAGGTGGATGTGTAACACATAAACATGAGACCCTTATAGACTTATGGTTGGCTTGAAAGTAAAATAGCAACCTAGGCACAGGTTTGAACCAATGTAAATGTTCATTAGGGTTGTGATTTTTATTTTTTTTAACCATGTAGTCATATTGGAGGAAGTCTTACATAGACAGAGTTAGAATGAGTCTCAGAGAAGAATAGCGCTGCTTTTATATTGCTTGAATAGCATCCTTGTTGTGAGTTTTCTACCATTTGTATACTGCTGCTATAGTTAAAACATGGCATCGTATGCGTAGATGGGACCAACATCCTTGGTGACAGGTGAAAAACGTAGCAGAACTGTCCCTGGCAGGCTCTCTAAACATTTCTAAAATGCCTTTCAGATCTCATAGGCTGGATGGACTATAATAAGGAAGGCCAGAATGAGGACCAGCCTGCAGGCTCTGTCTGTTGCTCTTTATCCACACCGCACTCAAATTCCCTCGATGTCGTTGCAGATGTGCATCCGAAGTACCAGTGTGATTTGGTGTCTAAAAACGGGAGCGACGTCTACCGGTACCCCAGCCCCCTCCATGCGGTAGCTGTGCAGAGTCCCATGTTTCTTCTGCCCGTGACTGAAAACCCCCAGCGAGAAGAGGAGAGGTTTGATTGTGATATTAGCGACATTTGTGCCGGATCTGAAACGGACTCGGGAAAATCCGCCAATGCCTTTCTCTCACAGAGCTCCTGGCCAGTGCCATGCCCTTCCACCAGCAAGAGGATAGACAGTTACATCTTAAGCCTGGTTCAGAAAAAGACTCATGCGGTAAGGACTAACAAACCCAGGACAAGTCTCAACACCGATCCCACCAAAGGGATCTTGAGGCATGGAAGCATGTGCGTCAGGCAGCCTGCCGGGCTGGTGCCTCATGGTAACATCATGAACCTGAAGAGCTCCAAGCAAGCAGGTTCGTCTTCTGGTGGGAGCACTGCTGTGGACCACACTGCACCTTCCCCATTAAAGCAGAGGCCGAAGGAGCTGGCTGGTGAGCAGCTGGAGAGTAGGAAGGCACCTTTGCCGTCATCTTTCCTTCCTGGCACAACAAGTGAACTTCAGAGCAAGCACCTACCACGGGGCGTCAAACCGGCACCTCCAGAGCACAACCGCAACGCAGCGGCCCCGGCCGGGGATGTCCCTAAGGAGAATGGCCAGGTCTTTGCAGCGTCTCCCAAAGAGAGCCCAGGGAAGCCTGTGGTGCTGCAGCCGGAGAACAGGATCAGCCAGCCTCCCAAAAAAGTCCTGCTGAAGAGCAGCTTGCAGGCACCTCGCTCCTCATCACCTGCTGCTGAGGAGAGGCCGGCGCTTGATTTCAAAAGCGAGGGCTCTTCCTCCCAGAGCCTGGATGATGGGTTGCTGGTGAACGCCCAGTACATCCCGGCCCAGCAGCAAAGCATGAAGCTTCACAAAGGCACCCGAAATGTCAAGATTTTGAAAAGCTCCACGCTGAAACACAGACCCCACCTTGCCAATGGGCTGGAAAATGGTTCTCAGACCTTGAGGGAGAAAACCAAGCCAGTGGGCAAGAAGTGCCGCTTTCCTGAGGAGTTGGATACAAATAAGAAACTGAAAAAGCCCTCCTCGCGGGGGAAGAGAGGCAGTGGCTTGCAGCCGGAGTCAGGTCTACAGAGTCGGCAGGCTGGTCTGCACAGATCTGCCGTCCGATCCCACGGGCATGGCCGAGAGGTTGTGGTGGCCAAGCCTAAACACAAGCGGGCTGACTACCGCCGGTGGAAGTCATCGGCGGAGATTTCCTATGAGGAGGCCCTGCGGAGGGCGAGGAGGAACCGTCGGGATGGTGTGGGGGTCTACTCACAAGTTCCCCTGCCCTACGTCAGCCCATACGCTTACGTGGCCAGCGACTCGGAGTACTCAGCAGAGTGTGAGTCCTTGTTCCACTCCACCGTGGTGGACACGAGTGAGGATGAGCAGAGCAACTACACAACAAACTGCTTTGGAGACAGTGAGTCAAGCCTGAGTGAGGTGGAGTTTGTAGGCGAGAGCACAACCACCAGTGACTCTGATGAGAGCGGGGGCCTCATTTGGTCTCAGTTTGTCCAGACACTCCCCATCCAAACGGTCACAGCGCCAGAGCTGCATGAAAATGCAGCAAAAGCCTTTGTTAAAATCAAAGCCTCACATAACCTCAAGAAGAAAATCCTCCGCTTTCGGTCGGGCTCCCTGAAGCTCATGACAACTGTCTAGTGAAGGTGACTTGGTGGAATGTATCTGCTTCTGCTTTCTGAAGCAGGGTGCTTTTGTGTATATATTTCCACAGATTTTTCTCCTTTTTGTTTTTTATATACAAATATTTAAAACTTAAGGTAAATTATGTCACTTGTCTTCAGAACTTGGGTGGATACTAGTGCCTTTTATGTGGAAATAAAAGACCGTTATACTCATTTAAAAAGAAAAGAAAGGTAACACTGCCATTTCAGTGGTGAACAGCCTCCAGTGCATGGTGTCAGAAGGATTTGAAATAGGGCTAATATTCCTGGGAATGGATCTCCCTTGCCTAGATTTTCCTGTTCTGGGTCTTGTACAGGATATCAACAGCTTCAGATTATAAGTTTTTAGGGGATAAGTGGGAGGGAGTGCAGGTGGTCTTCATGTATTGCTTGTCCCTTTCTGCTGCTCCTGTTGCCACACCTTGAACTTCCTCCTGGCTGTCTCGCCTGGTTTCTTGTTTTGTTTTGTTTTTGTTTTATTTTGTGTTTTTTTTTTTTTGTTTGGTTGGGTTTTTGTTTCTGATTTGTTTGTTCTCTTCTTGAAACTCACCCCCGTGTCCTCCCCCAGCCACCCCCCACCAGGAAAGTGCTCCTGTTCAATTTGTCTTTGAGGTTAGGTCGCCTTCGCTGGAGTACACGCTACTCCTGTCTCCTGGGAGTCCCACTGTGGATGGTGGTGGTATTCAGAGTAACTTCTTGGAGCAGCTGACCAAGGCTTAGTAACTTCAGTATATTGTGTAAAACTGCTTTTGAAAAAGAAAAAAAACCCATATGCATGTCATGTGCATGAGTATCAGTAGTTTTTAATATTCCCGTTGATGTCCAATTTACTGTACATCATCAATGGCTGTTTTTATATATATATATCATTGTGTAAATTAATATAACACATCATATGCTGTAATAAACAGTCTGTTTTAATACTTTTTAGAAGTTTGTTACATTGGTACAGACCCAGTCAATGGTTTTATGTTGGCTTTGGCACCACTTAGGTATCTGTGATGTGACCTGTTAACGTTCCTTGCATTTAGCCATGCAGGAAACAGAGCAAGTTTAAAATGTTGCTGTGAATGTGACTTGTTCTTGGAGGGAACTGGATTGTCATGGATCCTCTTGTTCTTTCTGTAACTTGCATCATTTTTAAGGACAAGGTGAGATATAGTTGCTATAGGCATCTTTAGATTGTTGCTTATGGGCATCTCATGATGTGGAACAGATAGAAATGTTGTATTAGTCTTCATTGCTGTCAGGGTGCTTGCACTTTGGTTGGTACAACGCAGAGGCAGATGGCAGGCTTCTGTAACCAGATAGATCTGTGTAACGCAAAGGGTGCCCCCCCTGAAATGTCCAGTAAATGAATCCATAAGAGCTGTGTGCTCTGGGAGCTGGGCTGGGTGGAGGAGAGCATAGACTTGCTGTCCTTGGTGCTCTCTTTAGATGTGGTAGCTGACTGTGTAACAACCCTAACAAGGTTATGGAAAGAAGTGACAATTGTGTCACCCACTGGTCTTTATCTCAGTTTCTTTGTTTCCATAGGACAGGAGGTGAATCCGCCAGCACAGGAGAAAGGAGCTAACCCTAGACAGCACTGCTTCCCTTCACAGCAACAGCATTGACATTGCCTGGGGGGAGGCTGGAGGTTTATGCCAGGCATGACTGATGGAGCAGGCTCAGAGGTTGGGCTGGTTTCTGCAGGTTCATCTGCTCTGGCATCTGTGAAGCAGTGGCCATGCAACTGGTGTGGATGCTGTGACTGTAGGAATTTCAGGGACATATGTGCAGGCTGTCTGTTCTATAGCAGGGTCTGAGCAGACACCTTCCTTTGTGGTTCCTCTGTCTTTTCTGTTGTCACCCACCTGGAAGGCAGAGCAGTTTTCTTCTCAGGTTTCCTTGCGTTGCAAATGTAGGAAGAGGTCCACTCAGAATTAAATTTCTCTGGGAGCAGCTTCTGAGAAAGTGGAAACACTTTTTCTAAGTGGCAGATTTTATTTTTTTTAATCTGCAGTATAGTAAATCCATATCTATAAAATGTCCCTCTCAGTTTTCCCCTTTTTTGTTAGAGGAATGCCAATTTCTGTAAGGGATTTTGAAGCATGGTCACAAGGTTCTGGATTCAGTGAGCCAGATAGTCCTTGCACTTCCATCTCCCATGATGACAGGACAAGCTGTAACTCACCTTAATCTGGTCGTAACTCTCCCATTGTTTTACCCATGGAAGGGTAGCTTATTTATATATATCTATATATATATATATATACATGTACAAAAATTTTATATGTTGATGTAGAATGATTCATCCGGAAATTAGTGGACGATGGCTGCCACTGCAGAGATTTTAAACATGTCATCACTAAGGTTAAGCAGCAGCTTAATGTATTCCTGTTAATAATTGATGGGTGTCATATCAAAAGGAGGGAATGTCAAGAAGCTTGTTGAAACTAGTTGTTTCTTTCCTAGAATATCTCTTAATCATCCCACATCATCTCTCCTTGAGTGAGAAAAACACGTGCAAATCCCTGTAAATCTCCTCAAAGGTGTAGTAGAATAGCAGAGGATCTTCAGACATGCACTCTGCCTCTCTAGCTATAAAGGAGCCACTGGTGAGAAGACAAACTAACCAGTGGCTTTGGGATGATGAGTTTTCAGAAGTGAGCTGCTGAACAGTTACTTTTTAGGTAACTGATTAAAAATAGATGATAAAATAACCACCTAATATCGCTAAGACTGTTACCAGCTGGAACAACTCTATTCTGTGTTACTCTTGTTGAAGAATAGACAGGGAAATGGGCTGATCCTATCGCCCTCTTAATTGCATTTGAGTCTTTCCAGTTTGGGGAAGGAATTTTCCTTTTCCAACATGATTGAGGTAAACATCCAGAATCCTTTAAATAGGCCTAGGTTTTTCTCTCTTTCCTTCCCCTCCCCCCCCCCCCTTTTTTTTTCTCTTAATAAAAGGTATTACAGTGCTGGAAAAGTACTTGGTATAGTCCAAACACACAACACACATTCTCTTCTCCGGTTCTGATTTCAGAAACACATCTAAGTTTTTGTAACATTAGGTTGAAAAACATCTGCTAATCTTGGAGACCAGTTAAGTATCTGGCACTTGTTTAAAGCTACCTGGCTTTCTAGCTCCACAGCCTTGAGTCCTTGCCAGTGCATTTTTTATACTGTTCATGTTTTGATTATCCCCAGTGTTTATGGTAGGTTTTGGAAGTTTGAAGTGTGAACATTTCATTGCACTGGGGCCTATCTCAAGGTGGGGGCAGCTTGTGGAGGGAAGGTTTGGGATTAGCTGCCCCTGTGCTCTATATATAGCTGAGTACAGGAAAGTACAGAAGCACATGCTTAACATAAAGAGTAAGAGCAGACTCCCTTTTGCTGGGTTCCCTGTGATTCAGGTTATATGGTGTTGCTGCACAACTCTGAAGTACCATCTCTCCCACTGCAGGAACCAGCGGCATGCATGCCCTGAAGTGCTGTCACCTGAAAGGGATGAGGGTATCACTGGGTGGTTTGCCTTCCAGCAGGTTTTTTGGGTCTGCCTTCTGCTCCCTAACCCCAGCCACCAGCTGTGGGTCAGCAGATAACGAAGCAAGCTGTGTCTTGTGCATGTGTGGGGTCAGAGAGAAGCCCTGGCATTGTGCCTAGATGTCCCAGCTACGTGGGGCCCCTGTTGTGGACCTCACGCTTGTCATGAGAAATTTGATGTGCCAGTGGTGCAAGAGTCTGTACAGCTGTGTCTGAAGGAAGGTGGGAATGAAGAATCCCATATACATGGAGTGGTCTGATCCTGATTCATCTGTATTTTCAGGAGAGGCTCAAAGAGGAGGTGTTTCAGTCTAATGCCTAGGTCAGTAAGTTCAACTAGGCTAAGCTCACCTCATTTCTTCCAGTACTGGTTTAAATGATCAAGGCCTCTATCAGGACTGCCAGTTGCTGAGGTGCTTCAACCATCTGACCAAGTCCTGCAAGTACTTTACTGGGAGAAGTGATAAGCTTCAGTCCCCTAGGTCTGTTTTGACCTTCCAGCACAAACCCTTACATAGAGATTGAAGGTCCCAGCCCTTTGCAGCTTTCCCAGTCCTGTGGCTTCAGAGGGAATCTGTCCTTCCCTTACAAGTTTTCTAGGTTTATTCTGGCTTGGGGTTTATCCTGGATAAAGATTTGCAACAGATTCTCCATGACAGAGTGTTGTGCCTTCACTAAGCCCAAATCTATGTTTGTTGGCCCAGAGAGAGTTCAGGCACTTCTCAGGGGGCAGCCAGCAAAGCCGTCGAGGGACCTGCATCCCTTTCTGCCACAATGGACAATGAAGGCTTTTGTTAGTTGTGATCACTACTGAGCAAATGGTTCACCACCATGGGTACAGCTCTCCCTCAGCTTGAGACTTTTCTTGCAGGACAGGGGGGAACAAGCACATGAAGATTTTGAGGAAACACAAACATCTAAAGACATTTTTAATAACTTCAACACCTAATATGTACATTTGGAGTAGCCAACAGTAGCACATACAATTGAGCTGCTAGTACAAAAACCAAAACCAGTCTCAAGTCTGCAGTGTCCTGTCCACAGTACAGAGAGGGTACTGCTGACCAATGGAGGCAGTTCATAAACTTGGTCCATCTTTCAAACTTGCTTTTCTTCTGAATTTCTTTGAACCTCCAAGGAATTGTGTTGAGGCTCCTTGCATGGCATGATGTTTCTTTCTGTAACTAAACATTATAGATGGAGGTCTGTAGTGAGAAAGAATTGCTCTGGGGTTTAAAAAGCCCCCAATGCTGGAATGAGGACACATGGATACAAATGATCAATCCATTTAAAAGGGATAATAGAAAGATAGAAAGTGTGTTTTACAGCAGGGAATTTGCTGCCACAGGAAATAGCGAGGCAGACATAATATCAGCAAGTTGAAAGGGGTTAGAGTAGGTAGGGAAGGCTGTGTGCTCTACCATTCCCAGGCAGTGACTGTGGATGCTAGGAGTGTGAGGAGAAAGGACCGCAAATAGTGGCCAGGCTTGCGTGCGCCCCTTAAGGGTTGTCTTTTCCTGCAACTGCTGAAGCACCAGTAGCTGGAGGAAATGCACCATCCTGCTGACCCAGTGGGCCATTTGCTATGTTCCTGTGATCTCGGTGTAGCTGATGGGAGTTGTCTATGCAATTGAATTCACTCTTTATTAGTCTTTTGTTCTCCCAACTGCTGCTGAAGAAGAGTTTTGCATTGCTTTGCAAAGAAGTTCGCTTTGCACATTTGGCTGGTGGTGGCATGCATTTGTTCAAACTGTGGAGGTGTTTCTGATCACTCTTGTCTGATGGAAGAATAATTCCATCTACCTTTTCACATGGGCAGTCTGTGATGAAGTGCTCTGTTGCAGTGAGTTTTGTCCCCCTGTAATGCAAACACTGTTACTAATATATAATCCCTGTATTAGTCTACCATGGGAGTCACTGTTGGGCAGCAATTTTACATCCTACAGTTACTTCTAAACTGCAGGAAAACTTGTTGACCTCCATGCCAAACGAACTGACCTAGTGACAGAGTGCATCTACTGCGCATTGCCTTAGGACTCTGCTGTCCTTGGAGAGTTTTTCTCTTCCTCTGTGTCTACATTTGTTCTTTTTTTTTGGAGCAATAGAGCAGTCTGGAAGCAAGTCCTGTGGTCTTCTCTACTTCTGCTGATTTTGGACAGCAGAGGAGTTTTGGTGCATGCTAGCTAGATGACTTTGGGATGCCAACGCAAATGGTCCACTCCAGGGACACAGAAAATGTGCTTCTGCCTGGACAGGTACATGGGGGTCTGAACCAGTACTGACTCCCTAGAATAGCTTCCTATCAAAAAATGCGAACAAGTTTGATCCAAATGACATTGAGGACCGGACTAAATCTAGGCTGAAGTAAACACTTGAACTGTGTATACTGTACTTGTGGGGACCTCAGTTTGGACCTGCTCCCTTTGTGCTGAATGACTTGTTAATGTAAACAGACATAAACAGAACCTCTCTTTCAGTTAATGGCCTTTGTTTCCATGCTGTATTCCTTTAAGATCAATAAAGTATATTAATATTAATAACTTGATTTTACTGAGCCAAGCTCTGAAAATCTGGCTTTTATTCTTTTAAAAGGAGTTGGAAGTCCTAGAAACTAAGATTTTCATGACAATACTGAAGGAAAATCTGTATGATTTGGACACTGACCTTATGATGTAATGGCTTTGTAAGCAAATTAAGTGTTTTCTCCCCATAAAAGTTCAAGTCTTTTGTGGTCAAGGGCAGGAAGCTGGAAAACTTGCAACCTGTTGCAAAATGTGTTACCTGTGTCTCCTTACATTCTGTGAGCCTTGTGTCTTCAGAAATGAGATTTTCATGAGGAGGAGAGGAAGCCTGAGGTCCAGGGAGGAGAAGAATCTAATCAATCTTCATCTCTGAAGTACCCGTGCAGTAAGTGTTTAAGCATGTGATTAAGCCCATTCTTACTCAGTGAAGCATTTCAGAGCATGTTTTAGGTACTTCATGGCTGGGGTGAATTAAGCAGGTGCTCAGGAATGCTGGTGGATCAAGGTCTCCCTCACCTTTGCAAAAGTCCTATGTCTGTCTGTATAAGCTATCCCAGTGACTTCTTTTGGCTAATGTTGTAAGGACTGTGCATTCCCTTAAAAGTCAGACCCTGTGTGATGAAACTTGATTCAAGATGTTAATCTGAACTCAGGAAAAGCATTGTCTTCAGTCTGTGCTTGAAGCAGTAATGGAAAGAAATGCCTTTAAAGGAAGAGGTGCATTTGCTATTTGTAGAATTTGAAGACACTGGGCTAAAAACACTTGGAGATGAGTGTGAATGTGCCTGTGCTCTGTACCAATAACAGAACTTCGTGTGAACCCTGGGAATGGCACTTAGGGAGAGACAGAATGACCCGTTCTATATTTGCTCCCTTCCCTTGGATATCCAGGCAGAGCTGGGAGAATGATGTAGGCAGGGAGGGCCAGGCAGAGACACCAAACCTGTAGGGTCTGGAGTTCCAACTATTCAAGTGCTTGGCTAAAACAGTGGAATCTCTGGGCTACCCAGAGCTGGAGACAAAAGTGATGGTAGGTAGGGATGGTGACTTTGCCTGTCTTCAAGGAAAGCTGCAGTTTGAGCAAAATGTAGAAGCAAGGAAAAGGTTAAAAGTTTGTCGTCTCTTCCCAGACACGTTATTTACAGTGGGTTGGTTTCCTTTTGGAAGGGCCCACTGTAAAAGGAGACGTTCCCAGCATTTTCGCAGGTTAGACCTGTATCTCATTACAGTTTTCTTTCCTTGATTCTTGACTCTCTTCCTGTAGTTGCTCTTCTCTTGGGAAGATGATCTCAGGAAAGAGTAGGAGTTTGCTAAAAATCCAGAGCCTTGGAAGACAAAATCATGCTGATGGCCTTTTCTTTCTAGACATCAGGTCAGCCCTCAATGCTGCATCATGTTCTGTATCTCCCAGTGCAGGGCAAAGTGTGGGAAAGAAGTGGAACAGGAAATCCATTGGGTTTGATAAGAGAGCAGTCTGTAGATCCTGTTGGAGCAGCTTGCAAAGGCCGTAGCACTAACCACAGGAGCAGTGCCTGACTGCGACGTGTGAGCAGCCATCTCACCTGGTGGTCAGTGAGGTCAAGGGTAGTTTTGGGTATTGACCTGGATATCACAGTGTCTGCTGTCACTCAAGCCTTCGTGCCTCCAGGCCACAGCAGACAGCATGTTCATCCTGGTAAGTGTTTCCTTTGCTGCTTTTTAAATCTTCATGAAACACATATTGGCTTATCATTAAAAGCACAAGCACTGAATGAAACTGAACTTCTGGCTTGTTTCTCCTGTCAAACACCTCATGTTAGTGCTTTCTTTGATGTTCAGTTGCCTGGAAGGAAGAGAACCTATACCCTTCTCATCTGCAACATATGAGTTTTTCACAGGTGCCTTCTGAGTGATGTGGAGCAACACACTGGGGTAACACACCGCTCTCTTTAACACTGTGCAGGACATACTGAAGCAACCCTGTATCTGCACAATCCACAGCTACCCCAAGATATTTTTCAGACAGCGATATCGGGACTGGGAGGTTTGGATCTGACTCAACCCCCTTGAAGTCCATCACTACTTAGGGTGAAGATGTTCCTGCAGGGAGAGGAGGAAGCATGCTCAGAAATGTTTATTATTACTGTTAAATGTCAAATTCCTTTTTTTCCCCTCCCCTCCCCTGCCATGGAGATAGTGATCTCTACTGTAGTCCCTGCTGCTTTCTTTTTCCTGTGTTGATCTACATTAAGACTTGCTGCACTTCAAAGATGGTCTTAGCCCTAAGAGAGGCTTTTGTTGCTGACCTATAGGATTTTGATTCAGAGTATGTATCTTCCCCTGGGCCTGTTGCAGATGCCCACCGTCACCCTAGGTAGGTAGTTCAGGCTCACTTACATGCTAATGTGGGCACTCCAGGCCTTCCTCCCTTCTCTCTTCTTTGCCATTACAGTGGGATATTTTAACTTTCTTCCTCTGTCCTATTGACTCTCCTCTGAAGTCATCCAGGTGTGGGGTGTTCCTCATAACTTCAGAGCAGAGCACTTATGTCTTTGGTCTAAGTAAACTTTGTGGATCCATTATAAAATAGGACATATGAAATGAATTTCACATTTGAAAAAAAAAGTTTTTCTTATATTTCTCCCCTTTATGAACTTCTCAACACCAGTGTCATAATATGAACAGGAAACACAGCAAAAGAAGTGAAAATAATAAATCCCCATCCCTATTGTATAGCAGAGTCAATGCTTTTTTTGTGGGGGGAAGGAAACAAAAGGCCTGCCAAAGGATCCTCATTGATACTAATCTAAAACCCCCCAAATTTACTGATCTACAATTAGGAGGGGTAGCAAAATGGACAAATGGGAGCTATGATGCTGGGCAAGATGTAGCTGGTCCTTGTGCTGGAAACTGATTCCTCTGGCTGCTGGATCCACTTTTATTCCTGTTGATTGATTCTGAGACTGTTTTCTTGGTGGTCAGGGCTGCTTTCAGAAACCACTTATGGTGCACTGATGAAAAGGCAGATTTTGTGTGTAAACATCCCAATAAGCAGGTCTTGACAGATGATTTGTTCAAGCCCAACATAAACCTACAGCTGGTGTCAGTGTCTCCTACAGATGATTCCCAGGAGAACTTCCCCACAGTGTGCTGCAGAGCTCTCAGCTTTTACAGAACACCCAGCTGCACCCCAAGGAGGAGCCTTGGTGCTTGCCTGACATGTTGCAGGTATGTCTCTGGGAACACCACAGATCTTCTGGAAAGATATTTCTCATAATGAAGACAAAGTTAGGCTCCCAGTGGCACCTGTCATTGACTGGATAGGGTAAGCAAGATGTCTGTGCACAGCAGCTACTGCTGCTATCTCTTGGTCCATGAGCAGTGAGAAATGTCCAGTGTTACATGAAGCGGAATAAGAAACCTCTTGTACACTCTAAGTACCCTTCAATCCCATTTCAATCTTTGAAAAATCTGTCCCCTATAATTTCTAGCAAACTGTAGAAAAAAAAAAGTTGTCTAGGCACTGATTTTTCCAAGTGAATTTCTTCCTTTTTCTCCATTTTCTTTGTGCATCTGATGAGCTGGTCTGAGCACTGGGGTCCGCCCATGAAGCTGTAGTCATTCACAGTATCAGGTGTGTAGTCCTCAGGCAGATCAAATATTTCCATTAGGAGCTGACAGATAAATTACAGAGATTTTACCTCACTCTTCTCCTTTGGAGACCTTGGGACTGTAAGATAGTTTATATCATCTTCCTACGAGACCAAGCAATTTAGATTTGACTGATTTGTGTATCCCTGCAGTGTTTCCAGTGGGCTGTATAGGGTATGAAGCTCTCTGCCTCTGACCTGAGAGCAGCTGAAACAGGACTGATGTGCAGAGGGACAGATGTTGAGAGGGAAATGGCTATAGCTGTCCTGTGATGGTGTCTGCTAGGAATGGGCTTAAAAGAATGATTCTGGTTTGGGAAGAAGTTTAGTTTTGATGAAATTTGGCTGAATTCCCTCCAAAGTGGAGCAAAACGCATCCAGGCAGAAATTCTTCAAAAGGGAATAGTGCATCAGTTTGCATTGTGGGTTGTCTCAAGAGCCAATCTCAGGAGCACTGAGCCTCTCCACTGAGTTTCATGGACTCTCCGTGATTTGGATGCTCTTGTGATTTGCCCCTGAGACAGTCTAACATCTGGGACACCCCAGACTGAGAAGTATGTGAGCAGTGAGGTCCCCTCTTGAGAAGCAGCCTATTTGGCAGCAGGCTGCCCCAGGGCCCTGGAAACCTGAGTGGTGGAGGAACCAGATGGGTGACCAGGCAGGAAACTCAGCAGGTTTCTTATGTTTGGATCCCTGTACAAGTTTCATGGGAACCTGGGCAAAATTGACTCACCTTATTGAGATTTTGCTGAATTGGTGAATTCCTCTGAAATGCTGTCTAGCCTGAAACCTTCTGAGCAGGTGCAGTATCTTCAGCTACCTTTTGAAGACAGACAACATGTTCTCCTGTGCTTTGCAACATGGGTCTTCTGAAAGTCAAAGCAGCACTTGTCTTTGCTATTGAGTCCTCTGCCAGCATTCACGCTCTTGAAGTGGTGTTGAGGAGGGAGGGTACAGGAACTTGGCAGTGACAAGTGAAGGATGCTGGCAGGTTATTCTGATCCTTAGAAAATCATTGTGTTCTCCTCATTACACTACACCTCATCCGCCTACTCTGTCTTGTGCTAGAGACTATAAATTTTCCATATTAAATTCATTCCCCAAGTTCTCTGTTTGTTTTCACAGCCTCTAGCTGAGTTTCCTAGGTGCTACCCTTATATAAACAGTAATAAAGGCTGCTCTGCCCTGCTGCAAACCATTTCTGAGGAAGTTCCCTCTAATTCTCTTCTTAGTTTAGTGTTGTATCATTAGAAGGCACGAGGTTGTTAATTGGCGGCTTACAGCTTTTGTGACTGATGCAAACCAGTGTATGTGTAATGGCTGCAAACGCTCAGGTGAACGCACTAAAAGGGGGAAGAAGCAGATGGCCATGAGCAGAAGGTTCCCTGCTAAAGGTGACAGGAAAAGGTTAGTGATAGGGTTGCCCCGAAGCTGGAAAAAAGAACCTAATACCTGGACAACTGGCAAAGAGCCTGGCTAGACTGTGGCTTTGTTCCCTAAAGGGGGCTGCTGCTGTGGCAGACTCATACATCAAAGCTCTCATAACAAAACACAGCAGAGATCTGTATCACCCAGCCTGTGGCACTGGCAGGAAACGGATTGGTTGACAAGTCAGAGGCTCTTTCTGAATAGATGGCTGGGTAGGAGTTAGTGGCTGCTTGCAAAATCTCGGAAGGAGCCTTTAATCTGCGTGTGATACTGTATGTTCTAGTGAGCATCTAGATGTTTATCTCAGCTGCATTAGTCACCAAGAGAGTCTGCTCTCAACTTTTCTCTTCTGTACCTGAGCTGCAGGCTTCTTTTGCCAGTTTTTGGAAAAGGTTTGAGGTTAGCACTGTAAGATTTATTGGGCTTTTTGTCATTTTGACTGGGAAATATAACAGGGACAGGTTTTCTTGGTAGTATTCTGCAGAGCATATTTAGTGCTGTGACTTTGTGTGTGCTGTGATAGGCTTTCAGAGCCTTGCCCTGGGAGCCAGTGGTCTGAAAAGTCTTATCATGCTCCTAAACAAATAACTCTGTCCTGAAGCCCATTAGAGGAACTGCAGAGCTGCGCTTCTCCCAGCCTGATGTTAAATGCCTTGCAGTGCCAAAGGTAAACAGGATCAATCAGTCGTCCTCCCAGGGACCGTCTAATGGCAGTCCATGAATCAGGCTTGCCTTTTGAGGTCATTTTTATCTGCCTTGGGGATTACGAGCTAACCAAATTGGGGTCTTGCTCTGTATGTGCAGGATGAAGAGTGGGGTCTGACAGGGTGTGTTAATGAGGTGAAGCCAGTGTAAATATGCCTGTTATGATGAGATCTGCAAAGTGATGAAGCTTGAGCATGCAGGCTTTGGCTATCTTTGCTCTCCTGCAAAGCCAATATTGCCATAGTGCATCTGCTGGCTTGGCTAAACAACAGCTTGATGCTGCTTTCACTTCTGTGCTTTTGTACCTATGGTGTGTTGTTTGTTTTCTTTTAACTATGCCAAAAAAGAGCTTAGCTCAGTGAGGAAACCAAACTCCCAGCAATGCCTGAAGAATACAGACAATTTAATAGTCTGAAGTTTTGCTAATCCAGACAGTAACATGAGCTCAGGGTTTTCAGCTGAGGTCCAACTATAACTTTGCACATCATCCAGTGAGATTTAGAGCCTATCAAGTCATGGGCTGTGTATGCAATTAAAAAGCTCTTTTCCCCAAGGAGTTCACAATGCAGAGACAAAATATTTATCCTCCCAATTAGTTTATTGCAGCAGACTGGAGCACAGAAGTCAGATTATCTGGGGGCATGCTAAAACCCTGCGTGTGCCATTGAACTTGGAAAAGGCATTTTTCATGACATCTGGTTTCAATCGATTTGTCGTCAATTCACAGTGCCAGACCCATTTTATGGGACCATTAAAGTACACAACACTGACACGGGGTTGCAGCTGTAATCCAAACATGGGTATCCAAAGTAAGAGTTCTGCTACCTCTCGCCGGTGACTGTGTAAAAAGTAAGGATCTGGTTGCCATGCTCTTCTGAATGCAGCTCCTTTTACCATTTGAGAAAGCTGCAGGCTGGACCATCACCTTCAGTCATGCCATACACAACTTGGTCCAATCTGCGGTGGCTGAACAGACCTTAGTGGGGAGCAGGGACCCAGTCTCTATGTGTCGGACAGCATGCCAAGCATTATGGAGGTCTTCTCAAAGCCTCTCTCCTACATGATGCAGCCTCCTTCCTCAGCCTACCTCTGCACTTTGCTTTTAGCGCTCCAACAACCTTCTTGTGCAAGCAGCCCGTTGTGGCTGTGATTCTGCCAGTATGGAAAAGTGCTGAGAGGAGCCTTGTTCATTTAAATGTGTGCAACCACAGCTCATGCTTTTACAGCATATGTTCAGTGAAGCAATGCCTTTATCTACAATACTTAGCCTTTATCTAACATCTTTTCAATCTAAAGCTTTTTTTGAAACGCAGATTAAGTAATAACAACGTAGGATAATTGAGTGCATTTTTTCACAGTGACATAATGATACTTATCTATGGCTACTGAAAAGCAAGGATAATATACTGTGAGTGCTGTATTATCTTGCTTCTGAAGCAGACCAAGTTTGGCATTAGGGCTTAAGTAATTGAAATACGGCTCCTTCTACCAAAACCTATTTGTTTATAATAAAGCTTAATACATCTTTCTAATGGACATTGCAATGTCAGAAGCACTGACATGATTGCTGACTCCTTGTAGCCTGTAAAGATAGTAGTGTCTTGAGTGTGCAGATCATGCCATGTAAGAGCTATGTCTGATGTGTCTCCTGTTGTGTGAGAGCAAACCCCATCTTGTGAGAGGCACTGACCTTGGGGATTACTGTTTGTAATGTGTGTGAATTTTTTTGGATGTCAGGTGAGATGCAGTTCTGAGCATGCTCTGCTGAGCACCATCATGGATTTTTTGTGGGTAATTAGTTATAACACTGCTGTGAGCAGACCTTATAAACCCACTGGGTGATTTTATTTACATAGGAGGCCTGGTGGAATAAAGTGACAGGTTGGCATGATGAGACAAGCTGGACTCCCTTTGAATCTTACAGAGTGAGGAGCAAAATAAATATTAACACCCAGCTCTAAACCCTCAGACGCACAGGTCTCTTTTACAGCAAAACAATCTGTGCATCTTCCAGAAAATCTGGAGGACGAATGTGAAAATACTTACATTTAAATTAACTGTCCGAAGTAGTGTTTTAGTCCCTCTTGCATTTGTTCAGGAAGAACGTGACGGTGTGTCTCTGGATAATTTTCTACCTGCCTGTTTTGAATATCAGGTGGAAGCTGATACTGGAATGGTGCCAAATTTTGCAGAAGCCTTTCCTCCTGAGTTCTGCTGGTTTTGTAACGACTTAGACAGGATTATCCAAGCATGTTCCTGGCTGGCACAGGGTAAATGTTGAGCAACGTAACATGAGTCGACTCTTCATATGTCACCACAATTCCATGGTTAATGTCAAGGAATGAACTCTTAGGCCTTATTTAACTGTAATTCACAGGTTCTCAAGGGGCCAGAAGGATAACTGATGTTACATGACACTGGCCCATCAGCAAAGTAATTTCAGAAACTGAAAAATTCCTTCTCACCATTTTCTCACTGGTTTTCTATGCAGTTCACCCCAGTGCACAGAACATAACTGAAAGCTTCTTATTCTCTTAAGCATCCTCTAATAGGGTGGAAGTGGGGATTAATTCAGCCACGTAATGTGGAGCTTTTAAGTTACTGAATCTGTTATGTGTTTAGCTGTATATATATGCATGTTGGATAACTGGAATACTGTTAGGACTCCTGCTTGGCTGACTTATTTGTTCCTTGTGCTGTTTGATTGGTACTAATCCTGGAGAAAGAGGTAGGGGTGCTTGCAACTGCTTTCACTAGTGGAAAATGAGTACGATCAGCCCCATTCTCACATGTGGTTGGTATCTCCATAGTGCAAGAATTTGTTAGCTTAAAGCTTCTCTCTAAATGGGTGACAACTCTTCTCTGATAAGCTGTGGCTGCCCTGCATGTGAGACCTCAGACACCAAACAAACAACGTTGGCATCAGATAATTCTGTTTAGAATGCCATGGCTTTAGAAGTACCCTATCTTTTGAAATGCAGTGGGTTTTTTCATGGTTGTTTACATCTTCCTGCAGTGACTTCATGACATCTCGTAGCCCTTCAGTGCCTATGGAAGCTTAAACCACTGATCCTAGAAAGTATTTATGGGATTTGGTTTCTTTTTCCAAGGCTTTTGGGGATTGACTTGTCTATATTTCTCCTTCCTGCTCCTAAAAAGTCTGCTGGAGTGCTGATGGGCAAAACAGAGCTCACAATCATTACAGATGTAGCATTTCTGGAAGAGGCTTCACTTGGTGGTATGCTCCGAGGGTGAATGTTGTGGTTGATGAGATAGCATTGGGAAATGACACAGATGTTCTCGTGCTCAAAGTATAAAGCCTTAGATGCACTGGCCTCAAAGCACTATGGAGATTTCTACTTACTCCATTTAAAACACAGGGTGCAAACTGCTATTGTAAAGATCACAACGTTTTGCAATTCGAGGGAAGACCTGTTATTTGGGCTGAAAACTTCTAATGCTTAGGAAACTGTGAGCAAACAAGACTGAAGCTGGCTGTGTAAAATCACAGAGTAAGTGTAGAAGAGAAAGCACCAAAAAGCTGAGAGTTTTGAAACTGTTTATTTAAGTTTCTTGCATGGCCCTTCTTATCACAGCATCGCAGCGCCTCCCAGATGGTAATACATTTTATCTTCTTGCCAACACCTTCACAGGGTTCCTATCCCTATTTTACTGTTAGGAGACCCAAGCACAGGCGTTGAGTGATATG
The DNA here is from genome assembly GCF_034315485.1 of Pezoporus occidentalis. Classification (NCBI taxonomy): domain Eukaryota; kingdom Metazoa; phylum Chordata; class Aves; order Psittaciformes; family Psittacidae; genus Pezoporus; species Pezoporus occidentalis. The sequence goes on along the minus strand of NW_026915791.1, from coordinate 3,373,891 downwards.
CCCAGTGGCACTTGGGGTTTCTGTGGCAGATCAAGGAATGAAGCTCAACTTTCCCATGCCCCAGGCTAATTCCTTAACCCTGTGAGATCCTCCTGGAAATGAGCAGAATGGCTTAGCAAAACACAGCAGCATATGGAAATAATGCTCAAATGCAGTATGGGGGAACCCATCCTGGACTCTAAAATTGTAAGTATTGGCATTTAAGTCTTCATGTTTTGGAGCAAGTTGATGCTGGACAGTGAAGAGCTGGTCGGTTCTGGAACAAGCAGAATAATACAGCTGCATTGTGCAAGGTTTATTACTGTGGATACAGCATCATGCTGGCCACTTTGTGGACTGAAATGAGCTCTTCTGCTCTTCTGCATGGTGCTGGGTGTGTGTCTCTTGCTGCCCATGCAGATCAACTGGGATTTCAGGCTCTGTCATCACCTTGAGTCAGTGCTGCATCTCCTTGGCTAATGGCAGGTTGGATTGTCCAGTGCTGTTTGCCCTTTTGAAGGCCCTGTCCCAGGAAACTATTTTGTAAAAGCTCACTTCCAGGATGACACTGGCAGATTCAGCCTTTCAGTTGCCAGTTTTCCATGAGTTACTGTGAGCTCTTTCTCCTCCCTTACTATTCTCTTTCCATCTCTTAATCCCGCTTTTCCCATTCCTACAGCTGCAGGATACTTTCAAGCTAACAAAATATTTTAGACTCACAAAATGTTGGGGTAGGGGGATGAATAATACAGAGAGAAGGTATATATTTAGTGGCTCCAGGTTATTACCTAGTACCTGTCTGGCTCATTCACTGATAATGTTTAAACTCTGCAGTATTGCAGCACCTAATAAATACTACTAAATAGTGCCATTTCCATAACTTGATTGCAATAATCCATCAGGGAACCTGTTTCAAAATGTCAACAATTCTCAGCAGTTAGTTGGAAAACTAGTTCTTAGCATGACTGTTGGGATAATCTAGTGTTTCAGATACCACGGGGTGTGTTAGATGCTGATTCTGAAATGGTAACTTCCTTTCTTACTCTGCACTCTAGCAGTGTCCAGAGCTCCTTTTAGGAGGTCAGAATAATAATGTATAAACAGGCAGCCAGCCTCAGCCTGAAGCCTATGGCTTTGGTGAGAAGGGTAAGTGAGGTTGCAGGATGAAAGGAAGGTGAAGATGAGTACAGGAGGCAGCAATCTCCATTGGCTGCCTGCCTACTCACTGCTGTTCACTGGTTTCGCTGAACAGGCGAACTGGTGTGCCGTCAGTTGGGAATGCTGTCAGCTCCTCAAAACCCTGGTTTCTGAGAGCTTGCTCTCTATGCACACTCAGCAAGTCTCCAGTATGAGCAAAAAACCTCTTTCATTGTCACTGTAAGGCAGGCAGCGCATCACGAAGTCCTCATCTAAGAAGATCCTAGATGAGTGTCTCATTTGCATGTCTAACAAAGCCTTGGATAATAACCAACAGGACGCTGGACTCAGTTAAAAGACTTGGACGATAGCGCCAGGTATTTGGAAAGAGGCATCTGTGTAGGGTGATTCCTTGATCTGCCTCAGATTTAAGTTTGTGCACTCATCTTGCAAAAGGATGTTGCAGCAGCTTCACAACGTATCTGGAAATTCCAGATTTTTGTGGAAGGCATGGTATCAGGAACTGAGAGGTCTGAGACGCTCTACTGCTTGTTTTCTCAAGCATTCTTCTGTATTAAAACCAGTATCAGGTGTGCAAGGACTTCCGTGGGCAGCAGAGGGGAGGAATAACTGAGGGGCTGCTCATAGAGTGGAGATCACCGGGGAAGATCTGGAGTCCAGATCTGGCTTGTTTCTGCACCTCTGTTATGACATTATGTGAAGTTCTTTGAAGATTTCTCTTTGCAGAATCTGCCACGTCATCACAGAGGTAAAGCAAGGAGCAGTCTAAATATTGTTAGGGATCATAAAGCAGAACACTGGCTGCAAAATTATCCCATCGACTATATGGTAAACTGTGCAGCAGAGGATTTGAACAGGCTGACTCTGGCCTTGAGATGCAAATGAAAATAAACAAAAGAGATGGGTTAAAGTATCTGCAGATTGGGGAGACAAGCAGAGCACAGTCGTTATGCAGAAAGACATCTTTTTCTAAAGTTCCACAAAACGTATTTCCACCTGAAGCACAATAATATCTGTTTCCTTTTAATCTCATGATTCACTGGTATGATGTTGCTTTTACCTGCTGTTGTGTATCACTGGTAACTCGTGACGTTATCCCAAGGTGACTGCTCACATCTGGGTCTGGTCATGCTCTGACTGAGAAGGTAGCTGGCATGGCCAGGAAACATTCTGGGCTTAATTTCCTGCCATTTCCCCTCACTTGGCACTGTAGCATCCTCCAGGCTGATCAGTGGACGCCAACACAGAGGTTCTTAGCTTCACAGAGACATCTTCACACCTCAAATAATCTAATTCCCCACCATATGCTTCCTGTGCTTACTTTCCCTGATAAAATATATACCCAGTTTCTCTGCCCGCCTTTGTTCCTTGTCTTACCATTGAGCTCTGAAGAAGTCAATGGGAGACATCCCATGGGTGGCTGAAAATCTTGCATCACCCCTCTTTTTAATTTTGATTTGCATCCCTGCAGAACAGGTAGCATTCCTTAGAAATAGCAACATGCCTTCTTTAGCATTCCAGCCCTTTTAAAAGAAAATTGGAGGACTGAAATATTTTGGGCAGCTCTTCATTTGTAAGCAATATAGATTGTGCTTTCTTTCTGCTATCTACTAAAATATGAACATTAACTCCCACTGCAAGTTTTCCAGAAAATGACATGTTGTGCTGGGAGTGAGTATCTCCATGTCTTACTGTTTGTTTTGAGCTCTTCCTCTCCTTGCAGACTAAAAAGCCTTCCATGGAACAAAGAGATGATGACTGTGCTTGGAATCTCCCCTTTTCTCAGAAAAACTCCTTTCATCACCGTGCAGGGAGTTTTTAGGGGGATTATTCTGACTCAAGCTATGTCCTTCTGGCATTGGGAATCCTCTATTTTCATCGTGGGTAAAAATGACCATTTATAGGGGGAATGATTTGACGCAGGCACTGAATCCTTCCCCTTCCTGAACCAGCTTTAATAAATAGCAGGTACAAATACACATTGCTTAGCACTTGTTGAAAGACAACTGAACAAATGCCTTCAAAAAGCCAAGCCTCTAGGTTTTGGTTGTGCCGTAGCTCCTGGTGGTCCTATTGTGTGGGATTGTGAGTTTAGCCGAGAGCAAGCGCTGTTTCATTATGAGGTAGTTTGCCTGGGAGACACTTCAAAATCATTAAAGCTGACAGTTTAGCCTGCTGATTGCGCTGGCTGAGCTGTTGGCGCATGTGTGCTCAGTGCCGCTGGACCAAGTGAAAGGTGGTTGCACCGTGTAGCACAGGCATCTCTCTTTCTCCTGCACTCCCCACACAGGAAAGGATTTTGTTTATTTCAGATATAGTCCATATTCTCTTTCTTCCTAAAGCATGTAGCTTAGAGGGAAGTTGCTATAGCCCTGGCAGTTTAGGACCATTATAATTATTGTTGTACAATTGTGTAACATTACATTATTTTAGTAACCAAACCTTAGGCTGCTTTTTGCTACTGTTGCCTGAGAATAATTATAGGTCGGTATTTAAACAGTACAAATTTGGTTCTGGGTTGGTGCCTCATCCTGAGCTATTGCTGATTCTGTGGATTTGCTGCAAACGCACCACAGGGGTGTAATAGATGACTCTCTGTGGCAGGCTGGCAGCGCTGTGTTGTGCCAGGTGCTCCGTTCTTAACAAGAGTGGGGGGGGTTATTTATTTATTTTTATTGTTTAGAAAAATGACTAAATTAGCTCATAACCCATAATTGGTATGAATTCCTCTGAATGCTTTTGAATGAGTTATAGCTGATTACTATTGCCTGACCCTAGTTAAGTCCATTTCTAGAAAACTCTTTGTGTGACTTTGTGTGTACAGCTGAAAGGAATGCAGCTTTCCCCTAATTACATACTGGTAATACAAGAGGAGACATTTCTAGTTCTGCTTCTGAAAGTATTTCCTTTGAGCACTGATGAGCCAATGATAGCAGTAACCTCTGAAACCATTTTGAAAAGGAGAGACAAGGCAGGAACTAATATAGTTTCATCACTCAAAGCCTTGCATAGATTGTAACAGCAATTGAGCCATCAGTAAGCCACTGGGGATAGTACCTTTAAACTGCTGTGTATTTTAATAATATTAAATTGATTCAGTTCTTTGCCAGCCTTTTCAAAGCCAGAAGTGTATGGTGGTCAGTAGTTCAGTCATCTCTGTGTTGTACAGTTGAAGATGTATGTGTTTAAACTGACCCCCCTCAACATTTTTATGTGTATCTGCTGCCTTAGACTTGTACAAAAATTGCCCCCATATAAGCAAGTCATTTTCCTAATCAGTTATGCCTATCTGATTTTTCTACAGCCTTTGTTCTCAGCTCTTTAATTTTATTTAGATCTCCTGTCAGGACTGTGAAGGCATTTCTTACTGTAGGTGCTGCAAATAGAATGAATTTCTTACAAAAGCAAGTTCAATTGTCAATACCATTTATTACAGTATTAGTAAAGGAGCTGTGAATAAATCAAAAGGATTAACATTATCTCTCGGGTAGAAGAGAGGAACAAAACATTATGTTGCTCACGTATCACTGACGAACAATATTTTTCCCACCTTTCATTTATAGAAATGAAAATGTGTTGTCCTAAAGTGGTCGCTTTTTGGTGAATTTGAACTAGTAACACAAATTTTAATCATTAAAAACTGTGTTTAAATCACTATGATACTTTGCTATAGGTAAATATTACCTGATTTAAATGCATTTGGGATGCTGTGTCAATACATTTAATACTTCTTGAGTTGAGAATTTCATTAATGAATTATTCTCTCAGAAGCAACCAGATGAAAGGAAAAGTATATGTATGGGTTTATTGTTGTTCTTGAGCTGTGTTATAAAGATAATCCTGTGTTAGCTCTGGGTGAAGGGCATTTGTGTGGACATTTACTGAACCTCAGGTGACCTGAGCAGCATCAACTGCTACTCATTACAGAGCAGCAGCATCCCTGCATGCACAGACTCACAATGCAGCTGGTGGTGAATATATTATTATACAGAAACCTCCTTGGTTTAGCTGATCAAAGAGGTTAGGAGATGACTTGATTGTGGTCTTGGAGTACCTGTGTATGGAAGAAATTTCTACTAGGAGGTGGTGCTTCATTCTAGCAGAAAAGGTGACAATGGAAATGAGAGTCAGTTTAATTAGAGCTGGAGGACTTGGGGCAAGGAAGGCAGCTAACCTTGGGAACAGTAATTCAAGGACAAGTTGGATTTTCCATCTAAGTCTTTATGTTGAGTCTGCATATTTCCCTGAGGATGGGTCATAGCTCAGTCAGGAGTTACGGGCTTAAGGCAGAAACTGTGTTATATGTTGTGCAGGTCAGGTGAAAGGGTTAGAATCTTCCTGAGCCCTTAAAGTCTATGGATTCTAGTGAGATTGTTGCAGATTCACCATCTTGGGCTTGAACTTGATGCAAACATTAATTGCCAAATACTGCATGACTAAAATAAATACCTTATAAATGAAAATGTGAGGTAGTAGTGATGTTCTATGGCTCATTTATAACAGCATACGATGTTGAAGTCCATTGGTTATAGCATGGCTTTGGGGTTAAGCAATGATGGGACTCACAAGACCCTGGTTCTGTCACAGGTTTTCTATTTGATTTGGGCTAAGCTTTTCATCTTTACTTCATGTGGGTATTTATTTTGCCTGCATCCAACATGAAGCACTCCATTCTGCAAAAGATTACTAACTGGGTATAGTCCACAGCTCAAATAATTTCCAGTGTTTGCATGTCCAGAGCTTCTGCAAGGCAGTAGGAGTTCCCAGAAATGTATTTTCAGTCCTTCTAATTTTGAGCAGCACAGAAGCTGGGCAGTCTTTATTGAATCTGACTTTAATTGACATGATCCCTACAGCAGAATTCAATGATATTTCAGTCCCTAAAAGAATGACATGAATGGCACACAAAATGCGCTTATTTCTTTAAAGTGCCATTTAAAAATAACTTGTCATTAGGACTGTGTCCAAAAAAACACAGGCTTTAAAAATAATTCTCTGTTAATGAGAGCAAATTGGCAGTTGCAGTGTTATAGGTTAGATTTTGTGCGTGTGTGTCTGAGTGTGCACTCTCTTCAGTAATCAGCCCTGGCTTTCTGTGACGGCAGCAGAGATATGGTTCCCTTGGCTCTGCATTAGTTTTCTGTATGTCTTGGAAACTCAAAGGTTTCTAGAGACATCTTTGAAAGCTGCCTTGAAAATGGCCTTCAAATCCTGCACCACAGCAAAATCCCCCAAGCAGGGGCTCTGCTGTACCAAACACATGTCACATACATGGAGAAGGCTCTTCTCTTGCTGAATGGGTCCTGCTGTGTGTGGAATATGAAAGATGCCCTCGAAAATCAACCTTTCAGGTTACAGTACAGGTGCAACGTGGCTGAAAATGAATTTCAGCTTTCAAGTAACTTTATGCTGTCTCCTTGATTGACTCGCCAGTTTTAATACTGTAAATTGGGAGATTGCGTGTAATGCATTCATGCCGCCCTTGTCTGGAATGAAGCAGGAACATAATTTATGGGGATATTCTCATCTCAGCCTTTGAGGAATTAGCTTAAATTAACTCTGTTGGGAATTGCATGTGTCGGGTGTCAGAAAGCCATCAAGTTTTCTTTAGAAATGCCGCTGCTGTATGCGCTTCATTCTTTGGCTGTCTGAGGGGCTTTAGCAATGGATAACGATTCAAAGCTTCGGAAATGCAGATCTGGGTGACCATGTTTCACAGGGTTAATGCCATGCACAGATGATGGACAGAACCATAGCTGAAGGCATTGCAGATTGTTATAATTTATAGCCCTCCATGGGTGAGAGAGAGTTTAGGGAGGGTGTAGTATCTTGTGAACCCAGAGCACTGAAAGAGCAAATACACCAGAAGATACAGGCTGTAAAATAAGATCTCTCTGGATAAATCTTTCTGACATCCAAGAGAATTAGAAATTACCTTGATTTCAGGCAGAGTAGGGCCAGTGCTTCAGAATCTGGGATCTTTAGGCTGAGGTCTGTGTGTCTGTGCTTCTGCCCAATTTGAAGCCAGCCCTAGAGAAAGTGGGGTGATAAGTGTGTGGGAGCAGGGTCCCAGTGGTTTGCCGTGCTTGACAGAGTCCGTCATGGTGTTCTGTCATGCCCGGGTCCTGCTCAGCCTCGGGAGGCTTTGCCACTGTGTGCTGGGTAACTAGAGGGAGGTATCCATGTCAGAGTTTTTTATGGGAGAAAAAAACAACACCTTTGGTGAAAGAAGTCTTCTGGAAGAAGCACACCCAACCCTCTTGTTTGCAAGATGAGAGCATGCCAGGGAGCATTTCCCCTTGTCAGACACTGCAGACTCAGATGGGTGAAGCTCGCTGTTGGGTTAAACCTGAGACCTGGTGTCTCTCACCTGTGTGATGGTGTTTGCCAGCCTCGGCGAGACTGAAAGGATGTGTGGCCTGCCAGACTTCTTTAGGCAACTATATCAAAATACAACACTGGAGAGCCATGAGGTTCCAACAGCCCAAGCAATGCTCCCTGTGCCTCAGCTTGCCAGTGATGGCTCTGAAATTCCCCTAACAAGCATCATTTTAAGTCTGAGTGGAAGGTGCTTATTTTTGCTCTGCGCACACATTCCTCAGCAGTCTTCTAATTTCTGTGCCAGTGGACAGAATCAGACAAAGATGTCTGGTGCTTCTTGAAAGGCAACGCTCCACCTCTCTCTGCCCCACACCCCTGGTTATCTCTTCATTATCTAGCAGCCGCTTGCCAGATCAGACACTGAAGTAATTTTGTGGCGGGTGCTGGCAAACTGCCTCCCAGTGATGCATTTATATCTAAATGGCTAATTCTCTATCCACAGCTTATCCCAAAGATTAAAAATCCAACCAGGTTAGATCTGAGCAAATCCAAAGCAGGAATTCTAATCAGTTCTGTCGCTAAAAGTGCGTTAGTATGGCACAAGAGAGAGCATGGCTTTCTTCCAGCAGATACAACAATCACAGCTCATTTGGGCAGGGAATTTTTCTGCCGCTGTGTATTGACACAAAGAAGCACTTAGCTTGATAATACTCCTGGTGCTGTCACGATCTGAATATTAGGAACAAATTAAGGTGTAAGATTAAACTCTGAAAGCTGTTACCTGTTCACGGTGAGGTAGCAGTTAGTTCTTCAGCTTTTTCACACCAAAATATTGGCTGTCAGTACTTGGGAGTATAAAAATAAAATTAAGCTCCTACCTTACAAGGAAACAATTAGCATCTCAAGTCTCTTGTAATATTTCTGCTATGGAAATTCTAATCTGCAATTAAATCAGTCATGGGCTGTAATATGACTGACTGCAGTCCCCATGAATTTTAGCTTGTCAGGCTTTACTCATCCAGGCAGTTCAAAGCAGCATGGATTTGGCAGCTCACATAAATTGAAAGCCAGCTCAAAGTTTGTCACAACCACAAAAATCCCAAGGCTGGAGAGGCTGACACTGCTGTCAGTTGCAAGCATTGCTGTGCACCATGTCTCTGCTACCTGGGCTGGGCAGTCTCTGGAATAGCCAGCATTGCAGCTGGGGTGGCTAGTGTCGTGCACCATGACAGTGGTCACACCACTGGTGAAACATAAAAGTCTGTGCTGGGATGGGGAATAGGAAAGGAGGCAGCAATTTCCCCAGTTCCCCAAAGGGCAAGCTGTATGGAGACCGAACTAGAAGTAAACTCTGCCTTCTTGAACCCTTAACATCAGTATTGACAGCCATAATTGCAGGGAGATGTGTGTCTGGGATGAAAGAGGTGTCTCTTGTGTCACAGACAGTGCTGATGGGAAATCCGGCTGAGCATGGTACCTGCTTAAATGATGTCAGTGCTAAATGCAGCATAGTCAAACCTGGAGTCACTGTGGAACTGGGAGGAACCATAAGAAATGAGCATCAGAAGAGGAGAGCAAGGCTTGCTTTGGAAGTACTTAAGCTAAATAACATGGCCAAAGAAATTTTGGTGAAAGATAATATGAAGGATGAATTCTGATGAGATTCTTATGACAGCAAAACTGCTGGGTGATGGGCTAGGCTGTACATGCAGGTGCCATGTGCTGGGGAAACCATGAGCTTCAAGTCCTTCTCTGCTGAGCTCATCTGATCCCACCCAGCAGGTCCATGTCCCATTCTTGGCACCCACCCATGGAGACGCAGTGTCGAGTGGCAGGAATTCAGAGAATAGCACTGGCAACGTGCTGGGGCTGGAGAGACTGATTTATGTGGCGATGCTGACAGCGAGCTATGTGAATAGCTTAGGTAAGCACCAGTCTCGACATCAGATGAGGAGTAGGAGAGAGATTAGGCAAGAGTTTGCAGTCATTTGAAAGCTTGAAGTGCTGGAGAGGAAGAAGGGATATTTTAGGTGGTGAGAGATATAATGAAGACAACAATGGTGTAGTAAAAAGAAAAAAGAAGTGTGATAAGGACACCTATTAAGGCATTAACTAGCTTTCTAAAGGGAATGAGTAGAGTCCCATAGTGTGAAATCTGGATACTACAGCACAAGCGTACTGTCAGGAATTGTCCCAAGAGGAAGATGGAAAGAACTGAAGAAATTTCCTCCCTTCTGGTTTGAAATACTGCCTTGCACTGTCCTCTCCCACCCAGCAGTACCAGAGGATTGCTTGTTCTTAAGAGCTGTCTGATAACTCCGAGTGAAATATTTTCCTTCCAAAAATACTTTTAGAAGTTCAAAAATGAACTTTCTTCTCAAATTTGTTTTGGAAACTTAACGATTTTGCTCCATAATGGGTAAGAGAAGCTACAAATGCTACCAGCCACACAGTAGCTGAGCGTTTCTCCCAGTGATAGGGATTTGCTGAGGCTACAGGAAATAAGCAGCTGGATTGGGAAATGCAGGAAATGTATTAGTGTGTGGCTAAGCAGCAGTTTAGGAAATCTTGCCAAAATCTCTCTGGCTGCCTGAGCTTTTCCTCTGTATTTTCTGTCCTTTCATCTTCATTAACCTTTTATAACTCTGTCTGATTACTGCATCATTCCCACCATTTCCTTCCAAAATGTCACTCTAATAGCTTTGTTATGGGCAGCCAACACTGAAGTTGGCCATTGCAGGGCTGTTAACATCTAAGAGAGTGATTGAGATGGGATGGGGCTGTCTGCGAGCCATGTGATACTGACTGTCAAACTGCCACCGAGGTTGGGAGGAATGCGTGTTAGAGGGGAGTGAGAGAAGGAATGCATGTTAGAGTGGAGTGGGAGCACGTTAACAGCAATCATCCTACGAAATGCACCTCGGTGGGTCTCCCACATTGCTGATAACATTGTGAGAAATTCAACAGCTTATGGAATTCATTGAACCACTGCAGCAGTTGTCAGCTTTGCTCTTTTGCAACTGATTTTTGGGGCCAAGTTTAAAACAATAACAAAAAAAGCCCTCAAAAAATGTTCCTGTTTAAGAGTTTGGAGAAGATGCTTGTCAGCTGCTGCAGTCTTTGTGAGCCTGGGTGTGGCTTTTTTTTTGGTATAACTCAGAAATTTCCATTGTCTAGCAGCTAGCTAGGGCATTAAATTGTCACAGATCACATCTTTTTCATCACACGTGCACAAACCTGGAAGATTAATTATACTCCCTTTTGTAAAACGCAGTATCCAAGTGATTAGGGAAGAAATGAATCAAGAATATGAATTTAAGTACCTCAAAGCAAGACAGCCATAGCTTGACTTGAAAGAAAACAGCTGCCAAGAAAAACAGTAAGGCAAAAATGTGGAGCAGGGTCTCTGAAGCTGGGGGAGGGAAGAGAACTCGGGATGCTCCCAGAAGAGTGTTTAGACTGACCTGAGGCCCTGACACCTTCAGATGGGATTTCATCAGCTCTCTTATATTAAGCTGGGCAAAACTCATGTGGAGTTTCTGTAAGGGACGGGCTGGCTAAACTGTCTGTGGGTTTTGCAGTAAATGGTGTTTTCCCTTTCAATTAGGTGATTGCAGCGTTACAGATAAGGCTCAGTGAGTCTACAGGTATTGAAGGGGAAAAAAGAGCATCAGTGTGCTACCTCCAGGAATTTAGGCACCCTATTTTGTCTTCTGCTATCCCTACTACACAACTTCTTGCATGTTCTTCCTTTGCATTTTAAGGGCTCTGTGAGAGGAGATGCAGCCAGGGATTGGCGCATGAGCCCTCCCATCAGGGGCTGCTGTGCGCTGGTGTTTCAGTGTTGGTGTATTCGTGCTGGTGCATCAGTGCAGACTGTTGTCAGGACACATTTGTTCAGTGGGTGCCACAGCAGTAGGTGGACGTGCATTCCTGTCTGCAGCCATGTTGGTCACCTCCAGCAGAGCAGCTGCAGCTCTATGGGTGGAAAATGTGCTTTGCTTGGTGGAGGTGAGTCATGTTGCAAGGTGCTGTTGCATGCAGACACCATGCTCCATGTTGGAGGGGGAGCATTGGGTGAGGACCCCATTAGATGATGAAACAAAACTATGTTGAGACCGATTATATCTTCAGGCTGATGCTGGAGCATGTGGGTTTTGTGAGACTATGTGCTCAGTCTGTTTTTATGACTATGCATCTCTTTCTGTCCTTTTGCAAGGAAAATCTTTGGAAAAGCATTAAAAAAATGGAAAAGTGCTGCAAAAGACAGTCTTGCTGCAAAACAGGAATGGGATGCTGGGGCTGGTAGCAGGAGACAACTTGTGCTGCAAAATACCGCTGGGGTCTCAGCATGCCTGGCCCCGGTACCCCTGCTGAGACCTGCCCTATTTTCATGCCACCACCAGTTCACCAACAGATGATCCCTATCATCCACTCCTTCCAGCAGTCACCAGCTCTGCTTTGTGCATTATGGCGAGCTACTGACTCTTTGTTTTTTCCTGAACAAACTGCCAGTTTGTCCAGAAAAGAGATGCAAATGTAGCAGATCCCGAGTAGGAGACTAACTATCTCCAGATGTGCGCTGCTAGTGAGATGGGAACGAACTGTTCACTCTGTCTGCAGGGGACAGGAAAGTGCCTGGGCCTAAACTGCAGTGAGGGACATCTAAGACCAGGAAAAGCTTTGAAGAGTGAAAAGGAGGGAGTTGAGGGAAGCAGTTGCCCAGGCAGACTGGAATTTCAGACTGGGTATTTTTAGCACTGGGTTGACCAGTAAGCTGTAATTTGACCCTGCTTTAGTGGTGAACTAGGAGATCACTTGAGGTCCCTTATGGCCCCATTTGCTTTATTGTATTTATTTATTTGTGTTTATGTAGCATTTAAAGGCTCTTCCTTGGGGCTTGTGAGTATCTGTTTCTCTGCACATATATTTGAGCAAGGGGCAGAGAGTTCACAGTGTGACCGGACATACATCAGAGTGCTTATCAGTAGTGATACACAGATAAGGGAGTTATAAAGCTCTCATTCTAGAGGAGGGAAATGTTTCAAATGAGTTCCTGTGAAAAGCAGGGACCAAGCAGAAGGACTGGTGGAAGTCCCACACTCCCTTCCCTCCTCTCTTCCATCCTCATTTTCCCAGGGCTTATCCCACCCTAGCTCCAGGACTGGTGGGACTGCTCTGGGAGCTGGTAGAACTCACAGGGATGGGAGAACACCAGCCCAACAAGGGCCCAGGCACTCGTCCCAAGTTAATGAGCTGAGGTGGCTTGCGGAAGAGTCTGGTGAGCATCAAACTTATAGGAGGGAGGCGTGGGGTGGCCAGCTGGAAACTGGGGAAGATGTGGGAGGCTCCCTAAGGCTTTCCTTGGCAAAACTCAGTGGCGCTTGCCCAAGACCACAGAAACCTATTACATGACAAAGGTTTTACCTATGCATTTTCCTTTCCGAACTGCATTTTATCAGGAAGTAATGTCAGAAAGCAGTGTTGTCTGTCGTCTTTGGTTATTTGTGCACCAGAAGGTGTATTGCAGTTACACTGTGTAGTCCTTTGGACAGTTTGTGTGAGCAGCAAGGGCAGGCTGTGCTCCTCTGTGAAGCTGTACAGCTCGCCCCAAGCAGTACCTGCTGCCAGCTCTGTGCAGAGGTGCTGGCAGAACTCTTGCAAAGCACGTTGGGATGGAAATCACAATCTGTAATTGTAACGCATCAGTCTTCTTAAACACAGAGAACAAAAAGAGAAAAGAGAAGAAAGAAACTGTTTTCTTCCTCCTGGGAGGGGCTCTTATCTGATTCCTGAAGATTGTTTTAGTGTCTGTGCTATTTTTGTAGCTGGAAGTGCAGTCTGCAAAAGAGCAAGCAATGCTGAGAACCTTTGAGAAATTCATTACAAAAGTAGGAGGCCAAAAGTTGAGCAGGGATGTGGAAAGCAAGCAACCACACGCTTTACTGCCTCTGAATTTGATCTCCCCCTCTGAAGTCCTACCAGCCGTATGGCTCCTGAGCTTGGAGACAGCTGGGCTGGAGCAAACAGCCTTGACACGGAGGTCTGCTAGGCAAGATAAAGTTACTTGAGCATCTTCACCCTATTGCTGTCTAACATGTCACATTTGGAGTCCACTATCGATTTCTAGGGCTTGAGATCCTTATGGCCACCAGCCTATAGATCAGAATTAACTCCTGACCTTTTGGGAAGTGATTGTGCTGAGCTGCAGGGTTCAGCTTTTTAACACTTATCTGCTCCTGCTCTCCAGGTTGGCCATCTGTATGCAGCTGCCTACTGCTGCCCTGAAATGTCAGAGGGAAATAACTCAGAGAAACAGACCCCTTTTTGCTGCTTTTCCAAAATGGTGAGAGATGCTGTGATAAACATGGGATACCGGGCTGTTTCACTCCTGCTTACTCAAAAATAGAGGGAGGGCTGCCAACTTTCCTTTCATACAGCATCTGAGAATCATGTGTTTGAAAATCTTGCAGGTGTCTTTTTTTTTTTTTTTTTTTTCCTTCCTTCCTTCCTTCCTTCCTTCCTTCCTTCCTTCCTTCCTTCCTTCCTTCCTTCCTTCCTTCCTTCCTTCCTTCCTTCCTTCCTTCCTTCCTTCCTTCCTTCCTTCCTTCCTTCCTTCCTTCCTTCCTTCCTTCCTTCCTTCCTTCCTTCCTTCCTTCCTTCCTTCCTTCCTTCCTTCCTTCCTTCCTTCCTTCCTTCCTTCCTTCCTTCCTTCCTTCCTTCCTTCCTTCCTTCCTTCCTTCCTTCCTTCCTTCCTTCCTTCCTTCCTTCCTTCCTTCCTTCCTTCCTTCCTTCCTTCCTTCCTTCCTTCCTTCCTTCCTTCCTTCCTTCCTTCCTTCCTTCCTTCCTTCCTTCCTTCCTTCCTTCCTTCCTTCCTTCCTCCCTCCCTCCCTCCCTTCCTTCCTCCCTCCCTCCCTCCCTCCCTCCCTCCCTCCCTCCCTCCCTCCCTCCCTCCCTCCCTCCCTCCCTCCCTCCCTCCCTCCCTCCCTCCCTCCCTCCCTCCCTCTCTCTCTCTCTCTTCTCTCTTCCTCTCTTTCTTCCTCTCTTTCTCTCTTTCTCTCTTTCTTTCTTCCTCTCTTTCTTCCTCTCTTTCTTCCTCTCTTTCTTTCTTCTTCTCTTTCTTTCTTCTTCTCTTTCTTTCTTCCTCTCTTTCTTTCTTTGTGTAATGTACAATCCAAAGCACTGATCCTTTGATGTATGGCTGATGACAGGTGCCCATCTGGTCCCCTGGAAACCCATCTTTCATGCCTCTTCTCTAGTGTGTGAGATGGGGTGGCACGGGTACTCATGGCATAGCAGAGTGGCTCTGCCAGACGTCTGCAGCCAAATGGTTCGTGGGATGCAAGACTGCATCTCTCCACAGACGGTTGTCATGCAACCTAGTCGGCTTATCCTTGCCCGTGTCGGAAACGTTTCTGTCTGCATTGCCTGCACATGCAGGGATGGGGGAGAAGAAAAATGACACTACTGCAAAGGCAAGCATATGTTCATCATGCGCATAAATGCTGTGGCCCTGTCTTTGTTGGGAATGGGAGACCTGTGTGCTGCCAGAAGGGAAGAGGTTAAATTATGATAGCGTTTCTACTAAGCCAGGAAAAGTTTGGCATCTGCCTGTTCTTTACTTGTAACTGAATTTGGGAGATTATTACAAAGACTGTGTAGGCGTGTTCCCAGTATTTCATTTCCAAAAGATGGAAATACCATCTTCCTGGACCCTCAGTGGTTTTAGCAGCAGGAGCTGGAGAGCTGCGCTCTTGGCACAGTGGCCATGGTGCAGCCTGAAAGCCCCTGGCTCCTGCCCCCTGGTTTCCTCCTGCTGGATCTGCACGCCACTCACTGCACTGGTGATGGCAGGATGGGATTTGCTGTAATTATGGCAGCATGGAAGCTGGGGCAGGAGGGAAATCTTGCTTCATCTTGCTCTCCTGCTGAAAGTGATTTATGGCGTTTTGTGGGTCATGGAGATGCTAAAGGGTGCGCATGCATTTTCCTTCCCTCTTTCTCCCTGTGTATATATAAATATATTTCAATGCTGCTGCTGCTGACTTCTGAACGCATTAACGTTTGTTTAGCCCTGGATTCATCCCATCCTAAATTTGCCCGAGGTGCCTGACTCGGGAGCACGGGCATCCTCGGGCTCCCTCTGTTGTCGATGGAGTGAAGCACCTGCAGAAGGTGACCCAGTTCAGGTGAGGGATCTGTTAATTTGCTTCTGGCTTATTCCATGCCTGCAAAGTGCCTGCAGGCAGCTGGGAAGGGTCTGGACCATGCGTTCTGTGTTAACAGGAGCCTTAGCCAGGTCCTGCTGTGCTGCACACAGACACGAGGCAGGAAGGTGTCCCTGTCTGAAGGGGCTTGTGATCTGGTGGTGCATCTACCCAGACAGGTGCAAACCCAGGAGCTTCACATCACAGAATCACAGAACCACAGAACCACAGAACGGTTTGGGTTGGAAGGGACATTAAAGCCTATCCAGTTCCAGCCTCATGCCATGGGCAGGGACACCTTGCACTAGACGCCATTGCTCCAAGCCCCGTCCAACCTGGCCTTGACAACTGCAGGGATGGGGCAGTCACAGCTTCTCTGGACAACCTGTGCCAGTGCCTCACCACCCTCACAGGAAGAACTTCTCCCAAATACTGAATCTAAATCTACTCTCTTTCAGTTTAAAGCCACTACCTCATGTCATACCCCTACATGTCCTTGCCAAAAGTCCCTCTCCAGCTTTCTTGTTGGCCCCTTTAGATACTGGAAAGCTGCTCTAAGGTCTCCCCAGAGCCTTCTCTTCTCCAGCCTGAACAACCCCAGCTCTCTCAGCCTGTACAACCCCAACTCTCTCAGCCTGTCTTCCTAGGAGAGGTGCTCCTCTTCATGGGACTCCTCTGGACTCGACCCAGCAAGTCCAGTCCCTTCTTATGCTGGGGGCCCCAGAGCTGGTGAGGTCTCATGAGACCAGAGTAGAGCGGGAGAATCAGCTCCTTTGACTGGCCACACTGCTTGTGACGCAACTGAGGATACAGTTGGCTTTCTGGGCTGCGAGTGCACATTGCTGGGTCATATTCGTATCAACTGACACCCCCAAGTCCTCATCAGGGCTGCTGTCAATCTATTCTCTGCCCAGACTGTATTTATGTTTGGGATTGCCCTGACCCAGGTACAGGACGTTGCACTTGTACTTCATGGGGTTCACATGGGCCTGCCTCTCAAGCCTGTCAAGGTCCCTCTGAATGGCCGAGTTAGGGTAGTAGCAGAAGAGCTCACGCTTGTCTGGACTGCCTGGAGAAGCCTGAGGTCCTGAAAACATCTGTCCCATATACCCTAGCCCTGTGACATCTCCTTGTCCATTTCTTCACAGTAGAGTTTGAAGAAGGGCAGTGAGTTGCCTTTGCAGAAGGCTCTGGGGTGATGCGTCTCCAGTGGGAAGCTGTCAGCCCAAGTCCAGTGAGCTGGTGGTGGGCCCACTTTGCAGGTGCTAAGGGAAGGTAGCTGGCATCTTGAGAGTGAGGTGAAATGAAACAGCAAGGAGAGATGAGAGATAGGGCAGGGCACACCTTGAGATGAAAGACGTGTGGTTTGTGTTTGAGGAATAGTGGTGTTCTGTGGAGAGGAGGATTTAGTTCTTCATTAACTTGCTGCCTGAACAAGTTTATCTTGAAGCACTGAACAAGTGTCATTAATGTTTCCTTTGAGCAAACAAGGCTCTTTGATAATGCTTGCCCTGTTTTGACCTTCATTTTAATTTTGAATGCTACTAATTAACATTGATCATTCATTCAAACACTAAACTGGTTGTTCCTGCTAAATGCAAAGCAAATTTTTTGTGGTCAGGAGCGAAATGGGGGCAGGCTTCTGTAGGGAAACTCCAAGGTTGTGGAACACCTCACACAAACCAGGGATGGTTGTGTTCAGACAGGAATTTCCTCTCTGGTCCTTGGGGAGTAGCTGGAAATAACACATCCCATAGGAAAGGAGAGGGGGATCTCAGCAGATAGCCTGTGGAGGCAGTACCAGGACTCAGAACCATCTAAAACATTTTATTCTTTTTTTAAAGTCTTCTTCTAAAATGTCTGGTTTTCAGCTCATGTGGAAAGTATGTTTGGTAGCTGCTGAAGAGTTTTGCTCTGCTACAAACCCCTTTGCAGTCATTGCTTAGAGTGCTGACCAGTGATGTGCTGCCTCTTGTCAAGTGGCTTGATCCTCCCTGCTCAGAGGCTGGAGATTTGGAAGTCAAATTCTTCTTTTGGGTATCATAGAACCACAGAATGGTTTGGGTTGGAAAAGACCTTAAGATTATCAAGTTCCAACCCCTCTGCCATGGGCAGGGACATCTCACCCTAGACCATGTCTCCCAGGGCTCTGTCCAGCCTGGCCTTGAACACTGTCAGGGATGGAGAATTCACCACTTCTCTGGGCACCTCATTCCAGTGCCTCACCACCCTCGCAGTAAAGAACTTCTTCCTCATATCCAGGCTAAACTTCCCATGCTTTGGTTTGAACATATTACCCCTTGTCCTATCTCTACAGACACTGATGAAAAGCACCTTTCCAGCATCCTGGTAGGCCTCCTTCAGATACCGAAAGGCTGCTATGAGGTCTCCACGCAGCCTTCTCTTCTCCAGGCTGAACAGCCCCAACTTTCTCAGCCTATCTTCACATGGGAGGTGCTTGGTGCGTCACAACCAGTGGGGTCAGTTGGGTGTTATCTACAGATAGGGTTGAAGCCCACTGTAAGCCTCTCACAGGACTGGAAGTGACTCTGCCAGGGCTTTAGTTTGCCCTCTGAGGAATGGGACTACCAGGCTTCTCTGCAGAAGGTCCCAGTTCTCCACCACCAAAGTGCTTTTTATCTCAGCTCTTAGAGAGCCATGCAGACTCACTCCAGCCCTCTAGGAAGCATGCGTGCTCACAGCTCTTGCCCAAAATGTTTACTAGCTTTGGTCCATTTCCTGGAAAGAAGCAAATGCGACTGAAAACTTAGCAGTATCAGCAGCACTATTGAATGACAGGACCCATCTATTTTGGACTAATAATGACTGCACTATCTAGCTGTCTGCCATCATTGTGGTCCCATGATATTTCTAGCACAAGCAAGGAAAGATAAAGCATCCACTGGCAATGAACGCCAAGCCTGTAACAGCTTGCAGAGCAGGCCAGCAGATATAAACGTGAATTCCTCGTTTCCACAAGCCAACAGCTCTGCACAGCTAAACAAAACCTCTTTTCTAGGCTCCATGAGAGTTTTTAGCACCCATGGTGCAATCTGTTTTGCACAACTCCATGTCTGCTGGAAACTCAGCCTGCCTTTTTCCACTCTACCTCAGCTGGTAAGTGCTATGAGTGATTTTAAGCAGCATAGTAAAGCAGGATTGTTTAAATGTTTCATTCAAGAGCTCCACCACATCAGAGGGCAGTGAATGAATCACATACATTCCTTTATCTGATGGTGTGTTTGTGTAAAAGGAAGCTACATGCAGTGAGGAACTTGATGTTGCATGGAATTTGTGTTTACATAGATCTCCAGCCCACAAGTTTGCTTTTGTTTTTTCTCTGCCACTCCCTGCATGTAAAATCCTTATTGGGAGCTATTTAAAAACCATTAGCATACAAATAGTTTACAAACTGAAGCTGGGAAAACAGAGGAAATGCATGATTGCAGAGGGATGCAATGTTTAGGGATCTGGTCTTATGGCCCTGCAAGTGATTTTCTCTGTTTCGGTTTTGTTGGTTTGCATGTTTTTTTTAATACAGAAAGGATAGTACATGTTAAATGTCCATGAAGATACCCATACCTAAGGCTATCAATAGCATATTATCTCTGCTCCTGCCAAGAATTAATCAATTTATGATTCATCAAGAAAACGTTGCTGGCCTTGAGCTGTGCAAGGGGTTTGAATCAGAGAGGGTTCCAGATCTGCAATGTCAGTTAAGTACCCTACAAGCCTTGAGATCAGCCTCTGAAATCATAGAATCATAGAATAGTTAGAGTGGGAAAGGACCTTAAGGTCATCCAGTTCTAACCCCCCTGCCATGAGCAGGGACACCTCACACTAAACCATGTCACCCGAGGCTCTGTCCAACCTGGCCTTGAACACTGCCAGGGATGAAGCATTCACAGCCTCCTTGGGCAACCGATTCCAGTGCTTCACCACCCTAACAAGAAAGAATTTCCTCATGTCCAATCTAAACTTCCCCTGTTTAAGTTTTAACCCATTACCCCTTGTCCTGTCACTACAGTCCCTAATGAAGAGTCCCTCCCCAGCATCCCTATAGGCCCCCTTCAGATACTGGAAGGCTGCTATGAGGTCTCCATGCAGCCTTCTCTTCTCCAGGCTGAACAGCCCCAACTTTCTCAGCCTATCTTTATACAGGAGGTGCTCCAGTCCCCTGATCATCCTCGTGGCCCTTCTCTGGACTTGTTCCAATAGTTCCATGTCCTTTTTAGGTTGAGGACACCAGAACTGCACACAACACTCCAAGTGAGGTCTCACAAGAGCAGAGTAGAGGGGCAGGATCACCTCCTTCGACCTCCTGGTCACGCTCCTTTTGATGCAGCCCAGGATACGGTTAGCTTTCTGGGCTGCAAGCGCACACTGAAGCCTGCTCATGTTCATTTTCTCATTGACCAGCACCCCCAAGTCCTTCTCCGCAGGGCTGCTCTGAATCTCTTCTTTGCCCACTGATTTATGTGATTTGGTTGACTTCTGATCCCTACCCTGGTGTCTTGCTCCAAAATTCTGTACCCTCCATTTTGGAGGTTTTTGCGCACAAGGTGACATGCTTGCCAAGCCAAGCACTGCAAAGTTTGGGAACAGGAGAAATGACTTTGCTTGGACAGCTCTAGTTTCCACTTCCTGCCCATGTTTTATGCCTAGGTCTGATTGGGGTGACCTGTCTCCCATTCGTGATTTCCTTCACTGGTCCTGCCACTGCATCCTACTTAAATCCAGGTTTTCCATTCCTTTATATGCTTATACTTTCCTGAGAAAGTTGGGGGGCAGGAAAGCATAAAATTTTGGCAGAAAGCTTATCCCACTACGGAAACTCACTTATTTCCCACCCATTGCTTCCTGCATCAGGGAAGGCCATCAGAGTGCTGTAGGACAGGTTAAATCAGGCAGTTTTTCCAATCCTGTGTATGAAGCAAGTAAATTGTTGTCTACAATATCCATACCCATCTCAGGGAGATGCTTTGTACAGGGAACACCATCCAGGGCACATGAAAACAGGCTTTGTGCCTTGGAGGTGTTTGGCAGCCTTATGGACCAGTAACCTTACAGACCAGCTGCCTAATGCCACAGCTCTACACATTGCATGAGTGAAATCAGTGATGTCCATATGTGGGCCCTGACACACACACATGCCCTGGTTCTACTGCTGCAGCGCTGATGCAATGGGCACAGCAATAGACCCGTCTCCTTAATTACCCTAATTTCCTTCATGTATCTGTTGTATCTCATTCCCATTAAATGCAGGAGCGGCAGAGGATGTGCTGCATTGACAGCAGGAGGCCAACAATAATACCTGCCAGCATGGTATGGTGCTCTTCTCTGCCTCTGCTGCCCCTGAAAAAATGCAGATTGCTCCCAGGGTTATTTTCTTCCTCATCCATGCTGCAACCAAGGGGAGAAGCCATATGCAAAGTTGTGGCTATAAATGCTCCTGTGGTCTTGTATCTGACCGAAAATGGGCTTGCGTGAAGTGGCAATGGCAGGAATCCAGAGCCCCCAGCGAGGTCGAACTGCTGTGTCACAGGAAAACCTTTCTCTGGGCAGTCCATGGCTTCTTGGCTGATTGCTGACCACCTCTTCCCAACACTTTTCCTCCTAATGAACACAACAGCAGTAAGAAGACTCCTTTGCTGGTGCCTACCTCCTTTGCCTGTGAGACTGACAGTGTAGCTGCAGCAGATGGTCTGGAAAATCCCCTTTGATGGAGCAACCTCTTTTTCTTACACTTTCCTTTGGTGTTGCTGCAGCAAAGGCCCTCTGCTCCTGCATTACCAATGGTGGACAATGCCAGACCCAGGCCCCTTTTCTGGCGGTGTCCCATGCACTCGCTTGGAGGGTAATCTTGTCACATGGAGCAATTTCCTTCCCAAGCCTTATGCCAGGCTCAGCCTAGTTCTGAGAAAACCCTTTGGCTCACACATCACTAAGTGCTAGCCTGGAGCCTTTGTTCACAGAATGCTGAATACATCTGGAGCTGTGTGTGTGGGTTTCAATTATGGTGGTGATAGTTTATCATCAGCTACTTAACCCTACCTTAAACTAGCATGTTGTACTGCTCCAGGTTATTCTGTTCACTGGGGTTGCTGCAGGGAATAACAGCTTGTGCATGCAGACATGGTTAAAGGCAAGCTCGTGTGCATGGCAATATGCATTAGCTGGTTTGCACTAAGAGGTTGTACCTATTATTAACATTACAGTGGTGCTCGAGGCTCCGGCTGGGATTGGCATGCTTGGTGCCATGCAGGGACTTGAGAAAGGAATTTAACACAATATAAGCAGTAGGTAGTTTGCAATGGGGTTTTGGGAGGGGTTTGTGGCATGGGTGTCTGTGAGCTGATCACTGCCCTACAGAGGTTTGGCTTGAGATTTTTCCATGCCAGGAAGGAAATTACTCAAATTTCAATGAATGCTTGAATTGGCAGCAGGACTGAGTCTTTATCTGCTCCCATTGCAGGGGTCCTGTCTCTCCTCAATGGGCTGGGAAGTAGGGAGAAAGCAGGGATGCAAAGGGAAATTGCTCTGCTGGGAAGAGATACTTTTGCTGCTGGGGCAGTTTGCTAATTTGCTGGGCAGGACAGCTCAGTCAGTATATCTCAGGCTTCACTTCTTTGAGGCTGGGTTGCAGGTTCAAAAGATAGAAGGAGGCAGCAGGGAGCCCTCCTAGAAGTGCTGCAAAGGAGGTGGGGATGAGAGCAAGAGCAGTCAGGAGAAGAGGAAAAGAGTGGAAATGAAAAAGTTAAGCTAGGTTATTTCTATGGCATTTTGGGGCATTTGTTTGTGTGAGGATCCAGCCAGAGATGTGCCTCAGCAGATGCTTTGCACTGTGGTCTCCAGCCTTTCTGCTAGCTGCAGTCATCTCAGCAATCTCCTGCAAGCTGCAGAGAAGAGAATTCATTTCACCCCAAGCAGCAGGTGATTCATATCTCAGGCAGGCTCCTTGCATGTTTCCCAAACATCCCACCAGAAGTGGGGATTCAGCAAGACCAGGGGTCAGCACAGCCTTCTCCGAAATCAAGTCAACCCTTTGTTTGCCACATCCAGCAGAGAACACAAGAAGTGTTGCAACAGCCTGAGAGCAATTAGGGGTGAGGATGCCAAGGAATGTTCTCAACACTGCATTGCTTTGTGCTGGGGCAGGGGAGGTGTTTATAAAAAATCCCAGCTTGGGTGAGAGCCCTTTGCTTGCAACAGGACAGGGTGAGGCCTTGGAATATTGAAGAATATCATAGATTTTCTATTTGCCACCAAACAGAAAAAAACATCCGTCTTGAACTGTGTTTCCACAGCTACGCAGATACAAACATACAAATTCCAAGGTTATTTCTGATGTGTTCCTTTAGTGATCAGAACAGGCCCTTTCTGGAGTCAAAGCATCCCTGGGAAGGCTCATTCTTAAAGGAGTGCCTTTAGTAGTGCTACAGTGCTATTTATTGAGGCAAGGCCTCCTTTTTTTTTGTGATGAGCTTTACTGAGCTGGAAAACACAGGGCCTTGTGATTTCAGGGACTAATCCACTTGTTCAAACTGTGGAGAGGAAAGCAGATATTCAGGGCAATTTTAATGGCTGGAGCAGCTGGGTTGTAAATAACCCATATACAGCTGAGTCTAGTTTTTTCACTGAACAGGATGCTCCTGCAGAATGTGACAATTAATCACAGTAATCAGTGTTTCTGTACAAACATTACCAGATAAATTCAAACTATGGGTTCTTGCTCTTTCAAGGGGTCAAGTCAGAAATTTAGTCTGGAAGCTTAACACTTAGTCAATACTTCCCCGGAACTGGAGGATATGAAAGAGAAATTATGATGTGGGAAGTGTTTCCTGGACTTGCTGTCTGAAGGCTGCAGGTGGGATTCCTTGGAAATAACTTTGCAGTTGCCATGGCATTTATTGTGCCTATAAAAGTCTTCCAGGTGATGCTCTTTGACGTTAGAGCTATCAAGTACAAAGTGAAGCAGGTTAATTGGATTTCTTCAAAAGATGAAGCACAAGAGGGCCCAGGCTGATAAGTAGCATTTCCACAAAGAGGTTGCCAACTGAGCATCTTAAAACTCACTTATACCATGGAGGCACTGAGTTCCCTTAGGAACTCAGATGCTGCCTAAGCACTGAGGCTCCCAATTTGCTGTTGTCAGGTAGACAGAGAAGTAATGCTGCAGAAGTGGATGTTTTTCTCTATATATCTCAGAGGGGGCTGGTGGACCCTGCCAAGGACAATGGCAGAGCCCCCTCCAGCATGGGGTTTGCATGGGCCTGTTGGGATTCAGGGTGGGTTGAATGGAACTGACTGTGGGGTGTCTTGTTCTGCTGTTTGATTCTGAGTTCATTGAGGATGTGTGGCCTTCAGGTGTCAGCTGCCTTGTCGCAATGGTCTGGCTATCAACAGGGGCTGGTGGTACTAGGGAGGAAAGCAGTGCAGAGACATCATTGCTGCAAGAGGTTTTATCCACGCTTCTCTTACCCGAACCATCCTGAGTGACTGTGAAGTTCCTGGGGTCCAGATTTTGCTGATCAGAGAGTGCTGCAGGTCCAGGCCATGCAGGATTAAAGATGCCACCCTTGGTCTTGCAATCTACCCTGAAGTCTGCTCCTGGCTGGAGAAGAGGCTGCTTTGCTTTGAGTGGGTTGGTTGCAGCCATTTCCTCAGCCTCCTCTTCCATCAAATACTGGCCTGCTCAGGGAGCACCACTGCTTCTGAAGGGGGTGGAGGAAGGCTTGGACCATTACTTGGGGGTTTACCCATCCACTGCAACCTGTCAGTTTAATCTTGTCAGTCAGTGATTGCCTCCCTCTGGAACCGATCGTTATCATGCAACCATACGTCACCCAGGCAGGTTAGGATTTATTAGCTTGCTGGTCTCTCCAAGAGGCCATATTTTACAACCCTGAGCCAGGGGAAGGACAGGGAAAATTTCTCTTCTCTCTAGTTGTGAGTCCACCCACAGGAGCCTGCAGCAAGGCAGGGTAGGGGACCTGGGTCCCATGCTGAAGGTACTGCCCCAGTTTGGTCCCCAGCCCCAGCACTGATATGGAAATCTGAGGAAAGGAAATTTGTGCCCAAAAAGCCTGTAATGCCCTGAACCTCTGGGCAATACCTGCATCCTCACCCACAATCAAGCCCTGCTCCCCAAGGGAATAAGTGTGCAGTCCTTGTGAGCACCTATTTGTATTGCAGATGTGAGGTTTTTTGCCTGGCTGTTAACTTTGGAGAAGCAGAAGAACTCTGGTTAATGGCACAAAACCCAGGGAACTCCCACTGCTGCTTGGCCCATAATATGTCCCTCTACCTGATCTGGAATGCAACAGATGAAGTAATGTGTGCCTGGATAACATGGGTATAAAACAGACCAGTGTGAGTGAATTATTATGTGGCGTGAAGAGAGCAGTAAATAATTCCAATGTTTTTCTTTAGAAGCCAAATAATCACATCCATACTTGGGATTTTCCATCCTGCTGAGAACCATCAGGTTTGATTAGCACATTAAGTGTCTGCTGAAATTAAAATTAGCAGCAGTTACAAGATGACCTGAATGATGAGACACGATACAAACCTTCTAAGCAAAAGCATTTTTGTGAATGAAATGAGATGGAGGAAGGTCCTGTTTTTCTCCCAGAGTATGTGCAGGACTCTGCTCATCCTTTTCCCATTTTCTTTTTCCCATTGCTGCTGCTTATTTTCCCATGGTGACCCTCACATTGCTTAGCTGCTGCCAGACAAGATGGACATTTTCATAGCCATTAATTGAATTATTGACATCTGACGAATGCTTCGCGGTGAAGCCATTGTGCCTTGACCCTCCACTTGACTTAAAGGAGAGAAGTGCAAGACATGAAATATCTCATTACCAGAGTGAAGGTAATCCTTAAAGCTGTCCAAGAGGAGCCTCGTGAGCAGCCTCCTGGCCTCCAATATGAGTCCTCCACTGCTGCCAGAGATGTGGGAGATGCTTTTGCGGCTTCTCTGGAGTTAAGAACATCAAGAAGGGGCAATTACATCCAATTGCTCCAGCCTGTGTTGCTCCCACTGGGCCCGTGGGCTATGTTGCTGTGCTGGCAGTGAGCGGCGGGTCACGTCA
The DNA here is from genome assembly GCF_034315485.1 of Pezoporus occidentalis. Classification (NCBI taxonomy): domain Eukaryota; kingdom Metazoa; phylum Chordata; class Aves; order Psittaciformes; family Psittacidae; genus Pezoporus; species Pezoporus occidentalis. Next base: position 3,348,130 of record NW_026915791.1, on the reverse strand, counting down.
CTGCTTGCTCTTCACTGGCCCCGGTTTTAACTTATTCAATTCCTGTGGCTGTGAGCAAGATGAGAGGGTTTTGTGGGCATGAGGTGTGCCAGAGCTGCACTGCCTGAGCCCAGCCCCTGGCTGAGTCGGAGCGTACAAGCTCCCAGTGAGGATGCCACAGTGCTGGCGAGACCGTTCCGCTTCGTGATTGCCAGTGTTTAATTTCTGTAGCTCTGGAATTCCAGTTCGAATGTCTTCAGCCCAAACCTGCAGCTGTGTGATGTCATTTTGTTTCTGTTGGTTGGGAGAAGCTCTGACACTGAAAATTGCCTCTTCCTGCAATACTTACAGGCCTCAACATCAGCACCTTTGAACTTTCTGTCACATTAGCTGAGCAGAGAGTTTCTAAACTCTCGCTCAAGACCAGCTTTCCCCCTTTATTAGAGCTCTTCCCTGAACCATTTACAGCTTTTCAACTTTCTTTTTGAAGTGAGAACCCCAGGCATAGATATGTTTTTCCAGCAGAAAATAGTGAATGGGCTGTTCTCCACCTCAGCACCCCATGTACATCCACATCCCAGGGACCTTTTTGCTCTCTGGACTTCAGCAAGAGGAGCCTGAGGGACACCACTAGTCACCAGACAGACCCATGTGTGGTGTTTCAGTGGAAGTGAAACACTTTTGTGTTGGACTTAAGTCTGTCTGCTGCAACTATTTAATTTTGGTGATCTGGGGGTATGCCTTTTTCTGGTGATAATACTCAAAAGAAGCATTCCTCCAACCTGTAGATACTGCCTCTGTCCCTCAGTCATTGATCCTGACTTTGGATTGAGCCACATTAAAGTAAAAACCTCCAACTGACTTCAGTGGCAGAAAATCCCAGCTGACACATTCGTGTTCAACAATGCAGTGGTAGGTTTGACCATGTTGCGTTACATTACTGACCCTAAAGTGTCTCTTTTGGCTTTTGGGCAATGCTATAGACTGAGTTGAGTCTGCAACTTGATTAATGAGAACATACACTATGTGCACAGAGAAAAATGGCTTCAGCATTTGCAAGAAGACAGACAGCCTCGGGCATTTTGTGGCTTTTGACAGCTGGGAGCCATGAATGTCTGTTGTCTTTTTTTTTTTTTTTTAAATCACTCTGTAAAATGAACACATTCAGCAAATGAAGAAAAAAAAAAAAAAGAAAGAAAACATTACTCCCAGCTGGGGTGAGAAAAATCAAGTCTATCAGTGAGATTGTCTTGGTGGCTAAAAGGCAGCTTCCTGGCTTTTGATGTTGGTGGGTTCATTCTCTGCATTCCTCCTTTCTTCCTTTAGATAGCTAGTTAAATTCTTCTTTTTGGGGGGTCTTCATTCAGGAAAGATATTTGAGCTATGATGCAGATGGAGAATTTGCAGCCTAATTCCCCTCTGAGCACATTGCATGGACTGGGATGCTCACAGTGAGCAGACACTGTCTGGTGAGCCCAGAGAGTTTGGTAGCAGTGAGATCTCCCTTCGAGACCCAGAGGAACCATGGGGGTACAAAGCAGGAATTTTGGAGTACTGACCCATATGTGTTGTGTGGGATTCGAAGGATGACTTCTTGCTTCCATCTGAAAGGAGGGGATCCGTGGTATTTGCCTGTCGGCATCATTGATCCTGGTTGTCCACACAGTCAGACAGATGCTGCTGTGCTGGTTGCATCAGGTTGCTGGTCTTTGCAGTCAGGAATGCAATAATTTATGGAATGAAAATATAGTCCTGGAGAATATGACACATAGTGCATGGTGAATGTATTGTGCAGGTTAGAGCTGGCCAACAGATCATGTATTTGGCAAGTCTGCTTTAGGATTAATAATGTGTTTGAGTGATATCCTGATTGGAGATGGCTTCCTGAGTTTGGGACATAAAATGCAACTTTAAGGAAGACTTTCATAATCCAACAAATAAATCTGTTGCAGACGTATGAGTGTTTTCTGTTGTTTTCCATGGAGCTCTTTATAGCTTTCAGATGGGATACTCCCAGCTTCCTCCAGAAATTTTACTTGCAGTGAGTTCAACTGTTGGTCAGCACTGAAACCCCATGAAAAATATCAAGATGTTCAGGGCCCCAGATACAAAAACCAAGAAGGACTAGCGATACTTGGTAGTGATTGTGTTTGTTTCCTTTCCATAGGAAAGGATTGATTTGTGTGTTAAAAGGAGCTTCGTTTCTTACAGAGCAGGCAGCATGATATATGACTATATTAATAATATAGGATTTCTTTTCTAAGATGTGGGAAAGGACTAGAGACTCTACTCCTCCCCCTCTTCCCTTACAAAAGGGGAAATAAAGGTTAATTTATAGACTGCAGTGCACGATGGCTGGCTGAACATATGACTGATCACTCAGTGCATGGATATTAAATTCTTTGGTCTCAATTATAGGTCCCTGAGGTCCCTTATGTCCCAGCCTGGGGATGGGTCCCTCTGCTGCTGTGTGATATTATATTGTTTGGTCTCGATAACAGGTCCCTGAGTCCCTTATGTCCCAGCCTGGGGACAGACCCCTCTGCTGCTATGGTTTGCTGTGTCTCCTGCAGCCGCTGGTTCTGCTGTCAGCTGGACACCCCTTCCTGAAGGTCTTTTAGTGTCTGCTGTTGCCTTTCAAACCAGATGCTTGTTTTCTCCAAGGCATGTGGGATGAGCATGTGGGTTTAAGGGGAACAATCCCTTGACCCAGACAAAGCCTTTGCCAACTGCTCAGGCACAGTGCAAGAAAAGTGGGGCCAGAGGCTTTGCACAGTGAGCAGGAGGCAGAGGGGAGCTGGCAGGGATGGGAGTGGGAGGCTGAGACTGTAATTTTCTTCCTCTGATCTGCATTGCTTGTAGATAAGTATTTCCATCACGTGAGAGTGCTCTGTGCATAAGATACATCAGCTGTATGCTGCTTCCCCCAGGAGTGGGTTCAAAGTAAAGGCAATGCTTCATCAGAAAGCTAATTGAGGAACTGAGTCTGAAGTCGGGTTGCAGAATAACCTGTTTTCTCCATCCTATTTGATTTCAATTTGGCTTGCCTGGAAAACTGAGATCTGTGCATCCGAGTGCCAGCTATGTTCATTTCCCTATGGGACCACACAGCTTGCTGCAAATCATCGAGACGATGCTCATGGCTGTACTTTCTTGTTATCCTTTGGTTGCTTGTATTTAATATTTGTAATAACCTGTGTCCTGTTTCCTGCAGTTGTAGCCATGCACATTGGCAAAAGCCAATGCTGTTTAAAGGTGATATTTTTTTCTCCATTCTGGGAGGCAGACTTTGCTGCTTATATATCAATACGATGGCTTGCAGTGTTCTGGCAAGCTGGAGAAAGGAGATAAGAATGAAAGAAATGCTGCAACTCATGACCTAGTGGCTTATGCTCTGTGTGCTTTACTGTGGACTTTTAACTATCACAAGAGAATCCATGCCCCTTAAAATATCCACATCTTTAATGCAAATGAATCAGAACCATTTTTTCGTGGTTGGGTCATGCGACTCCAGAGTCAGAGGGGATAACAGTGGGTATATTGTATGTATGGATGAAAAGAGAGAGCCCCAGTGCTGGAACAGACAGCACAGAGAGATGTAATAGTGAGATGGCTAACTAGCTTCATGTGTTTTATTTCTATGTTACATTTGGTTTCTTATCTGAATGCCTGTGAAATGAGAGGTGATGTTTGCAGGTCAGTAAGGTGCTGAGCCCAGGGCTGGAAGCTGGATTTGTTCTCAGAACTGCTGCTGCCTTGCTGGGTGATTTTAGGTACTTCTTTTCCCTCTGTTTCCATCCTAGCTTTTGTCTCTCACCCAGCCATACCATAAGTGCTTTGAGGCAGGTTTCATCTGTTCCTCTGTGGTTACTCAGTGCTTGGGTCATGGTGTGTTGCTTTCCTCTCCATTATTTCTGCAATATTATAAATATGAGAGTTCTGACTCATGCAAGCACATGAATCGGGGGGTGGGGGGGGTGGGGGGGTGGTGATGGGGTTAAGGCTAGTGCATCTGCCTAAGGAGAAAGAGGATGGGATGTGCAGGTGTCCTTCCTTACAGACCAAAGACTGCCTCTCCACCCCAAACCAGGTTTACTCCTTACTGGTTAAGAATGGGCAGGATGAGAAGTGAGGTTTTGATAGCTTCTCCGTGTGGTCATGATCTACTCCTCTGACAGGATCTGGCAGACATCAGCTTGCCATTTGCATCAGAGACACCGTGTCAGTACTCAGTGCTGTTGAGCAAACCCAGACATGCAGTGGAGGGAAGGAGCCCACCAGCCCCATTGCTCCTGGGTGGAGGTGACACTTGCAGGGCTTCTGCCCGAATCACAGCACGGCCTTTTTGCCACGCCAGGGAGATGCCACAAGGACTGGAAACAGTAAGAAAAATATGAAATTCAGACAAACGCAATTCTTGGAGGTGGAAGTGTGTTTACTGCCTTGCTTTATATCCCACCCCACACCCTAAAGTGCTACTGATCTCCTGTGGTCCCCTGTGTGGCTTTCCGTGCTTTCAGGAGCTTGCTAGGTCCCTTAAAAAGAGCAAAGCATTTTTGTTCAAGGTCATGCTCTCAGTGTTACAGTAGGAGAAGCTGTGTAAATGAAAGGTTTGCATAAAAAATGACAAAGGTACACTCAGCCTGGAAAGGACCTTTGTTTTTTCCTCACATTTCACCAAGTATACTTATATGTGTCTGTGGTGATGAGTGTGGCAGAGCCAAATCCATGGGACATCTGGGGTGAGGTCTTTGTGCTGGTGATAGGGAAGAAGCTCTGAAGTATGAGATGGTATTATGGAGAGGCAAGTGAATTTTCATTATGCCCTCCAAGGATTTCATGCTATCAGTGTGCATGGCTGAGATGCACATGCAGCCCTCCTGCATACTGATGAGCCCATGACATTAGTATTCAGCTCCAAAAGCTGGAGCTGTTAGACGAGGAATAATGGTGTGAAGGGGAGAACTGATAAATGATTAGGCTCTATTATAATATTGGGAGCACTGACACAGCTCCCTCACAAAGGAGATTTACCAAGTACCAATTTAGGGCATTAGCTCCACAAATAGGTGACTGTGGAGGATATGTGTATTTTGGGCATTGGGTTCGTCATTGGGGAATTAACAGAGAGGGAAACACATGATTGACAAGGGGCTAGAAAAATCACCAAGTCACAGGCTCCTCTGTCTTCACACACATGGTTACTATTAGCAGGACACTCAAGCACCCACCCCTACTTGGCACAGTACTTGGCACAAAGTTAACTTAAAATTAGGCTCAGGTTTAGGTATCTTTGTTGAAGCCCCTAACTACATGATCACACATAGGAGTCTAAGCTAAGAGTGCAAGGGGACTGCTGGCAGCTTGATGCATTCCAGATGTTTCAACTGAAAGTGAAATTGCCCCTTTGCCCTCTGAATTTGGGTTAAATTGCTGGGGTCAGGGTTGCCCAAGGTGTTTGATAGAGGGGCAGGTGCAGTGTACAGACTGAAAGTTACTGTGCAGGAGTGCCCTGTAGCTGTGGAAGCCACAAACAGAATTAACGGGTAAATTAATTTAAACAGGAACAACTTTGCTTTGGTTTGTTCCGTTTAATCTTTGCTGCAGTTGATGGTTTATCTAGACCTCTGAATAAAAACAAAAGCCCAGAGGCTAAACCAATGTGATGGGTTTTGTCTAGTTTTCAAACTCAGCTGATTTATAATGGGCACAAACATATGAGTGGTTTTGCTTTTCAAAAATAAAGACAACATTCGCAGTGAACGGAGCACATGCCTAGTCAACTTTTTCTGAGCTCTTTTTATGAGAACAATAGTGAGGAATCGTCTCTGGTTTTATGATTAGCTAAAATGGTTGCAAATATTTCCTTGACACCAGGAGCAAACGCAAAGCATCATGAATTAATATTTGCAAGGTGGCATTTTGAGGTCTCTGAGCTCAGCAGTCACGTAATAAAACAAGGAGCAGTGCTCATTTCTTTTGTTTGCAAAACTCAAGGTAGGTAGTGGCTAGGGAGCAATCTCTAAAATTATCTCCGTGCAGTAGATGTAATAGGGGAGCAGGCGGACGGCTTCCAATAGAGTGGATTCGCTATCTGCTAGTGAGGCGGGAGGTGGAGAGAGATGCTCCAGTCTATCTATCACATGCAGCAGACGTCTCTGACAGTGATCTGCACTGCAGCAATTTTCTCTTGGCCAGGCAATTTTTACTTGTCAGTGCCAGCTGTTACCTGGAGGACCCCAGTTATCAATTACTTGAGGGTGTTCTCCCCACTATCAACTATTTTTTAGCTCCCTGACAAATCATTTGTATTAACCATCTGAGCCTTGGAAACCAATCTGCGGTGGGTGTCACTGAGCCCTGGCCAACACCAGGTCACCTACTATGGTTTCCCAAGAGGCAGAAGGTTCTTGTGGGTCACCTTCCCTTTTGCAAGGGTTCTGGAAGGAGCCCTCAGCCCACTGCAGGATACTCTCGGCTGCCTCATCTGGCTGTTTTCAGAGCCACTGTGTGAGTGCCAGGTGGGAAGAGGAGAGCATGACTGTCCCACTGCCCCAAATGTATGGCACAGTAGATCTGCACCCCAACACCAGGCCCCATTGTTTCCAGCACCCCAAGAAAATAGATGGGTGACTCACAGGCAGCTGTAGAAAATGTTCTTGTGCAATGGAGAAACAGAGAAAGAGAGAAACAGAAAAGGGAAAGAAAAAAAGGAAAGAAAAAAAATGCTAGTTATTAATTTCTGTTTAATGATGAGCAGTTCCTGCAGGGAGTACTGAGCCAATAGAGGAAACAGTCTGGGATCAGTAGATGCACATTACATCAAGATCTCTTGGTTTGCCTTATTTTTATCCCAGGGTCTGCACGAGCTCACAGCCTCCCTGTTCAGCATTGCCTGCTCCTATCAGTGTCCTCAGGCATAAAGGCAGAAAAAAGGATGAATGCCACCTGGTGAAACCATTCCCGCCTGGTCCTAGCAGATCAGAGCTTCTTGAAGAAGACACCAGTCTCTTTCTGAGCACAGCTGCTTGGTACCCATCTCCCTTTAGACCACCCTGATGGCGAACACCAAATGTTCAGACTATTTAAACCACCCCACCTTGTTGTGTCTGCAGTGGGTTTGGGAGTGATGGTGCAAACTGCTCTGCCCATGTGATGGAGGCAAAATAAACCAGTGCCTGGCATCAGGTCTGAGGAGCGGACACCTGAAGGCAGCAAGTCTAGATGGGAGGATTTTCAGTTCGCTTCAGATGCCACAGTCAGCTTGTGTGCGCTTGGCTCCTTCTCAGTATAATACAGCTCTTCAGATCGGAGAAAAAAGAAAGGTCCAACAGACTGAAAATCTTAGAAATAGGAGAAAAAGAGCAAGAGCACAGCCTAGGAAGCTTGTCTAAAAAAAAACAAACCCAAACAAAAGGCAGTAGAGAAAACGGGAAGCAGTGGATGCTATATTACTCAGTGTACAAGCCAACAAGCAGTATCTGCAGGTCATCCATTCCTTTTAGCCTCGAGGAGGACATAGGTCCTTGAGTTAAATTACAGCAGTCCCTTTCCCCCACAAAGCCTCTACTATTTTGTATCCAAAATGCCCAGCAACAACAGTGACAAAAATAGTTTGCAAAGTCTGACAAAAATCTTCATTTCCTAGAGTTTTGTCAAGCCTTGTTTCAAGTATTAAAGCACTCTGGCTGTTATTCCTCAGCTCAGTGCTAACCTTTTGGCCACTTTGTCCCTCCCTGCTGTGACAGAGAGGTACAAATGTTCAGTATTAACAAGCATGCTGCCAGCCCTTCAAAGCTGTATTGCTAGCTGTGCCACTCTGTTATTATTTTTATTCCGTTTCCTGAATATGTTGCCTTTAAAGTGAGATTTTCTTTGGTTTGTAATATTTCACACTCAATATTTCCTTTGGGGCTGGACAGCTGTGGAAAGGGAGCAGCGGGGGAGTGGTGAAAGCCGCCTCTGAAAGGACATGGTCAACCTTTTTATGCAGGCTCACAGCAGGGAAGGCTTGCTGTCGTGAGTGCGTGTGGCAGGCTCCCACCCTGGCACAGGGATGGGGCAGATTCGACTCCTTTGGACATTCTTCATTTTTGCAGACTAAGTTGTCTACAGTGAGGCAATTGTCTTAATAAAAATGATTTTAGCTTTGCTGGGGTGACTGAAAAGAGCTCACAGAAAACAAGAATGTTTAACGGTGACTAATATTTGCAGTTTCTGGCAGTATTTATTTACTTGCTGAGCATCTAATTGGAGTTGCAAAGCAGAAAGCTCTGAGGTGAAGTGGGTATAAGCAAATATCCTCCCTGCTTTGAATTGCAGCTGGTTATCCAGCCTGCTGCTATGCTTGCTCCCTCTGCAGCTTTATTCTTGTTTTGTTTTTCTTCTTATTTTTTTCCTTGGGATTTTGCTGACAGAGGAAACTCCTGTCAGGCCACTTTGGGTTCCATACAGCCATGCTGGCTCATGCAGCCATAATGCAGATGGAGAGGACACTTGGGCTGCTGCATTGAGCAGGCTGGCTGGGTTTGTCTGGCAGTGCTGGAGATCTAATGAGACACTTTCAGCATAATCCCAGACCTAACTAAAGGCAGATGATCTGCCTCAGAGTGTGTGGTCTTTGATGTTAACAAGGCTAGATATTAGGAGCTGTTGTATGGCAAGAGGCACTGCTACAGTGGTTGCCTGGTTTGCTGCCTTCGCTGCATTCTTGGCACTGCTGTTTGTCTTGCAGAGGGTAAGGAACTTCATGAAAGTTTCTTGTCAGCTTATACATAACTTGCATGGATTTAGCCCAATTCCTTCTCCTTAGAAGGACACGAGGTGGGGAGAGGACTATCTCCCACTCTCCTGACGAAGCAGAAGTTTAGAGGCAGAGTCCTGCCTGCTTGCAGCCAAGCCTGAAGTTCCTCAGATGCATACAGAGAAGGGAAGATGTGACTTTAAAGGGAATGACAAATGCACAACACTCAGGTCTTTGCTGGTATCTGCTGGGCTTGTTCTTACTTTCTTACTCTTGGTATCATGATAGTATTCGAACCCCAGACCTGAGAGAAGGTGTGTCCTGCATTGCTCAGACAAATTAGACCAACAGCTCTGCCCCAAAGAGCCTACGTCTTGCCTTAGAGGAGCTGCATGCAGGCCTGTGTTCGAGGGTTTTTGGATGTGGGACACCAAAAAGGGGAAAAAACTTCTTCAGAACTATATAGGCAGCTATGAGACTAATGAACATAAAGTCTGCTGAACAGCCTGACATCTTTTACTGCAACTGCCTGCAAATCATTACTGGTATTTTTAGGTCCCTGATGAATCTAACAACCTGGCTAGGGGTGCCTAATTCACTACTGAAAATAGGAACCTAATGAACATAATGAACCTAAAGTCTGCTGAACAGCCTCACATCCCTTACTGTAACAGCCTGCAAATCATTATCGATATTTTTAGGTCCCTGATGAATCTAACAACCTGGCTAGGGGTGCCTAAATCACTACTGAAAATAGGAATTAGGTTCTTTAGTCACACCAGCAAGATTCATTTTATCTGATCTACCTACCTAACAGCCAAGTGTTTAGCTGAAGCAACTTCTCAGAGCTATGTGGCTGGCGGAAAGGGACACATGGCTAGAAGGTGATTCTTCTCTTCCCAGGATGAGTGTCCAGGTTAGGGTAGACCTGCTAAAGAGGCTTGTCTCTGCCCTTTGATTGCAAAGGAACCTTGAAGACTTCAGTTATCTCTAAGTTGGGTGTCTAATGTAAGGCATGCAACTTGTAGGTGGATAAAATTAGATAAAATGAATATTCCACATAGACACTGCTATAAGTTTTACCCTGTGCTTTTAAATAGTTTTGTATATATAACGCTGGGGAATGATACAACCCAGGTCTGCAAGGCATTAGCACTCTCCGGCATGCTGTACATTTCACACTGAATGCTGTTAGCAGCAGAGAAAAAGCCAAGTCAGACCTTCAGATCTAAGCACGCTCAAGTTTTGAAGAAAATCTGGATCTGGAGGAGGATCTGAAATTTCCTTACAAGGAGCCAAACCACCCTGTCCAGCATTGCTGAGCCTTTCAATAGTTCCCTCACCATTTTAATCTGCCCGCGGCAGCCCTGGGTCCACCTCTGCTCTGCACAAGCTCCAGACGAGAAGAGATAGTTCTGATCTCTTGCTGCTGAAGTGAATATGCAACACAGTAGTTGTACAGGGCTTTCATAGTCTTAGCTTCTATAGGATCTGTAAAGCCACCTTGGATTAAACAGAGACCTATGTGGCCTCCTGTAGACCTCGATTAATTTTATAAAATGCAAAATGTCCATACAAAGTTACAAGCCTACAGAATAGCTCCAGCAACGTTAGCATCTGCTGTGGGTGACTGTGTAGGGAATTGCCACTTGATCAGATCCTGATTTTGCTGATTGCTATGCCTTTGCTAGTCACCACCCTGAAAATGTTCTCTCCTTGTTTTTCCTAGTGTTGCTTTCAGCTTTTTGCTTTGCTTTGCTGATGTGAGGGGTCTTGCTCCACGAAGCCCTGAGCGTTGCTTGTACTGAGCCGTCCCAGGCAGCAAGACAATGATGCAGAAGTGCAGGTGTTTTTGCATTTTGTACTGGTACAGTAAACCCTGGCTGGGGAACCTTGTCTTTTTTCCAAGTGCTGCAGCTGACAGGAGGTGGGAAAGGCCTGAAGGGGAGGAAAATTATGTGTGCCTCCCTGTGAACAGTCTTCAAGGACTGGGGGAAAATAGCTGGGCAAGGCGAGTGACTGTGAGGCAGCTGGAGTCTGCCCAGGTGAGAAGCCAGGACTGATTTATTGGGGTCTGAGCGCAAGGTTTGCAACACTGGTGCTGTGCCACAGGCAAGAAACCTCACAGCCCTGGGCTGCTGCCTGCACACAAATGCACTCTCATGCACAGACACGCACTTCTTCAGCAAGGCTCTGTTGAGCTCTAGTGTAGGACCACAGAGGGTTTTCCTTCTGAGAGTCATGGGGTAAATGACTTTATAGTATAATATGACTGCCCTGAGAAGCAGAGGAGATAACATAAGAATGAGTTTGCCATCTGTCCCTGGAGTTATTAAACACAACCATAGCTGTGTCTGTAACTTTAGACAGCTCAAATAGACTGAAGAAATTACAATGTGCTTACACATGCTTTAAATCTAGGGCTGGTCCTGCGTTCCTCTGTGTATATCCAGGATTGAATCTTTCTCCTTGCTGTTTTCCTTTAATTTAATATTTCTTGCAATAGGACTGTTACTCCTAATATGCCTAATGTAAAACACACTTGTTTGCTGACTGTGGCAGGAGTCTCTGGCTCATGCTACCCTGCACGTCGCCGTGGAGTCTGATGCTGGGAAAGGTAATGACTGTGGGAAGTTTGACACTGAAATGACATATTGGGAGCATTTACTGGGCAAAGTGAGGGAGATTAATTATTTTGTCATAAACTATTAGATCCGGGCTGGCTCAAAATGCAGGCTAACGCTTGCTATTAGACTGGATGCTGGAGGATGCTAATTTTTAGGAAACAAAAGTGGATACTTTCCTAGATGTAGATATGGTTTTCATTTGCAGACCGTATTCTTGTTCCCTTTCAGTAATGGCAAAGCAGGTCTGCCCAGTGCTGAAAGCTGTGGCCCATGACTCTCCCAAACACAGGCTTGCAACCCCAGGCAAGGTTTGTAGAATGTGCAAGGGAGCCCAACAGAATCTGGCTGGCACGAGGGGGACTACCCCTGGAAGTGGGTTGCAAGCTGGAGGCTGGGTTCCCAGGGCAAAGGTTGGCCCTGGGAATAGTGAGCAAGCTTTCCAGACAGGGTGAAATCATCTGTCATTGTCATTTTTTAATTGTTTTCTGTGTTGTACTGCTGATCTTTTAATAGAGTGTGATCCAAAACATGCTGTTCTGCTGTGGGTGGCTGGTGTCCCTGCTCCCTGGCTGTCTCCACAGACTGATGGAGCAGACGGTCTGCGGACAGACTGCCTTGTAAGGACATGTCAGAAATCTTCACCCTTGACTAGAGCTCATCAGAGAAATGTCCCCTGTTCCTGATGGGCAATGAATTGTGATGAAGGGACACAGCCTTGGGCTGTGGTTTCACAGCTATCTTAACACTCCCTTAAAGGCTGTCTTTCCAGCTGCTCACTTCTGCCTTTTTGTCATGCTAGTGGATTGTGGAGATCATCCAGATGATAAAAACCCTCTGTATTTTCCCCTCCTAAATGAGGTTTTCCGCCGCAGAGCACATCCATTCACTGAGTGGAGCTGCACGACCAGATGCCCTGCAGTGGGCAGAACTGGTGGGCTGGGGATGGGGGACTCAGCTGAAGCAGCCCTGCCATCAATGTGAGAACACACCTTCAACGTCCTTCTTTCCTTCCTATCTATAGCAGAGCTGGGTGAATCTCAGCCATCCCTGTAAAGAGTTTGTAGGTCTTCAGGACTTGGGTTTGCAGTCATGGAGCTGAATACAGCCACAGTCTGAACAAGAGACTGCATGGCTGCAGGGACACCTGCAGTATCGGTCCTGTGGGTAGGACTGTAGCCCTGCAGCTCCCCACAAAAACAAAGGTGAGCTTTAGAGTCACCAAAGGCTTATGGTTAACATGAGACCTTTTTACTCCTTTTTTGTTTTTAGACCTCTGAGGTAGATTTGGTTCAGGTTTTCCAGTTTTCTTTCCAACAATGTGCTGCTCTTCACAACTCCATAATTTGGAGATTTAAGATACGCACTGAATCCTTCTCTCTGCCAAAACTGGGTGTGACAAGGCAAGACAGGGACTAGTGAGGACAAAAGCAGAAATTCCCATCCTCAGAGATGCTGCTGACGCCGATTCACTTTGCAGCCAGGGCAGGAGTCAGTAAGAGCGCATTTGCTCAGCAGGTCCCCTTCTCTTCACGCTTTATCAGAGTGGTTGCCATCAGCCAAAACACACGCGGGGATTTACAGGGACTAATCATACCGTTTCATAATCCCCTCAGCACTGCAGCCAGCCCGATGTGTGCCACCGCCAGGATGGGACGTGCAGTGAGTATGTTTGTATGTGTCCTAACCCCGCAGGCAGCCAACTTCAAAGAGCCCACAAAGCTTATGCAGGTCGCAAGGAGCCAACAGGCTGCCATCCCAGCACACTCTTATTAGGGGAACTGATACCCTGTTAATTATATCCCCATCTTGCCAGCCTGTCTTTGCTTCCGCTGCCAGGCATTTCCAATTGACAAGGAGACTCTGTCCTTTGCTTCTAAGTCTTCACCTCCTTGTTAAGTGCCTAACAGCTTGTCTCTTTGGTCCCTAACTCCTCATCCCTTTCCTGTCTGTCTGGTGGCCTCAGGGGTCCCCTCTCCTCTCTGGGAGGAACCCATCAGGTGTCCTGATGACCCTTCCCTCCATGCAGACCTGGTGTGCAGCACGCAGCCACTCTCCTGCTTAATCCCACTTTGTTCCTACTCCTGAAGGTTGTGATTGAAGAAAGATTTGCCAGAGAAGCCTTTATTTTGCTCAGATCATATAACTGCATGGCAGGGTGTGGGAGAGAAGTTTCTGAGCACGTAAGCCTGTCCTTAGGTCTGAAACAGAAACACTGATCTCTGAGCCATGTAGCAGCTTGAGAAAGCTGATGGATTTCACTTCATGTGATGGGAAAAGACTGGCACTGTGAGCTGCGTGGGGAGCAGCTCCTCGATCAATCACACACTGACATGGTCTTCCACCTGCATTGCTGGGAATGGCAGAGTGGGTGTCCCCATGTCCCTTTTCTCCAGTGGTACCTACAGGAGAGACTGAGAGCAGCCAGCACCCTCTGAGCAATCAGAAGAAAAACCAACACAGGTGAACAAAGACCAATGTGCTCCAATGGAAACATGCTTCTGACCTATTTGAGGCATGTAAGTAGAGCCCTGGAAGCTCTGGCATTGGTGTGTTGATGGATAGTGCTGCAGCCCCAGGGGTCTAAATGTCCCCAAAATTTGCCCCAAATATGCCCCAAAATGTGAACAGAAAGTGAGCTGCAATCTTGCTGATCCCTGCTGGGACAGCTTGCCTGGTTTTTGCTTTGATATTCTTGTGCTGGAACAGTCCTGGCTTCTCTGGGCCCACTCTTTGCACAGCCTGGCTGGGACTTAAGCCCTGTGTTTCCTAGAAAAGGTTGGGGAATCTTATCAGTCTGCTATTATTATTTTCTTTTCCCTTCCCCTTTGAATTCCAGTAGGCTGGTGACTGTGAAAACACAAGAGGCTCAGATCAGTCAGCCCTTGGTGTATTCAAATTGGCACCAGTTTGTTTGTTTTGGGCCTAAAGACAGAGTGAGAAAGCCTGGGCTTTGAGATGCTATTGGAATCACCTGGGAAAACACACATGCCTTTCATCTCGCCTGGGTCCCCTGTGGTCAGGAGGGCTCCCAGCCTTCTAGCAGTGGGACCCTTGCTGTGCCTGGGGACAGGCACTTAGTGGTGGCCATATGACATGGAGTGAAAGTCCCAAGGGAGCAGATGTTTCTCTTTCAGGGAGCATGGGGCTTGGTGGACTGGGAGCATTAGACAAGGTATCAAATACCTTTCAGGCTGTCAAAAATGAATGCTGGAAGCTGCTTCTCCAACATGGTGGTGAGCTGCTGGTAGCACCTAACCCTTGCCAATACTTCAAAAAAGGGACCAGGATGCAGTAATGCAGCGTCTTTTTAAATGCAGAATTTATGCAGAAATGACATAGAATCATAGAATCATGGCCTTAAGATCATCTAGTTCCACCCCCCCCTGCCATGGGCAGGGACACCTCCCACTAAACCATGTCACCCAAGGCTCTGTACAACCTGGCCTTGAACACCACCAGGGGTGGAGCATTCACAGCTTCCCTGGGCAACCCATTCCAGAGCCTCACCACCCTCACAGTAAACAACACCACCAAGTCCCTCTCCACAGGGCTGCGCTGGATCTCTTCTCTGCCCAACCTGTAGCTGTGCTCGGGATTGCTCCGACCAGGTGTAGGACCTTGCACTTGTCATGGTTAAACTTCACAAGGTTGGCATCAGCCTATCTCACAAGTGTGTCAAGGTCCCTCTGGATGGCATTCCTTCCCTCCAGCGTATCAATCGAACCACACAGCTTGGTGTCATCGGCAAACTTGCTGAGGGCGCACTCAATCACACTGTCCGTGTCAGCGACAAAGATGTTAAACAAGACCGGTCCCAACACCGATCCCTGAGGGAAACCACTGGTCTCCAGCCGGACGTTGAGCCATTGACCACAACTCTTTGCTTGCGGCCCTCCAGCCAGTTCTTTATCCACCGAGTGGGCCATCCATCAAATTGATGTCTCTCCAATTTAGAGACACAGATGTTGTGTGGGACAGTGTCGAATGCTTTGCACAAGTCCAGGTAGATGACATCAACTGCTCTACCCCTGTCCATCAGTTCTGTAGCCCCACCATAGAAGGCCACCAAACTGGTCAGGCAGGATTTCCCCTTAGTGAAGCCATGCTGGCTGTCACCAAGCACCTTGTTGATTTTCATGTGCCTTAGCATGCCTTCCAGGAGAATCTGCTCCAAGATTTTGCCAGGCACAGAGGTGAGACTGACTGGTCTGTAATTCCCCGGGTCATCCATTTTCCCCTTCTTGAAAACGGGGGCTATATTTCCCTTTTTCCAGTCTTCAGGAACTTCACCTGACTGCCATGATTTTTCAAATATGATGGACAGTGGCTTAGCAACTTCATGTGCCAGCTCCTTCAGGACCCGCTGATGGATTTCATCAGGTCCCACAGACTTGTGTACATTCAAGTTCTGAAGATGGTCTTGAACCAGATCCCTTCCTACAGTGGGCCTAGGGTCTTCATTCTCACAGTCCCTGTTCATAGACATGGAGGTACTGTGCAGAGCTCCTCGGGCAGTTATTTTTAAGGCATGTGAACATCTTCATGCATCTTTTTGAGCCCATAAAGGCTATGATTCTTTCTGCCTTGTACAAACAGAGGGCCAAGCTCCACTCTCCCTGTCACTACTGTTTGATTTTCTTCCACACCCCCAGGTCCCTCACTAGAAGGTGATGGGAACAACTATTTGCATGAAGCTTAGGGGAGCTCGTCAGCCATTTCTCTGCTCAATGCTGTCTTTTCTGTATATGGCAGCACACATTTCTCTCCTGCTTATCCAAGCCCTCAGGTATTTCAGATTCCTTCATCTGCTTTCACCAAACTGTATTCCTCTATTTCCTGTGTTTCGTTCAGGATTGTATCATTTTTCAGGACACAAATCTGCTGCAGACTACAGGTTTGCAGTAACTGGATCCTTACAGCTGCATACACCACTGTTACCAAGCGATTGATACGAGTTCAGCTCAGCAGCCCTGGACTTGAAAAAAGGATGTTTCAGCTGGAGGGCAACATCCCAGGTTATCCCTCTACACATTTATCAGATTGAGGGATGAAACGGTCCCTCTGAAAATGGCACCGAATGTTTATACAAACCTTTCTGTCCAGCTGCAATCTCAGCTCTTTCATCTGCAGCTCTGGAGCTGCAGCCTGGAAGGTGTGAGCCTGCAGGGTAGCAATGCTTTGGTAGTGCCCTCAGCTCTGCATGGCTCTTCACCCTCAAATGTGCCATCACCTGAGCTATGAAACTGGGTGCTGGACCTGTCTGTGGGTTTTGCACATCTCAGAAATTAGGGGTTTGTCAGCAGGTTCTGGTTGTTTTTTCCAGTTGAGGAGACTAGTCTCCAGGTTTTATTTCTCTCACTTAGCCAAAACCCAATTACAGGCAATTTGTTTTCTTGCCACTTTTTTTTTTTTTTTTAAATCAGGAATGATAAAAGTTCCCTACAGGCCTTAAATAAAATTTAACATTGAGCAGTCAAAATAACTGGCACAAGTCTCAGAAGATTCACATATGACTGAGACAAAAAAGCGTTTATTCTATGTTTGACAACAACTGGATTTTTTTGCTTGTCTTATTATCTTGTTCCCATGTTAGCCCTAGCGGAAGTGCTTGCAAAAGCCATTGCATAGAGAGTCAGATTTTGCTGTGTGAATGACCCACAGTTTAAGGACTGGTATTTACCCCACAGCAGATAGCAGTATTACCAGGGCTTCCCACCCAGCTGTGGGGCACACTGAAGTGTGCTGGTGGTCTGGGACGGCTTGAGAAGCATGGAGCTGTGGTTAATCCAGCAGATCTGAATGGGAAGGTGAGGATCTGGCTGTGTTCAGCAGGTGGCTGTAGAATACGACAGCTTTTGGCTGGAGACCTGTTTGACAAGTGTTTTGAAACCACAAAACACTTGTCTGAGGAAGAAGGTTAAAAGGACATATGTACAGAAAGAATCAGCCTCAGAAATGCATTTGGAGTCATCTTCATCTGGTTGAAAACTGTATTTTACACTAATCTACTCCACAGGGTCAGCGCCTTGGTGGAGACATTCAGACCTCTTGCAGGAACACATAGGGCCCTGGTAGTAGGGGAAGTAGTCGCTTGTGCAACGCTGTGGGACAGGGTCTGACCCAGGTGCCGTGACACTGCAGGGCTGCAGACAGAACTCAAACATCATTAAATAGAAAAAGAAGGACCAGCAAAACTCTTTTGGAGCAGTAGCCTCCAGCAGAGAGGGGCCAGGGTGCACTTCGGCTCCTCCTCCCAGCAGCTCCCCCCCTTTCCCACAGTGCCACTGCATCTCCCGTCCCAGCCGCTCTGGTTGGAAATGGTGGATGGGTTCCTTCTTTGAGCACACTGCCTTTTTATTCAGGTGAACCTGCAAAGGTAATCCAGCAACCTTGAATTTCCTCACCATGCTCAGGGATGCTCTTCCCTTCCCCACTGCCTTTAGCCCACAGAGGTGCTTGAAGTGCTTGCTCTGGGAAAGCACAGGGTGTGAATCATACAACTAAACTGTCTACACCTGCTGGGAAGGTCTTAAACATGGGGATCATACCCTTTCCACACAGCAGCCTGCTTCCTCCCTTCATGGGCTGTGAAGCTCCCAGAGGAGGCTGCAAAGACACGTGTATACATGGGGAAGTGAAGGCATGTTAGATGAACACCACAGCTCTGAAGTAAGGCTGGCTCTTGCTGGTGGAGCAGCCAGTGGAGCAGGGTTGGGAGCAGAAGCCATGTGACATGCTGCTGCAGGACTGGCTGAGAGTGGCTGAGCTGAGCCAGCAAGAGCAGTGTGTTTGCTTGGACGTGGAGCTCTGCAGAGGATGTCAGAGTGCTGATATGTAAAGGTCATGCATAGAGCCACATCTAGCTCGTATGATTGTCATGGAAGCTCAACATTTCAGAAATACTGAGATATCCACTTTGGGTTCCCTTAAGTTTGCCACCTTTTGGTTTTCAGGCTTTTGTTCCCAAATTTATAGGTACAGAGTAAGTCAAGATACAAAGCAGAAAGATTTCAAAGTCTAAGGCCAAGCACATAGGTTAACTTTTATCACTGTTTCATTGGCCTGTAATGCAACACGCTGTCTTTTAAGCCACATTCATTTTCAGTTGCCACAATAAAAAACTAGCTGAAGGGGTGAAGATCGATTTGGAGATGATCTCTCTCCATCTTATGCACTATCATCACAGCCTCTCAAGGACTCCCAGAGGATAGCAAGGCTGCCATCCCCAGGAAAGGGTGAGGAACTGGGCACTGACAGGGCTACTTGCCCCAGACCACCAAATAAATATGTGAATAAATCTGACAGGGGCTTTCTCCTGGGGAGCAGAAACCCCACGTTTGCTACATATCTTGGTGCCACTCAGTTGGGGAAATGGTCTGTGGGTAGAAAATAGCCCTGAGTTTCTGCTTATGTCCAGCCTTTGATGGTGGATTAGTTTTATATGCAAGAGACATGATCGACAGTGACCTTTTTGAGAGCAAGGACCTATCAGGAACTCCAGGCTCCAAGGTGGGAGTGTGGCCTAGGGCACACTTTGAGGGCTGCAACATGCACTCTGTAGCAAAGCTTAATGCCTTTTCAGCATCACCTGCAGCTTTTTCTACTAAAAGATTTGTCTCCTTCTCTGAGGGAAAGTCTCTGAACTACAGAAAGGCACCATGATGATGCAGTGCTTTCTACACAGTTGTGTTAAATCTGTGGGGTTTTTTTACTGGTATTTGTTCCTCCTTCAGTTCATCCTGAATTCAAACCAAGCAAGGCATTCTCTGCCTAATAACATGACAGGTGGCATCTGTTCAACAATTTATCTGCTCCTGGTGGGGGTAATGGGCCATGTGGATGTTACCTTTGGACCATACTTTGATATAGAACTGTAGGAATGACTTTACATCAAATTCCCTATTTTGCAATCAGCTGGCTGCATGTTTTTGCCTTCCCTGGTAATTACCAGCTCCCTGTGTCATCATATCTGTTTCAGTGGCTTCTAAAGCACTCTTTAGTTAACAGCAGAGCAGTGTTCTCTTAGACGTGGACACTACTGGAGGAAGAGCTCATTTTTTTTGTCAGGGAGTCATGCCTCCATGTACACATCTCAAAGGCACCCAGTGGCTCGCAGCCCAAATACCATTACACAGGCATTGCTGAACTTTGTGAAACAGAGGGCTTATCCCAGCCACTCTGCCTGGGATGCAATTCACCCTGCAAATTCAGGGCAAGCTTAAGGGTTTCAAAGCCTGACTCAAGTCCTTAAAGAGCTCTCTGAATTCCCACCCTGCCCATAGGGTGTTGCTGGCTCCCTATGAAGTGCTCAGTGCCATGCAGCCTTTTATTGTCCCCAGGCCCCACCGACATCATCTTAGCCATGCCCTGTGCAGGCAGGTTTGCTGCTGCTTGGAGGGAAAGAACCCTTCAGGACCTTCAGGATAAGACTTATGTTTCCCACCAGCCTCTTCTGGAAATTGAAACAAAGAAGACAGTGGGGTGATCCTCCCAATCTTTCATCACTAATGAGAGGCTCCTAAGAGAGCCTCCTCCTTCTGCCATGGAGCTGTGCCATTGTCTCTCTCAGTAGAGCAAAGAAGGAGGGGGAAAGGATCATTTAGCACGTGAAAGGCACCTCTTGTATGGGGCTACCTGCATGGCACAGTTCAACCAGGGTGAGCAACCAGGTCCTGCCAAGCCATGATGTATGAGGCAGAAAGGTCAAAAGTTCTCCTTTACAACCAGCAAGAAAGGAGAAGAGAGGCAATGGTCACTTAATTTGTGGGGTTTTCCCTCTACTTGTCAAGTGGAGTTTGGGCTGTGGTGATGGATGGGTCGTCAGTTAAAGTCAGACACTTGGCCTTTTGTCTTGACTCCTAAAGGGCCCAATTCAAGCCCTGACCAACTCATCTGGAATCCATCCACTGATGCCAGCAGGTCCTGGATTGGGAATATGAAGGCTGTGGAGAAACTGGATTGAGCAGCCTGCCTTTCTCCATGCTCAGCATCGTGCTTCTTGGCTCCTCAGTTGCTGCTGTTATCCAGTAGGACATGTCCAAGACTGAGTCTTGGTTTTGCCACCAATTCAGATTTACAGACATGAAGACTCAGTCAGTGCTGATAGCGAAAGATGGCTCAGCCTCTACGCTCATGGCTGCCGGACACTCCTTGATCTTAAGTGCTCGTAACAGTTTCTTTCCATGTGGTAATGAGACCTCGTGCACCAGACAATTCCTCCTCCTGTGACATGCTGCCCATGTATACAAGCTTGGAGAGACGCTCTTGTGTGCTCTGCCCTCTGAACAGATCTGTGCCATGTGGGGTCTGGAACCACAGATGTGTAGAGGTCACCATCTCCACAGCCTGGACTTATCTTTGCTCAAGGCCTGGCTCAGGCACAGAATTTCTGAGTTAGTATAGAGGAAAGAAGAGATGACATGAGCTTTCTCCTTTGTTCTCCTCTGTCAGCCCCAGCTGGGGTGAACATGCTTCCAGCCACGTAACATGGGCATGGATGAGAAAGGGTATAATTAGGAAACTGAACACATTTTCCACCATCACTGGTCTTGTTTAACATCCCCCTTTAAAATAGATGCACAGGCTGGTTTATTTTTTTACTTATTTTTATGTCGTGCAGGCTGTGTGAAGATTGCTTTTCCTCAGTCTGGATGGTAAGGTTGGGAGACCGGGGGTTTCTCACAGCACTGGCTGGAAAAACTTCATTGTCTGGTCATAGTCTGCAGACAATGTCACATGCCTGAGCGCTCACAGGCTGAATGGTTTGTATTGGCCTGGGATGAACAGACACTAATCTTGGCTCTGCTACATGTGTCCTTGGAGAGTTACTTTGCTCTCTGCTGTTTGCTGGCCCTCATCAGAACCTGGCACAAAACACTGTGAAAAAGTGTTTCTTATGGGAGTGGAACAGAAGCTGGGTTTATGTTCTTCAATCAGCCCCTTTTCTTACAGTGACACTCAAGTTGTGAATTCCATTGGATGGATAGGTTGGCATTTTGATTTAGAGTGCATGAAAACATTTTGGAAGTCATCAGTTTAAGTGGTTTAGATAATAAGAAAAAACATGTCATAAATACTGAAAAGAATTGGAAAGTCCATGGAGACATGTTGCTCCTAAATCCAAGCTGGAATTTCTCCTCATGTATATGCCATGTTTTTTTTTTATGGAATACTGCAGCTACATGAGAATATTTTAACACTAGTAAATGTATGTGCATGTGTATTTTGTGTAAAGGACTGGATCAAGTGTCAGAGTTCTATTTTCTTAATGCCTGGAACCATGTTCAAGAGGTCAGAGGAGCCCAGATCTCCTGATCAGAACATGGCTAGAAGAGCCCTTGGAAGACTCTCTAGCCTTGGAGACTGTTCAAGTTATGAGTGTCATTTTTGAATGATGGCAGAGGTTTAATAAATGCTGCAGCTGTAGAAAACACCCTCACTGGAGAGTATAACTCTCCATGTCAATATATGATTTACATTTCCAGCCTGCATGTATCCAGCCTGCATGACTCAGTCAGTGGGGTGGCTAGATCCAGCGCTTACTTTGGCAGAATAGTTCCTCAAGGCTTGTTTAATTAGAACTCAGACCAGCTTCCTGGAGATTGTGGGAACCTCATTAGCAGCACAAATAGAAACTTGAAGAGGCCAACTCAGTGGGAAAAGATTGCTTGCTAAGAACTTTACTTACCAAGAACTTAACCTCTTCAAGAGTCATGTCTCTTAGGTACAGCAGAAGGATTTATGGCTGGAACACAAGGTCTCTTACAATCTTACAAATGTTGGAGGGTTTTTTTTTCAATGTGAATGAAACCCTCTCAAAATAATAGGCAAAATGGCTTTAGCTCAACAGTCTCCAGTTATTCTTAGGTGTCCTCTTACTGAATTTGTTTTGATTTCCAGTGTCTGTCTTGATGCTGTTCCACCATTTGGAGATACTGATTGCAGATACTGAGGACTTGCTGTTCTCATTCTTGTCTCAGCAATGTTACCTTATATTTTAACATGTCAATCTATAACAAATTCTAGGTTTTTTTAATGTTTAAGATGTAATAACAGAGTTTTATACACTTAGCTCATATAGAAACCTAAATTTAGTTTGTTTAATCTCAGATGCCATCCCACCTATTGTGTTGAGAAGCTTTTATAAAGGTCTTTCTATGAAGGCAAAGCTGGGAAGTGCTGTCTGCCTCTCTGCTTCAGGACTGGCATGGAAGAAAGCTATAAAGTACGATGAGAGTGCTTGAATTGTTCTCAGTAAATACATGTACTTGCATGTGTTTGTGAGAACTGGATGGAGTCTCAGGGATGTTTTGCAGTTGTTCTGTTCTCTTTAATTTTGGAACTATGCCAAAGAGGCTAAAGGGATGCAGATCTGTAGATCAGAACAAGCCCAGAAGAGTCCTGGAAGAGGGGCTGATTGTTCATTTCCTATCCCTATTCTAGCCTCATGCTGGCAACATTGCATATATTTCAGAGGAGAAATATGTGTTCGTCTATAAACAAAAATGGGGGAGGGGGGGGTTCTAAAGACGTGATTATCCTCCTGCTTCTTTGGCCTCATCTGACATGGAGAGGGAAAAACAGGATGTGTCTATCTACCTACAACCACAGCATTGTTCACAAAAACATGAGGGTGAATGAAGTTGATGTTTATTATGGTTTTGGTTTTTTTTTTGTTGTTGTTGTTAATTAAATGCATCACACCCAATCAGGAAAGAAATTAAATCTCCAGTTAAAATAAAGGAAGATCAAATAAACATACTATATGTTTTGAAAGACAATATTGTCAGTGGGAGGGGAACGTATCAGGGAAGAAAGACCAAGCAGTCTTTCTAGAGGAAAGATCTTCTCACAGGCAATTCTTGCAAGACATGAAAAAGGCTTTCTGTTGCTGTTTTCTCTTCTGGAATTATCCCAGGCTGAAAGACCTTTGATCTCATGTTGATGAAAGACAAAGCACAGGGGCAAGATTCCTCAAACCCCTGTCATTATTGTGCTGGAGAAATAATCCTGGTTTGCTGAGTTGTTTTCAATATTTTCTATTGCTGCCAATAAATGTAACTTATTGCAGTGATTACAAAAAAACTTCCCAAGACCAAATATCAGCTACGAAGAAAACGGTTTGCAAAAATAAAAAGAGAGACTTGAGGCCTTAATTACAACAAACCACTAAATGTCTTGAAGAAAGATGGAGCCCATTGTACTTCATGGTGCTTTCCAAAGCCTCTGCTGCTTTCAGGCAAGGACAAGATCCCTCCCTCTCTGCAAAAAGACCTACCCCCTTTTCCTGTGCTTATACTATTGAATTTCCCCCCCCCCCCAAATGTACAGGATGCTTTTTGGGTTCTGCACCAATGGCGATGTGTCAGTGCATGTCCCAGTCTTCCCATGCAACTGGTGTCACTGGACCATGTTTGCTGCTTTGTAACTGCATGTTGCCTTGCTCTAGCTCCTGCTGGCTAGGATTTTGCTTAAGCTTGATCTGCAAAATGAAATCGGTGGTGCTGCTTCAACATCTGGGTAAGTTCCTACATCTCAGTAATGTCAAGGCCATGCCAGGGATGTGGTTATAAATGCTCCTTACCCTGATGCTTCTGCATATGGTTTCATTCCTTTAAGGGTGCATTTGCCAGTGTGACACGCTTGTTCTCTACCCTTCCTTTCTCTTCATAGTAAGAGATCATTGCCTCCTCCCAGCTCCCACATGTCCCTCCTGTGGTGTCTTCTATGCCCCAAACTAGTCTAGGTCTTCAGTACTCTACCTAGAAGGCAGTTTTCAGGAATTCCACCAATAAAGAGAGCTTCTCCTTAGGTTTTCGTACCCCTCCTCCAATGGCAGCCTGTGCCTGGGGGACAAAACAAAAGAGAAAACCCAGAAAAATTAGAAAGAATTAGACCTACTGCTCTGTGGCTGTGCCTGGGGGAATGCTGTGCAGATGTGAGCTGTTGGAGGCCATAGCTTAACAGAAAGAAGTGCTGCCTGTGGAGATATCAGAATGGCTGAAAATTCACCCTGGGAGCTTGATCTTGGGTATGCAAGGAGGACCAGCCAGGGAACTATGGCTGTCTTTTTTAATGTTTTGAGTGGGAGGCCTGATGCTCACTAGATAGCACTAGGATGTTTATTTATATTAATCAACATTAACAAACAGTCAGTATGGACTTGTGTGTTTGTGTACACACACCTCTATATTTAACTAACCAGGCATGTGCTCCAGAGCTTAGCTTTCACACTTCTTTTATTTAATTTTTATCACTATCTTGAGCATAGAAATTTCCGCACAATTAATTGAGGTGACATATGCTTGCCAGCAGCCAAGTCTTAATCCCGTCCTTCCCTTTGACTGTGTTTTTGATTATGCTGATGGCAAATCCTCCTCGTTTGACTCAGCTTTGCACTCACAGTGGGTGCATTAGGAGCCGAATCTTCTCTTAGAAGTTCAGAGATCTTTGCTGAATGTCCCGCAGGGTCTCAGGTTTTTGCAGTAATAGACAAGTGTTTCGTTGGCTTCTGAGACTGATGTGAGCAGTTATCAGAAACTGCAAGCAGTAACCAACCCCTAAATCACACGTCTGGTAATTCAGAGCCATCATTAGTGATAGGCATTCTTTGGTAGGGTTTAGTATTTTTGATTGTAGCCCTCATTTTGCTCTATGCTTCAGACATTTGACAAAACACAGTCTTGCCTGACATAGCTTGTGGGGGTATATGGCCAGGGACAATCCCTCCACAGCACTCACACCCATTCCGAGTGACAAGTTGTGTAGGAAATCCAAATCCCAAGCAATGACATGAATAATAGGAGGAATATAAATCTAGAACCAGTCCTGCATTGCTACAGAGAGTACAGAAAAGTAAATTTCAAATTCCTGGGATGGGACTGAATTCGAACTCTGTCAATGTCCATGCATCAGGATGCACAGTCAGGTGCAGCTTGCTGTGAGCATCCTTTGTGAGTCATGGCAGAAAGTGATTTATGCTAAGAACAAAACACTTTGCTGATCTTCCCAACCAAAGTCCCCAGAGCTCTAATCATTGCACTGATGGTGGAGGTGAAAAGACAGCACTTTTACTGTGTGAGAAGCTTTGATTTCCTGTTAATCACTTCCTACTATAAATCGGCTATAGGCAGCTGCATCCACTTGCTCCTTGGGATAGAAAAATATACCCTGCTGCTTGAGAGCAACACAGGCGCCAAAAATATCACGGGATCAAAGGGCACTGTGATTTATTCCAAGCAGAATCTAAACAAGCCTGTCAACTTGCCTGGACCATTTGTTTATTTTAGCTGTGGACATCCATGTCTGTCCAGCAATAGGGGATGGATTTATCATTAGCATAATTTGTCCCATGTCTGAGCTCGCTCTAAACGTCCTTTTCATTCAGCATCCTGATGGCTGGTACAAAATCTGCATAGGGAGCATTTTCTGACAGCTCATCACTGCAAAAGAAAAGGCTCTTGTCTGTGCTGGGGGCTGTCTCTTTGCCTTCTTGGAGAGGGATGTTCATATTTTATCTGATCTTCCTTCTTTTCCTGACAAAGCCCAACCATGAGCGTTGCCCAAAAAAGTTCTTGTCCAGAAACACCAATAGCTGGGGTTAGTCTCAATGTGGGAAAAATTGATTCTTTTCTCCCCATCGAGGCTTCTTTGGAGGGAATTGTTTTGCAGTCTGTCCTCCTCTTCCCTGGTTGAGAGAGCTCAGTGCCTCTTCTGAATCCCTCCCTGAACTTCCTAGAACTGCGGAGGTTTTCTCTGGAACCGCAGGGTGACTGCCATGCTTGTCTGGAGAAGGTCAAACATCCTTCTGGGTTCCCAGAGGCTGGCCTGCCAAGTCAAGTGATGTTTTGGGCTTCATCCCCTCCTGCCCCTTGTAAACTCTACACAGGATATGGGAGGTTTGTCCTTTTTCTCCAAGAGATTCAAGTGACAGTTGTTTTTTCTGATGCTATCTTTTTGGCACTCACAGCAAGAATGTTTCAAGGGATAGAGGAATGGGGTTGGGCTGTGAAAAAAATACAGTTTTAACATCACAGGATCTTCTTGTCTGCTGCAGCCACTTCTGCTCTCTTGCACAGCATTGTGCTTTCATCACCATGACTGTGAGGAGGAGAACAGCCAGGAGCTTCTAGGCATGGATAATACAACAACCAGCAAATTAGGCAACCCTAATTACACCGACCGTTCTTTTTTGTGGGGTGGTGGTATATGCACAGTAGAGCAAAATGAATGTTTGTCAAAATCTGAGGCTAGTTGGCATTCAGTGCTGCTGTGTGGGTCCAGGTATTCACAGAGCCCAGCTCTGTGGTTGCAGGCAGTGTTTCAAAGCCCTCTGATATCTTGGGGCTTCTGAAAATACCACAAAGGGTGCCTACATTAATTGACCTCTGTATGAATGGGAAGCCTGTCTAAAACTCCCTGTGGCAGTCCTGCAGAAAAACATCCCTTTGCTTTGAAGCAGAAGGGCTGAAAGGATTTTGCACCTCCAACAGAACATGCCTGTGTGCGCGGAGGACCATGGCAGCAGAGATGTGGCACTGTGGGCACAGGTGGCTGCTTGGCCATGGTCACACCAGCCCACCGTTCCCTGCGCCCAATCTGAGTGTAACTGTGCAGTGTTCCAGGTCTTCCTGTGCTACTGTGTGTACATGTCATCTGCATCTGCCATGGACATCTGTCAGGGATGGCTGGGTGGTGGAATGGATATGCATCATAGAATCATAGAATCTACTAGGCTGGAAAAAACCTTTAAGAGCATCAAGTCCAACCATTACCCCAGGACTGCCAAGACCACCACTAACCCGTGTCACTGAGGGCCTCATCTACACAGTTTTTGAACACTTCCAGGGATGATGATTCCACCACTGCCCTGGACAGCCTGTTCCAATGCCTGAGCACCCTCTCAGTGAAGACATTTTTCCTAATATCCAATCTAAACCTCCCCTCTCACAGCTTGAGGACATTTCCTCTTGTCCTATCACTTGTTACTTGGGAGAAGAGACCTACCTCACTACATCCTTTCAGGTAGTTGTAGAGAGCAATAAGGTCTCCCCTGAGCCTTCTCTTCTCCAGACTAAACACCCCCAGTTTCCTCAGCCGCTCCCCATCAGACTTGTGCTCCAGACCTTTCACCGTCTTTGTTGCCCTTCTTTGGACCCGCTCCAGCACCTCAATGTCTTTCTTGTAGTGAGGGGCCCAGAGCTGAACATAGGATTCAAGGTGCAGCCAAATCAGTGCCCAGTACAGGGGGATGATCAGTGCCCTGGCCCTGCTGGCTATGCAGGGCTATGACTGTGAGGCAACTATTGACTTTGAAACTTTAGATCCTACAGCTAGCAGCAGAGACATACCTGGATCTCAGGCGATCTACCACACAGGTGGATCTCACCCAGCTGTCCTTCACTTCTGTCTTATTTCTATTCTTGCAGGAAAGATCTGAGGCTGTGAGAGAAAGACAGTTGATGAACAGCAGTGGCAAGGGGAGATAAAGTGAAGAAATGAATGGCATGAGAATCAGTTCTGGATATGTTTTTAAAGATGTAACCCCAATGCCTTAATCCACCTGGTCTGTGACATCCAAAATATCTTTTGTTTGAGAAAGGAATGTGGGACTAGACAAGAGGTAGTTACCATAATAACAGTGACATGTGTTCCTTGGCAAACCAAGCCTGTTCACACAGTATGCATTTGAACACCTTGTTCCAGATTCAGAGTGAATCAGAGGTCACCTGTGCTAAATGGATCCTCACCTCTTGGAGACACTGTGGTCATGGTTGAGGATGTGGGTGTGGTGACAGAGACTGCAGCACAGAAGGCTGTGGCATAGCAATCACAGATCCTTTTTCACTTCCCTGCAGAGTGAGTTTGGGCCATTGGTCCACAGAGAAAGGAGACACAGAAGTGACTTGAGGACCTGAAGAGTGTCCAGCTTTTCCAGGCTCCTTTGTCCTTCAGGAATGTTTCCCAACCAGTATCCCAGAGACAATGCTTTGCACCATGAGGCTTAGAGACCTCTGTCAGTTTTCTTCACAGAAAGGAGGTGATGAGGTGACCTTATTTTCCTTGCAGCATCTCCCTGGAAAAAAATCTCTGGGAATGTCACAGGAAGGACAGAGCAAGGACCTGTGGCTGACAGCAGACAGACAGAATTAAGCCAGAATTTAACACGGTAGAGTGATTAGCCACTGGAACAACCAATGAAGAAAATGTTCAATTCTTTTTCTCTTGAAGTCTGTTTTTCCTAACGAACACAAAGGATTGGGCTCACAGTGGGAGAAGGAGAAAATTGGAAAGTCAGGTCCTACCAAGTGATCCAATGGTGTCCTGGCGTTAGACTCTTGGAATGCTCTTCATGTGCTTGGATGAACACTGTCTATGCTTTTAACCTGATGTGCTCAAAATCTTAAATAATGATGCAGTAATGGTGTCACAATGGCATCTCTACATGTAATATTTATATTGTTAAGCCAGCTCTTTGAAAATTCAGCAAACACATCTATTTCTAATAAGGCATGCAATGTATAACATTTGCAAATGTTCTCACAGCTGGGCCATTAAAGAAAGCTCTCTGTAGTGCTAACAGAATATTTTATCAATAGCTTCTATGTGAGCTTGTGACTAATGGTAAACAATTTCCAGTTCCTAAAGCATGGATTTGGCAAAGCGGTGCTGTATTTGTTTTTAACCTGCTCTGATTGCCTCTACTGCAGCCTGCAACAGTGCATAATGCGTAAGGGAAAAAGCCTCTCTGAATGTGAGCATTGGCAACACTTAGAGAAACAAAGGTGTAGAAATTCAGTTTCAAGTTGCTGAGGCAGAAGAATAACATTAAAAATCCCTACTGTGTGGTGGGCTCAGAGGCAGTCATCTAATACAAATAAAACCCTGTGTGCTGATGCAGTGCCGCAGGATTTTTCAATGACATGGTATTGAAGAGTGGTTATACTAAACAACACTTTGCTGATCCCTACCTGAAATCCCAGGAGCACAGCACTGAAACACAACAAGGAAGAAAACAGCAATGTTGGGACCCTACTGGCAGGTGAGATCACTTGTTCCTGCTCTCCATTAGACATGGATGCACGCTAAGGCTCAGAGAAGATAGCCTTTCTCCTTAAGGATCCATTCTTCCCTGCAGGTTGCATGGTGAGCTCTTTGGTGATGGCAATGAAGAGGCGATGATCGCGCTG
This sequence comes from Pezoporus occidentalis, assembly GCF_034315485.1. Lineage (NCBI taxonomy): Eukaryota > Metazoa > Chordata > Aves > Psittaciformes > Psittacidae > Pezoporus > Pezoporus occidentalis. The sequence goes on along the minus strand of NW_026915791.1, from coordinate 3,318,593 downwards.
GACTCACTGGTGTGCAGAGGTGCTATAACCTCTCCCTGGAGCAACACCTGGTCTCAGTGGGAGGAACCATGATCTCTGATTGCCATCCAAATGGCAGAGCCCTTGGCTTCTTCTTAAGGAGGGCAGATCTTAATTTTTGACTGAGGTTGTATTTTGTCTGCCATACTGCAATCCCCATTACTTCCTCTGCCTCTGCTTGCCCTTCAGGGTAGTAGGATCTGCCCTATTTGATAGTCAAACTCCTTGCACTGAGGCACTGAGGTCAGAGTCAGTAAGCCATACTACTGGAATTAGGATACTTGCACATCTGGGCACTCCTTTTTCTTTCATCTGCAATGCTGATATATGTGCTTCCCTGCACACTGTAGTCTGCTATCATGGTGTTTGTGTTGCAGAACGGTGGAAACTTTGCAGTGGAAAGTATGTGAACTGGGATGTATGTGCTCATAACATAGCATACTGACTGGAGACAGCACTTGAGGGGCCCCTGAGAGGTCTTTGGGGCTGAAAAAGGACAGCAATTAGAATTCTGTAGAAACCTGCACATTTTTGTCAAGGTTTGGATGTCTGGAGAAACCCTACCCGCATCACCTGTTGGTTTCCTAAGCTATTTGCTTCAGATCCATCAGAAGGAATGGCTCACGGATTCCCTCCAAATCTCAAAACTTTTTCTACAAAACCTACTTCTTCCTCTTGCCTGTGTCTCCAGCACTGGGTAAGATAAACGCTCTTGAGGCACCACTTAAACCTGTGTAACTGGGGTTCCCCTCTCCTTAACTTTATCCTAGAGAACATGATTTAAAAAAAAAAAAAAAGAGGAAATCCATTTGAAACATAACTGGAAAAATGCTAACAAAGAAGCAGAACAAACTTTTATTGAAATTTTAGTGGAGTTTATGCACATTCATCATTTCCATCTTTTATTTTTTTTGTGCAGATGGACTCACAGGTCTTAGCTCTCTGTTTGTGTATATGTAGAACATAAAAACAAACCAAGCCGAATTCCTACATGAGGAGGCTGATAGGAGCAGGGACCTCTCCCCCATTTCTGGGAAAAGGAATGAGGTCCCGTGGGGTAGGCGTGGGGCTGTAATTAGCTCTCCAGCTGCTAGCAGGATGTACTTGATGGTTCACCAAGCAATGGGAGGATGACCCCTCTCCCTACAATAAAATGTTAAATATTTTTTAATGCGCAATAATTTGGGCTTGTTCTGATCCTGACTGATAATTCTTGTGCATGGTAGTTCAGCTGTTGTAGGCAAAAAGGTCTGTTCTGTCTCCTCTGTAAGTGGCCACAGGGCAGGGAAAACAAATGCCAAACATGCTATCACTGGGGAAAGGAACAGTTGATGCATCTTGATCTTTTTTTTCTGTATCTTGATTCTTTTAATCATGTTTCATTGCTCCACATTAATAAAAAATACTGCTGAATCCAGATTTTTATTTGTAATAGCAACCAAGAGCTTCATAACAGTCTGATGGTGTTTGGAGGGCCATAGACAGTGCTGTTGGAAAGACCCTGACAAAGTAAATGCCACTCATCATGTCTATGGTGGTAAAATAGCACAGAATATTTTCTGAAATACTTGTGGTATTCACAGTCTGAATGCACCTTTATGCACCTTTATGCACCATGGGCTTGTTCATTAATTGTGTCCCTGCAGTGATCACAAGGGTGAGGTGTATTGTGCACTGTTTACATACAATTTTCCTCATGCTGAAGAGGCCCCGTCATGGGCTGCTCCAAATGAAAGGATATTTGTGTGCCAGAAAGCAGCCCCATCATAGCTCAAGACAAGAGCCCTCAGATGATGACAGACAGACTGTGGAGTGCAATGAAATAATGAGAAAGCTTGAATGGCCAGAAGTCTTAGCACATGACTAGCCTTATTCATGACTTTTTGTAGGCATCTTGGTAAGGACAACCTCAGAAGGAATCTGACACTGCTCACAGCATAATTCAGGGGAGCACAAGGAGTGACTAGGAAGCTGGAGAAAAAAAAAAGAGAGATCCAAGTCATGAGACCAAGGGAGGAAAGATCAGAAAATAAAGAGCACAGCTGGCTGCTTCAAAGTGACTGGAAAGATGCAGCTGAAAAGCTGGTACTGAGAAACGGCATGGCAGGGAATCAGCCCTGAAGATGGAGACTGCGGGTGGGAACTGAGCTGGAGAGAATCTAGGGTGGAAACTGGGGACTCCGGCAGTGGTGTGGTTGAGGATCAGGTGAGACATGAAAGAGAGATGGCAGATGGACAGGCAAGAAGATCTGCAGTAAGGAGCACAAAGCGAAGGAAATGAAGAGCCTGACGCTCACATCTGAATGAGGTCTGAGACAGAAGAAATGGGTACAAAGACAGTGTCAGAGTTCTAGGATCCAGGAGCAGGAGAGAGCAAAATAGATAGGAAGACATATTCATCAGTTGCCCATGGCTTGATGTATCTGACCTTCTCTTACTTTGAAGCCACACAGACCCTAAACAGGAGGATCCTTTGAAAACTGGGTGTATGTCAGGGCTCCCATAGGTCGTTGTTAGCCCGTAGAACTGTGCTGAGCTTGAAGGTCCCATCTGGCCCTATTGCTGCTGATAGACTAGGTGGTAAAGAGAATCTTTTCAGGTGTTAGCAGAGAGGTGATGTTGTGACTGGCTCTAGCTGTCCGTGTAAACTTGCCACATAGAAATCAGCCAAAGCCCTGCTCCTGCTTTTACAGCTGCCACCTGTACCAGCGGGAAAGGTGACAGAAAAGTGTCCTAGCCAGTCCTTCCACTGCATGAGGGACTGCAGAGTGGTAAGTATTTGACCCCCTCCGTAGGACCTGCTACGAGGAATCCCCTGGCCAAAAGCGCTTGGGCTAATGATGCACAGATCCTGCATCTGTGTGTCTGTCTGTGCCCCCATGTCAGCATGTAAATACTTTTGGCATGAATGGTCCTTCCGTTCCCCTCTGTCCTTCCTCTGTGTGCTCCAGTCTCCCACCCAGCACGTAAGTGAGGAAGGGGAGCTGACACTGAGTCAGAGCTGGGAAGGGAAGAGGAAAACTGGGGCCCAAGCTGTTGGCCTCAGAGCCTCAGATCATACAGTTGAGTGATCCGTGCATCTGTCCTCTCCCTTCCATTTTCCAAGCCCTGAATGCTGCAGCTGGCAAGGGCTGGCATGCAAACTCAGAGCTACGTGTGTTGTCCATACCCACATGCCCCTCCGAGTCATCTGTGGTCCGTGCCTTGTGCCAGCATCTTGACCATACCATGGAGGAGGAGGAGGGCTGCAGAGGCATGTGTAAGGCAGAGTGTGCCTTGCCTTCTCCCTGCTCGCTGCCTCTGTCCCCCATGTGCTGCAGGGATACTGCTGTATTCTGATGAGGCAATGACTGGCCTCTCTCCAATCTGTCGTGTTCTAGGGGAGGGTTTTCTTGAGGAGGGACATGGCAGTGGAGATTGGAGGTTTGTTTATTTCTGTCTGGAGAAACAGCAGGCATTTTTGCTCTTTTGAGAAGTCCGAGCCTCACCTGCTCCTGTCTACCTTGTCATGGGATGAGTTCCTTTTCCTCTGTGTCTGTTGTCCTTTGCCTCTGGTCTGTCCATTGAAGGGTAAAGGATGGGGAGGATTTATCTCACCAAAATCAAAGAAAAATAAATCCCAGAGGGAAAAACCCCAGCAAACTAAACAACTAAGAAACCAAAACACAAAGCTTCCTTTCTCTTTCTGGATCCTCTTGTCATGGTTTAAACCCAGCCACGCAGATCATTCACTCACTCCCCCCTTTCCTCCCTCCCCCTACTCCCAGAGGGACGGAGAGGAGAATCGAAAGAATGCAACTCCCACTGGTTGAGATAAGAACAATTTAGTAACTAAGGTATAACACAAATCACTGCTGCTACCACCAATAATAACAATGATAAAGGAAATAACAAGGGAAGAGAATACAACACCTCAGCACCCGCCGATCAATAACTCACCCCCACCCCAGCCTGACTGAGCACTGACCAATACCTCCTCCAACCCAACAGTGATCTAGCTCTTCCGGGTAACTCTCAGTTACATCCTGGGCATGACGTGCTGTGGTATGGAATACCTCTTTGGCTAGTTTGGGTCAGGTGTCCTGTCTCTGCTTCCTCCCAGTTTCCCCTCCTCCCTGGCAGAGCATGAGGCTCACAAAGTCCTTGGTCAGAGTAAACAATTTGAGCAGTAACTAAAAACATCAGTGTTATCAGCGCTGTTCGCAGGCTGAAAGTAGAAACTACAGCACTGCACCAGCTACTAAGAAGGAGAAAAATGACTGCTACTGCTGAACCCAGGGCACCTCCACAAATTCTTCTTCTTCCCAGCCAATAAGAAGAAAACACCCTTTAAGTTTTACCAGCAGAACAATATGCCTCAATTAAACAAACAAGCAGCTTGGTGGATTTGTGGGCCAAGGCCAGATTCTGAGATGCTTGGACAGTCTCACCTCAGCCTCTGCTCTGAACATTTTCTCCTGCATGCATGCACTTGGCTGCAGTTGATCCTGCTGGCTTGCATCACCCATCATCCTGACAGGCATCCAATGGTGCTGCTGTGAGCACCATGCCCCTGTATGTGGTCCCAGGCCACGAGCAATGTGCTGACCTGGTGGGACTTACAATAAGGAGCAAAGGGTTTAGGTCATGAAGGAGCTCTGGGGAAGGCTGTGCTGTTATGAGCATGGAGTAATTACCCAGAAATGCAGCCCCTGATTTCCCATTGCTTGCGTGAATTGTTTCAGAATTTCCTTGCTCTTTCTCCCTATTCTCACATCACCCTGGAGTCAGGCTTCCAATGCAGAAATGCATCCAGGCTTTTGTCTGGTATCTTAAGGCCTGATCCAGCTGGCAATGAGATTTACTGAACAAATAGTGGTATGGAAACTGTGAAAGATGAGCTCCCCTCAAAAATCTTTCCCAGCCCAACCAGAAAACCCAGCTCTTGAATGCCTTTCAACTTCCAGAAGCGCTTTTGTAGCAAGAGAGGCAACAACCCATCTCAGTTAGTTAGACAGAGAATGCACCAAACCATGACTCTAAAAAATACAGGGTCAGTAACCTTGCACATAGGTTTGCCTGAGTGGCTGTCCCCTTGCTCCATCCCCTGGTGTGTGTGCAAAGCCAAGAGCCCAAGCTGCCACCTAGAACCAGACTGAGGTGCAGGGGTACCACCTTCTTGAGGCAGCTGCAGCTTTTTCTGACTCCCATTGCAGTTTTATGTCAGTCTAATAGAATCATAGAACAGTTAGGGTGGGAAAGGGCCTTAAGATCATCAAGTTCCACCACCCCTGCCATGGCCAGGGACACCTCACACTAAACCATGTCACCCAAAGCTCTGTCCAACCTGGCCTTGAACACCGCCAGGGATGGAGCAGTCACAAATTCCCTGGGCAACCCAATCCAGTGCCTCACCACCCTAACAGGAAAGGTTTTCTTCCTTATATGGAATTTAAACTTCCCCTGTTTAAGTTTTAACCTGTTACCCCTTGTCCTATCACTACAGTCCCTAATGAAGAGTCCCTCCCCAGCATCCCTATAGGCCCCCTTCAGATACTGGAAGGCTGCTTTGAGGTCTCCACGCAGCCTTCTCTTCTCCAGGCTGAACAGCCCCAACTTCCTCAGCCTATCTTCATACGGGAGGTGCTCCAGTCCCCTGATCATCCTCATGGTCCTCTTCTGGACTTGTTCCAACAGTTCCACGTCCTTTTTATGTTGAGGACACCAGAACTGCACACAAAACTCCAGGTGAGTTCTCACGAGATCAGAGTAGAGGGGCAGGATCACCTCCTTTGACCTGCTGGTCATGCTCCTTTTGATGCAGCCCAGGATATGGTTGGCTTTCTGGGCTGGGAGCACACACTGAAGCCGCCTCATGTTCATTTTCTCATCAACCAACACCCTCAAGTCCTTCTCCACAGGGCTGCTCTGAATCTCTTCTCTGCCCAGCCTGTAGCTGTGCCTGGGATTGCTCCCACCCAGGTGTAGGACCTTGCACTTGCCATGGTTAAACTTCATGAGGTTGGCATCAGCCCACCCCACAAGTGTGTCGAGGTCCCTCTGGATGGCATTCCTTCCCTCCAGCGTATCAACTGAACCACACAGCTTGGTGTCATCAGCAAACTTGCTGAGGGCACACTCAATCCCACTGTCTGTGTCAGCGATGACAATGTTGAACAAGACCGGTCCCAACACCGATCCCTGAGGGACACCACTCATTACTGGTCTCCACTGTTTAGTGCTTCCAGAGCTTTGACATGGACAGCAGTGATGCACGGGTAGGACCGTGATCTTAATGCCTTTCCCTGATGTCTCTTCCAGCAACGCGAACACCTTCTTCTTCTTTGCCCCTCCTCTTTTTGGATGCTGCAAACTGCATTCCTGCTTAATCAGCTACAGGATTAATATTGTGCAAGAGCCCCCGACAGGCCACTTTGCAACAGGACTTAACCAGGTTCCATCTCTCAAGACTTGTAGCTTGGTAGCACCACCTCTTCTGACCAGCTGCACAGCAATAATGCAAATGTCCTTGATTCTTTTATGGACCCATTCCTGCAATTCATCTCTTCAGCTGGTGAGATCTGTCACTGAAGCACTGAGTGGCAAAGAAGGGGAAGGATGTTCACATCACTTTTTTCCATTAGGAAATACCTTTCCCTCTTCCCTTTGCCCTCCCCTTCTCCTGCATGGGTCACAGCAAATTGACATGGAGTGGCAATTCAGGGCTATTCAGAGGTTTGATCTCATCCCTGTTTGAAGATTAACATGGTGGGTTATTTTTAACATTCATACACATCTGAAAAATGTGAATGTGGTCTGTTGTGCTGTGAGGCATGATCACTCCAGAGACCCAGGCCTGAAAAGAGAAACAGCTTTTAAATATTAAGTGGGAGGCACTTGACTGACCTCTTCTAGATAGATATGTGCTTGCTACATCATGTCTGCAGCTGGGACCAGGGCCAAACTGGGGCCTCTGCCTCCTACAGCATCGCTGGCTTTGGTCCTTGTTGACCCCTGAGGACAGAGAAACAATGATGTGCTTTTCTTCCAGAATACCCTCAGCACCATCCCTGGCATGGCCAGGTCCCAGCCTGAAACACCTGCAGAGGTGCAGGAGGGGGTGCATCTCCCCAGTACTGGTGGGCTGCTGGCTGGGATACAGCTGCAGTGTGGAGAGAGCTGAAGTCTGTCGAAGCTTTGCAAGGTTGGGGGAATGGGTGTTTAGAGAAGAAGATACTGGTGACTTAGGTAACTACTTGTCTGCATGTTACTAGAGGGGGCCATAGGATTTTCAGAAGCAGATGAGTAATTATTTGTTTGCTTTTTTTTTTGATTAGACTTGCTTGTGATTGCAAGCCAAAATTAGTCACTTGATGGAGACAGACACAGGAACTTTGGATCTAGTGGGACTGTGTGTTCCTCTCTCTTCTCTTGATATAAATCCTAATCTGGAGCATTGGGACACAGTATCTGCTCCATCCGCATGACCTCTTAGAAGTGCTGTCCAGCCCTCAACCACAGTGGTTGGGGCTCTTTTCTCCTCCTGCAAGTAGTGCAAGGTCCCTTGAGAAGATGACATGGGAGCAGCCACGCTTCCATGTGGAAAGCTCTCAGCTTTCTCCACTACAGCTTGCAGAGACCTCACTTGGAGCATTGTGTACAGTTCTGGGGTCCTCAACATAAAAAGGACATGGAGCTGTTGGAACAAGTCCAGAGGAGGGCCACGAGGATGATCAGGAGACTGGAGCACCTCCTGTATGAAGACAGGCTGAGAAAGTTGGGGCTGTTCAGCCTGGAGAAGAGAAGGCTGCATGGAGACCTCATAGCAGCCTTCCAGTATCTGAAGGGGGCTTATAAGGATGCTGGGGACATTAGGGACTGCAGGTGTAGGACAAGGGGTAATGGGTTAAAACTTAAACAGGGGAAGTTTAGATTGGATATAAGGAAGTAGCTCTTTACTGTAAGGATGGTGAGTCACCAGAATGGGTTGCCCAGGGAATCTGTGACTGCTCCACCCCTGGCGGTGCTCAAGGCCAGGTTGGAGAGAGCCTTGGGTGACATGGTTTAGTGTGAGGTGTCCCTGGCCATGGCAGGGGGGATGAAACTTGATGATCTTAAGGTCTTATCCAACCACAACTATTCTATTCTATTCTGTTCTGTTCTATTCTATTCTTAGTCTATTTTATTCATAGTCCCATTGTACTGGTGTTGAAAGCATAGGTGAGCCCAAAGCAACAGTGGTGGCATTAGCACTGCACTGAGATGTGTGCTACAGCTGAAATCTCTTGGCAAGCCAGAGGACTGAGGAATCACTATCTGGTGTTTAGTTATGTGAACTAGAAAGGTACTTTTAAAAAATAAGATTCTGCTTTTATGACATGAAGGCCCTTTGCATGAGCCTTTTGTATCTCAGGTAGTGGTTTATAGAGTAAAAAAATAATTGACTAACCCATCATAATTTCTGTCATCTTATATGACGTCCAATCTCAGTTTAAATAATGCCACTGATAGTAAATCCCCTGCATCCCTGAGGACATAGTCCCACCATTTAAAACAAAACTTTGCCTCATTTCTAACTGAAAATCATTGTCAGTAGAACATAGCTTTGTCTGAAATCCAGCCCTGATTGCATTTATACCTATTCAGTTGGAAGACTGTGGCATGAATATACCTTCCCTCACTGGAGGATACCCACAGCCTGCCTTCCTCATTGCCATGACTGCTTGCTTACATGCCTCTCTCTTGCCAGAGAAAACACTTCATCTTTTCACAGGTTTGTTTGCCACCTGCTATTTGGTGAGAATGACCCTTTTTGGGGAAGGCACAGCATCCCTGGAGGAGCAGAAGCTCTCCTTTTGGGATGATGGCTGCTGTTCCCCCAAGAGGCAGATGTCTCAGAGGAGTGAGGGAGTTTGGGGCTTCCTGTGATACGTTCGGGATCTGGTCAGCAGACTTTGTGTGGTCCTAGTCCTTTACTGTATACGGGGCTGCCTGCACAGGGTGTGCAACTGAAGGCTGCAGCCTGCAGCTGAGAGCCCATGAGTGTCTCTTGCACTTGGAAAGAGGGGCTTGTTAGTGGAAGAGTTAGGGGTCCTAACCCTAACCTGTGAGTGGACAGAAATGCTGATGGAGAGAAAGAGTCACATCTGGCTGCAGGGGAGCCTGGCTGTCTTGCAGCTAGGAAGTAGGAGAATGATGGGAAAGGGGAGCTGGTGGGAGAGAGGGACTGGTGGAGAAGGAGTCACAGTGATGTGTCAGCTGTGTGGTGTGCACCTCTACTGGCCTCACACAATGCAATCCCACAATTGCTTCAGAGAGCCTGGCATCACTGAAGACATAAGGGAATATCAGTCTGTCATGCTGGGTGCTATCACGGAGGCCAGTACTAACAGTCATTAAAATAGAAATGGTAAAATGTGTAAGAAAGGTATTACTTAGCTTAGTGATACACAAGCTATAAGTCACTAAGATTTCTGAAGGTAAGGTAACATCTGTTAAGTGAGGAATGATCTTTATTAGATGAACTAATTTTTTTTACTATTTATTACCCAGCTAATCTTTAATTTCTAAGTTTTTCTCTGCAGCAGCTGGTTGAGTCAGAGGCAGGACACAAGTGACAGCTTCTGCTAGATCAAGGCTGTTTCCCCTGGCTTTGCACAGCTCTTCTGGTTATGGCTGCATTTGAAAACTGCATGCCTGTGGATGGCCAGTGGAGAAAAAATGCAGTTTGCTAAATCACAGCTGAGCTGTAGCAGTTGCCCAAGCATGTTCTACCGGTGTGTGGTGTGAGCTGTGATGATTGCATTTTTCCTGGTATTGCTGCCAGCTAAAGGGATGCTTCTGGGCTCTGCTCCACTGCAGTGATTTGTGAAGCTGCGGCTTAAGCTTGGGGCTGGATAGATCTGGGAAATCAAGGAAAGGAGGATGTCTTCTGCACATAAAATAGGTCTGCTGCTACTGATTTCAGATGCCTGTGTTTCTGGGTACTTCACCTTTCCTTGACGTGTCACTGTTTCATTTTCCAGCTATGTCACTTTGCAGTCAGTGCTGTAAGCTGTAGATACAAGGGAAGAACTGGCTTTTGAAGGGCTGGGCTGCTCCATTGTGCTTTTTGATATGAACGCAAATTCCTGCAGAGGTCAGGTCTCCTGTGTGGATAAATTATGGGGAACTGAAATGAAGAAAAAAACCTCTAAAACCTTCAAACTCTATAAATGTCAGTGTGGATAGATAGAGGCATTAGAAAACTGTGATGGGATGTCTTCCTCTGGAAAACAACACCCTGGTTTCCAGTACTATATACGTGTCGTGGTTTAAACCCAGTCAGGCAACTCGTTCACTCACTCCCAGTGAGTGGTGCCGGGCTGACAACAATCGAGGCCCTTGCTCCCCTCTTCAGTTCACTCACCTGTTCCTCCAAAGCTGAAGTAGGTTTTCCATCCCACTTTGTCATGTCTTCTCCGTGATCCAGCAGGTAAAACCACAGGGTACCCCGTGGCATATACCTCCTGTATCTCCTCTCTCGAACAGTAGGACGCCTTTTGTTAATAGCTGAGATGTGTGTTGGTACACGTGAGGAGCTGGATAAATCAGTGTTGTGGTTTAAACCCAGTCAGGTAACTTGTTCACTCACTCCCAATGAGTGGTGCCGAGCTGACAACAATTGAGGCCCCCCTCCCCCCCGCCATCGGGGCTCTCCCCTTCCCCACTCCCGGAGGAACGGGGAGGAGGATCGAAAGAGTGCAACTCCTACGGGTTGAGACAAGAACAGTCCAGCGACCAATGTACAACACAAATCACCACCGCTACTATCAACTACAGCAATGATAAAGGAAAATAACAAGGGAAGAGAATACAATACCACCGGCCAAGAAACGAGTTCCACCTGGAAGCCCGTGTCCTTCCGGGTAACTCCCAGTTACCCCTCACCCCGGCCATGACGTGCTGTGGTATGGAATACCTCCCTGGCTAGCCCGGGTCAGACGCCCCATCTCTGCTTCCTCACTGCTTCCCCTCCTCCCTGGCAGAGCATGAGCCTCACAAAGTCCTTGGTCAGGGTAAACATCACTTAGCAACAACCGAAAACATCGGTATCACCAACACTGTTCCCAGGCTGGAAGTCAAAACACAGCACTGCACCAGCTACCACAAAGGAGAAACATGACTGCTACTGCTGAACCCAGGACAGGTATTTTGTAACACATCTCATGTTTTTTATCACTGAGACTGAATCCACCAAAGGCATTCAGAGCCCCTTTGCTTACTCAGGTCCAAACCTAGAGAAGGTTGGTGTCCTGGGTTCAGCAGTAGCAGTCATTTTTCCCCTTCTTGGTAGCTGGTGCAGTGCAATGTTTTGACTTTCAGCTCGGGAACAGAGCTGATAACAAGCGATGTTTTGGTTTGGCCAAGGACTTTGTGAGCCTCATGCTCTGCCAGGGAGGAGGGGAAGCCGGGAGGAAGCAGAGACAGGACACCTGACCCAAACTGACCAAAGAGGTATTCCATACCACAGCACGTCATGCCCAGGATGTAACTGGGAGTTAGCCGGAAGGGCTGGGAGACTGCAGGGTTGGAGGAGGTATTGGTCAGAGCTTGGTCGGGCTGGGGGGGCGAGTTATCGGTCGGCTGGTGGTGAGATGGTGTATTCTCTTCCCTTGTTATTTCCTTTATCATTATTATCACTGGTGGTAGCAGTAGTGATTTGTGTTATACCTTAGTTACTAAACTGTTCTTATCTCAACCCGTGGGAGTTGCATTCTTTTTGATTCTCCTCTCCACTCCGGGAGCAGGGGGGAAGTGAGTGAACGAATTACCGGACTGGGTTTAAACCACGACAGTTCGTTCTTTTTGGCGCCCAACGTGGGGCATGAAGGGTTGAGATAACGACAGATCTGACCGGATTAATAGTCACTCGTCACAATGCTGATTTATTGGCTCTCAGAGTTGTTACTCTTGATCTCACAGCTTCAGAATGTTGTAACTTACGTAGAGCCGGTATTTGCCCTGTTAGTGTTTATCAAGTGTGGGGCTTGGGCTAAGGTTCTTGTCTCACTGTGCTTTATGGCAATGGCTTGTAATACGGGCGGGCTCCAGCAGCAGGGCGGGACGGACGTGGCCGTGGACTTGTACCTGGCCGTCCGGCTGCTCTTCACCGTCCTGGCCCTCACCCTACTCTCCATCTTCGTGAGGCCGCGGGGAGCCGAGGGGGAGCGGCCCCGGGAGCCGGCGGCAGCCGAAGCGGCCCGGGAGAGCGGCCCCGGGGACCAAGCGGCGGCGGGAGCGGAGCTGGAAGGGCTGGGAGACGGCAGGGTTGGAGGAGGTATCGGTGAGAGCTTGGTCGGGCTGGGGGGGGCGAGTTATCGGTCGGCTGGTGGTGAGATGATGTATTCTCTTCCCTTGTTATTTCCTTTATCATTATTATCACTGGTGGTAGCAGTAGTGATTTGTGTTATACCTTAGTTACTAAACTGTTTCTCAACCCGTGGGAGTTGCATTCTTTTTGATTCTCCTCTCCGTCCCTCCGGGAGCAGGGGGAGGGCAAGAAAGGGGGGGAAGTGAGTGAACGAATTACCGGACTGGGTTTAAACCACGACAGTTGGGTAAAAAAGATGCTTTGGGCCAGGGTGGGTTTGTTTGGATGCACAGAGTGACGAGCAGGATGAGGACATTCAGCTTGCCAGAACTCACAGGGCAGGCTGGAGGTTAATTTTTCAGCTTTTAATTTGTCCTTCTAACCCCAGAGTTCAGTGTTTTCCCTTGTTTAAATAAATATTTTTCTTGTGCCTATAATTTTTGTGTTGCAATGAAACAGCTTCAAAGATCAAAAGCTCCTGGGGGGTCTTTCAGCACCTTCAAGGAATTAAAAGAAGAGCTGGGTTAGAGGGAAGCAGCTCTGCTTCCTAGCAGACTTCCATGCACATGTTTTGAATGGATGTTTTCATTTAGGAAGCAAGCAAGCAGACCAACTTGAAAGTCAGGAATCTTCTAATTTTCTTCTATGGGACAAAAAAAAAAAAATCTAATGAGAAATTAGATTTGTTGGAAGATTTGGAAAGGCAAAATCCAGAGCCAAAATCCAGGTATGATGCTTTCTCTATTTGCATTTGCACCTGCTAGCAATTAAACTGGAATGTGCTGGTATCTAACGCTTCCTGATCCAGGTCAATTTACTGTAGAAGAAATTCCAGATGTAAGCACTAAACTGATTCTTTAACTGCCCTTCTTGGCAGCAAGGTTTGAGGACCATTTCTGTTTATTTGCCCATTGCTAGGGCTACTGGTCCTGCAAAGGAAATTAGCAAAAGCCAGTAGAAGCCAGTTATAAGATTAAGTTGTGGAGAAATAAGAGAAAAAAATCAGGGTCCTTCGGGAAAAAATCCTGGTGCCTTTGAAATCCACATCAAAACTTCCAGTGAATTTAATAAGGGCATGTTTAGGCCCCGTGCCTATTTCTGCTGGCAAAGGAGCATTATCAGGAAAATACTAAAGACCCTCATCAGGGTCTGATTTCAGCAAGAAAAGGGTATGCAAGGCTCCCCATTCTAGCTCTAATTCTGGGTACTGCAACGTGTGATCCCAACCCAGACTGGGAAAGAGAAATCTGAAAGTACAAAAGCCATGTTTAGAAAGAAGCTGGCATGTCTGAAGCTGAGATTTGTATCAAGATGAGCTTACCCAAAGGAGTTTTCCTGATTTTACAAGCCCCGGCAGATTTTCTGCTGGGACAGGATCACTTTCTGCATAGTATTTGGACAACATAGAAAGCCACAGCCCCACTGTTTTTTCTATCACCAGCACAGAGGAGCACCAGTTGCAGTTCAGCTTTGGCTCCCATAAGATGCATGTTTGTGTGCTTAGACTGTATTTTATGCCCTCCCATATCATTCCATCACCTCCTTATTTATTGTTTAGGAACCTGGCCCCCTACCCTCCTCGCATTCCCCTACATCCAGGGAAGGGACAGTCAAGATGAGCTCATGTGGCATCAGAGATAGTGGCTGAGGGCTGATGCAGGTGAAGCACATTCTGCAGGATGTTAGAAGAGGGAAGAGGACTGCTCTTCCCGCTCCACCAGGAAGAGCCAGCAAGCCACTCCAGCAGGCAAGTAGGCTCTCTGTTATCTCTGAGGGGGTCTCCGGCACCATGGTGGAATGAAACAGGGAAAACAAACCACTCACCCTGTCTCCGGGGGGGTTAATGTGAAGTTTAGATTAAACAAACCATATAATGAAATGTCTTACGTTCCCATTAATAGAAATCATAGATGCAATCAAGAAGGATGAAGCACAGGGTCACTTTACACCTCTAGCATTGTCCTTCTCCCTCACACCTACTCATGCACTGCACACACTCACACATACACAAACACACAATCTCTCTCCTCCCAGCATGCTCCCCATTTATAGGTGGGATGTGCTCCCCGAGGGTGACCCACTACACCACAAGCAGTGACAGGACCAGTGTCTTGAGTTTGCCAGGGCTTCTAAAACTAGTCCAGGGCTGAGCATTTTAGAACACATTTAAAGGTTAAAACCCAGATTAGAATATGTTCCTTACATTGGCAGCCAGTTCTGCAAGCTACAGTCCCTCCTGAGCATCTCCACTGCCTGTTGCAAGACCCTGCTGCACCTGCTTCACCCTGTTCTGTCTTGGACCAGCCTTTTAATTCCAAAAAACTATGCATTTCTAAGTCTAATTGTTTTATCAGAGCAAAGCTTGAACTATACTGTTAGAGTGAGAAGGCCAGGCAGAAGAGAGGTTAAAACGTAGGAGTGTGCTGACCTTCTCCACCGTGCCCGATGGTTGCAGCAGCCTTGCAGGGCATCCTGGCTCCCACTGCGCCTTGCTCCACCCGGGCAGCAAAGAGCTGACTACACATATGCTGGGAACAAACAGAATTAAACAAATACCATCTGCCACCACCACCGTAACCAGAGCACTGAGAAAATGTGCACCGACAGAGACAGTGAAACATCAGGAGGGTTAGCAAGATGCCACTGTGTTCACAAGCTCTAATCTTGTTATGGCTATGCCAGGCAGTTGAAAATTTTTATTGGGCAGAAAACCTGCAGTTTCCTATAAATAAATCTTTCCAGACATGCAAATTTTCTGTATTTTAACTTTGCGAGCTACAACTCCCCATGAAGTTTGTTTGCTTTAGGCAATGGCATTTTTAGGAAGAAAATCTGAATTAAGCTGATTTAGTCACGTTTGTGAATGAACTGAAGGCCAGAACACCTTATTTAGCCCATGACAGAAATTAGTACAAGTGTATGCTTCCACAGAGAAATGGGAGGCTCAAAATGGCAACCTCATCCATCATCACCTAACTGCCAAGCACTGGAAAAATGGCAACCTAGGTCTTGCTCAGGATTACAATACATCAGGTGCAGGACCTGGATGGGTGAGTTCTACCTCAAGAGCAGATCAGACATCTAGTAACCGAGCAGTCCTGTGCACACGCCTCCAAGAAGAAAGGACCAGATCCTCCAAAGGCACCCAAGCAATTCACAAAGGAGCAGCACCTTCTGTTGATAGGCTGATCTGGAGCTGAAGTTCCCAACCAGATTCACAAATAACTCACACCTGCTGAAAAACAAAAAGTCCCCCAAAATCTAGAAGTATCCCTTTGTTTTACAGTAGGATGGACCCACAAAGGCATATGAACAATGTCAAAGTACAAACATCACTGAAACTAGCGGGAACATGGGAAGGGTGCCTTGGTCCCATAGACCCATGGTAGTGGGACCTTCACAGCTGCTCCTAAATAACACTTGTGCTCACAACCCCCTGTATAGCCATGGGTCTCCTTGCAAGATCTGGGATGCACAAAATGTTCATTCCTCTCCCACTGAGGCCACATACAGAGCATGTAGTGACAAACATCACCTCCTCTGCCCCTTGGGCAGCTGCTCTCGTGGTCATGAAGCATTCTGGGCAGAGCACTTCATTCAGCTTTCTGCCTCCCATTATGGTTGCTGCTCCATTCACTTGAATGGGTATTTTTGCCCCACTGAGAAGAGAAGACATGGTATTTGTCCTGCCATGCACTAACCTCTGCTGACTTTGAATCGAAACATTCAACAGGACTATCCTCCAGCTCAACTGGACTTCACAGATTTCCATTTTCACCACAAACACACCCAAAGTGCAAAAATATCATCCTCCATGCCTGACTCTTTCAAGCTGCCAAAGTCGGAGGGGAAGGCAAGATCTGGCGTGGCAAGCAGCTCCTTTTAGTCATCTGATACTGTGTTTCCTAAGGCTTCAGCAGTGCTGTTACACATCAGTAGCAGATCTGTTCAGCTGGGGTTACAGGAAAGTGGTTGTTTCCAGGGTACAAGGGCCCTTCTGCTCTCCGGCCAAATAGCTACAACTAACAAAAACATTGCTGGTAAACCATGTGTTAGCAATATATTCCGGATCTAACCCAACCAGATTTATTGTTGGCAGAATGA
The DNA here is from genome assembly GCF_034315485.1 of Pezoporus occidentalis. Lineage (NCBI taxonomy): Eukaryota > Metazoa > Chordata > Aves > Psittaciformes > Psittacidae > Pezoporus > Pezoporus occidentalis. Next base: position 3,302,140 of record NW_026915791.1, on the reverse strand, counting down.
AGATTTCAGCAAGGCACAATATGATTTTTGCAAAAGACCACACCTAATTAACTTCATTTAAAGTAACATTCACTAGACCTTTTTCCACAGCAGATACTAAACAACCATGCACGCTGAGCAAGCAGAATTGAGATTTTTTTTCCCTGATCGCCTGCTGTATTCCAGCGGCTGAGTTTCACCTCTTGTTATGAATGAGTTGATTTTTTGCAGACCATCAGCTAGCAATCCTTTTTGACTTCTCATCTTCCCCAAAAGCTCTCCATGCAGAAACCCTCCACCATTTCCTCAGGGAGCTCTTCCCAAAGTTAATGAGCAAATGCTGAAATCACAAAGCCCATATTCTATCCATGTACTCCAATAAAGAGAATACGGAAGAAAAACATCCCCTGCATCCCACCTTTTTGTACCTGGCTTGCTAAATAGGGTTTAGCCCCTTGTAGCGAAGGACTGTTTTGTTAAGTGACCTACTTGTAATCTGCAGGAATAATCCTTTTCGTGGTAGGGAGCTGCATCTCACCTGAGTACAGCCTCTCTCTAACAAGTCCTACAACTCAGCTTGGTAGGAAATGATACATCTGGGTGCTTTTGTCACTTCACAAGAAGCATCAGCTTGCAAAGATGATTTATTTACTCCCAGATAACCAATAGACATCCTATTGCCAATACCTCTAACAACATGTTCAGCCTACAATACGTTACCAAGAAAACACTTGTAGATCATGACTTCTATCTAAATTTTTTCTTTTGGTAGCTCCATTGACATCTCTCCTAAAAAGTCCCTGCAGCTCTTTAAAATGCTAATTAATCTGTAAATGGCTTTTATTTTTACATCAAATGATCATTTAATCTTTCTGCTCATTCACCTATAAAAAGGGGAAAGCTACTCTCCCAACAGGTAAATGGAAAAGACTTCCTAATCATGGCACCTAGTAGGTCTGTGTCCCTTCTCCAGGCTGTATTTTGTACTGAAATGCTGGCACATGACCTGAATGCTCAGCTCCTGAGCTGAGCAGCCCCATGGCCAGGCAGGTTCTGCTGGCTGCACCAAAGTCTGAGCGGACAGTGAAAGCCCTCATGGTACCAATTTTGATGGAGGTACCATGGGGTGCAAGCATCGCAATGTAATTGCTGTTACTCTGATACAATGCAGATGTCTGTAACCATGTGGGATGCTGATTGCTGTGACTCAGTACAAGGTCTTCAGCCAACTGATAGCATCATAGCACAACGACGATAATGATTGCTAATTGCTACAAGGTACTGCAACAAAAGCTGTCCCAAGCCTCCTGTTCCATTCTAGCATCTGCTCCATGCAGCATTATTCATCATCTACAGAGATCTCTTAGTCTATTAAGTGAGGAAGTTGAAGACTTAGTCTTTTCTAATCACTGTATGGCTTCTAATCATAAGTGCAGCTTGAGGAATGAATACTCAGCCCAGCTCCCCTGTCCCCACCCAGCCTGTCCTCCCCTCCTCATGCTGAGTACACTAAGTCTGCCAGAAAATACTTGCATACATCATATTTGGTGGGGACTGGAATCCAAGTCCCTAAAAAAGAAAAAGCCAAATATACATTAAACAATAGAGACAACTGAATGTTCTGCAGCTTGGAGGCATGTAGCATTCCCTCATTAAAACTTAAACATAAAATAAATCAATTATATATGGCAACAATAGTAAGTAAGCCTGGTCTTACAATTAAGGCATCTTAATTGAAACCAGACCTGGATTTGCACTTCCTTTGTGGTCCAGGTGGACCCTCATTGTCCTGTGAACATAACAAGGGTGCTACATAGGCTTTTCCCCAGCCCTGCAGCCCCTGTTCAAGATCACAGCAGCTTGCTCAGTTTGAGAGCTTTCTTCCTCTTGTTATACAATGCAGGGAAAGGAAGCAGGGGTTGTTATTGCTGCAGTGAGTTTGGGCTTTTGATAATATTAAACTGTTTAAGTTGGATGTGAAACCTGACTTTGTCAAGAACCATATGGTGCTTAAATGATGCTGCTGCTTTGCAAGTCTGCAGGGTGGAAAACAGGGCCAGATTCCACAATATCTGCAAATTACCAAAGCTGTGAATTTAATGAACACAGAAGAAGGATTAAGGAAGTTCTGTCTTTGGTGGCAGAGGTATAACGGAGCACAGGAACACCCAAGGGGGAAAGAAGAGGCTACTTCAATAAATCACAGAACATGCTTACGTGTGGATTTACTCACAAGCATTAAGGATACTTGGAGGAGCTCAGAGCCCACAGGCAGTAAGCTGAGACATTCACCTCTCATAGGCTAGAAGGAACATCATCACCATACATCTTCTTTGATAATTATAATGATCATCATAACTTTGAAAATATTATTTGATAATAACAATGCTCAATAGTGATCATCTGCAATATCTCCCCCTCACACTGGTATTCAAACCCAGATACACTTGTGAAGTGAGTCTCCCCAGCCCCTCTTTGGCAAACTACCTTAAGACCTTGTCTGGAATGCTGTAAAGAGGTCCCAAGAAACCCAAGTGAAAGATATCCCACAACATCCTCACTTTTCTACCACACCATTTTGCAGTCCTTATGTTAAAGGTTTTGACTAACATTTCTTCAAGATCTCCATTACCACCGGTTGGGCTTTGTTTCCTTCCTTTTTGCAGTAACTTCCGATACTTGAAAACTATCTGGAATTTCAGTCTTCTCTGCACCACAGTTTCCCAGCTGGTTTGCTGCACTGTTTTCTGCATTGCCCCAGGTGCAAAGCTCCTATGTGAAATAGCAAGAGACAATTTACCACGAACCAGGTAGACAGCCTTACCCTTTATTAACACTGTCATCCCATCCCTTTCTTGTTATTGATTTAGTTTCTCACCACACAGTCAGCCTGAACTCTGTTTCAAGCAAAGCAAACCCAGCTCTTCTCATTGTTCTCTGCCCTTATGACTATTAGAGCTCCAGTCATCTGTTTTTCACACCAGACTTCCTAATATTTCCAGACTTGCAGGTATTAACTACCAATACCCACAGGCATCTCTTTCTCCCTTGTCTATCCTAACTAGTAGGCTGGTCCCTTACAATGGGAGCTCCCAGGATTCTTCACCCATGCTGTCCCATCCCATCCCAGCACCTTACCTTCCCTTTCCAAAGACACTCACTTCTTCCCAGAAAGTACTCCAGGACTCTGTGTCAGGGACACTTCCCCACATTATGCTGTGCAAGGTGTCACAAGCTCACTGACAACTAATTAGTTTGAAGGCCAAACTTCAAACTAATTGTTTGAAACTTCAAACTAATTGTTTTGAAGGCCAAATCTTGAGCGTCTTCCCCAGCAATTTCTTCCCACCCACCTACCCCCCAAAAAAATTCTCCCTTTGGCAAAATCCACCAGTTCTCTCTTTTAGACATTTTTATATCACCTCACCTCCAATTCTTGTATTATTCTTCCTCTGTCAGATCAAGTAATTTTTCACAAGGCACTAAATCAATCGCTGCACTGAATCCATCTAGGAAATGCTACAGATCTAATCTATGTCTAGAAAAATCCATTATTTCATCAAAGATACCAGATTCATACAACACCATCTGCCTTTGCCAGGCCAAGGCTGCATTATCTCCAATTTCCTATTTACCTTCATGCTTTATTTTTCCCTGAATGTTCACTTATATCCACATTATTGGAGTCAGACTGACGAGCTCCAACCTTTCCCTCTCCCCTTCTTGCATACAGACCCGTCTTTCCTATTACCTTCAGTCATCAGCTACTTCCCCCAGGCTGGTACACTCAAGAGCCATCATTGCTACTGGATGTGCCACGCAGCATTTTCCATGCTTTGGTCTGGAGATTTTCTACCTTATTTCTATCCCCTCACCACCAGCCTGAGTGCACTCAAGTCTGAAATTGGCTCCTCTCATGAATGTGGTAATTTCTGCACCCAGAATCTCATTGTCATGCTCCCACTTGGTTTTGCCTTAATGTTCACTGCCTTACTCACAACTAGAGCAAGTGATTTGATTTGCTTTCAGGACATATTGAAGGTTATCTTTAATATCAGCCTCAATCTCATTACACAGAAAATTTTGCTCGCTTGCATTTAAAGTACAGCTATTGAACAGAACTATGTTTAAATTTTCTCAATGAAAATACACTATCACCTTGCTAGCAGTGCCTGCCTACTTTATCCAGACGATTACACATGTGCTGCTTTGCTGATGAGCCTCTTCACCAGGAAGAGGGCCAGGTGTTCTTATCCTTTGGACACCTCCTGAAAAGAAACACCAGTGGAGAACGTTTTTAATTTCCAGCTCTGTATCAAGAGCTTGAGTCAAATCACATCCACCTAGCCTTTGGGACACATCCCCTCCTTGATGTAATCACAGAATTAGTATTTCCAATTTCTACTTCCAAATCAAATTTATAACAAGAAAGCCCTGAGGAGCCTCAGGGTGAACAGCAGAAAATGAGGAGTGAAAAAGACAAATAAAAGGGACGTGTCTCCAAATGACACTGTAGGAAAGACCTGGGAGATCCCTCAAGCATGCAAAGGAAAGTTGGGAAGAGCCCAGCTGTCTGTACCCAGGCACCAGCCTCATAAAAGGGTGAGCTCCCAAAATGCATGAGATCATTACAACCAGCAACTAAAGCCTTCTGTGGTGCCTGTGCATGCTGTAAAGGGGAAAAAAAGTGCTTCTCCTAGCACTGGTGAGGTTTGCCAAGGAAAAGAACAACTGCTGGCAGCCTCAACTCCTGAACATGTCAAAATGAATGTTCAGATCCTGTCATAAAGATAAATTACTGTCCTGATGGGCTAAATTTGGTCCATTCGAATGAATGGAGCTGTTACTGATTGATACCAGTTAGGAATATGGCCCACTGCCTAGCACTCAAGAAAGCATGGGCATTCACAGTTTTTAGAAACCAAACACTACAGGATGAATAATCTGGAAAGTCTCCTCCAGTTTCAGAGTTGTTATATTTTTATTTCTAAATGTTGGATGAGGACAAAATTTACATATTCTCCCCACTTCCATCTGCATCAGATTGTGGCATGGAAGCAGCAGGTTTTATCACATGTAGAACTAACGCTTTGTTTTGGCACCTATAATGCTGGAGAGCCCTTATTTCTTTCTGGGCATTTTCAGTCTGTCTTCCAGATCCTTTTAATTTAGATGGTCAGAGCTGTGTCTGTTAGCGTTACTGGAATGAAGCTTCAGACAGAGCTAACACATGCAGCCCCACAAAATCATTTGGCTTGAGCAAAAAACAAGCAAGGCTGCTCCAAACAAAGCAGACCTGACCCAGCCCCCAGGAGCACCCACATGTACTATATGTGGCTCTGACTGGGTCAGGGAAGTCTGCAGTGTCTTTGGTTGTCATTTGAGATTTCCTTACAAAATAACAGTGTAAAGGTACTTAGAAGACTTGCACTGACTGCCCCCCTTAGTCATCTAAATGTCTGTGTCTTGCTGAGGTCAATGGGAGTCATTTGGATGTCTAGGGATCAGAGCCATGCAATTATTTAGGTGCTCACAGAAGACAGACCCACTTCAGGAAGCTGGACTTGGGTTATCAAGTGACCCCATGCTTAGTCCCTCTGCCCTTCATTTGAGCCAATTTCCTCTGCATTATGCATCTGAACCTTTCCTGCACATGGGAAATTATTTCTCTTGCAAAGGTTAAAATCAAAGCAGCAGTACTCCTGGAACCATACAGAAAGCATTTAACTGGGGACCTATAATCCTGACTTTGGTCGGCCTCATTGGAAATGGCACTGTGCAGCACAAAAGGCATCAGAGGAAAAGGCAAAGCTACATCTTTGGCTTCAGAAATCACCTATCTGCTGTGAAAAAGTGGATTAATTTCATGCTGAAATCACAAAAGCCAAACCTCCATGCTTCATGCAGGAAAGAATCTCCCAGCAGAGCCTCCTATCCAGCTTCTTCAGACCACCCTGCTTCCCGGCCAGCCAAAACATCCCCGATAGCCGCAGCCAGAAGAGTTTTTATCAGCCTCTTTCCCTGTGTCCCCATTGTTCCTAAAGACTTGCAAATGCTGAGGAAATTCCCAGCATTTCAGTCTGACCACAAACCTCCACTAAAGAGACTCTCTCACAGTTTATTATGAGTCCATTTTATTAAATGAATGTGATGGTAGTCTATGAATTAATATCTGGGAGGAATTAAATGAGAATAACTTCTAATGCTGCTGCCTCCTCGGCTGGTCAGTTCTTTCATCCCACTATGCCTCCTCGGCTGGTCAGTTCTTTCATCCCACTATGCAACAGTCAAAACTGAATTACAGAAATTGCAGCTAACATTTGATCAAAAGATGCATCAAGCTGAGGCCTTGATTTGAATGGCAAAGGAAAAGCCGCTTCTTCAGGAATGAGACACTGAGAGGGTAAATGAGAGACCCTTCAAAAATCTTTACTGCAAGTTTTATTTTGTCAAATGTGGAACTTTCAGTGGTTAATTTCAAATAATACAGCTTCTAAGATAGCAGAACAAAAAGTAGATGGAAGTGAGGAGAGTTAAATTGCAGCTATTCACAGAAAAATAACCTTGCCTTTATCTCTTTTCCGTTTTTCCTCTTTTTTTCTCCCTCATTTTTTTGTCAGGTGAGTTTGTACTAAATCCATCCCTGGTGGTACTGTACCAAACCAGCATTTGTATGTCAGGAGAAGAGAATGTTTCAACAATAAAACCCTAGGCCACAATGATGTTACATAGCTTTCTGTGTTGCTGCAGTGTATCACGTGAAGGCTGGCTTAGAAAAGCAGATATAATCAGTGAAATGAAAGAGCCTAAATAAGTATTTACCCTTTGGAAATCAGAATGACTTCTTTAAATAGAGCTTCTTACACACAGTGAAAAAGCATCATCTTTTGTCTTGGTGATAAAGCAGCATCACAAAGTATCTTCAGAATCCATCTTCAAATCAGCCATTGTGCCTGATTAGATAGCTATGCTGCTTTGATTTCACCTCCGTTTAAATTTTAGTCTAAGACCCTGACCTTTTTAATATGTGACAATATTCATGTAAACATAGTTCTGCTTCTAATGCGTACCTGTGAGACTGATTAAACAGAAGTAAGTGTGTGCATTAGGACCCAACTAAGTTCATTTCGCATGGAAATAGATTGCAAAGTATTAGAGGACTTGGCCAGGGGGTGTAAACATGTGGATGAGGAAAAAGTCAAAGAACTAAGAATAAATTACAAATACGCCACTAGCTGCACAGTTGTGATGGCTTTTCCACACCTCAGAAGTTGTTCCTTGCATAACTTCAAATAACAAATACATCCATAAAACATCTGATTGAGGTAAACCGGTTAAAACAACACTGTATTTACTGAAAAGTCTAAGGTAAAATCAACACCAGAAGAAGAGTTCTGTACTAAGAAACATTGCAAGCCACATTGAAATATCAAACAGCATTTCAGGTACAACACTTCTTCCTTACCCTAGGTTAAAGTGTCAGTGGATATGTTTTTGTAGTGCAATGATAATTTCACCAATAGAGGGTCCATCGTCAAATCTCATCGTGTTCTTAAATTCTTATAATTTACATTTACAAACTGAGTAAAATCTGAGCAAAAGTTTGGATGCTGCACAGTGTTTTCTTTCCCCCGCTGTGCCATTGGGTGGATTGTTTTCTTTACACTCCCTCTGTGCTCCCTCTCTTTGGGCCTCCACCACCATAAGGGCGATATCACATCTCTTGGCTTGCAGGATGCTATTCCTGGAAACACCATCTTGCAGAAAGCCGTGGCATGGAAGTTATGATTCATACATTTCATAGGAGCAGAAGTGTTAGCGAATTTGGGCAGGTGGCGGGTGGCACAATCAGCATGAGGTGGCATGACAGGTGTCAGCAGCCAGGAAAATATGCTCCAGAGGTGCAAGACATGGAGACTTACAAGTCCCTGCAGAGTTAAATCCACTTACATCAGACTTGGGAAACTGGGCATCATATGCACGCTGACATTTAATGTTTTGCCTGCCATTTTTGCAGCTTATGTCACAAGAAAGCGCTGTGTTCCTGCCATCTTCTGTCTGAAACTTCTCCCTTCTTGGCTTCTGTTTGCTTCTCAACTCCTCAATTCCACCTTCACCACCTCTTTCAGTCCTTTCCACGCCACTGCTCAGGCAGGACCAAGACATTACACCATTTCCCCTGCAGCCTTCCCCCTCTCCAGCATTGTCCACCCCTTGTGCTGCCCCTCATGCCTGGCACTTTCTAGTCTCTCTCTTGCCAACATGATCAGCTTCTTGAATTCAGCTCCTTCCCCAACACTATTGCTTTCTTTCCTTCCAGCTCCAGTCATTTTTAACCAATTTAATGTAAAGATCCATAACGTGGCAGTCACAGCACACAGCTGCAAGAAATGCTTTACAACACTGCATGGTCCAAGGCATTTCAAATCTGAAATATTTTCTTAAATTACAAGCTCCTCAGCAGCCCTTGCCCAGTGTTCGTATTGCACATTGCTGAGGTTTGTAATAAATCACAGCTTCCAATAAAGCCAGAGCATGGCCCAGCCTCAGAAAGGTGTTGGACCAACTCCACAGCTGCTTTCCAAAGCATCCATCTTCACCTCATGCTTTGTGCTGCAAATAGGGTTTTCAAGCCTCTTTTTCAAACTGGTCTAAAAGAACTCTCTTATTCCAAAGATCCGTCTTAATAGGGAACTTTTCGTATATGGTGGGAAGAATAGATGCTCCTCTTTGGGCCAGGAGAAAGAAAATAACTCCTCTGACAGCAGCAATGCCCCATCCAAGGCTCATGACTGCACAAGAGGGAGAGTCTGGGTGAATGGGAAAGGAAGCCTGACAGAAATTGGCAAAAAGAGAGTTAATAAACCTACAAGAAAAACCTGGCATAGCAGGGAGAGCAGCATCAGCCACAAAAAAATTGAACATGTCTCTTAAAAAGAGGGGCTGCAGCTATGGACTGCAGCATTTCATATAAAATGAGACAGGAGTGACCAATGCTGAGTGCTGCTCAGTTCCTCCTCGCCATGCCAGCAGCTCCACAGCCTGTCTCAGGCACAGTATGATTGAGAGCCCCAGGGTTTCAAGGCATGGGACAGCACAAGCCAGCCGGACCTCATTTTCTGGTGACAATCCACAAGTTTTTCCCCTTCACACGTATAAGCCCATTCATCTTGCCGTTCTATGCAGAGCTGGCCGTCTCTTGTATAAACACTGCGTTGTGTGTGTGGCGTGCTGCAGTACTTCAAGGACATTGGAATGCACTTTATCAGCACTTTTAAACACTGCAGCTTTATGAGGGGAGTCTGAAAATGTATTTACCATTCCAGAATGTGCACAGATGTGCTTTTAATATAACATCCTGATGTTTTTCTTCTCTTCTCATGACCCATGCTGTCCAGGCAAGGGCGCTCACCCTTCCTCGTGCCACCAAATGCCATAGGAATTCTCCCTGGCACACCAACCAACAGAGATTTCCCTCACTTGAAGCAGCTCCTTCACATCTTCTGCTGATGCTCTTCTATGGATGCTGTGAGGTTTGCTTTATGGAGAACCTCCTTAACTGTGCACACTTGCCACCAGCTGTTCCCTAACCAATGTCATCAGTATTTATATCTCTCCAAGGACCTTCCTCCTGCTCACCAACAGCGTGTGCAGAGCTGTTGATTGCTAGGAGTGTGGCATAGCAGGTCATGCAGGTTGCCATGCACAGACTACGGACAAACTGACAACATGGAGCTCTTCTGGGCTCCTCCTGGGTGGCTGGAAATGAGAGATATTTGGGACTAAGGGGGACTGATGCCTCCTGTGGTGCTGAAGTCACCATGAGCTTTGAGGCAGAGCTTTCAGGAAAACTTCTGATCTTAGGGTCACATTCAGCCCCCAGGCTCAGCCTGGCAGTAGTGAAAGGTGGACAATGAAAAACTCATCTTGGCTCTTCTGGTTGTAGCTGGCCAAAGGAAATCAGTCCTTCCCAACTGGAGGAAAAAAGGAAAAGACTCCACAGGGCAAGAAAACACAGCGAAGTAGGGAAGGAAGAAGAACCTGCACAAGACAACTTCCCTTGGGAAATTGAAGAAGCTCTTAAACCCATTTTCTCTAATCTGAATTGCTGCTTTTACAGCTCCATTTGACAGAATCAGTTTCCCAGCTATATTCTCTTACATCTATGATGTCTGTCTTGAATATTTGCTGTTTACATAGATCCTCTCAGGTGTTACACCAGGTGAGCTGACAGGCAGAAAAACAAAGGCAAAACTCAGGTCCCTCTCTGGTGCCAGCTCTCAGTGGCTCACAGTAAGCTGCTCACAGAGAAGCGGTTATTAACAACAGGGATCTTCTGCAACACACAGAAAAGCATCACCCCACCCAGAGGCTGGCGTCTTATGCAAGCCTGAACTATGAGGTTACCTTCCCCATTTTGGATCAGGACTCACGCATGTCCCTATGAGTGCTGCAGAGAGCTCAGCAGCAACTTGGGGGTGCGGACACAGCTCAGTTGCTAACAGCTGGATGAGGTCTACTGTGGCCACTGTAGCTGATCACAAGCAACACAGCACAAGGCAACACATAAACCCCATAAATTCAACAAATGACAAGAATGGAAAATAAATTCACTAGGGGCTTAGCTCAACAAGAGCATGATTTGTTCCTGTGTGAAGATCCACCTGAGATGCTATACACTACTTAATCCCTGGGGCTGGGGCTAGCTCCCATTTGTGTCAAGTGCAGATTTTCCATTTACTTTAATGGATCTGGAACAGGCCCAAGCAGAGCTGTATAATAAGCAATGGTTTTATTCAACAAGAGAAATAGCCTCCCTGGTCCCATCCTACTCCTCTGCATCAGCTGTTGGTCAGAATCTGCCACTCCCGCTTTACAAGCTGAGTCTCCTCCTAGGGAGCTGAGTGTTTGAAAAAAAAAACAACCAACCAAAGTGGCATTTTCAATGGGGAAAGAGATTTATCCAATTGCCAAGGGTAACAGCTTCAGACGATGAGCTGGACTATGCCTGACTCAAACATCTCAACAAATTTTCTGAAGAGTGCCATGTTGATTTTATACCCCTTTTAGTTTATAAAGTGTGAGCTTCCTACCTCTTGGTTACGTTTTCCTTTAAAAACATTCCTTATCTTGGAGCAGTAGCAGAAGCCCAGACAAATACACAAATTGAAAAGACAACAGAAACATTTTGTGCCAAGTAAGGATGGATGTAAGTGGGTCTAATAAACATGGAAACAAAATACATGTTGTACAAAAATGATTCACACTGTTTTGAGGACTATTCTGGAAGGCAATAACTTACTGTCTTGGAGGCAGCATAGCAAAACACCACAACCAGAAAGCCATAAGTGATGGGTCACAGGAGTACAGCTTGCCCTTATTCCTGCTAGGACACAACTCAGACTCCTGCTGCCAGGAGCCTGTGGTAGTGGAACCTCAGGCCATATCACTGAAGGTATACATCATCTTTTCATCATCTAACCTGTGCACACGTAGGTGTGCTGCCAGTGGTGGGGGTAGGCTCCTTCTCATAAAGCTACATTCACTCTCCCCAGATCCCTAGAAACCTCAGGCTGGGTGTTAAAACCCATCATAAAGGTCTGCATCATTCTCCATATGCTGGGGAAGGGAGGAGAATGGTGGAGCCAAACACCAGCCAGCAGCTCTCTGGATCTCGTCTTCAAATTTCCCCCAGCCCACCATGCCAGCTTGACACAGTGTCAAAGATCTCCATCCTGCAAACTTTGGCCTAAAGTTAATGTATAAAATAGGCATTGCAACATGCCCAGGTTACCTTCTGCATCAGTCAGTCCCTGGCCCCAGAGTCTGCTTCCCCTTACACTGTGCACATGTGGGACCTCCTCTGTTCTCCCCACTTCTTACAGTAATTCCTCACCAAACAAACAAACAAAAACCACACATACCCCACCAGCACACCGTAAAACACCTGAAACACAGTGATAGCATTTAATCCACCTAGCAGCATACTACAGCAGCTTTCAAACTCTAAACAAGCTCTACACCACCACAGCCTTACTTGTGAAATTATTTATCATGGGTTGGTTTATAGAGTCTTTTATAAGCTTCATATTGGCTAATAATGGCCTGGAGGTTTTATGTCCTCTGGCTTGACATATTCCATGTTTATGAGGCAGGGAGCTTGACTCCTGGAAGAGATTTGCAGTCTGGAGCCATGCTGTCTGCCAGACTGTATGCAATAGGTATCATTTATGCATTAAGAATTGCACTGGTAGAGCACTTTGCTTCGAACACAGGGCTGGGCTGGGTGTTGGGTGCCTGTCTACCACGAGAAGTGGGGGTCACATGTGGCTAGTCCTCTACAGTCCCACTGGGAGTCAAGTATTTTTCACCAGGAATAAACCAGAGATATGCTTCCATCCAACAGGGTCTCAAAATTAAGGGGATGCTGGGTTTTGGACCAGCATTTTCCTAGCTGTGGTGTGTCAGAATTGGGCAACAGCCACCTTTTTGAAAATTATTGAAGACTTCAGTTTTCCATTTGCTATTCACCTCAAGGATCCCAGCTGAGGAAGCAGCTCTTCCCTCCATCACCCATGAGTGTCTACAGTACACAACCCGTCCTTCAAATCCCATGGGAAGTGCAGATAAAGCCAGGCCTAAGAAAATGTGCAGTTTGTTTGTCATAGCAATCAGTTCACAACAGATATTACAGATGGGAAGCCCTGCAGAATAAAAATGTCGTTGCTGGGTAACAAGCTGGTAGCTTTTCACTCAATGACCTAAAATATAGGTATGTTTATTATATTAGAATTAATACACTGGGATTAAGGTCTTATAATACTTATCTTGACAATATGTTCTAGTGTGAGGTATCGCTGCCCATGACAGGGGTGTTGGAACTGCACGATCTTAAGGTCCTTTCCAACCCTAACTATTCTATGAGTCTGTGATTCTATGATCTGCAAATTACACAGTAGCTATAAGATTAGAAGTCCAGATATGCAGGTAATAGCTTCGTTAGGGGGTTTCTGAATGCATGTGTTTGTATAAGCTTATATATAAATGCAAAACAAACAGTGTGGAAGATGAGAAAGCATTTCTACAATTTTGTTTTTTATTGACCATAACAGGGAAGAGCCATAAGGGAAAAGGTAAAAGCTTTTGTTTTGCAAAATGACTGCTGGCTTCAGAGATGTAGCTGGCAGGCACCAGTTAAGTGCTAAGTGTATTAAAAGAACCTCCTGTTTCCAACTAAATCCTCAAAATAAAAAATAAATAAGAGAAACAAAGGGGCACCCGCAAGAGTGCCATTTATTTTTCCCTCCTCTTTTTAATTTCTTTTTTCTGATATGGTGAACTTTCTTGAGGCAGCAATGAGAAGAGATTAAATTCTTCCTGTCAATTCAGCAGCAAGAAAAACCTCCAATTGGGAATAGGCAGCCACAAAAGCCCACTACAGTTACCAGCTGAACACAGAGATTTTTATTCTTGTTCTGAGAGTAGGGAAGGGGGCAGCATCCAAGGGCTGCTGGACTTGAGGAGTAGCAAGCAGCTGGCCAGCACTGCATTGAACAGAAGGAGTCAAGCAGTAGCAAACACAAGCATGTCATGGCAAAAACGCAAGCAACATGAGCTATGCCATGGGTTGAGAACCAGCAAAGTTTGCTGATCTGTATGAAGTCTGCCTGTCAATTCTGGTAGCCCAGCACACTGGTTTTAGCCTCAAAAGGGAGGCTGTTTCTGGTGTCTGCTCTGCACAAGCTCCACAACATAGGGAAAAAACACCCCACAACACAACCACATCTTGTGATCACGCCAGTGAATTTTATGGCCCTTTCATACTGCTGGAGCAGCCAGAGGATGTGTGTGTATGAGTGCACCTTCCGCAGCTGGCTGGCCCAATGCCGAACAGCGCAAAAGGTGTTTGTTTGTGTTACCTGCCTACATGAGACGTCATCCTCATTTGTGCTACCTGCCTAATACTGGTTGCCAGACAAACCCACTGACGCATGGCAGGCGCTCATGAGGTTTTGCAGACCCACCCCCCCCACACACTCTGTGCTTCTGTTACCAGCAACAGCATTTCATATTAGCCATGGAAACCAGATGGCCCCAACATGAAGCCAGCACACGGCAACCTCTGTTCTTTCCATTTTCAAAACTTTCCCTTGAATCCATTATTCATACAGGTCATTCTTTTGCAAGGTTAAATGAAAACCGCAGCATGCTCTGTACCTGCCAGATAAAATTAGAGCTTTTGTGGCTCAGCATTCAGACACCCTTCCCTTTCTCCACAGGAAGTCACAAAATTATTACCAAGCTGCTTAAGCATGACAGCAGAGAGGATTTGGAAGAGACATTTAGGAGCAGGAGATCTAGATATATTCACTGGAAGCTCATTCCAGTGAGAAAAAATAAGATGCTTTAAGCTGCTGAGTAAAAAGAGCTGGTTTAACAGTATAGCGAGCAGGTGAGGTGATGACATTTTCTAGAAGACTGGAAAATGTTTGGTACCAACAACATACAGCACACAAAGGAAGATTCAGTCCAGGAGATTTAGGGACTTTCTGAAACTCTTGTTAACTTAAACATCTTCTGTCTAGTTTGATAGCCAGAGGGCACCGAGGACATTTTATAAAGCAGGAAAATTTGGAGGATACAAAAAGCACTCAGCTATGTAAAAGAGCTCTTTACTTCCTGTGTGCATGAAACTGCAGATCTCTGCCACTGGTCTCCTTCAAACTCAATATCTAATAATATGTCTTTCTTCTAATACCAAGTACTGTTCAATCCACTTTCCATTTACCCCAGACAGCCTTTCTCAAGCTCTACAAATGTCAGACCCATGCTGTTATTTTGGAACTGCTGGCAAATGCTTAAGGGCAGTGTCCTGGCACACACCATCATGTGCCATGGGCAAAGGAACTACTTAGGACCCAAGTGTCCTTGCCATGCATATTTACACAAAAGTCCTGAAATAAAATCTCTGTGATGTACTGTCCTTGTTTCTGCTTTCTGGGCAGCTCCCTCAATTGTCTCCTTTGACTGAAGATCCCAAGAGAGATGCTTTTGGCTACCTTCCCTTTGCCGACATCCTCAGTGTGAACTTTAAGTGCTGAAGTTGTTTTCTTCCAAAGCTCACAATTTCATGGAGGAATACAGGAGATCTAGGAAGCTGAAATAGCTCATTTACTAATTATCAGCAAAAATGAGAAAGGAAGCAAAAGCTGATGCTCCCAGATTTCTTGGAGCTGGAGTCTGCTGGAGGCATTGCCAGCTCTGAGGTCTGTACAACTGTGGGACTCTGGCAACACAGCATAAATAGCTATTCACACATAGGGCATATAATAAAGAGTTTAATGAAGAATTTAATCAGGATACTTAAACTAATGGCTGGAAATAGCCAAGTATGAGAAGATCAAGATAAAGTGATATGCTATTTGCATTTTCTTCTCTTGATAGGAACCCTTTGTTGTCTGGAATTAGCAGCAGTGCAACCTGCAAAACAATTGTTAACTTGGGCAGAAGAGGGAAAGGAGCAGAAAGAAATCAGCCACCATACATGGAGCAAGCCCACCAAAGCAGGATATCACTGTTGCTTCCAAGCAGTCAGAATTGCAAAGAGGGATCCAAGAGCTGAAGCTCAGGCCAATGTAGACGCAAGAGGCCAGTTCAAATATTCAGGGCTTTGTTTTTTTTTCTCATATGGGCTGTCCAGAGCCTGGAAACATATCTATCAACCAGCAAAAACTAAACCTCGGAGTCCACCGTTTTTGCCACCTTTCCATGAAATGTTCACTTCTGATTTCACAGTTCTAACCTCAAGCTGTTATCAGCATACAGCTCACTATCAAACAAGGATGAGAGGTTCTTATGCTATTATCAAAATCTTCTGGGGAATGAGGGGAATGGGAGACAGGTCTTCTAGCAGATACAGATACTTCAATCAGTGAATAATCTTCTCAGAGAGCCTGACTGTATCATGGTCTTCTATTATCTTACTTGTGATGGGAGAAGAATTTGCTCTCTGAGCTCTGCTCCATCAGTTGGAAGGCTTCATACCAGGGAGGGAAAGGCAGTGCTTGGGTCAGTGGCTGCAGCCTGATCCTTCTCCCAGTTACACCAGCACCAGGAGTGCTAGGGTGTGCATTTCCTCTACCAATGAGGCTACAGGACAGGAGATACCACCATGGGAATGAATTCCAGCTGTGCCAGGGGAAGACTGTTACTCCTGCAAACCTGACTTCCTTCAGCCACCAAATTAATCTTTATATAACTACAGAACACATTTAAAGTCAAATCTATCCTCTGAGGTAACACAGTGATGCATGACAAGCAGACCTGCCCTGACGCCAGAGGGTGTACAGTGAGGCCTCTCATCTGCATTTCCCTGGCATGTACAACATCGGGGTACTGACTAGCACCAGGGTAAGGGAAAATGGGACAACTGAGAAAGAATAACTATGTTTTTTCACCCTAGCAACATAGACTTCCATCCCATACCATAGTGACCACAAGGCATGGAAAGAAGATCATAAAGTTGCCTTGGTCACAATTTCATCCTGTCAGGTGTAGGTAAAACAACTGAGTAGGCAAAGCCTGTGGTTCTTCAGCTGCAGAATAGAGATCGAGATGTGTCTGCATGCATTTTAGTCAGAAGTACCAGCCATTTCCTACAGTCTTGCCTTGCAACAGATTCATAGACCAGTTTGCAACCCTACAGTCAAGCTATTCATTGACTTCCAGCTCCCAACAGTACTTCTGGGATCCTGATTTGTGGGACAGGAAGACAGCTCATTTTTCGCTGCACTCCCTGCTGTAAGATGAAATTTATCCAGAGTGCATTTACATCACCACCACTGCAGCCCTAGGCATGTTGAGCCTCGATCCTGAAGTAAGATGAGCAGTGGGGCTGCAGTGAACCTTGCCAGGTGAAACTGCTGGTTTGAGAACCAGGTGAGACAAGCCTTGCCCAGACCACATGTGGCAGAACTTGATCCTGGGACACACCACAATGAAAGATACCGCAGGGCTGGTTTTATTCCCAGCAGCAATGACCTCCTTGGAACACCTTTCTTTAACATCTCAGACCTTCACACACTGATTCACAGGCAGAAGCCCTGGCACCACAGACCTGGGATGCCTCAACACAGAGGAGGAAGCAAACACCACCTGAACACAGAAATGGATTTCAGACACAATTTCATTGCAGAGATAAAGGCTAAGAGCAAAGCAAGGGAGTGCGGGATGAGATGTTACCATGGAACAGCAGTTCACATGCTGATAAAAGGGAAGTCAGTTGAATTACTCTTTTGTCACAAGCTAAAGATACCACACTGAGACTTACTGCAGTTCACCTTCCTGAAAAGAATTAGAGGGGGTTTTAGTAGCCTATCCTATAATAAATTGTCACAGCACCTAGAATTCAGAAACAATTCTGATTAGAAAAAGAGAGATGCATTGAAGAATACAGGCAATTAACTGTATTATCAAGGGAAGAGAGCATTTTTTCTGGAGGTGGAAAACGGCCAAACACTGTTTCCCAGAATAAGCCCAATGACCATGGATAACTTCCACAGTGACCACTAGGCCAATATTTAAACAAGAAGATCATTCTGTTTCTTACACAAAATAAGGAGGTGACACTTGATCGAATCCTTCCTAGAAGTGTCTGTGGTCATTTTGTGCCCTCACCAACTGGTGGAAGCACAGGAATGGCAGAATAATGGAGGTTGGAGGGGATTTCTGGAGGTGTCTGTTCCAAATACCTGTTTAAGGCAAAGCCAGCTTAGAGCAAGTTGCTAAGGGCGTTTTTCTAGTTGAGTTTTTAATATGTCCCAGGTCTGAAATTCATGCCTGTTTCAGTGTTTGATCCCCCTCATGGTGAAAAGAATTCCCTAATACAAAACCAGAACTTTCCTAATTGAAACTTGTGTCCCGAGGAAGCAACTTGGAAGCCTGAATTAAGCATCACTATTGCTGGTGATCACCTCAGCAATGAGGAGCATTGGCACAGCCCCAGCTGGGTTTGCACTCTGGTGTGGGGTAAGAGAAGGGTCTTGCAGGACCACGCAAGCATCCTTTCCACTTCTCCCTCGGGGCTTCTCAGGCCTTTCTGCTGATCGTAGCAAGCTGTTGTGTGGTCTGTGCAGGGAGGTTGCAGTCTGCCAACACTTTGCTCTTTTCAGCTGGTTTAATTATTCTCTCATAATAACTCTTCCCCTTTTTCTATGAATAACAGATGATCAACATGGATTACATGGCGCTTCAAAAGCTGCTGTGTATGTCAAGGGAGTGCTCTCCTGCCACCTTCTCCACGTCCCCCAAGATCTGCAGGGGCTAATCTTGATCAACTGACTCTGGAGTCCTAACTTCAATAATGACAGTATTGCCAACACTGATATTGAACTAAATGCTTTCCATGTTGGGGCACAAGTAACAATAGTCAATATTTTGGTGAAGCTGAATTACAGGCAGCAGTTGCAACAGCTGCCTTTAGTTTTGGCTCTAACACCCTGCTCCCCAGTGAGGTACAACACACCATTTGATGAATTCCAAACTCTCTTCTTCGGTTACAGTTTATTAAAAGATGGATTAAAACATTGGCACAACAGTGGCCACAGGAATATTTTTCCGGCAACGTCATCCCAGAAGGCTTTGGAGATGCAGAATTGTGTCTAAATTGGGGCACCATTCATGCATGGTTTGAACTGGTGTTCAGAAAGCCAGTGCTCACTGTTAAATGAATATTTTGTTATAAAAAAAACAAATCTACGTCCTCTCTAGGCTCAATATTGACACACTCTATTACAGATGTGGTAAAGTCTGAGAACACCTTTTGAGCTTTGAAATCACAGTATAGAGACCAGAAAGACATAGAAAAAACACTGATTGCAAACAGCTGGTGGACATCACACTGGGCAGCAAGATCTTCACCGAGTTCAACAAATTATTCTTTCCACTGTGCTGTCTGGATGCAGAATTTAATGCAATTTGTGCAGGAGTTGAGTGACCCTTCCAGGAGACACACTACCTGTTCCACATGTACCAATCCCATATCCCATTTTATGAACCCCCCGGTCATGGCTTTTACAGAAAAAGTGAGAGTCTGTGACTATGATCCAGGCTTTAATATCATGCAAAAAACATTGTGTAATTGAGTTAGTTCCATGCAAGGCCATGACAAGTTATAATTCAGGAGGAGACAGGGAAATGGTGGGAGTTGAAGACAACACAAGCCAAGAGGCAGCACAACCCTCGCTTGAGCTGACATTCTCTTTGTTGACCCTCTCACTTTTCCTACTGAGCATGCAAAATTGTTCAGGAGACCTTAGCCAAACCATCTGGTGTGAATGAATACACAGGGCAGAGACTGAGCCTTTGGAGACGTGGATTTGTTGCCTACTGCACTGGGGAAACCCAAGTTCAGCTGTCCACTTGCATGCCAAGACAATATAGGTACTATCAAAGAGGTGAGGGCATTCACGAGTACCACTCAGCCCAACATTTCACTGCAGCTGAGATGCTCCATCCTTTGGAGCACTCCAAGACAGTGATGGGATTCCAGCACACAGCACTAGTTATCATAGGCATCAAATCTTTCCTTTTAAAAGGAAGCCACACATCTTGAGTGATGTGAACCATTAAGCCAGGGTCAGAGACTGAAGGGATAAATACCCAAATATATGCCAGATTTCAAATTAACTAGCCAGCACGAAAAGGAACTTGAGCTCCTACATGCATCTTAGTTGCCAGCGCTGCCAGGTGATTGCACAGAGCACTCCCACATGCCAGCAGCTGTGTTGTGGCCAGACCTCCTGGAGAACATTCACTGATTCTTTTTTTCTTGGTGCAATTCCCAACTTCACCTGAGAAAAAGCACCTAAAAAGAACATTTCATGGATTGCATTGTGATGTGTCAAAGCTGTGGGGCTGCCACTTGCTGGCAAGCATGTGCTGTGGTTGGCCACAGCAGCCACAGGCACTAGTGAGATGATAGCAGCAATGAGAGGATTCACAAAGCACTGTGCATGCTGCAGGGAAGGGCAGAGACAGGCAGGGGAAGGGCACCTCTGGCAGACTTGTTTCAGATGTTCCTTTTCTTGACTAACTGTTTCACCCATGAACATCCCCAGGGGAGTCATCACCAGTACACCCCCTCCACTATGAAGCAAGCAGTTAAGGCACCACTCTAGCACCTTTTTCCCTCCCCATTCATGTTTTCCATCTTCATCACTGACACATACAGACATGTGCTAACACCCTGCCCTCTGGGGAGCTGGCTTGGATTTTCCAAAGTCAGTCCTCACACTGGAGCATAGCAGAAAACACTGGCAGATGCGTGGAGGAGTGGAAGGGAAGGAGAAATTGGTTTGCTTTTCATCTGCCTTTGTGTTTTTTCATTCACTGTAAGAGCATGCAAGCTGGGTTCAGTCTCATTGAGATACTCCTTCCTAAAGAGAGATTAAAAATAATTTTGTTTATTTTTAACTGTACTTGGTTCCACATAGGCTTCCAAACAACCGTAACAGCCCTGCTCCTGCATTTCTTTGAAAATTAGCTTGCACAAGAGGGATCTTTATTCTGAAGCTGTGTACGTTGTTGTGTCCCAAAGCTGGATTGACAAAAGGATTCTATCTTCAGGAGTGAGTAAACATTTTCTCTGAATAGATCATTTCTGAATGACCCTTCTGCATTCCTTTCTACAAAGAAGTCCTTTCTGCATTCCCCCCTCAAACTAGACAGATGTGCATACAGCTGTTTCAGTAGCTCCATACCAATCTTGACAAGACAGATATCCGAGAGCCGCTATTGAATGTTAAGAGCCAGCTTGAATACAACTGAGAGATAAATAAAGGTAACAGCACTAACAACTTCCACAAGACTGATCCCACCAGAAACCAGTCAAGCTTGGGTCATGTCTAGCTCACCTCTGCTAAGCCTGCTCCTGTCAATGGGCCAGTTCACTGGCATGCTCAGTTTGCTGAAATCAAAGTCTGGTGGGGCACAGCATGGGAGCAGTTGGGGGGCGCAGACACTCCTCCCACCTGAAATGACTCCACTTTCCTACAGCTGCACCCAACCCAGGCTTCCAGATGTGTCAAGCAGTGCTCACCCCTATGATGGGAACAAGGGCTTTTCATTACTGTACGAGGAGAGAAGTAATTTGCTTTGCTTGCAGCTTCAGCCAAATAGAGCCACACATGCAGAAGTTTGGGGTTTGCATTAGCATAACTCCACTGGCTTTCGCCAGACCGTTACAGATGTCGCCCATGTCCATGGCAGGTTGAGTTCAAGTTGAGCCTCACCTTAGCACAGATGTCTAGCAGTGAGAAGACAAAAATTAATTCTTCCAGTCTGTATGTTCTATTTTGATGTGTAGCACCCTGCAGTAGAGGGGGAAACAAAAAGTTATATGCATTTATTATAAGCATTTCAAGTCTGTCAGTCAACCCCGTTTCATCCCACCACTTAAGGGAGACTTCATCCACACAGAGAACCTCACTCAGAGCTTGATGTGAGTATAGGACTGACAGTGAGAAAACACCTGCAAGCATCCACACCTTAATGCAACGTCGTCTTGGAAACTAGAGGTTTTGCTGTTTAAAGATGCAAGAGCTGAGAAACAGCAGTTCTGATACAGAAGA
The DNA here is from genome assembly GCF_034315485.1 of Pezoporus occidentalis. Classification (NCBI taxonomy): domain Eukaryota; kingdom Metazoa; phylum Chordata; class Aves; order Psittaciformes; family Psittacidae; genus Pezoporus; species Pezoporus occidentalis. Next base: position 3,280,532 of record NW_026915791.1, on the reverse strand, counting down.
TAGTATTTTGTCTGAGAGCAGACTGCAGTTTCTACTGCACTATCTGTATTTTCCTCACATCACTGCCGTATTGTCCTGGGTTCAGCAGTAGCAGTCATGTTTTTCCTTTGTGGTAGCTGGTGCAGTGCTGTGTTTTGACTTCCAGCCTGGGAACAGTGCTGGTGATACCGATGTTTTCGGTTGTTGCTAAGTGATGTTTACCCTGACCAAGGACTTTGTGAGGCTCATGCTCTGCCAGGGAAGAGGGGAAGCTGTGAGGAAGCAGAGATGGGGCGCCTGACCCGGGCTAGCCAGGGAGGTATTCCATACCACAGCATGTCATGGCCGGGGTGGGGGGTAACTGGGAGTTACCCGGAAGGACATGGGCTTCCGAGTGGGACTCGTTTTCTTGGCCGGTGGTATCGTATTCCCTTCCCTTGTTATTTTCTCTTATCATTGTTGTAGTTGATAGTAGTGGTGGTGATTTGTGTTGTACATTGGTTGCTGGACTGTTCGTGTCTCAACCCGTAGGAGTTGCACCCTTTCGATCCTCCTACCCGTTCCTCCGGGAGCGGGGAAGGGGAGAGCCCCGGTGGGGGGGGGGGGAGGGGGGCTTCGATTGTTGTCAGCTCGGCACCACTCACCGGGAGTGAGTGAACGGGTTACCTGACTGGGTTTAAACCACGACAATACCACACAGTGAAAGCTTGGGAAAGGAGCGTGACTGAAATCTGTGAAGCCATGCAGGGTGTGGAGTACAGCTTTTGCCTATGCACTGTCCTTCTTAAAGGACAGCCAAGCAAGTGTCCAGGAAGATGACAGGGAGGTGCAGAACCACAAGGAAGTTATTTATTTTCAGGGTGCATCAGGAGGGGCACTTGCTGCACCCTAGAATTGTACAGGCGACTGATGATAAATGGGTTTAAAGTGGATGGATGCATTTCTGGGAGACAAAACCACCAGGTACAGGTACAAGCAGGGGTCTGGGATGATGGCCACCTTCTCAGCAGGCAGACAGGTCCATGAGATATACCGAGATACCCTGGGATGAGTTTCCTCTTTCATGGGTTAGCTCAAGGCAGGGCCCAAAGATTATTAAAGTATTAACCATGCTATATTTTATGGTATAGATATGCAGAAAACACGTAATGTATCATGAATTGTGTTCACCTCTCAGTGTGGCTGAGCATGCATTTTAATGTCAAGGGCAGGTGTTTCTGTGTGATACCCACTTAGTGGTATTTATGGTGATATTTATTCCAAGGCTGCAGTTAATGCTATTGTCCTTTGTTTCATTGCACTCTGAGAATAAACTTCATGTCTGGTGCACCATTTATTCAATTATTAAAACCTCTTAATGAAGGTTAATAACACAGTACAGCATGGTTGTGCATGAATGACACACATAAATCTGTCACGCGTTATACTGGGAAAGGCAACTGAACTGCATCTCCTGAAATGCAGATGGGGCAGACTAAAAGTGCATGAAAATAGTGCCAGAAACACAGCCCTGAGCACAGGTCTTAGGGGAACCAGAGACGGAGAAATGGAAAAGAAGCTATAATGCGTCTCCCTGGTGTCAGCTGCCAGGAAGGGCTGAGCAGTAACATGGCATTTTAGGTTTCTGTCTTGCTGATCTTGGGTGAACCCTTCTGTGCTTTGAAAGGCCAGCTCCAGAGCAGATATTTCTCTGAACATATATGGTTAGGCCATCCAGGGCTTTATGGAGACACTGAGGCTCTGCATAGCCACGGCCTTTTCATGGCCATGCAGACAGAAGAGGAATCCTCCTTTTCTGGGGCCTCTGTGGTGGTGAGGGCTGATCCCAGCAAAGACTGTATGATGGCACTGGGGCTATTGGTAACCACTGGCAGGATTATCCCACAGTGCCTGCAGAGCTGCTCAGGGCTGCAGAAAGGGTGTCCAAACCTTTTCATCACCTTGCGAAAAGGGTGTCAGCACTGCAGGAAAGCCATGAGCAAGTTGCTTGCCACAGCAGTTACTGGGATAGCATTCAGAGTTTTTTGCTCCCTTGGCAAAAACTGCTTGAAGGCTGTGAAAATGCTGGAGGACTCCACTGCCAGTTTACACAATAATGTTAAGTAACAAGATAAATTTCCAAATGAGTCTGGAGTCAGGGAAACCCTGTGGCTGGCTTTGAGTTATCTACAGCTGACCTGCCACCTGATGCCTTGACCACAGGCTAAAGGCTTGCTTCATTAAAACAAGGATGATATTTCTGTTTCGCAGCAAATATCCATGGCCATCACAAAATGCTTAAATGACACTTTCCCAACCCTAGCCTTGGGTGACAGCCGTTGGATTCACATCATGCAGGAAGTAAACAGAAGTGCCTCTTGCTGAGAAGTCTGTTGATGTGGTTGCCAATTGTAGCTACACTTGTTGCCCAATGATTCAATACTTAAATGCATTGTTAGCTTGTTAATTTTTTAATCAACTCATTATGATCTATTAATGACTTTGGAGCAGTAAGTGTTTTCCAGTCCAGAATACGCCAATATCCTGGGGAATTACTGGGAAGCCAGACTGGGAAGCCAATCTGAATGATCCTTAGTATATCAAGTAATGCTACTGTACCCTGTCTTTTGCACAGAGAGGGTTATTTAAAGTTATACAGATGTCTTAGACATAGAAGCCAAAGTCAGCAGCAGAGGTATTTCCTGTCTTCTTCCAGAAGTGTTCCTGTGCCCTTTGCACATTCCTTTAGATTTAATTATTTCATTCATTTCTCTTGAGATGAAATGACTTGTCCTAAAGCTCAAGTGCTCGTAATGTCCCCACGCAATTCAATAGCCATTCATTGATCTGCTTCATGGTCCTGCAAGCATTACCATTACCTACAAGTTCAGTACTGGCCCTGCTGACATCACAACTCCCCTTCCCAGAGGTAATTAATCACTCACTGCCTCATTCCCTACAGTTCATTTACACACTGCAATGGCAGGGGCCAAAAAGGAGTCATGTGAAGAGAAAACGTTCCTGAGTACAATGTTGGTATGGTTGTGAGGACACTGTGTGTTTATTTCTTTTCTACACATTTGCAGATCACTGCTTTCAACGATACTGTCCCAGCTCAGACTAATGGAGAGGAAGACAGAGTCCTTCGTCAGAAACTCACTCATCTTTCTCTGTGTTCAATCAGGTTTGGGGAACCATAAAATAGACCTTTCAAGCATATAAAGATCACCTGGGTAGAACGCTTACCAGGATTTAATGGGGAAGTAACATGAGTGTCGCTGATGCAAAGGAAAGCTCTCCATCACCCAGTTTAAGTCCCAAAGGCAATGCTCCATGACACTTCAAAAATATAAACAGTGTAGTGAGAATCAATATGATATATGGGCTTTGCCAATGCAAATGAAAAGCAATTATCCCAAATCGCAGTCTTAATTTATAAGCAGTCAGTATAATTTGAGAAACTGGAATCTGATGTTGCTAAATCAAATTCCTGTAATTCCACTGGGCATTAAGCACATAATAAGATTACACTGTGCACTGAGCATGTCCTTGTTAAATCTGCTGGCTACTGCATTTTTATTGCTCTCCTGGGGGTTTATTGAGTTTACACTTCCAGTAAAAGGTAATGTTTTCACAGTGTCTTTGGTACGTTGGCCACACAAGTCTGTTTGCAGCAGGCAGAATTGTTAAACCATATAATTTGCTTACATCCCTTGACACCTCAGTTGGAAAAAAAAGGCAATTAAGAGACACCATGCAGTTGTATATAACCAAATTAAAAACAATAATAATGAATCTACTGTACTGTAATCAGTAAGGAAAGGAAGCCATGCATAATGGTGAGGTTTAGCTGTGAGACAGCTAAATTGATGAGCTCTCCTGTTTAGATTTGGTTTTCAATGCCTGAATAGTAGTGCTAATATGATATCTGTGATTTATATACAAAAGTGACCTTGAGAATTACTGGTTTCCAAACAATCAGGAAGAATAGGATTTCTTTGCAACGGGCTGTCTGTAATCTTGGAAAATGGATGAGAATGCAGGATATAATGGGAGGACAACAGGTAACTTGGATATTGGTCAGCAAAAGTGCCTCAGAGAAGCACAGTATTTCCTAAGAAAGACCCAGAGGTGAAATATGCCATTTTAGAAGAAGTCAGAAAGATATGAAGAAACAAATTCCCTGCCAACAACCCAATGCAAGACGAAATGAATGCAGCAGAGACACCAAAGAACTGCTGTTGCTCGTGCACCCTGATCTGCATGCCTCTGAGCACTTATCAAGAGCATCCTTGCTCGACCATCTCAGTGTGAATCTGCAGGTGTCCTCTCCTGGTGTCTGATTCCCTCCTGCTTTTTAACAAGGGTGTAAAAGTCTCCTTGAAAATGCTTATCACTAATCAGGATAATGCCGGATAATCTTGATAGACACTTTAATTTACATTTTAAATCTTTGCCATTGTGGCTGGGACAATTCCTGTGGCTGTGAACAGGCAGTGTAAAACCATAGACTCAATCTGTCCTAAGAAGTAGCATAGTTTTATTCACTGGGAGCTTATAGCATTGCATAATGATCCTGTAATATTTAAATCTCAGTGATTTTGTAGGATCATCCTTTTTCCCCTCAGTAAGGACACTTTTATAGCCAAAGTTTCAAGAACATCTCCTAGTCTGCATCTGGACACCTTGCTTTTATAGCTGAATTTTGTCAGGAAAGAACAGGTCAGTTGTGCATTCATCTCTGGAAACCAAGATAATTCTGCTCAGCAGGACTTGCGATAGCAGCATGAGAACAGTGGACCTTGCAGCCACTTAGAAAGTCCAAAATTTTTGGTTAAGACCAGGTCTGAATTAGGAAGAGAGCCTTTCTCTGACATGCTCTTGAAGTTTCCAGCAGCTGACTCTTGGAAGATTTCTTGCCTTGCTTGGAAAGAAGAGCTATATATTTATATATGATTTCTGATGTGTACAGAAAGATTCCTGGACTGACTTTTTTCCTGCAATGCTTTTTTGTTTTCTGCACCCGCAGATACAGCATTACAGAGCCAAGCACACATGAGATCAGAGTCTCACCCATGGGGTGTCTCACAGCTCACACCAGCTTGTGTGGAAAAAGTGATGGAGGGTGACTTATCATGCACTGAATGCTGCTGCTGTCTGTGGGGACTCACTTTGCTCTGGATTTAATGGCTTGAAACCTGGAGGGGTTTCACGTGTCTAAATCCATGGGTCCTCTAGCTAGTCACTAGCTATTCCTGGTATTCGAATGTCAAGGCCAAGGTTTGCTTCAAAACTGCCTGGGCAGTTTTGGAGGCTTCTGTTTGGCGTTGTTGCAAACAGTCTGTTTTCTTGGGGGTTGATTCACCAAGACTTTGACTAAATTCCTCCATTATTTGTGATTTATTGCTGGCAATGTACAAGGTCTTTTGGGAAGGCCTTAACATGAGCTGACAGTAATTCAGCAGAAGTTTGGCATGGTTTTACCTGAGGGAACTGTAAACCAGCAAACCTTTCCATGATGAAATATCACAGAGGTCACAGAGCAATAAGGATTATGGTTACAAATGTGTGTATCGGTGTCAGGGTAATTATATCTTCTAGCTCTGTTATATAGGCATCTTAAGACATTTACTTTGGAGACTTAATGGGAGAAGGAAGAATTATAAACCTCATGAGTGGAAGGTGACTTCTAGCGGAAGGTGTCCGCTAGTGGAAGGTGTCCCTGCTCGTAGCAGGGGGATTGAAATTAGATGATCATTGAGGTCCATTCCAACCCAAGCTATTCTATGATTCTGTAAGTGCTGTATGTGCCATGCAGGCTGCCCCTTCAGTGTTGATAATGTATTAGCATTGCTAGGGTGAGTAGGAACTGGATTTTCACTCTCTTTTCCACTACAAATACTAGGAGGACTAGGACAAGGAAGCTTGGAGAGACTCAGAGCAACTAAAAGGAGGTGCACTTTCCCACAGAAGGCTGTTGCCTGTGGAACAACCACAGTCCCTTCACCAACTGTGGATACAGATGCTACAAAAATGATGGCGGTTCCAGGGAACATTAAACAAGTTCATGCAAGAGAGATCCACCCAGGGTTACTAACTGCACAGGAACCACATCTGTCTTGGGAAACCGTTGTGTTGAAAATGGCAGGAAGCTGGAGAAATACCAGTAACTTCATGAGCTTAGAGTCTTTCCTAGGCATCTCTTTTGGGTTGGGCTAATACGTATTCTGATGGCTGTGGCCACTTTGACGTCTTGTTGTGCTACAATCTCCCTCTCACGTTTGGGCTTGAAGGGCAGAAAACAGCCCCTCATTATGCCCTCCCTTCTTCCTCCTGACCCTGAGATGCTGCATCTGATGTGTGGGATCAGAAGCATGCAACCCTGTTGCATGACCTTGGCCATGCCACATCTTTCATCAAGAAAGAAGATGTAAGGTATGTGCTCAGATAACACTGCAAGAAAATTATCCCAGAGGGAGGGTAGTTTTTATTGATGACCCCATCACATTAGCCATAACTCAGTTTATTCCTGCTCAGAGGCAGTGCTTTTCCTTTGAAAGAAAGAGATGTAGCCTTTCATAAGAACAACACTTGTGTCTCTGTTCCGTCGAAGAAAGATGAGGATCTTGCATGTCTTTCCATGCTGTAAACAATTTATTGCTTTATGGGATCCAGAGCTCCCCAGGAAAGTGTCATGGATTGTGTCATGATGCACACTACTTGCATGGAGTTCTTTCATTCAGCTGGCAGACAAAAAAGAAGACAAAATGTGTTTAGCCAAAATGTTCTGTAATGACTGCATGTGTGCAGCTGCAAAAAGAGCAATGGTAATTGATCTAAGATTGGAAATTACTGGCAGCAGGGTCTGCATTCATGTGTGCTTCATTCCTGATTTACAATTTCTTTACCAGCTGTGTAATGTAGCTTGCTATGTCACTGTTGCATTCCCACCTAACTGCTGGCCACCCTGCTACGTTTCCAGGGCCCTCCTGAGACCACGGCTGATGCCCTGCTCTTGACATTGGCCTCCACTGCCCAAGAGTTAGGGAGGTGCTCTTGAGTATGCTCCAGGCATAAACATTTGGGGTGATGTAGTGGAGTAAGAACTTACAGGTCTGGAGAAGCTGGAAACAGACTTGGAGCTCAGGAACAGGGGCAGAAGCCAGAAAATCAAAGCCACCAAGGGAAAGATGTTTCAAGCTGCAGTCCAACCTTTTGTATAACCCAGCCAGTAAATCCTCACCTCAATCTTAACAAAACCATCCTGACAAGACAGATGTTCTCCTCAGCCTATGTTTTCCTCCTCCCCTTATCATCAGTGTGTCTGAGAGCTTATCGACAGAGCTAATGTCGATCAAGTGCTGGTTTATTACCTTTTTCACCCCCTCCTGCTGAGATGGGCTGGATGTGGGGTGCAGGCTGAAGTTTGTGCTCAGGGCAGCCAGCATGGAAATGGTGAAGCTGCTGAGGACACAACCACTTCTTTGCAGCTCAAGTCATTTTTACAGAAACCACAAGAGCTGACTGGCCGGCAGTGGGACAAGGAAACACTCATATTTATATGTCCCTAGATTAAGTGGTGCTGCAGTCTCTCTCCACTTGCTGAGGATAGCTTGATATTATTCCAGGAGCGGACTGAGTTGAAGCAGATGCTTGCAGCTTCCCAGTTTTCAAGTGAGTTTTCCCTGTATTTCTATAAGCACCTTAATGACTGAGCTAATGTCTTGATCCCAGATTGTGGGTCTCCAATGGGTACACTGGTCAGAAATATCAACACAAGACTGAGAGATTAAGCATCGCAGCACTGTTGGTAGGTGCTCCTGTCAGCTTGCAGAGTCTGTTTGGAGGAGGAAAGGGAGAAAGAAGGATGTTTTCTCTGGCTTCTTAAATCACAGAGTTTCTGCTGGGCAAAGAAGATGTCCAGATTCCTAGCCTTACAGCTGTGAGGAGGCCAACGAACCACAGCAAACTGGTAGTTTGAGACAAAATGCTTTCTTGCAATGAACTGTTTTTCCAGAAAGTTGCTCTGCAGACTGGCTGGAGTCTGCACACACATCTGCGCCCATCCTGGGACAGGCCACAGATCTCTCCTTGGGCTGCTTTAGCTCATAAGTTAAACAGAATTATTTCCTTGTGGAAATTAAATCCTGGTCCTGCTTGCCCTGAATCCAAAACTCCTTTTACTGTTAACCAGCAAGCCTCTGCAGGAGCTCTGCATATCTATCACAGCATTTAGAAACATCCTTCCCACTCCTGGCCAGGCTCTGCCCCATCCCTGGGCAGGATGTGGGACAAGAGCCAGTGCCCAGAGCCTGGCTGGTGTTATCCACTGCTGGGGCCTGCTGAGGAGGTGGAAACTCCACTTGAGATGTGTGGTTTGTGGAGCTTGTGAGCACCAGCCAGGCACTGCCACTGGAAAGCGTGGCTTTTATCTTAGAGGTAGGGAACCTCAGCAGGGACCTGCAGGGCTCCCCTATATATAACTGAAGCCCTGGGGTAATTCATGAGCTTTGCACCCAGATGACTCAGCAGCTTGGAGTGGAATTGTGGCTGGACTCGGGCTGCACTTTGCTGTGGGCTGTCAGAGCAGAAGGCAGTTTTCTCAGTGCTTTCCGCTCCTGTCTCTGCTACTGCAAACTGCAGAGATGCTTCCTCTCACACTGAGCTCTGGTGTTTAGGGAGGTGTTATTTCTGTGGAAATCATGAGGTTTTGTTGTCAGTCTTCCATCTCTCCCTCCCTTGTAATGGCAGAAGGATTCTTGCAAACATAACACAGGTTTATTTTAATGGTTGGAACAGCAAAGTGCAAGTGTAGGTTGTACAAGGAATGGGGAACAGATCCCAGCTGTATTATTCATTTGCCTTGTAAGACATACAGATTTTCACCTTATTTTTTAAAGTTATTGGAAAGATGCTTAAACCTCACAGGTTTAAAAATCCTGGGCCTGCCATTGTTAGATTAGCTCTCCGAGTCAGAGACAGAGAAGGAATGCTGCTTTTACAGGTGCCCCAGCATTCTCAGGCACCCACCTTCAGCATCAGAATCATGTGGGGGTGAAATCTCCCACAGATGGATGTGTCTCCTAAAAATCTCTGCTGCTGCTTCACATTTCACACACAGGTCTTTCTGGATACTTCCTTACCCTTTGCTGAAGTATTGGTTTCTTTTCCTGCAAAGGAGAAATTCCATCCCTAGCAGGGATACATCCTGTCAGCCCATCACCTTAAACCCTGCTGGATGGTTTTCAGGCCAATACATCCTGCTTGAATTTGAGGTTTTATTCAGACTCTCCTATGTTTTACTGCTAGTAAGTATGAGGAGGAAGATAATGTCTGGTATGTCAATTACTAGTGCTCTAAATAACTGCTATGGGAAGGATGTGCCTTCAGCATCAGGTGTCTATGGGCTACATCTCTCCTGCTTGAGCCCAGCTGTATGCCAGCTCTTCCTTTTGATAATGAGGGAAGTTTTTCCCTCTGGCTGTTTGCAGAGCTCTTGAATTTGCACATAAAAACCCTCCTGGGCCCAAGACTCACAGCTTTGATTCCTGGCAGAGAGTCCTGAAGCTGCCCTGTTTCCTTCCAGCCCTGTAACTCAGAATGAGATATGTAAAGTTTTCCGTACACAGGAGATGGGATATGTACAGCTACCTTCAGAGGGAAGAATGCAGTTTAGGAGACATAGGCTAACTCGGCTGTCAATAATCCTCTCTATTATACAGAATTTATTTGGAATCAGATACAATTTAATGCAAGCTCAGGTCTTTTGTGCATTCCATTCTCTGTTTTCACCTGCATTTCTCCATCCTGGGTCTGGGGAAAAGCCTATGCATGGTCCCAGAGGTCTCCAAGAGCCACTGCGCTGCTGTAAATATTCCTGTCTGCAGCTGGGCATGGGATGCTTCCAGTCCACATCCACTGTGTTTTCGGAGCAACTGACAGTACTTAGCAATAAATGCAATTGATACAGGAGATGACATGTTTCAGCGAGCTACTTACTCCCTTGTTTGAGCTGGGCTGTGCTCATTCCTGCTAAATCATAAGGCTAGTGCCACAGGGAGGAAGGCAAAACTGCTCACAGGAGGATGAAACTGGTGGAAAAGAAGCAAAGTATAGCTGCAAAGAGGGGCTGGTTACAGTTTGAGCTTCCTTAATGGCCCCATGGCCTCCTTTGTGTTTTGCTGTGATTAATTTATCCTCATGGTTGGCATTGACTGTGGCTCCTGAGTCATCAGGAAGTCTCTTGGGACTGTTGTGAGCTCTTGTCCCACAGGGGACTCAGGCTGTGTTTCCATTAGGTAGGCTCAGACTGTAGCTCTGCCAGTGTCCTGTATCCCTGGAAGCAGGTGATAAATGAGTGGGCACTGCCCATGTGGCTGAGGTGGTAGAACCCAGTGCACCTCCCTTTGGTTTCTGCTGAGAGCCATGTTCTCCCTTTCTAGACACCACGGAAAGGGTGTGGACTCTAGTAGGGAGATGTGTCTTGGAGCCTATGCAAGTCCAGCAGACTACTTCTGGGCATTCTGAAGCTTGATCAGCCTTTGGGCACAGACCCAAGCACCTTTGGCAGAAGCAGGTACACATGTGCACTGTGTCTCGGAGAAGAGTGGCAACATCTCAAAGCTGTCTTGCACAGGCACGCAGGATGAACACTGTTTCATAATGCCATGCAAATACCTTACCAATACAAATTATCTCAAACACTTTGGGCAGTTAGTTTCCATGGACAATTAACTGTCCTGCAGACCAACTGGTCTGCACTCAGTTTGTCTGTAAATACACTACCAAGGGAGCAGAGGTGAAGCTGGTGAGGAGCAGATTGACCTAAAACTTTAATGGAGAGCCAAAACCTTGCATTTTTCCTGAAGATCATGAGTTGGATACTGCATTGGAGACAACAGAGGTACCTAAAACATTATCCAGGTGTCTCTATTAGGAATAGGAACCAAATTTATCTTCTGTTTTCTCACTCTTTGCAAGACCTGCATGCACCATTATCATTCCTTTTGAACTTAGGTTCACTCTTTCTAGGTAGTAATTAATTCTTTTTTGAACCAAGTGACAGCATAAATACTTCTGCAAAGCTGAACTGAATTGTCATGCAGGGCTGGCCATGTACCTTGAGATCCAGCCTCCCTGTGCCATAGGGGACTGATTCACAGAATGCAATATTGACTCACTGGAAACCCCAGAAATAAGGAAGGACTTATATGTGGGACAGTGAAACATCTGTATTTTGCCTGTAGAAATTCCTTCTGCTGGTAGTTTGAAAGAACAGATCTCTGCTGAGAAGAGATGAGCCAAAAGTGCATTTATGTGTCGGGACCAGCCAGCTATGATGCACCTTGCAACCTCCTTGGTATGTGACCAGCTCCCCTTGTCCCTCAACATCAGTTGCTCCCCTCTTTCCACACATTCAGCCCTCAAAAATTCCTTGTCTGCAGAAGAGTGAGCTGGTTTTAACCACCATACATGCACAAAATAGTCCTGTTTTCTCATTAGGATCATCCACCCATTCCTGGCTGGGATCTAGCACCAGAGCTGCTCCTACATTGTTGGACCAGCAAGGCAGCTGCTATTGATTTTTATTTCATGGCCATTGATAAAGATAGTGCAGGTTGGAAACTCTGGAAGGAGGCATAAATAACAAACTAAGAAAAGCTGTAGTGGTGCAGTGAACGAAAAGCAGCCTGGCATTTACTGGAAAGCAGACTTTAGCGGGTAATTTTTCAAGCAAAAACAGTTTTGAACAGGAAGTGTTGGGCCTCCTTTCCCTGCCAGTTATGCAAGTGGAATTTGGAAGCAGTTCTGGGCCAGTGGAGAAAGCAGGGTCAGAGTCAGCCCCACTGCTTTTCTTGTGCCTTTTCTCATGCTGCAACCACAGTGCATGTCAGGCAGGAGTGGTCTGCTGTCACTGTCAAATACCCGTGTTAATGATGGCTCCAATGATCTATTGGCAACCTCAACCAACTGCTTACCAATTGCTTCTTTTTCAGCAAGACTTTTGGGGAATAAACTAAATTCTCTTTTTTGCTTGTTCAGGTGGATTTACTAACTGCATGATGGTTTGAAGGGGAGGGAGGCCCAACCAAGGGTTTGTTTAACACAATATGAGTTCCTGATATAAGGCAAAAGACTTGCAAAATGTCCTGGGCAAAAGTTATATGCTCCTTTTCTCCTACCCAGCACCTTTTATTTTGTAGATACTGCAGAGTGCTGTGACAGGACAAGGTCATGTGCCAGGGGACGAGCAGGAAAACGGGACGTCTTTTCTGAGATGGGTGAACCCAGCATGTCACTCAGTGTATGATCTGGGTTTTGTTGCTGGTGTTCACCAAAGCTGCAGGTCATGTCCTGGGCCCCACCAGAAGAGCCATAGGCTGTAGGTGAGATCTTTGGTTTCCTCAAGAGGATCCATTTGGGATCAACACAGAGTTCCCCATGCATGTCACAGCAGCAACATATTGGGAACAGCTCGCCTACAGTTTTCAGTTATCCATTGATAACCTTCACTTTAGTGGAAAACATAAAAGTTACATCTAGAACTAAGCCAGCTGTGGACAAAGTGAGGAAAGGACCTGAAAACTACTTGGGAAGAGCAGTTGAAAATCTTGAGCGAACAGGACAGAGAACTGGAACCAGGGAACCTAGAGTCTGTGCCCTCTGGGTCAGTGGGCTTTGAACGGCTTTTTGAACTACATCAGACAGAGCTCAGTTTCACCCAGTGCCCTGTGCAGATCCAATGGTCTCTCCCTACTTACACAGATGATGCAGATCTGAGAGAGGCTGCCCAGACCTTCTGCCCTCACAAAGCTGCCTGCAGCATCAGGAATCTCCTGTCCCTCCTGGTTTGCAAGGAGCATTTATCAGTCAATTTGCCCAAGGTGCAGATATTTGCCTGGAACTCTGATTTAAAACCCCATTTACCAAAGGGGTCTAGAAATTGTCACTGAGGGATTGCGAATAACGAAGCAAATGCCTTTTACTGGCACACGTGGAAGCTGTTTAATTTGGGATGTTGTCTGTCAGAAAATAAAGCTCTTTTGTGGTGGTTTTCTTAGTGAAGTGAGTATTTCCCAAAATATTGTGCTAGTTTCAAGCTCTGTGCTTGCATTTTAAAGTGGGCTATTTTCAGCTGTTAGGTTTGGAGTTTCATCATAGAAATAACTTATCAATTCAACATGCATCTAAGGGTCTGATCTGTCTCTGCTTGCAAGCTACCATGATTTCTGCCAAGGATTTCTGCCAGGAAAGAACAAGCATTTTCATTTTTTTCCCTTCCAAATGCAGCTCTAAGCCAAGCCCTTGAGCCTGAGCCCCTGGGTGCCTTTCAGCCCCCAACTTCTGATTTAGGCATTCTGCTTCCTATTTTTGGATGTGAAACCTGGTCTTCTTGGGGTTTCTTATATACTTAAAAGGAGGCGTGTTTTTTGTCACCTTGTTGTGAGTCAGTCAAAAGGACCAAGATCCCTCAGAGAGGGTGATACTTAGAACTGAGCATCACAGGTTTAAAGGTCAGGAAAACAGCTCCTGTTAGCATGCAGGTGCACTCTTCCTTGTACTGCTAAGATATGCTGGCTGTATTTAGCTCACGCAAGATCATAGGGAGCCCTCAGCACCTCAGAAATTGGATGATGAACCTGGATAGTTCAGCAGGAGAGGTTTGCAAAGGGTCAGCTTTGCTCCTTGCTCTGGTGCCCACCAGGGCTCAGAGATGTAAATTTGTATCCACGTCTTCCCATTGGGACCTGGAAAAAAATGTTTATTCTTGTGAATGTAATGTGGGGTGGGGGGAGAGGAGGGAGAGTAGGGGGATGTTGATGTTTTTGGAAGGACAGTCTTGTCAAAACATCTCTGCTGCCTGGCAAAGCAGCATGCCTGGGCTGGCCCGGCAACAGCTCTACACAATGGGGCTGCTCACAGCCCCAGCAGAGCCATCTCTGAGAGTAAAGCTCTTGCAAGAGTCTTTAATAAAGTTCTCCTCTCCCAAAGATATGCATACATTTGAGCCTTCTCACTTCTTTATTAGCAATAGGACCAGGGGCAACCTTGTGGGTCACCAAATTCCGTCTCCTGCCATTGCACGTAGACATACCATCTAATCCCTTTATTATTGTATAAAGGCAGAGGCAAACATCAGCAGGAACCTGAGTTCATGCAGCCTGTCAGCCCTGGAAATGTCATTGGGAAAGATATCTGTCAGAGTTACATCCATCTTAGGGCATGTCTGCCTGGATGGTGCAGCCCAGGAGGAGGCAGCCTGGCTTACTAATTTTAAGTGCGCTTGAGATGCCGTAGTACGAAAAGCTATCATCATGAAAGCGCTCAGCAGCATGTAATCAGTGCTCGGCCTTACAAAGAGACCTCTGTTGTGCTCAGGCTTCTCCGAAGGCCAGTTACAATCTGTATTATTTATGTGGAAAAGTGTTATTAGCTGAGTTTCCTTTATTTTCATGGAAAGATTTTAAGGGAGTTCTTTGTGAGGAGAGCTCAGAGGTTCTGGGACTTTCTCTGTTTCCTGGTGGAACCTGAGGTTTTATTTATTTATTATTATTTTTTAACTGAATATTTCAAATACCAGGAAGCGATATAATGTTAAAGCCAGGCCCGTCAATGCGTAATTGTGGCCCCAGTCTAGCCAGTGTGGAGAATGGTATTTTCTGTGTTATTATGAGAGCCTGGGAACGTCAAGAGTTTACCTTTTAATAGCTTCCATAAGCACATGGGCATGCATAAATGCTCAGAACAGGCAATTAAAAGCAAAAAACGGTGTACCCCCTGTATGGCACAAGACAGGGTTTGTAATGAATTAGGCCTAGAAATAGATATTAACAAAAAGGAGCTCCATAAGGATTTAAAAGGACAAGCTTGTGGCTAGATTGCGCATTGCAGAAATCCGTGTGGGTCTTCTCAGCCACTGTGATAGCTGTGCCTGTGCCTCAGGTTTGTGGAGAAGGGAGATTTCAGTGAGCGTCCCTTGCTCATGCCAGGCTGGGCATGAGTCCTCCTGCCTGGTGGCCAATTGCCCTGGTAGCAAGTCTTTGCAGGCAAAAGATGGAGAATGGACCAACCTACCAGTTTTGGGGTAATTTGGAGCAGGTTGAGGGCTGATCTGCTTGTATTCAGCAACCTTTTAAAGTGTGTTTTTGCACTGACACTGAATTACCTCCAAATGGTGTTTTATGCAAGTGGGCCCTCAAGGAACCATGGGTGCTGCCATAGAAACAGTGACAGAAAGAAGGTACCCTATTAGGGTCTGCTCTGGTCAGTACTGGACTCAATCCATCTATGCATTAACTCATTAGCTCCTTGATTTATCACGCATTGGGTATAAGTAATGGTAAAGACTGGGCATTGACTTTATCAGCGTACTAGTGCAGGCCTGTAACCACAGGATGATGGTGCTTTGCACTTTGAGATGTAGCCCAGCATCCTGCTGAACTGGACCCTGCACCAGGTCCAGGCTGGCTTTGGCCCAGTATGTCTCTGGGCCCTCCTCTCCGACCTTGGCATACAGCAGGATTCTTTCTGCTGGGATTTTTTACCCCTTATTTTCTACAAATATTTACAACATTAATTCTAAATTAGCCTTTCTTTTATAATGCAGAGAATGAATTGCTCGTTGAATATTCGTAATTTTAAGCAAAAAGCTGTGTCCAGTATTTGCAGTAAATATGTATAAATGATTACTGGATCTTTCCCAGTAGCACCTGTTTCTTCTGATGAGGCCTATGATACGGAAGAAAAATGCAAACAGGAGCCTTCTAAATGAAATGACAGATTTAGCCTGTGTAATGTACAGAATACTAATGAGCAATCTGACGGAGCTGCTGCGCATTCATGCATTACTGGCACCGAACAATGACCTTGCTCAAACGTGTGAGAGAAGGGAGTCTTTGCACTTGAGAACAAATAGATGACTCTGATTAAACTACAGCCACCTCACCTCTCTGGGGACTTTCACAGCCAAGCATGGTGAGATTAAAGAGTTTATGCTTCCAGCAAGTGCCTCAATTCAGCTCATGCTCTGCAGTGATTTTGTACCAAGCCTCCATTTCCCTGCAACCCCCTGAGCCCCATCACTGCCTTCACTGTCCCAGTATGATAGGTGAGCTCTCATATTAATAAAATTACCAGATTGGCACTCTGTTCCCTCCTGAAGCCTCAAGCTGGTCAATTATTCTGCTTTTTATATGCGTGGGCCTTTGCTGTGTTTATAGCTAATGAAGTAATGAAGTGATGCAGTGATAAATTACTCTTCTGTTTAAGGTGGGGATGAGAGATGACAAGTGAAGGGCTGTGCAGGTGGGGATTCAAAGAAGTTCAGTGCACTGCTGCACTTCAGAGAAGCAGTCCCCACCCCCAGCCCCCAAATGTCTGCCTGTCTCTTGGCTTTGCAGCAATTTTAATGCTTAAGCATAAGTTTGTCTTTCATTATGTGACTGAATATGAAAACGCTGAAAGTGCCTTTGTTCAGCAGGTTAATTTTCTAACTGATGATTAAAAAGAGACAATCATTTAAGACAGCAGAATAAAAATCACACTTGGGAACTTCACTAGACCAAGAAATAGAGTGGAGGGTTTTTAATAAGTGTCTGTCTAATTCGGATTTCTTTCTTTTTAACCAGAACATGGAAACTGCTTTCCATTGCATAAGATCAGTAATAGATTTTTTTAAATCCTATTTTAACATTTAATCATTTGCTCAGTATTAGTGTTGGATCTTTCTGCAGTTCAACATGACCCCAAAATCCAATGCAGGGGTATTTTCTGCAGTGGCCTCCTTTGGAAGAACATTATGTCTTCCAGCAACAGTTGTCATTGCTCTGTACTGGGGAGAACAAAAAGATGAAGAGCAGAGGAGATGTTGGCATGCTGAAGGGTGGGGTATGCGATGGGTTCTGAGTCTTATGTGGACTTCAAGCCAGGGAGAGGATTTCTCATCACATGTCATCAGCAAATCCCTCTGTGCAATATCTGCAGCCTGGGGGTCACTGCTGGAGTTGACACAGCTAAAGGGACTCATGCTCTTATCTTGAGGCACTTCCACCTTTTCTTTCTTCTTTTTCTCAAGAATGCAGCAGACCTGAAAGATTCCTCCCCTGGAAAAAAGCTTCACTGTGCTGCAGTGACTGAAAGTCCTGCCCATGCTTGTGAACATCTGGAAGACCTGAGATAAAACAGGTAGGGAGCCTCTTGGATGCTTTTATGGGGCAAACCTTTTTCCTCTGGGTTTCTAGGTGCTGTCATGGTCCTGCAGCTGTTATTTTGCTGGGTGATGTCCTTAGCTCCTGGTGGGAACCTGGAGCCTGGCAGCCCCTATCAGTCTCCAGTGTTGTGGCTGGGGCTCATCATGCTTTTCTGGGTTTCATGTGGGATGGGTGGATGAATGAATGGATGGATGGATGGATGGATGGATGGATGGATGGATGGATGGACATCTTCAGTGCTAGTGGTGTGTGCCAGCCATGGGAGACATTAACCACTCAGCCATGCTCTGCATCTCCTTCCATGCACAGCTGGAAACCCTCTTAGAAAACTTGTTAGAAGTTAAGTGAAAGCCAGGATACCCTGGAGCAAAGAGATCTCCCTCAAAAACAACATTTGATTTGCAACCCCTCCCTCCCCCGAGCACTGCTCAAAGCAGCCCTGTGTTCTAGGTAAGGATGTGGCTGGGCAGCTATTGAAAATATGTAAAGCTGTAGAAAATAAATGGGCTATATCTGCAATAACTCTCAGAGTTGCTGCTGGCCTCTTGAAACAACCATTTCATCACCACACACTGCTGCATGTCTACTTACATTTACATACACAGGACTCAGCTTTTCATGGCGCACAGGGAGTGGGGTGAAAAAGAAGCCCTGGGCAGCCAGGATGTGATACACAGTAAGGGTGAAGTACATGAAATGGGGGAGAAATAATTTCACAAACAAACCTCACTTTGCAAGTGTGGGCAGGGCATTTAAACAGGTTATGGCAGCAGGAAAAGCTAGTCCTGTGCTCACTGTGGCCCCATACCCTCTCATGTGGGGCTCTGTAGCATCCCCTTGCACACAGCTGTATGTCATGTGTAAGTGCATCCCTATACTTGTGCAATGTGTAAATGCATCTCTATATTTCAATGAGTTTGTGCTCACTTGTTTTCCTGGTGTTGCCAGACAGATGGACAAAGAACTGGGTAGCAAGAAGGAAAGGGGAAAGATGTGCCTTCGCTGTACTTGGAGAAGTACCTGTGCACAGCCCTGCACCACACCTCTGCAGTCCTACCCTAACAGGCTGAAATGGATCTCTCTCAGCACCGTCACCCTGGTGCTGACAACTACTGCTCCAGGAGAGCAGCTTTGAGGCTGAGCAGCCTCTGTGTGTGCCCATGACATCATAGCTGCCTCTTCACGAAATGGCCATCAGAAAGATCTTCAGGAAAGGGAAAATGTCTTTACGTAACACACTTTAGCTTGCTCTCTTCCAGGCTTTTTCTACTGTGTGGCTAGTTCGGGATGGGTTGTTTCTGCTCTTGCTGGTAGCCCACTTCATAGAATCATAGAATATCTCAAGTTGGAAGGGATTGATAAGGATCATTGAGCCCAACTCCCTGCTCCTCACAGGATTACCTAAAACTAAACCATATGCCTAAGAGCATCATCCAGATGCTCCTTGAACTCTGACAGGCTTGGTGCCATGAGCATTCCCTGGGAAGCCTGTTCCAGTGATTGACCATCCTCTCAATGAAGAACCTTTTCCTAATGTTCAATCTGTCCACTTTTCGTCTTCTCTCTGCACAGACTTTCGAAGGTGGTACCTTCTCTCCGCACAGACTTTGGAAGGTGGTACCTTCTCTCCTTCCAGCTCTATGCAGTTTAAGCCCTGGCAACTTTTCTCTACCTGGCCCCACAGTAGCACCTCATATCTCTTGCTTTCCCATTAAGAGTTAGGAAATTGAAGTTTTTACTGCCTGCTTCCTTCCTCACCTCCCTTTTGCACTCTGCAGGGTTTCCATACATTCCTCTCCAGGTTTACAGCCCAGCTTGGTTCACAGGCGCAGCAGCTTCCCATCATGTGAGAGGCAGATATGCATGGTGACCTTCAAACAAAGATGTGATGAATCCTCCAGCCTGTGTTCAGCCTGTGTGTGGGGCTATGAAAGGGGCAGACATGAACAGGCACCAGGCTACTGGCCAGCCTGCAAATGACCATGCTCAGCATTGCAAGGCTAACACTGTAATGGATTATAATTCTGGCTGTGAGAAGGTGCTGCCTATCCCAGAATAATGATGTCTCCTGCTGGATAGAGCAAAATAACCTTGTCTTACAGTATGTGCTGTCCTGCATTCATCCAATGAGATTGGCCTGTGGTGGTTATTGATCCTACAGAGCAAGGGCGATCAGGAGGGAGACAACAGAGCTGAAAAGTCATTGCCTGGCACACTGGAGAAGGCCATGTGGCAGGGTATGATTAGGGAACTGGGGAACTCTTTGCCTCCAATCTTCCTCAGGCTCCCAGGCAATGTCTTAATGTCTTGGAGAATAGTCAGAGGCGGGAGGTAGGCAGATTGGCCTTTTTGGCCCTGTCTGGTTCAGGACACAGGGTCTGGGTCTGGAAGCACCCTGATGCTCCTTCCTTGGAGGAGGAATTCTCTTACCCAAGGCCACCATAACTCATCATAACTTCATAAGGATTGGTAATGCAAAGCCTGTCACCTGTCCCTGCTACTGTACACCTTCAGGCACATCACTGTCTCTGTTCAGTTCCCCAGCATGCCCCAAGGAGTCCCTCTTGTCTGCATGTGTCTGCATCAGCTCAAATGCTCACATGGTATCAGTCATGCATAAATCCTCTGAGATCTCTCCCTGTCTTTCTCAAACATGATAAATGTGCAAGTGGCAAAGCCACCTCCAGCTTTCCATGCTGTTTCCCTGCAGAAAATCCCCACTCAGGCAAGAAGGCAAACCTGTGTGACAAAGCTTTTTCCAGCTTGTTGGTGATCTCTTGCAGAACAGGAAAATCTTCTCTATCAGTTGCACAAGGAAAAACTCTTGAGTGAAGTGGGTGCAGAAACAACCTCTTATCTGGGGAGGTATGGACCACAGCTGCAGGGAGATGTAACAGCTGTATCAGTCTGGGTAAAAAGCACAAAAATGTACACCTTGATTTACCTCCAACCAAAGCCAGCAGCAGATGTCTGGGGAAAACTTGCAGGACAAAACCTGCAAGTAGTGATAAGTCTCCAACAGACTTTTCCACTGCTCTGCAATGCAGAGGGTTCACAGGTCAACATTGGTATCTTTGTCTTTAACAGAACTTGAGGGGCTTCCCTCCTATGAATATTGCTTAAACTTTGCTTAAGCAAAGGAAACTTCCAGCCATTGCTGTGACCTAGGGTGAGAAGCACTGTGGTTAAACCCACAATGCGTGATGAAGCAACTCTTTTTCTTGGCGACTATTTGGTGCTGCTGGTTTTATATGCCACTGATAATTTCCCAGGCTGACCCTCAGCTTTTGCAATACATGAGATAGTGAGTAAAATCTACCCATTCACCACTCTTCATGAACTTTGGTTTCACTCCTTTTCTACATGTCCATGTCTCCATCTCCTGGTACTGAGCAGCTTCTGTACTCCTGAACCTGTTGGTCACCCTCCTCTGTGCTATATCTGGTTCACTGCTGTCTTGCTGAGATGGTGAAAAGCAAACAAATAAAATATTCCAGGTGGAGGTCTGTCACAGCCTTATGTAGTTGTCTAGCACAGATTTCTGGCTTATTCTCTATTCCTGATCAATCATTTCTCAGTTCTCCTTGCCAGGGGTTTTCTGACAGCTGCCAGCCTCAGTGCTGTAGTTTCTATCATGCTGTCTGCTGTAGTGCCTGTTTCCCTTTGTGGTGTCTCTTACACATCAATTTAGTGCTTTATCTTTGCAGCTGAGGTTCCCCCCACAGTCAGTTCCCTGAAACCAGCTGCTGAGTTGTAGCTCTTAGCAGGAGTAGGCAACTGGATCAGTCTAGGTGATGTGCACATCTCCAAGCGTCATTGGCAAAAAGAGTTTAGGAGATGCATGGCCAGAGTCTTGGTAGTGTCAATTTGAAATCCCTAGAGCACTGGGTTAACTGCCTAAAAAAGTCAACCCTGCATTGTCCAAAGGTTGTGCAGAAAATTAGTAGAAGATGTAGACAAATGGACAATACCGTAACTAATAGGAGGTTATGTTGGCTCCTGTAGAGCTAACTGAAAATGTTGCCAGCTGGATACAAGAAAGGAAAAGTAATACTGAATAATTTATTTTTAAATAAAACACGCATATGTTGCAAAGTGACTGGATTAAAGCTTTTGGGACTTGAGGAATTTTGTGGAATGCGTGTGAAATTCAGAATGTGTAATGTGCTGAGTTGAAGATTAGGCTGTTTCCATCTTTGATATTTCTTAGCTTTCCCTCACCTGCCCTCAAACGGCCCTGGGCAGTTTAAGCTGTGTTATCAGATGTGCTCTGGACATGCCTGATGAATGCCAAGATCTCACGGTTTGAGCAGACGGCTACTGCTCTGATCTGAATCACTACAGACTGTGTTTAAGCTGAAAGTGGGTGGTCTGAGTTGTCTGCAGACAGTCTAACTTGAGAGCAACCTTATTCCTGGAGCATATCTAACGCCATATATCAAAAGTTACTTTGATTCTTATCAATATTCTAGAGGCAAAACTTCAAAATATGCCATTAAAACAAAGAGGCATGACTGATCTTTGTAAGAACTCTTGGGAATTTATTGTTCTCTGAAAGTCAAACAACCTAGGAACAGAAAACATATTTTCTGAGTAGATATCTAGGTTAAAGCAACTTCCTCTGTGAAAAAAAAACAACCTTTCAGAAAGTCTGTTTCTTTATACCTTCCTCACATTGCTCTGATTGCACAAAGCAGTCTCCTTAAAGCAGATCTCACCGTGAGGTTGAAAATGACCTCCAGCAAGAAACAATTTCTTCAGTAAATAGCCAGCAAACACCCTATTAAAGGAAGTGTTCTCATTCCTTAAATGACACAAAAGCTAAAATAAGGGGCTTGCGTTGTCTTTGTTTCTAGATGATGTACATTCTGAGCCTAAGGAGATTTTCCAGAAAGAAGGGAGGGTATGGATGGTCAGAGGGTAGATATACAGCTGTGTAAATCCACAGAGATTGCTGCTATTTTATGCTCATTTTTATCAGCTGAAGATAATAGAACTTCCTGCCCCACCTACATCACAGATTCATGTTATATTTGTACTATTTTGTTGTTTGAAAATCTCTGTGAAAAAAGATAGTTTTTTTTATGCAAGAAAGTGAAAGGAAAGGGAGAACTTTGCTGGGAGTTCTGTGCTCTCCTTAACCCTTATTTCTTTTGCTCAGGTGAAATTAATAAATTATTTAAATTTGGAAATGTCTTACTGAAAATTCAAGAATCAGTACGGTAAAGACACTATTACCTAAACTTGTTGTCTGTTTCATTGGAAGGGGAGGTGTAATTGATAGTGGTAGATAAAATTCCTACAACCTCTTCCACAACTCACTGCTTGTGTTTCAAAACCTTAAGGCACAGACTGAACATCTACATTCCTTTCTTGTTCACTCTTAAAATATTGGTGAGCCAAAGTCTCTACAGCTGCTTTTGAAAGCACCCAACAACTCCCTAATTTCAGCTGTATCAATTGGTATTTATATGTGCATGGCAGAGGGCAAAATGTGATTTAGCTCACTTTTCAACCCAGTGCATGCTTTTAATATTTAATGCTTAGGTGACATTAAGCAGTCTTGTGTTGGAGACAGGGCCCTTAGAAAAAAATTAGAAAGAAATTACTCTCATTGTTTGGTTACTCATAACAAAGCATAATGTAATTTTGTAAACAGCAAGCACTTTGTTTTTTTTTTTCCAATTTCACATTAATTTTATTGGCCCGAAATTCAAGACTGTGTTTTTGTATTTGGGCTTTTACTAGGCACAGAATATCTCCTGCAAAAATGTTGTTAATTTGATGGCATTGTAAGCATTTCCTTCTCCATAGCTCTCCTGTGAAAGAGCTGGTAGGTTCATATACACCAAACACACTTTCCTAGTGATGCATTTTTACTGGTGATAGTATTTCCTAGAGGGTGCAGGCTTGTTTCTTTGTTTTACACTGTTTTCTGCCAGTGGGAAGAAGCATATACATTTGTATTGGTCAACTAATACAAAGAACTACTATTTTAGCCCCTGTAGAGGTATTTTCCCCTTGAAGAGGATTGTTTGGTCTTGTCTTTACTGCTAAATTTTTTAAATCCCTTTTCCAACCCCAGGGGAACCAATATTCATCCAATATCCTGAGGTAAAAAAGAGGTAGTAAAACTAAAGCACCCTGTGAGATAAATCTGCAGAGGTCAACTTCAAGTGGGAGCAAAGCATTGACCTTGGTGAGTTTACCCACTGTAAAACTCAAGTCCCCCATCTTGGCTGCATTGTTTACCTGAAGAGGGCTGCTGGCCCTTAGTTACCTTCCAGTAACAAAAAATACAACTGCTTTTCAGTAGTTTAGACAAATCTTTGAAGATCTGACAAAACCTCAGCTTTTGGATGTGTTGTCAGAATTTATAATACAGTGGAGATGCTGCTGGCTTTAATTCCTGAGAGCAGCCTTAGCAGAAATGTATTTAGGAGAACATGTGCTGGTTAAACAAGTCCTCCCTGGCCAAAGCTGCTGCTTCCCTACCCCATTTGCTCTTTGCTGTGCCACCTTGAGCAAGTTCACAGATGGCCATGGACCTGGAGCTGGAGGGCTTTAAGTCCTTGCCAAACTGTTGAATCTTCACGCATCCAGAAAGCTATATTTGGTATCATACCAAGATGAGTCCGTCCAGAGGGTGTTTTTTTGGTAGTAGGGTAATGGCTATAGAGGAGCTAAGGTATGACATTAAGAGACCCAAAGGTGATTGTCCTTTGGGCTTGGGAAAAGAGCTGCAAGACTTAGCCAGGCTTCACCTGGGTCAAACTTAAACCAGTTCTTCTGCAAACAAAGTGGAGAACATCTATGTTCATTTTATTCTCTGAGATTGGAGTTGGTAAAAGTGGCACTGCCAATGGTTTTACGTTATTCTGAGTAGCTTCATTGTAAAGCATGTGTGCATAGTTTTGCTGCTTTTCTTTGAATTCAGTGGGATGGGACAGGGTTGGTGGGACCAGCACTGAGTTGCTGATGGGGCTGTTAGCATGTCTGTGGCTGCTGGCTGTGGTGCTTGGAGGGAGGATGGAAAGCAAGTGCCGATGGAGATTACTTTAAACAAAAAAGGAGAGTGGAGAAAGGCCAGAAACCACACTGCAAGGGTCCTTAGGGAGAGGTAATAATTCCTCTTACTGGTCAAAGGCTACTTCCTGCTGGTCTGTGCAAACAACCCTGCTGCATTAACAGGGTCCTCAAGCATCTGAGGAGAAGTGGGATTTGGCACTAGTCATGCTATGCTCCCAAGTGGGTCTACAAAGGAGACCTGTCTTCTGCAGACGGGGGTTTACATAAGCCCTGGCTGCCCTTTTCACACATCCCCACTGGGGCTGCAGTTCACAGCACCACACCCAGGAATTAGAAACCGGGCTGAAGCCCAAGGTATTTTTGTTTCTGACATTAGACATGATAGGAAGACAGGTTCCCAACCGTGGAAGAGCTCTCCTTCCCAGCCAGCCACCTGCCAGTGTCAGATCAAGAAGTGCTCAGCTTTTGTTGTATGCAATACTAGTTTCAAGCCTGAGGAAGGGTTTGTTCCTGGAAAAAAAAGGTGAGTTTATAAAAAAAAAATGAGCTTTTTCAAATTATATCAATTGCTTCTTACAAACCTGGTCTGGAAAAAGTAACTGATCCCCAAGGGAGCTGGGTATTTGAGATGGTCCCGACCTCTCTTCATGAGTAATGCGTGTGTAAGAAGGGCTTTCACCAGGTGTTGTTTGTTTAAATAGATTTCTGGTGACAGCATGGTTACATATGGCCTTTGGGAATGGGGTTGATAAGGAAGGAGCAGTTATAAGAAAAACGTGAAAGCGGATATGGAGACCCATCAGGAAGCTGGGGATGCAGATGAAAGTGCATCGGCCCTATAGCTCTGAAAAAAAATAGGGGATCTCTCCTGTGGGGCTGCAAGATAGCTGGAAGAGGATAGTACTTCTGGGCAAAAGAGATGCATGAAGTGAGTTCTGGGATTACAACTGTATGTTTTTAGTAAAACTTTGATTGTATCAATATGCCTATGTGCATTGCCAGTTTTGTTGTCTCAACCGAATCAGCCCAAAGACCTCAAATATGATCAGAAAGGGTTATAGTGATTTCTTGATGATTTTGAGGTGGGGATGTTCAACAGATGGGAAGCCAGCAGAGAGCAGGCAATGTGCACAAGTCCACCTAGGAAATCTGTGGCAGAGAGGCTGGTCATGGTTGTCTTACACTCTAATTGAATGTCCTAATTGCTAGAACATCCTTTTCTCTGACAAGAGGTCTCAAGTCCCCATTCTTTCTTTACTAGGGCTATTGCAGAGGGCAAACAGTTCAGATTCATCCATTCCTTATTAATGTGTGGGAAATAAGGGCAAGCTGATCTGCTAGCCAGCCAACGGCTAATAGGAACAGATAGAGACATTTCTCCTCTCTGTCTTCAGAGGTGCTTGGTTGGGTTTCCCTCCTCTTTGTGCAGGTGATGAATTTTTCTTTGTCTGTTCAGTGAGAAACAAAGCAGCAGGAGCAGGAGCATTATCTTGGAGGCATCTACCTCTTCTGAATGTGGTTAGAGTTGGCAAGCTGGTTCAAAGGCTTGAAGGTGGAGACAAACCAGCAAGCTGTATCCTCATATAAACCTTGCTTCCTGAAGTAAAAATGCATCCTACACCTTCTGCATAAACTTAACCTTCTCTTGCTGTGTATGATGCAGCTAACTGCTTGCAGTAACAAACTCATCTGTTCGTGACCTGCCCTGACTATGTCAAAAGGAATCCTCTTTCACTCTCAATCTCTTTTTGCTGCCACCCACCACCTTCGGCACTGCTCACCCAAACCTACTCTGCCTTCCAGGGTCTTGTAGGTTTGAGATCTCCTTTGATCCAAGGCTTAGCTCTGTGAAGACCAACTCGCTCCACCTGGGATGTGTCCAGCCACGGTTATCTTCATACCTTTGAAGCTGCCTATCTGCAGCATACTTCTTTGTACCATTGTTTTTGCTTCTCTAAGTCATTTTAACAGCCCCTTCATAGCTGCCTTTGCCTCCAGCCCAGACATTTGGCAGTGAAAACCAAATGGGGAAGTGGAGCTGCCCATAACCTTAACAAGATATTCCCCCTCCATCCCATGGGCTGAAGACACTGGTTTTGGGAGGAAGACTTGCTGGCTGTGATGAGAGCTGCTTTCATTTGCCAGCATTTCACCAACTCTTTCCCATGAAGCAAATTGCAGCTGTCTCTCATGACCCCAGGGCTAAGAGCAGCACAGTAGTGCAGAACCAGTGCAGCTATCATGCTGATTGGAAATGAGCCCAGGTGAAAATCCCTGTGTCAAATAGCTCTGAGCTTTGGAGAGAAGTTTTAACTCTTGACCAAGAACTGTTTAGTAGAGGTTTTTTTCCTGAATGCACTTATCCTCTGCTCATTGACAGGGTATCTGAGCCTCTAGCAGTGATAAAAAAGCAGTATCTGCCAGATGCTGAGGTATCCAAAAGCTGATCAGATGATGTGAATGTTGAACCCGTGTAATTATACACCCAATAACAGTACTGGTTGTTGCGGTCTTTGCAGGACAATCACTACAGAGGATTAGAGTTCATTTTGAGGGCTAGGTGAAATCTCAGAATGCGTGGGAATAAATAAAGGAATTCTTCATTCAATTCGGCCTTTGCTCAGGACAAGTGGTTGAGTCTCCCTTCCCTGACCTCACTTATTGAAAATGTATCTTTGTTTAAGGCTGTAGGGAGTTCTTCAGAGTCATCTGTCTCTTAATCACGAAAGATTAAGGTGTGCATACATTAGTCAAAGCAAAATACACCAGGCCAAGAAGAGAAAATAAAATGGGCTGTGTTCACTAGAGTGGAGTTCAACTGTGTGCTGCTACACCAGTGAATATGGCCCTGGATTTCTTGCATCTGATCCTGCACAGAAATAATTCAGGAATGAATATGGGATCTATCTGTATGTCAGCCTGTAGGACTCTAAGCGTGACTCCCAGAGGAGGTTACTTGGAATGGAGCCCACAAAGCCCCACTGAGATTCCCATTGAGATACATATAGACCATTGTGTATTGCACATTAACACAGAGTAATTATGTCAGACTGGAAACCTTTCAAGTTTGCATTCATCATTCAGAAATCATCTTAAACCAGTTTGTACTGCTCTTGTGCTTGAAAGCGAATTGTGCGAAATTGGCAGCCATAACCACCACTGCAACAGAGTGTATAAAAGCCCTTTCATTGTGGAGTTAGTGGTTTTACTGTAACTTCCCTGTCTCATCAATGAGCACCATAATTCACTGCAAAAATCTATAAATCCTGGAACATCCTGAGCCTTTGGCTTGCTGATCATGAGTGACTCCAGTCTGAGTTGTGGTGGGATTGTTTCTCCCCATCCCAAGCACACCATCAGCAGGCAGACAGCAAGCCTGGATGGAGAATCCCATGAAAGTTGGTCCTGATTGCACTTCCTGGGTGGTACAGCTGTGCTTGCTGCATGGAAGTAGGGCAGTAGGAGGAACACCATCCTCAGCAGCAGTTCTCTAGTTGAGCTAATATAGAGGCAAGCAGGCATTTGCAAATATCATACTGGGCAAATTCTCCAGAGCCTCTGTCACAGCTGCAACATGAAAGAGATGATAATGAATATCTTGCTGTTTTCTTTGGCCTTTTGGGCTGTTCCGGAGTTTGTGGCAGGATTACAGCATGCAAAAAGCAAGCCTCTAGCCTTGTGCATCAAATTAGCTGGTAAAAATAATTGTGAAGCAATTTGTGGCTCAGTCTCATTATGTTGTTTTTTCCTCTTTTTAGGAGCTGCAGCGTGCTACAGACCTGTGAGAATAGCCTCAAGAATCCTTTGGAAAAATTATATAAATAAAGAAGTTCAAAGGTTTTGGTTGGTGAAGATCTTCCATCTCAATCGTGTGTGAAAACACATGTCCAGCACACCAGTGAAGAAGTAGCCATCCAGATTGTCAGTGGTGGGAAAGAGTGAAATGAGAATAAAAGCTTTTGAAACTTACAGATACACTGTCCCCACTAAATTCAGTGCTAAAACCTTCACAGAATTCATTACAGCCAGATTTTCATCAGGCTCTAATTTTAGTGAAGCTGCTCACATGCTTACCGCAAGTGTCTTAATAAGGTTTCGCAAACTTGGAGCCTTAACTCATTGTCCCAGCTGCTGGAGGTATGAAAGACATACTAGTACAGCTTTTGCCATGTGGAAGACTGCTCTCTACATGACATTAATTGCTTTCTGCCTAGCTTAATAAGAGTCTGCTTTCAGCAGCCAAATATAACCATGTAATCAGAAGAATTTCTGTTTATTGTTAAAATGTTTTCATGCCTAGAAAATGAGGACTTCTGGAATGTGTCTGATGGCAACATGACATGGGCATTAGGAGTGAGTGCAGAAGTCTCGAGTGCTGAGCTGTGATTTGCTCTGCAGCCATCCCATGCCTTGCTCTGCAATCAGCTGCAGCTGATGTAGAATTTAATTTCAGGTTAAGGAGCCTAAGGCAGCAAGGGCTTTTCATTATTAGCAGCCAGTTATGCTGCCTGCTTGCATGTGCTTTGTGTGTGTGAGCAGACGAGCATAATTAGCTATCCACCACAATTAGAAATGATGAGCAGCTGGGATGTGTCCTGAGCACATGCATGACTTGTGGAGTGGGGGTGAGCTGTCAGATGTGTTACTGCTTTCCCACAGCACGCATGGCATGGAAACTGCATCAGTAACACCCTTCTTCCCAGGATAATCCCGTGCCAGCTGTCCATACCACCCCCCAGCTACAGCCGCAGTGTGCGTGCGAGGAAGGAGAGGACAGTCCAACCTCTGGGGAGCCAGCTTGCACTGGCATGCAAGGGACATGGTTGTCACTTTAGGCCATACCTCTGGCAAACAGCATCCCCTCTGGTCCTCTCCACCCCAGGAGGCTGTCCCATGTGTTCTGCACAGGGAGAGGGCTTCAGGGCAGGGGGTTGTCTTTCTAGACAGGGACTTTCTCCAGGAACCATCTCCCAGGTACCCCCACCTCTTGCAAGAGCTGTGCTGGAGAAACCTGGGCTCAGCAAAATGCACCCTCCCTCTTTCTCTCCCTCCCTCCAAAAAAACAATAGGAATAAATCTCAAACTACTGTTTATGGTTTTTAATCGGGCAGCACCTTCTCAGCTAAATTAACTGGTGCTTGGCTGGTTCATCCTGCCTGAACACTCCCCCACCACAAACC
Organism: Pezoporus occidentalis; assembly: GCF_034315485.1. NCBI lineage: Eukaryota > Metazoa > Chordata > Aves > Psittaciformes > Psittacidae > Pezoporus > Pezoporus occidentalis. The sequence goes on along the minus strand of NW_026915791.1, from coordinate 3,251,155 downwards.
CCAGACTAGGGCCCAGCAGATCTCACCTGGATTTAATTAGGGCTGGAAGAAAATGAAGGAAATACATTTGAAAGCTGTGTCAGAAACAGGCATTTTTCAAAGGCTCTTTTGCTTATGGGTGCTCAATGAAGAAAGCTGCTATGGTGGCAGAGCAGGCAGTGTGTCCAGGGACATATCTGCAGCATGTCGCCTGCCTCTAAGCATCTTGATGAGTGGTTCCTATAGCACTCAGTGGCTGAACTGCTGCGGTGGCAGGGACATTGATGCCACAGGCATCCTGTGAGCCAGCCAGCCTTGGCTTTACCTGTTTATTTTTCAGTAAGTGCATCTGGGCCAGGAAAGTTACTTCTTTGGCTGCTTCTCCCTTCACCCATGAGTGTTTTTTCATCTCCAGGCAACCACCTCTGTGTGGGGCACAAGGGACTCAGTAAGGAGCAAAAAGCTCTGATTTTTTTTTTTTTTCCCCATTGCATCCTGCACGTTTCCCTTCTGCCAAGGCTCAATGCAGCTCTTATGGCCTGGGTCCACAAAAAAAAGCAGTAAATACAGCACAGAAGCATGCTTTGTGCGCTCTCCGGACCAAGAAAAGTGTTGTAGAGCAACTAAGGTTTCAAAGCTTCCTCCGATAGGACGTTTTATTCCCCATGGGATTTTGGGCACCGTAAAGCCTAGCTAACTCAGCAAATGTGTTTACTTTTGTGAACCAGAGAGCCACAAGGCAGGAATTCACAGCAACCCCAACTTCTTAGCACAGAACCAATAACATTATGAGCACCTCAGGGCAGCTGTGAACAAGGGCTTCTTTTATAGGCAAGAAAGTGTAATACAAAGTGATTCTCGGTCACAGGAAAAGGGAAAATCACCCAGGTGAATGTGCAGTGGGAACTGCAGAGTGGATTCTTTCTGAAAAGTTTAATAATTCTGTGTTATTTCGTGAAAGCTTTCTGGTATTATAAGTAATAGCCCCTTCCCCCATCCCTACATGTTAAAGTAATTAGATTGCAAAATGCAATGGCTGTAGGATGTATCTTTGGCTTTTGTTATTTTGGTTTTTTGGTTTGTTTCTCTACCCCCATGATGAGTCTAATTGAAATCCAAATGAAACCAGAGGATGAAATAAATGGTGACAAGCTGGGTGCTCCCTCTGGGTCTGCAGCCCCAGAGACACACACATTTTGTTCAAAGCTTCTATGAAATGTTAAGCCAAATTAGAAAAGTCTTACTATGCCAAGATGCTTCAGGAGGTGTTTGGCTGTTCCTCAGGAACTGGTTCCCCAGATTAGTTCAAGTGTGAGGATTTTCCCTTCCAACCAGCCTAGCACAGTGGCATTGCTAAATGCAATTACACAGGGATCACCAGCACAAGGAAAAGAAAACGAAAGTCTACCAATCCCCAAATGAAAGGATGTAGTGTATTGATTGCCTTGTCAGACTGGAAGAAAAATCCAGCTTATGAGGGAAATAGAAATGTTAGGCTCTTTTCTGGAGAGTAAGCAACACCACCGCTAGGTGGAATTTAATTAAACACTCATGTAATTGCTTTCTATGTTTTCTAGCTGTTAGACCAGAGAGGAGTTTGAATGTAAAATCAGCAGCTTCCTGGAGAGCTGAGAAACACGGGCAAGGGTCCTGCCGACGCTTCCATACCCACCGAGGGTAAAAGTGGAGGTCACGTCCTGAGCTATCAGGAGGGGGAGCTCTGACCACGCAACCCAGCTGCAAGCTCTGCGGACACATACTCAGATGATCAGTTCGCCCTCGTTTACCCTGGCTTCTGCACCAGCGTCCATCCCCATCTCACTTTGCTGTATATAGCTGCGGTAAAGAGCTTTGCATTGCTTCGGCCCGGTCAGGGAAATGAGATTCCGCCAGCACCCCTGGCATTTTCTGAATTCCCCTTAGTGCCTGGTAGCACAAGCCGTCAGTTCCTGTGGCCCTCTCTGTGTTTATAGTGCACCAGGGAAGCTTCTCATAATCAGCTGCTCTTCATGGGAGTTTTTCACACCTAGATAAGTCTTGCAAAATGCTTTTGGCTAAATAAATGTAATTCAGTTATTTAAATTAATATTAAAAAACCTGCAATGCATATAAGGGTATTTTTAAAATGCGTGTCATAAAGGGATGCTACACAAAAAGCAGATACTGAGGACTAGTTGTCAGCTGCTGGTATCCAGCTGATCAATAGATATCAATCCTCATGACAGAACAGAACAGGGCAGAAAATGAAGAACAGGGATTTTCACAATCATAACTAATTCCTCCAGCACCTGACAGCTTCCCAGTGTCCTAATTAATTTGGCCTCATGACCTCCTGGGGTGCCAGGTGCTCTGAAGGGGACCAAAGGCACAATCTAACATGCCACTTGGGTCTCAGGTTTAGATCCTTTTAAATCTAACCCACAGTATTTGAGGAGGATGCTGCAGCCCCAAGACATTGTTTGCTTCTGCATGCATCTGTATTAGAGGAAAATGAAGCACTTGGGGGATTTTGTTGAGATTCGTTTTTAGCAGTAGGTTTCAGATGCCTCAACAGCCTCACATGTGTAGGCAACTGTGCTTGATTTCTTCTGCCAGGGCATCTTGAGTTCAGGACTGTGCTGGTTGGCACTTTCTTGCCGGAAAAAACATACCAGAATTTGCACTAATGATGACACCTTTCTAAAGTGGGCTCTCTAGGACCTTTCTGTCCAAAAGCCTGCCTGACAAAATGAACATAAAAGGGCAACATGCCAGGATTAGTTTAAGACTATGCTCCCTAAAAATATACAGTTATATCTCAGACTGTATATTGTAAAGAGAAAGGTCACAAGGTTCAGCCCTTCAAGGGCTGATTTGCAGGGAGGATGCCAGGGGAGGATGGATCTAGTCCTGTTCCAGATCATCCATCTCTTCTGAGACCCCCATGCCTAAATGTGCTTTATTCCTTCTTTAAGCTTATGTGTGAATTAAATGAAAAGAGAGGAAATGGTTTCATCTCATAAAACCACTGAGATCTGAAATAAAGCCCAACAGGTGAGGCAATTGTGAAAGGGAGTTTACAATATACTCCCTGCTCAAAATATACTTCCAGTTGCAAGTGTTTAGTTTCCTCAACTAAACTTCCCTCTTTCTAGGCCACAACATGGCTTGCACTTCCCTGCACTGTGTTTTTTTTTATTTCCAAGTGATTTGGTCATTACTTCCACTCCAGAACTTTCTCATGGGGGAACTTTCCTTTTCTGAAGCATTTTTGCTCTCTGCAGATTAAGCACAGTCCCAGCCCCTTGTAAATTAGAGGTCTGCACATTGAACAGTGAACATTCCTAATCAAGACTGAACAATATCTGAAAGAGGTCACAGTGGAAGCAAATGCAGCTGGAACCAGAAGGCTTCCTTACATCTCTGAAATGTTCTCTTAAGGCTGAGGAGTGTGGCAAAAGAGGACATTTTCATTTGGAAATCAACACTAGAATTTCTCTGCTTCTGACTACTGTCAAGAATACAGCCTTAAGTACAAGAGTGAGGCCAGTCCCAGTACTTAGGTGCTTCTGGGAGTGCTGGGCTCAGTCTCAGAGTCTATGAGCAGTGCTGGAGCTGACCTGGCCATCTGGTAGCACTGATGGCTGTTCACAGGGTTGCAGCTTCCCCCTGCAAGCTTTCAAAAATCCAGTGTAAAATATTATCAAAATACAAAGCAAAGAGGTTTATTTGGAATGAAGCATCAGCTTCTTCCCCTGCAGCTGGCTTTGCCTGCTAGTCTGAAATATGACTTGTAATGTTATGAGGTCCGAAGTGGTCTTCAAATTGATGGTGTCTCTTTAAAATGACTTTCAAAAATCCTTTTAAAATAGATGGCAGGATTTGAATACTGCCCACAGATTTCAGCATGTATCAGTGTCACTGTTCCCATACAGCTGTAAAAAACCCTCTCCATCTGGACTTTAAAAGATTTGACTTTAAAAAGGCAAAACAGCAAACCACTGATCATTAACCAGGAACCATTTGCAGTAGACAGCTATGAAATTAAAGAGTGCTCTTGTTAAATTACTTTCATCTAGTACGTATGACACATTAGATTTGTTACACTTTGGGAAATTGTGATATTACTTCTGCTGTTACTAGGCAGAAACATAAAAATTCCTATGAAAGAACACACACACATGAAAAATCAGCTTCTTGTGGCATTCTCTTTGAAGTTGCTATGGCTCCACACCAGTGAGTGGTCACAGAACCATTTGCAGCTGCCATACACACTTGCCATGTTGCTGGACGCTGTCTGCTGTACTCAATGCCAGAATTTGCATCAGTGTCTTCCTCTCTCTAGTGCTGCCATAATCACTCTGGCATTTTGAAGGCCTTAAAGGATTTCCTTTCTATTTCTTGCCTTTTGGAAGATGCAGGCTGTTTCTGTCTTAAATGCAACAGGTGACTGCACTGAGAGAGCTCCAGTTCATCACCAAGGGATATTGCATGCCACCAACAGCAAAGTCACCTTTGGGCCTCTTCTCCAGCACCAGTCCTACATCTTGCGCTCAGAGACTGCTCCCTCTAGATAATAGTTTGTCATGGTTTTGATAGCCATCTGCCTCTTGTTTTGTGCAGGTTATGCAAGGATACGAAGTAGGATGCTTACCCTAATATTGGTAACATCAAAGATGTGTGGGTTATCTGAGGCATGAGTTGTGAGCATGAGAAACAGTCTATTTAAATCAGATGTGCAAAACTGTTGAGGAACATGGCACACCCCTGTGAAGCCTTGCCTCTTCCTCATCCTCCCGCATCCCAGTGGATGTGGACCCTGCCTCCACTGAAAAATTGTACAAATAGCCAGGAACCCAGTTGGTGTGAGGGACAAGAGAAGGTGAGTCTGCAAGAACAAGAAGGAGGAAATGAGGAGATGATTTTTCTTGATGTCTTGCACAGGCTGATCTTTGTCTTCATCTTCTGTGGAGAGATGATCTTATTTATCAGTTTCTTGTAAATCCCTTGTGAGATGTATGCAGAAAGGATGCCCGTGAATCCAATGGATGGATGGATGGAGGGATGGTTGGATGGACTGACACAACTTACCCTTTCCTATCTATTCTCCTGCTTCTCTGTTTTTTTTTATACAAATCTGCACGCCCCACCATTAACACTTCCTTCAATCCTGACAGCTGATGAGAAATTGTTTAGAACTCAAAGTTTTTATTTAGTTTTCTAATAAAATAATTTAAATTTACTAGTTGACACAATAGACAAAGAGCCAATTGTCCCACTGCTTTCCATTATGTGTGAATCTCCTTTGAGCAAATATATAATCATAGCCCTAAGTTATAATAATTATGCAATATTTCTTGATAGGAGCAATTGGAATCTATTGTGTAGGGAAGTAATTACAGCCTACTTTAGTTCTTTTGTTTCTGAGTGGGTGGCATTTATGGGAAAAAAAATTATGCATGCTCAAAAATCTTTATAAATGTTGGGTTCTCAGATAAGCCTTGGACTTCCTCAGATGTATGGGATTTGTAAGGAGTAACAACTTATCTTTATTTTCTGTAATGCAAAAGTGTTTATTCAGTTGACCAAGAAACATGTAGTTCTGAGGATGAAAGAACATCAAGGCAAATGTTTTCCTTACAGAAAAAGGAGAGTTTATAAATTTACTCATTCAAATAGGCTTGATGGGTGTGTGCACATGTTCCCTTCGCACACACAGAAGACGTGAGCTGCTTTCAAGCTGACACCTTAAATATTGATTTTTACCCTGTAGCAATTTTATGTTGGACCGTTCTTTTTTTTTTGTAATTAAATTGCTGAGAAATCTTTCACAGCAGTGACAGTGCAAAAATTGGCTTGAAGGAATAAATTAACAGCACTAGCACAAAAGAAAGAATGTTCAAGAGACTTCTACAATGATGTCTAATTCACTTTTCTGATTGCATCTGTGAAGGCCTGGAAATAACTAGACACATTAATGTTTATCTGGAAATGATAAAAGTTACTATTCTGTCAGATATCCAGTTGGTTTATTAATTACCAGCAGAAACTTGAGATGGGGGATGTATTAGTTCAACCGCTTAACTACTCACTGAAGAATGTTTTTAAAGGGATTTCCTGTAAAGGAATAATGGATGGTTGGGCAATATTTTTGAAGATTGAAAACAAAAATGTTAAGTTTCAGTTCCTGCCGTGGTCTTTATGAGTCTTTCATCAAGTGTTTAGGGACTGGTAAAGGTTGCAGGAAGTGGGCTGAAGAGAAGAGATCATAAAAACATTAATATTTACCCTGGAGGCATGGGGTGGCTTTTTATATATAGAAAACAAAAGGGCTCCCTTTATAGCATGGTGTACTCAATCAATCCTGCACACACTATGGTCATGCTGGGTGCCAAAATTAGTGTTCAGGAAGCTGGAACTGGTGTTTTCCATGTCAGAGGTGGCACTTGTGTCGTCTTCAGCCCTGGCAATGTCTTTTCTCACTAGCAATTCTTGTGTTGACTCTGGAGATTGGATGTGACACCTCTCAGCCTGGGGCATATCTGGTTACAGAGATTTCTTCAGGACTGTGCTTTCCACTTGGATTTCATTTGTTCAGATAAAAAAGCCCACCCTCGGTGTTTTAGGTGTTACCTTTCTCCTTTTTCTGTGATGTTACCCTTCTAAAGGATGCTTTTCCCAAATCTGTCCCAGTAGATTGCCTTTCTGAAGCAAATTGCATTTCTTGAGGTTCAGTGCATGCAAGATGTATTTGGGGTAACACCATGGCAGCTCCTCCATCTCTGTGCCCATTGTTTGGGTCAGAGCAAAAAGGGATTGGTGGGACACCAGTGACCAGTGTATTGTGTTACTCTCTCTGCCATCCTGTGGTCTGAACTAAGGGCAGTCTTGCTGAAAGCATTTGCCAGGGGGTTGTGGAGTTACCACCTCAGAAAAGGGACTATTTGGTGCTAATTTTCAATTCCTACCTTCAGTTTCAGTGATGATAAAGCCCAAGGAACCAGCTGGGAGTCTCTGGTATCACTAATATTTAGTCACCAGCACCAGCTGAGAAACTGGCCCATGGCTATATTTTCTCTTGATTGACACAGAAGCGCTCTTCCCATTGCACATAGACCCAGATATTCTTACTCCCTTTGACCTGATTCCCTGCCTCCTGATCAGTAGGTCAACGTTTTAGCCAGTGACCCTTTCTAAAACCTTCTCCCAGCCATTAGAGTTTCTTGAATTTACTCTAACAATTGCCCTGCTAGGAGCAGAAACTGAAAGAATTGTTCCAACCCTGTGCAGTGCTTACATCTAAGTAAAACATTGCTGTGTGCAAAAGACCCACAAGGTGGGAGCCTATTCTCAGTGGCTGAGTTGCACTTAAGACTTTTTCATGCATAAATTTTATTCTGGATTCCCACTGCTTAAAAAAATGACGGCATGGTAGCAAAGCCCACCCTCTTCCACGTATTTTGACTAATTGCCTCAAAATATCCTGTGTTAGATTCAGGCTGTTTTACACCCACATCATTCCCATTTCCCTGTACATTTTGTTTTGCTGGCTTTCTAATCCTTGGAGATAAATTAAAGGTCAGACTCTGCATTGCTGCTCCTGAGTGGCACGGATAAGGAGAAAGCCTCAACTGTTCCCCATCCTATGGGACAGCTCCTGCACAGTTGTGAAAAACTTTGTTTGCCAAGAAGATAAAGAAACTTCAAGCTGAATTTCATGGCAAACATAATTGATCAGTGTGGAGCTGATGAAAATCCACCCCCCTCCAGTCTCTTTGTACAGGGTTTTGAGAGGTGAATCACTGCTGGGTGCTGTCCTGCACATCCCTGGCCATGAAGTCTGTTTTTCTCAAGACCTGAGTCTCACCTCAAGGGACACTTTCAGAAACACACACTTCTGCCAAATACATAGCTGTTGCTTACCTTATTGATGCTTTGTATTGAGATTCAAATTCTTTTTGAAAGATTGCAATTTAAGCATCAGTTTTATTGTAGCTGTGGAGATTTCTTAATAACTTCCTGTCAAGTACAAAATGCAAGTTAATTTCTGATCCTAAAGAAGTGCTGTGACAAAGGCAGCTTTAATGACAATGTTTGGTATAGCCAAGCCCCAAACCAATTTGCTCCTGCAGGTCAGGGTGTACAGCTCATGTGCCCATAACTGCTGCCCTGATGTCCTTCACTCCCTAAAAGTAGCACTGTAATTCCCACTCAATTGGAAAAAGGCAAGCCAAGTTAAGAAAGGATTTGTTTTCACCTGAATCTTAGAGTGATAGATTTGGTCTGTTCGTTTCAGAAAGTGAAAAGCTGTCCACCCCACATGACAGCTTTAAGGAATATGCCTTATAGCTCCATAGTGTGACTTGCTTCAGCAACCTGCATTTCTTCACATGCACACTTGTTTCTGCCTGCTGTGGTATTAATAAATAACACCTTCATTTTCATGGAGCATATGCCAAGATGGCAAGATGTCCCAGGAGCCAAACTTATGATTCATGAAAGAGTTAACAGGCAATCTTGTGCCTTTCAGGGAGACCTTTGCTACACATTTTAAATGGCATGGGATCTTGGTAGGTGAAAGGAAAGTTCCAAGCAATAATTCAGGTTTAAAATACTGTCTTGGTGCCAAGTAATCAAACTAGTTTTAAGTGAAGCAATTAGTAAGCATTCTAGAAAGGCAGCTATTTCCTCCTTGAAGGTGGTAAACTCTGTGTCTCTTACTGTGATTTCTCTGGGGATGTGAGTAATGGGCTATGAGGCGGGAGGTTCTGAGGGAGTAGGTTTTTTTTTTTTTTGCCTGTTTGGAAATACTGGAAATGTCCTAAGTTCTTCCTAATTTACTAGCTAGAATAATGATGAGGGTGGAACAAAGTCCTTACTCTTTTCTGGTCGCTTGAACAATACGTGTGCCAAAGTCAAAGAGGTGGTTTTCTCATTAGTTGCTTTAATGCAGTTTTCTCTGTTGTTGGTCCAGCCTCACTGTCTCACCAGACCACTGTCTTTGGGACCAGGCTAGCACTGGTGGCTGGAATGATCATATTGGACAAAACCTAGTAATTCTGCTGCATTTGGTAGGTTTGACAGATAGGGACCACATCTCCCTAGAGGTTTATCTTTGAAATTAGCTTTATTTTCTGCCCAGGAGAGCTCTTAGAGCCTGCATTTCTGATCTCTGCATCAGACGGGTGGCTCCTGGTAGGTGCAGCTGCATCAACAGTCTGTTTTAACCTAAGCAGGTGCTTTTGGAGCCGATTTGCCACCTGCCCATATTTCCTACACTTTACTTTGTACCAGGAAGCTGCTATGGTGAGCTGGACCAGGTCTCTTCCCCGTTTCCCTGAATGCCTCTCTCTTCCATCACAGCTTTATAAACTGGCATCTACATCTAAGGCTCCTTGGATTAATAAGGAATTCCCCTGTTGGCTCTGCTGGGCTTTGAAAAAGTCCTCAGGGGGCACAACTGAATGGACATGCAGCTAAATAAAGGTGAGAAGCAAGGCTGACACTTTGCAAGAATGCCTGGGGTGCAAGAACATGTCCCTGGAGGCTCGGCATCACACAGGGGCAAAGGGCTCCCCCAAAGGGGAACCTCTGCAGTAGTCATGAGGTCCAGAAACAGATACTCCATGAGTTTTTCATTGCAATTTATTCTTGGTTTGATTTTGGAGAAAAAAATCCACCTTTTCTAGGTGAAAAGTGTGAGTCTTAGGAAATACTAAAACTATTTTGCTTTCTATGGTCTGTCATCCTTCCCCACCAAATACAGGCAGGATGGCAATAGGCAGGGAAACCTGAAAACCAAATTCTACAGCAACATTTCAGATCTGTGCATGTGCCCTTATCTAGTACTGAGCCTGATGAGGCTAGTTTTAGTTTAACAAACCTAGATCATAAATTTGATCAGATGGCAGTTTGTGCTAGCACCAGCTGAAACCTGTACTGGTAGAGTTATTGCTGAGTATAAGCAAAAAACAGAAAGCCCACAAAAAAAAAAAAAAAAGAAAAGAAGCAGGAGTCTTCCCTCAGACTAAAGAAACAATGGGAAGTTTGGCAGAAAATATGGAATTATGTCCTTTTATAGAAGTCTTGGATTTTCAGGACTTCAAGAAACAGAGGGGGAAGGTCCCCTTCCTTTTCCCTGAATTTTCAATAAATTTTGTCTTAATTCCTTCTCTGAATATGTAGGGCAACTCAGACTTTTCTGATAGGTGTCTAGAAACTGAAGGCAACCACAACTCTTCTTAAACTAACTGAGATTTTGGCTGAGTGCTGGGATAAAGAGCAGAGAAGAGGAAGAAACAGAGTCCCCAACAGGTAAGACCTCAATCCAGATAGTTATTGGCAAAAGAAACTCCTGTTTTGGAAGAGGGAAGCTATTTCCTTTCCAGCTGACAACTCACCCGATAAGTCTATCAGCTCATCGAAATGCCTCGTCTGCTCTTTATTTATTATTATCATGACATCTGTACAAAATTTGGTGTTTTTCACAGCTTTGATTTTTACACTTGAGTTTTTCTGATGGAAGCGTGAATGCCTTTATAGCAGTCAAAGCACCTTCTTAGCTTGAATTCAGAGAGAAACAGGCTACAGGTTGAAAACTATTAGAGTGCAGCTGATAGCTAGATGTGATATTGTCCATCAGAGACCCAGCATTTATTTCTTTAGAGCTTTTCCATCCAAGTCTACTTCAGATAGGAATTTTTGCTGTGCGTCTCAGGTCAGGTCAGCCTCTTCAGGGATGGGCACTAATTATGTACTGCTAGTCACTGTGGTCCCCAGCTTGCAACCCTTCTGCCAGACACAAGGGTGAATTTCTCATGATTTCAGATGCAGTCAAAGGGGATTTATACTGTGACCAAGTAAAGTGCTACGGAAATGAGTACTCTGACAAATCGAGCCTTGTGACCTTCCTATCTCTGCAATTCCAGTCTCTGTCTCTGAAAATGGAGATAATAGTATCATTTTGTGGCACAGGGCTCTGCTGAAGATATATCCATTAGCATTGGTGAGGTTTTCAGTCTCAAAGAGAGAGCACTTCACAGAAAAGCTCATCTGAGGATTTGAAAGGTATGCAAGTGAATAAGGATAAGAGGCTGCATGATGAACAGGGAGAGAAATATGCAACGACCGCCTCATCTAGGAATGTGGATCATTATGTACACAGCAAAGCAGGGTCTGATGGAGGGTAGAGGAATAGGTCTATGATCATGTCTTTCTAGACCATATCATAACATATGTAGAAGAGACTAAGTCAAAGTGAATGGCAGTTTGTGTGTGTGTGTGTGTGTGCGTGGACACATGCATATACATTCATAACAGCTAGGGTGAGGCAGTAATTTTTCATGGCGAGTTTCACAGGAATAAGTGTGAAGTTGACTGTGGCTGTGAAATGTATATTTATCTATCAATCCATCAATCAATAAAAAACCAATAAATATAAGACATTCTAATCCTCCTATGGAAAGATCCTCTGATGCAAAGAAAGCCATCAGAACAGCAAAAACAACTCCTGGTAGCAACAAAATCTTAGGGCATCACCACCCCATAACGCGTGGGGTCTTCATCACTTCCTGCTCACAACTGCCTGATCAATGGCAGTCTGGCTGTTCTTTAGTGGGGACCTGTGCAATATTAAGGTGGTATTTGTTGTTTCTGCAGCCAGATCATTCCAGGGCTGGGATTTGAAAGTCAGAGAATAGGCTCTGCAGCTTGTGAGGTGGTAACCTAGGGCTGGCTGGATTGGGCATCTGGGACTGAAAGAGGGTTATAAACCTTTTATTGAGGGTTATTGTCACTACAGAAGTTGGGATGTGTAACACGGCTATTCCTGCAATATACCACTAAAGCTTCCTTGCTTGGAGACTGAATCCTCTATATCCTCTGTTTGCTCCATGTTCTTTCAGGCAGGCCTGATTCCTGCTTGAAATATTCCCATTACATCCAACTAATAATGATTTTTCACACTGGAACAAAGTGCATTTGCCGGTGTGTATTCACCTGACTTCCCCAGTGCTGCATTATTAACTTGCAAAGCTACGACCTTGAAGGCTTTATGTTTAATTTATTTCAACATTCCAGCCATAGAGATGTTTGCTCTGATTAGACCCAGTAAATTACCCTCCACAGATGAATTATCAGGGGATTTTCTTCTATTTTTTTCTGCCCATTCTCAAGCTATTCAGAATGAGTCCAGGTACATAGCTGTGTTTGTCTGGATAGCTTAAATGATTCCTGTTCCATAGCAGAGGTCTCTGAACAGTTTACACTGAGTTTTCTGAATGATTGCTCGTCATGTATGTGCCATTTATGGTGTCACCCAGTGGATAATTTTTTTATCAAAAATTGTTAATTATTAAATAAATCACAAATTATTTCTAGTTTTGGCCAGTGATTAGCAAATAGGTAGCGGATCCATGGGGGACATGCATACCTTCACCCCAATAAGGCATAAGCAGCCATTCCTTTGGCATTGTGGGAAGGAAAATATCTATCTTTTCACTTTAGGAAAGGAGACATGAAAATAATGAAAGAACAACAGAAGATCTGACTGAAAGTCCACTAACCCTGGCTTTTTAAAATTAAGTATCTATCTTGATTTATACAGTCTGCTATAGCAGTGACTGTGGCTTTGCTTGTAGAAATGTTTGGTAATAGAAAAACAGGAATTTGGTCTTGATGTGTGAATTTCAGACACAGTGACCATCTGGGAAGAAAGCTGAACCAAATCTTTAACGTTTTCTAGATCTGTATAAGCAAAAGGTTTGATTTTTCTGCAACATTTTTTCCACCAGAGACATAGCAACTACTTGCAATCAATTGAGTTACAGGAATTTAATTCTTTATCACTTTTGCCCCAGCAAGAAGCTTTGTGCAACTCTAAGCCAAATGCAAATATAAAGTGTATTAACACCAGTCACTCTCCAGGGACATTTTGTTTTTCATTTGCAGGAGGCTAAAAGTCTGCATGTGGATAATCACCATAGCTTTACTTTGTTAGCAGTAACTTCTGCTGAGCTTTTTTAATTTGCTCACGTACAACCACATGAATACATCCCTATGGAAGGAATGGGTATATCAGCATTTACAGAAGGCTTTTTCCAAAATGACTAATCATAAAGATGAAAAATAAGAATAGATGCACACTTCTGAAAGTATTTTTTCTCTTTGGTGGACATATTTTCTTTGAGCAGGAGCTGTAGCATGTGCAGAGGCCAGGTTTACACCACTGTGCTCATGATTCCCATAGAGCAGTCAAAAAGCCTGTTAGGTGTCCTGCGTTCAATAGTAGTAGTCATTTTTCTCCTTCCTATTAGCTGGTGCAAGGCTGTGTTTTTGGCTTTAGTCTGAGAACAGTGCTGATGACACACCAATGCTTTTGGTTGTTGCTCAGTAATGCTTACCTGCATCAAGGACTTTTCAGTCTCATGCTCTGCCAGTGAAGAGAGGCACAAGAAGCTGGGAGGAAGCAGAGACAGGACACCTGACCCAAATTAGCCAAAGGGGTATTCCATACCACAGCACATCATGCCCAGTATATAAACTGGGGGGAGTTACCCAGAAGGCCCAGACTGCTGCTCAGGTCAGGCTGGGTATCGGTAGGCAGGTGGTGAGCAATTATATTGTGCATCACTTGTGCTTATTGTTTTCTTTTCCTTTCCCCTTTTAGTTTTATATTCTCCCCCCTTGTTATTTCCATTATTATTATTATTATTATTATTATTATGTTTTACTTTAGTTATTAAACTGTTCTCATCTCAACCCATGGGATTTACATTCTTTTGCTTCTAGTCCCCATCCCGCCTGGAACGGGAGGGAAGTGGGGTGTGAGTGAGTGGCTGTGTGGTTCTGAGTTACCACCTGGACTTACACCACAACTCAGGGCAAGCATTCACCCTGCATGATCCAGGGCCAGGCATCCTTACCTGTCACCTACTGAGCTTTCTGCAGGCTCCTCAGCTTCACCTCACCTCTGGAACAGGGATGAATATTGCCCGCTTCCCTGCACCTTTGTCCTCATGTGCTTCCAGCACTGGGCTTGGTGACTTCATCAAGAGTTTATTGCATTTGCAGAACAAGCTGTTAATCATACAAAAATCATTATTTGCTAATATCTCTGCAGCTCCATGAGAAGGTTTTCCCCCACAAACACATATTCTAGTTTGGATGAGGCTGGAAATGATGCGAACCGATGGCTCCGTGTACCCTGACATTGTTGGATAATACTTCCCAGATCTGGACAAAGGAGGGCTGGGAGGTTTTTGTTTTTATACTGAGTACTGGAAATTGTGATTTAATCGTCGAACTGCGTAAATAAACTTCTAAATGCAGAATTACTGGGAAATGCACAGGGGCCACTTCAGCCAGGAAATAACTTCACTGTTTTTTGGATCAAAACTACCCAAAGTGTATTTTACACTTTTCATATCCAAAGAAAAAGTGTTGCAATAAATGAGGATACACGTTTATTTGAACTCTGGCATTAAATAGTAACTTAACATTCTCTTGCACCATTAGCTCTGTTTCTTTGGGGTATGTATAGCTACAGGCAATTCAGAGCTTTGGCAGGTCAGGGTAACGTTTGCTTAAAAAATGTTAAAGTCTGGGCTCCAGTGACCTCACTAACCAAATAGATGAAGCTAAAAATAATGTGAGATGTTGTAGACACACAGGAGCCCCTGTTTCCCCAACTGTTTGCGAAAGGAAGAGACTGATTCTCCTGGTTTCAGTTTGTTATTGGAGATAAGAGCTTACATCAGACAGTTTGGGTGGGGGGTCCTTTGGTCTCATTTTCTCAGACAGCAAATACTGCATAGAGATCCTACAGAAATCCTTCCTGCTCTCTGCATTCCCATTTCCCAAATACTTCAGGCCCTTGCATTTAGATAATGAGGACAGACGAAATCTGTCATCTGATCTCTCTGCTAATGTAGCAGACACAGTTTTCCAATCCCAGTTTAAGCCGATTTTACTGTGACCTCTGCATCTGATGAGAGCTGAAAAAAAACCCTTCTTCAGTTCAGATTCTGTGTTTTGAACAATGTGTGACTGCTACTCTCTGCAAATCCATTTGAAAATTAGTATGACTATTGAGTAAAGATGCTGAGTTCAGAGTAATAGTTATCTTAAGCAATTAATTAGCCTTCATCACAGAAGTGAAATTTCCTGTTCACAGTCTTGAGAATCAAATGGAGCTGATACAGGAATATTATAATAGACAACAGACAGTTGTCAGTTTTCCCAGGCAACGTGGGTACAAAATGGTTTCAACGAAGGATTGGATGTGCTGTGCTATGAGACATAAAGATCATCTTCCATGGGTCTGGATGAATCTGATTCTTCTGGAGCTATAGGAAGCAGAAGCAGATAATGGTAGCTGGTTGTGAAGGTGCAATCTTCATGCTGACACAACTCTGACTGCCAGTATTGTTTCCTTTTGTTGTAACCCCAAGGTGAGATTGTGAGGCACGTGTCTGTTGGCTAGTGGAGTGCTGGGAGACTTTACACTGCCTGGTGCAGGCAGACCCAGAACACCCACAGCACTGAAGGTGTAACTGGGACAACTGTACAGACTGAATTTCCCCTAAGGTAGTCTCATAGGCAACTGGCAAAACCATGACAGTCAACATTGGCATGGACCTCTACAGACGTGGTGATCTCTGCAACATGCCATGTTATGGGAACAGGATGTACTCATTTTTCCTTCTCCTCTTAATTAGGTGTAGCCTTTTAAAATGAGGCTGTCAGACGCAAAGGATCTGGGTCCTGTGGGCTGGGCAGGGAGATTGTCCATCCCAACCATGGGACTGTTCCCCAGACTGAAGCAATTTCCTTCTTTTGATATTTGGAAGGGGTTGTGGGGGGTAGCGGGGTTCTTTAGCGGATATTTTAAATGATTTTTCATGCTGGCAGAAGGGGAGGAGAGGCTTCCAGGACGAGACCTGACCTTTTGTGTGCTGCAGCACTGGTTCCCAGGGAAGCCTGCTGAATTCTTCCCTAATGAGGAAGAACTTTGTTTTTGCGTCTCAGCTGAGTTCACCAAGAATAGCCCTATTTTCCTGCCAATCAGTTGGAAAACTTCCTCTCTCAGGGCTTGCATGGGCTCCTCTGAGCAACAGCTCATCCCATCCCCCTGTCCACAGGGAGCCCACCACAAGCCAGCCTATGGGACTTTCTGCCCAGGAGCAGCTTGGTCTCTTCAAGCACTTCTTCCCCACGTGACCATGAGGTCCTCTGCAATTGCAGTCAATTCAGGGAGCTCCAGGAGCTCTGACTAAAGCCCAAAGTCCCTGAGTAAATCTGATTTGCCTCTAATACTACTTAGAAGATCCTCACAGTCCCCGTTATTCCCAGTGGAGGAAGAGTTTGGGATGTGCAGACAGCTCTTTTCCTCTAGGAAAGGCAGAGATAGGTCTCCTCCACTGCTTGTTCCAATTCCTGTGCCCCAATACCCACTTTATACAGTCAATTCCCTTTGCTCTCCACTGTAACCCCCTCTCAACCCTCCATCCCTTCTTCCTTGCCCTGGAGCTGGTAGCCGTTAAAGAGGATAAAGTAAAACTGCACATTGCAGCAGAAGAGATAAACTTGGTTTCCCTTCCTTGCCCCATGCTGAAATGCAGCTTTGCTCATTTTCACCCTCTGCTCTCCTATGATCATCTTCAATGAACTGTATAGATTAACCGCAGCGTCAGTTCAGATCTTTGCAAATTTCTTTAAAGTTATGTAAAGAAAACCCCCAAATATGTCCCTTTTTGTGAAAAACAAACCAAAACAAACAAAAAATCCCCAACAAAAACCACAAAAACAGACTAGTAGGAGTGTGTCAACTGCAGTAGCTGCAACGAGGTGAAGATGAAGCAGTTGGAGCTGGGATGTGAAGAATGAAGATAGTTTCCACCCTGGGATGGAAGGAAGGTTGAAAAGGGAGAAAAATGGCCAGAGGATGCTTGACAAAAGGGAGATGGGAGAGAGGGTTCAGTTTCCCATTTGCTCCCTGCTGGTGAGCCTTGGCAAGAATAGGATGGAGCTTGAGACTTGCAGTTAATACTTTGCTTCCTTGACCTCAGCTCCCGTTTCTGCTTTTGGCCAAATCACTGAGCCTTGCTAAATCTGCAAGCGAGTATTCACTGCATGGACTGTACACAAATAACTGCATTCACAGCACTGAAAGGCTTGAGCACAGCAGCTCCAGGGACTGTGTGCACAGCTGAGATCTACCATGAACCCTTCTCTTTGCCCTGCTCACAAATAACATGAGTGAATCGTGTTTGCTCTATCACAGCACCTCTGAGGTGGCTGACTCATTTCACCAAACAGGTACAAACAATTGCTTTACACTGCACAAAGGCAGCCAAGGGCCAGAGAGTGACTGTTGAAATGTTTGCAGTGACACTGTGCCAGGCTCTGTGACAGCAGTTCACCTTCATGCAATTAATTCTGAAGTTCTGTCGCTGAACCTAGTTCTTCTCAGACAAAGTCAGTGTTAAATAGGCTCAAAAACTTTCCATGTCAGTCTGCTTGGTACTTGAAAGGAGACATGTATCTCAGGGTAGGGGGAAGGGAAGGAAGGCAAATATGCTGATGACTGAGAGACACTAAGATGTGCTGGCAATGTGGCCAGCCAAGAGCCAGAGAGAGAATAAATAAGCATGATTTGGTAGTCACAGTCTGTCTGGCATTGTACTGTGGTCTGCTAAGGCTTCTGTTTTAAAAGGATGCAGTAATTTAGTGAAAGCAATATGGAGAAAGTGCGATGGGATTATTGTTTAGTTTTGATCCACAAATTGCTTCTGAGCTCCTTGAAAATGCATGAGATAAGGACAGCTGTGCTGCACAGAGGCCAGATCCTGACTGAAGCACAGGTCTCAGTGGTGGTAGGACCACAAAATATGATCTAAAAGCTAGCTTGTGTGGGAGTCAACAGGCTTTTACTGATCTCTGGTGGGCCTTGCTTGGGCAGGAAGCTAAAGAAACTGGCTCTACTCAAGCTCTTCAGTTTCTCCTACAGTTTAGGGAGACTGTATGCACTGACCAGGAAGCCTGTTTGAAGGTCTCAGGATTTATGTGAAGTAAGGCCTTTAGAGGAGATGAAGGAGAAGCAGAGATAACCCAGACTGGCATCCAGCAGAGCATAATGAAACATGTCCTATCATGAACCATTACGAGGAAATTTGACTAGATTGCTTTCTGAGCAGTGAAACAGCTACATTTCATAGGGCCATAGCTCCTAAGTGATGTAAAACATCCCTCTCCTCTGTGCCATGCTTTCTGGCCTGACTTTCCAAAACATTGCCATGTCTCAACATTGCAAGGATTATTGCATGTTTCTGAACGCACACCTTAGATCCCTCAGATCTCCTATAGCTGTTATGTCACTGGCATCGTGAGCAGGGCTGGTAGCAGAGTGGACTCATGCAAGGATCTTTTTGTGTAGGGTCAGGCTTCCACAGAGCCTGGAACTGTCAAATTCATTGCAAGTTGCCAGCAAGTTTTTGTTATTTTTGGCTGATGATGCTCCAGGGTAACACATTCTCAGCATCTGGTGATTCATATCCAATATTTTACTGCATCAGGGATCAGCTGAGGTCGTATTTGACAAAGTCAGTGACGTCCTGCCAGCTGTCAGATGCATACTCCAAGGCTGGAGCTTCTTAAAAGAAGCTGTATATGCAGGAGAGTACCCCCTTCTCATGGTTTTACTGTAGAAGGGAAGCAGCTTATTTTAAGCATCTGGCCTTGCAATGATCTTCAGAGTGCTCCAAAGATGACCAGGGAAGTCATCGCCTTTTCTTTGAACCATCACTGCTTTTTCATGGGTCTTTATGGATAGAACACTTGCCAGGTCCTTTTGCAGATGGTGCTGGAGCTTTCTTGACTCACCCTCCCACTGAAGCCTGTACCCACCTGGCTCCAAGCCAGTGACATATGTCCATCCAAACTGCCACTGTTTCTTCAGGATTAGGCTGTGCACGCTGGTCTTCATGGGGTTGGGTCCAAATCCCTGAAGTGTCCATGGAGAAATTCCTGTTTGTTTCTGCTTTAAATCTGGTGCCAAGTTCTCAGCACTATGCTGATTATAAGCCAGAATCCTGCTGGATGCAGTATCTGATGCAGCACTATGTCACTACTTTGGATTCCCTGACTTCAGCTTTTAAAACCCAGAATAAGTGTTTCAGTCATCTCTCTATGGTTATTCAAGAACACTTCCTTGAATCATCCGAGATAATCTTCTGCTCCCTCTGGCAATGATACCACTCAAATCCTTGCACAAATCTCAGTTTTGTCAGTAATTAAACTGTTTGGCCCTTTAATCTATGGCTAGTCTCTCAAGCGTGTTGCATGATTTCTCTGCCCAATATGCAAGTGTGTTGTAGAGTCTTTTCTAGCAGAGCTTGGCTGCTGTCATTATCAGCTCACACCTTCTAATCCCACCCCATCTGTGCAAGGCACTGTTTTCATGCATAATACATAGATCATCTGCAGCCTGGTAGGGGGGGACATCATCACTTCAAATCACTTGTCTGAATTGAAGCCACATCTGAGCTGTATCCTTTGCTGAATTACATATCTATAGTCTGATACAGGGGGAAGGGAAACCAGACAGAAGATCTTAGGCTTCTCCTGTCTGCAAGGACTCCAAAGCAAATATTGCTTGCATTTATAAGACTTTAAATGCAATGCACATGTCAAAACTGGTGGAAATGCATACAAGTTTTGCATCCTTGCAGCAACCAGCTAATACAAGGCAAAGGACAAGGGCTGCATGTGTTTGCGTATCTTGGCTTTCTGCAACACAGTCTCTCCTCTTTTGCAGATTGCTTGTGACCACATGAATGTTTACCGATTTTCAAGTATGCTACTCTGGATTTACACCAGCACTGTTGGGAAGAGCACTGGTGCTTCTCTCTGGAAGGCAGATCTTCAAAGAGTAATGTACACTTAACAAACTTGATTTTGAAGTCGCTCAGGAAGGCTTTGAAAACAAAGGCTCAAATTCCAGAATAAGTAGAAAGTTCTTAGTTCCTAGTGGTGAAAGCCTCCTACCAGAATTATTCCCAGAGGCAGTATAGACTTTGCATTTTGCCTCATTTAAATGCATTAGGAGGAGTATTAAGTTTCACACGTGCTGCATGTTGATGTAATTCTCATGACATGTCTGTTTGCGCCATTATGAAATAAGGGATTTCCTTTCCCTTTCTTTCCACATTTGCCTTGCTCTCTAGGGATCTCAAGGATATGATCCATTGGCACACAAGGATTATGCCTTTTACACAGAAGACTTAAAAAAAGCTTTGTCATTGTGCTAACAGAGGTCTTTGGACAACATCCTGCATTAGCAGTGCTTGAGTTAACTAAGAACCTGTGGCTGGAAGAGATCCATTAATCTTTTGTGTCACCATCCCTCCAGGCACCCTCAGCCTGGCTTAAACTGCTGTGCACAGCTCCGCTCTTGGGATGAACACTTTGGTGCAGAAGGACCTTGAGGTTCTTTTCATATAAAACCAGTGCTCTGTGCCCTACAAGAGTTGGGAAATCTGGCACCTTCTTAATTTGTTTAAATTTTAGTGTATGTGTTTAGATAACCCCCCCCTTGAATCTCTCTCCAGCTATCTACAGATGCAAGGTTAGGTGGAGGATGCTCTCTGCCACCCTGCACACCCCTCTGAAGCCTGCTGAAGGGTGACTGGCAGTCCCCTTTGGGTCTCACACCTCTGCTGCCTCAATGCTTGGTGTCAGGGGCCTTGCTGCTGTACTTGTGAGTTTATCCTGAGTCAGCTCCACACTGTGACAGGCCCCAAATTCTGTCCGCTTTGAGCAGAATTTGGGGCCTTTCCCTTACTAATGGATTTTGAATGCATTTAAATCTTGTGGGTTGTAAGAAGAGGGCAAAGATGGGAATTTTTTAAGTCTTTTTTTCTTTCCTAATAAGCAAATGTACATTGCTAAAAGAATGGCATAAAATATACTTAGGCTGGAGAGTAGAGGACATAAGCAGTTTCTTGATCATTGTCGTGGTTTAAAACCAGGCAGAGGGCTCATTCACTCACTTCCCCCCTTCTTTCCCTCCCCCTACTCCCAGAGGGATGGAGAGGGGAATTGAAAAGAATGCAATTCCCACAGGTTGAGATAAGAACAGTTTAGTAACTAAGGTATAACACAAATCACTACTGCTACCACCAATAATAACAATGATAAAGGAAATAACAAGGGAAGAGAATACAACACCTCACCACCAGCTGACCGATAACTCGCCCCCCCAGCCCGACCAAGTTCTGACCAATACCTCCTCCAACTCCGCAGTCTCCCAGCCCTTCCGGCTAACTCCCAGTTACCTCCTGGGCATGACGTGCTGTGGTATGGAATACCTCTTTGGTCAGTTTGGGTCAGGTGTCCTGTCTCTGCTTCCTGCCAGCTTCCCCTCCTCCCTGGCAGTGCATGAGGCTCACAAAGTCCTTGGCCAAACCAAAACATCGCTATCAGTTCTGTTCCCAGGCCGAAAGTCAAAACACTGCACTGCACCAGCTACCAAGAAGGAGAAACATGACGGCTACTGCTGAACCCAGGACAATCATTTAACATTGACTTTATTACATAGGCTTGAAGGCATGCTGCTTTATGCCACTGGGTGATCTGTACTGTACCTATGTCCTCAAATCCTTTATCCAGGGTTGATTGCTGTGTTTCCCAGCTCATCAGCTACATGGCACAGGGATGTGTGCTATGTGTACTGGAGAGATGAATATGCATACAGTCAGAAAAGGTACTGGTGAACATATCAGTGGACATACTTTTAACTTCACGCGAAGTTGTCATCAAAGAGCCTGTTATTCTTAAGACCCAAAGTTATATATATGTATTATATAGGTATATATAGTTGACGATATGTCTATATAGGCGATGAGCACCTACATGAACAGAAGCACTTGTGATATACATCAATATAATGTTCATGTAGAACGCTTGTGTGTACAGCTACAAACTACATCCCTTGGTTTTGTCTGTGAACTGAGCACTTTTTCCAGGTGAATTGGAAGCTCTCCTGTCTTTCCGTCCCAGGTAGGAGAGCAGGTACTGCAGGAGACTCTTTCTGGAAGTCAAAGCCTGCAAGTAGGATTTTTCTGCACCGTTTGCAGTGTGACCCTCTCTTGCTTGGGTTGATGCTGACATCTGGAGGCTATGCTGTGGCAGTGTGTGTGCACAGTTCTTTCTTCATGGTTTTTTGCTCATATTCATGGCTGCATTTTGTAAGAAGCACATTTTGTATCCTGCTCTACCAGGGTGATTTGACCCTGGGGCATGCCTGCTTGTTTGGATATATTTGCTGAAATCACAGTATCACAGTATCACAGTATGCTAGAGATTGGAAGGGACCTCGAAAGATCATCTAGTCCAATCCCCCTGCCGGAGCAGGAACACCTAGATAATGTTACACAGGAATGTGTCCAGGTGGGTTTTGAATGTCTCCAGGGAAGGAGACTCCACAACCTCCCTGGGCAGCCTGTTCCAGTGTTCCGTCACCCTCACTGAGAAGAAGTTTCTTCTCAAGTTTAAGTGGAACCTCTTGTGTTCCAGTTTGTACCCATTACCCCTTGTCCTATCATTGTTTGCCACTGAGTAGAGCCTGGCTCCATCCTCGTGACACTCCCCCTTTATATATTTATAGACACTTATAAGGTCACCCCTCAGTCTCCTCTTCTCCAAACTATAGAGACCCAGCTCCCTCAGTCTTTCCTCATAAGGGAGATGCTCCACTCCCTTAATCATCTTGGTTGCCCTGCGCTGGACTCTCTCCAGCAGCTCCCTGTCCTTCTTGAACTGAGGGGCCCAGAACTGGACACAATATTCCAGATGGGGTCTCACCAGGGCAGAGTAGAGAGGAAGGAGGACCTCTCTCGACCTACTAACCACCCCCCTTCTAATACACCCCAGGATGCCATTGGCCTTCTTAGCCACAAGTGCACAGTGTTGGCTCACGGTCATCCTGTCGTCCACTAGGACCCCCAGGTCCCTCTCCCCTACACTGCTCTCTAACAGCTCGTTTCCCAACCTATACTGGAACCTGGGGTTGTTCCTGCCCAGATGCAGGACTCTACACTTTCCCTCGTTATATTTCATCCAGTTATTCCCAGCCCTATTGCTGATTTGGGTAACATTTAGTATGTTTGCTGTGGTTCCCTCTGTTAATGACATCTGCTTGTAGTGTGGTCAGTAGACATGAGGACAAACATGAATAAAGCAGGTCTGGATACAAGAAAAGCTGTGATCTGACCAAGTTTAAAAGCCAGGAAAAACTGAATTAGGTTTCCAGATGACGGGAAATGGACTTCTTGTCTCAGCTGATGGACATCTGGAGCATCTCCAATGTTCGTAAGGGGAGTTCACCTGCAGCACAGGCTGATCCCCACAGTGAGCACTCTCCATAATCCTCTAGGAAAGAGTGCTCTGCCTGTCCTTCTCTGTGCCAGTTTTCCTCTCCACACTGTTACCCTGTCCGACCTATGCCCTTCTGGTGGAATGACAACATCCCTGTAACTCACTTCTTTCCTTTTTGGCATCTGTGAGGTAAGGAAGGGGTGTCGTGGTTTAAAACCAGGCAGAGGGCTCATTCACTCACTCCCCCCCCCCCCCTTCTTGCCCTCCCCCTGCTCCCGGAGGGACAGAGAGGAGAATCAAAATGAATGCAACTCCCATGGGTTGAGATAAGAACAGTTTAGTAACTAAGGTGTAACACAGATCACTACTGCTACCATCAATAATAATAATGATAAAAGAAACAAAGAGGGAAGAGAATACAACACCTCACCACCAGCTGACTGATAACTCGCACCCCCAGCCCAACCAAGCACCGACCCATACCTCCTCCAACCCTGCAGTCCCAGCCCTTCTGGGTAACTCTCAGTTACATCCTGGGCATGACGTGCTGTGGTATGGAATACCTCTTTGGTCAGTTTAGGTCCTGTCTCTGCTTCCTGTCTCTGCTTCCTCCAGGCTTCCCCTCCTCCCTGGCAGTGCATGAGGCTCACAAAGTCCTTGGCCAAACCAAAGCATCCTTGTTATCAGCTCTGTTCCCAAGCTGAAAGTCAAAACACAGCACTGGACCAGCTACCAAGAAGGAGAAAAAGGACTGCTACTGCTGAACCCAGGACAAGGGATTTGGGTGTTTTAGGGTGAGGTTGCTATTCCCCACTTTTGCCCATGAACTGTATTAACTGAGAAAACTGTTTGCCAAAGTAAGGCTTTATATGGAAATTTCCAGTCGTGCTTTTAACTTGCCAGCAGTGTAGCTGAAAGGCACCCTGGCTGCTACACTAAAGCTCTGCTGACCTTAGTATGGTTTATTACTGTTTATTACTACACATACCAGTGTGTAAATCGTCATGCCCCAGAAATCATGCCTCTCCCTTAACATTTGCATCCTAAGAGGATGTTTTCCACCTTCACTGGTTGTTTTGCCATGGCAGGGTGAGCCTCAGAGAGGGCTGTGGGATGATGATGACTGGGAATCAGCATTACCAAACCCCAGCCCTACAAATGAGTCACACTTGAGCAAAGAGCCTGGGCAGCTTGTGTTTAGGCTTTTGGTCAGAGACCTGCTGCAAGCAAGGAACAGACTTCTGCAACCAGTGCTGGGAATTTCTCTGTTTCCTTTACTCCTGGCAACTTCTGACTATTTGGCATCACCAAACTGCTACTGTTGCTGCTATTACACTCCACTTTTAAGCTCTTTGTTGACCTTGCTGCTGAGTCATGTTTCTCCAGGAGCTGCCCAAAGATTTCTGGGATTGTAGTGAGCTCTGCTGCATCCATTCTTCATTCCATCACCAACTTGAAGGCTGTAAGGAATAAAGAAATTAGGAAAAAAAGAAAAAAATCTATTAAAAAAAATTATATATTGGAATTTTATACTGGCAATTGGGAAACTGACCAAAGGGATGGGCATTTAATCTCTAATTGAGTTATATTTACTTTTGGGCAATAGACATACCCTGAACCCAGCATTTTTGTTGCAACAGACTTGCACATTAGAGATGCTGAATAGCTCCTGCATGTTTTGTGAAGAGGCACACTGTTAAAGTAGAGAGAATTTGTTTCTAGCAATTGGAAGGTGCTTCTTGCATCTTTCTTGTTCTGAACCAGTTTGTGTTATATTTTGAGATGAAATACCTGAACTTTCGAAGTTGAGAATAGACAGATCTCTGTTCATGTCTCTCCCATGGTTTCTAGTAAATGTATAAAACAATTTTAAATATATGACCTTAACTTTGTTTTTAAAGCACTCAATGAGTCATTTAAATCAATGGAACTGTAAATTCTGGGGCACTTTCAGCAAGAGTTCTGACTTCTGCTCTTTTCTGGTCTTGATGCATGTATAATCATCTTTTACTTTAAGAAGCTGGGTTCACCTCAAGCCACATTTGTTCTTTGAGAATATTGGCATCTTTCTCGCCAATCTCTCTCAAGGAAGTTACTAACTTATATTGTAAGTTGTACCTCCCTTCATTTTTCAATGACGCATGCTTGTTATTATTGTTCTGCTTATCAGTATATCTCTCTTTCTGGGGATGTATTATTATTTCATGTTTTGGCACCTCACTGTACAGAAGTACAGCTCTGGTTTCCAACTGCATATATGATAATAATTGAAGGGGAAATTTGAAAGGTTTTTATTCAGGAGACATGTCTCCTAAATTATGTTGAACCAGTAATTAAATGGATTCAATAATTACCCTACCTTTTAACTCGGTGAAACGACTTAAACCTTTCCAAACCTCTGGTAGAGAATTACTGTAATCAAGTCCAGAACCCCTCATGATTGATAGAAAATGCTGAATTTTCTAAGCAGATTTCCTGGTGTTTGAGTTCATGTTCTCAGGTGGAGGTGAGGCCAGCTGTACGGATCAAAGAGCATGGAAAAAGTTCTCTGGAGGGCAGCATTTTTACTGCCCCCCAACTTTTTAGCCCCAAATTTAGCTAAATGTTGACTTTGCTATCATGGAACCGGCAACACTGGTCCAGGCTGGCCCTCAGCCTCATATGCTAGGAATCCCAGGGATGCCCTCTCCTTGCAGTGGGCAAGCTGCTATCAAACTTCACCGTAAATCTTCAGCACCACTTTGAATCCTGCTGGAATGGTACAAGGGGGCTTTGCTGACACCAGAATCTGATTTTTTTTTTTTTTTCTTTGGGTGTGATGATGAGGGATGGAGAACAGGCCTTTGGAGAATGATCAGTTATGTTTGTTAAAACAGCTCTGAGCTGGATACAGTGCCTTTTGGTCACGATTCAGGCAAGAAAGCACATGTCCAAGTGTGACAGAGTGGAAAAGAGCATGTGTGTGGCCCACATATAGTAATTTCTGTAAAAAAATTATCCCACTAGCTATATGATGTTACATTAGCCAAACTTTTCCACTTCTTTAAGTAGTGTCTCTGCTTCTAGAAATAATCCACAAACTTAATCTCTCCAAATGAACAGGCTATTAATTGAAGGAGACCTCAAAAGATCCTGAAACAATCCCATATACTAATTAAAGACAGATCAAAGTGCAGTCTCTCCTGTTCTCTCTGGAGGCAATATAATTTCTGAGGGGCTTCTTTCTGAGGGAAAGATAATTCCTCACGGCATTTCCTTGGTTTCATGTGCAGAAATGCACGCTGTTTGCTAGCTGGCAAACAGCAAAGACGTGGGTGATGTATGAGGAGCAGCCCAGACTGCTGCTGCCACTGAATTTAAGATAATATATTTCATGATCATATTCCTGGAGTTTTTTAGCAACTGGTTTAATGCATGGGAAAGTATTTGCTTACAAGCTGCAATGTGAGAGCTGGCAGTTGCACAGGAGACTGGATTTCCCTGAGCAGCACAGTGGGGCTGGGTCACAGAGAGGGCTTTTGAACAGCTCCCAGGAAAGGCTCCACACTGTACAGATCTGCTGATGATGAGCCCCTCTGCCTGGTCTGTGGAAGATTGCTGCCTCCTTGCTGCTTGGCAGAACAGGAATTTCATTTGGGAATGGATTTTATCCCTGTTTTCTGTCCTTTGGGCAAGGTGAACATGCAGAAGAGCTGGAGCCTGCCTTACACTCCTGAATTAGAAGTCTTGGGATCATTTTATATCTCCAGATGTGGAGGAAAAGCTCTGTTCTAACTCTGCTGTCAATTCAAGATTATTTTTCTTAACCTTTGCAACTGCAGAACCACTAGCTGTGGCTCCTTTATTAGTAATCAATACCAGGACATCTGATTCTCCTGGAGAAAGCACTAGAACCAGTGTCTGCCAAAGGTCGCATGCATGAGCTCATTGATATACTTCATTTTCTCCAGGGCCCCTACTAGCTGCATAGGAAGCAACAGCTCCCCTTTTCAGAGGTGATGCAAGGACAGGATCTGCTGCTGTTGTGTGGTGCTCAGAGGACAATAATGCTGGAAGAGGCTGCTTACTCTAGCTCTGGAAAGGTTTCTTGCTGTGCCTAAGCCCTTTTGGAGACAGCTTTATTGTTTAGCATGAACATGAGGAAAAATACTGCATCCAAAAAAGTTCCTATCCCTGCCTGGCTTGCAGCTTGCCTGGGCTTTCCCTTGCTTTTCTCAGCAGAGAGGACCACACACAGTTTGGTACTGGTTCTTTCTTCCACATACCTGCAGCTTCTATCTCCACCTCTTCTGCTGCATGAGGCAGTGCTGACACTCGAGGCTACCACAGAGCAGGGCAGCTCATCCTGGCCCAAAGCCTGCACCCAAACCTGCTGCTGTGCAGATCTTTTCTGACCAGTGCCTTTCTCTGTGGGACAGAGGGTGTGTGTGCCTCAGTCCTGCAGCAGACATTACACAGGGGAAGCGGATGCATGGGGCATGTGACAGAAGAGTACCTCGTTGTCAGCACTGTGTGTGCTGCCAGTGAGGATGATGGTCTGCTGACAGAAAGCTGTCACATCCCCAACTGACAACCACAGAGCTGTTTCAGTGGGAGTACAAGGCAGGATTCCTGGCTGGACCAGTTCAGGGCGCCCATCCCCATCTCTTTCTTGAGAAATAGCTATGTGTTAGCTCTTAGCAAGCTCATATGAACTGCATAAAAATACAGGATGGCTTCTTCTGGCTCACACTGACAAAGCTGCTGTACTGGGACTTGCACTGGGCAGGGCTGTACCAGCTGCATCAGCTGAACTGCACAGAAGGAGGTAACTGCACTAACCTGGGAGAAATGAGAAGGGATGGGGTCTGCTGCACACAGCCACAAGAGGGCACAAGAAGCAAAGCTGAGAAACTTCCGCAGGCCTGCCTGCTCGTATTTATGGCAAGTCTTTCTTAGAGCAGCTATCTGAATTTCTCTTGAGAGCTTTTATGTTTTGTATGCTTATTGGTGCTTTTTCTCTGTTCCCAGGCTGGGATCTACAGCTAAAGGGACATGTCAGTTCTTGGTGTCTGAAAGAGGACAGCCCCATGACAGCCAATCCTGGCTCATGTTTCCCACATCCCCTGCCCCTGGGTGAGTTTTACAGTCCCTCTCTGCTTTGTCTGGAAGGACACATCCTTAGCCAGGGAGCATGACCAAAGAGAAAGAGTTAAAGTGTTGTCGTGGTTTAAACTCAGTCAGGTAATTCGTTCACTCACTTCCCCCCCTTTCTTGCCCTCCCCCTGCTCCCGGAGGGACAGAGAGGAGAATCAAAAGAATGCAACTCCCACGGGTTGAGATAAGAACAGTTTAGTAACTAAGGTATAACACAAATCACTACTGCTACCACCAGTAATAACAATGATAAAGGAAATAACAAGGGAAGAGAATACAACACCTCACCACCAGCCAACCGATAACTCACCCCCCAGGCCCGACCAAGCACCGACCCATACCTCCTCCAACCCTGCAGTCTCCCAGCCCTTCCGGCTAACTCCCAGTTGCATCCTGGGCATGACGTGCTGTGGTATGGAATACCTCTTTGGTCAGTTTGGGTCAGGTGTCCTGTCTCTGCTTCCTCCTGGCTTCCCCTCCTCCCTGGCAGTGCATGAGGCTCACAAAGTCCTTGGCCAAACCAAAACATCGCTATCAGCTCTGTTCCCGAGCTGAAAGTCAAAACACTGCACTGCACCAGCTACCAAGGAGGAGAAAAATGACTGCTACTGCTGAACCCAGGACATTATCCACCCCTTATTCCATACCATTCACGTCATGCTCAGATCCCACATTTTCAGTATACCATTACTCTTATCTAAGTGCATGGACCAGTCCCTATAAAGCTGCTGAGTCCATCTGGTCCATGATGTCAGGCTCCATCTCTTGTAACAGTCTTCCAGAGCAGGAGAGACTGTGTGCAGTGTTCACACTCATGAATAACCTGGGCAATAGTGTCCATTGCTAAGTCCACCCCTCCATCATGAGTCCATCTCTGTGTTGCATCTCTGCTCTGATGGCCTGAAGTGCATTGGGCCCACCAGGCTCAAAATAATTCACTGTCCCCTTCAGCAGTTTCTGCAGCTTGTTGCTGGGGACTCCATACAGTTGCTTTCCATCTCCGATGCTTCCAAAGCACTGGAGGGGCCCAGTGGACTAGATACTTGCCCATACTGTCACACACACCCTGCCACTCATGACTGTCCAGCCTTGGGGAAAATCTCTTGGTCCCCCTGCATCTTTGTCTAACCCCAGACAAGACCCAAACCTGACTCTGCTTAACTTCTGAGATCAGACAAAATGGTTGTGGGTAAAACACAGTCTGTGTGTGTGCCAACATGCTGATCCCCACCACAATCAGCAGGCAGGTCCCAAGGATACCCAAAGCCCATTCAAAACCTTCAGAACTCTCAGTTGATGCTGCTGTACTTGTCACTGGGGCTGGTGTAGCTGCTGTGCTTGCCGCTCTCCCACCGCCAGCTTCTCTTTTCCTGAGTCCAGCTCTTCCTCCTCTGCCTTGCTGGGCAATGCTGCGTGGTCTCCTGCATCCTCCTGGGGCTCGGCAGGCAGCTGCCGGAAAATGCTCTCGGCCGTCGCGGGGCTGGGCTCGGCCTCGGGGCTCGGCTCCTCCGCGGGGCTCGGCTCCTCCGCCGCCTTCTCCCGCTGCTCGGCAGCCGCCTCCATCCTCTCCTCGACCGCCCCGACCTCCTCCACCCGCAGCCGTCCCCTCGCGGCCTCCGGCCCCGCTCCCGCCGCCGCTTGGTCCCCGGGGCCGCTCTCCCGGGCCGGTTCGGCTGCCGCCGGCTCCCGGGGCCGCTCCCCCTCGGCTCCCCGCAGCCTCACGAAGATGGAGAGTAGGGTGAGGGCCAGGCCGGTGAAGAGCAGCCGGACGGCCAGGTACAAGTCCACGGCCACGTCCGTCCCGCCCTGCTGCTGGAGCCCGCCCGTATTACAAGCCATTGCCATAAAGCACAGTGAGACAAGAACCTTAGCCCAAGCCCCACACTTGATAAACACTAACACAGCAAATACCGGCTCTAAGTAAGTTACAACATTCTGAAGCTGTGAGATCAAGAAGAACAACTCTGAGAGCCAATAAATCAGCATTGTGACCAGTGACTATTAATCCAGTCAAATCTGTCATTATCTCAACCCTTCGTGCCCCACGTTGGGCGCCAAAAAGAACTGTTGTGGTTTAAACCCAGTCAGGTAATTCGTTCGCTCACTTCCCCTCCTTTCTTGCCCTCCCCCTGCTCTCAGAGGGACAGAGAGGAGAATCGAAAAGAATGCAACTCCCACAGGTTGAGATAAGAACAGTTCAGTAACTAAGGTATAACACAAATCACTGCTGCTACCACCAATAATAACAATGATAAAGGAAATAACAAGGGAAGAGAATACAACACCTCAGCACCAGCCGACCGATAACTTGCCCCCCTCAGCCCGACCAAGCACTGACCGATACCTCCTCCAACCCTGCAGTCTCTCAGCCCTTCCGGCTAACTCTCCGTTACCTCCTGGGCATGACGTGCTGTGGTATGGAATACCTCTTTGGTCAGTTTGGGTCAGGTGTCCTGTCTGCTTCCTCCTGGCTTCCCCTCCTCCCTGGCAGAGCATGAGGCTCACAAAGTCCTTGGCCAAACCAAAACATCGTTATCAGCTCTGTTCCCAGGCCGAAAGTCAAAACACTGCACTGCACCAGCTACCAAGAAGGAGAAAAACATGACTGCTACTGCTGAACCCAGGACAAGTGTGAATTGCTTGCACCCTATGACAATAGCTGCATAGAGCAGACTGACTTTTGGAAACAATAAGTCCTTGGTTCCATGGCTTCTTGTTAAACACCCACCAATGTGAAGGACAGAGAATTTGTCCTCTTGTTCTCAAAGAGCCACTGCCTGGGTCTGTGCTTACTATTTATGGTCAAAGTCCCTTTGCAATCTCTCTTACCCTTCCTGAAATGTTTAAACAAGCATCCTTGAATGCTCTCTGCTGCAGCTTGTTTTACATCTGGGTTGTGTTATTTATCAGGACAAGGAGCAAGTGGGACCATGGGAACAAACTGAAGAAAACTCTTCAGAGCTGTGTTTAATTCAAGATGTTCCTTGTAGGCTTTTCTTTCTCCCCTGCAATAGGGACAGCAAATAGACACGCATTGTGCTGGACCAGAGGCCGTGTCTGCCACCTGGGGTGGTATCAAATGCCAGGAACTGACCTGGAAGGAATTATAAAAAGCTGTGCAAAATGGCCCCAAGACAGGACCACCTCTCCCTAAACCAATTCTGACAGTATCTCTATTAACGGGCCTTCCAGGAATTTGTGGGAAAATATAGAAGAGAAAAAATGATGCCTGGAAAATAACAGTGTGAGTCAATGCTTGGTGAGAAAGCTAAATTGAGAGGTGAAGATATCCCTGCCTGGGAGCATCCATCTGCTTTCTCTGCCTGGCTATGGTGTTGCCTTGTGATAGTAACAGGGTCATGGCTTGCACAAAGACCACTGTGTCCTACAACACCCCTGCCACCTTACCCCAGTTTCACTCAGTTCTTGTTCCTGCTGCCTCAGAAAGGTTTACTGACAGTGAGATACATTAGGTGAGAAGTCAGGCTTAAGGGTAACACTGGAAAATAATTTGGGGACAAAAAGAAAGTACATATTTGGTCAGTTCTACATGCCAGGTCTTGAACCAGCAGAGTTGTTTTGACAAGAAGTGTGGTTTTGTTTGACTGAAATAGTTATGAATTCAACTTTGAGGCTGATTGCATCTTTATAGCCTAAAATTGCCTTATAATTTATTCTCCCTTTCACATAGGAATAGCTCTGGCAAGGACTGGTCTTGCTGTAACAAACACCCGGAGAACAATTACTCACTGACAAAATAGGAACTTGAGGATATCATAAAAACCTGTCAAGCAACATGTTCAGCACCATCAAAGGAAGGTCCTTTGTGCACTAAACCTATGGACTGCCTTGAGTGGGTCCTGTGGATGCTCATATGAGTTTAGCATTTGGGCAGGTTCATGGTCTTTGAAATACAAAGACCCCCTCTCTTTTTTGGGCAGCCTTTGAGCCACTGACTACTGGAAGAGGAAGCATGGCAGAACTGCCTTGTTCTTATGCTATTCGGAGGCATATGCAGTAGGCATGGTCAGAGACAGGATATTTGACTAGAATGACTTTTAGTATAACCATATACACCTATGGGACTTTTCATCTCAATGACTGTGTTTACCACAGCTGCTTTGCCAGCACTTCAGGGTAGGGTTTCGTGCACTTTTGACACACAGAAGGTATCTGATACA
The DNA here is from genome assembly GCF_034315485.1 of Pezoporus occidentalis. Lineage (NCBI taxonomy): Eukaryota > Metazoa > Chordata > Aves > Psittaciformes > Psittacidae > Pezoporus > Pezoporus occidentalis. The sequence goes on along the minus strand of NW_026915791.1, from coordinate 3,218,507 downwards.
TATTTCAGGCCTTTAAAGGACAGGGTGTTCAGCCAGCGATGGACTGCATGCATGCCAGGCAGTACATCTGAAACAGCATGCCCAGATTCAACATCCTTTTTCCACCTGATTGAAAGTAAGGCTGCACTGCTTAGACAACACTCACACTTGAAAAGCAATCTTGGCACAGGACAGTAATTTTAAACAACTTTATAGCTCCTATGGAATATAAACACCATAGCAAGGTGCTGATACAGTGAGGACTCCTCTATTCAAATGAGTCTCTGTTCTTATGAATTATTATAAAATTACTATAAAATTTGAATTAAAGACAAGGTTTGATTTGTTCTTTATAAATATAATCAGAAAAATTTTTCAAAGCCACAGGGATAAAAGGTGAAATTGCCTTTATTCATCTTAGTATAAAAGAGGAAGAGGTAGAATTCACAGTTTCTAACATGCTAACCTTTTTCTAGCCCTGTTCATTGGATGCTTCTAGTGCCTCTGAACTGAGCTCAGGTCTTGTCCTTTAAAGTCTTTTAGATCATAATAGCTTAGCCAATATGATGGCTTAAATCAGGCATCTATTACGTTATATATCCTTCTGTCTTCTTCCAAAGGTACTATACAATGCCTCAGAAAAGCTTGTGTGTGCCAATTCCTGAAAGAGACATGATTGCAAGCAGCAAAATTGAAATAGAACCAGCAAGTGCTACCATGCCCCTCCTCTGCATTTTCATAGAAGCACCTTAAAAACTCCTTGTAAAATAAGTGCACTTCTCAGGCTGTCAGCACAACCTAGCTGCAAATTGAGGAGCAAATTTCTTACTGTTAATATTCAGGCTTTGTGTAACTAAGTCTTGAGTTCTGAAAAGTCGTATCTCAGCCAAAGGTAGGAGAAATTTTATTTCCATGGGAATTTATTTAGAATAATTAACTAGTAACTCTCCAATGAAGAATTCAATTCTCATATGTTATGGCAATAGTTTTGCTCTAAGAAAAAGCATTTTTTTCTGTTTTTGTCTCCTCAGAATCTGGTTCTAATGACTCCATTTTCTGTGCATCCCCTCCAGCATGTGCTGATAGTAATTCTTCTTCTGGAATAAATTGAGAAGGCCAGCATCTTCTTTGTTGGCTTGCCACATTGTCCTTACTCACCTTTCCAATTTGATGGATATCCTTGACAATTATTTTTTCAGTATCTTCTAGTACTGTTGTCAATAAATTAAATAGGAGAGCAATCCAAGCAAGACCAAAAAGGATCCAGATGGCCACTAGTGTTCGATAGTAGGAAAAGTAATTCCTGCCAGGCTGTTTACCTGCAGATAAGGAGGGAGAAAGAAGAAGAAAATTATCAAGTTAAAATTTCTCTGTTGGTGTAAAGTGGGCCAGCCTAGTGGATTCATCAGTGTATTTTATGTGGAGTACTTTAAGGTGACTTTTTCATCATAGTGGGTTCTCTCACCTCCCCAGCATTAGGTTAAGGCTGGGCAATCTCTTGCTGTTACAATAAACTCATACATGCTATCACAAACATGCTGGCCTGTAAAAAGATATACTGGATTTCACATATTTATATACTGAACTAGCAGCAGAGCAGGGCATTTTTTCCCCTTACAGCATACCAATCCCAGTTCAATCTCTACACCTAAAGGCAATGATGTGGGAAGTAGTGTAAAAATGTATTGTATTATCTGGAAAATATTCACAAACTCACAAAGCACAAACAGCAGTGCACAGTGGACCACTATAACCACACAACTACTACTGCCTAAGTTATTGTAATTCTGTGTATTTCTATAAAGTGTGAATATAACTTCATAAATATTTGCTTTAAATTATAGTTAACCTTGATCATACAAAGAGAGTAGTTGCAATTCCTAATTTACTCACTGACACATGCCAAGAATACAATTTTCTATGTTGGAAACCAGACCGAAGCTTACTTCATGCAGTCCAAATCTCTTACCATCAGCCCGTATCTTTTCTGAATGGGTCATTTTATTTCTGCAGTCAACAATACACCACCATACAGACAGAATTTGCTCCTACTGCACTTAGTCCCACACGATGTTATCATGACACAGCTTATATGGCTGTGCAAGAAAACTTGGTGATACTGTGTATCAAGTGCTATAAGTCACTGTCAAGGGTGACTCCACATAGTTGGTAACCCAGCAGGGTGCGTGGACAGGGAGATCACAAACCTGTGGATCATATACCTTTGTGAAGCTTCCCAGAAGGAGCTTTGCAACTGGCAACTCCTTTCAAGTCCTGCAGGACTCTGTAGTGCATAGATCAATGTGCAGGATTTTTGTATTTCATCAGGCAAGAGCTGTGGAAATCGGGCAGAAGTGGGCTGGTTTGACCTCATGGATAGATATCCAACATCTGCTTCTGCTGCTGGGGTTGAGTTGGCACAGGGGATGCCAGGCTTGCTACAGAGCATCTCCTTTTGTGTTCTTATCTGAAGTTCATGATGTGGGGTTAGCAAAGCAACTAGTAATGTCTTTGTAATGTTAACTCAAAACTGGATTTAGCAGGGCATAAATTTACAGCCCAAAGAGAGTTTCACCCTAGAGGTATCACCTATATGTATTACAGTTAAATCCAGACTCTGTCACCTTCCTACCCAAAACAGGCTTTATCTCATGCTTGAAATACAACAGCTACAAATCGGTTTTGAATTACTAAAATGTGAATAAACTCAAACCTGTTCTGTTCCACTTGGCCAGCACAAATCCATTTGTCATCTGTAATTAATTCTAAACAAATGATACTCAGAGCAGTCATTGATTCTGCTTGTTTCATTGTGAGGTGTGAGGCATTAAACTTATCATTTTACCACCTTTGTTTAAGGCAAATTGAGATATATATTGCAGGAAAAAATATTTCAGCTCCAGTTAAGTTATCCTAATGAAGATGAAATCACAGTGCCAGGAGGCCTATCTAATTGTTATTTTTTAACTGTATTTGTAAAATAGTACGTCTGCAGAGCACATAGTCACAGCAGCCTGTGACTTGCTGTCATTATTGTAAAACACACTTGTAATTTAGACAAAGGAAGAGAATGCACTGGTTTAATGTTCACTTTTTCTCCCATATAGCACCAATCTTTCTCCATCTTCCTGTGTTCCACATCACTGGGTTTGAGGTGCTCAGCATCACACAGGCCAAGGTTATCATAGAATCATAGAATCGTTAGGGTTGTAAAGGACCTTAAGATCATCTAGTTCCAACCCCCCTGCCGTGGGTAGGGACACCTTACGCTAAATCATATCACACAAGGCCTCGTCCAACCTGGCCTTGAACACTGCCAGGGATGGAGCATTCACAACCTCCCTGGGCAAACTATTCCAGTGCCTCACCACCTTAACAGGAAAGAATTTCCTTCTTATATCCAACCTAAACTTCCCCTGTTTAAGTTTTAACCCGTTACCCCTTGTCCTGTCACTACAGTCTCTAATGAAGAGTCCCTCACCAGCATCCCTATAGGCCCCCTTCAGATACTGGAAGGCTGCTATGAGGTCTCCACGCAGCCTTCTCTTCTCCAGGCTGAACAGCTCCAACTTCCTCAGCCTGTCTTCATATGGGAGGTGCTCCAGTCCCCTGATCATCCTCGTGGCCCTTCTCTGGACTTGTTCTGAAAGTTCCATGTCCTTTTTATGTTGAGGACACCAGTCCTTTAGATGTTCAGGAAAGAAATGCCTATGCCCTATTGTCCTCCACTGCAGTGACAAAGATTGTCCCCAGCTGGAGAAAACAGTAAGCAAAGAGGTCACTGTTGTGTGATACAGATTCTTTGCCGTTGCTTCAGTTCTGTTTCATGTTTGTGGCAATGCTGCTTAACCACTGTTGGAGACAAGGAACCTTTCTCTGGATTATGTGAAAAGAGAAATTTCAAGAGACATGTTTCCTATGCTTTGTAGCAAGAGGGAGCAATTAGCTAGCTGGGATAACTTGGGGAAATGTTGCTTAATCAACTCGTTGCTATTGCATGAATTAACCGTCAGTCTACAAGATCATTACAATCACTAAACTCATGCGAACAAGCAAGATGTCAACTGGATTGTCAATGCACTACCCAGCCTCTTTAGCAGACTAAGAGAAATTAAAGTCAGTAGGAAACATTATATGATTATAAAAACATTATATGATTATAAAAAGGACATGAAACTGTTGGAACAAATCCAGAGGAGAGCCACGAGGATTATCAGGGGACTGGAGCACCTCCCGTATGAAGACAGGCTGAGAAAGTTGGGGCTGTTCAGCCTGGAGAAGAGAAGGCTGTGTGGAGACCTCATAGCAGCCTTCCAGTATCTGAAGGGGGCCTATAACGATGCTGGGGAGGGACTCTTCATTAGGGACTGTAGTGACAGGACAAGGGGTAACGGGTTAAAACTTAAACAGGGGAAGTTTAGATTGGCTACAAAGAGGAAGCTCTTTAGTGTAAGGGTGGTGAGGCACCGGAATGGGTTGCCTAGGGAAGTTGTGAATGCTCCATCCCTGGCAGTGTTCAAGCCCAGGCTGGACAGAGCCTTGGGTGGCATGGTTTAGTGTGAGATGTCCCTGCCCATGGCAGGAGGTTGGAACTAGATGACCTTAAGGTCCTTTCCAACCGTAACTATACTATAATTCTATGAGTCTATGATGCATAGGAGAGTAAAAAGGCTACTTTCACAGTGGTATCTATGTTTAAGACCCACTTCTCATAGGGTGAGTAGATTTCCCTGCTTTGCAATGACAGGGATTTCTACCTGTTGTGTAAAATCATGTCTTTTGAAAGATGTCCACTTATTTCTTTAGTATACATTTTGAGACATAAGTCTTAGGTAAGACTTATGCAAAGATACCTGCCTTATTTTATATGACTGTCTCAAACTGTTCCCTTTTAGTATATGCAAATTCCTATGCTACTTGAATTCTCCCCCTACACTTCCCCTTCCCTCCCCCAAAATGCTTGTCTTCTTTGCGCCCCAAAGCACCACATTTATTATATTTTGACAATTTTGTGTTTTTGTTAGCACATGCAATCACAGAGAAATGAGTAATATCCCCAGAACTGTACAAGAAAAAGACTAGTCAAAGACTCACACAGATTTGCCTCTACATTACACTGGTGGACTGTGCAGTCAACCCATGGTAATTACGGTCATGACCCTGGTGCTTTACTATGTCTCCTCTCTGAAATCAACCTTACCTACTACATAATCTCCAAAGCCAATGGTGCTGAGGGTGATAAATGCAAAGTAAATTCCTTCGCTGTAGGACCATCCCTCTGTTTTCTGGAAGAAAAGTGATGGCAAGCACAGAAAAACTAGGATCCCCATTGCCAGGAAAAACAGAAGGGTCAGAAATTTTATCTTCTTCTGAAAAAGAAAATGGTTCAATTATAAGCATGATTTGACACACTAGTAGGTCCTATATAATGATGGCTATTCAAAATGGGTGGATATCTAGGAATACCTACTAGGTCCGCAGGAACTGAAGGGTTTGTATTGAGTACTCTTCCTCTGAAAGTACCCTAGGCTTGCTTTGAAGCAGGAACACCCCATGTATTATGGGTGTTACATGTCCATAGTAGCACTGGGAGATGTAGTCTTTTATTTGATTGTATCAATCACCTGGCTATTTACAGGTGCCTGTTCACCTTTCAGCAAGTGGGCTCAAATGAATAACTTCAGCCTGTTGTTTCCTTTATGTCAAAGCTAAGGGTGGAGAGGAACTAAAGGACCACATAATGAATAAGGAGGGGTGACACACTAGGCATTGAGTCAATATTATTGACTAATTATAGTATTGAAACCCCTATAGCTCACTGCTTTTTACAGCTTTTTACTGCTCACCTGCTTTATGCTGCCTCAAGATGAGATGATTAATCATCTCTCTCTTTGCTGGTTATAAAGGGAGACATGTACTTCTCAAGAGAGTTAGCTTCTGAGGTAAGTGTCTAGAGAAGTAAGATAAGGTGTCCACTCTCTCCATTGATTAATTAAGGGGGCTGGATGTCTGCCATTTAGATGGGTAGATAAAATGCATCCCTTTCTAAGAATATCACGTCTGTGGTTGCCTTGTCTGTTTAGCTCTGCAAGCAAGGAATGTCTCTTTCCCTCTCCTAATGCAATGCCTAACACAGCATGAGAACAAATACAACAGGGGATAATGCCAGCATACACCTTGAAAATAAAACTAGAAATGAGCATATAACTGCCCAAGTAATTAAAGCCAATTACCTTTCTCATTCCTTTCTCGTACAGGAATTTCCCCAGCTTTTTACATAGCAGTGAGAGCATCTTACCGACACGATGTAGAAAAACAATATTCAGAGGGATTCCGAACAGAGCAAAAAAGACACAGAAGATCTGGCCTCCAGCAGTTTTAGGACGTAATGTGCCATAGCCTATGAAAAAAACAGGGTCAGAGGAGATATTCCAGAGAACTGGAGCAGCCACAGTCACATTCACACCTACCCCAACCTGGCCTGCCTTTGACCCTAAAAGATGTGGCTAGCACATCTTAGTCAACATGCATACTATTTTCCAGAAAAAAGCAGCAAGAAAGTGATTCATCATGCATGTTTTGGGGGATGCAGGGAGCACTGTGTACTCCCAACCCAGTCTTAGTGGGAACGAAAAACAGAATCTAAAAGCAGTTATGGGAAACATGCACTGTCCTGTGACAAACACATGGAAAGACAAAACCCAGAAGTCTGGGGTCCTGGAAGACATCAAGGCTGGAGTCACAAACTGTTTGCCATGTCAGAATCACACACAGCCATCACTAGCTTCTTGTCAATTTGTCTGTCTGCTAGTGACCTTGGCTAAATCCCAGCAAGCTGAAATGCTCAGATACTGGCTCCAGTCCTGGAGCAGTGTAGTGCGTATTAGAATAGATGGTGCTAATTAGTCCAGACCTTACTGGTGGCTGATTTATTGATGCCAGAGAGATATTTGTCATAAAGTCCTACTAAAAGAGTATTTATCCACTTAGATAAATAATAGAACAACAGCTGCAGAACTCCAGACATCTCCTTTAATGGAATGGAGACTGTTCTTAGACCCCATGAGGTATATCCCTGAGTGCAAAAGTCCTGTGCTTTCTGTATGTCCTTACTCTATCAGTGATCCTGAGAAAAGGCACTTTCCCAAGCACAGTTCATCTCAAGGCATCCACTACTTGGAAAATGCGGTTTTATTTTGGTGAAGAGACAAATAAAACAACTAATTGGTTTACTGCATAGGAGGCCCCAAATGCCTGAGCTGTCTTGTGCTCTCTGTTGCAGAAATTTTCATGACAAAACCTGGTGAAGATGAGTGGAAGTACCTGATGTACCTTCACAACAGACTTATGTGGCAAAGGTGCAGAGAAACAGACCATCCTGGGATGGTCTGTTCACCTGTGTTAGTGTTGGCAGATACAGAGTTAATTTTCTTCATAGTAGCTAGTATGGGGCTATGGTTTGAATCTGTGCTGAAAACAGTGTTGATAAGTCAGGGCTTATTTTATTATTGCTGAGCAGTGCTGAGCAGACTCAAGTCCTTTTCTGCTCCTCACCCCACTCCATCAGTGAGCAGGCAAGTTGGGGTGCACAGCACAGGCAGTGGGGGTGCACAAGAAGTTGGGAGGGTACACAGTCAGGATGGCTGATCCCAACCAACCAAAGGGATATACCACAGTACATCATGCTTAGCATATAAAGTTGGGGGAGGAAGAAGAAAAGGAGGGATATTCAGAGTTATGGCATTTTGTTTTCCCAAGTAACTGTTACATGTGATGGAACCCTGCTTTCCTGGAGATGGCTGAACACCTGCCTTCTGATGGGAAGTAGTGAATCAATTTCTCTGTTTGCTCTGCTGGTGCAAATAGCTTCTGCTTTACCTATTAAACTGTCTTCATCTCAACCCATGAGTTTTCTCACTTTTACTCTTCTGATTCTCTCCCCCACCCAACTGGGGCAGAGTGAGAGGTGCTTAGCTGTTGGCTGGGGTTAAACCATGACATTGCCTCACTAGGGAAACAAATTTTTTGGAAAGCGATTGATTTGTTTGGCAAAGAAATGTTGCAATGAAAAAATACAGTAATACAGGTGGTGGCAATGAATGGATTGGCTAGTAGCAGAATGCTGACAAACTAGGGAAGCTTTATTGATACGTGAATGTTGTAACCATGGAACATTTGTCATTTGTTTGATGGCTCGGAAGCCTTTCTCTCTTCTACAGCAGGAGGTCTCCTGCGTGGGTTCGTGCAACATCTGCACACCCACCATGATTCTGGGACAGCACTGGGACCCTTTGTCCTGGGTTCCGCAGTAGCAGTCATGTTTTTCCTTTGTGTTAACTGGTACAGTGCTGTGTTTTGACTTCCAGTTTGAGAACAGTGTTGGTGAAGCCGATGTTCTCGGTTGTTGCTAAGTGATGTTTACCCTGACCAAGGACTCTGTGAGGCTCATGCTCTGCCAGGGAGGAGGGGAGGCTGTGAGGAAGCAGAGACGGGGCGCCTGACCCGGGCTAGCCGGGGAGGTATTCCATACCACAGCACGTCATGCCCGGGGTGGGGGGTAACTGGGAGTTACCCGGAAGGACAGGGGCTTCCGGGTGGAACTCGTTTCTCTTGGCCGGTGGTATCGTATTCTCTTCCCTTGTTATTTTCCCTTATCATTGTTGTAGCTGATAGTAGCGGTGGTGATTTGTTGCTGGACTGTTTTTGTCTCAACCCGTAGGAGTTGCACTCTCTCGATCCTCCTCCCCGTTCCTCCGGGAGCGGGGAAGGGGAGAGCCCCGGTGCGGGGAGGCGGGGGGGGGAGACGGACACGGACCTCGATTGTTGTCAACTCGGCACCACTCACTGGGAGTGAGTGAACAAGCTACCTGACTGGGTTTAAACCACGACAGTTCTTTTTGGCGCCCAACGTGGGGCACGAAGGGTTGAGATAAGAACAGATCTGACTGGATTGATAGTCAATCGTCACAATGCTGATTTATTGGCTCTCAAGGTTGTTCCTCTTGATCTCACAGTTTCAGTATATGATATCTTACGTCCATCCGGCACTTGCTGTATTAGTGTTTTTCAAGTGTGGGGCTTGGGCTAAGGTTTTTATCCCATTGTACTTTATGGTAATGACTTGTAATACAATAGAATCATTGATCATGAAATTGATCTGGCTTATGTTCCCAGTGTGGTCACCACCTTTATACTTTGGGAGGTATATGATGGAGGTGCTTAGCAATTACACATCTTTTTTCTCCTTCTCAGGTGCTCAACCTGGGAAGGAGACATCCTTTTACCCTCCTAGTCGTCCCCCCAGACCATTTACATTTGAGAGTTTTGAATTTTTTGAATGGCCTTTTAATGCTGTTGAGACTTGTTTGCTGATGGTGATGGGAATCACCATGCTAACACGCATACAGAGTGTGTTTTACCCACTACTGATTTCAAGAGTTAAGCAGATTCAGGTTTGGGTCTTGTCTGGGGTCAAACGACGATGTAGGAGGACCGAGAGATTTTCCCTGAGGCTGGACAGCCATGAGTGGCAGGGTGTGTGGGATAGTATGGGCAAGTATCTAGGTCAGTGGGCCCCTCCAGTACTTTGGAATTTCACTACCGAACAACTGCAAAATCCAGAAGAATTAGTAAAACACTTAAATGAGGTGTGTGGTCATTCTGGCCATACCAGAGATGGACAAATCACGGCAACGTGCTGGGGCTTGGCCTATGCTTACAGGGCCTTGTTCAACACTATCCAGCACCTTCAAAAGGAAAAGAATGTCGGCGGATCTGAGGGCAAAGCAACAGTCGCTACTCAAACTTTGGCTGCAATGAACAGCACAGCTGTCCCAGTGGCAAGTACAGCAGCTGCTCAAACTTCAACTGCAACAGACAGCGCGGTTACCCCAGCTCCAAGCACAGTAGCTACACCACCCCCAGTAACAAGTACAGTTGCTACTCAAACCACAGTGATAATCACTGCAGCCAAACCAGAGGACCAATTCGTACCAATATCAGTTGCCCCTGTACGCAAGAGAACAAGCAAAAAGGAGGCAAAAAGGGTGAAGCGAGATGAAGAACCAATGAATTCACCACCCGGTCCAGAATCTGATCAGGAGTCATCATCACATGACGAAGAAGAAGAAGAAGAGGTAACTTCTCGACCTCGGACCTCAACCGAGCTGCGGAATATGCGAAAAGATTTTACCCGTCAACCAGGGGAGCACATCATCACCTGGTTACTCCGATGCTGGGACAATGGGGCTGATGGTCACGAACTAGAAGGTACAGAAGCCAAGCAGCTGGGATCACTTGCTAGAGAAGGGGGAATTGACAAAGCAATTGCAAGAGAGAAAAAGTCCCTCAGTCTTTGGAGGAGGCTCTTGGCAGCTGTGAAAGAAAGGTTTCCGTACAAGGACGATGTTACGAGTCGTTCAGCCAAGTGGAATACTATAGACAAAGGCATCCAGTCTCTGAGGGAATCGGCCATCGTAGAGATGATCTATCACATCAAGCCGAATAACGGGGATACACCTATAGATCCAGATGAAGTTGAATGTACACGACCCATGTGGCGAAAACTTACACGGAATGCACCGTCATCATATGCCCATTCATTGGCAACAGTAACCTGGAATGACATAGTACCACTAACAGTGGATGAAATGGTTCATAAACTCCGAGAGTTCGAAGACAATCTCACCCCTTCCATCATCTCAGCTGTGAAAAAAACTGTCCCAGGACATCGAACAATTGAAGGACAATCTATCTGATTTATCCGGCTCCTCACGTGTACCAACACACGTCTCAGCTATTAACAAAAGGCGTCCTATTGTTCAAGAGAGGAGATACAGGAGGTATACGCCACGGGGTACCCTATGGTTTTACCTGCTGGATCACGGAGAAGACATGACAAAGTGGGATGGAAAACCTACTTCAGCTTTGGAGGAACGGGTGAGTGAACTGAAGAGGGGAGCAAGGGCCAAGACTGATCGTCCCATGAGAGCTACGGCTTCAGGCTCTGGTGATCAGTTTCCCAGATGGAGTGGAAGAGCTGATTTTACTCCAGCTCCTGTGATAAAGAAGAATAATCCCTTTCAACACGACTTAAGTGTCCAATGCTGTGACGACTGTTAGAGGGGCCCTGCCTCCAGCCAGGTGGAGGTAGGGGACAATCGGATTTACTGGACTGTGTGGATCAGATGGCCTGGCACATCAGTCCCACAGAAGTATAAGGCTCTAGTAGATACCGGTGCACAGTGTACCCTGATGCCATCAAGCTGTCAAGGGGTGGAACCCATCTATATTTCTGGAGTAACAGGAGGATCCCAAGAGTTGACTGTGCTGGAGGCTGAAATCAGCCTGACTGGGAGGGAATGGCAAAAGCACCCTATTGTGACTGGTCCAGAGGCTCCATGCATTCTCGGCATAGACTACCTCAAGAGAGGGTACTTCAAAGACCCAAAAGGGTACCGGTGGGCTTTTGGTATTGCTGCTTTGGAGACTGAGGAAGTTGAGCAGCTGTCCACCTTGCCTGGTCTCTCAGAAGATCCCTCTGCTGTGGGGTTGCTGAAAGTTGAAGAACAACAAGTGCCAATTGCGACCACAACAGTGCACCGGCGGCAATATCGCACCAACCGAGACTCCCTGATTCCCATCCATCAGCTGATCCGTAGACTGGAGAGTCAGGGGGTGATCAGCAGGACCCGCTCACCCTTCAATAGCCCCATATGGCCAGTGCGAAAGTCTAATGGAGAATGGAGACTAACAGTAGACTATCGTGGCCTGAATGAAGTCACACCACCATTGAGTGCTGCCGTACCGGACATGCTAGAACTTCAGTATGAACTAGAGTCAAAGGCAGCCAAGTGGTATGCCACGATTGATATTGCCAATGCATTTTTCTCAATCCCTTTGGCAGCAGAGTGCAGGCCACAGTTTGCTTTTACTTGGAGGGGTGTCCAGTTCACTTGGAACCGACTGCCCCAGGGGTGGAAACACAGCCCTACTATTTGCCATGGACTGATCCAGAATGCACTGGAACAGGGGCAAGCTCCAGAACACCTGCAATACATTGATGACATTATTGTGTGGGGCGATACAGCGGAAGAAGTCTTTGAGAAAGGGAGGAAAATAATCCAAATCCTGCTGAAAGCCGGTTTTGCCATAAAACGGAGTAAGGTCAAGGGACCTGCGCAGGAGATTCAATTTTTGGGAATAAAATGGCAAGATGGACGTAGACAGATCCCCACAGATGTGATCAACAAGATAACAGCAATGTCTCCGCCAACTAATAAGAAAGAAACGCAAGCTTTCTTGGGTGCAGTGGGGTTCTGGAGAATGCACATCCCAAATTACAGTTCGATTGTAAGCCCTCTCTATCATGTGACCCGGAAGAAGAATGATTTTAAATGGGGCCCTGAGCAGCAACAAGCCTTTGAGCGAATTAAACGCGAGATAGTTCATGCAGTAGCCCTTGGACCAGTCCGGACTGGACCAGATGTAAAAAATGTACTGTACACTGCAGCTGGGGAAAACGGTCCTACCTGGAGCCTCTGGCAGAAAGCTCCAGGGGAGACTCGAGGTCGACCCCTCGGCTTTTGGAGTCGGGGATATAAAGGATCTGAGGCCAGCTATACCCCAACTGAGAAAGAGATACTGGCAGCCTATGAAGGGGTTCGAGCTGCTTCGGAAGTGATTGGCACTGAAGCACAGCTCATTCTGGCACCCCGGCTGCCCGTGCTGGGCTGGATGTTCAAAGGCAGGGTCTCCTCTACACATCATGCAACCGATGCTACATGGAGTAAGTGGGCTGCACTAATTACACAACGAACTCGAATAGGAAATCTCAGTCGTCCAGGCATTCTAGAAGTCATCATGGACTGGCCAGAGGGCAAAGATTTCGGAATGTCACCAGAGGAGGAGGTGATGCGCGCTGAAGAGGCCCCACCATATAATAAACTGTCAGAAAGTGAAAAGCAGTATGCCTTGTTTACTGATGGCTCTTGCCGTATTGTGGGAAAGCATCGGAGATGGAAGGCAGCTGTATGGAGTCCTGGACGACAAGTTGCAGAAACTGCTGACGGAGAGGGTGAATCGAGTCAGTTTGCCGAGGTGAAAGCCATCCAGCTGGCCCTGGACATTGCTGAACGAGAAAAGTGGCCAGTACTTTATCTCTATACTGACTCATGGATGGTGGCAAATGCCCTGTGGGGGTGGTTGAAGCAGTGGAAGCAGAGCAACTGGCAACGCAGAGGTAAACCCATCTGGGCTGCTGCACTGTGGAAAGATATTGCTGCCAGGGTGCAGAACCTGGTGGTGAAGGTACGTCATGTAGATGCCCATGTACCCAAGAGTCGTGCCACTGAGGAACACCAGAACAACCAACAAGTGGATAAAGCGGCTAAGATTGAAGTGGCTCAGATGGACTTAGATTGGCAACGTAAAGGTGAATTATTTTTGGCCCGGTGGGCCCATGACACTTCAGGCCATCAGGGCAGAGATGCAACATATAGATGGGCCCGTGACCGAGGGGTGGACTTAACAATGGACACTATTGCCCAGGTTATTCATGAGTGTGAAACATGTGCTGCAATTAAACAAGCCAAGCGGTTAAAGCCTCTTTGGTATGGAGGACGATGGTTGAAGTATAAATATGGGGAGGCCTGGCAGATTGACTATATCACACTGCCACCAACCCGCCAAGGCAAGCGCCATGTGCTTACCATGGTGGAAGCAACCACCGGGTGGCTGGAAACATACGCCGTGCCCTATGCCACTGCCCGGAACACCATCCTGGGCCTTGAGAAACAGATTTTGTGGCGACACGGCACCCCAGAGAGAATTGAGTCAGACAATGGGACTCATTTCCGGAATAACCTTATAGATATTTGGGCCAAAGAGCATGGCATTGAGTGGGTATATCACATCCCCTACCATGCACCAGCCTCTGGGAAAATCGAACGGTACAATGGGCTGTTAAAAACTACACTGAGAGCAATGGGTGGGGGAACTTTCAAGCATTGGGATACACACTTACCAAAGGCCACCTGGTTGGTCAACACCAGAGGATCTGCCAACAGGGCTGGCCCAGCCCAGTCAGAACTGTTACATATTGTAGAGGGGGACAAAGTTCCCGTGGTGCATATGAAGAATTTGCTGGGGAAGACAGTCTGGGTAATTCCTGCTTCAGGTAAAGGCAAACCCACTCGTGGGATTGCTTTTGCTCAGGGACCTGGATATACTTGGTGGGTAATGCGGGAAGATGGGGAAGTCCGATGTATACCTCAAGGGGATTTGATTTTAGGGGAAAACAGCCAGTGAACTCAATTGTATGCTGTTGCCTGCTGTGTAATGCTTTTATAGCCCATCAACTAGATGTCTCCAGGTCACCAGCGACTGGCCCTGACTTCCCTCCAGCCATCATCCCAACAGAGAATGAACTTTGAACATCATGGACCGAATGGACTCGGCAGCATTATAGGGATTGGTCCATGCACTAAGAAAATGATTTTTCCTCTTGGTCTGTATGTATATGGATGTATATATGTGAGAGAGCGATGGTGTATTGAAAATGTGGGATCTGAGCACGACGTGAATGGTATGGAATAAGGGGTGGATAATGTCCTGGGTTCCGCAGTAGCAGTCATGTTTTTCCTTTGTGTTAACTGGTACAGTGCTGTGTTTTGACTTCCAGTTTGAGAACAGTGTTGGTGAAGCCGATGTTCTCGGTTGTTGCTAAGTGATGTTTACCCTGACCAAGGACTCTGTGAGGCTCATGCTCTGCCAGGGAGGAGGGGAGGCTGTGAGGAAGCAGAGACGGGGCGCCTGACCCGGGCTAGCCGGGGAGGTATTCCATACCACAGCACGTCATGCCCGGGGTGGGGGGTAACTGGGAGTTACCCGGAAGGACAGGGGCTTCCGGGTGGAACTCGTTTCTCTTGGCCGGTGGTATCGTATTCTCTTCCCTTGTTATTTTCCCTTATCATTGTTGTAGCTGATAGTAGCGGTGGTGATTTGTTGCTGGACTGTTTTTGTCTCAACCCGTAGGAGTTGCACTCTCTCGATCCTCCTCCCCGTTCCTCCGGGAGCGGGGAAGGGGAGAGCCCCGGTGCGGGGAGGCAGGGGGGGGAGACGGACACGGACCTTGATTGTTGTCAGCTCGGCACCACTCACTGGGAGTGAGTGAACAAGCTACCTGACTGGGTTTAAACCACGACACCCTTGTGACATGTCACACTCACATCTCAGTGCAGGAGCCATGCTCACAGTGTAGTGTGAATGAGGCCTCAGCTTTACTCTGAAGAAACATAGCTTTCACTTTCACTGCATTTGAGTGTGAAGCGGGAGCTAATGGCATGGATTTTATGCTTAAATTTGGCAGGCCTGCACTTTTGGGGATTCATATTTGAGAGAAAGGGACAGATAGGCAGGCCCTAAAAAGGTTAGAAGAGCTTGAAGAAGCAGTGTAAAAGTCTCAGCATTTGTTTTTCCCCCTTCCCACTTTTTCCATCCTGGCGTATTACTAGTTCAATATGTGCACGAACAGCTCCGGATAGATTATTGAGACAGTGTCCATGCCCAAGGAAAGTTCACTTCTTTCTTGTAATTCTTTTATGCTTTACAGTATTCTTGGATTTAAAGCCTATTTTACCCTAAAACAAAGACGAGGAAAGTGAAGTTTGCCTCCCACCCACAACTGGCAGCAGACTGAGCATTTTAACAGATGGCTCAAAAAGAAACAAGTGTGAAATAATGCGAAAAACCAAAATAAGTGTACAAAGAGTTGTGTGTGAGATCTCAGGACCAGAGGTCTCAGGACCAAGTCTGTTGCTGTCTAGCATCCATGACAATGAAGGGCTGAAGTTTTTATTCTTTAAAATATCAATTCAGGTCCTGATAACCACGCATTACAGACACATGTAAAGCATCAGACTTACCTATTGTGGAGACAACCGTGCCTGCAAAGAAGAAGGAGTTACTGAAATCCCAGTTGCTGTCTTCAATCTGTGATTCATTTCCAACAGGGTATACTCCATTCTGAATGGCGTCAGTCAGGTTCTGGGAGTGAAAGCAAACATTTGGTATCAACACAGCTGCTTTTCTGAAGTGCTTGCTGAAAGAATAGATTTAGCCAGCTACTGCTCCTTTCCTGTAAATACCACTCACCAGTACTCGGTGATACTCTTGACACTATTCACACCTTCACCGCCAGTGTTTTTGCATGTCATTCTTTTGCCCTGTTTATGCTGACTGTTGCAGAATGACTCTAAGAGCAGAACCATAGAGTTCTGGAGGACTGTGCAAGCAAGGCAGGGGGTGGCCCCCACAGGTGGCCGGAGACCGGACCTGGGAGGAGAATGTGGAGGAAGCTGTGGGGGCTAACCAATACTGTTATGCCAAGAAGGAGTGGCTGAATACCACTCCTATATATGTGTGAACTGCGTCACAAATAAAGTAGAAGTTGCTTATCACCCATATTGGGTTGGCCTGTCTGCTTCTCCTCGCCGCTTACAAATGGTGCCCGAACAGGGATGCGGAATACAGGGCCCTGGTCGCTGGGGACCCGGATTATAGGGCTCCGACTAGCGGGGACCCGGATTACAGGGCCCCGACTAGCGGGGACCCGGGATACAGGGCCCCGACTAGCGGGGACCCGGGATACAGGGCCCCGGTCGACGGGGACCCGGATAAAGGGCCCCGGCCGACGGGGACCCGGGATACAGGGACCCGGTTTAACGGGGACCCGGTCGATGGGGACCCGGGATACAGGGCCCCGGTCGACGGGGACCCGGGATACAGGGCCCCGACTAGCGGGGACCGGGGATACAGGGCCCCGGTCGACGGGGACCCGGAACGGCGAGAGAGCGGCGCCGGCGGCAGCGGCCGGGAAGAGCGGGCAATGCTGCTGCGGTGGCGTGACGGACCCGGGTGCTGCGACTAGCCGAAAAAGTCCGCCGCTGGGGTGAACCAGACACTGCTGCGTCGGGAGGCCGATCCGGAGACCGAGATTACAGGACGACCCAGAAGAAGACGATCCGGAAAAGGCTGGCCATGAAAATGGACCGAGAGGTAGCCCTGGACTTATTACAGTGCTTTTTATAAAAGCGGGGAACTGAGCCCTGAACTTTTTACAGTGCTTTTTATAAAAGCGGGGAATTGAGCCTGAGACTCTAAAGCAGCTAGCAGGTCTAGTGGCTAGGGAAAGCTAAGAGATTTCTTTTGCAGATCCTAATACAATATTTGAGAAAAGTGAGTGGCAAAAGTTTGGTGATGAACTATTTGACTCTGTGCTTAATGATTATAAAAAGGCAAACTCAGTAAGCCACGGAGGGAAGTAATGAACTGTATAAAAAGATACAAGGCAGAAAACTGCCGCGGTAGCAACGGAGAAACTAGGAACAGACGTCCCCGGTCGGTTGAAACCGGGGGAAGATTACAACTCGTTCCCCCCCCCCCCCAACTCGCGGGAGCACAGGGTTTCCCACCCCCCCCCCCCTTCCTTTTCTCCCCCTCCATCAGAAGGTGCCGCGGAGGAGGTGCTCTCCCCCACCACCCCACTTCCGAAAGTAGGGACTTTGAAAAGGACAGAGAAAGTATATTAGAAGGGATACGCATGATAAATGTCGAGGAATCCGAAAGAAAAAGGGCGGTGCCTCGGCGCCGGATCGATTGCGGCGCCACTGTGAAGCACGCAGTAGAAAATAGGGATCATGCGCGAGCGGGAGATTTAAAGGAGCCGCGAGCCTCTCCAACCCACTACGCCCTAGAGTGAAAAAATTTTTTAACTCAGTCACGGAGGAGCCAGGTCTGCAGATGGCCACATACCGAAAGAGATACATCTGATAAGAGACACAGCTGCGAGCAACGGAGACCCCGAGTTCGGCGCAGGATCAGCCCCCGAATCCCCTGAATCCGAGCCAGATTTATATCCTCTGCTTCCAGACCCTGACTCTTTGTCTCCCGGGTCGGTCTGCTCAGACTTGCTGGCCCTGGAGACGCTCAGTTGTAACAATGGGTAACCAAATATGTGATCATTACTGGGGAATTTTCTGCAATGGGCATCTCTGCATATCCTGTGTTTACTACACAGCAGGGGGCTAAAGAGGGGGAAGCTCTCGATCTCAAAATAGTTAAGGAGGCCTGACAAACAGTGACCACGTATGCGTTAAAATCCTCTTATACTCAAGCTGTATATGTTATGATTTTTTCTTGCAATTGACAGGGGGAGCCCATACAGTTTCTCTGTGATACTCATGTATTAGAAGTTGGTAAATATAAGTATGTCCAGGTTTCTATCAACCCTTGGAGACCTCTGTAGATACTGCTGGCCACTTCTTCCAGCACAGGCTGGCCACCTGTGTCGGAATGAGTGTGCATTTTGGTCAGTATAAAAGCCCAAGCCTCATACGATGTGGGGGAGGCAGAGCCTCTGCGGGGACGCCTGCTAAGGTTGAGCCTGCCACCTCGCACTGCAATGATGCTTCTCGGAGCTGGTTTGCTGTTAGTCTCCACAGGGTCCTTGTGCCACGTTCTGCACGTGGGTCTGTAGTGGGAGTAATGACGGCTTTTGCAGGGACTAAAAAAAAAAAAAAAAAAAACGGGGGGGGGGGAGAGAGAGTAATGATGTTACATTTAACTTTAACCTGTCTAACCTGTCTACTTCTGAAGAACTGATAACCTGGGGGAGGGGGTATATTTGTGTCCTCCTGCCTACAGGTCCATGGTGACTGCCTGCAAAGTTTGTCAAGCCTTGCCATGAGCTGGACAGACGAATGGATAAACCTGATGCCTCAGCTACAGGAGCTGACCATGATTACCCCAAGCAGAATGAGAAAGAGGAAGAGAAAGAACAAATAACTGCAAAACATCACTTGGGGACAACTGAAAAGTAACATCCTGAATATGTGTGCTTGTAAAGTAGCTATTATTAGAGGTTGTGATTTTGTGTATTTACTAGCTAGTTGCTAATAAGAAACTGCACCTTGTATTGTATAGATTTGTCACTTGCAAAAGAGATGTTAGAGTATGGAAATTTGTAGTAGCTGCTAGAAAATGCTAAGGCAAAAGCTAGAAAAATTTTAATACAATGGTAGTGTTATAAAGCAGGTGATGGAACAAATTAAGAGGGGGGGAGAATTCCACTGGTAAGAAATTTCTTTGGCTAGTCCTTCACTGCCATCAGCATCTTCAGCATGCTGCTGCACCCTGTAATAGTTACTCTGCTAATGTAAACTTGTGTGTGCCTTGCTGTAGTAGCGACTTGTTACTGGATAAAACAAAAGGGGGGAGATGTGGAGACAATGTTCTCACAGGAGAATGCATAATTGGTACATAAACTTTGAACAGTCCTGAAAGATACAGCAAGGCCATGAGAGGCCTGAAGAAGCTTAAGCAAGCAAGATAAGAGGCTGGAATTCACCAAGTTAATGAGAACTGTGGACTGTTGGCAAGCTTTCAAGGTTGAGTTCTCACACCTGTGTTTAACCAATTATATGTTAGTCACTAAGGGTCTTCAAAACATGTATCCAATCATAATATGCCAAATCACTGTAAGTGCTTCAGCCGGGGCCTTGGCTCAACTAAGCAGACTGGATTGCTGAGTTGCTAAGCAGACAATTCTACATCAAAGGCAATTCCTGATTTGTTTTAATGTTGACTCTGTAAGACATGCAACACTGCAGAACCTTTTGTTGTTGGAACAGGGACATGGATGTGAAGAGTTTGATGGAATGTGTTGTATGAGTCTCTCTGATTATGCTAATTCGATGCACGCACAGCTGAGAAACCTGGCTCAGCTTACCCAGCAATAGTAAATGAGCAATATCCTAAGAATAACTAGATGGTTGTCTTCACGGGGCATTACAGGTTGAGTCAAACACTGCTGTTTAAAGTATTGCACTTATGTATCATTGATTAGGTTAATCATCGTAGCTATTAGACTTGTTTATAGTTGTGTGATAAAACAGGTGAACAGAATAACCCATAATGCCTTGCTTGCACAAAGAAAAAGGGGGGAATTGTTGCAGAATGACTCTAAGAGCAGGACCATAGAGCCCTGGAGGACTGTGCAAGCAAGGCAGGGGGTGGCCCCCACAGGTGGCCGGAGACCGGACCTGGGAGGAGAATGTGGAGGAAGCTGTGAGGGCTAACCAATACTGTTATGCCAAGAAGGAGTGGCTGAATACCACTCCTATATATGTGTGAACTGCGTCACAAATAAAGTAGAAGTTGCTTATCACCCATATTGGGTTGGCCTGTCTGCTTCTCCTCGCCGCTGACAGCTGACTGCTCTAATGGTTGTTAGGAAAACTTGCTTACTTTAGCATGATCAAGGACCTCTGCTCTTTTAGGCTAAGTACTTTATTAAAAATGATCCTACATATGACTAGGATGTTGTAGAGCAAGACAGACCACTGACTTACATGATGGAGTGGCTTGTTGATGGTTTTGAGTTTGCCCTTAAGATGACAGAGGTGGATACAAGATCTAATCACCCACTTTTATGCAGGCACACTGAGCAGTGACTCCGATCCCTCCCAGAGGGCATTAGTGAGTTATAGCAGTGTACATGTGACACACAAGAGAATTTCGTTTTAATTTTATATTCTGATTAGTATCATAGATTTAATTTCAGAGAAAGTCAATTGATTAACAAAGCATTACTCTTGGTGTTATCACAACCACAATTTAGCCTGACATATGCACTCTTCTCACAACTGCATGCATGAACACACATACACATATTTACAACGTGATCTTTGAGATGAGGTTAGATGAATTAAAACACCAAACACTATGCAGAAGTCCCTGCCTTTAGCAAGCAGAGAACATTGGACTGGACATCTGAAAGGCAGGCTGGTTTGTACAGAAACAGCAAGAGAAAATCCAGAGCTGAACCCTGCCAGAGGCATGACAAAAGGTGGAATAAATTGCACCAGAAGAAATCTTCCTTCCCTCTTCCATGCTCACTATCTTTAGTGCTGGTGTTCCAAAAAATCAAAGCTAACAGGAATTATTCCACAGCCCTTGCACAAAGACTTCACTGTCTTCAAAAGTTTTCTCCTTTTTTTTTAGCCCACTACCAACACAGAAAAAAAAATAAGTGAAGAGGGTGCAGGCATGTATGAACTCGGGCTGGATCACTAGTTGTGTTATTAGACATACCAGTTCTTCCCCTCCTTTCCTTATCCTGTGAACTAGCTATTAATTTCCTACACAGAAATGCTTACCATAAGGCTGATTGCACTCCCCGTTTCCTTCTTCATTGCAACAGCTAGAACTAGGATATACCAACAATTTGGAGACAAATGTACTCATCCTTAGCCTCCTGTGCCATGATCAGAAACACCTTTCCCTTGCCCAGGCTATCAGTTTTACTTCTGCAGCATCTTCAAAAAGTAAACCCTCACTATGCCATCCTCCTTGTATTGATTTGGGCTTCTTTATTTTTTCCCAACAGATTACTTCTGACCTTGCCATATGGTTTCTTTGGGCTATCTCTGACACTGTTCTATATGGCAACCATGCCCATGCATTTCAGACAGCTTCATTTTTCCTGCCATGCCACCCACTGTAGATAATTCAGCCACACCAAAAGCTGAATCAAGAGGAGTCAAGACCCCAAAGAATCGGGAAACTGTGGGATGGGGACTATTAATAGCTAACACATAAAGTTTTGTCAAACTTCACAAGATGTATTTACCATCAGAGTGACCTGCCTGCTCAGACTGGAGAGCAAGCTTGGGGATTGGTATAAGCATCCCAATGACTACATCAGTAGGAAAGCAGAGAAAGTTATCTGGATAGCAAGGCTGAAGAGGAAACAACATGTGATGGGGAGACAGGAGGGAGAAAGGGCTTCCACAGGGCTGCCACGCACCTTCATAAACTGTTCCACTTCTGCCACTGTGAGGTGAGTGAAGTTCTGCAGAAAAGCCTCCTTCATCTGGGCAGCTGCCATTTTCTCCTGCTTCTCAGCACTTCTCTCCAGTGCCTGGAACACAGCAGCACCCACAAGCAGATAGATAAAGTATCCAGCCACCAGCA
This sequence comes from Pezoporus occidentalis, assembly GCF_034315485.1. NCBI lineage: Eukaryota > Metazoa > Chordata > Aves > Psittaciformes > Psittacidae > Pezoporus > Pezoporus occidentalis. Next base: position 3,196,496 of record NW_026915791.1, on the reverse strand, counting down.
AACCTGTCTGCAGCTTGCCACTGCGCATGGCCTTCGGTGGGACACAGCAAAGAACAAAGAGTGACAGATGGTGATGCCTCCCCCAGGCAGGAAGAGCCCTCCCAGCTCCGGTTTCCACTGGGATTCTGCACTGACAGCAACAGTGAGCCGTCAGACACATTCATGTGGAAGTTGGGAAAAAAAAAAACAAAAAACCCAAACAAACAACAAAAACCAAATCCAAACCCAAACCACAAAAAAAAAAACAAAAACCCAACCCTCTCAAAAAAACTTTTCCACTCTCTGGGCTGCATGCTGTTTAGGAATTTCCTCTTGTCTGTGAAACTCTGTCTTGCTGAGTTCTCAGGAAAAGCGGGTCAGGATGTGAGGAGCTGGCAAGTGGCCATCTCCTGCTCAAGAGGCTCTGGGGACAGGTGAGGATAGCCTGTAAATGGTCCACAGAGAGCTTGCTAGGAAAAACCTTATTTCCCCTCCTCTGTGGCCTGCCAACTCCAAGAACTGGCCTCCAGAGCAAGCTCAAATGACCTCAGAAGCCCACTGTAGTGAGGTGGATGTTTGTCCCTACTCCCAAGTAACAAGCGCTAGAGCAAGAGGCAATAGCCTCAAGCTGTGATAGGGGAGGTTTAGATTTGCTATTAGAAAAAATGTCTTCACTCAAAAGGTCGTCAAGCACTGAGTTTGGAATAAATAGCAGACAGATCTGAGTTTGGCTGCACCAGGAACATTCTTAACACTCAGATTAACTTGCTTGCTCTTAGACTTTTAAGCATTTTGTTTTGTGCACGATTTCTTTGTTATTTCAGCAGATGCCTTACTTTAGTAATGAGAAAACACTGAAGCAAATCATAGAATCATAGAATAGTTAGGGCTGGAAAGGACCTTAAGATCATCAAGTTCCACCACCCCTGCCATGGCCAGGGACACTGCACACTAAACCATGTCACCCAAGGCCTCGTCCAACCTGGTCTTGAGCACTGCCAGGGATGGAGCATTCACAGCCTCCCTGGGCAAACTATTCCAGTGCCTCACCACCCTTACACTAAAGAACTTCCTCTTTGTAGCCAATCTAAACTTCCCCTGTTTAAGTTTGAACCTGTTACCCCTTGTCCTATCACTACAGTCCCTAATGAATACTTCATCCCCAGCATCCCTATAGCCCCCCTTCAGATACTGGAAGGCTGCTATGAGGTCTCCACGCAGCCTTCTCTTCTCCAGGCTCAACACCCCCAACTTCCTCAGCCTATCTTCATACGGGAGGTGCTCCAGTCCCCCGATCATCCTCGTGGCCCTTCTCTGGACTTGTTCCAACAGTTCCATGTACTTTTTATGTTGAGGACACCAGAACTGCACACAAAACTCCAGGTGAGGTCTCACGAGATCAGAGTAGAGGGGCAGGATCACACCCTTTGACCTCCTGGTCATGCTTCTTTTGATGCAGCCCAGGATACGGTTGGCTTTCTGGGCTGCGAGGGCACAATGAAGCTGGTTCATGTTAAGTTTCTCATCGACCAGCACCCCCAAGTCCTTCTCTGCAGGGCTGCTCTGAATCTCTTCTCTGCCCAACCTGTAGCTGTGCCTGGGATTGCTCCGACCCAGGTGTAGGACCTTGCACTTGGCATGGTTAAACGTCATAAGGTTGGCATCAGCCCACCTCACAAGCGTGTCAAGGTCCCTCTGGATGGCATTCCTTCCCTCCAGCGTATCAACCGAACCACACAGCTTGGTGTCATTGGCAAACTTGCTGAGGGCACACTCAATCCCACTGTCCTTGTCACCTAGAAAGATGTTAAACAAGACCGGTCCCAGCACCGACCCCTGAGGGGCACCACTCATTACTTGTCTCCAGCTGGACATTGAGCCATTGGCCACAACTCTGTGTGCGGCCATCCAGCCAGTTCTTTATCCACCGAGTGTCCATCTATCAAATTGATGTCTCTCCAATTTAGAGACATCCTCTGAAGAAGCAATATGCCACCTCTTCTGCTCTTCGAGCCTTTTCATTTCTACTGAGTTTGAAAACACAAGAAAAGACGGAAACTCTGGGATAAGCTTTGCAGAACTGGTGTAAACAAGAAGTGGCATATGGCAATGGTCTGTCTGGTGCAGGCTGTCCTTTCACACATAAATCTGTTTGGCCTCAGAAGAAAACAGGAACCTGTGAAGGAAGGTTAAGTAGTTTTGCAAACCCTTAAAAGTTTGAAGATTTTCTTCAGAGTTACTGGAAAAGGGTTTGTAGAAACTGGATGTTTCATGTTTCCTTTCACTTTTTTGAAACTGCAGGGTGTCGTTGTGTTTCTTCCTCAGATTTAAATTATTCCTGTACAAATAATGTCACCTGTGGCTTCACCCTTGTATGTGTCTAGACTCCTAGCCCTGTGAGACAAGTGAAATCCCTTTGCATGTACAAATGGAGCATTTCCTCATCTGCACAATACACATGAAGATAATACAGGTAGATTCTTTCCTCAGTGTATCTGAGGGGAAAAGGGATGGGAAAAAAAAAACAACAAAAACTTGGGGGAATTTTTATATTGTCTTCAGTTGAAATGGTTTGATCAGGGTGGGTAAGGGGCCAGGAAACTTCATCTTTCTCATGCTGTCTACTCTAAGTTTAGATATACTAAGCTGGGTTTCCTTCTAGCCCCATTTCCAAGATAGCAGGTTTTCTATCTGTGCATGCATCTACAGAAGCCCTTGACTGCAAGATCCTTTGTTTCCCTCTAGCTCTCGAACAGGGAATACACATCACCTTTTTCAGTTTGTTTCTTCATACCTGCCTGCAAAACTTTAATAATGACTACAGATTTTTCGACATGAGAGGAGTATCCCACCACACAGCACTTGGATTGACACTTGAAGAGGGAAAGAGGGAGAGCAAGCAAAGCATCTGTTCAGTACTGGATTGTTAACAAATAGGGTTCTTTGGGGAAGAAAGGAAGGGATAACCCATATTCCCTCAGTGGAGTTTTCCATTTGAAGCCATCCCTCATAAAGTTAAGGATAATTTCTGTTAGCCGCGACTGTGCTTCTCTCCTTATTTTGCCTAGATTAAAAGCTGAAAGCATGATTTTGGTGGAGGCTGCTGGAGCTATCACTTGTTCCAGCTACTGAGACTGAGAGAAAGGGAATCTGGGCTGAGCCAAAGCACCATCATTGCCTATTTTCCACTCCAGGTGTCTATACACTGGGCTAGACTGTCACCATTCACCCCAGTCATGAAAACTAAGTGTTTCCTAAGTGCTGGAGGTACAATATCCTTATCTGATGCTGAAGCTGGCATCCCACACCTGCTTTATAATCACAGTTATAACCTGTCTATATCGCTGGGAAGGTAAATGGGGACCTTCTTCAGTCTATCTGATGCACCAGCCACCATAATTGCTGTGCACTGGGAGATCATGAATACAGACTGCATGGATGCAAGTTAATACAAGCCTCGTAGATGCTACTTAAACAAAACATCGCCAGTGGGGGCAGTGTTTCTCTCATGCACCCCAAGACCTTGAGCCAGCTGGACTGACAAATCTATTCAATGCTGCTTGTTCCTCAAGGAGCTGAAGAAGTGGATTTAAAGGCTCATAACTGTAGTTTTTACTTGTGGAAACCAACAGAGACAGCTATCAAGCAATAACACTTCTCCAAAACCCATAAATTGACAAGAAGACTTCTGCTGCCCCAGTTCAACCTTCCCTTGAGACTGTCCCATTGCCATCTAAACTGTAGCTTGCAGGTACAGCAACAACAGTATCTATTAAGGTCCAGAAAGCTGTGGGTGTAGGCAGATGTCAAACACCCTGTTCTACCCTGCATAACCTGCCAAAATCAAGGGCTTTTACGTTATCAACGCATCTGCAGACTGAAAGAAGGAGGCATCGGAGACTGATTAGACCGGCAGAAAACAAAAATCAACAGAGAGCACTGTTTTGTTATTCACTTCTACTGTTTATTATTTGGAAATACTTGCTTTTTAACTCAGTTCAGTATGCCACAGAGCACATACATAACCAAGGAAAACCAGCCCCACTTCCACAGCAAGTTAAGGAACAACCATCCCTTTCCCTTTTTTTCTGACAGCAAACTGTTGTATAAACTAATAATGGAATACAGTGGATTTCTTTAAAAAGTGGGCCTTGGAAAGTGGCAAAAGAGAAACTTAATAATTTACAGAAGAACTTGATCACTGCTTCCAATTTTTCTGATAGATTTTTTTTCCCTTCCTAATAATGATTTTGGGGTATTTGGCATATATAAAAATTTATGCATTCCTTTCATTTTACCCATTTTGCATTGGAGAGGTTGCATGCATGGTAGCTTCTGTTGCTGGCCTGTCGCCCCAATCACATTTAAAGGTTCATTATCGATGAAAGCTAACTGTTGATTTAACACCGCAAACTTAGCCCCGGTGTCTGCTAGAAATTCTACATTTGTGTCTTCCTTCCCCGGCTTCATTATAACCGGGGGACTGGCCGGGGTTCAACCCTCCGGTCCCCCCTGTTCTATTTCTAATTCAGCAAGGCATGGGAGGCGTGTCCCGGCAGAGGTCCCACCACTCCCAAGAGTTGCAGGAACCGGCTGCATTCAGGGAATAATTTTTATTGTGTTATGGAGATCCTGCCTTTCACTCCCCTCCAAATTCTGCTTGCTAGCTGGCCCGCGGTTGTGCGGGCGGGACTGCGGTGTGCCCGCGGCGCCTGTAACAGCACAGGGGACGCGTCACAATGGGGGATGGATATGAGGGTGCCAGCAGGCAGCACTGGCGCAGTCCTGCCTGAGGCAGCAGTGAGTGCGCGCATAGGGGGGAGGCTGGGCTGGAGAAGGGCAGGGGCAGAAACGTGGGCCCCTGGGGGTGGGTGCTCACCCTGCATCGAAACCCTAGCTGCGAGCGCCTTGGGCAGGGCACGCTGCTGCTGGCACCGGGCCTGGGCGCAGGCCTTGCTGCCCCCCAGCTGCCTCGTTCCCTCTCCTGCCTGTCCGCAGCTCTCTGCGCCTCCTGTCTGCGCTTCCCCCGCCAGCAGCTCCCTTCCTCCTTCCCTCCCTCCCAGTCCCACTGAACTCCTTCTTTCTCCTGCAGGCCATGGGTCTCACAAGGCTCTTACTCTGGGTTCTGGAAGGCATATTCTCGAACATGCGCATGGTCGGTGATGAGCTGGATGAAGCCACAGGTGAACTCGTGCAGCAGCGTTCGGAGATGCTTATCGAGGAGATGGCTTGGATGTTGCAGGAGCTGGAGAGAATACAGCAAAATGGTGTGACCTGGAGTGGCCTGCTCTCTGCTGCCTTGTGGAACTGGACGTTCTGGGCGACCGCTGGCTTCCTGCTCCTCCTGATTGTGGGGCTCTGGTGCTGCTTTAGCAAAAGAAGCCCTGAGGTGGGCAGCAGCATCAGCAGTGAAGAGGAGGAAGACAGTGAAGAAGATGCCTCTAGTGCGCAAAATTTGAACACGTACATTGCAAGGCGCAATGAGTGGTCAGAGAACGAACTGTGGGACCAGAGCGAGTGGGTGCTTGCGGTGGTGGAAAACCTCCTCTTTGCTTGCCAAGGGTCCATTTTCTCGTCAAAGGGTTTCTTGCCGGAGCTGGGACCAGCCATGGGAGTGGGCAGCGCCTTTGATTGCTGGAGTCCCCAGGACGACGAGCCTGTCTACCGTTTCCTCGTGCCCCTGACACCCCCCCGTGGCCACACCTTCCGCCTGGAGCCAGGCACCGTGGCAAACGAGTCCCGCATCCGTGTGGAGCTGCAGTGCACGTGCACTGCTCAGCAGACGGTGGGGGGCATGCGGTGCTTCCTTCACAAGCCCAAGGAGCAGCTCAGGAAGAAGCAGAAGCCCAGCCTCCTGCACACCCTCTGCACCAACTCCTATCTAGATGCGCAGAAAACTGCGCGCTGGTTCCAGGATTTGGTGAGGGAAAACAAGGCAATCTTGCGTCTGTTACGTTCACGTTACTGCCTTCTGACCGTGCTGCCCTCCAGACGCTCCTGCAAAGTGGAAATTGAGCATATCTCTGGGATAACCATGCTCATTGAGACGATCTTTGTCGTGCAGCTGGACAACTCAGACATCTTCATGAGCAGCCAGGCGAGAGAGGGTGTCTTCAGCCCAAGCACAACGTGGACACTGACCTGCGCCTGGGCAGAGGCAAAGTTCTTGTGGCTGATGTTCGATCAGACCCCAGACGACACCTTGCTCAGCTGCCTGCATCTCTGCACCCGCACGCTGGCGGGCACAGGCTTTTCCCGCTATGCCTTGAAGACAGTGGTGATGCACCTCCTCACCACCACACCCCTGTCAGGCTGGCGCAGCACACATTTCCTGCAGCGGCTGAGTGACATCACGAGGTACCTGCACCGTTGCTTGCAGGAGAATCGCCTCAACCACTTCTTCTTTGGGAATGAGAAGGTTCCTGAGGAGATCGTCTTGCCCCCAGCCTTGGAAAGAGCCGAGCCATTCAACCTCTTCCAGCATCTGGCGCAGGATCCGGCTGCCCACGAGCAGGCAACGCGTGAGTTCAAGGAGCTGCAACATCGGCTTACAGCACAGCTCTTCTTCTAGGGGCACTGAAAGTGGTCTTCATGCAGAGAGCCGTGTTTGCAGAGTTCACAGCTGAGGACAGATGAGGACCACCTCATGCAGGAGGGAGATGACGGACAGAGTGCAGGCTGCTGCAAGGAAAGGAAGAACCTCGTGCAGTGGACCTCTGCCGAGAGCCGCAGCATTCTCTTCTGGATGGTTCTGAGATAGCAGCCGTTGAAGACTACAGCGGCGACAAAGATGACTTTCCCCGTGCTTCCTTCTCTCACTGGCTGCGGCCAGAATGGCATTTCACATGGGCCAAACTCTTGGTGGCAGCTCTGGCTGTGCAGGGACAAAGCGAGGGGCACCGCTGATGTGCCCCCGTGTGTTCACCGGGGTCTGGACGGAGAATCTACGCATGCTGGACCCTCCCCGGGGAGCTGGTGCCCCAGAACTGAGCACGCTGGGCACGGAGAACACGCTGCTCTATCGGCAGTGGGAATTCCTGCCTCACCTTTCTTCCACAGCAAAAGCACGCTCTGGGGAGTGGGACCCAGATGCAGCTGAAGAGCCCACTGGAAAGGAGCCTGGCAACAGTGACTCCTGTTGCTACCTGGACAGTGAGCTCCCTCCCTCTTTGACAGGGTCCATTCCCTCTGGGAGCTTTCTCTTGTGCAAAGATACCAATAAATCTCTCATGTTACACCCAAAGAAGCACAGCTGCTGTGAGGGTGTGGGCTGTGGAAAGGGCTCTGCTTGATGGTCAGGCTAATGGGGGATGTGCTTGATGGTCAGCTCCACAGAATCACAGAATCATCGAATCAACAGTAACAGCTGGAAAGGACCTTAACATACTTCAGTTCCAAGCCCTCCGCCATGGGCAGGAACGCCTCACCCCAGACCATGTCGCCCAGGGCTCTGTCCAACCTGGCCTTGAACACTGCCAGGGGTGGAGCATTTACCACTTCTTTGAGCAACCTGTTCCAGTGCCTCACCACCCCTAAAGCAAAGAACATCTTCCTTATATCTAACCCAAACTTCCCCAGTTTTAGTTGGAGTGCAGGCGGAGTTAGAAACCTGTGTTAAGTCAGGAGACTATGATCTGGTGGCAATTACAGAGACGTGGTGGGACAGCTCACATGACTGGAATATAGTCATGGAGGGCTATGTCCTTTTCAGGAAAGACAGGGCAGCCAGGCGGGGTGGTGGGGTTGCTCTTTATGTGCGGGAGCAACTACAATGCACCGAGTTCTGTCCAGGGACAGATGACGAGCGAGTTAAGAGTCTGCGGTGAGAATTAAGGGGCAGGCTGGCAGGGGCGATACTGTTGTGGGTGTCTGTTACAGACCACCAGATCAGGGTGAGGAAGTTGACGAGGCCTTCTACAGGCAGCTGAGAGCGGCCTCACAGTCACAGGCCGTGGTCGTCGTGGGGCATTTTAACTTCCCCGATGTTTGCTGGAAGGACCACTCAGCAACCCAGCCACAGTCCAGGAGGTTCCTCCAGTGTATGGATGATAACTTCCTCCTGCAAATGGTGGATGAGCCAACAGGTAAAGGAGTGCTGCTGGATCTCATCCTCACTAACAAGGAGGGTCTGGTCGAAGCGGTAAGGGTTGAGGGCTGCCTTGGTTGCAGCGACCACGAGATGGTGGAATTCAGGATCTTGTGTGGTAGGATCAGTAGAATAGCAAGTAGAATTGCAACCCTGGACTTTAGCAGGGCAAACTTTGGCCTTTTCAAGCAATTGCTAGGGGAAATCCCATGGGCAGGGCTGTTTGAAGGTAAAGGGGCCCAAGATAGTTGGTTGGCATTCAAGGATTGCTTTTTCCGAGCTCAAGATCAGAGCATCCTGACACATAGGAAGTCAAGGAAAAGGGCCAGGAGACCTGTGTGGCTAAGTAGGGAATTGCTGGGTATGCTCAAGTGGAAGAGGAGAGTTTACAGGTCATGGAAGGAGGGCCTGGCCACTTGGGAGGAATATAAGGCTGCTGCTAGAGGATGTAGGAAGGCAGCTAGGATGACTAAGGCCTCCTTAGAATTAAACCTGGCGAGAAGGGTCAAGGACAGCAAAAAGAGCTTTTTCAAATACATGGCAGATAAAACTAACACCAGAGGCAATGTAGGCCCACTGATGAACGGGATGGGTGCCCTGGTGACAGAAGATTTTTTTTCTGACAGTGGCTTGAATACCAAAGGGGCCTTGGGTGGCAAAAAAAAAGAAGAACTTGATCACTGCTTCCAATTTTTCTGATAGATCCCTTCCTAATAATGATTTTGGGGTATTTGGCATATATAAAAATTTATGCATTCCTTTCATTTTACCCATTTTGCATTGGAGAGGTTGCATGCATGGTAGCTTCTGTTGCTGGCCTGTCGCCCCAATCACATTTAAAGGTTCATTATCGATGAAAGCTAACTGTTGATTTAACACCGCAAACTTAGCCCCGGTGTCTGCTAGAAATTCTACATTTGTGTCTTCCTTCCCCGGCTTCATTATAACCGGGGGACTGGCCGGGGTTCAACCCTCCGGTCCCCCCTGTTCTATTTCTAATTCAGCAAGGCATGGGAGGCGTGTCCCGGCAGAGGTCCCACCACTCCCAAGAGTTGCAGGAACCGGCTGCATTCAGGGAATAATTTTTATTGTGTTATGGAGATCCTGCCTTTCACTCCCCTCCAAATTCTGCTTGCTAGCTGGCCCGCGGTTGTGCGGGCGGGACTGCGGTGTGCCCGCGGCGCCTGTAACAGCACAGGGGACGCGTCACAATGGGGGATGGATATGAGGGTGCCAGCAGGCAGCACTGGCGCAGTCCTGCCTGAGGCAGCAGTGAGTGCGCGCATAGGGGGGAGGCTGGGCTGGAGAAGGGCAGGGGCAGAAACGTGGGCCCCTGGGGGTGGGTGCTCACCCTGCATCGAAACCCTAGCTGCGAGCGCCTTGGGCAGGGCACGCTGCTGCTGGCACCGGGCCTGGGCGCAGGCCTTGCTGCCCCCCAGCTGCCTCGTTCCCTCTCCTGCCTGTCCGCAGCTCTCTGCGCCTCCTGTCTGCGCTTCCCCCGCCACCAGCTCCCTTCCTCCTTCCCTCCCTCCCAGTCCCACTGAACTCCTTCTTTCTCCTGCAGGCCATGGGTCTCGCAAGGCTCTTACTCTGGGTTCTGGAAGGCATATTCTCGAACGTGCGCATGGTCGGTGATGAGCTGGATGAAGCCACACGTGAACTCATGCAGCAGCGTTCGGAGATGCTTATCGAGGAGATGGCTCGGATGTTGCAGGAGCTGGAGCAGCAGCAGTTGGAGGAGCTGAAGAGATTACAGCAAAATGGTGTGACCTGGAGTGGCCTGCTCTCTGCTGCCTTGTGGAACTGGACGTTCTGGGCGACCGCTGGCTTCCTGCTCCTCCTGATTGTGGGGCTCTGGTGCTGCTTTAGCAAAAGAAGCCCTGAGGTGGGCAGCAGCATCAGCAGTGAAGAGGAGGAAGACAGTGAAGAAGATGCCTCTAGTGCGCAAAATTTGAACACGTACATTGCAAGGCGCAATGAGTGGTCAGAGAACGAACTGTGGGACCAGAGCGAGTGGGTGCTTGCGGTGGTGGAAAACCTCCTCTTTGCTTGCCAAGGGTCCATTTTCTCGTCAAAGGGTTTCTTGCCGGAGCTGGGACCAGCCATGGGAGTGGGCAGCGCCTTTGATTGCTGGAGTCCCCAGGACGACGAGCCTGTCTACCGTTTCCTCGTGCCCCTGACACCCCCCCGTGGCCACACCTTCCGCCTGGAGCCAGGCACCGTGGCAAACAAGTCCCGCATCCGTGTGGAGCTGCAGTGCACGTGCACTGCTCAGCAGACGGTGGGGGGCATGCGGTGCTTCCTTCACAAGCCCAAGGAGCAGCTCAGGAAGAAGCAGAAGCCCAGCCTCCTGCACACCCTCTGCACCAACTCCTATCTAGATGCGCAGAAAACTGCGCGCTGGTTCCAGGATTTGGTGAGGGAAAACAAGGCAATCTTGCGTCTGTTACGTTCACGTCACTGCCTTCTGACCGTGCTGCCCTCCAGACGCTCCTGCAAAGTGGAAATTGAGCATATCTCTGGGATAACCATGCTCATTGAGACGATCTTTGTCGTGCAGCTGGACAACTCAGACATCTTCATGAGCAGCCAGGCGAGAGAGGGTGTCTTCAGCCCAAGCACAACGTGGACACTGACCTGCGCCTGGGCAGAGGCAAAGTTCTTGTGGCTGATGTTCGATCAGACCCCAGACGACACCTTGCTCAGCTGCCTGCATCTCTGCACCCGCACGCTGGCGGGCACAGGCTTTTCCCGCTATGCCTTGAAGACAGTGGTGATGCACCTCCTCACCACCACACCCCTGTCAGGCTGGCGCAGCACACATTTCCTGCAGCGGCTGAGTGACATCACGAGGTACCTGCACCGTTGCTTGCAGGAGAATCGCCTCAACCACTTCTTCTTTGGGAATGAGAAGGTTCCTGAGGAGATCGTCTTGCCCCCAGCCTTGGAAAGAGCCGAGCCATTCAACCTCTTCCAGCATCTGGCGCAGGATCCGGCTGCCCACGAGCAGGCAACGCGTGAGTTCAAGGAGCTGCAACATCGGCTTACAGCACAGCTCTTCTTCTAGGGGCACTGAAAGTGGTCTTCATGCAGAGAGCCGTGTTTGCAGAGTTCACAGCTGAGGACAGATGAGGACCACCTCATGCAGGAGGGAGATGACGGACAGAGTGCAGGCTGCTGCAAGGAAAGGAAGAACCTCGTGCAGTGGACCTCTGCCGAGAGCCGCAGCATTCTCTTCTGGATGGTTCTGAGATAGCAGCCGTTGAAGACTACAGCGGCGACAAAGATGACTTTCCCCGTGCTTCCTTCTCTCACTGGCTGCGGCCAGAATGGCATTTCACATGGGCCAAACTCTTGGTGGCAGCTCTGGCTGTGCAGGGACAAAGCGAGGGGCACCGCTGATGTGCCCCCGTGTGTTCACCGGGGTCTGGACGGAGAATCTACGCATGCTGGACCCTCCCCGGGGAGCTGGTGCCCCAGAACTGAGCACGCTGGGCACGGAGAACACGCTGCTCTATCGGCAGTGGGAATTCCTGCCTCACCTTTCTTCCACAGCAAAAGCACGCTCTGGGGAGTGGGACCCAGATGCAGCTGAAGAGCCCACTGGAAAGGAGCCTGGCAACAGTGACTCCTGTTGCTACCTGGACAGTGAGCTCCCTCCCTCTTTGACAGGGTCCATTCCCTCTGGGAGCTTTCTCTTGTGCAAAGATACCAATAAATCTCTCATGTTACACCCAAAGAAGCACAGCTGCTGTGAGGGTGTGGGCTGTGGAAAGGGCTCTGCTTGATGGTCAGGCTAATGGGGGATGTGCTTGATGGTCAGCTCCACAGAATCACAGAATCATCGAATCAACAGTAACAGCTGGAAAGGACCTTAACATACTTCAGTTCCAAGCCCTCCGCCATGGGCAGGAACGCCTCACCCCAGACCATGTCGCCCAGGGCTCTGTCCAACCTGGCCTTGAACACTGCCAGGGGTGGAGCATTTACCACTTCTTTGAGCAACCTGTTCCAGTGCCTCACCACCCCTAAAGCAAAGAACATCTTCCTTATATCTAACCCAAACTTCCCCAGTTTTAGTTGGAGTGCAGGCGGAGTTAGAAACCTGTGTTAAGTCAGGAGACTATGATCTGGTGGCAATTACAGAGACGTGGTGGGACAGCTCACATGACTGGAATATAGTCATGGAGGGCTATGTCCTTTTCAGGAAAGACAGGCCAGCCAGGCGGGGTGGTGGGGTTGCTCTTTATGTGCAGGAGCAACTACAATGCACCGAGTTCTGTCCGGGGACAGATGACGAGCGAGTTGAGAGTCTGCGGTGAGAATTAAGGGGCAGGCTGGCAGGGGCGATACTGTTGTGGGTGTCTGTTACAGACCACCAGATCAGGGTGAGGAAGTCGACGAGGCCTTCTACAGGCAGCTGAGAGCGGCCTCACAGTCACAGGCCGTGGTCGTCGTGGGGGATTTTAACTTCCCCGATGTTTGCTGGAAGGACCACTCAGCAACCCAGCCACAGTCCAGGAGGTTCCTCCAGTGTATGGATGATAACTTCCTCCTGCAAGAGTTGTTCTTGTTGATCTCACAGCTTCAGAATGTTGTAACTTACTTAGAGCCGGTATTTGCTGTGTTAGTGTTTATCAAGTATGGGGCCTGGGCTAAGGTTCTTGTCTCACTGTGCTTTATGGCAATGGCTTGTAATACGGGCGGGCTCCAGCAGCAGGGCGGGACGGACGTGGCCGTGGACTTGTACCTGGCCGTCCGGCTGCTCTTCACCGGCCTGGCCCTCACCCTACTGAGGCTGCGGGGAGCCGAGGGGGAGCGGCCCCGGGAGCCGGCGGCTGCTGAAGCGGCCCGGGAGAGCGGCCCCGGGGACCAAGCGGCGGCGGGAGCGGGGCCGGAGGCCGCGAGGGGACGGCTGCCGGTGGAGGAGGTCGGGGCGGTCGAGGAGAGGAAGGAGGCGGCTGCCGAGCAGCGGGAAAAGGCGGCGGAGGAGCCGAGCCCCGCGGCGGAGCCGAGCCCCGAGGCCGAGCCCAGCCCCGAGGCCGAGCCCAGCCCCGCGACGGCCGAGAGCGTTTCCCGGCAGCCGCCCGCCGAGCCCCAGGAGGATGCAGGAGACCACGCAGCATTTCCCAGCAAGGCAGAGGAGGAAGAGCTGGACTCAGGAAAAGAGAAGCTGGCGGTGGGAGAGCGGCAAGCACAGCGGCTACACCAGCCCCAGTGACAAGTACAGCAGCATCAACTGAGAGTTCTGAAGGTTTTGAATGGCCTTTGGGTATCCTTGGGACCTGCCTGCTGATTGTGATGGGGATCAGCATGTTGGCACACACACAGACTGTGTTTTACCCACAACCATTTTGTCTGATCTCAAAAGTTAAGCAGAGTCAGGTTTGGGTCTTGTCTGGGGTTAGACGACAATACAGGGGGACCAAGAGGTTTTCCCCAAGGCTGCACAGCCAGGAGTGGCAGGGTGTGTGTGACAGTATGGGCAAGTATCTAGTCCACTGGGCCCCTCCAGTGCTTTGGAAGCATCGGAGATGGAAAGCAGCTGTATGGAGTCCCCAGCAACAAGCTGCAGAAACTGCTTAAGGGGACAGTGAATTATTTTGAGTCTGGTCAGCCTATGGCAGTTCAGGCCATCAGAGCAGAGATGCAACACAGACATGGACTCATGATCGAGGGGTGGACTTAGCAATGGACACTGTTGCCCAGGTTATTCACGAGTGTGAACACTGCACACAGTCTCTCCTGCTCTGGAAGACTGTTACAAGAGATGGAGACTGACATCATGGACCAGATGGACTCAGCAGCTTTATAGGGACTGGTCCATGCACTAAGATAAGAGTGATGGTATATTGAAAATGTGGGATCTGAGCATGACGTGAATGGTATATAAGGGGTGGATAATGTCCTGGGTTCAGGAGTAGCAGTCATTTTTCCCCTTCTTGGTGGCTGGTGCAGTGCAGTGTTTTGACTTTCAGCTCGGGAACAGAGCTGATAAGAAGCGATGTTTTGGTTTGGCCAAGGACTTTGTGAGCCTCATGCTCTGCCAGGGAGGAGGGGAAGCCAGGAGGAAGCAGAGACAGGACACCTGACCCAAACTGACCAAAGAGGTATTCCATACCACAGCACGTCATGCCCAGGATGTAACTGGGAGTTAGCCGCAAGGGCTGGGAGACTGCAGGGTTGGAGGAGGTATCGGTCAGAGCTTGGTCGGGCTGGGGGGGGCGAGTTATCGGTCGGCTGGTGGTGAGATGATGTATTCTCTTCCCTTGTTATTTCCTTTATCATTATTATCATTGGTGGTAGCAGTAGTGATCTGTGTTATATCTTAGTTACTAAACTGTTCTTATCTCAACCTGTGGGAGTTGCATTCTTTTCGATTCTCCTCTCTGTCCCTCCGGGAGCAGGGGGAGGGCAAGCAAGGGGGGGGGAGTGAGTGAACGAGTTACCTGACTGGGTTTAAACCACGACACTCATATTCATATATATGTATACACACACACATATATATATATATATATACACAGACACAGAGAGAGAGAGAGAGATCATTCATTAGTGTATGGACCAATCCCTATAAAGCTGCTGAGTTCATCCAATCCATGATGTCGTGCTCCATCTCCTGTAACAGTCTTTCAGGGCAGGAGAGACGGTGTGTAGTGTTGGATTGTTGCCTGCTGTAGACACTGCGGAAGTCGTCCGGTCACTGCTGAGCCGGTCTGGTTTTGTCAAAGCCCATTCTTTGTTGGGATGGTGGTTGGAGGGAAGTCAGGGCCAGTCGCTGGTGACCTGAAGACATCTGGTTGGCGAGCTATAGAAGTGCTACATAGCAGGCAACAGCATACAATTGAGTTCATTGACTGTTTTGCCCCAAAATCAAATCCCCTTGAGGTCCACATCAGACTTCCCCGTCTTCCCACATTACCCACCAAGTATATCTGGGTCTCAGAGCAAAAGCAATCCCACGAGTGGGTTTGCCTTTACCTGAAGCAGGAGTAACCCAGGCTCTCTTCCCCAGCAAATTCTTGATGTGCACTACAGGAACTTTTTCCCTTTCTACAGTATGTAAAAGTTCTGACTGGGCTGGGCCAGCCCTGTTGGCAGATCCTCTGGTGTTGACCAAGCAGGTGGCCTTTGGTAAATGTTTATCCCAGTGTTTGAAAATCCCACCACCCATTGCTCTCAGTGTAGTTTTTAAGAGCCCATTGTACTGTTTGATTTTCCCAGAGGCTGCTGCATGGTAGGCGATGTGATATACCCACCCAATGCCATGCCCTTTGGCCCAAGTGTTTATAAGGTTGTTCTGGAAATGAGTCCCGTTGTCTGACTCAGTTCTCTCCGGGGTGCCGTGCCGGTGGTTGCTTCCCCCATGGTAAGCACATGGCGCTTGCCTTGGTGGGTTGGTGGGAGTGTGATATAGTCAATCTGCCAGGCATCCCCATATTTGTACTTCAGCCATTGTCCTCCTTACCAGAGAGGCTTCAACAGCTTGGCTTGCTTAATTGCAGCACATGTTTCACGCTCATGAATAACCTGGGCAATAGTGTCCATTGTTAAGTCCACCCCTTGATCACAAGCCCATCTGCATGTTGCGTCTCTGCCCGAATGGCCTGAAGTGTAATCGGCCTACTGGGCTAAAAATAATTCACCTTTATGTTGCCAATCTAAGTCCATCCAAAACACTTCAATCCTATCAGCTTTATCCACTTGTTGGCTGTTCTGGTGTTCCTCGGTGGCCCGGCTCTTGGGCCATGAGCATCTACATGGCGTACCTTCACCACCAGGTTCTGCACCCGAACAGCGATATCTTGCCACAGTACAGTAGCCCAGATATGTTTACCTGTGCTTTGCCATTTGCTCTGCTTCCAGTGCTGCATCCACACACACAGGGCATTTGCCACCATCCATGAATCACTAGAGAGATAAAGTACTGGCCACTTTTCTTGGTCAGCAATGTCCAGGGCCAGCTGGATGGGTTTCACCTAGCAAACTGACCTGATTCACCCTGTCCTTCAGCAGTTTCTGCACCTTGTTGTCGAGGACTCCATATAGCTGCCTTTTATGTCCGATGCTTTCCCACAATGCGGTACGACTCGTCAGTAAACAAGGCATACTGCTTTTTTACTTTCTGACTGTTTATTATATGGTAGTGCCTCTTCAGCACGCATCACCTCCTCCTCTGTTGACATTTGAAAATCTTTGCCCTCTGGCCAGTCCATGATGGCTTCTAGAATCCCTGAATAACTGGGATTTCCTGTTCGAGCTCATTGTGTAATTAGGACAGCCCACTTACTCTATGTAGCATTGGTTGCATGATGTGTAGAGGAGACCCTGCCTTTGTACATCCAGCCCAGCACAGGCAACCGGGGTGCCAGGAGGAGTTGTGCTTCTGTGCCAATCACTTCCAAAGCAGCTTGACCCCCTTCATAGGCTGCCAGTATCTCTTTCTCAGTTGGGGTACAGCTGGCCTCAGATCCTTTGTATCCCCGACTCCAAAAGCCGAGGGGTCGACCTCGAGTCTCCCCTGGAGCTTTCCGCTAGAGGCTCCAGGTAGGACCATTCTCCTTGGCTGCGGGGAGTACATTTTATACACCTGGCCCGGTCCGGACTGATCCAAGGGGTACTGCATGAACTATCATTTAATTTGCTGAAAAACTTGTTGTTGCTCATGGCCCCATTTAAAATAATTCTTCTTCCGGGTCACATGATAGAGAGGGCTTGCAATCAAACTGTAATTTGGGATGTGCGTTCTCCAGAACCCCACAACACCTAAGAAAGCTTGTGTTTCTTTCTCATTAGTTGGTGGAAACATTGCTTTTATCTTGTTGATCACATTTGTGGGGATCTGGCGACGTCCATCTTGCCATTTTATTCCCCAAAATTAAATCTCCTGTGTAGGCCCCTTGACCTTACTCTGTTTTATGGCAAAACTGGCTTTCAGCAGGATATGGATTATTTTCCTCCCTTTCTGAAAGACTTCTTCTGCTGTATCACCCCACACAATAATGTCACCAATGTATTGCAGGTGTTCTGGAGCTTGTCCCTGTTCCAGTGAAGTCTGGATCAGTCCATGGCAGATGGTAAGGCTGTGTTTCCACCCCTGGGGCAGTCGGTTCCAAGTGAACTGGACACCCCTCCAAGTAAAAGCAAACTGTTGCCTGCACTCTGCTGCCAAAGGAATTGAGAAAAATGCATTGGCAATATCAGTCGTGGCATATCACTTGGCTGCCTTTGACTCCAGTTCATACTGAAGTTCTAGCATGTCCGGTACAGCAGCACTCAATGGTGGTGTGACTTCATTCAGGCCACGACAGTCTACTGTTAGTGTCCACTATCCATTAGACTTTCTCACTGGCCATATGGGGCTATAAAAGGGTAAGCGGGTCCTACTGATCACTCCTTGACTGTCCAGGCTACTGATTAGCTTATGGATGGGAATCAGGGAGTCTCGGTTGGTGCGATTTTGCTGCCGGTGCACTGTTGTGGTCATGACTGCCACTTGTTGTTCTTCGATCTTCAGCAACCCCACAACAGAAGGATCCTCTGAGAGACCAGGCAAGGTGGACAGCTGCTCAACTTCCTTGGTCTCCAGAGTGTAAGCGGCGAGGAGAAGCAGACAGGCCAACCCAATATGGGTGATAAGCAACTTCTAGTTTATTTGTGACGCAGTTCACACATATATAGGAGTGGTATTCAGCCACTCCTTCGTGGCATAACAGTATTGGTTAGCCCCCACAGCTTCCTCCACATTCTCCTCCCAGGTCCGGTCTCCGGCCACCTGTGGGGGCCACCCCCTGCCTTGCTTGCACAGTCCTCCAGAACTCTATGGTTCTGCTCTTAAAGTCATTCTGCAACACCAGAGCAGCAATACCAAAAGCCCATTGGTACCCTTCTGGGTCTTTGAAGTACCCTCTCTTGAAGTAGTCTATGCCGAGGATGAATGGAGCCTCTGGACCAGTCACAATGGGGTGCTTTTGCCACTTCCTCCCAGTCAGGCTGATCAGCTCTTGGTATTGTATAAGCAAGTACCTATGGCAATGAGCACTTCCAACATTTTGGAATTTCACCCCTCAACAAGTGCAAAATCCGGAACAAACTAGTCAAACATTACTACTGTAGCTATCCTGGAGGAGAAGAAGGATATGGGAAGGAAGGAAGAAAGGAAGAATGGACGGACACAGTAGGAAGACGTTTCTGTTACCGGTTGGCTCCCCCCCGAGAAGGCCAAAGGTGTAATTGCTTATAGTTGTCACCAGATGGCTCCCAAGGAGCAAAGGTGACGACAACATCGAGAGCGCAGACCACATTAAGTCTCATGACCTGCCAGTCTATCATATCATAACCCACCTCCAAAGTACAACAGAGTGATAACCATAGTCTCAGAGACAGACATCACAGGGAGCAGGCAGGACAAGAGCAGTACCAGTGAGCACATACACATTAACTCTGGGAATGCTATGACCATTGACTACTGCAATACCATGAATGCTTGCAACAAATTTATTTTAACATGCTCAGGTCAGATCTATCTTTATCGCAACCCAGTGCCCCATACTGGGTGCCAAAAAGGACTGTCGTGGTTTAACTGCAGCTGGTAACTCAGTACCACTCAGCCACTCCCCTAATTTCCCCTGCTCCTGACAGGATGAAGAGGAGAATTGTAAGAATGTAAAACCTGTGGGCTGAGATAAGAACAGTTTAATAATTGAAATTAAGTAAAATAGTGTGATAATAGAAATAATACCAACAATAACAATAGTGATAATAATAATAGGCAGCAACAAGAAAAACAGAAAGCAAGCTCAGGAAACACAAGTGGGGTGCACAGTGCAATTGCTCAACACCTGCTGACTGATATCCAGCCTGACCCAAGAAGTGATCAGTCCCTTCTGGATAACTCCCCCCAGTTTATAGACTGGGCATGATGTGCTGTGGTATGGAATACCCCTTTGGCTAGTTTGGGTTGGGTGTCCTGTCTCTTCTTCCTCCTGGCTTCTTGTGCTCCTCCTCACTGGCAGAGCATGAGACTAAAAAATCCTTGACTGGGGTAAGTCAAACTGAGAAAAAACTAAAACTTTGGTGTGTTATCAGTACTGTTCTCAGACTGAAGCCAAAACACAGCACTGCACCAGCTACTAAGCAGAAAATTAACTCTATCCAAGTCAAAAGCCAGAATATGGCAACATGGCGCCTGAGAAAGGGTTTAGTCAGATAATGAGACTCATTTCTGGAACAACCTTACAGATACTTGGGTCAAAGAGCATGGCATCAAGTGGATATATCACATCCCCTATCATATCAGGGATGTGATATACCCCTTATAATGGATGGCAGATTTTTGCTGTGATGCAGAATTCAATTAATGCTGTATAATTGATAACATCCTAGAAATCCTACTAATCAATATTAAACAACTGTCCTGGGTTCAGCAGTAGCAGTCATTTTTCCCCTTCTTGGTAGCTGGTGCAGTGCAATGTTTTGACTTTCAGCTCGGGAACAGAGCTGATAACAAGTGATGTTTTGGTTTGGCCAAGGACTTTGTGAGCCTCATGCTCTGCCAGGGAGGAGGGGAAGCCAGGAGGAAGCAGAGACAGGACACCTGACCCAAACTGACCAAAGAGGTATTCCATACCACAGCACGTCATGCCCAGGATGTAACTGGGAGTTAGCCGGAAGGGCTGGGGGACGGCGGCGTTGGAGGAGGTATCGGTCGGAGCTTGGTCGGGCTGAAGGGGGGCAAGTTATCGGTCGGCTGGTGCTGAGGTGTTGTATTCTCTTCCCTTGTTATTTCCTTTATGATTATTATCATTGGTGGTAGCAGTAGTGATTTGTGTTATACCTTAGTTACTAAACTGTTCTTATCTCAACCCATGGGAGTTGCATTCTTTTCGATTCTCCTCTCCATCCCTCTGAGAGCAGGGGGAGGGCAAGAAAGGGGGGGAAGTGAGCGAACGAATTACCTGACTGGGTTTAAACCACCACAGTTCTTTTTGGCGCCCAACGTGGGGCACGAAGGGTTGAGGTAACGACAGATCTGACCAGATTAATAGTCACTCATCACAATGCTGATTTATTGGCTCTCAGAGTTGTTTTGCTTGATCTCACAGCTTCAGAATGTTGTAACTTACGTAGAGCCGGTATTTGCTGTATTAGTGTTTATCAAGTGTGGGGCTTGGGCTAAGGTTCTTGTCTCACTGTGCTTTATGACAATGGCTTGTAATACGGGTGGGCTCCAGCAGCAGGGCGGGACGGACGTGGCCGTGGACTTGTACCTGGCCGTCCGGCTGCTCTTCACCGGCCTGGCCCTCACCCTACTCTCCATCTTCGTGAGGCTGCGGGGAGCCGAGGGGGAGCGGCCCCGGGAGCCGGCGGCTGCTGAAGCGGCCCGGGAGAGCGGCCCCGGGGACCAAGCGGCGGCGGGAGCGGGGCCGGAGGCCGCGAGGGGACGGCTGCGGGTGGAGGAGGTCGGGGCGGTCGAGGAGCAGAAGGAAGGGGCTGCCGAGCAGCGGGAGAAGGCGGCGGAGGAGCCGAGCCCCGCGGCCGAGCCCAGCCCCGCGACGGCCGAGAGCATTTCCCGGAAGCCGCCTGCCGAGCACCCGGAGGATGCAGGAGACCACGCAGCATTTCCCAGCAAGGCAGAGGAGGAAGAGCTGGACTCAGGAAAAGAGAAGCTGGAGGTGGGAGAGCGGCAAGCACAGCGGCTACACCAGCCCCAGTGACAAGCACAGCAGCTACACCAGCCCCAGTGACAAGTACAGCAGCATCAACTGAGAGTTCTGAAGGTTTAGAATGGCCTTTGGGCATCCTTGGGACCTGCCTGCTGATTGTGATGGGGATCAGCATGTTGGCACACACACAGGCTGTGTGCTACCCACAACCATTTTGTCTGATCTCAAAAGTTAAGCAGAGTCAGGTTTGGGTCTTGTCTGGGGTTAGACGAGGATATGGGGGAACCAAGAGGTTTTCCCCAAGGCTGGACAGCCAGGAGTGGCAGGGTGTGTGTGACAGTATGGGCAAGTATCTAGTCCACTGGGCCCCTCCAGTGCTTTGGAAGCATCGGAGATGGAAGGCAGCTGTATGGAGTCCCCAGCAACAAGCTGCAGAAACTGCTGAAGGGGACAGTGAATTATTTTGAGCCTGGTGGGCCCAATGCACTTCAGGCCATCAGAGCAGAGATGCAAAAGAGATGGACTCATGATCGAGGGGTGGACTTAGCAATGGATGCTATTGCCCAGGTTATTCACGAGTGTGAACACTGCACACAGTCTCTCCTGCTCTGGAAGACTGTTACAAGAGATGGAGCCTGACATCATGGACCAGATGGACTCAGCAGCTTTATAGGGACTGGTCCATGCACTGAGATAAGAGTGATGGTATATTGAAAATGTGGGATCTGAGCATGACGTGAATGGTATGGAATAAGGGGTGGATAATGTCCTGGGTTCAGCAGTAGCAGTCATTTTTCCCCTTCTTGGTAGCTGGTGCAGTGCAATGTTTTGACTTTCAGCTCGGGAACAGAGCTGATAACAAGTGATGTTTTGGTTTGGCCAAGGACTTTGTGAGCCTCATGCTCTGCCAGGGAGGAGGGGAAGCCAGGAGGAAGCAGAGACAGGACACCTGACCCAAACTGACCAAAGAGGTATTCCATACCACAGCACGTCATGCCCAGGATGTAACTGGGAGTTAGCCGGAAGGGCTGGGGGACGGCGGGGTTGGAGGAGGTATCGGTCGGAGCTTGGTCGGGCTGAGGGGGGCAAGTTATCGGTCGGCTGGTGCTGAGGTGTTGTATTCTCTTCCCTTGTTATTTCCTTTATGATTATTATCATTGGTGGTAGCAGTAGTGATTTCTGTTATACCTTAGTTACTAAACTGTTCTTATCTCAACCCGTGGGAGTTGCATTCTTTTCGATTCTCCTCTCCATCCCTCCGAGAGCAGGGGGAGGGCAAGAAAGGGGGGGAAGTGAGCGAACGAATTACCTGACTGGGTTTAAACCACCACAACAACCATACATAATTCTATGCCTAAATTCCTTATCAATGTTGGCTCTCTATTTCTAACTAGGTAACTGTTCCACTTACTGGTAACTTGACTGGCTGTTGGGAGAGGGTAAGTGCGTGCCACCTTTCCTTTCCATCTTAGAGCTCTTGTGGGAAACACATGTTTAGCCATGCACTGTTACATATCTAGTTTGTTCTGGATAGTTATGCTGGCAAGGAATGCAAAGGGAAAATTATTTAAGTAATAAGGGGACAGTGTAAGAAAATGTGAAGCAATAAGCATGGCAATGGGATACAGGCTTTACAATGAAGCTTAAAAGAATGTGAAAATCAAGAAAGTATCACCATCAGTAGAGCAGCAATTATTTCACAAGTCAATCACTTGAACTGTGCAAACTGTTTAAATGGGAGGATATGTTTAGCAATTTGAGACAAGTTGAAGTTCTTTAAAGAAATGGGTTTGCTGAGACTATGACACACATTAAATAGTTGACAGGACTGCTTAATGTGTTGTTATATTTATAATGAGGATAACATGCCATTCCCTAATTTCATTATAAGTGTGATATATGCACGCCTAACACATCAAGAGGTAACGTGCAGATGTATGTTGTTCATAACACTATCATCAATTCCACCACTGTTGACAGCCAGCTCACGGAAGTAAGCTGCCAAATCCCAGCAGGATTCTGCAATACAGAATCTGAACCCCTCTTATGAGAGATGAATATCCTATGCTGAAGTGTTGCACTTCTGAAGAGTGGAAATCAAAACTCTTGTGAATCAAATGGCCCCATTTGCTATGCAGCTAATGACACATCTGTGTTAAGCAACACCTTTTGAAAAATTATATTTAAAGAAAAAAATTGCCTACTGACTACTAGTTGTAGTCAGTACTCATAGGAATAGAGCATCTGACTTATCTGAAGTTAAGCATTAGTGACTTTTATTTCATGCAAATTTTGGTTATGTGCTGGCTGCTGGCTAAGTACAAAAAATGATATTGTGAAGGGCCAGAGTTTTCCATGATACCTGTCGATATCCAGAGAGGACAGAGGAAGGACTGTACAGTCTCTACTAACACAGCAGCTTTCCCATGTTTAAAAATCTGCTGCAGAGAAGGAACAATCTGCTCCTCAGGCTCGTGGTGATAATGGCAATAAGCAATAGTCACTGTCATGCAAGGAAGGTGCATGTTGGGAATTAGGAAGGGCTCTCTTAAGAACCAGGAAAACTGCTGAAAGAGACCCTGAGCTTTCCGTCAGTGTTCCTGAATGACAAACTAGACAGTTCTCAGGAATATCGTAAGCAAACAAGCATTCAATCTCAGTTTTCAATAGTTCTACATTTCTGTCTAAACACAGAGTTTTCTGACAAAAAACGAGTTTAAGCAATAAACTTCCAACGAGCTCTACTTTCGCAAATGCAAGTGAATAAGTAAGCTGAATTCAAAATCATTAGTAATCTGAGAAATGAAGTGTACAAGTGTTGGAACTGTGCACTCAGGAGTGGACACTTAAAGCAACTTGAACTTAGAATTGCATATAGCTTGTGTGCATAGAAGCAGGGCTGAAAGGCAATCAATGGTCTTTGTCTGAGAACTCTATTTCTGGAGCTGCAAACACTAGATTTACCAGGGATTAGTGCCCTCAGTGTCACACTCCTGAATCTAGGATTCATTGAGGTTTACAACTGTAATAGAATTAGGCTGTGCTCAGCTCTGGAGGCCAAAGGACTATTGCTGAGCTTGGGACAGTCAAGGAGACAGAGCCAGTTGATGGTAGGGGAGCTGGGATATCTCCTGAAACCACCCTATGGCTGGTGGGTGAGCCATGACCCTCCTCTGGTACCTACTGCCCGACAGGAGCTCCCATGGGTTCACTTTTCTTTCCCCTCTGCCCACCAGCATCTCAGTGTCTGGGTTGGGAGCCTGGGGCTCCTTGGGTTAAGAGCTCTTCCACCCCCTATTTCTTACCATCCCCTGACATTGAAAACTGTCCCAGACTCAAACAAGTGTTGGTGGCTTGCACTGATTTCTCTATCAAACCTTGCATCTTTTAATTAGCAGGTCTTGATTAGTAATCAGGGAGACATCAATAGAAAAAGCCAAGGACCTCTTTGCTGCCTCTCCTTGCTGAATGAATACACATCCTCCATGCCCAGAGTCACCCAGAACATTACACCAACAT
Source organism: Pezoporus occidentalis (assembly GCF_034315485.1). Taxonomy (NCBI): domain Eukaryota; kingdom Metazoa; phylum Chordata; class Aves; order Psittaciformes; family Psittacidae; genus Pezoporus; species Pezoporus occidentalis. Next base: position 3,172,244 of record NW_026915791.1, on the reverse strand, counting down.
GCCAGCTGTGTTGGCAGGGATGGTGCCTGACCTGATCTATGTGGTCGGGACTGTATTGCTTGGTGGCTGAGGAAGGAGGGTGCTCTCTGTGGGCTCTCCCGATTTACTTCTCCATTTGCCTCAGGCAAGACAAAGTAGAGCAAATCAACTCTGCAGGCAGTAACTGGGAACTGTCTATTAATATGCCTAATTTTCACTGACCTGAAAAGAGTGGTTATCTTGTCCAAGGATGCAGTTCTTATTTTACACTTCTTAAACAAGTCTTGTCTTCTATGAAGACCGTTTAGTGAAATTGTTTGTGGTTCATTGTCAGAAGCACTCCTCTAAGCAAACTAGTGACAAGGTGTTCCCATCTGCTTTCCCATCGGTTTGCAGCGTGGTGGAGCTAAACCTCCCAACGACAGACCTCTGCTGGGAAACAGAAGCCCAGTGGCAAATGTCATTAAGCATCATTATGTTGTTATGAAATGCAAGGTCTTTAGGCTTCCACAAAGAAGCATCTCTGAGCAGGAATGAGACCATTGAGGAAGGTTCTCATCTTGAAGGGCTTTTGTCTAGTTACACTAGGATCACAGTTTCTTTCATGACTAAAATATAATTGAAGGAAGTGCTCTGTCAGTAAGACTGATGCTAAACCAAAACTTGGGAAGTATTTTATTGGTTTAAAAAAGAAAAAAAAGACAAACAGGACTGGGGAGTTGAACAGTAATTCTTTTGGATGAGTTTAAACTTGTGCTTGGCTGTGGCTGAGGTTCCTTCTGTTTGAAACTTTGAATTCAAAGTTCAGGTTTAGTTCTGGTAATAAAGTTTTTCTTAACATGAATTTTAATAATGATAAATGTCCAGATCGTTCATAGTGCAGCTCAGCTCCCTGAGAAGCCTTTTGTACAGAACCATGCCTGGAGGAATATCAAAGGTTTGCTTTTCCCAGCAGAATATAGTATACCGTGTCTTCTTCAAAGCATCCCACATCCGTGAGTTCAGACGAGCAATCACAGCCCCCTACAGAAAGTGCAAAATAAGGGCAGGCAGCAGTTTGACCCTTGCACATTTGGAAATGGGAAAGGATTCACTGAACATTTCCTCCAGAGCAAAGGAGACCATTGCTCCTCTTAGACACCCATTTTATTTCTGAATTACTGTACTGCGAGAAGTGACCCACTATTTGCTTTAAGGTAACAGAAATGTATTTTCTTTTCACTGCTGTGTGAAACTTCAAGTTATCCTTTTCCCATTCACCTTCTGTAAAATTGGTATTAGCCACTGTCTACTGATGCTATTTTAACATGCTTCAAAGATAACAGAAGTTTCCTCCCTGATACACTGAATTCCAGTGTTCACTGACTATTTCTGGCAGAGTATTGTAGAATATGATTTTATTTTGTTCCCTTAAAGAGTTAAGCAAGAAGATTAGATATGCCTAAACTGAGCTGGTCTTGACATTTTCTCAGCACTTCTTGGTACCAGTTTTTTTCTGAAATGAGGTTCCCAATGGCCGCTACTCAGGACACAGGTAGGGGTGAGACAGACAGAACAGCACCCTAACAGCACACAGGGCTGAGCAGTGGGTTTGGCACAGCACCTGTGGCAGCATTTGGGCTTCCCCCAGTGTCTGACTGGGTGTCAGACACTGACAGATACTTGACCTTACCTGTTCTTGGGGTTGACATGGAGCAATAGGGCAGATGATGCCCAAGGACAACACATGCAGCCCATCCTGGCAGAGTGTGATGAACTCAGCCTGTCACATTTTACAGTCTCTAATGGCTGAAAACAATCCCCACTATAAAATTATTTATCTGAGAACATTTTAGAGACAGATTTACAGTTGTTTTCATTCTTTCTCAAAACAGAAGTTCACAAATTGGAGAAAATTACTCATCTGCACAGGATTCCTCTTCCTTTGCTCATAAGCCTTTGTGAGAGAGGCAGGGACACCCATTTCAGAATCAGTGCAGGCCTCCAGGACTGGCAGAGTTTATATTTACTGGTGATACCTTAACACAGCCAGAGCAATATAATCACTCAGAGTGGAGATCTGTTCTCCAGTCTGTGCCAAGGACCTTGGCTGGAGAAGGTTTTTTGTATTTTTACATGAGTTGAATCAACCAGGGCTCAAACATATTCTGTGGGCTCATTTTTTATCATTCTAATTCCTCTGCAGAAATTCTGATCACAGTTTCTTCTGAGCCAGAGGAGGGGAGGTGGAGGGGGAATCGCTCCTGCACTCTGTACAAATCCTAAATTACTCTTTCTGAAGTCAGGTGGTGAAATAAGACCATCAGCATAAGCAAAGATGAAATAACCATACACAACAAATGCTTCCTGCTTCACAGTCATCTTTATGCCTCTGTCAGTTGTACATGGCTTGATTTTTAGAAAGATGTGAGGAGCCACAAACATGAATATCATGCTAAGCATGGCAGATAGTTTAGTTTGAAACTTAATTAAAAATTCACAAGAACCAAGCATTTTTCTCAGCATGGCCCTAATTCAAGTGCATTGAAATAGATAAAAATATTTCTCTTTGACTTGGAAACAGCCCCAGCAGTCATAAGCACTTGCCTAAGTCTGAAAACCAAGAGAATTCACATACTCAAGAGTTTACCCAGCGAGTACTATCCAAGTTTGATCCAATATATCTTCAGACACTAATCAGTCTTCAATATATCTACTTTCTAATAGAGAAAAGCTGAAAATTTTTAACCAAGAGAAACAACAAATATACCAAAAATTGATCATTAACACCAATGAGACACGTAACTTTCAGAAATGCAAACTTGTCCCCATTTTCTGGTCACCCAGGACACTGGTGAACAGGAGGAGCCCAGCTCTTTCAGGATATTTGGCTAATTATGAGTTGCCTGACACCAGAAGTTACTTTGGCCTAAGAGATTACGTCTATTTTCCTCAACTGGGCTACCTTCCCCTCAGAACAGTAAAATTCCTGCGTTCCCTGTCCCCTCCCCTCCCTATATTTCTGCAGTTCTGGTGATTTTATTCAGAAGAATAAAACCAATTTAAAGATGAAGATTTCATCTGTGGTTGAAGAGGGTGGCACTGCAAGTTGCTGGAAACTCAGAAAGCACTTTGAGGAATTGCTATTACATGTTCAGCTTGCTCTTCTTCCCCTTGATTCAGTCAGCTGGTCGGAGCTAGCCTAGCTAGAGCCGCAGCCGGCACGCTTCAGCGACCGCGAGGGTCAACGGAGATTAGGAAAACCAGAGGGGACAGCGCAGAGTCACGGCGGCTCCCGACATCTCCCGAAGCCCCAGCAGCCCTTGCGAGAGAGCGGCTGACGCGGCGGGAGGCGTTCCCACGGTGACGGTGACCACTCCCCTGCCCCTTGCCTTGAAAGAGCCTCTGAGAGGGCAGCGACGTCGCTGCCCACCAGGCACAGGGGGGAACAAGCAGGTCGTGTTGCTGGTGTCCCAGACTGCGGACCAATATGGTTGTCTCCAGAAAGAGAGCTTGCAGTAAGGTCACTGCAGCAACTCACACAGAGACCCCGTCCCAAACCGTGGCTGTTCAGGTCTCTGGATGCAGGGAGTGCCAGAGCCTGCTGCTGCCGGGGGAGGGAGGACAGCATTCCACCTGTGTGAGGTGTGAGCAGGTAGAAGATCTGCTTAGCCTGGTGGCAAAACTTAAGGAGGAGGTTGAGACGCTGAGGACCATCAGGGAGTGTGAAAGGGAGATCGACTGGTGGAGTAACTCCCTGGCGTGCCAGTCGGAACGGTTCCAGGGAGATACCCCCCCAAAAGGGGAAAGGCCCCCTCCCTCCTCACACAGAGGGGGATGGCCCGAGACAGCCCCTGCCCTGTAGCTGTTGCGCATAGGTAGGGGACCAAAAAGATGACGAGGGTTGGAAGCGAATTCCAGTTCGGCGTCCTGGGAAACCCTCCCCCCTTCCTGCCCTGCTTCCCCAGGTGTCCCTCTGTAATAGGTTCAAGGCCCTGGATCTTGAAGGAGAGGTAGGTGAGGATGTGGGGCAAGGCCAGCCTACAAGGCCACATAGGAAAAGGCGGTTGACTTTGCACCTCAAGACTGCCTCTGATAAGAAAGAAAGAAGGGTCATTGTAGTAGGCGATTCCCTTCTGAGAGGAACAGAGGGCCCAATATGCAGAGTTGACCCTCATCATAGGGATGTGTGTAGTCTGCCTGGAGCCTGGATCAGGGATATCACTAGGGCGCTCCCCAGCCTGGTGCACCCGACAGACTACTACCTGCTGCTGGTCTTCCAGACAGGTGAGGGGGAAGCTGCTTCCCGCAGTCTGAGGGGAATGAAGAAAGACTACAGGGCCTTGGGGTGGATGGTGAAAGAGTCTGGGGCTCAAGTGATCTTCTCCTCACTCCTTCCATCTTCCACTGATGATGTGGGACAGAATGGGAAAATTCAGTCCATAAACGATTGGCTTCGATGCTGGTGCTACAGGCAGGGCTTTGGATTCTTTGATAACAGCTGGTTTTATAGGGCACCAGTCTGGACAATGACAAGTGGGAAAGGTTTATCTCACAGAGGCAAAAGGATGCTGGGGCACGAATTAGCAGGGCTCATTTGGAGAGCTTTAAACTAGATTTGAAGGGGGATGGGGTTGTAGCTGGGCTTGCCCCAGTGGGGCAGCGCTCCAGAATTGATGAAGACTGGGAGGCCTCCTATAATCCTAGGGTGAAATCGGTGTGCTCAGCTCGCTCCCTGGAATGTCTGTACACCAATGCACGCAGCATGGGAAATAAGCAGGAGGAGTTGGAAACCTGTGTTAAGTCAGGAGACTATGATCTGGTGGCAATTACAGAGACGTGGTGGGACAGCTCACATGACTGGAATATAGTCATGGAGGGCTATGTCCTTTTCAGGAAAGACAGGCCAGCCAGGCGGGGTGGTGGGGTTGCTCTTTATGTGCGGGAGCAACTACAATGCACCGAGTTCTGTCCAGGGACAGATGACGAGCGAGTTGAGAGTCTGCGGTGAGAATTAAGGGGCAGGCTGGCAGGGGCGATACTGTTGTGGGTGTCTGTTACAGACCACCAGATCAGGGTGAGGAAGTTGACGCGGCCTTCTACATGCAGCTGAGAGCGGCCTCACAGTCACAGGCCGTGGTCGTCGTGGGGCATTTTAACTTCCCTGATGTTTGCTGGAAGGACCACTCAGCAACCCAGCCACAGTCCAGGAGGTTCCTCCAGTGTATGGATGATAACTTCCTCCTGCAAATGGTGGATGAGCCAACCAGGAGAGGAGCGCTGCTGGATCTCATCCTTACTAACAAGGAGGGTCTGGTCGAAGCGGTAAGGGTTGAGGGCTGCCTTGGTTGCAGCGACCACGAGATGGTGGAATTCAGGATCTTGTGTGGTAGGATCAGTAGAATAGCAAGTAGAATTGCAACCCTGGACTTTAGCAGGGCAAACTTTGGCCTTTTCAAGCAATTGCTAGGGGAAATCCCATGGGCAAGGCTGTTTGAAGGTAAAGGGGCCCAAGATAGTTGGTTGGCATTCAAGGATTGCTTTTTCTGAGCTCAAGATCAGAGCATCCTGACACATAGGAAGTCAAGGAAGAGGGCCAGGAGACCTGTGTGGCTAAGTAGGGAATTGCTGGGTATGCTCAAGTGGAAGAGGAGAGTTTACAGGTCATGGAAGGAGGGGCTGGCCACTTGGGAGGAATATAAGGCTGCTGCTAGAGGATGTAGGAAGGCAGCTAGGATGACTAAGGCCTCCTTAGAATTAAACCTGGCGAGAAGGGTCAAGGACAGCAAAAAGAGCTTTTTCAAATACATGGCAGATAAAACTAACACCAGAGGCAATGTAGGCCCACTGATGAACGGGATGGGTGCCCTGGTGACAGAAGATACAGAGATGGCAGAGTTACTGAATGCCTTCTTTGTCTCTGTCTACTCTGCTGCAGGCAGTCCTGAAGAGCCCTGTACCCCTGAGACCTTAGATGAAGTCAGGTCAATGGAGCGGTTTGCCTTAGTAGATGAGGAATGGGTTAGAGACCAGTTGAGCAATCTGGACATCCATAAATCCATGGGTCCAGATGGGATGCACCCGCAGGTGCTGAGGGAACTGGTGGAAGTCATCGCTAGACCACTCTCCATCATCTTTACCAAGTCTTGGGAAACGGGAGAGGTGCCTGAGGACTGGAGGAAAGCAAATGTCACTCCGGTCTTCAAAAAGGGCAAGAAGGAGGACCAAGGTAACTATAGACCGGTCAGCCTCACCTCCATCCCTGGGAAAGTGATGGAGCACCTTATCCTTGGTGCCATCTTAAGGCATATCAAGGATAAGAGGGTTATGAGGGGCAGTCAACATGGCTTCACCAGGGGGAAATCATGTTTGACCAATCTCTTAGCCTTTTATGAGGAAATAACACGGTGGATGGATGATGGCAGAGCGGTGGATGTGGTCTACCTTGACTTCAGCAAAGCATTTGACACAGTCTCCCACAGCATCCTCACAGCTAAATTGAGGAAGTGTGGACTGGATGATCAGGTAGTGAGGTGGACTGTGAACTGGCTGAAGGAGAGAAGCCAGAGAGTTGTAGTCTATGGGGCGGAGTCTAGTTGGAGGCCTGTAACTGGTGGAGTGCCTCAGGGGTCAGTACTGGGACCAGTATTATCTAAATCATTGATGAATATATTAAATGAGGGAATTGAGTGTACTATCAGCAAGTTTGCTGATGACACTTAAGTTGGGAGGAGTGGCTGACACGCCAGAAGGCTGTGCTGCCATCCAGCGAGACCTGAACAGGCTGGAGAGTTGGGCAGGGAATAACTTGATGAAATATAACAAAGGAAAGTGTAGAGTCCTGCATCTGGGCAGGAACAACCCCAGGTTTCAGTACAGGTTGGGGAACGACCTGTTAGAGAGCAGTGTAGGGGAGAGGGACCTGGGGGTCCTAGTGGACGACAGGATGACCATGAGCCAACACTGTGCCCTTGTGGCCAAGAAGGCCAATGGCATCCTGGGGTGTATTAGAAGGGCGGTGGTTAGTAGGTCGAGAGAGGTCCTCCTTCCCCTCTACTCTGCCCTGGTGAGACCGCATCTGGAATATTGTGTCCAGTTCTGGGCCCCTCAGTTCAAGAAGGACAGGGACCTGCTGGAGAGAGTCCAGCGCAGGGCAACTAAGATGATTAAGGGAGTGGAGCATCTCCCTTATGAGGAAAGACTGAGGGAGCTGGGTCTCTATAGTTTAGAGAAGAGGAGACTGAGGGGTGACCTTATTAGTGTATATAAATATATAAAGGGGGAGTGTCACGAGGATGGAGCCAGGCTCTACTCAGTGGCAAACAATGATAGGACAAGGGGTAATGGGTACAAACTGGAACACAAGAGGTTCCACTTAAACTTGAGAAGAAACTTCTTCTCAGTGGGGGTGACAGAACACTGGAACAGGCTGCCCAGGGAAGTTGTGGAGTCTCCTTCCCTGGAGACATTCAAAACTTGCCTGGACACATTCCTGTGTAACATTATCTAGGTGTTCCTGCTCCGAACAGGGCGATTGGACTAGATGATCTTTTGAGGTCCCTTCCAATCTCTAGCACACTGTGATACTGTGATCAGTTCTTGCCTGCAGTCAGGGTGGGATGCTGCCCAAGACAAACAGAAGGCAGCCCAGGGAATTGAGGAGGTGGCACCAGGTCTGGGGAAGCACTGTGCAGTGACATCCCTCTATTTAATAGGATTAGCTTTGCATGTATCAGTTTTCTATGAGTATCTCAGTTAATGCACATATACATGGGGTTCTCGGAGAAGCCAGGAATTTTCAATTAATATTGTGGAGCATTTTGGGGTGGGATAATGTGAATTCATTATCTTGAATATTCATATCCAGAAACTTCTTCTGAAGGTCCTTTGGACCCTGATCTAAAATAAGTTGAAGGATGGGTATGTATCGTTTTCATAGAGGCACAAAGGAAAAGAATAGAAATGGCACTAATCTACGCCAAACAAGTCAGATCTGTAAGTACAGAAGTTATATTGAAAAGAATGCTAGGAGTATTTAAAGAAACTGTCCTTATAACCAGAAATTTGAGAGCAAGGAACAATATGGAGATAAATGCGTGTAATATAAAGGTTTCTGTCAGCCTAAGTCACTTAAAAAGCCTCTCAGTGTTACATGAATGTAGATTAGGTAATGATTTGTCATGGTTTAAACCCAGCCAGACAGCTCGTTCACTCACTCCCCCCCTTCTTTCCCTCCCCCTACTCCCAGAGGGACGGAGAGGAGAATCGAAAAGAATGCAACTCCCATGGGTTGAGATAAGAACAGTTTAGTAACTAAGGTATAACACAAATCACTACTGCTACCACCAATAATAATAATGATAAGGGAAATAACAAGGGAAGAGAATACAACACCTCAGCACCCACCGACCGATAACCCACCCCACCCCGCACGACCGAGCACCCACCGATACCTCCTCCAACCCAGCAGCGCACTAGCCCTTCCAGGTAACTCCCAGTTACATCCTGGGCATGACGTGCTGTGGTATGGAAAACCTCTTTGGTCAGTTTAGGTCAGGTGTCCTGTCTCTGCTTCCTCCTGGCTTCCCCTCCTCGCTGGCAGAGCATGAGGCTCACAAAGTCCTTGGCCAGACCAAAACATCCTTGTTATCAGCTCTGTTCCCAGGCCGAAAGTCAAAACACAGCACTGCATCAGCTACCAAGAAGGAGAAAAATGACTGCTACTGCTGAACCCAGGACATGATTGAAAAGCATCTTTGTATACATTATTCCTGTAAGCTTTTTGTGCATTATCCCTGCATAGTTCTCAGAATATTATTGCAAGACTTGTCTGCTTATTGCTTTAGTTCTTTATCTGCTCCCAGGTAGACATAACCCTGATGAAAATCCTGGGTCACCCTTCCTAAACTTCAAGCAAGTGAAAAATAGAAGCGCTGGGTTTTGTCTAAGCTCTTGGCTTTCACACAGCACTTTGTGCACAGGTTTGTGGAGCAGAGAACTTGGACAAGTGTTCTCCAGCACTGGCCCTGCTCTGCAGTCGTGTGAGCTCCACATTCATCCCTCAGTGTACATGTGTGTGCATGAGGAGACATTGTCCCTGACCCAAGTTCATCATCCTTGAAAAGGCAAAATAACAAAGATGCTCATGGCATTCATGGACAGGTTTGCATTAGGGTCAGTGTGGAAGCACTGCACAGGTGGCTTTGGAAGATGTTTTGCTGGTGAACTCTGTTTAGAGGGAAGATGTGAAAATTTGCTTTCACCATAGCTGAGAGCAAGAGGAAATATCACTATAATTTTGTGCAGATGAAAATGGCTTTACAGTGATTTGCAAATGTGGCATAATTAATTCTGCAGATGAGTCTGGAGTTACAATATGATCAATCTGGCAAATTATGGGACTTAGATCTCAGCTGAATTGTGGTTCTTGCCTCCTCCCAGTGTTAGAGCATGTGTTTGGGGTCATACTGGTGTTCTCACCTCATTGTGGGAAGTCTCACTGAAATCTAAATTTCAGGCTTCATGTCTGATCTCACTAATCAGAAGCTTTTGACAGTGGGATGAAACTGTCTTTGCAGGCTGATCATGTTGTTGTCTTGTTTGGCAAGGCTACAGGCAACAGATGAGATCAAGAGGATTCAGGCAGATGAATGCTTTGATCTGAACCATTTCTCTCTACCATGAGTACAGCCATTGCACCACCCTGACAACTCCACTGTGCCCTAGCGCTAGCACATCTCCATCTGTAGCAAATGGGAATCAGAGTAGGGCTGCAGGACCTCCTGTCTCCCCTATCCATTCATATTGCTCTTGCCCGTAGGGCAGCAGGAATTGGACACCACTAGTGAGAAGCTCTGACTTGGCTCTGATTTCCTTTTGTTGTCGCTAGGGTCTGAGGCCAGCTGGCCCCTGCTCCCACTATGCTCCCTGTCCCCAGGCACAGAGTGGAACTCTTCTGGCTCTAACTCATGCATCCTGGTAAACTCTGGCTAGCTTTGCTCACAGCCAGCACCACAGGAACAGGGCATGGCCACCGTGTGTGCAAGCTTCTGTTGCCAGTAAGAGCATGCGACCTGGTACTTCCCTTTCCCATAGGAAAAGCACAAAGCTGGATTCTGCATCAAAGCAAAAGTCTGTTAATTTGGGTGTCTGCCTTCTCCCCGCCTCCTGGAAACGTATCTAAACATAATGACAATATGTACTTTCTCAATTGCTGAAATCAATAGCCCAGTGAACATGATGCACATATTAATCATATGCTATGGAAGAGGGATGACAGGGATAGGACTGAGAAAAGGCAGCATTCAGCAGCACAGTATAAGGGATCAATATATCTCTTTCACAAAAAGGTAATAAAAGTGTATGAGAGATGACAGGTTATTCCCGAGAAAACAAAGAATGCAGTTTTGAAGCCAGCTGAATAATATTTGACCCCAAACTTCCAATTAATGTCAAGCCAGAGAGCTCTAATGGGAAATTAAGTGGGTGCCTGGGATCTGACCTGGGAGAAGATACTGCAGACAGATGCAGTATCCAGTAGTGCGCAGCGAAGAGAAGGGAAAGAAGAGCCCACAGATAAAAGATACAGCAAGGGATGTCCAAGAGCAGCTGCATCACCCAGAGCTGGGGTCTCCATGGGTGAGGAGGGCTTGGCAGGTCCCTGTTCCCCAGTGAAGCTTTTGGACACCTCTAAAGTGTGGGCAGGGAACTTGCAAATCAGCAGAGTTGAGTGAATTGTTGTAAAAGGTTACAGATTTCTGCCAAAATAGTATTCTTTCATTAATGACTAGGAAACAAAGTGAGGATAGTGGGAGAACAGTGAGAGTGGAGAGATGATCATCCCAGTGAAGTGAGGTGATGCCCCAGGGGCTGCAGGGTCTGGGAAACTGAGCTCAGCTTCTTTCCTAATCACCTTCTGACATCTCTGGGGGAGAGAAACATCCATTCATTGAGTGTACTTTGGTTGGTGGTAACATGTGTCCAAGAAAAGATATTCCCCTTAGCAAGTTGCCTTATTATATCTTGCACCAAGAGCAGCACAAAATCTTTGCCACATCCCCCTTGAGAAGGGACACGTTTACTTGGCAAACCTCCCCACTGACTCTGTACAGGCTGTCCTCAGCATGAGGTGCTGCATCCCATCACACTGAAGTGCACAAGGCCTGAGCAGGGCTGGAAAGATGCAAGGGGCCTTTCCCCACCATCTGCTCTTCTGCCATTCACCTGCAGCTCTCTCCTTTTCCTCCGTCACACAGAGACACTTCTTATCTTCTCTCCTCCTTCCCTTACCTGGTCACACCTGTACATACCCTCTCTGAGCCTCCGCTTTGCCTTTGCTGCTCCTCTGCCATGACCCTTTGCTCCTCACAATTGTCTGGTTCTTGCATTAAAATTACATGCTTTAATACCCCTCCTTTTAAAAATAATCCCATCCCTGATCCCATTTTCCTTTCCAGCCATAGTTCAGCCTGCTTTCATATGGAAAATTATTTAAGATGCTATACAGACTGCCTTTCATCCATTTTATACTAGACAGTTACCAAACACTTGTGGACTTGGCATCCAGCTATTCCCAGTTAGTTCAATTCCCCTAAAAAGAGAACACGAGGAGAGTCCTCTCATAAAAAAAAACATGTTTTGGGCAGTCAGTCCAGCAGTGTGTAGGAATAGACAGGCTCTATTTACTCTCCACTACATCTCTCCAGTATATTTGTTAACTGGCAATTATTGCGCTCTGTTGCAGAATGACTCTAAGAGCAGGACCATAGAGCCCTGGACGACTGTGCAAGCAAGGCAGGGGGTGGCCCCCACAGGTGGCTGGAGACCGGACCTGGGAGGAGAATGTGGAGGAAGCTGTGGGGGCTAACCAATACTGTTACGCCAAGAAGGAGTGGCTGAATACCACTCCTATATATGTGTGAACTGCGTCACAAATAAACTAGAAGTTGCTTATCACCCATATTGGGTTGGCCTGTCTGCTTTTCCTCGCCGTTTACAGCGCTCAGCACTGCTTATGGCATCAGGTATTTCCTCCTGGGTGTCATCTCACCCAGCTCCTGTGCTCTGCTTGTACAGGCACATGTCAGGATCCAGCCACCAAAGGGAACGTCCATCCTGGAGCTGCAGTGAGCTGCTTACATCTGCCCTGAGGGCTATGTTCTGGTTTATATGCACTTCAGTCTCTCACACCTCCACTGACCAGGGCCTAAATACGTTTGGTGTAACTCATATTAGCCACTGAAACTCCTCCCAGTAATCTCTAATAAACTGTTCTTGAGTGAATCTGGGCTCACGTAGTCTGCCAGCCACCTTCTCTTGTACTGGTCATGAAACTAAACCCCAATTGATTAGAGTAAGTTCTCTTATTTATATATAAAAAATAATTTGCACCTATTATTCACTGTATCCATGGTGCTGGTGCTGATGTTTCTGATTTCAGTCAGACGTGTTATTCTAAAATGGGTCTGATGAAGCCAGCAGTTACAAGGGAGGAAAAAACCCAACAAAAACAACAGGCTCATGTGTTAGTTTCCTGAGCCAGAGGAAGAAGCAAAGTATGTGTTAGAAGAAGAATGAGTGGGGCTTCCCATCATTTGCTTATTTTAGCATTCACTGAGTCTCAGAGGGATTGAGGCTTACAAGTGACTGTGCCAACACACCGAGAAGATAAGGGACCAGTTCCCTTGTCCCTCCAGTTTCAACATCCTTGTCTGTTCCTCACATCTACAAGAGCACTGGGCAAAAAGATGTCACAGTTAAATTCTTCCAGGTGCATACCTGAGAATATCCTGCTTTTTTGGATGAAGCCCTGCAGGACTTTGTGTGGCCATGACCATAGCTGGAACTGGCAGCAAAAATCTTCTTTAAAAGCTGCAGCCCATTGAAGCCTGGTGAGTCACAGCAGGCTCAGAGCACAAGGAATTTCCCAGTTGCACATCTGACATGTTCAGAAAGATAGAGAGCTGATAATCAAAGTTTTTTGCCAGATGCGCAAATGGTGTCTGCAGCTCTGTATTGCCACTGTGGATGGAGTCACTGAAATTTCCACTCTTAAACCAGCTGTTATGAATAATTTCCTTGCTAAGCCATATGGCATAGTTCTTATGTAATTTCATTTTGAAATGTGACTTTTTTAAAAGTTACTATAGTGCTTTAGCTCCCATGCTTTTGTTCCTCTGTATCAACAGTGCACTCTGGAGGCTCCTCTAGCTCCATGTGCTTTGCACCAGGAAAGTTAATATTGGTGAAAGGCATGTGTTATTGTAGGAAGGAGGCCTGGATAAATCTCTTTTTTCAAACCCATCAGGCTAATACCGTGTCTGAAGATAGTGTGTAATGTTTAAAAACAAAATCACAACAGAAAGCTCACACTGTTAGGTTCTGTGCATGGGAGGGTGCATGTCCAGAGAGTGCTCCTGTAACAGTAGTGAGGATGTAGCAGATGCTCACAGGGAAGTTACGCATAATGATCACCCCCAAAAAGGCAGTGCAAACAAAGCAAGAGAATGAGCTCATCTATTCTGTTCCTTGGTAAGAAACAAGGAAGCTTACTTGGAGGGGATGTGTTCTGAAGTGCAAGAAGATTCTCAGGAGAGCTCAGAGAAGGGCTCTGGAGATCTCCATCCCATCAGCCTCCAGAACAAAGCTTGAACCCAGCCCATGGGGAGTAGCCAGCATAGCAGGGCAATCAAACAAATACCTCTTGATGAAATTTCATCTTGTACCAAACACAGGTACTGGTGAGCTTAACACCTGGGGGGCTCTTAACCTTCAGTGGTAATAAAACCAAACAGTGTGACTCACCAAGAGAACTTGCAACCCAAGACTTCCTTCAGAGAACTCAGAGGCTGGTAGTTGCCTTTGGGACCCGCAGAGATTGCTGGGCTTTGTGAAGGACTCCTGTTCAGGAGGTACAGATGAGGTAATCAAAGGACAGTAAGCTGTGTCACAGCTTTGGGCACACCTCCCCCCCAAGCTTTCACAATGTTCCTAGGTAAATTAGAGCAAAAATTAATTTCCAAACTAAGGGCTGACAAGCTGTTTGGCACCCAGGACTGCACTCCCAGAGAAGAGTCCAATGCTTGGAAAGAGAGTGTGTAATTAAAATACTTAAACAACCATTACAGAGGCATTAACACACTGCTATAATTACATAGCTGTTTGTTCATTAAAGGAGGAATTTAATACAATTATAATACTTACAATTCTGCACACTAAAAACCAAAACAAAACTGGAGTTTTTAGGAATGACAAACAGTCCTGTCTCTTCTCCAAACTGGCCATTAAATGTCAGAGCTTACAGAAAACTTCTATGAGGGGAAATGAGCTCAGGAAATTACCAGAATTTTCTTCATTCAAGTGGTTGAATCCAGAACAGGAAACAGTGCCAGCAACTGAACAGTCCTTACTGTTTTTCAAATGGCAAACTTATCCCAGAGGTGCAGTGCAATATTACTGGCATGAGAAATAAGAGGGGAAAGGACTCTGGGACAGAGTCCTGTGAAACGACACTTGAGTCTGTGTCAGCCTGCTCCATCCAAACCCTCTCCTAGAGGGGCACAGGGCTGTGTATGATCCAAGAAGTTCCTGTTCTCCTCTGTCAGTTCAGAGAGAGGACTTCACTCCTCTTTTCCTGTGAGATAAGGAGAGCAGTCCCCAAGACCAGCTTCCAACAGGAGGTTAGTCCAAGAGTGCAAAGTGCAGGCACAGAAAGGGAACACAAACCAAACCATACAAAAATGATGCAAGCTGTGAGCAGCACATTTGAGGTCCAGCTGCAAAGACAATAGAGAGGCACCTTGTGTCACACACCCCCAAATGCAGATGAAATTCTGTTGAAGGCATGAGCAGTTTGTTGTAGGCTATGCTTTCCCCTCTTCTAATTCATGTGAGATCAGTCTTAAGTACCATCGAGTTTACAGATGGCAAAACACTTCATTGCCTGAAAGTGAAAATGAGGGGAAAGAGCAATGTGATCCTAGTAAGTAAATGGGAAAAGAGCGGATGATGCAAGAGCTTAGCTCTGCAGAAAGGAGATAGAAAGTTACCACTGCCCATCCTGGTGGGGCTAATGTTTTGGTGTGGCTGCTTTGGAGCCCAGGTTGAAGAAGCCCTCCTGAATCTTGGAGCTGCTCACATACCACTGAGAACAGCTCTGTGAGGTCTCAGCCTTTCAGCACAGCCGAAACTCTGAGGATCAACAGGTGATAAATGTGTACTAAACATAGACTCATAGAATAGTTAGGGCTGGAAAGGACCTTGAGATCATCAAGTTCCAACCCCCCTGCCATGGGAAGGGACACCTCACACTAAACCATCTCACCTAAGGCTTCGTCCAACCTGCTCTTGAGCACTGCCAGGGATGGAGCATTCACAGCCTCCCTGGGCAAACTATTCCAGTGCCTCACCACCCTAACAGGAAAGAATTTCTTTCCTATACCCAATCTAAACTTCCCCTGTTTAAGTTTTAACCTGTTACCCCTTGTCCTATCACTACAGTCTCTAATGAAGAGTCCCTCCCCAGCATCCCTATAGGCCCCCTTCAGATACTGGAAGGCTGCTATGAGGTCTCCATGCAGCCTTCTCTTCTCCAGGCTGAACAGCCCCAACTTTCTCAGCCTGTCTTCATACGGGAGGTGCTCCAGTCCCCTGATCATCCTCGTGGCCCTCCTCTGGACTTGTTTCAACAGTTCCATGTCCTTTTTATGTTGAGGACACCAGAACTGCACACAATACTCCAGGTGAGGTCTCAAGAGAGCAGAGTAGAGGGGCAGGATCACCTCCTTTGACCTGCTGGTCATGCTTCTCTTGATGCAGCCCAGGATACGGTTGGCTTTCTGGGCTGCAAGCGCACACTGAAGCTGGCCCATGTTCATTTTCTCATCAACCAACACCCCCAAGTCCTTTTCCGCAGGGCTGCTCTGAATCTCTTCTCTGCCCAGCCTGTAGCTGTGCCTGAGATTGCTCCGACCCAGGTGTAGGACCTTGAACTTGTCATGGTTAAACTTCATGAGGTTGGCATCAGCCCATCTCACAAGCATGTCAAGGTCCCTCTGGATGGCATTCCTTCCCTCCAGGGTATCAACCGAACCACACAGCTTGATGTCATCGGCAAACTTGCTGAGGGTGCACTCAATCCCACTGTCCATGTCAGTGACGAAGATGTTAAACAAGACCGGTCCCAACACCAATCCCTGAGGGACACCACTCGTTACTGGTCTCCAGCCAGACATTGAGCCATTGACCACAACTCTTTGTGTGCAACCATCCAGCCAGTTCTTTATCCATCGAGTGGGTCACCCATCAAATTGATGTCTCTCCAATTTAGAGACACGCATGTCGTGTGGGACAGTGTCGAAGGCTTTGCACAAGTCCAGGTAGATGACATCAACTGCTCTACCCCTGTCCATCAGTTCTGTAGTCCCATCATAGAAGGCCACCAAACTGGTCAGGCAGGATTTCCCCTCAGTGAAGCCATGCTGGCTGTCACCAAGCACCTTGTTGTTTTTCATGTGCCTTAGCATGCCATCCAGGAGAATCTGCTCCAAGATTTTGCCAGGCACAGAGGTGAGACTGACTGGTCTGTAATTCCCCGGGTCATCCATTTTCCCCTTCTTGAAAATGGGGGTTATATTTCCCTTTTTCCAGTCATTGGGAACTTCACCTGACTGTCATGATTTCTCAAATATGATGGCCAGTGGCTTAGCAACTTAATTTGACAGCTCCTTCAGGACCCGCGGATGGATTTCATCAGGTCCCATGGACTTGTGCATGTTCAGATTTTTAAGATGGTCTCGAACTAGTTCCTCTCCTACAGTGGGCCCAAGGTCTTCATTCTCACAGTCCCTGCATCTGCCTTCCAAGACTTGTGTAGTTTGGTCAGAGCCTTTGCAAGTGAAGACTGAGGCAAAGAAGCCATTCAGAACCTCAGCCTTCTCCAAATCCTGTGTAGCCAGTTCTCCTGAGAGCTTCCTGAGGGGGCCTACATTCTCCCTAGTCTTTTTTTTATTTGCTATGTACTTGTAGAATCCCTTCCTGTTATCCTTAATATCCCTAGCCTTAGTTTTCCTAACCTGGTCCCTAGCTTCCTGGACAACATCCCTGTATTCTTCCCAGGCCGCCTGTCCTTGCTTCCACTTTTTATAAGCCTCTTTTTTAATTTGAATTTTCCTCAGCAGCTTCTTATCTATCCAAGGAGGTCTCCTGGCCCTCCTGCTGCACTTCCTTCTGGTTGGGATGCAACACTCCTGAGCTTGTAGCAGGTGGTCCTTGAATATCAACCAACAGTCTTGGGCCCCCCTGCCCTCTAGGGCTGTATCCCATGTGTCGTGGTTTAAACCCAGTCAGGTAATTCGTTCACTCACTTCCCCCCCTTTCTTGCCCTTCCCCTGCTCCCGGAGGGACGGAGAGGAGAATCAAAAAGAATGCAACTCCCACGGTTTGAGATAAGAACAGTTTAGTAACTAAGGTACAACACAGATCACTACTGCTACCACCAATGATAATAATCATAAAGGAAATAACAAGGGAAGAGAATACATCATCTCACCACCAGCCGACCGATAACTCGCCCCCCCTCAGCCCGACCAAGCTCTGACCGATACCTCCTCCAACCCCGCAGTCTCCCAGCCCTTCCGGCTAACTCCCAGTTACATCCTGGCCATGACGTGCTGTGGTATGGAATACCTCCTTGGTCAGTTTGGGTCAGGTGTCCTGTCTCTGCTTCCTCCTGGCTCCCCCTCCTCCCTGGCAGAGCATGAGGCTCACAAAGTCCTTGGCCAAACCAAAACATCCTTGTTATCAGCTCTGTTCCCGAGCTGAAAGTCAAAACACTGCACTACACCAGCTACCAAGAAGGGGAAAAATGACTGCTACTGCTGAACCCAGGACACCATGGAACCTTACTAAGCAAGTTCCTGAAGAGGCCAAAGTCTGCTCTTTTGAAGTCCAGGGCAGTGAGCTTGCTGCACACTCTTCTCACTGTCCTGAGGATCTCAAACTCGACCAGCTCATGATCGCTGCATCCAAGGCTCCCCTGGAGAGTCACATTTCCAACGAGCCCTTCCCTGTTGGTGAGCACAAGGTCAAGCATGGCACCTCTCCTTGTCGGCTCCTCTATTACTTGCAGAAGGAATTTGTCTCCCACACAATCGAGGAACCTCCTGGATTGCTTGTGTTGGGCCATACCATCCTTCCAACAGATGTCAGGGTGGTTGAAGTCACCCATGAGAACAAGGGCCTGCGAGTGTGAGGCTTTTCCTATCTGTCTGTGGAGTGCTTCATCCACAGGTTCTCCTTGATCAGGCAGTCTGTAACAGATCCCCTCAGTAATGTCTCCCATAGCTATATTCCCCTTAACCCTGCCCCACGAACTCTCTGTTGACTGCTCACCTGTCTCCAGACAGAGTTCCATACTCTCCAGCCTATCCCTAACATAAAGGGCAACTCCGCCTCCCCACCTGCCGGGCCTGTCCTTCCTAAAGAGCCTGTAACCTTCCATTCCAACACTCCAGTCACAGGAGCTATCCCACCATGTTTCTGTGATGCCTGTTATATCATACCCCCGTAGACGTGCACACATCTCTAATTCCTCTTGTTTGTTCCCCATCCTACGGGCATTTGTATAGAGGCATCTGAGCTGAGCTCCAAATGATGCCAGCTCGTTGGCTGGAGCAGCTGGGATATCTCTACATTGCTCCAAGCAGTTATTATAGGTGCTGGCAACTGACTGGGTGTGTTGGGATGGAATGATGCCCCCCTCCCCCAGCACATCTAGTTTAAAGCCTCCCTGACCAGTCTGGCAAGCCTCCTACCAAAACTGCTCTTTCCCTTCTTTATCAGACCAGCTCCACCAGCCCCCACTAGACCTGGCCTACAAACTTGGGTCCCGTGTTCAAGACACCCAAACCCCTGACTATGACACCACCCTTTTAACCATTTATTAACCTTGCTAATCCTCCTAGCTTTTTTTAGGTCCTCCCCTGTACCCTGGAGAATTGATGAAAAGACAATCTGAGCTCCAGAGCCCCAAACCACCTTTCCCAGGGTTCTATAGTCCTTCTTTATGTTCCCCAGGCTACTGCTATCTATGTCCCTAGCACCCACATGGATCACTAGAAGTGGGTAATAGTCCGTGGGACTTACTAGAGCAGGAAGCCTCTCTGCCACATTCCTGATCTGTGACCCTTGTAGGCAACACACCTCCCGTGAGACAGGGTCAGGTCAACAGACGAGTGCGTCTGTCCCTTTGTGTAGAGTCCCATACTGCTACGACCTGCTGCTTTTTCCTGGCAGCACCAGTAGAGATCTTCTTTACCAGTGCAGCAGCCAGCTGTTTCTGGCTTGAGTGCGTTTCCTCATTGGCCTCCTGCAGGACAGCAAAGCGGTTCTGGGCTGGGGCAACAGATTTAGGAGGAATCCCCTTGCTTTTGGTTGTCCTTTTCCTCCTTTTTTTGTTGGTTTTTTTTTTTTTTTTGTCATTATTTCCCAGGTTAACAGCCTCCTTCTTTCCTTCATGAGGTAGAGGTGAAGCTCGAGGCCCCTGCACAGTTTGGGCCTGGAGCAAGCACTCCTGCTTACTCTCAGCTTCCCTGACATCTCGCAGCCTATTGACAGCATCCCGCAGCTCAGCCCCTGCTGCAGGAGCACCTCCACCGGGGAGGACCGAGTGCAGCCCTGCCCGTTGCGCACCCTCCCCTCACCAGACCAGTGCAGGCACTCTCTACACCCCGAGCTCTGCACTGCAGCCTCCCCTCTCATCGGCTCTGTCTGGGTGCCTAAGCTGGCCACCACCGGGGCAGCCAGAGCAGAGCTCCCAGACCGGACCCTGGTCATACGACGACTGCTCACCATCCTGCTCACCTGCCTGCGCAAACTGCCTCTGGAGCCTGCTCCCTCAAACACGAGCCAGTGCTAAGTTCATCTTACTGCACACAACCATGCTGGGAGCAGCTCTCCATCCCCACGTCCAGCTCGAGGTTCTGGCTTGACAAAGAGACTCCCACAAGAGCTCAGAGGCAATTACTGTATCAGGGCTAGAGCCCTGTGTTAATGCTGTTCTTTTTCAGTGTGCACCAGACTCAGTTCTCATTCATTCAGAACAGGCGCTTTTTCTGTCTGCTAAAACTTGGTATATAAACCTTGTCTTTAAGCAAACACTAGGACTTCTTCAACTCCCTAAGGAAACATTTTATCTTTTCCACTTTTTCCTTATATATAGAAACAAACTCACTACTATATTTATCTGCATTTACATGTAATTTCACTGCAACCAAACTTGCATTTCTGTAATTATTTTGTAAAAAAATTAAACCAGATTTTGCCAGAATGGTTTAAAAAAAAAATATTTTTTTATAGGGCATTATTGGTTAAATCTTTACACCCACTACCAACTTACAGGATTTTGTGGAAGCGGAGTGGGGAAGTTTTCTAAACAGAACAGGAACTACCTAGTGTTCAAACAAGGTTATTTATTTTGCGCCTCAGTTTGAGGGTAAGAAACATGACTGGAATTTATTAGCAATGCAGATGCCAGATGCTGCTCAGCACTGTTACTGCAGGGTGAGAGCTTGGCATAGCAGGGAGCTGGTCCTGAATTGCTGGGTGAGTCCTTCTGGTGGAGGGGAAGACAATGAAGACCCAGGCAGGGTCAATAGCATTTATTAGAGATGTTCCTGTAACACCCAAAAGCTCATGTATCAGTTGGCTGAACAGCTCCCAGTTTGCCAAACTGGCTTTAAGGTGAGAGAGAAAGGGTTTCCTGGACTCCCATTTGCATAGTGAAGGACACCCAAAATTGCACTCCATCCTTCCGTCTTTGGGCCTCAGAAATCATCCAGGAGATGCAAACGGTAAGAATCAGTGCTAGGATGGTGCACATTGTTAAACATAATTGACAAAGATGAAGGGACAGAGGAATGTGAATAAATCATCAGGATTTGCCATCAGTCCTTTTGTTTTTATTGATTAGCTTGGTAAAAGATAAACTGTTACCTGGAAACTGCATAGTAAACTGTAACTATAGCTTGGACACTTATGGTATTTCACTTTAATAATAGTTACTAATGAAAAAATGAAATTATTTGCACACTAAAGGTTGCACTTGACTTAGATTAACTGGTTGTAGATAAAGTCTCTAGTACCTTCCTCAGTCCTGAGTACATAGTAACAGGAAATAAATTAATCTCTACCAACATTTGCTCTTTCTAGTATGAAACAGTTTTGATTAACTTACTGTGAGGGGTCAGTCACTGCTCACTCTGGAAGACCCTTATATATTTAATGAAGCACCATTCTTTCTAAATTTATGTCAGAAAAGTGACAATGACAAATTTTGGAACTGAATTACTCAGCATATGTGATCAGTTAATGGAATACCTTCCTCTTCACAATTATTTCGTTCCTGTCCTATTATTTTTCCCCAACTAAGCAGTAGTCTTCTGACTTCAGCTATGAGTCTAGGAGCAAGAGTACCATTGTCACTTAGCAATAAAACAACTTGTACATAAGAAAATCACTTTGGTACAGGTCACAGCCATCTAATATTTGATACTTTCTACAGTCTTTAAAGTGTTTGAAATAAATAAGAGTCATGCACAGTTCAGGCAGGTCCTTTACGGCAGGCAAAAATAGGATGACAGCACCTGGAGTTATCCCACTTGGGCTGGGTAGGGGCTGGGAGTCCTGCCAGCTGCAGGAAACACATTCTCTTCCAAGCAGCAGTGAACATATGAAGCAAAAAATTGAAATGAAGCTTTTGGACTCTTAAATAAAATATAATTCATGGGCTTACTGGTCACTATGTGAGTACTTCATAACAGCCTGAGCAGTTGCAGCAAAGATAACTTGAGCAAGGAGATAAACTCCTCATGACTGCACTTATTTGCTTTTGTGTTGTCTCAGATCATTCCTCACATCACCGAGTTTTCTGGTCTTAGGCAAACAAAAATCCACAACATAAGGAGAAAATAAGTCCAGTTCCTACTAGTTGCACTGTAGGTCACAAAGAAATAGCTCTGGAAGAGAACTGGGGAGGAGGAAGAGAAGGTGAACTTGTCTTCTTACCTTTGCAGGTAAGAAATGCTACTGAATACTCAGTGCTCCTCTGGGCAATGAAGTTGCCAAGCACACCAGTGCTGCAACTGCCTGACAAACCTCAAGGCTGTATGAGAACGACATCATTAGGTCAACAGCAGAGAAGCTGTGGTTACTTTGAAACAGAGATTTATACCTTACCCTCTTACCAGTATTGATGACTTTCACCTGCATCACCTGCAGGAGTTGCTTTGTTCCCACCTGAGCCAAAGTCTTACCACTGTGAAGGATGGTAGGACTCCCATTAGAAACACATGAACCATTTCTCCAAAGCTAGTATAATTAGGTGATTTTTTAAGCATGAAATCAGGTTTCATGATTATCATGATGAAAGCGGGAGGAAGACTTGCACAGCTGCTGCAGCTCAGGGAATGGGAGGCATAGCTGAAGCTCCTTTATACCTTTGTAATGGCATTGTTTTATTTTAAGTTCCAAGTCTATCTGTACTGATAAAATCCTTTAGCTTTATCTTCCATGGGTTATCACTGTGCTGGAAGACCAATACTGTGCTTTTGAACAGGGAAGAAGTATACAGGTTCATAAAAGATTCATTAGCCCATTTCTGTATTTGTGGCAGAAATAAGTCAGCCCCTACTGTCATGGGCATCCACTAGCTCCCAGTTTGTCTTTCCTAGTGGAAAGCATGTGGTTATTTCTCAGAGTTGCTAGTTATGAATCAGAGCAAGTGATCCTGGTAGCTCATGTGTGAGGAGGCTATCAGAAGGGATAGGAGAAGCTGCAGCAGTACAGGACAGAATACATCAACCTTTCCAATGCAATGGCAGGAATCACAAGTGGTGAAGTATTTTTATGGAGCTGACTGCTCCGTGGTTTTCAGCGGTGGCATGTTCTGAAGATGATCTCTGCACATGCTGCACAGTTAAAGACTTCATCCAAGTGGCAGGAGAGAAAGTAGTTAAACACCTCATAAAGATGGCTCAGGATAGGGAGATGAAAGCAGGAATTAAAAACACCAACCTTTTATAAAGGTTAATTAAATTATTAATAATTAATAAATTATAATGATTATTAATAATGCCAGGTTTTAATTATTCATGTATAAATAAAAAAAGATGTTTAATGATAGACACACTGAGCATTAGTACTGTAAACATGACATTGGGATAGGGAATGAACAAAGGAGAGCTTTGACTCTTAACACAGACTACTGTAGTGTGCAGAAAGTGTTGTACAAGGCAATAGGGGGAAAGATGGCCATGAAATGGAGGCCACCATTCGGGGGGTCCTGCTCCAGTCAGCTGCTGTCCCATGGGTATGTAGCAGCCCTCATGGTCTCCATCCCTCAACACCCCACACTCAGGAGTCAGGAGGAGCATTGGCTTGTTGCCTGATTTCGGCTCTGCCAGCCCATTCGAGGGGCATAGGCAGGGCAAGACTGCAAGGGTGTATGGACTGTTACCATCAGCTTTCAGAATGGTTTCTACTATTGTGTCCTGAAGAGCTCATGACAGCAAATGGAGCCAAACTCTAGGCTCTGCAGGGCTGTGGTGCTGCTGTGGTGAAGGTATACCAAGAATTAGGCTTACATTTCAGAGAATCATAGAATCCATTTGCATAGAACCATATTTGTCAGGTATCAGATATTCTTCATTTGTCATCATAAATGACTGTATTTTCCAATGCTTATTTGCATTGTTATTTTTAAAAAAAATCGAATTGCTATGAAAAGCATGCTATGAAGACCTTCATTTGTTTTTATAGTATCTCTAATACAGAGTTCTTGTACAGTTCTTAAAAACCACATAATATTTTTACATCCTTATATCACAAGGATCTACAGATCATAGAATTGTAGAATCATAGAGCAGCCCAAGTTGGAATGGACCTCAAAAGATCATCTCATCCAGTCGTCCATGGGAAAGGGAGCCCAGATGTTGAAAAACTCCACCAATGGGAATTCAAACATGTCCCTGGGGAGGTTGTTCCAGTGAACAGTTGTTCTTGTTATAAAAAATGTCTTTCTTATGCTGAGACGAAACCTCTCCTGGTGCAATTTATACCTGTCACATCTTGTCTTCTCCCTGGAGCTCCTTGTGAAGAGAGAGCCTCTGTCCTCTTTGGAACCAACTTTTATGTACAGGAATGATGTGATGAGGTCCCCCCTGAGCCTTCTCTTCTCCTCTGTAGCCATTTCTCACAGGGTAGGTTCTCCAGCCCTGTGGTCATCTTCATGACCCTCCTTTGGTCCCTCTCCAGTCTCTACACTTCTTTCTCGAATGCTGGGGACCAGAGTTGGACCAGACCGATGAAGCTGGGTGTCAGGCAAGCACTTCTGCTCCTCAGCCTGAAGCCCATAGTGTCCTTAGCACAATGCTGCAAAGTTTGTTATCCTGTAATTGCTGTGACCTCCTGGAACTTCTGCTTAGTGATACCTGCAGCCTGCTGGCTCTGGACACACTCCCTGCACTCCTGACAAACCTTCCTCTATACATGCCCTCTCTGCTGCATCTCTTTGCAGACACTTTGTTTCTGTTCTGTACAGCCATAATTATACTCTCAGTTTCTTTCTTTAAGTTGTCTTTGACAAGTCATTTATAGTTTGCCTGCTTTCATGAGCTTTCATAGTGAAAGAAAGTTGGCAGGCAATCTCAACTATCCTCTTGTCTCTTCTCTGTCTGATGATTGATTTCCAGTGGGAGTAAGTTTTGATATTTGAAAAGATCCAGGCTATTATTGAACATTTGAGTTGTGTAATGGAAGTATCTGTCTGACAGATCTAGAAGAATATCAGAGCAAAAGGCTCAAAGGCTTAAGGAAATTCTGGATTATGTATAAAACATTGTCCAGTGGATTGTCTTTAACATCAGACAGAGAATGAAGAGAAGCCACAATGCCAGGAGAGTAGAGCCAGGGTAAGGAAAAAAGAGGTGTAAATGGATATTTTTTTTTAAGAAAGCCAGGAGAAATACTAGTTTCTTTGAAGACTGTAAGATTCGACAGACAATGGGATGAAAAGGCCCAACCCTGACCTATATGTCCAGGCAAAATCTCCACTGGCAGAGAGGAAAAATGATGCCTCTGATCCACAGCTGATGTCGAGACTTTGGGCAGACACAGTTGAATGAATGCTGCTAAAAAGGAAAAGAAATCAAAAAAATCACAGAAAACCCAATGGAGTCTGGGAACTTGACTCAGACATATCAGCTACTTGTTTAGTGTTCAGTCTGGGCTCAACCTGTGGCTTGGGGATGGACAAACAAAAACATCCCACTTGGGGATGAGATGTGTGAATAGCTTAGAGATGGAGCTCTGCCAGGAGACGTGCTAAGTGTGGGAGCTGGTTGCCTGACAGGCAATGAAGGCTGCAGAGGGCTGATTGCAGGAGCATGCCCTGGGGTGCTCTACTGAAGGGCTTGCTTCCAGCTCCTGGAGCTGGGCTTCCAAGTCTTACTCATAGAGGCACGTTTTCCATGAAAAGCAAACAAAAGCTGCTGTCTCAGTCATAGAACCCCCGCTTCATGCCTCATAGCCTGACGCAAGATAACAAGTGGGGCGATAGAACAGTCATGTTACAGAACATACACTGCTAACGGTTACACATGTGCCAAGTTTTGAGTTTATGCTGTGGCCTCCTGTATGCAGAAACTCAGCCGTAAGTTCCTGAGAGATGCTTTTGTTTTGGAGCCAGATGGGCAAATTCATTTCTCCTCTTTCATGGAGCTGAGGAAAGGACACTGTCCTTGTCTCACAGCAGCAGACACATGCATGCAAGGACATCAGAGAGAGGCGAACTGTGCTCATGTATGTACAGTTAATCCCAAAATCTCTGTTTCTCACTGGTGCTCTATGCAATCTTGGCTGAACGACAGCAGTGGGGATGCAGCTGTGCTGGTTGACCTAGATAGCAGCGCACTAAAATAAAAAGGCAGCAGCAATTCCAGAAATCACCTTGTTCCACTGCTTTGAAGGACAGAGGGACAGTACACACTTTACCCCTGAAGTGCTGTCCCTGTCCTGTTCTTTCTATGGTTTCCTGTGCTGCAAAGTCTTTCTCCCACTTCCTGTAAGGCAGTAGGGCACTGCGACAAGCTACTGGATCAGCCTACACCAGCTCAATTGGTTCCTGCCCACACATCACTGTAAAAACAGGGCTGCCCCATCACTGCCTAATAAAGCTGTCCTATGGCCTGCATTCCACACTCCTGCTCCTGCTGGCTTTCACCCAGAAAGGAAAAAGTTGATCCCATCTGCTGTGCTTAATGGTGTGTGCAGTGTGTGTGCTGAGTCTCAATGTCTGCAGGGTTTGCTGCCAGGAGAGGGTAATCAGTGTCTCCAAGGCTGCAGGGTAGAGGGGGAGCACTCCAATGCCGGGTGAGTCTGCAGGACATGGTCTCAGCCCCACAGGTACTGTGGCATGGACTGGCACTGGCAGTGCTCCATGGGGACGCACAGCCCTACTGTCAACACAGCAGGGCTCTCTACTCTTGGCACACTTCACAGATAGGAAATCCCATGTCCAGTTCAGAGGCTGGTGTTTCCCATCTTAGCACTTACAGCTGCGCCTACTGTACTGGGAAAAAAACACATTTGATAAAGAAAATCCAAGGTTTCACCCATTGCTTCTAAAAGGCTGGTCTGTAGTTTTTCATCCTCAATGCTTCTTATCACAACTCTTCCTTCTCCTCCCAGCTGTCAGTTTTAACTCACCTTTCCCAGCTGCAAGGGCTCTGCTGTCAGGGGGCAATAGGGCAGAGACAGCCCCAGGGAGGGCCTGGAGCATCCCATTCTCACTTTTGGAGGCCTGCTGCCCCACTCATACATCTCCCACGCTGCTGAGTGGATCGATCAGTTTCCTGAGACGCTATATATATATAGTCCTAAATCAGCACTGCATGGCAAAGGATCTGTATGGTCAAGATTATAACCACCTTCTCTGCATTAAACCAAGAATAAGACCAGTCCATGGCAATGCCTGATATTAATGAGCAGCTGATGTTAATAGCCCTTAGCATGAGCTAGTGACCATTAACTCCTCCAAATGAGGTATTTATTTCCCAGGAAACACATTATTACTTAGGCATGGCAGTTGCTGAGTGTTGAGAGCAGTGGTATCACTGGGCAGGGCTGCTGCCCGCAGCAGGGCACCGCTCCATGCTCCTGGATAGAGGGGCTCCTCAGCAAGGGGTGTTCCAGGGCCCAGGGGAGACCAGGAGCCCTGGGAACTGCCCCTGGGTGGCAGGGCTGCCTGCTGTGGTGCACTCGTCCCAAGGCATGAGCAAGCCAGTCCTGTGTTCTCCTGGCATGACAAGATGCACAGGGTGCTCAAAGAAGGGTTCCGGCTTGGTTACACCAGTTTTTTAGCACCACTGAGTTGATATACAGCGAACCCAAAAAAACCCTCTGCTTTTCTAATTCCTTAATATGCTGTTTGTGAAGTTTGGGTCTGTAATTTACATCTCCAAGCAAATTACAGAGTGATTTCCCAAGATAGCTGATAACCAGTTCATTAAAATTTAATTCTCTGTCAGAGGGTCCAATGAAGCATGAAACAAGAACGGTGCATCTGTCCGTGGCAACACCTTACTCTTCCCACGTACTGGGACAAAAGTCTCCCCTACTCAGTTGTGTTCATCCCTGCCATGTTCACTGCCACATTGCATGGAGCTGCAGAAACCAGAATCTGGAATGGCTGAAAACCCTCGCGAAACCCTCACACCTTGAATTTCGGGGGAACCCAAGCGGGGCTGGACCTGCAACAGAAATGCAAATCCATCTACAATGTGATGTTTAGCCCCAGCAGCCAGAGTCTGGACCTAGACAAACTGCAGCAGAATGAGCTGGAAAACAGCTAGTTACTGAGATCCTGTTGCAGGGACCGAAGTAGGCTTCCCACATGAAAATCAGAAAAAATGGGAAATGTTCAGTATCTGGAGCCTAAGGCAGTGTTTTGATCAAATTCATACAATAGAAGTCTTCTAAACTCTTTGTAACTTCTTTCCACCGTTCTTTGGCTGTAAATGAGACTCATGGTCTCTTTTTTACATAACACATTCATTAGCATCAGACCTTTCCACTGTTCTCCAGTATCTTGCTTTTTCATTTGGAGGAGATTTCAGGAAAGCTCCTTACCACATGGCCGCTCTCTTTGTTGATAATTAGTCTTAGAGAACTGTCAGTCTGTTCTTACTTTGTGCTTGGTCGCAGAATCAGATCTGCTGCCCATGGGGTTTCTATTCATTTACTTTTTCCTGCTGCTTTTCATCTTACTGCTTATGTAAGCTTTCAGCCTACTCAGTCTATCAGGGAATGTTGATTATTGTTTAAATGCTAACTTTTCCTTAGCAAGCTGGGCTGTGACCTGATCCATAGCCCTAGAGGAGTTCTGGCAGGCTCTGCTCTCCATGGCTGTGGGTCTTCCTTCCTTCTTGTTGTTGAGAGATGTGGGTGAAGGTGCACACTTAGCTTTAGGGTGCTGGCCTTGACTTGTTTGCTGATAAGCTTGCCTGTGTGGTCATCATGTAAGTGTCTGCACGCTACCTCCAGTTTAGTTGGGTTTCCACAGAATAATAAAAAAAACCACATCTCTGACACTAGCATGGCTCAAAGATCAAATTCTAAATCTGAAGCATGAAATGATCCTGAACTAGATGGTCACAGATCTTTTTTGATGTTAGCAATACCTGCTTTTTTGTCCTTGGATTCTTTTTTCTTGTGTTCATTTTTAGAAATGCTTGAGCCATTTCCCTTGGAAAAACATAATACAACAGAAGAACCCAAGAAGAACAGTACTCCATCAGAGTGGAAGCTCATTCGGCTCAAACTGGACAACAATAAGTATTTAAAAAAGGGCACATGAGCAGTGCAAATCTACTTCTGTCAGAGTCCTGGGGGAGCTCACACGCCTCAGTGGCCTCCTCTGGGACACACACCCCATCTCCTGCCAAGGATGCAGGCCGTGACTCAGTCCCTTCCCAAGTGATGTAGTAGCTGTGCCTGTCTCTGCCTGGGACCCACACTATGGAGAGCTGCCATCCTGGATGAGCCTCTCAAACCTGCTAGGTCCTACTAGGTTGTAGCTTGCCATGTGTAACTCTAGACGTAAGTACTGTATTCTGTGCTGTTCAACTTAATTCATATACTTTTATATTCATATTCCATTCTATTATATACATATTCTGCTCTGAATGTACCTCAGCACTGAATTTGCCTTTTCTGTGACTGCCTCCCAGTGATGGCATGCACTGATGCTGGTAGGTGAATGCAACACTGCTTCAGCAGCATTGCTGCCCTTTCCCACTGCTTTAGAGATTGTTACTGTCCCGTTTGTACGAACTACACTCATTTGTACAAGGCAGTTTGAAATGTTTGAATGTATTCTTATTCTAGAGGCAAGTTAATCTGTTTTCACTTAATTTTGATACACCACCTTCACAAACTTTACCTGGATTTTGTCTCCTTTGACGAGCTCCAGAAAAATTATTTTAACTGCTTCCATTTTAAATGTTTCTCAGATTTTAATATGCTGTTAAATCTAATCTACCCATTTGGTAGGTTGCTGTCTAGATTTGTCATATACCTGGCAGATTATTGGTCCTTGGTTTTATTAAAGGATACTGACTTTTCCTCCTTTTTAATCCTGAGCAGAATGCGTGAAATGGTCCCTGCCTTATTAGAGGCACAAGGCCACCCAAGGCTGGGACACCTCCTGGTGCTCTTCGGGAGGCATTTTACTGTTCCTGGAAATAGTACACAGTGGTCAGAGTACTTTGGTACTTTTAAACTTGTTCTTTTTACTTTTGTAGCATGCACAGCCTTAGTGCAAAATGCCCTCTGATGTCCTCACACCTATTCCTGTGCAGTCACCTCTGACTTCTGGTGGTGTCCAGTGCTGCGTGTGCGTGCTTCATGGAATCACTGAATGGTTTGGGTTGGAAGAGACCTTAAAGCTCATCCAGTTCCAGCCCCCCCTGCTGTGGGCAAGGGCACCTTCCACTAAACCAGGTTACTCAAAGCCCTGTCCAGCCTGGCTTGTCCATGAGTGTGTATATACGTACATGCACGTACAATGGGACAGAAGTACAGTCGGCCAACATAGTGTATTTGTTGCTGTTAGTTGCCAAAATCTAAAAAGGAACAAGGGAAACAATTATGCTGTAGTGTTATGATTACTCAACAGTCTGAAGTAACAGTGTAATTGTTGATTCTTAGTAATTGCTCGTGACTCATGAGTGGATGAAGTAAAACAGGAACTTTGCAAGAGAGTAGAATGACTATTAGAACTAAGACAGGAGAACTGAGGAAACCATTACCATAGCAAACTAGACATGGAGCTGGTGGACTCTGTTGCAGTTGCTCTTCATAACTATTGCACATTGGGTCCAAAAATGTCATTTTTACTCGTACCAGTACTATTGCCTTTGGAAGAAGATTTGGATTTTAGGTTACAGTTTACACTTGCTGTGGTTCCATGTGGTTAATACTCTCAAAGCATAATCCCATTGCATTTGTAATGCCAGGGTTTCTGAAGAGCCCTTTGCTCAGAGCACTGCTGTGGGCAGAGAGAATGTGGTAAATGGGCAGTGGGACAAGCCCTGCAAGGGAGCTGGGCATGGTCTCTGCGTGGGTGCTGCTGGGGGTGCAGATGAGGGCTGGGCAGGAGGAGCCCCCAGTCACTTCTCTATTGCCCAGTAACACAGTGTGTGCTACTGCATCTCCCTTCTGAGGGATCAGCTAATGGAATCACAGTTTCCCTTTCAGCATCATAAATGCAGAGCTTTTCCACTGCGCTGTATGGTGCTTCCTATTTATATCTGTGTACAAATGAGCAAAATACATCACTGTCAGAATATACATTTCCCCTTGTTTCTAGAAAAGACCATATTAGGATCCTGACACGGAAGTTAAGGTATCATCTCTAAATTGCCCTGATGTCCCCAGAACCTGAGGGAGAAAGGACACCAAGGATGGGGAGCTGATAACAAAGCAGATACACCTTTAACATGTTGCACAC
Source organism: Pezoporus occidentalis (assembly GCF_034315485.1). Lineage (NCBI taxonomy): Eukaryota > Metazoa > Chordata > Aves > Psittaciformes > Psittacidae > Pezoporus > Pezoporus occidentalis. The sequence goes on along the minus strand of NW_026915791.1, from coordinate 3,141,223 downwards.
TTAATGCAACATCTGCAGTGGAGCAGGCTTTGTAACCTGTGACAAGGAAACTGGGGTGGAAAGAAAAAGAAACCCAAACTGAGAAATAACTGCATTGCACCTCTCTGAACCTGCCAGAGGTGAGGCCCGTCCTGGGTCAAGTTGGCTGCAAATTATGCAGCACATGCTGTTTTTCTGTCTTACTGTCACCCTGAATAATGCAGCATTAAAGCCACAGGAACTCTTCAGGAGTGTTCGTGCAGTGTTTGGGAGGCAAAAATGCCTTTATCCCCAGAATGCGCTCAGCTAGACTGTTTACCCACCTCTCCATAGTAGGCATCCCTGGGACTGGTCCCCTCACTTCCCTGTTCCATCCCCTCTGGCTCCCACCTTCACAGGACATGAGGCCCTATAGCTACACCTGCATCCACATGCAACTCCAGGCGATGGAATTCTCTGTGCAACACTGGAGAAGAGAGCATGTTGGCTGGAAGGGTGGCTGCTTTCACTGCCACTAGCACCAGCTCTTCTTGCTTTTGGAGGATTCAGTCTTGTGCAATGAGGCCTGTTTGTTCTGCAGTGGGGCTTGTGGGCATCCTCTGCCCTTCACTGCCTGAAGCAGCACACACACCCATCCCTGAGGCCATGGGTCACCATCAGGGCAGAGGTTGCAGTCATCCTCAACAACCAAAACCGCTGCCTTGGGTTAATTGTAGATTGCAAATCAACATCCCACCAGTGCCAGCAAGTTGCAGTCCCAAGCCTGGGCACAATTTTATAATCTGAGTGGTGGGCAGCTAAACTGAGGCCACTGTGGGCAACACACAGATCAGGCGTTGGCTTGTCTCCCAGCATCTCCATCACCGCACTTCTGAATGGCTGCTGTGCTAGAGGGTGAGGAAGAAGACTTGCTGCCAAACAGCTTTAACGGACAGAACTGGAGTCTTTAAATAATCTGAAAACACTGAAGAAACCCTGGGGGAAGCTGCTGGGCGCAGTCACTGCAGGTTGCAGGACCTGCAGCTTGTCGGCTCTGTAGCCTGTCCTCCCCCTGTACTCTTGTTCTGCTCACCCACCACTGCTGCTCCTGTGTGCAGCAGGGATGTCTTGGCCAGTTTCAGGTATCTCTGTGTGGTAAGGATGCGAGAGTGGAAGAACAGCCTCATTTTTGTTTTATGAAGGGAACTTCAGTCAAATACCCTAGCGAACAACTGATTCTTGGCTCACCAAGATTAGCCTCCTACAAAGGCCCAGTCCCTCATGAAGTGTCATTTCGGTATAGAAAATATTAAGCAGTGAAGTCTCTGCTCAGTGAGACAGTTCTGCTCCCTCTCATAATTTCCCCCTCTGCTATAGCTTGTTTTATTCTTGCTTTTAAAAGGGAAAGTGACAGGTTGACTATTGTAACTGATATTAATTTAGAAATGCAGTGAAAATAAGTGTTTTCTTTCCTGGTCTTCTAACCCCAAATTCTCCTTGGTGCATATAAGATGCCCAAATGGTGCTGCACATGCACTGTCAACTACAGCTGTAAGGAGCTGATTGTCAAAGCATCAAAACATCATATTCATTATAAATTTTATCTATTAGAAAATAAGACTCATTTATAACATACCTCTGGAAAAGTATAACATCATGGAAATAGGAATGTTTAAAACCTGGACATCTGGGCCTGGGAAGTAACCCGGGTTTTTTCACGTTCTAGCAACTGACTTAGAAGGCAGCTGTGTGCCTCCTTGGATAAATTCAAATGGGCAAGCTGACAAAGCAGTGAGAAGAGTGACACTGTATTAGATTTCTCTTTTAATTAGTCATTTTGATCACTGCAATTCGCAGTGCAGGCGGCACAGTATTTTCTGATCTCCCTGATGACAGGTTTTTAATCCTTGAGGCATTTCGTAGGGATGTCTAAGGAGATAAATCTGGACTGAACACATGGCTGGAGTTGTTCCTTCATTTGTTCATAGCTCATCCTGCTGTTGTGGTAACATCTATCTGTAGGTGTGTACGTGCTGCATGGTGCAGATAACACAGCCCTAACAGCCACAGCCTTTCCTGTGTACCCTGAGTCCTGCGTGTGATTTGTACTTCAAGGGCTGCGTTTCCCTCATTCTTCTGCGGGGACTTGAATTTCCCCATTCACTAATAATTTTCAACTCTAGGCTCCTAAAAGCCTTTAAAAATCCAGGGGCTTGGCAGCATGTGGGGCCAAATAAGGTGGGAGCCTGAACATGGCATTGTCACTCTACTACTTGTATTTATGGCTGGTTGTATATATGCCATCATTAGACATGATGGTGCATATATAAACCAGTTTCAAAATGTTGTTATTTATCTGCACAACAGCAGCAACAGGTCCCTGGCAGAGCTCTTCCATGCAGTCTTTGCCTTTAAAAAGTTCTTTTTCAGCAAGTTGTTGCACTGGCGGTGGATCTGTTATGCACCAGGCAGGGGTAACCAGAACGGCTCTCTGGAAAGCTCTCAGTGCCTTGGCTCTTGTACTGCTGTGCACTGTGATAAAGCCGAGGTCTCTTCCCTTGTACCACATTTTATCTTGTTAGAAAGTTGTCTGCTTACACGTGGGTGCTGCTGATAGGGTGCTGCTTTGCACTGTGTGCTGGCAATCCCCTCCGTGAACCAATGGTGAGCACTGGAGTCTTCATCAAGACGTGCTGAGTTCTCCCCTTCACTGCACTGCTGAGGCTTATTATGAAATGCTAGCTGGCAATGGGTTTGGGAAAACCAGCATTGTATCTGTCTCCATGCATGGAGACCATGAGTGCTTTCTAAATAAGGTATACTGCAGGTTCAATTCCTTTTATCTACTAGACAGAGTAAAATAAAGCAAATTAAATGAATTACAAAGACTTAGCAGGCTTTTAGTTTCAGTAGTGCTGAGGACTATCCGCTTATCTCTGTATAGACAGGTTTTTGTAATGGTAATTAGGCATTACTTTGCCATTGTGCCTTGCAACAAAAATGGGTTTCCCTGCTGTTTTCAAACCTTGATCAGGCTTCCCTTTGGACTGCTGTGCTAGCGGCTGTGAAAATGGCAGGGAATTATTTCTCTGATTTGTAGCCATCACTTCTGCTTTCAAACAACTGCGAGACGGCTCACAGCCAGCATGTCTTATGCTGGTGGAGTGTGAGGACTGTGGCAATTCAGCAGGGTCTTTGCTCCACGTTTACCGAGCTGCTAAGGACAGACTGACACTGCAGGGGTTGTCTGCCTTTTCGAGGCCCTGCCATTTTAATTGTATAGGTGCTTTTATTTTGCTGCCCAGAGCAATCAGTGATGCTGGTAACTTATTACAGCTTGAAATGCAGCTGAGGCATTGATGCTGACAGCAGGGTCCCTGCAGCTCGGCTGAATGAGCCCAGGAACTGGCAGAGGTGGGAGGACAAGGGGATCTTCTGGTGCCTCCGAGGGTCCCATGTGCGGTCCTGTTGGAGCCCTGTCAAATCCTGCCTGGAATCATGGGCTCCTATGAGAAATGGGTGTGTTGAACATGCCGGGGACTCAGCTCAGAGTGATGCTGCGACAGAAGGGTCTGGCCAGCACAAGCCCTATAGTGTATAGTGAAGGGCTGTAGGGGAGCTGTGCTCATCCCTGCCAGGGCACATCCTGCTTTCTCCTGCTCTCTGCTCTGGGAGAGAACATCTTTCTTGGATGTTTTCCTGCTGGATGCAGTCTCCTGTGGTGGGGAAGGCTGTGAGCAGCGCAGCTGCACCCTTGTCCACCAGTGGTCCCCCAGACTGGGCCTGCAGACATGATGAGCCCCAGCAAAGAAAGGGAGCCTCTTCAATGGGGAGGGCAGCCCTGCATGGCCCTGACGTGGCAGCAGCCACTGTGGGTGCAGACTGGCCATGGTGCAAACCCCAAATCCACTCATCTTCCAGAAACCAGCAAATTTTAAGAGAAGAGGAAGGAGGGGTTCGTTTGCCCACAGCTGATGAATCTATGCACAGAAGTGCATATTCAAACACTGCAAAAGATGCTGTAGGATACATCTCATTAGCATACACTTCTCTTACTATCTCTTACTAATCAAGTGAGTGTGAATAACTTCGCTTATGATTGTGTTTGATTGTATTAGTGAATTATAGACTTGAAAAGTCTTCTTTTTTAAGCCTGCAGAAGGCAGCAGCATTATTACTGAACTATTTTTAGACAATTTTGCAGATAGCATACTCTTGTTTTTTACTGTTTCATTATAATAGGATTTTGCATAGACACCTCCAAGGAAAAGGAAATGTGCCCCACACAGGTGGCTGTTAGATAGGTTTGTATGACAAGAAGGTACATTTTCTGAGTCATAAGTCACTTCACACCCTTGTACTCTCTGCAGCAATGGTGATTCCATGCCAAAAATATTCCCCCTGTTCATGTTGCTACTGCTCCTGGCAATGCAGCAGAATCACAAACCAGACCTGTGGCAGGCATTAAAGCCCAAGGCCAGTAGTCCTAGCTTTTGAGCAGACCTTGGTTTGTGGCTACACCATTTGCTAAGCTGGAATTGGTACTCTGTAAAAAATCTGCTTTCTTTAAATGGGCTTTACGATCCAGGCTAAGGGTGATATGCTGGACTGCAGTATTTATGCACTCTGCAAATCTTTTATACTACATGTCTGAAAGCATTTTTGATAAAGGTTGATACTCCATTGCTTCAATTGAACAATGAAGCCACATGTGCACCCCACATTGAACAGATCTGTCACTGAAAAGTGCTGAACATTACAAACATTAGGGAAGAAAAACTGTGTGTTACTTTAGATGTGTAATTAACAGAGCTTGTTGATAATTAGGTCATTAGTCAGCAGCACCCTACCAGATCAGAGGGCAGTTCAGCAGTCCTGGTGGGAAGGGGACCTGTGCAGTTTCTCATCACACTGTGAGTATTGTGAATTCACAGCCCATCTTCTAGGGACTGCTAAGGCCAGGTCAGTAATGCAAAGAGGCAGGCAAAAGCAGGATGTCATGATTTATGATGTGACTTCCACTTGCCACAGTTTCACTAAACCCAAAGCTTTCCAGGTAATTTCAAAGCTAGAAGAAGGTTATGAAAGTTCATATGCTGCCACCTCCACAAGGAAAAATGAGAAATTTATGAGATATTTTCCGTGGTCCAGCTTTTCCAGGTATTGTCACTGATCAATGAGAAATACTACCAGTAGCTGGGCAAAGAATAACTCAGCCTTCCTTTTTAGATCACCATTATGTTGGTTTTGGTTGTGTTTTTGTTTGTGTTTTTGGTTTAGTGTTTTTGGATTACTAAAGTAAAATTGAGCAGGGTTAAAAGGGAGGTAAACTCCTGGTCTACATGCTTACGAAGGAAGGAAAAGATAACTCCTACCTCCATTCTGTTCTGACCACAGTATTGATAAATAAAACCCCATGGTGCCACTGCAGTTTAAAAGCTCACAGACAAAATTGTGTTTTAAAGTCACACATAACTTGTCTGGACTTACAATATACCAAAATGAATGGGAGATGTTTTCTGCTCCAGTGATGAAGAGTGATTCATCTGTCAAGCCTGGAGTTATAATTACAGGTGAAAATTGACTGAGTATGGAAAGTGGATTTCCTTGTAACATTAAACCTCTGCAGTGGTCCTTTCAGGCCACAGAGGTTTTAAGGCCATGGCATGGCACAGCTTCAGCCTTTGGTAAAATTTATGGGTAGCTGCTCTCTTTCCAAATAATTTTCCAGAACGGGAGTGATCTGGGACAGCCTGGAGCTCACCCAGACCATGGGGTGCAGTGAGAATCATAAAACCATATAGGGGAAAAAAACAAACGAGTTCTGTCTGCTCAGCGTTTTAATAAACTACTTGGATCTTGTTAAAAAATCAGCACCTGTGTGGAAGGCTATGCCCAGTTATAGACGGGTGTTGCTTCCCATGCTACAGCCACAGGCAGTGATCTGATTTCACGATGCCCTGATCCCATCTAGGCAAGAGTTACCAGGCCAGGCTTGGAGCTGATGGAGAGCAGGAATAGGTGCAGTGCTGCAGCAAGTGCAGTATCAGTGGGCTTCTGACACTCCAGGAGAGCAGTGGGATGAAGCAGGAGGCAATTCTCCTCTCGTAAGACCAATACTGGACTTTTGTACAGTGTTCTGCTGCCTGTATTTTAAAGAAAAATGTTCCAACTGCATCATCAAAATGATGTGAGGGGTGTAGAAAGAAAATTTGTATCTGGCAAGAATTAAAGAGCTCCTCATGTCTGCCTGAAATGCAGTGAAATGGTGTTTTGTGTACATGTTTTCAGGGAGATACTGTCTGGTATTAAGAATCTTTTTAATGTAGTTAAAAAAAACAAAGGAGCCTGACTGGGAGCTAAAGCAGAATTAATGGGATTGGCAAAAGGCATGAGTTTTGAAAGTGCTGGAGTTTAACTTTGGGTCAGCCTCTGCAATGAATCCACCAAGAGCAGGTAGAACCTTTTCTAGCAGACAGAGGAAGCCCACACTGCCGTTCCTGTACTGGTGGGTGGTGCACATGGTGTACATGTTGTGGTTAGGTCCTTCCTGCAACGCTGTGATCCATCCAGCTGCACAGAAGGCTTTAGGTCCAGGGACCGTGCCAGTCATTGTCTCTGTGGCCACTAGTCTCTGTGGCTTACAAAATGCACGGCTGATGGCTCCTCTGGACATAATGAACCTGTGGCTTCCTGTGGTTCCCAGCTCATGCTTATCCTCCACAAGGGTTATCTGTGACCTTGTAAATACCCTATGGACTTTCCTATCCACTCATTATGGAAAGGGCTCTTAGGGGTGTCTGGACATCCTTGTGTCCCAGGGTCAGATGAGCTCCCCCGTGAGCTCTACCTCCTGGTTCCTATGCTGTTGTTTATAACGAAGAGCACATTCTTTTTTAAGCAAAAGCATGGATAGATTTCTTCTGTCCTCCCTTTGAGACTCAGAGCTTCCTTGGAAATTACCCATTCCTATTGTGCTAGAAGAGAGACTCATAAACCACGACAAGCCTTATTACTTCCTCGGTGTGCTGCTTTAATCATGAGTTACACTGGAAAGCTATTCTTGCTGAGTGCACTCCTGAGCCCTTTCAGTATTGGTACAAGCTCTGAGCAAGCTGCACCCCCAGCATGGCAGCCCTGGGGTACCCAGCCCTGTCCTGGGCCATCATGGCCTGGCCCTGTGCTCCTCTGTATGAGAACAATTGCTGCCTGAGGCACTGACAGATGGGATTCCTTGTTCATCTGGAAACACAGGTACTCGTATGAAGGCAATTATGGAATGTCTCTGCCCAAGGTGCTCCCTTATAGCAGCGCTGTTCAGCCTTGAGGATGAAGAAGAAACTGGTAATCAAGTGAAACGCTACCTAGCTCTTCTGCTGAGTGCACATACACACCTGCACACATACAGAGAAAACTCATCTTTTTCTCCAGTGAATCCTACAGAAGAGATTATAATAAGATTTTGAGCATACACTGCTGTTATGCATGTTGACATCAACACTTCCAAGGCACATGGGAAGCGTGAAAGGAGATAAGATGCAAAATGGTTCTGTAATGCATGCTAAGGATTTTCTGGGGAAGAGATTTTGTTTGCTAAGTTTTCAAAAATAACATTGACATCTAAAAAAGAGGTTTCTATTTTCCTTTGGAGATTAAAAGCCTGCAGTCTCCTGCAGTCAATTATCATGTGGGCACTGCTAGCACAGGTAAAGGGATTGCTTCTAGCCATACCATTAGCACCCAGCAAGAAAAAAAATATTCCAAAGTTAATTATGGCTTTAGTAACAAGCACTTATCAACAACTCCATCATCCTCACTCTGATTCATGAATAGCAACATTGCTCATTTGCTGTGTGGGTGCAGGGTGACTGTCTGCTCAGCAGCACCCCTGCAGTGGCAAAAGCAGCCACTGCACCTCCCTGGTACATGCTTTGTATGCTGCCCAAAGGATGACACCAACCCAGCAGGGTCAGGAGCTAATTGCCTGTGTCTTGGGCCCAGAACCAGGTAAACAGATAGTCTGTGCTGTCTAAATATGCCTGCCAGCAGCTGTGACAACATTCATAGGACAACTAGCATCTGAAGGGAGGAAGGAAGAGAAGGATAGTGAGACTGAGGGTTAGTCTCCATTTCATTAAAGGTGGCAGAGACAAGACCGGGGCATGAAAGCTGTAAGTAATGGTGATACCTTCACTGAGTCCACGATCAACTGAAAAGTTGTCTCCTCCACCAGTGACAGACTAAGAAATTAAGAATTTAATTCCCATGGCCATCAAAAAGCTGACAGGACAAGCCACCACTGAAATGGTGAAATGTATTAAAAAAGCATGCACGCTTACGTTAACTGCTGCTCCCCAAACCATGTCCATGCAGTGTCCTGATTTAATGTGAATTATGTGTCTGATTAAGGCTTCCTCAAGGCTGCTCTGGGGATGGGACCCACAGCTGTGTTTAATGGCAACCACAGTCAGAGGAAAAGCAGTCTGAGTGTTTGCCAGCCTGTCTGTAAGATTGCATCCAGCTGATGATTTTGTGCAAAGTGAATTAATAAGTTTTACTCTGATTCCCCACAGAAGACAGGTAAGAAGCCAAAAACGAAACAAGAAACACAGCCACAACAGTAAATGGGTTTGCTTTAAGGAGTGGAAACCACACTTACGTTTCTAGACCATGAAGCTACAGGCTTCCTCAAATTGAATTAATTTAATGGGTTATACAATTTTCCCATAGAGATGTGTGTGCTGAAGTGCATCTCCAGACAAGTGTAGGGAGATCTGGCAGACACCCCTGTTCCCCTTAGCAAGGTGCAGGTGCCCTGTCTGCCCCTTCCCTGCAGACCTGGCCAAGCTGTGGCTGTAAGTATGGGGGTAGTTGAAGGCTGCATGAGCCTTCCCAAGGAGGAACCACCACAGGAGCCAGCACTATGCAGCCAGTTCTGTGGCAGCAGCCCTGCCAAGCCTGAGCTCCCACCTTCACCCTGCTTCCAGCTCTGGCTCCTGCCTAGGGCTCTCTACTGCATCTTCACCAGAAAGGTCCTGTATTTGCATTCTCTTTTCCTCATTTGGCAAAACCATAGTTCGTCTTCCATCAAATATGTTTTCCTCACTGTTCCTATTACTCTGCTCCTCACATCCACTTTTGCCTAATGGTGTCTGTAAATAATGAATTTGCATAATAAGCATTATTTATGAAAACCAATTGCATCCTGTGTAGGTGACCTTGTGGCTTCAAGCAAGCTAATAACCATTGAAGTTCCAACAAGATAATACAGTGATACATCACTGGTCCTTCAGATGAGGAGAGAGCTGATCATCCACAGCACAGGTATGTGGAAGCAGCAGCAGCCAGGGGTATATAAAGCTGCTAATCGAGCATATGAGCTACATAGAATCCTAGAATAGTTAGGGTTGGAAAGGACCTTAGGATCATCAAGTTCCAAACCCCTGTCATGGGCAGGGGCACCTCACACTAAAGCATGCCACCCAAAATGTGCAAGCTCACCTTGCCTAATTTACTGGGGAATGAAGAAGCCCAAAGCATTAGAAACAGGAATTTCCCGCACTCCCTACAAAAGTGATGGCAGTAGTGATTGAATGTGGCCAGGCACTGCAGACCTGGGAGGCATGAGCCATGCCAGGGAGTTGGGGACAGACCTGGGCCCTGCTGGTCCAGAACCAGGCTCGTTCCCACTGGTGCTGCTCTGGATGCTGCAGGCACAGCAGTTGTCTGCCTCTGGTGCTCTTGCAACCCATGGACCTCTTGTTACATGTGTTAATTGTTGAAAAAAGCACAGCGCTACTGAAAATGGCAGAACAAAGTCAAATGACCCATTTATTATGTTACAGGTTGTTTATTGCACTGTTACAAGAATTAAAAGCTGTATTACTAGGTGATGCTTTTGGTTAGGTTTCTGGTAACATTTAAATATTAGTGATGTTTTACAAATAAAGTCCATATGATTTTGCTTCTCTTTTTCAGGAAAATGGAATTTGGTTGCAAAATAACTCATTCCAGGCCTGAGGCTTTATTCATACAGTTTCAATTTAAACTTGATTTCTCTCACTTCTTTAACTGTTAAATCACAAGCCCTTCCTATTCACATGTACCCATTTCCATCTGTAAGCTACATTTCCTTTTATTTTCTTTCTTTGTTACAAAAGTTCCAGTGGTCTTTATGAAATCTCTGAAGTGGAAAGAACACTGACAGGGATACTTCAGCAGCACAAAACTCTACAGAGAAGCAACACTACACTGGGAGATGAGGGACCCAGAAGAAGCTGAAAACTCTCCCTGAGGGGAGACATAGGCTGGATGTTGGGGTCACAATGTGGTGTCTGTGGCTGTAGCATCCCACTGGTCAGAAGGCAACTGCAGGGGAAATGGTGATCTCCCTCCAGGGTTTGGTGAGGAACACAGTGAGAAAGGAGCAGGAGATTAAAAGGGGGTTAAAAAGGTAATAACAGCAAGGGCCATTTCCCAGGAACTGGTTAAATGCTCATCTGTTGGACCACTGCATGGTGGTGCTGGGGTGAGCAGAGGATGCTGCGCTGTTCCAGTGAGCTGGGGCTGGGGAGGGTTGTGAAGAAATCCACAGGGCCCAGGCAAAGCAGAGTCACAGGCAGCACCACACAGCCTGACTGGGGCAGACACATCCAGGGGAGAAACAGCTCCTGGTCCCCTCCAGGTACTGAATCAAGAAAACCAGCATGGTGCTTTTCTTATTCTCTCATTAAAGATCACTGTGCAACTGCATGCCAGGAAGAGATTGGATTTTGGGGATGTGTACAACATGGAGCGATAATGAGTATCACTGTTATATAAATCATTAGTCTGGCCTCACCTGTAGAGCCCTGTGCTGTGTGGCCACTTCTCCCACTATGCAAGTGTGACACCTGTATGGGTATAGCTAACATAGAAAAATGGGGAGCATCAACATCACAATAAATAGCCATAAGAGTGTGTGCAATGTGAGTATGTAAAATACTGGGAGAGGAGACAGCCAGTACTATTTGCTTTGTAACACGAGAGTGATCACATATATCAGAAGCTAGAAATAACTGAATATAGCAGTAAATAAAAGGAAGATTTCCTTGCACACTGCAGAGCAGATGCTCTGGTCAAGAACTTGAGGTTAGAAAGGAGCTGGGTGCTGCTGGGCACAACAAGGTGCCTGGTCCAGCTGGACAGCTGAGGAGGTGCTGAGTCCAGGCGAGGCTGCACCATGACCCATTGCCCTGGAGGGTCCTCCTGTGCTCCACAGGGCAGGTGGGATCCTGTCTGTCTCCACCAGACCCTCCTGCAGTGCAGCAGGCAGAGGAAATCGCTGGAGACAAGCACACTGAGCTCAGACCCAGCCTGGTAATCTCTAAATTTAATATCCCCTGCAAAGCTAATCAGCAATTATGTTTTCTCCCATGGAAATTTCTCATAGGAAAAAAAAAAATTGAAGTAATTTCCATTAAACCCTTCCATAAAATGAAAGAAATGAAAGCTTTTTTTTTTGGTTTTGTTTTGTTTTTTCAAAGGGGAGAAGGAGTTGCTAAATTCCCGGATTTCCACCTATTCTCAACTAAGCTGCTTCCAGGGGACTGTTTTCAAACTCGAGGTCTCAATTCTATGCAGAAATGCAATACTTTCAAGCACACCCACAAGACTGACAGAATTCAGTCTAATCCAATGTTCACGCAAAAATCCAATGTTGCACTAAACTATCATCATATGTATGGAGCTGTGACTGGGAAAAATCTTGGAGCTTCAGCAGTAGGGAAAGCCCCAGCCTGTGCTGCTCTTCCAAGGCTGCTTCAAGCCACGGGCTTTGCTGACTCCACCATTCCAACCTGTGCCTGTGTGCCCAGCTCAGCCTTGCTCAGCTCCTTCACACTGGACAGAGCTTATAGCAATACCCTCTGATCGGCTTTACAGTATGATTTTAGTGGCATTTCCAGATATTTAAATGGCAGGAGGGCAGATCACTATTAACTGAGAAGCTTCCATCTGCAGAAAGCACTGTATGCAGTGAGCATTGTCTGTCAGGCACAGGGAATCATGGAGAGGACCAGCTCCTGCTGCTGCTGGCTGCCCTCCACAAAGTTATGTTTGCTTTTGGTGGACTTCCATGGGTGTTTGAAATCAGTGTGCCATGGACATGTCTCTAATGCATCATACCAGTTTCCATCAGCCATCTCTTTGCAGGAGTGGAGCTTACACTCCTATCTGTGACCCTAAGAGAGCACTGCTACTTTATTTATGTCCAGTTATAACTGCCAGAGATCAGAACTTACACTGGGGTTTGCCAAACCTAGCACAGAGGCTGGTGCTGAGGAGCTGTTCAGTTGGAATGTGGCTGGAGCTGCTTCTACACAGAGTTCATGTCCTTGTGACACCCATCCCTCTGGGCTCAGCAGCTGTGTGGTGCTGGCTCTGGAAAAGCCATCAGCTCCGTGGTGAAGGTGCACTGACATCAGGATATCTCAGGCAAACATAGAGAGCAAGCCCTTAGCCCTCCATATGTGCCATGGGGGCTGGCAGTCTGTACCTTCCACACTTTCTGGGTGACCTGCCTTCTTCACAGAAAACTTTTTAAGTTCACTGTCCCAAGGGTTACTGGTGTATAAATGGGCATTACGGGACTGTGGGCTACTATCATGCAGTAGCAGATCTTGAGCAAATAGACTTAAATGTGCCTCTTGTTAACAGTCTTTCCATTTTAAATGCAAACAACAAATTGCTCTTTCCAGTGAAGCAAGATGAAAGTACTGAAGAAACAGTAAATGTGCATTAGTCACGACAGAGAATTCACTGCGCAATTCTGCAATTATTATTATTTCTGACAAGTCATAAATAATGTAGCAGAAGAAGCTGTCCTGATGAGAGGGAAGTGATCCATCACTTTCGTTTATCAGCTCTACCTGAAAGAGGAGAAAGAATCATAGAATCACAGAATGGTTTGGGTTGGAAGGGACTTTCCATCTAGTTCTACCTCCCCTGCCATGGGTAGGGACACCTTCCATTACAGACTAGGTTGCTCAAAGCCCCGTCCAACGTGGTTGTGAATACTTCCAGGGATGGGTGTCTCTGACTTGGAGCCACTCTAGGCTGTCTCCACTGTTTCCCACCCAAGGATCACTCCTTGTTAAAGTTCTGCCAAGGAAGCTAAAACACTAAGAAATATGAGACGTAAACCAGATTATCCATCACAGTTACTAATAGAAGTCCTTTTTTCTGTAGATGAGCTGTCTCCAGGCCTTGCACCAATAGCAGAACAGCACTGGCAAGGGATAGCCTTGTACACATGTACAGGAAGCATGTACATGACCACATGTACATGAAAATGCCCAGATTTCCTTTAAACAATGGAGCAAGACAACATGCTCAGTTATTTTGTTTTGTTTTTTTTTTATAAGAATCAGGACAAAAATTTGGATGGATGAGTGAGGGGAAAGGTAAAGAAAATTACCTAGTAGAAGAAGTTTGGAATTTCAAACTAATAGCTCATTTTGTCTTGGGATAGTAGGAAAAAAAAATCCCTTTCTCACTCTTTTCCAGCAGATCTAGTTTAATGAATTTCCATAATAAGCCCACCTAATCTTCATTTTTTTCAATAATTAGACAAGTGTAATATTGATGTGGAGAACTACAAACCCTATCACATATAAAATGCCCTTCCTGAGAGCTATGACAATTCACTGAGATGATAAAACTTTGGCTGAAAACTTTAGCCACTGGCAAACACAAGGTTTCTCTGAGTTTCACTGAAAAAAATGAAGCCGGGCATAAATTGCAGCCAGCTTATTGTCCTTATAGGTTACCTTGAACAGCTTGGTCAGGTCAGCACTGAGAATCTCAAATATTCTGCAAAATATAAGTATTTTTAAAAAATCACTGTAAACTCCTTGTTTGATTTTATAACGTCAAATCCTGCTTTCATTTTACCTCCTCAATTTTCCATTTGCTTAGGAGAGCATGGAGTCCCCTGCTGATAGCAAGCTGTGGTAAATTAAGTTTATAATTTTTAAAAAATACATGCTTGAGATATAACTGTTAACTCCAGCTGAAATAACTCTATAGATTCCTCTTGCATGCAAAGAAATCTAGTCAGAAGATTAGATCTCTATAACTATGTGATTTATGTGTATAAATATTAAAGACATCAGCTAATCAGGAAGCTTAAAGAGTACCAGAAGCTCTGAGAGTGTCTGTGTGCCAGCATTCAGCACACCCTGCCTGAGTGTGCAAGCAGGGGAAAGATGGAACATCCTTCTCATAATGAAATACCCACTTTGGCAGTGTGCCTAACAGCCTGCTTTGAGGGCACCTCACCATGGCTGCGCTCCCAGGGATTCCTCTGGGCAGTGGGTCACAGGAACTCTCTGTTTGGCTAGAGAAGCGGTCCTCATTTCATGGGACTGATGCTGTGCTATTGAAGATTTGTCTTGAGAATGTGAATGCAGTTTTCCCAGGACCTTTCATCTTTCTGCTGCCTGAAGAAAGTTGCTTTGGGAGTCTTATGGGAGTCTATGGCCTTAGAAGCAGGCTGGTTTTCATACTGGGATAGCGGGCCTTACAACAGCATTTCACTTCAGTGTTGGGTGTTAAATGATGCTCTGACAGAGTTACATGGACATCCTGGATTCATCACCTTGCAGATGGCAAACTTCCACCTGCGAGCAGATGAGTTCCTCAGTTGGGTCCCTGCACCAAGTCCAGTGGATCATGGCTGATAGGAGCCTGGGCACTCAGCACATGGCTACTGATATAGGGGATGGGCATCTCCTGCATCCTGGCTAGGGACCTGTGATGTCCCAGCCCGAGAGCTGTGGCTGGGTGAGCACTCTGGGCAGAAGCGATCCTGGTGGGAGTGACTACTCTAACCTTTAATATGCATGGAAACACAAGGATCCATGGTTCATCCCAGGTTGCTGCTGTTCCCTCCTCCAAGCCTAAGGATAGCCGTGTGACTCTGACCAGGTAACTGGGTGGACTGAGATGATCTGTGATGGAAGCTGCAGCTCCTCTGCCTGACCTTCTGTAAATCATTTACCTGTCAACCCAGCTGAGCACTAAATTTGGCAGAGATGAAACAGGAAAGGGTTCAAAATCAAATAATTCAATATTATTCCATAAGGAAAAAAAAAAAGCAGGAATAATCTGCATCCTTGCTGTACACATTCCTCTAACAGCACAGCGCTGGCTGTGTCACTGCTTCAAGGGGTGACACTTTCCTGTCTGTCCTTTAAATCTGCTGTAGGATCGTTTCTGGTCTCCTGCCTAGTTCATACACTATGAGAAACATTAGCTAATAATTCCTTATGCATCTTTTTCATCCTGTTGTTGGATGAAATGAAATGGGTAATGAAAGGGGTAATGGGTACAAAGTGGAACACAAGAGGTTCCACTTAAACTTGAGAAGAAACTTCTTCTCAGTGAGGGTGACGGAACACTGGAACAGGCTGCCCAGGGAGGTTGTGGAGTCTCCTTCCCTGGAGACATTCAAAACCCGCCTGGACACATTCCTGTGTAACATTATCTAGGTGTTCCTGCTCTGGCAGGGGGATTGGACTAGATGATCTTTCGAGGTCCCTTCCAATCTCTAGCATACTGTGATACTGTGATACTGTGATCATCATGTCTTCCATGCAGACAGCTCTTTCTCATGCTACAGAGTTCCAGTATATGTGGTCACATTTTACATGAAAGCCCATGGCCACTCCTGGTGCCCTGCTCTGCACATCTGCTGGCTCTCAGACAAAACCATTTGAGCCACAAATCAGCGGAAGCTGGAAGAATATTCTGGGATTGCATGGTTTAATCTCTTTTCCAGTGTTGTGGTTTAAACCCAGCCAGACAGCTCGTTCACTCACTCCCAGTGAGTGGTGCCAGGCTGGAAGCAGTCGAAGCCCATGTCCCCCACCCCCCAGGGGCTCTCCCTTTCCCCGCTCCTGGAGGGATGGGGAGGAGAATCGAAAGAGTGCAACTCCCATGGGTTGAGACAAGAACAGTCCAACAAACAGTGTACAACACAAATCACCACTGCTACCACCAATGACAGCAATGATAAGAGAAAATAACAAGGGAAGAGAATACGATACCACCTGCCGAAAAACGAGTCCGACCCAGAAGCCCGTGTCCTTCCGGGTAACTCCCAGTTACACCCTGGGCATGACGTGCTGTGGTATGGAATACCTCTTTGGCTAGCTTGGGTCAGGTGTCCTGTCTCTGCTTCCTCCCAGCTTCCCCTTCTCCCTGGCAGAGCATGAGCCTCACAAAGTCCTTGGTCAGGTAAACATTACTTAGCAACAACTGAAAACATCGGTGTTATCAGCACTGTTCCCAGGCTGAAAGTCAAAACACAGCACTGCACCAGCTACCAAGAAGGAGAAAAATTGACTGCTACTGTTAAACGCAGGACACCAGTTAAGTGCTGTCAGCCGGAGTGCAAGTCTGTCATTTTTAGTCTTTCTCACTCCTGCATTCTCCACACTTTGTATTTATTTTGGTGCATTTTCTGAATTTATAAACAAGACTGCCACATTTTGTTGCTTCAGGATTTCACCTGCAAGTCAGCACATGTTTTCTAGACATATGTTCTTTTATTCCCAGCAATGGGTTTTAGTTCTGGTTTGCAGAGATATTTAGGATCTGGGATCAGGAAGTTCATAGGATAATAGAATCATAGGATAGTTAGGGTTGGAAAGGACCTTAAGGTCATCTAGTTCCACCCCCCCTGCTTTCTGATACAGCTCCTGCTGGATAATTGGTTATATGGACATTTATGGACATTTGATTGGACCCGGTAGCTGTTTGTGTCTTCTGCCATATCTTTCACATTGGAAAATGTGATTATCTTTCCATGTTGCAGAAATAATGATCTTATAGCCCTGATAATCTAATGATATAAGTAAGGTAAAATCTGTAGATAGAGGTCATATTTTTAATAAATATCTGATAGGTGAAATTTCAGATCTAAAAAGCTTTTGTTTCTGAAATACTGCCTTTCTTTTCCAGCTGTAGGTAAGGTGGTAAGATAAAATATCCTGTCTCTGCTATAAAACTCCCTTGTTTATATCCTTAGAGCACTGTGGCTACAGCAGCCCTACCACGTGAGACAGGCAGCATCATTTCTGTCCTCTGAGGAAAAACATGGCAGGTTTGGAATCTCAATCGATGGTTTTAAAAATAGTCTCATGAAGCTGCTTATGTAAATGATTATTTGATAAAAAGTCCCCCATAAGACAGAAATGTTTTCATTCCCTTTCTTTAGCTTTATGTAACAATGCATGCAGGAAGAAACTCCTTTTATGTCTGGTGCTGCACTGAGCTGTTGATAATGCCTGTAAGCCTTACACATATTAAAGATTATTTCACTTAACTATATGCTCCAAGGTCTTTTTAATTGCAAACAAGGATAAAAAGCTGAAATGCCATAAATAAATTTTTTTTTCAGGGGGTTTCTTAACGTTTGCTGAAGCAACATTTGCCTTTGCTCTAACACTGGATGTGCTGAATATGAGCACCATTTGTTACATTGCCCACGTAGCTCTGCAGAACTTCCACGGAGGAAACACACAGCTGTTGCAGCTACTGGAGCAGTGCTGCATCCCTCACTATGCAGTTGCCCTCCAGCCACCTCCTCTGCTCCCACTCAGAGGTGCCAGACACTGCAGAAGCCATGGAATGGGGAGGGCTGGGAATCTGCCGGGAGATTCTGGCTGGTGCTCCAGCATGTCATCTTCAATTCATCAGTTTGAACCTGCAGAGCTGTGCTGCCACAGCTGGGTATGAAAAATGTGAAAGCAACAGCCTGAACCTGCTGAAGTCTGCAGGTGGGAGGAGGCCTGCGTACGCCTGCCTAGGCAGTCCTGGGTCAGGGCACACTGCTGGGGCATGAGGCATCATAGTGAGAGAAAGTTGGCCATGAGCAGCAGCTGGAGCAGAGCCCAAGGCACATCACCATGGTGAGTCCTTGTGGCATATCCCCATAGTGCATCCCCATGGCACATGACCATGGCACATCCACAGGGTGCGTCCCCATGGTGCATCCCCCTGGCATACCGCCATGGAGCATCCACATGGCACATCCACAGGGTGCATCCCTGTGGCATGCTGAAGGAGGTGAACCACACGCAGCCCTTGCAAGAAGCCTCGCCTTCCAGAAGCTAGCATTTATCATGATACAAATGTTATTCTAAGCTTTCAATTGGAGACATAATTAATGCGATACAAAGCATACCTTGAATCATACAATACATCAAACAAGATGTGATATATTGCACACATCAGAGAAACTATTACTTATTGCAGACTTGTCCTGTACATTTTTCTAAACCTCACAGTCCAGTTTATGAGCCGCAATGTTGTGCGGATTTTGCCTGTTCAGGTGTCTCCTTCATGATTTAGTTATTTTTCCTAATTTTTATGCATTTATTCAGTTCCTCCAAATAGTGGTGATTATTTATCCCAAGACCACATGGAAGTGAACCCTGCTTGGCTAGTATTCAGCTGTCTGGAGGTACCTCATTTGTCTCACGTTTGCCTTGAACATAAGTCATAAGCCACCATGGCTGCTCAGAAATGCACCCTATTTTTCTGCAAAATAAAGACATAATTCTGCAAAACAAACATACAAATACAGTGTAAAGTGCATTGGGCTTGCATGGTGAGGTTTTGGTGGTGGTGGTGGGCTACAGGGGTTCTGTCAAAAGCTTCTGGAAGCTTCCCCCATGTCCAATGCAGCTGATGTCAGTCAGCTCCAAGATAGACCCACCACTGGCCAAGGGGGGGTGTGTGTGTGGGGGAAGGTGTTTTTGTATTGGGTTTTATTTCTCACTATCTTACTCTGACTTGATTGATAATAGATTAAAATGATTTCCCAAGTCAAGACTGTTTTGCCAGTGATGCCAACTGGTGGGTGATCTCCCACAGTCCTTATCTCAACCCACCAGCTTTTCATTCTATTTTCTCTCCCCCACCCTGCTGAGGAGGGGAATGACAGAGCAGCTTTGGTGGTATCCAGCCAGGGTCAGCCCACCACAGAAGATGTACTTCAGTATATTTTTATGCACTTTTTATTAAATAAGAATCAAGATTTCTCTCTTTTCCAGAAACTTTTTTGTTTCCAAGCCCTTTTCCACTGCAGTTTCAGGTCTTCCTTCCATAGAGTTCATATCCAGCTATCTCTACTGGGAAAGGGGTACTGAAAAAAGAATGGATGGAATAGAAAATGAAAAAAGAATATTGAAGATTTGAGAAGTGGAAGGTCATTGTGGATCCACTCCCCCCACTGTTCACAAAAAGGTTTGCCCCTGCCCAGAATTATTTTTCACCAAACATAATAGCCTGATCACAGGTTTTGGAAGATGATTCTGCCTTCCCATATCACAAATAACCTCCCTGGGTGCTGGGTCGCCACTTCCATCACCACTTCCATCCCATGAGATCTCCTCCCTGTCTCTGTGTAGGAACAACTGCCTATTACCTCTCTCACTAATCTCAGCTCTTCCCTTTTCAACATTTCTGCCCCTTGTGGGCTGGAAATTAGAGATGGACCCAAAGGCAGGACTAAGGTCAGCTGTACTACATAACTGCCCTGAATCAGATCAGAATGAGGTATATCCATTGCCTGTATGGGCTGCTGCACTGTGCCATGTGCTGTTCCCACATTGCCATATGTGAATGGCCGGCTGTTGGCTTTCACTGTCAGAGCACTTCCTCAGAGCTGTCATGAAGACAGTGTAGGCAGACAAATCATTAGCTAGAAATTACTGGCAACCTGTCCTCCTACAAGACAGGTAACAGTTCTATGTACTATCACAGTTATGGTATGGTTTGACCTGAGACATTACCTACGATTACTGAAGCAGACAGACTGTCCCTTGTAATGGGAATAGGATTATTTCATGTAGCTCACTGAAGCAGGAGCAAAATTGTTAGTTAAGATGAATAAAATTAATGAATTAATGAAAAACTTAAAGGGTTAAGTGATTTGCACCCACGAGGTCTGTGACACTGAGATATGATATTACCATGCAATTAATTGTAGCCCATAGTCTGCTGCTGACTTATATAGAATCACAGAATCACAAAATGGTTTGGGTTGGAAAGGCCCTTAAGATCATCCAGTTCCAATCCCCTGCCATGGGCAGGGACACCTTTCACTAGACCAGGTTGCTCCAAGCCCCATCCAACCCAGCCTTGAACACTGCCAGGGATGGGGCAGCCACAGCTTCTCTGGTTAACCTTTGCCAGCGCCTCATCATCCTCTTCCCAATATCTAAGTTTGATCCCTTTGTTACACTCATTTTGATGCTAATGAATTTACCAAGAACTCCTCTATTTCCAAACTTTGTAGTGAGCAGTGACAACAAGCATTTTTTAGGGAAGAAATTAACATCTTGTGTGTGATACAATGAAGAATGCAGAAAGAAGAGAGAAGTACAACTTCATGGATGGATTTCTCTCATTTGTTAGTATTGGTTTGGGGGAAAGTGGAATAGGGAAAAAAAATCTTAAGTTTTATTCAATATGTCAACCTTCTCACCATGACTAAACTGTAACCGTGCTGGTGGGTTATTTAAATAAACCACAAAATGCCCACAGAATTTACTCTGCAGAACTAATAGGAAATCCAGTTGTTCCAAACCATTGCTTAAGAAAAACGTAAGGCTAGGCTGTAATAGTGTGCAGAGTACCATTTGCTTTAGCAATGTTGCCTTATTTGTTTCCACAGGATTCTCTCAGACATGTTTCCATCCTCGAAGATTTTTCAGAACCTTCCTGGAAAAGGCCACAAGATATCTGTGAGTGTTCTCAGCACCTGTGTGTCCTGGACAGCCCTTTAATGGGGCTGTGGTCGGTGCTGCCTGGGAATGGTTGTGGAGAGAAGCACATCCTTTTTATTTGGGGCTCAGTGGAAGGGAGGAAGGGAAAAATACCCCCAGATACTGTTTGTTTGCCATGAGAGTCTTCCCAAACTGGCATCCCTCTGGGTCTTACTGGCTCATCCCACCTTTCCTGTGAGCCTTCATCACGACAGCTCTAGGACTGAACTGCTATTTACCTACTAACAAAAAGATGCTGGTCACTGAGTTTGACTTGACTATTGAAATACCAACACTTTTCAGACCTCGACAAAGCTCGCAACTGGCTGACCAGTGTATAGCCTCATTTTTATACTGCAAATGTGATCCTTTGGAATGGAAAATCCTGAGAGTTGTTACACAACTCTTAAATTCATTATTAACAATGGAGACCTGCTAATTATAGAACTGTAATGTAGAATTTGGTAATTGCTTAATATACAAACACTTTAACGATTAAAAGAATAAAGTATTTGTAGATGAAGTACAAAGTGATGCTAAGTGGCTCCACCAGCCGGTTACTACTGAAAGGGGAGATGTTGGCCACCCACCTCTTCCTTGTCCTGCTTCTGCTTCTGGATATGCTATATTTCTTCTGCAGTGAGGGGCCGAAGGAGATGCCAGAAGGCATTTCTTGGTACAATTTTCTGTCCTTAGTGGGAATTTAACTTCAAAATTAATCCAGGAATAGCCTATATGTTTTTACTAGTTGCATGGAAACAGTGTTGAAGATTATGGAGTAGCTCTTTGTGAATTAGCCATTGTACCAGATTTGGCTAGGCTAGGGTTAATTTCATAGTCAATTTTTTCATAGTAGCTAGTATGGAGCTACTGGTAGTAGCTCCATAGTCAATTTTTTCATAGTAACTGGTATGGTGTTTGGGATCCAGCCCAGAAACAGAGTTGTTGATCAACAGGGTTGATTTCATTACTGATGAATGGTGCTTACACAGAGTCAAGGGCTTTTCTGCCTTTCACCCCACCAGTGAGCAGGCTGGGGATGCCCAAGGAGTTGGGTGGGGACACAGCCAGAACAGCTGATCCCAACTGACCCAAGGGATATTCTATAACATATAGTGTCATGCTCAGTAATAAAGGAATAAAAAAGGAATAGGAAAGGGGGGGTGTTCGAAGTGACGGTGCTCTGCTGTCCTAGAGACAGCTGAACACCAGCCTCTGATGGGAAATGGTGATTTAATTCCTTGTTCCACTTTGCTTACATGCGTGGCTTTTGCTTTACCTATTAAACTGTCTGTACCTCAACACGCTGTTTTTCACACTGCTGATTCTCTCTCCATCCCACTGTGGGAGAGTGAGCGTCTGTGTGGCCTGAGCTGCCCACTGGTGTGAAATCACAGCCAGGCACATCAAGACCCATGCCCAGTGCTGGGCTGGTGTCCGGAGGTGCACTGCACAGGCTGATTATGGCTATTCACTGCGCTGATCTTGTCACTGCCCTGAGACTCCTGCGCCTGGCCCACAACACCAGGAACAAGCACAGCCTGCGGGTGCAGCCTGCATCCCTGCTGCCTTGGGGCCCTGCAGTGGGAGTCAGGGTCCCTCTGGCCCAAGCGCAGCCCCTGGCCCTGCAGGTCAGTGGTAGGAGGGGGTCTGGGACATGCTGGGGTCCGGGCTGGGAGCTGCTGTCACCATAGCAGGACCATACGGTCTCCAGTGGTGCCTGCCTCACTGCAGGCAAGGGAAGCAGCAAAACCACATTTGGCTAGCAGGGTAGTTTTACACATTTTTCATTAAACCTATGTTAAATATGGAAATACTGCAGAAATGAGACTTGGTATTTCATGTGTGAGCTCTTTTGCACATTTTGGTGTTCCTCATGTTTGGAGTTAAAAACAGGATTGACAAAGCTCTCTTCTGCTGTTCTGCTGGAAATGTACTTAGGTTTACTGAATTGCTATAATAAATTTGCTTTAAAAACCTAATCTAAAATCAGACAGTTAATAAAATCTCTAGAAATGCTTTTCCAGTCAGATGAGCAAGGTAAAATATTATTTTTCTTCTGTTGTTTTTTGTTTTTTTTTTTAAAGAAAATTAATTCATTGTTATTGTTTCATAGCTGGAGCTCTCCTTGAAAAGCAGCTCTCTCGGATGTGACTAGCAACATAATCCTGTCCTGCACTCAGCCAGTAGTTCAACAAGCTTGTCTCGGAAATGAAGAGATTTTTGATGGTCATACATGGAGCATATTTTTGGTCCTACTGATTGAGAACATCTTACCCATGAGTATCTGGTTTTCCAGAAGGTAAGAAGCTTTTCTGGCAGCAGCTCCTTCTGCTATGTAGTTTGAAACTGGAGGAGTGGTGAGAGAAAGCTAAATGGAGACAATAGTACCTGTTTTTTTACTGCATATGTGATCTTTCCAGAATAAAGATAAAAATTCCACTTGAATATTGAAAAATGCCTCTCTGAAACATAACTGTGCAGTGCTTTATTTAGGTTCCTCCACAAAAGGGAGAATTTGAGTGAAGTTGCCCCAAATGGGTGAGCAGTTTTAAAGAGAACATAAGGAGTGAGAAAACTTGCAAAGAGTGTGTGTGGGGGAAAGATTATCCACTAAAGGGAACTCCATTTTGGAGACAGTGGAAATGCTGGAGAAGGGATTTCCAGAAGAAAAGAGGTCTTTGCAAAGCATGTAGAGTGCCACATGAAAGGTTGATGAGCACCATAGAGGGTAGTAAGAAGGCTACCCTGCGTTACGGCTGGGGCAAAGACTAAAGGAAATCTGCAAGGCACACGAATAGAATGACTAATTGACTTTATGGTGTTGGTAAGGCTATGATGTTGAATTAAACATCTATGCAGACAGGTGGTGAGGAAAAGAAATGAGTTTATGGAGACAGAGGCTGTGGAAACAGAGGAGGATGAAGAGCAGCTCAGACTACTGAGTTTCCGATGCACAAAGAGGAGGTCTTCATCCCAGGGCACTGTTGTAACAGACCAGAAGGGATGATTTTAATAACTGTCAAACTGGGAATGATATCAGCAGGTACAGAAAAAAGCTGCACTTGCTCCTGTATTTTAAGAAAGGCTGAAGTGACTCCACATCAGTGTGCAAAGTTGCAGGGAAATTGAGAGGAAACAGGAGCTGAAGACAAGTGGATGTGGGTAATTTGGTATTCAAACAAGCTGGGCTGCAGAAAGGCACATTGCAGCAGAGTTCTCCAGCCAGTAACATTTTTCTTAACGACTGACTGCTGGGTGGGATTATCATGACCCTTATAATGTATAGACCTAATGCACATGGCCTTCAGACGGGAAAGTGTTAAGTTTGGCAGGGTGGAGACACACCTGATACATACTGGGCAGGGGAGGAGCTGGAGGGCAGCTGGCCTGGGTTAGCTGCAGCATAGGGACCTGCGGCCATCATGTTTAGTCTGCAAAAGAAGCTGTCACAAAGAAACAAAGTACACCAGCAGTGCTTGGAGAAGACAGCAGCAGGGAGTAACTCTCAATAGAGACAAAGGTCTTAACACAGAAAAAAGGGCTCTGTTTCCCATTCCGCAGTAGGGAACTACAGCGTGACCAGATGTGAACCTTACTGTAAATGCAGCTCCCAGCCTTGGTACTTTTCCATTCCCTGGCAGCCTTGTCTCACAGACTGGGAGTTCAGCATGGTGACTCGCCTCTCTGATGTGTCTGCCCAGCACCATGGGGACATAGGTGCAGTCTGCTGCAGTGCAAACAGAAGCTGGTAGCACTGACATGGGAAAAAACACCTTCAGATTTTACTGCTGAATGATCAACTCAGTGAGCACTAGAGCAGTATTTCGGTGGGTGAAAAGTGCTGCAAGGGGCAAAAGAGTGCCTGCCTCAGATGCTCTTGTGCCATCTCTCTGCGGTACCTGAGCACAGCAAGCACCTTTGGGGCCCTATTTAGAAGAGAAATCTCAGGGGACCCAAGGGTGCATCTTGTCAAAGGAGAAGAAACCAGGATACCCACCCCAGGCGTGCCTGCCACTCCATGATGCAAGCTACCTGAAACGTGGGCAAGCCTCTGGCTGCTCCCAGCACCTTGATGCCACTCTGCCTGGGGCTGTGTAAGGCCAGCAAGGCATTAAGCCAAGCAGAAACTTTTGTGTTTAGTGTTCACATTTTAGCTGCCCTGAGCTCCTTCCTAAACTGATATCAGGTGAGCAGATTTTCAGGTCAGTGCCAAGTGACAGCTCCTGCGCGGGCTCATCATGACTGCGAAGAGCAGGCAGGAGCTGCTGCTGATGGGAAGATGCTTTTCATTAAGATGTCTGCCATTGGCACTGCAGAGTTCACACTGAGCTGCAGTAACATGTACAGATCTCTGTGAGTGGAGAGGCTGAGATGGGGAGACACCACTGCATCAGGGCAGTCTCTCGGTAATGGGAAATGCATTTCTGAAGGGTATTATCTCTAACGCAGAGGGAAGTGCTTCCAGAGCTGCTTTTTACTCAGTGCATAGGGACAACTGCTGTTCAACAGAGCTATCTGAAGTGCTTGGTCATTGCCGTGTAAAGGACACTTTCTGGAGATACAGTTCACATTTCCTGTGTAAGTTCATGTTCTTGTACACACTTAATGCATATTCATATTGCATATTCATATTGCTCATTGATTTCATAAGGGCACAGCATCTTTGCATTCTGAGTCTATAAAATAACAGTGGTGGAGGTGTGGGTTTGCATTTTTTTTCCTTTTTATAGAAGTCAGAGCATCTGATTAACTGTTTGATATTCACACACCACTTTCTGGAGAGGGAGTGAGGCCAGAGAGATGCTTTGTTGGGCCTGTGTGCAGAGGAAAGGGATGCTCAGGAGTGGGGAGCGTGGTGGCAGCTCTGGACCTCACTGGGAAGAGGGCTCAGGCCAGAACAGGCACCTGTCTTCAGGAACAAGAACCTGAAGGGGGGAAGGGGCTGCCCCCCACTCAGGGGTGCCCATGGGGTGCCTGGCTCTTGGGTTCTATGCCAGCACACCCGGTACCCCAGGAGCCCCTGACCTTCTGGAAAGGCAGCTGACTGTGGAGACAGGCACCTGCTGTCACATCATCACAGCAAGGCAAACCCTGGAAACCCCTGGCTTCTCCCTGTGCTTGGGCAGAGGCTCCCAAGAAGTCTCTTCCAAGAGGCTGAAGTGACCAATTCCCCCCTTGGAGGGCTGGGTGGCCCTCTGAGCAGCGGACACAGTGCCTTTTGGAGTGGAAAAAGTGCCCCAGAGTGGGGTCTTACCGTACAAAGGAAACCCACTTCCCAGAAGGGGTGATGGTGCAAGTCCAGCACAGTCTGGCAATCCTGACACAAGGGGAAACCCATCTGATAGAATCATAGAGTGGTTTGGGTTGGAAAGCACCTTAAGAGCATTTAGTTCTAACCCCCTGTCATGGGCAGGGACACCTTCCATTAGATCAGGTTGCTCCAATCCCCATCCAACCTGGCCTTGAACACTCACATTCACAACATTTGCCAGCATTCACAACTTCCTTGAGCAACCCATTCCAGTGTCTCACCACCCCCACAGTAAAGAACTTCCTTATATCTAACCTGAACTTCCCCTGTATGAGTTTGAACCCATCACCACTTGTCTTACCACTACAGTCCCTGATGAATAGTCCCTCTCAGGCATCCTTGCAGGCCCCCTAAATAACTCATTTCCTCTGACTTTCAGAGTGTCTCAAGCTTTTCAGATGACCAACCGCTGTTTTGCACCCTATGCTGTCTCAAGCCTGTGTGGTACCAGCACTGCCTGTTTCATTTATGTGAATTTCAAGAGCCGGCAGGCACGTGACCTTGCAGGGCAGGACGGCTCCTGAGTAGGAAGAGAGGGGTGTTTGGCTGGAGGCGGCAGTACAGCTCTTTCTATCTCCCAGCCCTATCTCCTGGCCATTCACAGCACATCAGCAAATGTTATCCAGTGCCTGAAAAATATTTCTTGTTAGGGTCTAGACATTAAAAAAGGAAAAAAAAAAAAAATAATTCATGCCTGGAAGCTACAGTGGGAAACTTAAAAGTAGAAGATGCACATTTTTAACAATAAGGATGGTAAGTCATTGGAGCAACTTACCCAAGGGGCCACTCAAGTTTCGTCTATTGAAGTTGTTTTTCTTTAACCCATCCTGGGATCATCTGCAGAAAAACTTCAAACAGCAGCAAAAGGCAAGAGTGTGTGGCTGTTGGCCTGCAGCACGGCGGACCAGAGATGATATACCTTCCTTTTTTCCTTAAGGAATGAAAATCTGTGTTTGCTACCTTTGAAGGGGATCTGGGATGCAGCACTTGAACCTGCTTCTGTTACCTGAGTGTAGTGCTGGGGTGCTTGAAGGACCAAGCATCCTGTCCTTGAAAGGTCAACACCAGCAGAAGCTGCAGAGAAGTTTGTGTTAGCAACAGGAGGAGTAAAAGTGTAATTAACAGTGACAGTTCTTGACCCAGGCGTCCATGGTCTCCCTGACTCCTGTAAAGAGAGTTATTAGACAAACACAGTGCCTGTGTGTGAAACTCAACACTAATTACCATCAAGTCATGGCATTCTGAGGATTTTAAACACTGTAAAAGTCTTGTGTGATTAGAGAGATTGTCAGGGCTAGGAATTTTCTGAGACAACTAAGTGTTTGCCATGCAGCATACTCCTGAAAATACAATGCAGTGCCAATGAGGTGCCTTCCAATTCCTTTCAATCTCTATATAATATTAAAAATAAAGCAGGCTGGCAGACTGAGACCAAGAACGGGCACAACAGGTAACCCTAGCCTCCCATTGCACCTTTTCGAAGGAAAGAAGCGATGGGAATACCTGGGAGCTTGTGACCATTCTCATTACTCTTGCTCAGATTTTGGCTAGCACAGCTAGTGCCACAGCCCCATATGACCTGTGAGCACACCACTGGGTCAGAGTGAGAGCATCAGCTAGGCAGGAAGGGTGGCCAGAAAGAGCTGAAGGGTTGTATGCCACCACTGTTCCCTCCCCCTGGGCGTCCCCTGCAACCAACATCTGTGCATAGCGAGTGTTGGGTAGGTTTGTCAGAATATGCTAACTCTTGGAAATAGGATATCCCAAACCTCCAAGCTGGAAGGTATAGAACATCAGCTTACCCAAAAAGCTTTTGAAGCAGATGCAGCAGCAGCTGGTGTGGTGCAGGGGACACCTGCACCATGACAGAGGAGGAAGGATGAGCACTAAGCCTTGGCAGGGGAACTGTTTTGCTCATAGGTAAATGAGCTAAGGCTTATAGCTTACAAGTTAAGAAACCTCATGACTTGAGTGGTGAATAAGTGAATTCATGTGAAACACTAGCCTGGGTAAAGGGGGTTCAGCCCTTGTTTGTGGTGTTTGTTTGTTGTTATTTCTCAATGAGCTTATAAAATAAAGCTTAATTTACAGAGTACATTGTCATGGTAAGTTTGAGAGATCCAAATGAACCGTCACACACCTCTGTCAGATCTCCTTGCCAGCCAGCAGCTGTAACAAAGCATGCCTTTGCCTGTGCTGGGCAGAAGCTAGAAAGGCCAAAGCAGAGATGTGCTCTACAGTGCAGTGGTAGATGCAATGGGGTAAGGCCTGCAGTTGCTTGTCTTCTGTCTCATGATGCAGAGAGCTGTGCAGAACAGAGATGATGTATGGGTCTGGTGTGCCTGGAGAGGTGCTGCAGAGAGGCAGTGGATGCAAGAAGGAAAGGAGGGTGGGCACCAGGGAGCAAGAAAGTGACTTTTCACACCTCAACTTCTGGAAAGAGTTAAATCCACATCTGAATCAGGACCTTGAATCCAGTTTGTGTTACAAACATAAAGAAGACCCAGCTGGTGAATGTCACAAGTGAAACTTGGCGGCACGGTGGTGGCAGGATAAACCACACGCGAAGGACACGAGTGCTCTCCACAGACTGCCCCACAGCAGTTGTTTATAGGGAGATGGGTCTGAAAGGCTGTTGCACTGTACTTGCTGCTCTGGCCACCCAGAGGAGTAAGTCCTAGACTGGAAACACTGTGTGATAGTTAAACCCAGTAATTCAATAGTGCTTGGAAATTGCTTAGCCTCTTCCTTAGTAGGTTTATCTCACAGCTCTTCCTTCCTCCTTTTTATTCAGAATTTGTTCAAATATTTTCCTTCAGAAGATTTAATATCTCAAAGTGCAAATATCCAAACCCTGTATCATTTTGTAATTTCATACTCCATGGTTCTTTCATATGCATATCACTCATTTGCTATCCCTTTGAAGAATACAGCTTGAGTAATGGAAGTGAAAGAAAACGCATTCATTGCTGATTTTAATTGAACAAGCTCAGAAGCTGTGGGGATACATGCCAGACTGCAGCTTTCTCTCTTTTGAAGAGTCATTACTAGACTTCTTTTGCCTGTGTGTCTCTGTAATTTTTCCAATTAGCCACTTCCCAAAGATATCAGTTATCTTATTATTTTTCCAGTTCTGCTTGTTTGGGATGCTTATGCCTAGTAATCATTAAATTTGCTTTCTCTTCCTGTTCCAATGGAATATTGCATTCCTTGTCTGGGGAGGAAAACATCAGTCTGCAGCGACAATTGACTCATTTTTGGTGTAGCTTTTTTGTTTCAGTGTGTTTTTGCAGCACTGAGCTGCCAGTGCAAGATTTAAACTGTGACTGTAAAGACTGTAAATTAAAGACTGCAAATTAAAGACTGCAAAGACTGTAATGATTTTTCCTTTTTTTTTTGTCTTGTGTGCATAAATCGGGTCTCTGGTAGTTCTTCTTTCTCACGTACCAGTCAGCTGAACACGAGTCCTTGATATAAGAGAGCTTCAATATAAGAGAGATGGGACATGCAGAAGAAGGAAGTGAAAATGGCTTGAACTATTGGATACACTTTTTCATGCAAGATTTAGCTTAAGGAAAACATTTAATTCAGCAACAGGTAGAAGAGCAGTTTTCCAGTCTATTATGGAAATGGGCCCTTCATGTGGCTCTTACAGAGCAGCAAGCATGTGAAGGGAATTTGAGCAGACTGGTGATGTTCATTTTGCTATTTTCTACTGAGAAGTCACCTCAACAAAAAAGCAATACGGAGCAGAAGGAGGAAATGTGGATAAGAAAGAATTTTTAAAAGACCAAAACTCAAAACCCCAACATGAAGAGAGTTCAAGTGTTAAGGGAGCACATTATTAAATTATCAAGGGCACATCTAAATACTACCAGAAGAAGAGAGGAGGAGACAGGAAATGGTGCACATCTTTTGCTCAGTTGCTCTGTTCTGTTAAATTGCCAAGGAAGAGGATGCCAAGCCCTGATGAGGCAGAACAGGGCACCTGCACTATCTGCCAGGTGAGCCCATTCCATTCGCGTGCCACCCAACACTTCAGTCTGCTTAATTCATAGAATAATAGTTTGGGTTGGAAAAGGCCTTTCATATCATCCAGTCCAACTGTTTACCCAGCACTGCCAAGTCCACTGCTGCACCACATCCCTAAAAGCAACAGAAGTCTACTCAACTGATGGTATGTGGGCTTGAACAATGCTAACTTGGATCAAAAGCATGTCAAGTGGTGTTCTGCCATTTCTCCATCATCCCACCTATCCTTCTGCATCTGTCTTGGCTTGAAAAAATTGGCAGGCTTCACTATGCCAGGCAAGGCGAGGCAATCCTGCCACTGGCAGACAGTGGCGTGAGGTCCAACATCACAAAGGAGCCTGGTGGGCTCCTTGCTATGCACATGGGAAACCCTATTCAAAAATGGGTGATGGGAATTCCTCATTCAGCAATGGGCAATTGCTGCTGCTGGATCTAGTGGGTTTAATCTCCAAGGAAGAAATTTAGAGCCATTTTTTCCCCCAAACAGCCCATCAGACAGCAGGATTGCACTGCAGCACAGAGTCTTTTCCTGGGGGTACTGGTTTGCTCATGCAGTGAGCTGAGCTGAGAAAGTAGAAGGCACTCCTATGTCAAGGAAAGGACTTTGTGAAGGTTGTGTTGGTTCGCTCAAGAATACAAGTACTTGTATGTCTGTTTACAGCTGGAAACATTGGGTTACCGGTGGTGTCAGCAACCCCTTCCTTTTCATTTAACCTCCACACTGGCTCCAACACCCATGTTGGCACTACCCTTGGGCTACAGTTGGCACTTCCCTACTGCTTTAGTCCCTGCCTGCCCTGGGAATTCTTGTCCCACTGCCCGGAGCTGACAATAAGACCTAGCAGAAGAGAACAATCTTTTGCAGGTAACAGGTTTTTTGGGGGACTAAGGTATAATTTTTAAATTATGGCTGGGTGAGTTCTCTGTTTTTTATTCACTGCTGTGCAATAAATCTCTTTTTTCCCATTTCCCATCCAGGGTCTTCACCTGCTGTATTTCCTTCCACACTGATACAAGCTGTGCCTCAGATGACCTTGGGTCCCAGACATGAAGCAGCCTCTCAGCCACAGGGCTTGACTTGGCCAGAGAGCCACGGGGGTGAGCAAAGCTATCACACGGAGTGTAAAGCTCTCTGAAGGCCTATATGGCATGTCAGCCAGATGCTCCCCCACATCCTGAGCTTGTGTGCTGGTGCAGAGGGTGGCAGAACCCTGCCCATAAGGTTTGGGGCAGTGGGGAAAGGCTCTTAGGCAGCACAGCAAACTTTTCTTAGTTGTGCCTTAAGGTCTTTCCCAGACAAAAACTTGCTCATACAGTGCAAAATGTTGCATGTGCTACCTCACTACTGGACATCCAGAATTAATCCGTGCTACTCCCTAGCTCATATTTATGATTAAAAAGTACTCATATCAACTACTTTTTTGAAAGCAACAAACCAATTGGTAGAAATCCTCATGCAGTCAATCCGGAGATTTTTTTTTTTTAAATCCAAAGTATAGGAGTGCATGATTTTACTCCTCAAAAGGCAAAACTGTTAAAAAAACAAGGAAACAGTGCAATTACTGTAATAATGAATTTAAATTTAAGTTGAACTGGGATTTTTTTAAACAGATTTAAAAATGTAAAAAAAGATGCACTTCAGCTATGAAGTATTTCTTGGTTTGGTTTCAATGAATGAACTGAGTCTGTATGAGCACAAACACCCTCTCCCCATGGTGGTTTTGGTACAAGGTCTGATTCACTATCAGGGAGCCAGCAGGACGGGTAGAGCAGAGCTGCCGGGAAGTGAATTGAGTTGCGCTGATGCTTTTCCACCGCCAGCGTACCCTGGATAGAAATACAACGGCAGTTCACCTGGAATAAAAAGAGAACTAGGGAGGAGGAAGGGGCCTCTCTAAAACCTGTTTGCCTCGGCCAGGTTTACACACCGCGTGCCATGTGCCTCCCTGGTTTGTGAGGGCTGTAACCGGGTGCACCACGACTCCGGCAAGCATCGGCGCTTGCGGCAGCTTCACCTGCAGACTGGCTACAAGGAGACGTAATGCCTAGAAACTAGCAGGAATGGTCTCTGCCATTTTTTGTACAATGCAACAGCTCCCCCATCTTACAGACGAAAGAACTTAAAATGGAAAAAACATCCCCAGAAAGCGAGCACCAGGGCAACTCCACACGCTCCACCGCTTCTGCGGGATGGAGAGGCTGGTGCTGCGCTAGTGCCGGCAGCGTTTCCTGTTTCCCAGGTGCTCTGGAGAGGGGGATCCTCTCCACACAGCGCGGCACTTGACATTTCAGTGATTAAGGCATTGAATTTCCGTCTTGTAAGGATGAGTAAACATCGCAATTTCCAAATACTTTTTGATGCGGTACAACAGTCTGTCTCAAAGAGGAACATTTATCACCTCTCGCCTCAGAGTTTTAGCATGGCTGCTACAACCTGCAGCCACTCGCACTGTGCTGAGCACTACGCTGCACTGCTGTCAGCTTCCTTTAGGGTGTACACGCAGCACGCTGAACCAATGTTCGGCACTGCTTAGAGAGAGACGGCTGTGTAAAGCACTTCGCTTCTGCCAAGAAGGAGAAAAATTGACTGCTACTGCTAAACCCAGGACAGGAGTGATGCATGCCTAAAGTCACACCTTCAGCCTCCTGCATAGCCATCACCACCTCAGGGGAGAGAGAGTTCTCCTTTCACACCCCAATGACAGTGTTTGGTTTGGCTTGCCCGGTAGTTTGGTGATGAGTCCTGAGGGTGCTGCCTGCATCAGCTGCAGCTCAAAGGATGGCTCTGGTTTATGAGGTGGGGCCCTGGAGGAGATGGGGGGACAAGCACCCTGCTGTGACCACCACAGAGGGCAGGCAGTGGGTTTAGAAGGTGTGGGGAGCCAACTCAGCAAGCGCAGCACCCCACAAGCCAGCTGCAACGAGGTGGCACTATGCCCAGCCTGAGGTCCCTCCTTTGTGCCATAAGGATTGGAAACAGTGCATAAAAGCAGTTTTATGTATTATTTGTACAAAGCACTTTCATCAAGAAGCTCTCATTTCAGCCAAAAGAAAAGGAATGATGAAATCATTTTAACACCTATGAGGGAAGAGAGATTTTAGGTTAAGGCATTACTGGCTCTACCAGGAAAAAGCCATTAATGCTATGCTTGGAGGCTAGAGGAAGTCAAAACTCACAGGAAGTGCTTGTTAAGATAGGGAATGGGTAGGGTGGCTCAGCCCTTGTCCCAGTGGAAGCAAGGGGTCCCCAAGACAGGGCAAGTCCTGAGCAGAGCTACACTGGAGCTCAGCTGTGTAATACTGAGCATCCTCAGCCCTGGGGACCATGGAGGCCAATCTCATATGTGGGGGTATGCTGCCAGGCATGCATGGACTCCCCCAAGACACAAACCTGCCCCTTAGGACACTGAGGTCCTTCCTGAAACAGCCCATCCCTCGCATTGAAGTAGTGTTCAGGCACGGGCACCCCTGTGGCATCACCCCAGATGGCTGCGAGCACCACAGGGAAAGAACCCAGCAGAGGGGCATAAGAGGGAGGTCTCAGGGTAAGATCTGCAACAGCCCAAGTATCACACATTGTCACTTAGGTCTGGGTCCAGGATTCAGTTTGATTTCCATACTCAGACATATCACAGTGTTGACTGCTCCCGTTTGAAAGTTGCTGGGGTTTCACTCTACTTCTAACAA
Organism: Pezoporus occidentalis; assembly: GCF_034315485.1. NCBI lineage: Eukaryota > Metazoa > Chordata > Aves > Psittaciformes > Psittacidae > Pezoporus > Pezoporus occidentalis. Next base: position 3,107,416 of record NW_026915791.1, on the reverse strand, counting down.
GCCATGGGGCCATCCTTGGCCGTGGGCAAGTGCCCAGTTACAGCAGAACAAAGAGCTTCCACGACAGGAGCACCACCCATTGAGCACCTGAAAGCAAGTCACCACATAACCATGGGTCCATTCTCATCATCATCACTGTGCTCCCAGGAAGGGACACACAATATCCTGCAGCTGCAGTGTCTTGCTTTCTGAAGCAGATCACAGCCAAGAGCATCCTTTGGGCTTCCCTTTTAAACACAGACCCCAGCATCTGCAGTGCTGCTGCCATGGAACAGCACCCACAAGGCAGCCTGACAAAGAGGCCAAGGGAGTGGGCAATGGCTGGAAGAGTTGTGGCAAGTGCATCAGATCACCACAGACACATCCAGTGACCTGGCAGACTGGCTATCCATCCAACCCACCTGGACATGAACCTCGCCAGCACATTCCCAGTTCCCCATGCTCTCAGAGACTCCAGGAAGGAACAGTTTTTCCACTGGATATGTTAAGGCAGTGGTGCCATTTCAGTCTCACACTCAATGCAGATTTCAGGCTGGCAAGGAAGCTGCAGCAGCCCTTGCTCAGACCACTGAGGCCAGAGTGCAAGCATGTCACTAAAGCTGTCAGCAAGGATGTGGTCTGGGACTGTGCTGTAATGGTACCACGTCAGAGTGGTCCTGAACCAGTCCTCATGGTGTGTGGTGCTCAGCACAAGCACAAGCTTATACCGAGTTCCCACTGGGCTTTTTCATCTTCTTTTTGCCAGGGAAGCCATACCCAGATGCTCGCTTCCTTTCCCAGTGCCAGCTGCACAGGTGGTACCACCATCATGCCAGCTATTCTGCTCCTGGGGCAGAGGAGAACTGACAGCAGCAATGGCTCCAACATGAAGCCCAAGAAGACCGCCTGATCTGGTAGCCATCAGCCAAGATAACAGATGTTACACCACAGAGCATCTTCCCTCTCTGCTCTCTCCAGAGCAGATCACACTGTGAAAGCTGAATCAGGGCTGAGCACAAGACTGTCTCCAGCTCCAAAGGACAACTGTGCTAGAACTGTCAGGGAGTGTACCTGCAGAGCCAACCTTGGCAAAATCCACTTTCTGACAGCAGTTTTCCCTCAAGGGAGTAGAAGATCTGGACTCATCCTCTCCCACCAGCACTTGAGCCTCTCTGCCTCTATACAACCTCAAACAGCTCCATGAAATAGCACCTGGGACTTGGAGGTAAATACCAACCTCTGAGAGCCAGCCCAGCTGCCAGCCCTGGTCAGCTTCAGAGGCTGCCAGAAGGGCAGAGGCTGACTGCTGCTGTGGGAGGTGCATTCCTCCCTAGACCAGGGTCACACACTGCTGTGGAGACCACAGAAACAAACTCCCTTTCCACTTCAGAGTTTGCAAGAAGAGTTTTCTCAGGCTGCATGGGCAGACCTGAGCCTGGGAGTACTGCTGCGTTCCCCTTCCTCACCCACACCGCATGCTGCATCGAAGGCACGAAAGTCTTTTGCGCTGCGTCAGTAGAGAGACGTGGGTTACTGTTACTGAACCCTTCCTCTTCTGGGACGGGGCTCTCCCTATGTTCAACCCCAGCAAAATGCCAATGTGTCCCAGCAGCACTGCTTCCGTTGCTTCTAAGCACATCAAGCAGTCAATGAGTTCTCCACTGCTCCGTGCAGCTGTGACTGCCCTGTGTGCTGGCCATGTGCAGACAGCATCCTGAGTGCCTAGGCTGGACGAGCCAAAAAGAGCCGGGCAGCCACGAACGAGCAGGCAGGGTCCCAGCAGGAGGGTGAGGAGTTGGGCCTGTTGCCCAGTGGGCACAGGGTTCCCTGCCCATGCCTCCCTCCAATTTCAGGGTCACAGCCGCCGATGAGGTTCATTAGCTCCTCTTAAAGGCTCCACTGGCAGCTCTCATTGCTCTGCTTCGGGTCTTGCAACATCACCGACATTTTCTCACAAAAGAGCATCAGAGAAAGGTGTCAGTATTTCGTAGCGTGAAATGCACTCTTCTCCCCGTTAGAGCCCCGGAGACGGATAACGATCTCTAAATCCCTAAAAGCTCTCAAATTTATTGACCCCAAACCTAACCCAGCCTTTCCTTTTCCTGCCAGGGTCATCCCCTCCTACAAGTCAGGTATCGCAGCCCACGGCCTCACACCGGCGCTCCGCGGCCGGGCCGGGCACAGGCAGGGGCAGGCTGTCGCCGGCCTCCCGGAGGGTGCGCAGGAGCCGATCCACCATGCAGGTCAGAAGCGTCGTCTCTCACCCTCGCGTCTCCGCTTCAGCGCCGCGGGCTAATGCTGCCAGTGCGTTTCCCGGAGAAATGACCAGGTCAAAACCGGGCGCACTTCCCCTCGGGCCCGCAACCGCCTCCCTGCCCCGGGGACTCCCGCGAAGGGGCTGTCCCAGCCGCGCTCGGTCCCCGCCACCGCAGCTGGTGTGTGGCGGAGCAGGCGTGACCGTGTCCGTGCCGGTACCCGCTGCCCGGTCGCTGCGAGGCGGGGGGCGGCCGGCGGCACGTCTGCGCGGCGGCCGGGCGGCTGCGGCTCATCCGTGCGTACGGCGGGGCGGGGAGGCGCCCGGTTCCTCCAGCCCGCCCCGGCGCGGCGCGGGGGAGGCGGTGGCTGCCTCCATGCTGCAGCGAGCGGCGCGGCTGCCCGGGGCCGGGCGGCGGGCAGAGGCACGGAGGATGGGCGCAGCAGCCGCGGCGGAGGGGCGAGCCGCGGGCGCCGAGCACCCCGCCCTGCCCCGTCGCAGCGCCCGGCGCCGCGGCTGCTCCGCCTGAGCGCGCCCGGAGCGGAGCGGCGCGGAGCCCGCATGGCCCTGCCGCCGGCCGCCCCTGCGGGCTGCGCGGCCGCTCCGCTGTAGCAACCCCTTCGGGAAGGCGCCGGCCCGGCGGCGGGGCTGGCCGCGGCCGCGCTCCTCTCCACCCCGGCCCCGTCCGTCTGTCCGGCCGCCAGTCCCTCCGTCCGTCCAGCGGCAGCGCCCAGGATTACGCAGCTGGGCGCGGAGCGGCAGCGCTTGGCGAGGATCAACCTGGCGCAGGTACACGGCAAGGTCACCGGCCGGCGGGCGCGGAGCGGGGCTGCCCGCGGCGGGGCTATGCGAGCGGGCTCGGCGGGCTGCGCCGCTGCGTGCCCCGCGCCGTCCCCCCGCCTCCCGCCCGCCGCCCGTGCGTGTGTGCATGTGCGCTGCCCGCCGCCGCCCGCCGCCGGAGCCGCGCCGCCGCGCCGCATGGGGCCGTCCGCGCGGGCTGCCCTGCCCGCCCCGGCCGCGGGCCGCCGCGAAGCCGCTCTAGGATGCGGCTGGTGAGCGCCGGCACAGGGCGGAGAGGCGGCCGGCCTGCCTGCCGCCAGACCCCGGAGCCCGCCGGAGCCCGGCCGCACCTGCAGGGGAAGCACTCCGGACGCCGTCCTTCCCCGGGAGGCGCCAGGTAATCGCGGCGGGCGGCCGTGCCGGCTCCATCTGCATTGCAGCCCGCGGTGCTTATTCACGGGGGACGGGGAGAGGGGAGGCCGGGGGGGGGGGGGGCCGCAGCGGCGGTGTCCCGCGCCGGGCAAGGCGAGCCCCGCAGCACGGCGGGCGGCACCGGGACGGAGCTGGGGAGGATGATGGTGGCGGCGGGACGCTCCTCCCGGGAGGGCGGTGGCCGAGGGGCGCGGAGCGGCGCGGAGGCTGTGCGGCTGGGCGGGCGCCCCGCGGACGGGCCGCGCTGCCGCCGCTGCCCGCGGGACGGCGCCGGCGGCCGAGGCTGCTGCGGGGCCGCCTGTGCCTCGCGGCCGCCGCCCGCTCCGCGCCACTGCGCGGTGCTGCCGCCGCCCGGGGAGAGCCGGTGCAGCCGCGGGCGCGCAGCCTCCGCCCGCGCGGTGCCGCGGGAGGGCTGCGGCGGGGAGAGGCGCGGCGGTCGCTGCCCGTGCCCGGGCGGAGGATCCGCGGGGCTGCCGCCGTGAGCGGAGCCACCCTTGGGCGCTGCCGCCAGCGCCGAGGTCGCGGGAGGCTGGGCGCCTCCGGCCGCGGGGAGTGCAGATACCCCCGGTGGGGAGCGGGAGGTCCGCGGATCCCCGCCGTCCTCCTCGCAGCGGTCGCTGTCCTCCCGAGGGCCGCCCGGTCCTGCAGTCCTCTCCCCGCACACACCTCTGCCGTTGCTGCTCTGTCCTGGGGGCTGCCGCTGGTCCCCAGCATCGCGGGATAGGTGCGTGCTGTTTCCCTTCCCCTCGCCTCCATCCTCCGTGTAGCTAACAATTCTCATATGCAGGAAAGCAAATGTAGGACAAGATAAACCTTTTCATTCCTGCCGGAAGGTTCCCATTAGAGGAGATGGCAGAGCAGTTGTAGAGCCAGCAGAAACCTCGCAGCCATGTTGATGTCAGGAGCATACAAAGGTCCTGGTTCTTGGAGCAGATGGGGCCGAGCAGAAGCTGGTGGAAGGGAGTGTGTGTGGGCACAGGCCTGGTTCAGGGCCATCACACCTTGGAAGACATGGCATGGCTAGGCTGGAAGCACTTATGAAAGCCCCTTCTAATGCTGTTGCCTGCCAGCACAGGCAGGGAGGCACAGGGTCTGCAGCCCTGGGATCTGCCATCAGTGTTTACCTGAGCACTGCCCTTTCTGTCTGTGGCACTGAGCAGCAGTGTTCCCCCTCCTGCACCTTTGCCTTCTCCCTCTCACCTGGTCCATCATGCCTCTGGGGCAGGGACTGTTTCTCATGGTGGTGTGTGCCTAGAGCAGAAGGATGTTGTGGTTTCAGTTGTGGATATGAACCTCACCAGTCCCCCAGCTGGGAGGGGAAGCTGGTTGCCCCCAGCTAAGCCCAACCCTTTACAGCCTCCAGCTGACCCTCATGGAACGGGGTGGGCCAGGGGTCCCTGTGCCTGGTCACTGTGCTGTGATAGCAGTCTCCCACCCTTCCCACCCATGCTTACATTTTCTTGTTTCCAGATCAGTGTGGTGTCAGTTCTTCTGAGCATCCTTGGTTGAATGCTGGCATGTGTAGGCCAGCTTGGGTCAGTGCAGCCAGACAACAAACTGGTGTGATGAGATGGATCCATCCCAGGTCTTTAGGGTTTTCTTGGTTACCCCTGCATGTCTACGGGTCGTGCATGGAAGGGCCCTGGCCAGCTTTGGCAGCACCAGTCCTGCCCATGGATGTGTCCAGGTGTGGAGATGCCCAAATGGACTGCGTGTACTGGGACCGGTACCACCACAGTATGGTGGAGCCATGTCCAGCACACTTGAGCTGTTCTGGCCCTGAGTACTCGGGGCTGTGTGATCCTTGTGCTGCCTCAGGGATGCTGGCTGAACTCCCCACATGATGTGGGCTATGTACAGGCTCTGCCTTGGTGTTAGCTCTAGGCTCTATGATGCTGCTGTGGTCTGTCCTGGCAGATGGAGGTCTGCCACTGCTGATCCAGGAGTCAGGTTTGATTCTTCATGAAGAGCCATACCAGAGCCTGAGTGTTCTCAGTGCCCAAACACCTTCCCGATCTATGCTTCTAAATATATACTGTACTCAAGGGATTATGCATTTGTTTAAATGCATAATAAATGCGTTAAAATGAGTAAGACTCTATCAGAATGCATACCAAAGCTTGCCAGTTAGGCCTCAAGTCACAAGCCTAACTAAGAAGCTTCTCCTGGCGTTATTAGCTTGCCTGTTTTCAGAAAGAGCAATTGCTGAGTTTATCATGGCAGTGCAAGTCAGTGGAAGTAAACCCTGGGTGTTTCAGGTGCCTAGTATAAGTTCAGAGCACCAGTTCACCAAAGTACATGCAGCTGCAGGAGTGGACCCCAGATTGTCCTGCTTCAGTGAGGGCTGGTGGGCCAGGTTCCCTTGTCTTGCTGGTGACCAGGAGGAGGTCTGGGCTCTAGGGTGCCACACTGCTTGGGATGGTTTCCCTCGGGCTTAGCTGGAATTTTTTGTGTAGCTCTTGTTGTCTGGAGAGGCTGCTGTTTGCCGCTAAAGGTACAAACGGTGATGGGCTGCGGTCACAAGATAGGATGAGAAAGGTGAGGGGTGGCTGGTGGAGAAGCAGTGTTGGGAGAGCAGCATGGCAAGAGGGAGCCAGATCTTCCCCAGACGGACCCCCTGTGGGCTCCTACCACTGCAGCGGTGGGGTGTGGGGTTTATCCCCTGAGCTGAGGAGAGGGGCAAAGGCAGGTTTGCTGGGAGGGACAGGCAAGGGGGAGCGTCTTGGAAGGATATAGCACCCCAAGTTGCCTGGAAGGCTTGTCAACTGCTGGGGCACGTGGAGATGTTTCAGATGCCAGAGAGCTAATGGCTTTCCATTGCTGATCAATATTGCCTATGCTTTCAGATGTGGTAACAGGTTCAGTTTTAAAGAGCAATCTTTCGAATATTCTCTGAGCAAGCAATGAGGCCAGAAAATCGTTCTAATAGCTTTGTTATTAACAGGCCTGCAGAACTTGAGCCAAACAGAAAGGGCTTAGGCTTGTCTAAGTGCTATTGAAGCATTTTGGGCCAGGCATATTCCATGCATTAGGAAAGATTTGTACTCCTTTGACCAGACATCGCTGAGTGTTGTCTATTTATACACGTCTAAATATATCCTCTGCAGTCTTCAGACTTTTCTAGCTAGTAGTAAAATTACAGTTCGATATCATGCTATTAAAATGTGCTTGCTGACACTATTTGATGAGTTTTATGCTAAGAGGTGTGTGTGTCAAATAAAAACTATTCTTGAGGTAATTGCCTAAAATATAAAAGTATGTTATCGATGTAGAGGGATAGCAGAAGGAAATGTGGTTGGACAGAGACAATACTGGAGACATGCTCAAGCCTGGAAAGCCAAATCCAAACCGATGTACTGTTGTTTAAGAGTGAACCATTCTTTCTAGAAATACGTATCAAATAATCATGCACTTTGCAACAAAACAGAAACATTTGCTTCTCATTACTCAGATATGCCTTCTGGTACCCCGAAGTCTGAGGCATCGTTTTGAAAACAAAATGACAGATCTTGAAGGAGTAACTTCTCATTTGCTAGGGCATGTGGCAGGTAGGGGACCCATGGGTGCCCCTGCTGCATGGTCCCATCCCATTGGCGCTCTGATGAAAACAGGGAGGAGTTCAGAGGGAAGGAAGAAGGATCCTCCTTTGTGGATGAGCTCAGTGGTCCGTTCCCACAGAGCTGTGGTGGCTGCAACCCAGAATCCATGGTTCCAGGCAGCCTGCAGTGTGTGGCACCCCACCACAGTGGCATGGCATGGAACTGCTGGCAGAGCTGGACGGAACATACGGTCTCAGTGTGTGCTGGGGTGGAGAGGGATGGTGATGGCTGTCCAGGTTGTGTTCTGGAAATGGTGTTAAAGACCCAGGGGTGAAAGACAGTGCCCTAATTCCAGGCTATCCCAAGTATTCCCACATATCCCTGCTGCAGATGGGTGAGTCTGTGTCCATGTACGCATTTCTGTGGAGCTAGTGAAAGTCTTGTCGGGCTCCTGAGGAGGGATGTGTTCCTAAGTAACAAACAGGATCGGTCATTGCATTGTGGTGATGATGGTAATGGCTGTCTGACTGGCCTGCAGCCTGTCATGAAATAATTTTTTGGTGACAGCTCCCACTGATGGTTCTTGGAGAGCTAAGAGAGGCTGCAGAGGAAGGGAGAGGGATTGGTGTTCATGGGGGAGGAGATGGGGTGAGGAGAAGGTGAAGGCAGGGCTCTTGGAGGAGATCTTGGCCCAGAGCTCCTTAAGTCAGGTTGCTGCATGCCCCGGGTAACTCAAAGATGGGCGCTGTGCCTCTGGGCTAATGCTGGCCCCTTAGTCTGGGCTCTGTGAAATGGTGTGGTGCCAGGAGCCATGCTCTGCCAAGGACCAGCGAGCATAGATTGACATGGCAGCTGCTTTAACTGCCAGATTGTCCCATTGTTTAGACAGTGGGTAATGTCTGAAGGCTCCTTGCCTGTGTGCCTCTGTCCTGGCTTGCCCACTGTCCCCTGCTCTGGAGAGGCTGGCTGGGGTGCATGTTGGGCGTGCTATGCCTGTAGCCTCAACTGGGCAGCAGCTCTCGTATTCCCATGGAATAAATAGCTCTACAAATAATATTTGCCCCGAGCAGGCTGAATAATGCAAAAGGTGATTTGTCAAATGGTAATTCAAGCGATAATGGGAAACCTTGGTAAATTCCTCCCTAATTGCATATCATCTGGCCAGTGTAACACTGAGAGTTTGAAGCTGGTTCCTGATGCTGCAAAACCCATGTCCAACACTTTACTTTTGAGGTTGCTCTTGTAGATGAAGATTCTCACCAGGAACTCTCTCTTAGGAAAACATTTCTATGAGAACACATGATTATCTAGCTTTAAAGTGGAATATCTTGTTTTTCCCTTGAAGTTTTTGTTTAGGCTTCTCTGTCAAGATCACACTGGGCTTCTTTTGGATTGGAGACAGATAAAATGCATAAGTTTTCTTTGCCTCAGCATTGTTATGTTTCCAGATACCTGATATCCCTGAGTATTCATTTCTAATTCTTCATACTACCTATCATTTGTACTTGGCCAAGGGGGACAGAGAAGCAGGAAGTCTGAGCTTGACACAGGAGCCTGTGGCAGGGAGCACTATCAGCCATATGCTTCCTGGAGCAAAAGGACTGACCTCCAGCTGTAATACAGAAGACGTCAGTAAAACACAGACAAGGAAGAAAAAGCATGGTAGAAAAAGTCACGCCAAGAGGAAGCTCCAAATTCTGTTTTCAGTACATTGGTGACAGCAGTGCTGGTCCCAGGATTTGGGATAGGATTCCTTTAACACTGAGAAGTAACGCAGAGATGTTCTGCTGCATGTGGGTGAGGTGTGGATTAACCTTCTCTGGGGTTTAGCCTGAGTCAAGAGTTTAGCTGTTATGTGCAGTCTCTGCCCCAGCAACGGAAGACACATGCAGGTGGCAGCACTGTCGGTGTGCTGTAGCTGCATTGTTTTTGTTTTCACCAATGCACTTTTAAAACAGTTTGTGTAAAGACTCCCTGATAGGGCTCCGTGGGAGCAGGTCTGAGTAAGGCGAGCAGGATTTGTCGCCTTGTCAGCTGTGACTCAGTGGTTCTGCCGGGTACGTGGTGTTTCACCAGAGAGCCTTCTATTCAGGACTGTGATTCAGCTCTGTGTGGAGCTGTTTTTGCTGTGCTGTGGGCAGATTTGCTGTGCACGGGGCTCCTCCTGACACATCAGTGTTGCATCACAGTTCCACTGGAGCCTGGATGCAGCGATGCTGCTCTTGTGGGTCAGGACCAGGCTCCAGGCTGCAGCTCCAGAGCAGTGACTGCTGCTTGCCTGCTGCCAGTCGAGCCTCAGCTCTGGCTGTGGCCATTTTTGGGGACAGCTTGCTGTTCTGCAGGTGTACTGGAAGGGGTCTGCAGACCAATGGCACCCTGGTCAGGAGAGCAGTGAAGCCCTGAATGCTGTGACTGAACTTGTGTGAGCTGATACAGAAAACTGATCTTCTACCAGTACAGTGTAAAGAGACGAGATGAGAAAAGTACAAGCCCCACTGCATTCTCCAGTGGTGTTAGCCAGTGCACAACAGCATGGTTGTGCTGCAGGTAGATCTGGATGGCAACCTTTGCTCATAGTGTCACTTGTGGGTCTGGCAGCACTTGGGCCCCATAGGTTACAGCTTGGATCCCAGAGATGTTTTGTTGCACATCCCAGCTCCATGCTGCACCACCACAAATTCTTTCTCTGAGTTTGAGCTCTGTGTGTGCCCTGCTTCTGGGGAAAACTACGGGAAGGCAGCTGGTTCTCAGGCTGGGAAGAGCTGGGCACCAGGGCTATGGGGTGTTCATGAAGAGGACTGGACCTCCGGCTGCTGTGATGCTGCAGAGGCTCTGCCCAGTATTATCAAGCAGTGTGTCCACGGTCTTGGGATGCTCATCCCTTGGTGACCTGGCCTTAGCAGCAATGGATTGGGCCACTCTGAACACGTGTTTTTGTCCCCAGGCATGGGGCAAGGATTTCACTTAGTGACCAGTTTTGAGGGTGCAGTCTTCTTTCCAGTACTACTTGTTCCCTTGTGTGGAGTTCTCCTCTTACTGTAGTTGGGCATCACAGACGCCCCACTTGTGCTTCCCCTCTGTACATCTCCATGTTGGCAGGCAGTGAGGACCACTCCCGTTAGGGTCTAGTGCATGCTGGAAATACCCATGGGGACATGGTTAGTGCCCTACAGCATCTCTTTGGTTGTTTACGATGAGGAGGTTTTGTCCTGTTCCAGACAGAAGATATTTCAGTGCATGGTTTGGTAAAATACAAGAATGACAATAAGAAAACATAGACCTGCTCGAGTAGGCCCAGGAAGGCCCTGATGATGCTTCAAGGGCTGCAGCACCTCTCCTGAGACAGGCTGAGAGAGCTGGGCTTGTTCAACCAGGAGAAAAGAACAGCTTTACAGTACCTAAAGGGGCCAACAAGAAGGCTGGAGAGGGACTTCTGACAGGGGCATGTAGTGGCAGGGCAAAGGGGAATGACTTCAAGCTGACAGAAGGGAGATTTAGATTTGATGTTTAGGAAGAAATTCTTCCCTGTGAGGATGGTGAGACACTGGCGGAGGTTGCCCAGAGAAGCTGTGGCTGCCCCATCCCTGGCAGTGTTCAAGGCCAGGCTGGCCGGGGCTTGGAGCAACCTGGTCTAGTGGAAGGTGCCCCTGCCCATGGCAGTGGGTTGGAACTGGATGATCTTAAGGTCCTTTCCAGCCCAAACCATTCTGTGATTCTACGACGTGGTGCCCAGCCTGGCAGTGTGGTGTGATGCCCTGGTGCATACCCTGAGCGGTGTGGCCTGCCCTGCTGGTGGCTGTTTGTGGTTGGTGCCTGTCAGGGTCTGCCCCATGCTGGAGCCGTGTTCACCCACCACCATGGTCCTGGGGTTGCAGAGAAGGGCCTGGAGGTGCCACTGACCTGGCAGACTCTGGGGTGTGGATGTCAGAGGGGGAATAGCCAGAGCCCCAAAAGCAGAGCTCACCTGCTTGCCCCGATCCTGGAGCGCCTCCAGGCCTGGCTGTGGGACATCGGGTTGCCTCCACAGTTTCCCCCTAGTCCTTGCTGCAGATGCAGGGTCTTGGGGTGTCCCCTCTGACTTGCAGCAAAGCATTGGGCACCAGGGAAGCCCTGGGGCCAGGGAATGCCCTTGCTGAGGCTCTGTCAGCTGCACAAGCACAGGGATGGCAGTGGGTGTCACAGTGTGGGGACAGTGGAGAATATCATGGCATGGGGTTTTTCTCTCCTGCCATCCGATGCAGCAGCTCTGTTTGCTTGGCTGTAAATAGCAAGCAGAGTGTGCTCCAGCTTCTTGCTCCTTTTGGAGCAGCCTAACCTATAGGCATTTTGATGTGGTGGTGGAAATGGGAGGTTACTTCCCCCAGGGCTCACATTTCATAGAATCATAGAATCGTTAGGGTTGGAAAGGACCTTAAGATCATCTAGTTCCAACCCCCCCTGCCGTGGGCAGGGACACCTCACACTAAACCATCTCACCCAAGGCTTCGTCCAACCTGGCCTTGAACACTGCCAGGGATGGAGCATTCACAACCTCCCTGGGCAACCCATTCCAGTGCCTCACCACCCTAACAGGAAAGAATTTCCTCCTTATATCCAATCTAAACTTCCCCTGTAGAGTAGAGGGGCAGGATCACCTCCTTTGACCTGCTGGTCCCCCTCCTTTTGGTGCAGCCCAGGATATAGTTGGCGTTCTGTGCTGCAAGTGCACACTGCCAGCCCATGTTCATTTTCTCATCAACCAACACCCCAAGTCCTTCTCCGCAGGGCTGCTCTGAATCTCTTCTCTGCCCAACCTGTAGCTGTGCTACAGGTTGTATTCATTCTGTTGTATTCATTACTGCCCATTACTGCTCCAGGTCAGAGACTCTGCTTCTAACTTACTTTAGGAAGGATTCTGCAAACAAACACCTTGTGTGGATTGAAGCAATGCCCATGTCCTTCCCTGTTCATAGAAAGAAAACATGATAAATACTGTGGGAAAAGACGCAGCAGGTCAGGATGGATAGTTGCAGCTGATTCCAGTTCCAAATGAAGATTGTATTACTTTCTAAGGGAACAAATTAGGAAAACAATTTTTTAATGAGCTTTACTACCATAGCATTGTGCAGTATATAAATGAGTAAAAGATAAACTGCTTAGGTAAATGCCTTTTGCTTGCTTGTATTGCTCAGCCACGTGACCCTGAGCAGCTCTGAACATTGCAGCCCCTTGCTGCTCGCATGCAGGCTATGTTATTGTCTTCCGCTGTTTCTCTGAAGAAAACAAAGAGCTGAACTGAATAAGCTTAAGTTTTTCTAAGCACTAAAGATTCCTATGTACTGACCAGGTGACTGTATTTAAATTGCGTCTGGAAAGTTAAAATAATAAAAAGTGAAATTGTGGCCAGCAGGATGTGAGACTCAGAATGCCACGAAAAGGCTAGACTTATTCAACACCAGCTGAAATTGAGGCTGTATGTGAAATTGGATACCCAAATGGTTCCCTGATTGTCAGTAATGCTTCCTTGATTTATACTGAGAATGTGAAGAGAGGTGAAGGATAAAAGAGGAGAGTGAAGGGCAAGAGCATTGCAGCTGCCACATGAATTATGAGAATCACTCACACTCCAAGGGCACTATGTGTTTCTCCTGTAATGCAGACAGTCTAAACCAAACATCTCTGGAGTAGCTCACATGTCCTCCTGTGAGTGGGCAGCACCATGTTCAGCATGGCATGGTGCAGCAGGGAGGGCAGTTGATGCATGCAGGGTTCCAGCCGCAGCCACGTTGTCGCACCCTCCCCTCAGCTCTGGGTTGGCTTTGGAAGTGCTGCTGAATATGAATATGTGAAGGTGGGTTTTTTACACAAAAAGCTTGATGCTGAACTGACATTTGCATGAATGGAACATCGTGGAGCAGGACACCTGAGTTCTGCTGAGTGTGGTTTCCCTCTGCCAAGGCACTGCTGCCTTTGCAAAGCATGCTTTCATGGACATAGTCTTGATTTACATCTACGTTATCAAGTTGTGAAACAGAAGAGGATTTCTAGGGTGAGATTATGGGTGATGAGGACCTGATGTCCCCACCATGTGTGTGTGTGTGGGGAGTAAGTGGCTGCATGGTTCTGAGTTGCTGGCTGGGCTTAAACAACGACAGGCATTAGGTGGGAGTTGTGTTGGTAAGGTCTGATGGACTGAGTGCGTATGAGGGGCTGGTGTGTGTCCAGGAGATTGCAGCGCTCACCTGCCCCTTGCATTTTGCCTGGAAGGGGCCTCATGTTCCTGCTCTGGGATCACAGAATCACAGAATGGTTAGGGTGGAAGGGAGCTCTGGAGATCACCTGGTCCAACCCCCCTGACAAGGCAGGGCCACCTACAGCAGGTTACACAGCAGCATGTCCAGGCGGGTTTTGAATGTCTCCAGAGAGGGAGACTCCACAACCCTCTTGGACAGCCTGTTCTGCTGCTCTGCCACCCTCAGTGGAAAGAAGTTCCTCATGTTGAGGTGAAACTTCCTGTGTTTGTGGCCATTGCTCCTCATCCTGTCACTGGGCACCACTGAAAAGAGTCTGTTACCATCCTCCTAGCACCTGCCTTTGAAATATTTACATGCATTAATGGGATCCCCTCTCAGTCTTCTCTTCTCTAGACTAAACAGGCCCAGCTTCTGCAATCTCTCCTCCTCAGAAAGATGCTCCAAACCCCTGATCATCCTTGTGGCATCCATTGGACCCTTTCCAATCGCTCCTTGTCTTTATTGTACTGAGGAGCCCAGCACTGGACACAGCACTCTGGATGTGGCCTCACCAGGGTCAAGTAGAGGGGAAGGATCACCTCCCTCAACCTGCTGCCACACTTCTCCCCATGCACCCCAGGATAGTATTGGCCCTCCTGGCCGCCAGGGCACACTGCTGGCTTGTAGTCAACTTACAGTCCACCTGTACTCCCAGGTCCTTCTCAGATGATTTTCTGGATGGCATACTAAGGCACATGAAAATCAGCAAGGTGCTTGGTGACAGCCAGCATGGCTTCACTAAGGGGAAATCCTGCCTGACCAATTTGGTGGCCTTCTATGATGGGGCTGCAGAACTGATGGACAGGGGTAGAGCAGTTGATGTCATCTACCTGGACTTGTGTAAAACGTTTGAGACTGTCCCACATGATATCCTTGTCTCTAAATTGGAGAGACATCAATTTGATGGATGGACCACTTGGTGGATAAAGAACTGGCTGGATGGCTGCACACAAAGAGTTGTGGTCAATGGCTCAATGTCTGGCTGGAGACCAGTAACGAGTGGTGTCCCTCAGGGATCGGTGTTGGGACCGGTCTTGTTTAACATCTTTGTTGGTGGCATGGGCAGTGGGATTGAGTGCGCCCTCAGCAAGTTTGCCGATGACACCGAGCTGTGTGGTTCGGTTGATACGCTGGAGGGAAGGAATGCCATCCAGAGGGACCTTGACATGCTTGTGAGGTGGGCTGATGCCAACCTCATGAAGTTTAGCCATGCCAAGTGCAAGGTCCTACACCTGGGTCGGAGCAATCCCAGGCACAGCTACAGATTGGGCAGAGAAGAGATTCAGAGCAGCCCTGCAGAGAAGGACTTGGGGGTGTTGGTTGATGAGAGAATGAGCATGAGCCAGCTTCAGTGTGCACTTGCAGCCCAGAAAGCCATCCGTATCCTGGGCTGCATCAAAAGGAGCGTGACCAGCAGGTCGAAGGAGGTGATCCTGCCCCTCTACTCTGCTCTTGTGAGACCTCACGTGGAGTATTGTGTGCAGTTCTGGTGTCCTCAGCATAAAAAGGACATGGAACTGTTGGAACAAGTCCAGAGGAGGGCCACGAGGATGATCAGGGGACTGGAGCACCTCCTGTATGAAGACAGGCTGAGGAAGTTGGGGGTGTTGAGCCTGGAGAAGAGAAGGCTGCGTGGAGACCTCATAGCAGCCTTCCAGGATCTGAAGGGGGCCTATAGGGATGCTGGGGAGGGACTCTTCATTAGAGACTGTAGTGATAGGACAAGGGGTAACGTGTTAAAACTTCAACAGGGGAAATTTAGACTGGATATAAGGAGGAAATTCTTTCCTGTTAGGGTGGTGAGGCACTTGAATAGGTTGCCCAGGGAGGTTGTGAATGCTCCATCCCTGGCAGTGTTCAAGGCCAGGTTGGACGAGGCCTTGGGTGATATGATTTAGTGTAAGGAATCCCTGCCCACGGCAGGGGGGGTTGGAACTAGATGATCTTAAGGTCCTTTCCAACCCTAATTCTATGATTCTATGATTCTATGAACTACTGTCTAATAGGTCAGCCCCCAACCTGTAATGGTACTTGGGGTAGTGCAGTACCCTACACTTGACCTCAACAAGGGATGGCTCTGTGGTGTGTGCCACTGGGGGTCACACCCTGGCACACTGGGGTGGGCAGGAAGCCTGTGATGGATGGTGCCTCTGTGAGCAGGGTGCTGTGCTGGGGGCACAGCGTCAGACTCGTCTGCTCCTGCTGTGGTGGTTGCTCCACAGGCTGCAGGAGCAGTGCTGGTCCTGGATGGTGTGGTGTGGAGCAGAGCAGAGTGCTGGCTCGGGTTGCTTCCCAGCTCAGCCCAGAGCTGAACTCCAGCATATGACACTCGTTATCTCTGCAGCTCAGAAGTACACTGCTTGGGGCATCCTGATGGATTTGTGACACTCCCCATGGGACTCTGCACTCATAAACCAATTAAAGGATTACACTGTTCTAATATGGAGAGTGTTCTTTGTTTATTAAGTAATGCAGGTATAATTCAATTAGTGACAGGCTGACCTGCTGATGTCAAGGTGTGGATGCCAGCCAGGTCAGAGTCTTGAGCTCTGCTTTCCAGCACAGTGGCTTGCTTGCATGTGCCCTCTGAGCCAGAACAGCCAGAGCTGAGGGAAGCAGGTGCCCCTCTGGTAGCTCCCTCTGCCCAGCACAGAGTGAGGGGGAAGTCAGTACAAGGGGGACTCGGCTAGATGCCAGCTCTGCTATACCCTCTTCCTAATGTTTGCCATTGGCTGTCCATCTCCTAGCAGGAGCTGAGCCTGGATGGAACTTTCGCTGTTTCCCCTTTCCATGCACTCGTGCTTGCTCACTGCTGCCCCGGGGGAGGCCCTGGTGCAGAGCATGGAGGCAGCAGTAGTACCGACAGTGACCACATCTCATCCCACCACATCAGCCTGCTGCAGCCTCTGGTGCTGCCTGCTGGGGAGGTGAAACCCAGGTGCTGCCCAGCAGCTGCTCCATGCATGGGCCATGGCTGCATGGAATGGGAGCAGGGAGAGTAGGACCTGGCTTGCCTGGGCTTCCACAGCACAAGGCTTTGCTGGCATAGCTGCCCAGCATACTGCTGAGCATTTGTGAAAACAGGGGGTTTTGTTTAGGCTTTTCTTCCATGCTCCTTTATGAAGTGGTTTCAAGCTAGGCTGGGTATTTAATGTCTAGCATGGGTAAGAGAGCACTGTTTCACCAGGCAGTGTCCAAAACTTGTTCTGTCTGTGGGCATGGTGTGTGCCCTCTGTACCCTCTCCTGGGTGACCGTGGGTGACCATGCTCCCCTCGTGTCCCCAGCTCAGGCTCTGACGCTGGTACTGCACCGTGTTTCCAGCAGCCTGTGGCACCAAAGCAGGGGCTTGGGAACCCCTGCTCAAGTGCCTCAATGTGAATGGAGATGGAAATGGGGGCTAAAACATCTGAGTCGTGTACACAGGGGCTCTGGGCTCTGGGCTGTGTGGTTGCAGCCCAGAAGTCTGGGGAAGACAAAGGACTGCGGGTGTTTTTTGTGGTGGCTGCATGGCCACGCTATGAGAAGGGAGCTCAAGGGTGTTTGTGACTTGTGGTGACATGGTATCAGAGCAATGCTGGGCACACCTCTTCCAACAGAGTGGGGAAGGATTAGAAATGTAAAAACCCCTTCACATCAGTAAGGCTGCACAGGAGTAACTCAAGAGTAGAATATAGCTGATTCACTGGATCTAGACATTATTTAAACCTTGGTAAGAAGTGATCTGCTCTCAGGCAAGATATACCATGAAACTTGGCCTGTGCAGCTCCAGCAGGTATCTGGGACCAGGTGGGTGAAAAAGCATTTTCCAGACTACCAGAACTTTCCAGAAAGATCAGTAGGTTTCACTGTCCAAAATAATGAATTCTGTTCAGAAGCATGCTCAGGTGTTCCATGCAATTCCAACAAAAGTATACTCAGTTTGCAGCACAGATCAGGCAGTGCCTCCCTCCTTACATGCTGAATTCAGATGAAGTGTGAAAAGGGGAAAATGGAGTATCTACACGCGTGTGCAAATACAGATGCGAAAGCAGCTCATGGAGCCTGGTAGTGATATAGAAGTGCCTGACAGCAGAAGAGATTATCTCTGAGGACCAAGGACTGACTTGTAAACCCTGGAATAAATTGCTCTTATTTTGTAGCACTTACTTTCTCAGTTGCACTTTGCCGGGAGTTTGCTTGTCTGCCAGTTACTGTTCGTCAGAAGGAAAATCCCAAACTGCCAGTAGTCTGGCAGCTGTCTGTACAGTAAACTAGGCACTGAAGGTAAAACAAATAAGGCCTTGGCAGTAAACTGTTACCCCTGCAAAAAAAAGCAAAAGGCAGAGAATGACGGCCCTGGGCTGGTGTGGAGGGAGCGGAGCAGAGAGTGGGGATGCTGCAGAGGAGCTGCTGCCCTGGCATCCCATTGCGCCCCATTCCCCTGCTGCCTTGGCCCCCCATTACTCCCCATTGCCTCCTGCTGTCCACACTCCCCATTGCCCCCCAAGGCCTCCCCAGGGGAATAAAGGCATTGTTTCCATGGTGATAATTCATGAGACACAAGATGGTAACCTCCTGCCTCTCCCTGGGGAGCACCCATTGCAGGAGAGGGTCTTACACTTTTTTGGGCACAGGGGGAAATTGCTGGTTTTCTGTGAGGCTGTTCTGTGGTAACCATGGCAACTGGGTCTCAAAGACCAAGGGTTAATACACAGGTTTCCGAGCTTTGGTATCTGCAGAGGACAGTCCTTTGGATGCCTGTTCCCAGGAGGATGGGTGTCTGGGGAAACACAGGGTCTTTGCCACTCCCAGGGTGGCAGGCACCAGCAGCACATCTGGCTCTCCTGGGACTGATGCCTTCAGCTACACCACTTGTAATGCTTTAAACCTTCCAGCTGCTGCTTCTTTCCGTGAAGCTCAAGTGTTTTCTTCCAGTCCTTCCCAAAATTAACAAGAGTGAAGGCTGTTTCCTTGGAGGGCAAAAGTGACATCTTGGGATCCCTGAGATTAGTCACAGCCTAGCAGCTCTCCTGTGATGCTTGGTATGAGTTTATGTGTGCTGGCAGTGGTCAGCTCTCCTGACATTTTTAATTTTCCCATCCTTTGATGCAGTAGCATATTTTCTATTTACCTGTGCCCTGCTATTTCTTCTAAAACATAGATTCATAGAATCAACTAAGTTGGAAAAGACCTTCAAGATCATCAAGTCCAACCTTTACTCCAGGACTGCCAAGTCCACCACTAAACTGTGTCACTAAGGGCCTCATCTACATGGTTTTTGAACACTTACAGGGGCAGTGATTCCACCACTTCCCTGGGCAGCCTGTTCCAATGCCTGACCACCCATTCAGTGAAGAAATTTTTCCTAATGCCCAATCTAAACCTCCCCTGCTGCAGCTTGAGGCCATTTCCTCTTGTCCTATTGCTTGTTACCTGGGAGAAGAAACCTACCCCCACCTCACTACAACCTCCTTTCAGGTAGTTGTAGAGTGAGATGATCTCTCCTGAGCCTCCTCTTCTCTGGACTAAACAACCCCAAGTATGCATTGGTTAAGGCTGTAACTTTGACATGGTATTCCTTCCTATAAAGAAGTTTTTACACTAATATGGTACAGTTGTGTTGCAGTAGGACAGTGTCTGAATACTTCTGATTGTCAGTTTGTGTTGATGCATGAATGCTGTTCCATCATGAAATTAATAGCAAATACACCAACCACCTTGAGAGTCTGCAATGCTCCTAATTACCAGCTGACACTTGTGCAGCCAAGATAATGGTGTATGAAGGAGTTAATGGCAGTTGGAGGTGCTGAGAGAAGGAGGATACCCATTACCAGTTAATGAAGGGGAAAAAAGACAATGGAGGAAAGTCAGTTCTCCAGCAGATGAGGACAGGAATGGAAACGACAACCTGTCTGCATTTCTAGCTTGGTTTAAAGTTGATGTTACCAGCCTTGCAAATGTCTCTGTGCTGTCAGAGCAGCGGTCCCAGCTGTGTGTTGGCTGCAGCTCCTTGTCTGGATGTGCTTGGTCCCCGTGCCCCAGTCACTGCCCCTCGCTGCCTGTGCCCATCACACTGGGCCTGACCTTCAGGGATGGGGGGGGCTTCTGTGTGGCCACAAATTTTGGGTTGGTCAGGTGATTCCTAGGGCAGTCCCACCAGGCCCCTTGCGTGCTGCAGCATGCAGGGTTTAGCTGACAGCATCCACTGCACCCCTCCCAGTTGCTTAACTTGGTCAGGAGAGGGCAAGTGAAATCCCAGGTGGGTTGGCCAAGGCTTGGGCTGCCTCCTGTGTAGCACCTGTGCTGGCAGCCTAGGATTCAGTTTCTTGAGCAACAGTGACACATGCGTGCAGCAATAAACCAGGGGCTGAACCCAGGACGCCCCAAACCCTGCTCTGTGATGTTTAACTCTGTGCAGTTGGCTGACTGCCTGTGCCTCACCAGAGTTGCCCTATGGAGGGACGATGAACATTTGCACCAACACGTGCCTCAGTGTGTGACAGTGCCAGTCAGGGTGATGCACTCCCATGTGTCTGTCCTGCCAGTGTAGGTGGCTAGGTGGCAAGGTGCATCCTTGGTCAGGAAACCTCTCAGGCTGTGATCTCTCAGTGCTGCTGCTGAGGTGATGATGCTTGTGTCCCACTTAGTGCCCATTTTTCACATTGTTATCAGTGTATTCACATATGTTATCACAGAGGACAGAGCTGATGGCTGAACCCTTGCACTTTGAGTGTGGGCTACACAGCTTTTCATTAGACTTGGTTACTGAGGGGCACCAGGCTTCAAAATGGAACCACTGCTTTTCAAAAAGTCTTTTCCAATGTATTTTCAGCTATGCTGGTGGTGGGTGCCTGTGCTGAGTGTCAATGTGTTAGAAGGAAATTGCACATAAAGACAGCTCTTTATGCTGAGAATATACAGTAAGGACAGTCAGATCGCATTCAGGGACTGTGTGAAAGAAAGGCTGCCATGGTATCAACTGGGAGATACTGCTCAGTGCTTTGGGGATTTGTTTGTTTTTCTGTGTGCATATGTAAATGAGAACTTAACTGATTGCAAATAGCAAAGTAGCACATTCCCCTAATTTAAATGAGTAGAGCAGAGTGAAGCATTGCAATATTCCTTTCTCCTAGTGTGAGCTGTCTTATGCTGTGGCCCTGCTGCACTGCTGGGTGAGAAACCCATTTCCCCTGTGTCGTCTCTAAATGCCAGAGCCTGGTGGATAACACTGTGCTTGTGCTGCTTGTTACCAGTTCCTATCTTCTGCAGCCTGTTTTCCTGGTTCTGCTGTGCTGAGGTGCAGCCACTGTGTCTTGTGGGGCTGGGTTGGCACCTAATGTAGTCTGGCAAGGGGAGCCTCACCCAGAGCTCGGAGGGCCTCCCTGAGCAAGGCAGAAGGCAGTTCCTCAGGGGTGGCTCTGGCACTGAGGCACTTTGCTGGAGCAGAGTATCCAGAAGATTGGAAACATCCACTTTCTTCCACTCCTTCAGTTCAAAGAAAGCAATTTCATGCCTTGAGGGCATCGCTCCTGAGGACAAAAGAATTTGTATTTTCCTGGGCAATGTTCCTCGCTGCTCTCCTCCCTGCTGTTTCTGACACAGCCAGTTTGTGGCTCCTTTTCTCCTAGCAGCTCCTGGGTGGTACTGGTGGCGGCTGAGCAGCGATGGACCTGTCACTGATGCCTCCAGGTCACAGTTCTGAGCGTGTTAGGGTGATGATGGACTGCTGCTGCTGCGCGGGTCGGTCCTTGTCCTGTCACTGTCCAAGGTGCTGGTGCCAGAGCAGAGACACTGCTGCCGCTGCGGTGTCCCGGTGTCACCCAGGAGCTGTCCAACGTGCTGCTACTTCTGTCAAGGTCCTGGGAGCACTGTGATTGCCTCCAGTGATGGTCAGGGGATACTGGTCTGCTGCTATTGGGTGTTAACGTGTCTCCATGATCTGTCATGATATTTTCCATAGAATCATAGATAGGTTTGGGTTGGAAAGGACCTTAAGATTACCCAGTTCCAACCCCCCTGCCGTGGGCAGGGATGCCTCCCAACTAGAACAGGTTGCTTAAAGCCCTGTCTAACCTGGCTTTGAATACTGCCAGGGATGGAGCATGCACTTCTTTGGGCAACCTGTTCCAGTGCCTCACTTCTAACAGTAAATAATTTCTTCCCTATATCTAACCTAAATTTCCCCTGTTTTAAGTTTGAACTCATTACCCCTTATCCTGTCACTGTGGTCTCTGATGAAGAGTCCCTCTCTAGCATCCTTGTATGCCCCCTTCAGATACTGGAAGGCTGCTATGAGGTCTCCACGCAGCCTTCTCTTCTGCAGGCTGAACAGCCCAAATTTTCTCAGTCACTGCTGATCATCTGCAGCCTGCACCCACTTTGGGTGGGGATGCAGCCTGTAGCAATAAGTTATTGTTACCGGTGTTCTTTTTTTTTTTTTCTTTTTGGGTACTTTTTTCTCAGACACTTCAAGGAAGTTTATTTTGGAAAGCTTCTAATTAGCAGGTGCTGCTGGATGTTGGGGAAAAGGTGCTGGTGGAAACCTGGCACTGGTGGAGGTGAGATGCTGATTCAGAATCACAAGCTGGGGACAGGCTTGGACACTGAGAGGAGATGGGATAGACAGCTGGGCTGTGGAATGAGGAGAGGCATTTCAGGAATTTGCTGCTCATGAGCTGGGGGCATGGTAAGGGGACTGCATGAGAGACATCGTGGCACAGAGTTGTCCAAACCAGGCAGAGAGCTGCTGCTGGCAGAGATCTGCAAGTGCTAGGCACTCACTGGGTGCTAAGGCAAACAAGGTTTGGTTCTGGCATCCAGATGAGTGTGGCACACAGTGCTCCTGGTGCCCAGGGGAGCTGTTGGTGGGCTTCATCCTGCTTGCAGGTGATGGGCTTACAGGATGCGCCTCTGCTCAAAGCAGGTGCAGGCTGGAGATTACCAGCAAGTAATGTGTATATATGTGTCAGAGCAGGGGGCTGCTGCTGCCAGCAAGCTTCCCTAGGTCCTTGCCTCATTCATTTGCTGTGGGGGTCTGCACAGGAATGGGGGAGGCACAGCAAGAGCTATTTTCTGGCAGAGATTTAGCAGGCGTGTGTGTTGTTCCAGCTCCTCTGTGCTGCCCTGAGCATGTGCCTGGGCACGTGGTCAGCATGGCTCTCCCCTCCCATCAGGACCACCTGATGCCATGGGACGTTCCCAGGACCTCTGGCATCTCTCCTCTGAAATGGTGGTTTCTGATGGATCCTGATGTGATAGTCAGTCTCATCTGTAGTGCCAGGCAAGTGTCAGTCACTGTGACCATCCTTTTTCCAATAATAGCAGCCAGTTCATTGATCTCTGGGGCTAGAAGCAGAGGAGGTGTGGTGCTGCTGCTGGAGGGGATGAAGAGGGGTGGCTTTCCCTTTGCCCTCAAGGCAGCACTTGGATGGTGAAGTGTATTGGAGCACAGAGCTGTTGCTTGAGGAGAGGAGCCAATGCAGAGCAATGTCTGGGCAAGAGAAGCCCCTCCCACTCGAGTGCAATGAAGAGGGAGGCAGAGTAGGAGCAGCAGCCTGGGATGGGTGCAGCAGCCCCTGCAGACAGACCAGCCTCCTCAGGTGATGGTTTTTCAGGTGTGTGACACAGCTTAGGTGAGGCTGTGCCAGGGACTGGGACCTGTCTTTGCCCTGTTTGTACCAGGATCTGGGGGTGGATGGATGCTCAGTCCCCCATGTACAGCCCACACAATTGTGCTCTGAAGGGCTTGCAGCCAGAGAGGTAAAACTGTCAGGACAGAGTTTTTTGAGTAGGAGGTGAGCTCTGAAGCAGTTCAGTGACTTGCAAGGAATTTTGGAGGTGTCTGTGGAAGCCAGGGACGAAGAACTGGCTGGAAAGGCTTATGCCAGCCAGGGAAGAAGGTGACCTTCCCCCCCTACTGCATGTGTGAGACAAATAGTGTGGCATTGTTATTACAGAAAGGCCTTTTGATGAGTAAAATGTGCAATCTTGACAATGGTGCATGACTGCAATATGTGGAAGGCGTATATCTTTCAGTGGACTTACAAATCCTGTATCTGGGAGAGAGGTAATATTATTGTGCTCACAAAATCAGTGGTACTTGAACTGCTGAGTGGCAAACTAAGGGGAAAATGATCTTCAGTCCTGTGAGCACTGAAAGTGCAGCCCACAGCATTGCTCTTATTGTATCTGTCCCCATGCTGGAAAACGGAAGTACTTTATTTTTCTCCACCCCGCTTTTTAATTATAAAGTTAAACAAGAGGACCAGAAAGCAAAAGAGATGGAAGAAGTACTTTGATATCAAAGCTGAAAAAAAAAAGTTTGGATTCCTTAAAATGCAATTTTATTTTCAGTAACAGGCTTTCTTATTAAAAGAAATTCAATTAGCATCAGTCCTTTGCATCAGAAATTTAGCACATGAAAAAGTATTTGCATATCTCAAAGCCTTCAGTGCAACAGAAAGAGTAAGTTGGTTTTGCTTTTCTGTTGCTTTCTTTTGTATATAAAGCATTCAAAAGCAGCAGTCAGCAGCAGAAGTTGAAATGTTGGTAAGTGATTGTGGTACACCTTCAGTAGCTGTGGAAAGAGCTGCATTCTCAGCATTTCCAGAGCAGAGGTTTGCGTCCCTGCCACGGAGGAGCTGGTGGCTCTCACCTTTGTTGCAGAGGGGCTGCACAAAGCTTGCAGTTTATTCAAGGTAGTTTGAAATCCTTGGCTTTCCAGGGTCTCTTCCCTGAGCAATCCTGGCCTTAGGTGGTGCTGGGGCTGTGGCGGCTGCAGGTGGCACATGGTTGGTGTCAGACATGGCGCTCTGCTGCAGCAGCAAGTCACTGCTTGTGTCCCCAGATTGCTCGCGTGGCTGGGTGGGAGCCAGCTCCAGCTTCTGCTGAACAACCTGCCCCGTCCATCCTTTGGTGGGATCAGCTGGAACCCATTGCACCAAGACCTTCCCTGCTGTCCCTCCACTGCACTGGGACCTACCCTGCTGTCCCCATCCCTAGGGCCAGAGGATCAATGTTTTAGTTGCATTTGAGCATCTGGGTGTTTGCTGCAGTTGTAGACAATGGGCAGCTTCTGTGTCACAAAATACCTCAGAAGTTTTCTGATTAAAGTTATCTGCTAAAAAATGCCCTTTTTTGTTACAAAAATGCTCTCCTCAGAATGCTTCAAATTTGATGACTTTGCCTTACATGTGGGACAGGTTTTGGGATGACCTGCCCCAGGATTACATGTTTTGTGGGGACCTGGAGTGTGTGGTGCTGTTCCAGAGATTCTGAGCCCATGTGAAGCCAGGGGGGCCTGGTTGCCCTGTGCAGATGCTGAGGTGTTCAGGCACCCCAGTAACAATTTTGCAGAAAAAAAGGATTGATTATTGTTCAGTTCAGAGTGGAACAAAAGTTAAAGAACTCCTTGCAAAATCCCCTGTTGTCATCTCTGGCTCACCTGTGCTGGTTTGCAAGTGGGGGCTCATTCTTTTTAGTTATAGCAGACAAACATGAAAAACTAGAAAAAAAATTCTGCCACATCTCCATAAGCATGGACTGTCCCTCACCCCTCTCAGTCACCTGCAACAGCAAAGGCACCAAGAGGCTCCTTTCCCCTTGCACACCCTGCAGAGGGTCCCTCTGGGCAGGGTGGTCCCCACCACAGCCGCACTGAGGAGGCGGCCTGTTTGGGGTTGTCTCTCACTTTCTCTCACTTCCCTGTGCAACCATAAGGAGCGAGGTGTGGGAGACCTGGAGCCAGTGGGAGTTTCATCCAGGCGCTGCTCCTTGCTGTGACACTCAGGGATGTTCGGCCTGCTCAGGCAATGAGCTCTCCTGGGCATCCTCCTTCCTCCCTCTTGTAAGCACCTTTCTGCCATACCTGCTGGGGTCAGTGAGTGGGATATGCTATGAACTGCATCACAGAGAAATGCATTTCTGTGCCTAGAAGCCCAGAATGAGGGAAAGTAATGCATTTTTAAAGAGGATATTTTGGAGAGAGCAAAGTACCTCCTTTGATTTCTGTGCATAATTTAAGGATAACTCAATTAACTTTAGTGAAGTCATGCTAATTTACCTGAGGTATCTTGTTTCTACAAGCACTTTCCTGCATAATGCTACTCTTTCTCCTTTTGTGAAAATGGAACTGTGTAATTTTCCTGATATTAATTAAGATAAGAGAGAATTATAGCTAAATGTATTCAATTGAACATAAATAAGTTTAAAACATGCCCGAACTCCAGATTGTAATCACTGGCCTGGTCACAGACTGAGTCCAGACATCCCGACCAGCGGGGTTTCTGTGATGACCTCATGTGGTGACAAAGCCATGGCTGCTGCTTCATCGCGGTGGTGCGGGTTTTAGGGAGTCCATGTGGTGGAACGGGCAGTGCCCAAGGACAGTCCATGTGTTGCATTCCTTTCTGCGTGCTCCATGTCTTGAATTCGTTTCTGCAAATCAGCAAAGGACTTTGTTCTTCTGAGCTGGCAAGCTGCAGATTGCAGTGCAGTTCCAGCTAGTTTTGTTCACAACTGATGTCATGTGAGAGTTCCCTTTTCCCATCAGTCTGGAGTAAGCAATGAAAATGGTTTGGGAGAGAAGATGTGGGAAAAAAAGATCACCCAAGATCGCTGTCTTCTCCAAGCCACTATTGAAAGTGGCGATGTGACGCAAGCTGGAGGAGCCCACTGTGTGGCTGCAGGGCATGCAGTGCAATGGTCAGAGCCTGGCATGGTCCCTGTCAGCTGCTGTTCAGGCTCCTGCACAGCTGACCCACAGCTGGGTACAGCTGAATTATGAATTATAATATTAAATTTATATTATTAATTTTATTACATGAGGGCTGTGTAATCTGAATTATTGCTGGTGACTCGAGCCAGGATTAATCTCAGCTTGCTGTGTGAATGGATTTGGGGAGATAGTTGTCCATCTATCGGCATTTCATTTCATGAGTTCAACAGAAATCTTGCAGCAGCAGCAGGGTTGATCAATTTTTGGAGCGGCAATTAAGATGTAAACTTCTTTGCCAAAGCTTTAAGTACATCTCTTATCTAAAATGCTCAGACACATTGCTGAATTAAGAACATTAGGACCAAGAGACCCATTAAATTAGCTGGCACAGAACAGATAGCTATAAAACCTGCAAACTGACTGGATCTCACACTGCAGATTTGATGGTATCTTCTTTTTACACTAAGATGTAGAAAAGGAGGGAAAAGACCTTTCAGAGTTATTCCTCTGGGCTAGAAGTTTTGAAAGCTTCTAAGGATTTATTTTCCCCAAAATCTGCGTAAAATATTTTTGATCTCATCCCACTGAAGGGAAGCCCACTTTATTTGCTTATTTTACTTTTTCTGTCCTACAAGATGTTTGTCCATCATATTTGAAAAATCATGGCAGTCAGGTGAAGTTCCCAATGACTGGAACAAGGGAACTATAACCCCCATTTTCAAGAAGGGGAAAATGGATGACCTGGGGAATTACAGACCAGTCAGTCTCACCTCTGTGCCTGGCAAAATCTTGGAGCAGATTCTCCTGGATGGCATGCTAAGGCACATGAAAAACAACAAGGTGCTTGGTGACAGTCAGCATGGCTTCACTGAGGGGAAATCCTGCCTGACCAATGTGGTGGCCTTCTATGATGGGGCTGCAGAACTGATGGACAGGGGTAGAGCAGTTGATGTCATCTACCTGGACTTGTGTAAAGCGTTCGACAGTGTCCCACACGACATCCTTGTCTCTAAATTGGAGAGACATCAATTTGATGGATGGACCACTCGATGGATAAAGAACTGGCTGGATGGCCGCACACAAAGAACTGTGGTCAATGGCTCAATGTCCAGCTGGAGACCAGTAACGAGTGGTGTCCCTCAGGGATTGGTGTTGGGACCGGTCTTGTTCAACATCTTTGTCGCTGACATGGACAGTGGGATTGAGTGCGCCCTCAGCAAGTTTGCCAATGACACCAAGCTGTGTGGTTCGGTTGATACACTGGAGGGAAGGAATGCCATCCAGAGGGACCTCAACACGCTTGTGAGGTGGGATGACACCAACCTCATGAAATTTAAGCATGCCGAATGCAAGGTCCTCCACCTGGGTCGGAGCATTTCCAGGCACAGCTACAGGTTGGGCAGAGAAGAGATTCAGAGCAGCCCTGCAGAGAAGGACTTGGGGGTGTTGGTTGATGAGAAAATGAACATGGGCCGGCTTCAGTGTGTGCATTCATCCCAGAAAGCCAACCGTATCCTGGGCTGCATCAAAAGGAGCGTGACCAGCAGGTCAAAGGAGGTGATCCTGCCCCTCTACTCTGCTCTTGTGAGACCTCACCTGGAGTACTGTGTGCAGTTCTGGTGTCCTCAGCATAAAAAGGACATGGAACTGTTGGAATAAGTCCAGAGGAGGGCCACGAGGATGATCAGGGGGCTCGAGCACCTCCTTTATGAGACAGGCTGAGAAAGCTGGAGCTGTTCAGACTGGGGAAGAGAAGCCTTCCAGCATCTGAAGGAGGCCTATAAGGATGCTGGGAAGGGACTCTTCATTAGGGACTTTAGTGATAGGGTTAACGGGTTAAAACTTAAACTGGGGAAGTTTAGATTGGCTATAAGGAGGAAGTTCTTTACTGTAAGGGTGGTGAGGCACTGGAATGGGTTGCCCAACGATGTTGTGAATGCTCCATCCCTGGCAGTGTTCAAGTCCAGGTCAGATAGAGCCTTGGATGACATGGTTTAGTGTGTGGTATCCCTGCCCATGGCAGGAGGGTTGGAACTAGATAGTCTTGAGGTCCTTTCCGACCCTAACTATCCTGTGATTCTATGATTGTCCTTTGGAAAAAGACAAAAAGATATAGGATGGTTCTTTCAGCCCTTCCCTGATTAATTAAAATGATCTGTGATAATTAGATTTAGAAACTGTTCAAAACTAACTCAGAAATGAGGTAAAGTCATAAAAATAATCACTGTACAGCTTCTTCATGTTTTAGTGGTGCTTTTCATCAGAAATCCGGTGTATTTTCCAGTTCTGAGTTGCAGTTTATTAAAAAGAAGAGCCTCCTGTTAAGTTGTAGACTGTATTTATTAGACAAAGCTTGGTGTTTAATTACTAGTAAACACTTGTGTGTCCTCACTGCCCCAAGTAGCCCACACAATGTGGTGTATTAATACGGAGCAACGGAGGGTGGAAGACTGGCCAATTAACATGTGAAATAAGGATGCATTTGCTTAGGCGATGACTTGTTTAAAACTGTGGGCCCAGAGCAGCTGCTTGGGAGCTGGGGTGGCTTCAGGGTGCAGAGGAGCTGAGGTGGATTTGGGGTGTTGGAGGAGCTGGGTGGTTGTGGTGTGCGGAGGAGCTGGGTGGTTGTGGGGTGGTTGAGGGACCTTACTGCCCATTCCTTAGGGGTGTGCTGGGCTGGTGAGCACAGGCTGTCCCTTGAATGAAGGGCAGCAGTTGCTACTGGAGCTGCCCTTATTGCCATGCTTTTATGAGCCACATTTCTGCCAGACCATGGTTTTCATTCTTGGGCAGCTCCCCAGTAAAATTTCTGCATGGTGAGGGTCTTTTTTGTGCCTGAATATCTGTCTTCTGAGATCAGTGGAAGTTTTCTAATTAAAATGTTAAATATCCTTGGGTCAAGTACCCAGTGCAGAAGGAAAATGACATTTTAGATGCAAATAGAAACCTACCATAGGACTGGACCTAACTGTAAGAAAAGAGCGAAATACTGTCAAGGGTGATGCAGAAGAAAAAGTAGTTTTCAGTGGTTATTTCTGTTAGCCATTTGCAAAGAAGCAGAAAAATGCAAACTCGTGGAGACAGTGATGTGTTTTCTACTTCTACAGGAACTAAGAAAAGGTTAAAAAGTGACAGTTTAAGTAAAGCATTTTAAAAGTGTCAGAACTAGATAACTAATACCCAGAAGTATTAAAATGATTGGCCAAGGAGCTCCCTAAGATAGTAATGGTTTATTTTTAACACTGGGTGAACCGCAGGAATAGAAGAAGGCCAGTGAAAATGATAAGAGGAATTAAAAATGATTGGGTCCAGGGGGAATTGTGCTGTCAGCTCCACCTGAGACAGATGCCTGTCCTTTCCCTGCCAGCCTCCCGCTGGCTTTGCTCTTCTCTCACTCAGATACCCTCATGATTTCCACCACTGGCTCTTCCGATGGACCTGATGATGTGAAGCAGTGGGATCTCCTACCCTTCCCTCTCCTGGAAAGCTGGCTGTTGGGATACAATGCCGGGATAGTGGCTGGCCATGCTCAGCCCCCTGTCCCATGCCCCATACTGACAGCTGGTCCTGCCTGCACACTTGGTCCTGCCTGGACACTGGTGTTGCCGGGATGCTTTGCCTTCCTCTGTTTCCTCAGCCCTGACCCTCCTCTGCTGGTGACTGGTGGCTGTGGAATTTATGGGCTTCTCTGGTCCTTGCTTTCTCCAAGGCACCCTTGTAGCAGCCGTAGCCCGTGAAGCCACCCAGGATGCATGCTTAGGATGTGTGCCCACCTTGGGGCAGCAGTTCTGTGTTGGCCCTGCTTCCCATCTTGGCTGTGCCAGTGAACTGGGGGGAGTGGGATGCCAACAGTCCTGTGGCCCCCCTCGGCAGACGATCGGTATGAGACACCCCCATGCTAGTGAGCCATTCTCTGTGGGTTGCTGTGCCGATGGTGGCAGGTGCTGGCTGGGGTGCAGGGTGCCCATGAGCAGGAGTGGTGCTATATGGTGTGTGCAGTGTCCTGGCAGCTAGGGATGCTGTCAGTGTGCTCTGTATTTTGCAGTGCTGTTTCAGGAGCATTCCTGGTTTTACAGGGGCTCAGGGTCTCTTGCTGTCCAGCCCAGCTCCTGTTTTCTCTCTGGGGTTACCCTCAGACACTTCAGTCCCATGGCTTCCCTTTCCACATTAGAAGTAGAAGTTGAATTGTCTCCTCTCCCATCTTGTTCCAAAGTTTGTCTCTCAACAGTCTGATGTCCCAAGCCTGGTAATTGCTGATGGGGCACCTGTTTGACAGTACCATTTGATGCTGCAGTTGCAGGTTCCAACCTGGCCTAGCAATGAGCCCTTGTCCCTAAGCATGAATACAATTGAGGCCTATTCAGTGGTTCTTATGTGCCTGATCTCTGCTCACAGACTTCTGTTCGAGAGCAAGGCTTTAAACTTCATAGGCTTCTGCAGGTTCTCCTGTCTCCACCCTGCCCAGTGCAGCTTTCCTTACGCATTTCTTTACACCCAGGGACCTGATGTAGTCTCTGAAGTATACCAGGTTTTTTAAGAGCTTTGGCATCATCATTCTGCTTCCTCAAAATAGTAAAGCTAGCAATTATGGAAAGAACTGATGTGCACTGATAGTACAGGCTTCTCATATAATTTCCTGATTGCGCTACAGAGATAGGCTTAATGACTTTTTGCAGTGTGTGATCTTCTGCTGTGTCCTTTGCAAATTCACTTTGCATGGTTTCTGGGAGGGTCAACTCTCTCACTCTGCCACCGATCCCCAGTTTATTGTCTATCTGGCTTCCAGAGCTCTGCTAACGTTTCGTGCAACTTATTACTTTCCTCTGTTGTTTTTCCTCTATATCAGGACACCATAAATATGTATTTTAGAGCCGTCAGTTTCTGCAGCAGCAGATTTTGAGCCAAAGGGAAGATTGCAAAAATAGTTTCTCCCTTATGGCAGACGGAAAGTTTCTCTTTTAGGCGAAATTGCCCAACCCTGACAGATGTATCTGAAGTTTTAAAAAATACGGCTCCCAGTATTTCATTGGAACTGCCATCCTTGGTAGGTGAAGGGAAATGCTCCTTTTAGTATGCTATTGATTTCCTTTGGATTTAGATACAGACCAGCATCCATTGGTTACCTGCTGCAGCTGTGTATGTGAGGTCAGTAAGCTCTTGTGTTCATGTTTTGAGTGGAGCTGTTTCAGGCTTGTTTCTATGGCTGAGCTTCACTTTTGAGTTTCTGGCATAGCCAGAGGGATTGCTGTGGTCTCTGTCCCATTGCTGGCTGCGTGAGCATGTGCACAGATCTGGGCATCATCCTCTGTGTTGTCCTGAGCCTTCAGTGCATGCACTCCAAATCAGCATGGGGCAAGGCAGGGTTTTCTGCTTGGTGCTGACTTTTTGCTGGGAACAGCATCCCTGGCAGTGTTCAGGGCCAGACTGGACAGGGCTTGGAGCAACCTGGTCTAGTGAAAGGTATCCCTGCCCATGGCAGGGGTTGGAATTAAATGATCTCTAAGGTCCCTTCCAACACAAAACATTCTGTGATTTTATGATTGTGATGATCAACTCCATTTCTTCCCTGACTTCAGCCAAGGGGAGGCAGCCACCACTCCCAGCCTTGCTCCCCAGGGTCCCCATCAAGCAGGGGTTCTGGGATGGGCTGTGCACTGCTTCTCTTGATCTGGCTGCGTCACCAGGGCATGGGAACCTGTCCTAGGGACAAGGCTGCCCCGCACTGCCCTGTGGGTGCTACCCTGTGATGGTGCCATATGTAGTTGACACTGGGTTTTCAGATGCTGGGTATTTGCTGAACCCTTCCACATCCTAGGAGTTTACCGTCTCCTGGAAGTGTTCGGAATTTACTCCAGGGTTCTGCCAGGTACCTGCCTGATGGGGCAGTGTCCCAAACCTTCACCCTGGGGAGCGTCCTTCTCTGGGGCATGCAGTGCTCAGACTGCAGCATCATGATCGGGGCAGCCAGTGGCTGAAGAAGTGGCAGCTTTGGGGCAGCAGTTCCCAGGGAAGCAGGTCCTTTCTGGGGCTCTCCTTCCCACTGAAGCCTGCCCTCACACAGAGGGGCCCAGTGGGATCACAAGCATCACCTCAAGTGCAGTAGCTCCTGTCCCCACCATCCCATTTCTTGGGCTTTATTCATATGATCACACAGTTCCTCCTGACTCTTGGTACTGTCCATCCAGATGGTCCGGCCCATTGCTCCGCCAAGAAGAGGCCCTTGGCTGGGACCTGGATGACAAGCTCACAGTTGTCTGAGGATGGACTGGGTTCCTTGAGGGAGGCTAGGTATGGTTGCAGTGGGGCTGTTCAGCCCCATGTGCTGCCTTCCCGGGGGCAGCCCACCAACACCAGCATTGCTGCCCCACTTCATCATGCTCTTTCTGAACCATGGCCTGGGCAGGCTGGGGAAAGCCAGTGTGGTCATCTCAGAGCTTGGGGGTTGTGTGGTCATCTCAGGCTGGGCTGCAGATCCTCCAAGCAGCTGGGGGGTCTCAGGCAGCCCTGATCACCTTAGTGTTCCAAAGCACTTTCTCTCTGCATCGACCCATGCCCCAGGGCACCCTCAACTTTGGTCTGTCGCTTCCAGGGCAGTGAGGAGTGGGCTGTGCCAGGAGCCAGGGCCATGGGAGTCAATCCCCTTCCTGCAAAGGGGAATTGCCAGGGTTCCAGGCAAGATAACATGGTGGATTAATTAGATAGTTAAGTGCTAATAGCAATTGAGAAGAGATGCACTTGCTGCATGTCCCTAAGTTTGAATTTATTAAAGCTCCTTTCTGTATGGCCTATTAATTTTTGATGACTTTAGATAAATTGCATTCAGCCTGAAATAAATTAAAATAAGTGCATATAAATCATTTACTATTCTTGGCTTCTGCAAAACAAATTTCCATTTCGGCTCTTGTTGTCCTTCTTTTATTACATGTATTCTGCTGGAGTGCATCATTCTTTATTGTGATGAAAATGTTTTATCTCCTTGAGATCCCCTGGTTTTGCCTGTGACGTGTTGAGGCTGCTGTAGAAATGCCATGTTTTATAGGTGAAACGTAGCTAGTTTGACTACATCTGTTTTGATTTACCGGGTAACTGGCCAGACCTAAATACTAAATAGATACTCTTTTCGTGAGAGAGATCTACGATTTGTATTACTTGATGTTAAATTAAACTTTAGAACTTAAATCCATCTTACATTTTATGGCTCGTGTTGATAAGTGATGTTCAGGCAGGTGTAGAGGCAGCCCTAATAGATGTCTGTCTTGTTTTAAATTGTTTAATTTACTATATATTTATGTGAGAGTACAGTGGCTGAGAAAAGAATTGGCATCAGTTAATCCTGCAGTGTTTGTAAGATATTATTACTAGGATAATAAATGTCCATCTGGAGTAAATAATTGTTAGTTTACTTTCTGTTTAATTTTGTAGACTGCAGAAGTGGGGCAGTGCTTGATGAGACCTACAAACTGTTTAGGCTTGGAAATCCACTTATGATTAAGCCTTCCAATATTATTTTGATGTGTTGTACTGATGTCTCCCTCTCTGATAGTGCTGTTTCCTCTGCTTTTGATTTCTCCTGATTAAGCTGCACGTGTATTTGGTGGGCATGTTGGGTTTGGCTATAGCGTGCTGTACCTGGGTCCCCCTTTGTGCTTGTCCCCTTTCGGGCTCCAGGCAGGTGCCTGCAGGTGTCAGTCCATTAAAAACTATGGTGTTTGCTTGGTAAAGGAAACCTTAGGAATAATTTTGTTACATTTTTATCACAGCAGTAAGTTAGAAATTCCCAACATTGGGCATCCTGTACTGAATATGATGGCAGTCAGGAATAGATAATTCCAGGGACTTCAAGGAGGGTATGTAGCAAGCTCTGCAAGGCAGATTATACATCCATCTGCCTGTCCTGGGACCCATTTGCTCACCATTTCTGGAGTAGCTGGAGGTTATACATCCATCTGTCTGTCCTGGGACCCATTTGCTCACAACTTCTGGAGTGACTTGGTGCCTCACTTTCTTGTGTATACCCTGTTGCTCCCCTCTGCAGCATGGTAGTTGTCACTTAGCCTCTCCAGGGAGCTGGTTTAGCCACACAGATGGGTTCAGAGGCAATTAGCTGTTTTGAAAATCTCCTCAGGTGTCTTCCTCTCTCCTGCAATAAACAATCCCACTTGCAAAGCTGATCCTAAGGACAGAGCAGAAGTTGTGCCAGACCTGGGGTTTGAATTTGCGACTCAATGCCTTCATGTGAGCTTGTGTTGTCACCATAGGGCACTTATCGGTTGGGCGTTTGGCCAGTGATGGGATGGGGCTCTGCTAGCATTCTCCTGTCCTTCAAGGTAGCAGTGAGTGGCAGAAGTAGGTCCCTTCCCAAGCGTGGGCATTGGGATGGTCCCCAGACGAAGGATGAAGGATTGAGTCCTGTGGCAAAGATAATGTTTGTGATTGTGGATGAAGCACTGCATTTAAACTTAGGAGTATGAAGACACTTTTGAAAATGTAGCCTTTTTATTAAAGAGCAATCCCCTGAATTTGAGGGAAGGGCACAGAGTCCTTGTGGGGCTGACCAGGAAAGCAGACAGGGAGTTTTACAGCATCAGGTCGATCTGTGTGCTGGAGCAGCTGGAGCAGTTCCTATTGATGCCCTGGTTAAAACACCAGGGGACCCTGGGTGCCCCTGGGCCTTTGCACTTGGATGTCTTGACTTTGGGTAAATCTGAGCTTTCCCAGCTCCAAAAGCCTTCATGTGACACAGCCCTTGGTAAGGTAACACTTTCTCCATCTCTTATGTTCTTTGCAGTTTCCAGGAGTGAACCAGTGTCTCCGAAGTGAATCTAAAGCCTGGTGGAGGTGTTTGCTTTGCTGTTTTTAGGCGAGGATCTCCACAGCTGGAGTGCTTAGGTGGGGCTGCAAGAGCCTGCTGCAGCACCATGGTGTGCATTCACTCTCTTTCTTGCCATGGCTTTGTTTCAAGCAGCAGTGTTCAGGCTGGTGGCCAGTTGGTGCCGTGTCTGCATCCAGGTTTACAGGATGTGTCCTGCTTCTTCTCTGGGATCCTATTGCCAAGAGCCTCTGGTACCGGTAGATGTTGTTCTGGCTTTGCTGCTTGCACCATCTCTTCCATGTACCTGTCTGTGGCAATGTGTGTCAGGGTTTGGCACAGTGTGTTCCAGGTTTCAGTGTGCAGTAGTGCCCACCTTTTGTTAGGATCCAATCACAGATGGAATAATCCTTCTAGATAATTTTCATGCTGAGGCTCCTCCTCATCCACATGTGGAGGGAAGAAAGGACATTCTGGTGTCCCTATTTTGGGGATATATAATTTTTATGATCCTTTTTGCTACCCCAGGTCCACGTGGATACCTGAATAAAATAGCTCTCCTGACTCCTTGGAGGATAAATGATCAGATCCCTGTGAGTATTCTTGTGCTGTCTGGGTTTCCCCACCTCACTCATTGACTATGACGCTGGACGTGCAGCAGGAACTCAGAGGCAAGAGCCTCTGAGTCAGACACTGGGGCTGGGCTGCAGCCTCCAAAATATGGGTGGGGAGGAAGATAAACCTGAGCCTGAGGCACAATCCACTAGTATGCTGGGATGCTGAACGTTGCACGGGGGCATGCTGAATTGGCTGGAACTGGGAGATGTCAGGCATTTTCTTACCCTCTGTTCAATTTAATATAATGTATAATTTCAAGACATGTTCTGAACTTTTCAGATCTCTGCCTATGAGCATCCATGCTGCAGAGCGGTTTGTGCTGCTGCATTTGTTCCCACCCTGAGGTGACAAGGAGATGTAGATGTTGACACTTGGTGGTGGGGTGGATGAGGCTACTCAGGCACGTGCAGCACCAGGAGCAGCCCTGTCAGATGGAAAGGCTGCTGGGACAGGGCACCCCTGCCCTCACCCAGCCATGAGTGCCAGCCAAGCAGCCTGCACAGGAGATGTGGCTGTGTGAGTTACACGTTTTACTGTGAGAGCATCGGCTGCTTGGCCAGACATCCTAGGTTGTGTCAGTCTCCCTTCTCTTTGGCTTCCTGCCTGTCATCCTTTGTGCATCCTTCCTGAGAATGGGTCCGCAGGATGCTCGTGCAAGTATATAACTGCGCCACAGGGTATCAGGGTGCTGGTGGCCCCAAGGAGATTGTCCCCGCGGCATCAGGCCTTGCCACTTGCCCTCCATGCACAGCCCTGCCTGCTGTGAGTGTCCACGGGGAGCGCGCTGGCTGGATAACTCAGGGTGGATTCTGCAGGGACAAGCACAGCAGCTGGGGAACATGCTGCTTTGGCAAACTTGGTGACAGAGAATTGTCAAAGCAAATCCTTTCACGTTTGTGTTCTGTTTTGATGCTGCAAAAAACACTTAGTTTTGAAAACGCCGATCTCCCAATTCAACAAAAATGTTTTGATAAGTTAAAAGCTGTTTTGTTTAAACAATTATTCAGTTTATTCACTTAGGCTTGCTTGCATTTTTAAGCTGTACAATTGATGCTGCTATTAGAGTCAGTATTTAGCATATTTGTACAGTATTTTGTGTGGCAATGCCTCAGGAGTTGGAAAATGCAATAGCTTGGTGTTCCTGACTTTAAAACTCAGTGCTTGTTTGCTGCCATACTTGAGATGGTTTTTGGTGAGATCCATTGCTGCAGGGCTCTGGCCACAGCAGGAGTTCATTTGCTGTGTGTGGGGTGCTCAGGGTATGCAGGGTGATGGGTGCTGGGTTCAGACCACCCCAGAGCTGGATGCAGGAGAGGGCTGTGCTCACCCACAGCACAGTCCCTTCTGCACTGCGGGGCCAAGAGCTTTGGGACCTAAAGGAGGGAGGCAGTGGGAGGTCATGGGAGTGGTTATGCTGCCTTTCCTGTATTGCACGCAGCTGCATTGCTCAACTATGCAGCCCCCAACATAAGAAGGATGTGGATCTGTTGGAGAGAGTCTGGAGGAGGCTGTGAAGATGCTACAAGGGCTGGAGCACCTCTACTATGGGGACAGGATGAGAGAGCTGTGGTTGTTCAGCCTGGAGAAGGGAAGGCTCTGGTGTCTCACCTTGGAGCAGCTTCCAGTGCCTAAAGGAGTAAACAAGAAATCTGGCATGGGGCTTTTGACAAGGGCCTGTAGGGATGGGACAAAGGGGAATGGCTTTAAACTGACAGAGGTGAGATTTAGATTAGATGTTAGGAAGAAATTCTTCCCTGTGAGGGTGGTGAGGCACTGGCACAGGGTGCCCAAAGAATCTGTGGCTGCCCCATCCCTGGCAGTGTTCAAGGCCAGGTTAGACAGGGCTTGGAGCAACCTGGTCTAGTGCAAGGTGCCCCTGCCCATGACAGGGGGGTTGGAACTGGGTGATTTTAAGGTCCCTTCCAACCCAAGCCATTCTATGATTCTGATTCTATAATAATTACTGTGGAACGGAGAGAAAGAAAAGGTACTCATGATGCACATATTTTATAGAGGCTGCTACAGCCTGCCCGTGGCCACAGTACATATCTTACCATTCTCCACAGCCTGTGTTTTTACCACAATGCTTTCCTCAGAAGTCAGTGTTAGAGTACCTGTCTCCCCAAGCCATGGCAGAGCCAGGGAGAAGTGCCACTCTGAGCCCTGCGGATCAGGGCCGCTGAGGATTGCCAGGCTCTTTTTTCTCACAGCACAGCTATTAATAACTTCCAGAGCTGCAGTCGTGTTCCTGCGCTGCCGTGTTGAGTCATCCCGTGTATCACTCTCGGCTCCTTGTCTGTGATACAAATGCCTAATGAGCTGCCTCCGCCACAGCCCTGCGTGTCAGACCAGCCTTCCTCATGACTTGTTCAGCATTTAGTTCAGTGTATTTCATGTGCATTCGTTTTAGCTGAGCAGTGCCATGTGTAGCTCTTGTGAGTGGCCATGGGCTCAGGGCCACACCAGCAGTGGGCGTGCTGGAAGCATATTGGAAGCTGCCTCCTTATCAGCCCAGTGCAGGGGACTCACCATGCGGTGAGGGTGCTGGCCACTGTGTGTTCAGAACAGCCTGCTGGAACATGTGTATGTGAGAGGGACGGTCAGTGTGGGAAGTAGCAGGAGCAGAACCAGAAAGGAAATCAAACCAAATTCCTAGAAATCCCTGCATCTCTGCTGCATTAACAGCGCTCACCCAGTGTCATGGGGTGTATGCTGCTGGTGTGGCACGTGCTCCAGGTAAGCCTGCTGCTGAAGGCAAGGGGGTTCGTTGGATGGCTTGTGAGCATTGGCAGTGCCCCTGGGCATGGTGAACCTCAGGCTTGGGATCTTGAGCCTCCCCACACATCCCAGGAAGGCTTTGGCTCTCCTGTGGAAATCCAGGACACAAAGCTGGGTCAGCAGAAGGGGGGGAACTGGGTGCCTGGAGAGTGTCTGTGTTCCCTGACTCCTGCTGGAAACCCTTCAGCTGTGACTTGGGAGCCACGCTCCATTTGCACTGGCGTAGGGAACCCAGCACCGTTTTTACCTTTTTGAGGGCTTGGCATTTTTTGAGAGTTGTTTGTTCCACAGAATACCAAACAATTCTAAGATAAAGTGCTTTAAAAGTAAATAAAGCATAATTACTGTATTTTTCTGCTCAATTTCTGAGTTTTATGGGCATGTTTTTAAGATGTACTCTGCAAAGGCAAGAGCTGAAACATTTTGTTGTGTAGAAGACATGTGAGAAACAGCACAATACATCATGCAAGGAGAGGCAGCATCCCTGTGTGAATTTGCAGTGCTTCCCCAGGGCCCTTTCTTTGAGCCTGGGTCTCCCCTTGTGCCTGCT
The DNA here is from genome assembly GCF_034315485.1 of Pezoporus occidentalis. Classification (NCBI taxonomy): domain Eukaryota; kingdom Metazoa; phylum Chordata; class Aves; order Psittaciformes; family Psittacidae; genus Pezoporus; species Pezoporus occidentalis. Next base: position 3,068,710 of record NW_026915791.1, on the reverse strand, counting down.
GTAGCAAGGTTTGGGGTGCTGGGAGATGCTGCTTCAGCCCACCCTGCCTGAGCTGGGGTGGGATGGATGAGGTGGTCTCCAAGGTCCTGCTACTCTCAGTGGTTCTGTCTGCTGCAGGGGTGTGTGCCTTCACCTGATGGAATTGCCTTCACATCATTTCCCCTTTATTTCCTAAATAAGCTGGCCAGCTGTGATGACACAAGGGAGGACTTTTACTCAGGATGGAGAACTGCGATACAGTATATATGAAGGTCCTTTACTGAGGTCAGTGACCAAACAGGGTGTGGGAATTGAAGCGGGGTGTGTAATTTTGACATCATTAGTGGCACTGCAGGCTGAGATAATCACATCCCAGGTAGCAGGGCATGCATAGGAAGGGTGAAAGCATGCAGGAGGTGTGGGTCTGTCCCAGGAAGGGTTGCGCTGTCTGCTCCAGGGTGCCTTCTGAAAGTGGGTGAGGATCAGCTGCTTCTAGCACCAGGGTTCAGGCTGAGATGTACCAGTGACTGTAGCAAATCCTGCATTCCCCATTAGCGATGCTGGTGCTCACCAGGTGACTTTGCAGCCAGTGAACTCCAGAACTGCAAACCACCTGTGTCCTGTCCCCTGCCAGCTCCAAAGCCAGGTTGGAGGCGGTGAGAGAGGCTGGGGCAGTGAATGCCCAGGCTCTGGGACAATCACAGAAAGACATGGAGCAGCCACATTCCCAGGGATCAGCACTAGGACTACACAGGGATCAGGCACAGTGGATTACAGGCCAGGACACCCTGAATTTGCAATGATGTTGGTGCTCCTCATGCACCATTGGTCTGTTTTACACTGATGAGACTTTCAAATAACATAGTAGATCAAAGCACTTTGATTTTATGGTTTATAATAAAACCAGCACAAAAAAATAAGTGCAGGTAGCAATGTTGAAGATTACAAGCAATTGAAGGCAATAGAGTCACTGATGGAACAGATGAACTGTGGGGTATAAAAAGCTGAACTGTTGCAGCACCTCAGTTTTCTTCTGGCAGTTGACAGTTCTGTCCTGCTTGGCTGTCTCCAGGCAGATGGACAACTGAGGAATGTATAAAATTGACAGTAATAATGAGTATAGTATCCTTTTACTGCAGTTCAAGACACAGCCTCTCTCCTACTGCAGCAAACCCTCGAGGCTGCTTTGGGCTGTCAGGAGTTTGTCTGTGTGCTGAGAAGCTGCATCCCCAAAACAGCCAGTGCCTCCCCTTATGCCCATGCCGGACCCCTTGTCTGCATGGGTGCTCATGGCTCACATCCTCCTGGTGGTCCTTCAGCAGAGATGTCAAACCTCTCTGCGAAAGGTTTAGGCCTTCAGCCTAAGCTTTAAAATGTGGTATGATGTATTGTCTGGCCCATATGCCAGACTCGGGTATCAGGATACCCCCAGCCATCCACCTTACCTACATGCCAAAACGCTGGTGGGATGCTATTGCCCATCAGCATGCAGCACGAGAAAATTCAGATGCATTACAAAATGAGACTAGGCTGAAGACGAGGTGTGGAGCCCTGCAAGGATGGCACAAGGGAGCAGTGCTGCGCCCAGGGCTGTGCTGGCTCCATGGGGCTGGCATCCATTAGTAGGAGCAGTGGCAGTGTGACAGTTGCAGTTGTGCCTTGTTGTTTCCATTAGTCCCACATAAGCTGTGGGTCGGTTGCCTGGTAACACCCTGGCTTTAAGGGATCGTCCGTCATGCCCAGTGACTGGCAGCTGGCTCTCACATCTCTCCCTGAGCTCCTCATTCCAGTTTGCTTGCATTTCCCCCTGTTTGCTCTATGTCACCTCTGGCTTGGTCCCTTCCCCTGGGAACACTGTTTTCCTGGGTTACAGGTCAGTCTGGTTGTGGTCCCCCCTGTGTCAGACAAACCATCTCAGTGCCCATGTGCTGTATCATCAGCTGTTCGTCGTAGCCTGTCTATAACCAGACACAGGCAAATGTTCTCAAGATACAGGTTTTTCTTACAAAGTGTCTTTAGTGATATTGGTACTGCTTGAGTGAAGGACTCCCTGATAGTTTGCATAATCACTCCTTCCTTCAGGGAAAGGCTTACTCTGCACAGGAGAATACAAACGTAGTGTGTTGTGAATCAAACCATTAATCACTTGGAGATTGTTGGGATTTCATGCATTTGTTTCAGTGTATGCTGCTATGTAGTGGTTTCATGCTACTATCTGTATAGTTTCTGCTACTATACTCGGTTCCCTGGATAATGTAATTACTACTTACTGTTCTCACACCTAGCACTTTCTAGGGCAGACCTTCCCTCTGGATAGCTATGGGGAGGGAGCCCAGGGCAGGGTAGGTGGAAGGTCTCCACAATACCAGGACTCCCCATGCAATGCTTGAAGAGTCCTGGTAGCACATCCTATTGTTGTTATTGTGCAGCAGCCAACATTTTTTCTAGCAGTTTAATATTTGAACTCTTCCTCAGAAACTTAACTGTGCCAATTTAGTAAATGGTTAATTAATTAATAAAGGAATTAAGAAGTTAATATACTGTTAGGGTGGGCATTTTGTCCTGCTATAATGACTGTTCCATTATTGCAGCTGTCTGGCTTATGCCCTGCCATTCTGCACCCCCCAGGGAAGGGGTGTAGACCCCCACGAGCTCTTGGGCAGTGTCTGCCTCACTCTTCATTTTCAACACCATTGTGCTGTTGCAACTGGGAAAATAGTGGAAGCTTTGCTCTTAGGTAGCCAGGCAGACACGCGGCACGGTCTAGAGCTTACTGATACTGGTTCTGCTTTCTCTAGAAATCTCTTTAATTAATATAATTGTTATTGTTCACTTTAATCTTGCCTCGTTACGGGGAGAAAAATTGCCTCCCAGGATGAGCTGCTTTGCATACGTGTGGCTTGCAGCTTTAAGGCTAGAGGGAAATGAGAAGAGCTATGTGAACACAGCTCATTAGCCAGCCAGCCTCCAGCACTGTTCCTCAGTATTTACAGGGGGCCACCACCTTGGAGTACACCTGACCTGCTGCAGTATCAGGCAGGCCGAAGGAGGTCCTGGAGCAAGCAGGATTTGATGTCCTCTAGTTTGTTAAATTCCCAGGTGTTAGGTGGGGTGCAGATGTATTTGTTGCAGTGTTTGAAGCCCTTTAACAAAGATGGGGCTGCACTATTTCCTTCATAGCATGTCTCCACATGGTGATTCCCCTGCTCAGTCCTGCAGGAAGTGTTGTAAGTGTCAAAGCACCAAAGCAGCATGTCCTCCCTGCAGTGCTAATAGGCAGGCTGGACATCAGAAGCTGCCTTGCAGCTGAGGGCTCCTTACTGCCTGTTTCAGATGTTACCCTTCAGCAGTGTGTGAGGGCTTTGCCTCTGGTGGAGCACATAGTGCATACCGCTGGGGTGAGAGAGCATGGTCCTGGTCTGTGGTTCTGGTCCCTGGTTGTGGTCCATGCAGCAGCTGAAGCCAGCAGAGCCCCTGGGGAAACCTCTGTGGGAGGTTCTTTGTTCTGAATGTTTCTGGTTTTTTAGGCACTGTGTTTCCAATTCAGCAAAACACTCAGGCGTGCTTACAAACCCTTGACCTTTGTGAAATTGAAGCTCCTTGTTCTCTACTTAAGCAGTTTTAGCAACTGGTATACCATATATCACAGCATCTTCATTTCTATGTGCCCATTTTAGCATGGCGGCAGGATGCTTTTGGTAACTGGTGCCAGCTATTTCCCCATCCTTCATTCCCAGCAGGTGAACATCATCAGCTGCTAGACCTCTTTTTTTTTTTCCCACCATGAAATTGCATTTGCAAAGACCTTAAAATCACCACTTCTGCTGAGGCCTGGAGGGTTAGGAAAGGCGGTCAATATCTTCTGTCATGACCTCAGTGATGACAGATTATGTCTGAGCCAAGCACTGTATTAGCAGCTGACTCCGAACAGCTACCAGAGTGCTGTATTGGGTTTACCCGGTGCATTGACTCTATGTAGCACCTACCATCTGAACTGGATCGGATGCAGTGGAAATCGTTTGCTAATTAATTACTGTCTCCTGGATCCCGCTGCTTCCGTATGTTATGTACTTCACAATATGTAAATTACCCTTTATAGCAGTGGACATGGCAGCAGATGCTGTACTAAGTATCAGAAAACCTATTTCTCCCAAAGAAGATGGGGCAAAAAGCCAAAAAGCAAGCAGCACATCAGGAAAGAGGAGCAATCTCAGCTTGGCGTACATCATGACATTTCATTCTCATATCTCTTGGATCAATTCCAGGCAGAAATTTCAACTTCATTAGCCCTTTACATGACCTCAATTTGGTGCTAGAACCAGTAGATGGTCATTTATTTTCCTACCCTGCTGCTGATGGGGTACCTTTGAGGTGTGCACAGGCACAGCCTCTCCCCTGCAGACACAGTGCCCTGGGCATAGCACGGGCTTTGGCCCAGATGAGCCCAAGGTACTTCCTCTGTGCAGGAATGGCTGGTTTACAGCCAAAGGGACTTGGGGCATCTGGAGACCAAAGTCCACACTGGGGGCATGGCTAAGGTGGGAATGGGGCTGACAGGAAAGAAGAGTTCTGCTCTGCTGAACTGGTGTCAGACCCACTATGTAGCTGTGAAAAATGAATAAGGGGAAGGACTTCCTCTGCTCTGGAACAGGGGCTACAAGTGTGGGGACAGTGCCCTAGTTTAGCCATTTCAAATCAGTAGGAGAAGTAGCAGGCCCCAGTCCCAAAGGCACCATGCACCAGAGGCTGATGGGGTCCTTTCCTCTTCAGAGACACAATTTTCCCATCTGTATGGCAATGAGCCATACAGCCCACTGTGATTTGTAGTTAGTTTTTATAGATAGATTTAATAACTCAAATTATTAAATGTAGTAACAAAATTGATTTATAATTGGTATATGAGAGCTTTTTTGTGTGTGTGAATCAGAAATGCCACCGTAGGAGCTTGACTATCCCTATCTTTTTTGCAGACACCAAGTAGTAAATGAAAGCAGTGTGCACCTTCACAGAATCACAGAATAGTTAGGGTTGGAAAGGACCTTAAGATCATCTAGTTCCAGCACCCCTTGCCATGGGCAGGCACATCTCACACTAAACCATGCCACCCAAGGCTCTGTCCAGCCTGGCCTTCAGCACTGCCAGGGATGGAGCATTCACATCTTCCTTGGGCAACCCATTCCAGTGCCTCACCACCCTTACAGTAAAGAACTTCTTCCTTATATCCAATCTAAACTTCCCCTGTTCAAGTTTTAACCTGTTACCTCTTGTCCTATCACTACAGTCCCTAAAGAATAAGATACTAGGATACTAGCATATCTCTATTTGTTTAATGGTAATAATATGCTTTCTTTTTCTTTCTTTTTTAAGTGATGATAATCAGATAACTCTTTGCTATGTCAAAAAGGTGTTTTCTACAATGAGCTGTAAACTGTGTCAATGCTGTTGTCACTGCAAGTTGTCTGTGTGCAGGAAGATGTGTGCTGGGACAGGAGAGGATGCATGGCCTGGCTGACTTTCAAAAGTCATGCCTTCTTATGGCAGCTGTTCTAAGCCACTAGATCCTTCAGTTCCTGCTGTCTTCTAGAGTATCTCGGTTGTGGGCCATAGCCATGAGACTTCACTACACTGAACATACCCACAGGCAAATATTCTGGCTTCTTTCAGCAAGGTGGTGAAAAGTTTCTGCTGCCCCTGTGGCGAGGGTTGATGTCCAGCCTGGGGAGGATGGGTTGTCCCTGTCCCTACACAGTGGGGGCACGCAGGCTGGGTGCAGTCATCGAGATCCATGTGTGGTTTTGCTATTTCTATCAATTGAAGTGTCCAGTACAGCTTCGGCTGCAAGTGTCAGTATATCTTTGCATGACATACAGATCTTGGAGCACTTGTGAGCATTTGTGCAAACACGCAACTTCTTTTAAACTTTGCTCACACTTCTTACCACCATATTCCAGTATTTGAAGAGTGGCTACAACAAAGAGACTCCCTTTTTACAAGGAGTCACATAGAACAGACATGGGGTGATGGGCACAAGTTACTCCTGGGGACATTCCAACTGGACACAAGAGGAAATTTTTTCCCAATGAGAACCATCAGCCATTGGAATAATCTCCACAGGGAAGTGGTGGATTCCCCAGTGTTGGACACTTTCAAGATTCAGCTGGCCAGGGTGCTAGGACATATAGCCTAGGTTGGATCAAATGATTTTTGAGGTCCTTTCCAACCTAGTATTCTATGATTCTATGACAACTTATGTGACACTTAAAAAAAACCCTGATAAGGTTGGTTAACAATTTACTAGGAAGTCAAGGAAGAGGGCCAAGAGACCAGTGTGGCTAAATAGGGAATTGCTGGGTATGCTCAAGTGGAAGAGGAGAGTTTACAGGTCATGGAAGGAGGGGCTGGCCACTTGGGAGGAATATAAGGCTGCTGCTAGGGGATGTAGGAAGGCAGCTAGGAGGACTAAGGCTTCCTTAGAATTAAACCTGGCAAGAAGGGTCAAGGACAGCAAAAAGAGCTTTTTCAAGTACATGGCAGACAAAACTAACACCAGAGGCAATGTAGGCCCACTGATGAACGGGATGGGTGCCCTGGTGACAGAAGATACAGAGATGGCAGAGTTACTAAATGCCTTCTTTGTCTCTGTCTACTCTGCTGCAGGCAGTCCTGAAGAGCCCTATACCCCTGAGACCTTAGATGAAGTCAGGTCAATGGAGCGGTTTGCCTTAGTCGATGAGGAATGGGTTAGAGATCAGTTGAGCAATCTGGATGTCCATAAATCCATGGGTGCAGATGGGATGCACCCGCGGGTGCTGAGGGAACTGGCGGAAGTCATTGCTAGACCACTCGCCATCATCTTTACCAAGTCCTGGGAAACGGGAGAGGTGCCTGAGGACTGGAGGAAAGCAAATGTCACTCCGGTCTTCAAAAAGGGCAAGAAGGAGGACCCGGGTAACTATAGACCGGTCAGCCTCACCTCCATCCCTGGGAAAGTGATGGAACACCTTGTCCTTGGTGCCATCTTAAAGCATATCAAGGATAAGAGGGTTATGAGGGGCAGTCAACATGGCTTCACCAGGGGGAAATCATGTTTGACCAATCTCTTAGCCTTTTATGAGGAAATAACACGGTGGATGGATGATGGCAGAGCGGTGGATGTGGTCTACCTTGACTTCAGCAAAGCCTTTGACACAGTCTCCCACAGCATCCTCACGGCTAAATTGAGGAAGTGTGGACTGGATGACCAGGTAGTGAGGTGGACTGCGAACTGGCTGAAGGAGAGAAGCCAGAGAGTTGTAGTCTATGGGGCTGAGTCTAGTTGGAGGCCTGTAACTAGTGGAGTGCCTCAAGGGTCAGTACTGGGACCGGTATTATTTAATATATTCATCAATGATTTAGATGAGGGAATTGAGTGTACTATCAGCAAGTTTGCTGATGACACTAAGCTGGGAGGAGTGGCTGACACGCCAGAAGGCTGTGCTGCCATCCAGCGAGACCTGGACAGGCTGGAGAGTTGGGCAGGGAATAACGGGATGAAATATAACAAGGGAAAGTGTAGAGTCCTGCATCTGGGCAGGAACAACCCCAGGTTCCAGTATAGGTTGGGGAACGACCTGCTAGAGAGCAGTGTAGGGGAGAGGGACCTGGGGGTCCTAGTGGACGACAGGATGACCATGAGCCAACACTGTGCCCTTGTGGCTAAGAAGGCCAATGGCATCCTGGGATGTATTAGAAGGGCGGTGGTTAGTAGGTCGAGAGAGGTCCTCCTTCCCCTCTACTCTGCCCTGGTGAGACCCCATCTGGAATATTGTGTCCCGTTCTGGGCCCCTCAGTTCAAGAAGGACAGGGAGCTGCTGGAGAGAGTCCAGCGCAGGGCAACCAAGATGATTAAGGGAGTGGAGCATCTCCCTTATGAGGAAAGACTGAGGGAGCTGGGTCTTTATAGTTTAGAGAAGAGGAGACTGAGGGGTGACCTTATAAGTGTCTATAAATATATAAAGGGGGAGTGTCACGAGGATGGAGCCAGGCTCTACTCAGTGGCAAACAATGATAGGACAAGGGGTAATGGGCGCAAACTGGAACACAAGAGGTTCCACTTAAACTTGAGGAGAAACTTCTTCTCAGTGAGGGTGACGGAACACTGGAACAGGCTGCCCAGGGAGGTTGTGGAGTCTCCTTCCCTGGAGACATTCAAAGCCCGCCTGGACACATTCCTGTGTAACGTTATCTAGGTGTTCCTGCTCTGGCAGGGGGATTGGACTAGATGATCTTTTGAGGTCCCTTCCAATCTCCAGCATACTGTGATACTGTGATACTGTGATACTATTTACCAGGAACAGCTGGACACTGGGCAGCAGTGGGAGCCCACAGGCACCTCTGGCTTTGGTTAAGGCAGCTCAATGTGGAGACCAGCTCCCATGCAGGGCTTGTACATGGTCCAAGAGAAATGTCATGCCTGCTTTTTTCTGCCCTCCTCATTTCCCCCCCAGCAGTTTCCCAAGCTGCAGTGTGAGAGAGCTGATGGACCTGGAGGGATTTTAAAAGTCCTGTGGGTGCTGGCACAGTCCTGTCCCCATCACATGGGGTCAGTCCTCCCTCCCCAGGTGAGGCTGCCGAGGGGCCCATCATGGTGCCAGCAGCCACTGGCAGATATGCAAGAGGGCTGAGGTATACTGGCAGACAGATCAGGTCCCAGGTGATGAATCTCCCCATTACAATCAATAGGGCTGGTGGTTGCTAGTGCTCTCATCCACCAAGACCTCTCCATAAGTACCCTTGCAGAGCTCCTCCTAGGTTAGTGTCATTGGCAGGGTTACATGGTGTGTGCTCACCTCCCTGTCCAGGTCACTGGTAGAAACACTGGACAGGACTGGCCCTAAACCTAAACCTGAGTCCTGGGGGCATAGCTAGTGACTGGCCACCAGCAGGATCTCACCCCATTTGTTACAACCGTTAAAGCCCAACCCTTCAGCCGAGTGTTTGACTCTTGCATTGTGCTTGCCATGTGCTTGCCATGTGCTGGGCATTTTGTCCAGAGAATAGTGTCAGAGACTGTATCAAAAGCTCTCCTGAAATCCAAAAAACCTACGTCCACTGGTGGGTAACCTTGTCATAACCTTGTCGTTCCAGCTGTTGTTTAAGTCTGCGTCTCCTTACATCTCTGTTTCATCTTGTAACAGTATTTCCAAAGTGTAAATTCACCTTGCTGATTTGGTTTTAATCTTGTATAGTTCTTCAGATGAACTTGAATCCAAGCACATTACTTTAATCACAGCTACAAATCTAAATTAGCATTATTGAGTTAGCAAATCTAAATGAGCATAGTGTCCCCCGCCAAGGCTGTCTGGGGACCCTGGCAGTCATGCTGAGGATGCCCTGAGCTGCTGGTTCCACATGAATCTCAGCATCACTGTTCTCCTCCAAGTCCATTTCACCTGTAGAATGACCCTGACCTGCAGTGCTAGCACAGGCTGGACAAAACTGAACCCACGAAACAGTTTTCTGCCAGAATTAATGGTAAGAGTAATGGTAATGGCTATGGTAATGGTTCCCAGGACTACAGTAGTGGTAGGCCATGCTGCAGGAGCATACTCAGTTGATGAGTATTGTAGAATACTTGAGGGTTTTTTCCAGTGGCCACTCAAGGACTGAAGCCAGTTGTTATGAAACCCAGCAGTCCCCAGAAATAGCAGGAAAAAAATAAATAGATAGTGCTAAAGAGCAGGGTTTAGAGGCTAGTGTTTTCACTCATCTTTTTTGCAACTTGTTAGCTCCTCTTAGTTTGCGTGGCACTGGTGATGGACTATGGATGGACTGGACTAATTGCTGTTCTGACATTAAATGTCTTTAAATATCTGTGACGATTCAAGATGCTTGATGGTTGTGAAAGTTAATTTTATTTTAGATGAGCTTCATTAGTACATTTCTATGTTGATAATACATCTGAGTAATCCTATCTGTATATGTATAATTTTATGAGTCCTGAAGGGAGCTTCATCTCTGATGTGAGTCCCTCTGTGCTCCGTTGCTTACGACTGCACAAGTTTCTTCTCAGACACATAGGTCTCCCTTCCTCCACAGGACTATGCTCCCTCCAGCCCTCCTGTTCCATGGAGGAGTAGACGCCTTCTCCCTGCCTGCCTGTGCCATGGGGGATGCTGACGCATCGTGGTGCAGAAACCAGCACCGCTGTGCTCACCGAATTTTTGGCACAGTCATGATGGATGATTTCATTTAACTGGTGTGGGCACTGTTGTTTTCTTCCTTGTTTCCATACTCTGAACATCCTGGATCTGGCAGGGTACGAGATAAGGCTAATTGAACTGTCAGGTTTTCTGGGAGAAGAGTTCAGTGCTACTGGTTGTGGGAGCAGGGAAAACAGTGATGATCTAAAATTAGCTCATGTTCCATTTTTATTTAGACCCTTGTTGTTATGGGGGGGCTTTTCTTGTTTTTTTTTTTTGTTTTGTTTTTTTTTTTTAGTTGGGTTTTTTTTTTGTTTGTTTGTTTTTTTTTTTTTTTTAATTGTTTTATTTCCATTTTTGGGTCTGGAATAACACAAAATTAGCTCCTTCCAAGTTTATTCTGAAAATAGAGTTAAGAGCTTAGTTGTTTGGTAGAGATGTCTGTAAACTCATTGAATTGCCATGATTTAGAGGCCGCTGGGAGCTTTGGCCTAGCAAGTGAAGTGCACATGAATAACCTCTCATTTTCAATACATAAAGGGCATTATGGCAAAGTAACTCCAGGCAGTGAGGTCAGAAGCTTCTGTCGGAAAGTGGAGTGCTTGGCATGGAGGTACCTTGCACAGCAGAGCTGAGCTCTAGCAGCAGGGCCCCAGAGGACACTGCTGACACCATCTGTATATAGGTGTCTGGATGTTTGTGGTTATATATGTGTGTATGCAAAGATACCTGTCTCTCAATGTTCTTCTGGAATGTAGTATTGTAGCTGTTGTGTCAGGATATGGAGAATGATAAAGACATCAGGTAACAACATAAGGATGATGCACCATTACATGAACCTCAGCTTCATGATTTAATCACAGACAGTTTGTTTTTGATTTTTATAATGTCATTTGCTCATCTTGCAGAGACTAACAAACGTTTGCTCTCCCTTACAGGCTCTTGAACCTGATCTACAATGGAAAAACTGCTTTTGTTTCTGCTGTTCATTGGCATAGCGGTGAGAGCTCAGATCTGCCCAAAGCGCTGTGTCTGTCAGATTTTGTCTCCGAACCTTGCCACCCTTTGTGCCAAGAAAGGGCTCTTATTTGTTCCTCCCAATATTGACAGGAGGACCGTGGAGTTACGGCTGGCAGACAACTTTGTTACAAACATTAAAAGGAAGGACTTTGCCAATATGACCAGCCTGGTGGACCTGACGCTGTCCAGGAATACAATCAGTTTTATTACACCTCACGCATTTGCTGACTTGCGTAATTTGCGGGCTTTGCATCTGAACAGCAACCGATTGACTAAGATCACAAATGACATGTTCAGTGGACTCTCCAATCTTCACCACTTGATACTTAACAACAACCAGCTGACTTTAATTTCTTCTACAGCTTTTGATGATGTTTTAGCTCTTGAGGAATTGGATTTGTCTTACAACAACCTGGAAACCATCCCCTGGGATGCCGTGGAGAAGATGGTTAGTTTGCACACTCTCAGTCTAGACCATAACATGATTGACCATATTCCCAAGGGGACCTTCTCCCACCTGCACAAGATGACCCGGTTGGATGTCACGTCTAACAAACTGCAGAAGCTACCACCTGATCCTCTCTTCCAGCGAGCTCAAGTACTAGCAACCTCAGGAATTATCAGCCCCTCGACTTTTGCATTGAGCTTTGGTGGGAACCCTTTGCATTGCAACTGTGAGCTTTTGTGGTTGAGGCGTCTTTCAAGGGAGGATGACCTGGAGACTTGTGCTTCTCCCACGCTCTTGTCTGGCCGGTACTTCTGGTCAATCCCTGAGGAGGAGTTCCTGTGTGAGCCTCCTCTCATCACCCGGCACACCCATGAGCTGCGGGTGCTGGAGGGCCAGCGGGCAGCATTGCGGTGTAAGGCCCGGGGGGACCCTGAGCCAGCAATTCATTGGATTTCACCTGAGGGCAAACTGATTTCAAATGCAACGAGGTCTGTAGTGTATGACAACGGGACACTTGACATCCTGATAACAACGGTGAAGGATACAGGCTCCTTCACCTGCATTGCTTCCAATCCAGCTGGGGAGGCCACGCAGACAGTGGACCTGCACATAATCAAACTCCCCCACTTGCTGAACAGCACGAACCACATCCACGAGCCTGACCCTGGCTCCTCGGATATCTCTACTTCCACCAAGTCAGGCTCCAACGCGAGCAGTAGCAATGGGGATACTAAAGTCAGCCAAGATAAGAAGGTGGTCGTTGCGGAAGCAACATCTTCTACTGCTCTGCTGAAATTCAATTTTCAGAGGAATATACCTGGGATACGTATGTTCCAAATCCAGTACAATGGTACTTATGATGACTCCCTTGTTTACAGGTAAGGCAGCCCCAGCCCTGCTGTGCTGGGCCCTACCAGGCTGCTCAGCACCGATGTGCTGCCCCTGACTCCAGGTAGCCTCCCCACTGGAGCAGCAGGTTCCCACGCAGCACCCTGCCTGTGGAGCAGATGCTGGGAGTTGCGGGAAAGACTCATCCCAAATAGGGAAATTATCTTGAACAGTGTTATTTTTAGATAATGCAAATGGATCTCTAATCCTCTGAACTAATGTGATTGGCAGAAAGGTTGTGAAGTTTAGATGAGTTAAATGGATCATAACACTCTCAGCTTTATGAAAACACAGCGAGAAAGGTGTCTGGAAATGCATTCCTTGTAGCATTTTCAGGAAGTGTCCATGCTGGTGTGTTAGCTGAGTTCGGAGGGGCTCTGTGCTACCGGGTGTCACAGTCACACTGGTCAAAACTGTCTTTGCTTGGCAATTTCTTTTCTGTTTTTGACGTGGTCACTCTCTTGGCGGCCTGCTTGGTGGTCCTCACTGCTGCCAGGGAGCGTGACACACAGCAGGGAGGTGCCTGTGGGTTTTCTGGGTTCATTCACACTAGTTTCCTTCTCCCTCAGAATGATACCTCCCACAAGCAAAACCTTCCTGGTCAACAACCTGGCTGCTGGGACTGTGTATGACCTCTGCGTTCTGGCGATCTACGACGACGGGATCACCTCGCTCACCGCCACCAGGGTGGTGGGCTGCACGCAGTTCACCACTGAGCAGGATTATGTGCGCTGCCACTTCATGCAGTCCCAGTTCCTGGGTGGGACCATGATTATCATCATTGGTGGGATCATTGTGGCCTCTGTGCTTGTGTTCATCATCATCCTCATGATCCGCTACAAGGTGTGTAACAACAACGGGCAGCAGAAGGCCACCAAGGTCAGCAACGTATACTCACAGACGAACGGGGCTCAGATCCAGGGCTGCAGTGGGGTGCTGTCGCAGTCGATGTCCAAGCAGGCTGTTGGGCATGAAGAGGGCATCCAGTGCTGCAAGGCTGCTAGCGATGGCGTGACGCAGTCGCCAGAGACTGGCTCCAGCCAGGACTCGGCCACTACTACCTCCACTTTGCCTCCCACCTGGACTTCTAGCACTTCTGTCTCCCAGAAGCAGAAGCGAAAGTCGGGGCCAAAGCCAAGCAGCGAGTCGCAGAGTGAAGCTGTCAGCAGTATCGAGTCCCAAAACAGTAACAGAAATAACTCCACTGCCCTGCAGTTAGCTAGCCGTCCCCCTGACTCTGTCAAAGGGGCCCCCACGTACAAAAGAGCACAATCAAAGCCAAGTAAGTTCCTCACTTTGCCAGCTGACGCATCCCGAGCCAAGCGCAGGCTCTCCCTGGGCGGCGAGCTGATGGAGTCCCGCTGCCCCAGCAGCACCTGGGGCGCAGGCGGACTGCGGTCCAAAAGGAGCATGTCCATGAATGGGATGCTAGTTCAGTCGGACAGCTCTGATGTGAATAGTGGAAAAGCAACTTTCTCCAGTTCTGAGTGGATATTGGAAAGCACTGTGTGACCTGCCTTTTTTTTTTATTATTATTTTTCTTTTTTTATTTTAGTTTTTATTTCAATGAAAAAATGCCAAACGTGTGAATCTCCATCTTCCAGGGAATTGGATTTGGAAGTCCACTGCTGTCTCGCTGATTAATGGCTTGTTCATGCAGGGTTCTGTATAAGCCACCCAGTGCACATGGGGTTTTATTTAGTTTTCATTTGGTTTTATTTAATATCAAAACCGAAGGCAACATTTAGAGGTTAAAAGTATAAAAATAAAAAAAAAAAAAAGGAAAAAAAAAGATTAAGGGGTGAAAAAGAAGCATGAAACAGCACCAGTGCCTTCCCTACTCTAGGACTGGCTTCCTGGTTCTGCAGTAGCAGAAAACAAAAGAGAGAGTTTTCACAGAAAAAGCCTTTTATAAAGGAAATGAAATTTCCTCCAAGCTAACAAATAACCACTTCTGGATCAATCAGTAAAATGATATTTTTTAAAACGGTCAGACTGTATATTTCTTTTCCGTGACAATGGTGTTGCCTTTGTTTTTAGGCAGATGCTGTACAAGAACAGCAACGCTGTGTTGTTATGTTGTGTAAAATAAACTATTCACTCCGTACACCAGCCAGCCTCACGGTAACTGCCACCTCAGAGCTGTGCTGGGGCCTGCGGGTTGCTGCTCAGTGGGTCCCACTGTGGGGCCAGGAGGAGCAGGAGGAGGGTGCCGGGGTCCCTCTCCTCCTGCTGGGGTCTGGCTTGCTGGGGTTGGGTGCTGGTGGAGCAGCAGGACTCTGCCACTGGACCTCACCAAGAGAGTGCCTGACATGTAGACCACCCTCATCCTGTGGTGCTGGGTCTGGCAGTGGTGACCAGCCACTCACTGCGCACCCTTCTCAGCCCCATCCGAGAGCCTGGTCCTGCTGCCACAATGGCTTTGCCTAGTGCCAATGCTGGAAAAACACATTGTGTTCAGCAGCAGGGATGCTGTGCCCAACTCATGCGGGACTTGGTTTGCTGCTCCGTTTTCAGACCTGATTCCTGCTCTGGCAGTCAGTGCAGTGAAGGTTGTTCCTTCCCATCAGCACAGGGGCATGAGGCGTGAAACGCTGGAAATGGGAGCCTGCGGGAAGTGTGGGAGCAGCCCTGCGGCATGGGCACTGCAGCAGTCCCGCAGGACTCCTCTGGGACAGGAGATGTGATGGGGGGCACCAGGCAGAGTGCTGGCATCTTGGGGTGTGGGACAGGAAGCCAAGCAGGGGCAGCGAGTAGGGCTGGTGGGTCATCCCAGAGCTGCAGGGCAGGGCTGCAGCAGACGGGCTCGTAGCCATTCAGTGCCTCACAGTGGTGATTGATGAGGATGATAATGGTTATTTCTGTCTTTCCTGGACTTTTGGGGCATATTTCTTGTAAACTCTATGGTTTATTCCAGTTCTGTTTAATCCCCATGCATAATGGGACTGGAAGATGGTCTCATCTTCAACCTGCTGATTGCAGTGCCTGTGGGATAGACATAACATCTGGCAATAGGTGATAGCAATTGAAAACCCCCATGTGTGAGGGGTTCTGCTGCTCTGCTTGTTCTAAAGAAAAGTCTACCATTCATATTAATTAAACTCATGTGGTCATCATGTTTAAATTAGAGACAGCTTAACTCTGCAACATAGTGCATTCTCAAATGCCAAATAACAGGTTTGACTGGGGCATTGTGGCCATTAAAATGTTAGAATAGTTACATTTTACACCCTGCGTGCTTGCGCTTGAGGGCAATGTAACCCAAGCAGATGCCTGGAGATGCCCTGGTTCTAACCAGGGCAGAGGGCCAGCTCGAGAGCAGTTGTGGATGGGGATGTCTTGTGTCTGGGGACATCTGGCAGGCCCCTGGTCTCTGAGGCCCTGAAGCTCAGGGCTGATGCGCAGGAAAGGTGACCCTTCTTCCTCTCAGCCATCGTGGGTTGCTCTCTGTGATTTTACTGCCTGGTGTGGAAAAACGAAGTCTGGGTGGGAGTGGTGCAAAGGACATAAACAGAAGAGGCTGTTTCTTTTTTAGAGAGCCCTTTTAACTTCCCTTGGGAAATGCGGAGACAAAAAAAGAAATGAAGCCTCAAAATTAGAATGCCCCCTTCTTACTGCAAAAGTAACAAAAAAACCTCAGCCACCCCAAAAAAATCCCTCCCTAGATTTCTCTGGAAGACTACATTCTTCTCAAGAGGCTGTGTGCACAGAAGCTAGCTATTAAAATAGTACACTGTCAGAGGCAGTGAGTATTTGTCCAACCTCCAGTAGTCTGATGCCAAAGGCACTGTCAAACATGGTAAAAGCAAGTGCTCTCATGGCCCAGTGAGAAGCTGCTCTCTGCAGACAGCACCAGTACTTGGGTATGGAGATAGCTTCAAAGGTTTTCTGCTGAGGTATTTGTTTTAATCGTGCATTTTAAAAACACCCAATGAAAATGCTTTATATGTCGTAATTGGACGTAAATGTGTCTAATGTTCTGTGAAAGTGCTAAAATATTAATAGCTTCTTGTGGTTTAGGGAGGTTTATTTTTATATTTTTGATTTTTTTACCCTAATAATTTTCTAAACTGAAAATTAGCTGAGTGTTTTGTCCACAGTGCATATGTATAAGCAGCTTAGAAGGACCATATGTCCCTTCGTTTGATCTAATTCTCTGCTAATAGTGTAGGAATGGTTAGACCTGGGTAGCTGGGGGTTCATCTTGTGCAGCTTTCGCTTCTTTGGCAGAGAGGAGTGTCCCTTGGGAATGCACTGGGTGTAAAATCTGCCGTTTCCACTGGAGTAACTGTGCAGCAGGATGTTTCATTTTATTCAGAGTGTGGAAAAGCCTTATGAAGGAGGAAATTCTCTGTCCTTTCTGTTCTGCAAAACCAGAGGTTGCCAACAGTTTGAGGCAGAAAAAGTGCTGAGAAACTCCTTGATCAGAATAACATTTGTACGTCTTTTGTCGGAGTGAGTACTGCAACATTTCCTAATGCTTCAGAATGGAGGATATCAGTAAACCCCAACAGGATGTTCCCCATTGTGGATCATGGGGGTGCTGACATGTAGGGCAGTACTGGGGTGCCAGGGGATGCTAGCCCAGTGCTGCAACTCCGGCTTCACCTTAGGCAGCAAAGACTTGTTCCAGCAGATGCAAACCTGCCCCTGGAGCATCACCCACCTGCGGGTCTGCTCCTTGAGAGGCTTCTCAATAATAGAGAAACCCAGGTTTTAGCTATGAGATGGTGTCTTTTTGGACAAGCACTGGAGGAGGAGAAACGACTTCAGAAATTTGTTTATTCTTGTTAAATTTGCTGGCACATGCTTCCTCTTAAAACTTTTCCTAAACCTTTTCTCAGAGCATACGTGTTGTGTTAAAGAGGGCTGGTACAAACAATGTCTGGTTGGAGAAGCAGGGCTTTGGTGGGTTAAACGTTTGCTGTGTTAGTTGTTTTCTGTGCTGCTTTTCAGCTTGTGTTCTGGGCATGTTCTTTACAGTGAATATATGGTACTGCTCTGCTCTGGGTGCCAATGTGGCTTTATTTCTGCCAGTGTGTTCCTGTGTGTTTGAAGGCCTTCCCCATGCACCCTGTTGTAAGGAAGAGTGAACTGGAAAGCAACAGCCATGTGTCCGGTGCCTGGGAGAGAGGACACAGGTCCTGGGGACGAGCAGCCCAGGCTGTGAAGGGCCTCGCAACCCGCATGGGGTGGCTGCTGCTGGGCATGCTGCCTGCCCAAGGGGGCCTGCCAAGGCTGTCTTATCCCTGCAAAGCTGCTGGAGGCTGGCACCTTACTGCCAGCAGCACCGGGATGCTCTTGCCTCCTGGAGACCATGAAAGCCCTGCTCCTGGTCACTGCTTTGGGACTGCACAAAGCGTCTCGTGGTACCTTCTTAGCATGGTTGCTGAGCCAGGTGGATGCTGGCATTGGCACTGCATGCCGGTGGAATGAGCCCTGACAGCTGACAGTCCTGACACAGCCAGTGCTTGCTGTGCATGTGCCCTCAAGAAGGTGCAGCACAGCCCTTCTTTTGCCACTGCGGAACTATACCCAGAGCTACAGCAGGCACCCTGCATGGAGAGGGAGTATGGTGCTTCCCCAGTAATTGGGGGAACCAGAAGTAGTAATGGCCACAGCTGCTATCACTTATTATTGCTTCTCTTCCTATTAATGGAGAGAAACTAGAGTCTTGAATGTACTGCTTGCAGAGTGGCATCATGTCAGCACTGCAATAGCTTAGGAACATTTACTGTCCTGTTCCAGGGTGCTGCTCACAACCAGGGGTTTGCTAGTGCTCTCCTAAAGCAGCAGTAACAACAGCCACAAAATCACACAGTGCCTTTCCCCTGGTAACATGGTAATTTTAACATTGGTCAAAGTTCTGGTTTAAAAGAAGCAAATCATGGCAAGGTCAAAAGGGTGCTGCTTACAGAAAACATGTATTCCGTATTTTCCCTTTGCAAATGTGTTTCTGCATGCCTTGCTGTGTGTTGGGGTGCCTGGACTTGGTGTCAGAGCCTATGCTGCCAGATCTGGCCTGTGCTGGGTAAGTTAATGCACCGCAGCACCTCTGGCCAGCCAGGGCTTCCAGGAACAAGGTGCCCATTCCTTCTGCGGGTCCTTCTGTAGTGCTACACCCCTGCTGCTGCCGTCCGCCTCAGAGCTGAATTGTCCCTTTTGGGCATCAGGCACCCACCAAGGGTCTGGCTGGCCCTGGCCCACCCCTCATGGGCAGCAGTGCTGCCTTCCTTTCTGCACAGGCTGCGGGCAGGTACCTTGCATTAGGCATTGAGTATCAGATTAAATCAGCTCTCTAAATAATACACATGGCCTACGGTGACTTTTACTGTTTGAACAGGGCTGTAGTCATGCTTTCACACCAGTACAGATGTCCATGAATAAAAGTGCACAGGTTAGTAGGGCTGAAGGGTTAAGGCACTAGTGCTCTGTCATCAGTAATACAATACCAAGAAAAGGCAAATTGTATGGGTCTTGCTGACTGTAGACTTTTAATATAATTGATCTATTCACAAAGTTGGGTGTGAAGGCTGCTGCTGTACAAAGAAGGAAACTTAGCTGGGAAGGAAGGAAGGAAACTAAAAAGGGAAAAAAGCAAACATGGCTCATCACTGGCTGCTGAGAGGTCCCACAATGGCAACTGTATGAATATGACCAGAACAAGCTTCTGGTTTTGTTGTTCTGGAACAAGCTGCGTCACCTCAGGTTGTTTCAAGCGTCGCACTTCAGAAAGCATTCCTGTCATAGATCTGGAAGTAGATACCAAGTTGGTGTGCCTAGCTTGGGGCTGAGCTGCATTTCTTCCTGGTCTGCCAGTTTTACATGTGAGTGCTAGACTGCCTCTCTAGAGGTGCGCGCTGTGTTTTGTGTGCCAGCCGTGCAGTCTTCTCTGCAGGGAACACTTGCACTGGGAGGGACAGATGAGGAAAACCATTAAGGGCTGTGGTCCTGGGTCTTTGGGGGTGGCAGAGGACAGCATCATGATGTGGTCACACAGGGAACCCCACCAGAGCTGGCCTTGGCTTCACACGGATGGTCTGTAGGCAGCTGGGAGCTGCTACCCCCAGCAAGCAAGGATGAATTTAGAACGTGGTGTTTAGTTTGCATTTATGTACTGCAGCTGCAGTTTTGCATTCGCTAAGGTAAGTGAAGTGGTGGTGCCGGGGTGGCAGGGAGCAAGGCCAGGCATGGTGGGACCATGCTTTTCCTGCAGCAGTCCTGCTATCCGCAGTGCCATGGGTTGATGCAAATGATGTGGGACCTCAGAGCAGGACCATGAAAAATCTGCACATTCTCAACACAGTGATCTTTTGTCTCGCATGTACACCTCGTGAAGGCAAGTGCTGGATTTGTGCCCAGCCACTGCTCCATGCTGATGTTTTTCACTTCTGTGCAAATCTCTGAAACCATGCAGGGTTGAAACCCCTGCCATGGAGAAAAGCTTGGCCTCAATGAAGGTGGAAGCAAATATAGAAACCATAAATTTCTCTTGATTCTGGAACAATGAGCTTTACTGATTCCGTTTGGGGGTTTGGGAAGATTTTTTGTTAGTTTGGTTTTCCCCTTAGCAGCAGCACCAGCACATCCAGCTGGTGTGGAAGCTGGTGATGGCTGGCTGAGCTGGGCTGGGGTTGCCAGCTGCCATTAACCCTTTCTCTTGTTAGCTGCCATGCTCTGCCTGCTGTGCCCTAGTCCCACAGTGCTGCTGGCACCCAAGGAGTGGGTGCAGGGCTGAGGGCAGGCTCTGCTGCCTGTTCCCTGCCTAGCTGTTGATGCAGTGCCGTGATCAGGCTGGCCCCGCTGAGTGCATCCCTATGGCAGGTCAGCTTCGGCTGCAGCAAAAGGCCGGATCCTGCTCCTTGTTCCCTCACTGTCTCTGTTTTGTCTCTTTGCACAGAAGCCGGGGCTGATCCGCAGGATGCCTGCCCTCCTCTGCTCCCTGAAAACGTTGCAACCGATGTTCTTACTCGGCAGAAAACAATACGATTCCAACTCACTGAAGATTAATGTGCTGCACCACACTCACCCTACCGAAACCTTTACTTGAAGCTGCAGCCAAAGCCAAGAGGCCGTCGAGGTTGGCTGCGTCCGATAAACTGTCTTCCCCCTTTCACAGATTGCCCATCTCCATCTGCCACATTAAGTCTAAATACCTTTTTTTCTGGTGTCCAAGGTTTTTATAAAACTTAAAAATTACAATGAAAAATCTGGTGGCAACAGCTGCAGTCCCGAGTCATGTTAAATGTCTCCAATGGTGAGTTCACAAACTGTAAACATGGTAGCTTATATCACCTGAACAAATAAATGTTTTACTATGATGTCATGGGCATGTTGGTTGATCTGGAGGGTTCTGCCTGGCAGCAGGCATGCCCGTCCGTACACAGTGCTGCTTCTCTGCACAAAAGGGCCCTGTGCTGCCTGTGTTCTGCATGCCCAGCATTGCTGAGTGGGGTCAGGCTGGGCACTGCAGCAGTGGAGTACCTGCATCCGTACAGTGTGGGGGCTCTGCTCTGCTGAATGAGCAGCACTAATCTGTGCTGGCCACAGTCTGCAGCCACAAGTGCTGCCTGCCCAGGGTAACCGACTGCGTCAGGCACTGGTGCTGCAGGAGTGCCACCCCGCTTTGACCTATGGTTCTGGGTGACAGCTTGGTGCAGGAAGGGAGCACCCCATCTGCCACTGCCTGTGGTTGGGATAGCTGGGGGGCTGCTGGCCCCACAAAACCCCCTCTCTTGCAGCCAGGCTGCCCCTCTCCAGGCCAGGTGGGGAACGTGGGGTATGGCACCATGGCCTCCTGGAGCACTGGGTGCCAGGAGTGGCGTGAAACAGGCCAAACATGGAACACAGCGTGCCACAAGCTCTTGTGCAACGCCAGCCCTAACACGGGAAAGCTGGGCAGGGGACAGCTGGGGCTGCACCCCCAATGTGGCTGTACCAACCCCTTTGGCCATGCTGCCAATGCAGCGTGATTGCAGGTCTCCCTGTCATGCCTTGCTTCTCAAACAAGACCAGGGATTTTTTTTGTTTTTTTTCTTTTCTCTGTCAAGAATCCCATATGGCTTACAGATCTAATTATAGCTTCCATGAAACCCACAGTGAATCGACCAGCTTTAATACAACTTCTCAGGAACAGATTACAGCCAGTATAAACATTTATTGTTGGTGGGACTGGCTTCATGCTGGCTGTGCGAAGGGCAGGAGATGGAGCTGCCTGACGTGGCTCCCCTGGCCCAGTTGCTCCCCATGGGGGGACCTGGTGCCACTGGTGCTTCTGCCACAGTGTGCAGGCGATGGACCTCAGACTGGGCAGCTGTCTGAGCATGATTTCCCATACCAGCAGAGACACCAGAATCTCCCCAGGTCAAGGCAGCCCATGGGAGGAGTCTCTGAGCTAAGCCAGTAGCCTCACCCTTGGGTTTTCTCTTACACTTTCTCCTTTGTTGGCTGCAGAGCGAGCAGCAGGATTCACTCAAGGCATTGGCAACAAGCACCCTGAGCTCACCAGTGGGCCAGGCACCCAAGAGCTTTTGCATGTGCAGAAAACTTGGTGCAGGTCTGGTTCCACAGACTATGGGAATGAGTGGTCCCTGTTTTATCCAGTGCACAAGAATGTCATGGCCAATGGAGACTTCAAGGGGTAAAAATATCTATTTTGATAAGGAGCTGGACTCATGGCTCTTATTCTCACAAAGTATGGGAAAGGGTCTTTCTGGCGCTGCACATTTGATGTGGATTATAGTAACAGCACATCTTGCTCTTTACTTTCCTACTGTATAGTGTAGTTGGGGTTTGGATTCTGGAAGAGGATGAGCCCAAAATAAACTAATTTTCAATAAAGCTTTTAATGGAAATTGAGTCCGCAAGCTCATGACCTCTTTTACTGCAGACTGAAGTGACTTCCCTGGTGCAGTTACAGGACAATTGACCTTTCTTACTGCAAGCAGATGCCACTTAACACTGGTGAAACAGACAGGCAGAGTGAGTCTGTGACTCAGAAGTGTGAGTTATGAGAAGAATTGAGGGGCTGCTGCTTCCTTTTGACATCCCGCATTAGGCTGTGCAGCTGCTGAAACCCTTATTAAACCCACAAGTTCCAAACTCACTGCATAGACCATATCAGCTCTCAGGATTTCATTTCACATTAATATCATGTTATTACCCTCATTCTGTGGCTCCAATTTCAAGCTTTCATGCACATAGCAGAGCTGCTTTTCCCTTGCCGATTCCTTTCTACATTCTTTTAATTAATTGTCAAGGTAAGTTCCACCTGTCAGCTCAATGTTTGTTAGAAATCCAGCTTTCACTGGGGCAAAATGTGCCGAAGTCGTGGATCAAATTTTGGAAAAAAACCCTGGAAAGTCTGTGGAGTAGAGCATGCCAGCTGTATACTGGGATGAATAATCCTGTTGGTGGACCAGCAACAGGAGCTGCTTTGCGTAGAATGGCTTTAGCAGCATTTCACCCACATAAAGAGAATATCAACAAGCAAAGGTGACCTGTTATCTTTGGTCCAGAAGCAAAGATGACGTTACAGGGACCCAAGCTTGAATACTTAGTGAAGAATCATGCAGATCACCTTGGTTCGTAAAGCTGAAGGATGTACTGTCCCACAAACAGTGTTTTCTTAGGTCCTGGTGAGTGCTGCAACAGCTGACACCTCCAAGCATTAAGCACCCTCTGCCTTGCTGGGGATGCAGGTGGGCTGCTGTACAGGCAGACGCTGTGTTGTTTTGAATGCTCTTTCTACAAGTGACTCCACAGGCCTGACACAGCTCCATGGTCAATGTCTCACCACTGGTACTCACCAAAGTAAGTGAACGGGTTAACACTGGAAAGTGTTTTTCTTCATAGGTTAGAAAGGGTCAGGAAAACATGCTTGTAGACACTGAGGAGCTGGTGGCTCATCAGTGGTCCAGGAAATAGGGATGCAGTACCCTCTGACCTTGCAGCCTCCTGGCTGCTCTGGCTCCCAAGCAGTGGTGGTGTGATGGGTCACATCTTAGTGCTATTCCAGGGCATTTCAGCTAGAAAGACCCAGACATTACACCCTGCTGGCACCCCTTACTCCAGTGTGCACTTGGCTCTTGCAGTCCTGCAATGCAATAGGGAGAGCTAGTTGGGAGTTTTCCGAGTAAACCTCGCTTTCACAGAAATACACAGATTTATCATGGTCTTGTTCTGGTTTTGTTGTTTCTTGGTTTGTTTTCTTTTTTGTATACAGTAGGGGAAACATTAATTGAAGAAAAAATTTCTGTTCAGAGACAAATTGAACCCTAGAGCAGCCTGTGGAGCATCAGTTCCTGGGAAGCAGGCAACCCAGACTTGACTAGATCTGCAGTGGGAATTTGAATCTCAATTTTCCATGTTTAATGCTCAGGGACTGGTGCTGAGGTGCATCCTTAGGTTTAAACAACACCAAGTTTAATAGACACAGCTAACAACTTGCTCTTTTTTGC
Organism: Pezoporus occidentalis; assembly: GCF_034315485.1. Classification (NCBI taxonomy): domain Eukaryota; kingdom Metazoa; phylum Chordata; class Aves; order Psittaciformes; family Psittacidae; genus Pezoporus; species Pezoporus occidentalis. The sequence goes on along the minus strand of NW_026915791.1, from coordinate 3,044,735 downwards.
TTGTTTTGTCTTGGTATTTTTTTTGTTTAGTTGGTTGGTTTAGGGTTTTTTTTGTTTGCTTTTAATCTCCTGGAAACTATAAGACTACTGAAGCACTTCCAGGCTGCACTTCCAGGTTGTCCATCTACCCTGGGACAGCGAGGTCCTGGGGCAGCAAGGAGTCAGCTCCTTTGGGATGTTTCCATCTGGGCAGGGAGATGGACTCTGCCAGAGCTGTATGCACAGCAAGCCAGCTTCCTGCTGCTGCCCTATGAGATTTCCAGAGCCACTTTCACGGAAATCTGAAACACTGTGTTTTGTTCACATGTCCAGTGCCACTGGCTGTTGTCTGTTCAGCGTGTGTGTGGAAAGCAAATAGCCAAAGAACTTGCCAAGACCTCATCACTGCAACACTGATAAGTATCCTCCTGCCCTTACCCATTTGGAGAGTGCATTTTACAGGATGTGCAGTTGCCGTGTGTCGTGGTGTGTGACCATGTCCCTGTGCATCTGCTTCAGTGTGGGACTATCTCAAGGCACCATGCTCAAGGCACAAGTCACCATGTTAACTGCAGCTGCTGCCTGTGAATAACACCACCTCTCTGTGCACTGGTTTGGCACTGGAGGTGTTCATGATGAAGCATTGGTTATCGGTGCAGAGCTGGCAGGAGCAGGTGGTCCAGTCACAGATCCCCATGCCCCACTGGTGCTGCCCAGGCTGCGCCATCTCTTCCCATCCTGCTGACAGCTCCACTCTGGTGTCTGCTTTTCCAGATGGCTCCTGAAGTTAGGAAGCTGAGTTAGAGCCTCCATAAGGAGCACATGAAAAGCTGCAACTCCCCATTAGTCTGCTGGAGCAGAACATGTCCCTGTGCCTCTGTACCCATGATAAATCCATACTGCCCAGGAGAGATGACACCAGAAACTCCAGCAACGGGCAAGCTCCCTTCAGGGGCACTGAGGTGATGGCTCACAGGATCAAAAAGCTTCCCAGCTTGGCTAATACTGTTCAGGCTGCGACAGCACGTTTTAGGAGAGGCAGCAAAGACCTTCCCAACAGCACAAGGATGCTGCAAACACCCAAGAAGGTGCCTTCCTTGGAGGAGTCACAACATGCAGCTGCAGATTCACCTGCATTACCACAGGCTTTGGGGTCCAGGGTGAGAGCTCTTGGATGTCAGTGATTGCACAGAGGCAGGTGAGGGCACCCTCCATTTTCCCACCCTTCAGTTCCCACCTGGCGGAGATAACCAAGGACAATGGGAAAACCCTTTAACATCTGAATTGCAGGCTGCCTTCAAGTTACCACTTCTTCCAGTAATTTTCTTCCATAAATTATCCTTTACACACAAGACCTGAGATGGACAGGTTCAGCACTGACACAAGCCATTGGATAATGCTTTTCAAACAGGTTCCTAAAAGAGGTCCTCCCTGGGTACCAGACAGTAAAAAATGTGTGAGATAAGGAGGACGTCAACATGCTGCTGTCATCTGCCGTGATGCAGATATTTCCCTGTTGATTAATGACATGGCAACACTTTTCCCAGTTATACTGGAAATAATGTAGTCCTTTGGAATTATTTCAGGTTGCAATACCCACTGCTGCATCTGTGCTCATGCTTCTGAATAGCAATAATTATATAGCTCTTAAACATCCATTCTTTTCTAAGTGGTTTAATATTCATCTTCATTATTTTGGAGTATTCATCCCTAAAAAATTGTCTGACCTTTAAAGTCCCAAAACCCTACTGAATTTCAATTCAGTGAAATATAATCTGTGTCTGGGCTGATGTCCTGTCACCCATCTCGGAGGACAAATGTGGTAGCAGTGGGTAATTCACTGCTGGGACCAACCCTTTCCTGAATGTTAGTGAGATGAACAGTTTGTTGTGTGCTAGCATTTTCTGCCTGGCCTCTGGAAAAAACAGGGGAGAGGTAGAACTTGTGTGGCCCCAGAATGCCTTGCCAGCTGCTAACCAAGTGGCTTGGGCTGGATGTGGGGAGAACCCCCCCCCCGGCAGTGAAGCAGGGAGGAAAGCCTGTAAAACGTGTGCTACCTGGGGGAGTCAGTCCTGCTCCTCTTGCTAGCAGCTTCTTCCTTCCCTGTGTTTTGGTGTTCACAAAAGCCCTGACCCTGTGGGTGCCAGCAGGGCTCTGCCCTGGCTTAAGGGGTCACTCGTACATTGAGGACAACTCGTACCACGCAGCTCAGCAAGCTGAGCCCTTCCAGGAAGTGGCTTGTGCAGCCCTGAGGGCTGAGAACTTTGCAAAGGCAGTGCTCAAAAGCCAGTCTGCTGTCAATAGCTTAGGTTTTTCTATACAGACATTCCCAAAGCTGATGGATTTTTTGGTGTTGCCAGATTGCAGGAAGCTGGAAGATCCGTGGCAGTGTGGTTTCTTGCAGGGACATCAGGGCTCTCGGCTCTGTTAAAGCTGCAGTTTCAGGTGCTTTGCAGAAATAGTTACGTTGTGCAAGAGTAACAGCTCTCTCTGTCTGGGCTTTGCCCTCCTACCAGGTGTAATCAGTTGCCTCATTTGGTGGAATGGTCTAAGGCTGTTGGGCTTTTGCTGCTGGGCGGTATTCAGTTCTAGAAATCCACGGCTCATGGTATCTTTTGCTTTCCCAGGCCAAACTGCTGAGTTTTTGTCTCCTTGGGTGTAAAAGCGGGGTAAGAGGTTGTTCTGCTGAGTGTTGTTCTGGTTTTTAACTGTCTCTGCTCTCTTTTGCATTCAGGAGGTGGGGAGGGCGGCAGCGCCGGGGGTCTGTGAGCACTGGGCTCACTGGGATGGTGTGGGAAGAGGCCCAGCTGGACAAGAACACCTCAGGACACTGGCCTGGAGAGATTAGCTCCTGCATCAGATCCCTCTTCTTGTACCCTGAGTGTTAGCTGCATCCAGCTGTAACTGCAAAACCAGCGCAGTCCTTGGCTGGTTTCTTGGAAGTGTTTTATCCCCAGGGTGCTGCTTGTCAGGGTGTGCAGTGCTCTGTGCTTAGAGCTGATGTGCTTCCCTCTAGAGCCTGCAGCCTTCAAACCTTTCACAGGAAAGATTTATTTCCTAACAAGTGCACTTTTGTTGTGCAGTTCACTGAAACCAGAGAAAACTTAAATGTCTAGCATTTGTGTCAGATGAAAACCAGTTATAATAGGTAGGTGGAAAGCCAACACTTAATAGAACATTTATTTTGTAATTACATTGAAAAACATTATTAAATCATAGCTTGTGTTAGAAGTTACTTTAAAGCTCACCTAGTCCCAACCCCCTGCCATGGGCAGGGACACCTTCCACTAGACCACGTTGCTCCAAGCCCTGTCCAACCTGGCCTTGAACACTGCCAGGGATAGGGCAACCACAGCTCCTCTGGGCAACCTGTGCCAGTGCCTCACCACCCTCACAGGGATGAATTTCCTCCTAATGTCTGATCTAAATCTACCCTCTGTCAGTTTAAAGCCATTAAAAGGAAAAAAAAAAATAGTTGTAGCTTTCTCAAAGGCTTCTTACCTTATGAAATCTAACCAGGGGTTCAGATTGGCCTGTTGGCCCGTGCACAGCACTTTGTTAAATACATGCAGGAGGGCAGTGGAGGGTGGGCTGCCGGAGGAAACGTGGTGCTTAGTGCATGGACAGTCCCTGCCTGCTCTCAGCCTGGTGCTCAGATGCTCTGCAGTGTCTTGCCAGCAACATGCTGTGAAGCTTTTGAAGTCATTAAATAGTGAATATATCTGACACCACAATTAGAGTCACCTCCGGTGAATAATTGTGCTATAAAGCACAACTGTGAAGACTGCTATTTTAGAATATGCTGCGTAGTAGTTCCTGTTACTTGTGCTGGATAAACTTTTCTCTGTAGGTACATTGAATAACAATGCTGCTCTTTAAACAGCGGCATTGTACTGTTTTAAACAGGGTTGAAATATATTTGTGTATTTTTTGCTGATACAGTAGATAAATGCTGTGCACAAGTATCTCTTCTGTCCCTATTACTCCTTAACATTAAATGAACAAATAACTACTGTAGCTTGTATGTGAAGATGGAGGTTATACTTCAAAGTGATACAGCAGGGTACAAATTGCAAATAATGCTTGTGACAGGCAGCAATAAACTGAATTTAAAAAATCCCTGCAATATAGAATAGCTGAAGCTGTGTTTCTGCTTCTTGTTTGGAAATAAAGGCAGCATTATGAATTGTGCAATGGCCTGGCCTGAGGGACATGGGAACGCTGGCCATTGTGTGCTGTCTCTGAAGAGGTGTGAATACATGCCCTGCTTTTGGCATTTCCAGTGCCGTTGGGTGTGTGGTCCCATTCCCCTGTCCTTAGCACAACAGCAATTAGCCAAAACTTCTGCCTAATCACACTGTAGAAGAACACATTATTCTATTGCATGCTTTAGAGGTATGAAACAGGAATTTGACTAATAAAAGGCAGGTTAAATGAAACAGATAGATTGAGGGGATGCAGGTATTGCTGCCTCAGCCCTTCAGTTCATGTTGCCTGCTGTAATCATAGCATCACAGAATGGTTTAGGTTGGAAGGGACCTTGAAGATCATCCAGTTCCAACTCCCCTACCACAGGCAGGGACTCCTTCCACTAGACCAGGTTGCTCAAAGCACTGTCCAACTTGCCCCACGGATGGGGCAGCCACAGCTTCTCTGGGCAACCTGTGCCAGTGCCTCACCACCCTCATAGGGAAGAACAACTTCCTTAATAAAAACTGGGACTTTGGTTTACAGTGCACGAGAAGGTTTCAGGTGAGACCATGTGGAGGAGTCTGCTCTGTGTGCTGGTGTTGGATACGGTGCTTGGATCTTGCTGTGTGCGCACAACCTCAGCACGCTGCTTTTGGGCTGTGGCAGAGGATGTGCCTGTGGCTGGACTATGATGATTAGCACCAGTTCTGTGTGTGCTACCCCTGATGCAAAGTCTGGCTGAGAGAGTGTGGAGGTGAGGCAGGTGGGACAGCAGTGCCTCAGAGGGGACCTCCTGCTTCGTCAGCTGTTGCAGCTGCTGGCAAACAGTTCCTGTTGCTGTAGTTAAAGGCAGATTAGCAGTTTCTGTCCAGCCCTCACTGGCCAGGATCTGAAATGTAAATGCTAAAATAAGATATAAAATGTTGTCGTGGTTTAAACTCAGTCAGGTAATTCGTTCGCTCACTTCCCCCCCCTTTCTTGCCCTCCCCCTGCTCCCGGAGGGACGGAGAGGAGAATCGAAAAGAATGCAACTCCCACGGGTTGAGATAAGAACAGTTTAGTAACTAAGGTATAACACAAATCACTACTGCTACCACCAGTGATAATAATGATAAAGGAAATAACAAGGGAAGAGAATACATCATCTCACCACCAGCCGACCGATAACTCGCCCCCCCAGCCCGACCAAGCTCTGACCGATACCTCCTCCAACCCTGCAGACTCCCAGCCCTTCCGGCTCACTCCCAGTTACATCCTGGGCATGACGTGCTGTGGTATGGAATACCCCTTTGGTCAGTTTGGGTCAGGTGTCCTGTCTCTGCTTCCTCCTGGCTTCCCCTCCTCCCTGGCAGAGCATGAGGCTCACAAAGTCCTTGGCCAAACCAAAACATCGCTTGTTATCAGCTCTGTTCCCGAGCTGAAAGTCAAAACATTGCACTGCACCAGCTACCAAGAAGGGGAAAAATGACTGCTACTGCTGAACCCAGGACATTATCCACCCCTTATTCCATACCATTCACGTCATGCTCAGATCCCACATTTTCAATATACCATCACTCTTATCTCAGTGCACTCTTATCTTAGTGCATGGACCAGTCCCTATAAAGCTGCTGAGTCCATCTGGTCCATGATGTCAGGCTCCATCTCTTGTAACAGCCTTCCAGAGCAGGAGAGACTGTGTGCAGTGTTCACACTCGTGAATAACCTGGGCAATAGTGTCCATTGCTAAGTCCACCCCTCGATCATGAGTCCATATCTATGTTGCATCTTTGCTCTGATGGCCTGAAGTGCCATGGGCCCACCAGGCTTAAAATAATTCACTGTCCCCTTAAGCAGTTTCTGCAGCTTGTTGCTGGGGACTCCATACAGCTGCCTTCCATCTCCGATGCTTCCAAAGCACTGGAGGGGCCCAGTGGACTAGATACTTGCCCATACTGTCCCACACACCCTGCCACTCATGACTGTCCAGCCTTGGGGAAAATCTCTTGGTCCCCCCATATCGTCGTCTAACCCCAGACAAGACCCAAACCTGACTCTGCTTAACTTTTGAGATCAGACAAAATGGTGGTGGGTAGAACACAGTCTGTGTGTGTGCCAACATGCTGATCCCCATCACAATCAGCAGGCAGGTCCCAAGGACACCCAAAGGCCATTCAAAACCTTCAGAACTCTCACACGATGCTGCTGTACTTGTCACTGGGGCTGGTGCAGCTGCTGTACTTGCCGGCTCTCCCACCACCAGCTTCTCTTTTCCTGAGTCCGGCTCTTCCTCCTCTGCCTTGCTGGGAAATGCTGCGTGGTCTCCTGCATCCTCCTGGGGCTAGACAGGCGGCTTCCGGGAAACGCTCTCGGCCGTCGCGGGGCTCGGTTCGGCCGCGGGGCTCGGCTCGGCCACGGGGCTCGGCTCCTCCGCGGGGCTCGGCTCTTCCGCGGGGCTCGGCTCCTCCGCCGCCTTCTCCCGCTGCTCGGCAGCCCCTTCCTTCTGCTCCTCGACCGCCCCGACCTCCTCCACCGGCAGCCGTCCCCTCGCGGCCTCCGGCCCCGCTCCCGCCGCCGCTTGGTGCCCGGGGCCGCTCTCCCGGGCCGCTTCGGCTGCCGCCGGCTCCCGAGGCCGCTCCCCCTCGGCTCCCCGCAGCCTCACGAAGATGGAGGCGAGGGCGAGGGCCAGGACGGTGAAGAGCAGCCGGAGGCCAGGTACAAGTCCACGGCCACGTCCGTCCCGCCCTGCTGCTGGAGCCCGCCCGTATTACAAGTCATGGCCATAAAGCACAGTGAGACAATAGCCTTAGCCCAAGCCCCACACTTGATAAACACTAACACAGCAAATACCGGCTCTACGTAAGTTACAACATTCTGAAGCTGTGAGATCAAGCGAAACAACTCTGAGAGCCAATAAATCGTCATTGTGATGAGTGACTATTAATCCAGTCAAATCTGTCGTTATCTCAACCCTTCGTGCCCCACGTTGGGCGCCAAAAAGAACTGTCGTGGTTTAAACTCAGTCAGGTAATTCGTTCGCTCACTTCCCCCCCCCTTTCTTGCCCTCCCCCTGCTCCCGGAGGGACGGAGAGGAGAATCGAAAAGAATGCAACTCCCACGGGTTGAGATAAGAACAGTTTAGTAACTAAGGTATAACACAAATCACTACTGCTACCACCAGTGATAATAATGATAAAGGAAATAACAAGGGAAGAGAATACATCATCTCACCACCAGCCGACCGATAACTCGCCCCCCCAGCCCGACCAAGCTCTGACCGATACCTCCTCCAACCCTGCAGACTCCCAGCCCTTCCAGCTAACTCCCAGTTACATCCTGGGCATGACGTGCTGTGGTATGAAATACCCCTTTGGTCAGTTTGGGTCAGGTGTCCTGTCTCTGCTTCCTCCTGGCTTCCCCTCCTCCCTGGCAGAGCATGAGGCTCACAAAGTCCTTGGCCAAACCAAAACATCGCTTGTTATCAGCTCTGTTCCCGAGCTGAAAGTCAAAACATTGCACTGCACCAGCTACCAAGAAGGGGAAAAATGACTGCTACTGCTGAACCCAGGACAAATGTAATGCAGGTGAAGGGAGGAGGTTTCTGCAGCAAGGGCATGCTGGTTTTGGTGTGGTTCAGCTGTGCAGCTTCATCCCTAAATGCCTCAGAACACATGGATTTTAGTGATACTGAAGGGAGATCTTGTGAACGGGAACACTCAGAAATAGCCTCATGGAAGAGTGCAGTTCCCTCAGTGCTGCTGCAAAGGGCCAGGTCCTGGCAAGTCTGGCAGATGCATGGCTATGTGGTGCAGCTGGGGCACCAGGAGAAGCACAGCTGGCTCTGCATGTGTCATGAGCTAGCTCCTGGTGTTAAGCTGCTTCTACTACTTGCTTATATTCAACATCACCCCACAAATGCAGGTATGGGTGCCAGGCTGTGAGGAGCTGCAGGAGCTGCTGTGCTCGCTGTGGTTGAAACGGGTGCAGGGTCCTGTACCTGTGTGCTCAGCACACCACAAGGCATGCTGTTTGACCAGGCTGCTAGGGATGAGGCCGAAGGAAGTGGCAACAGCACATGTGCATGTGGACATCTCCTGTCCAGGGGTGCAGCAGCTGACTTGGAGCTTCATGCACACACCAAGTGAGAGTTCCTTCCTCTGCTCACACAGTAGCAAACACCTGACCTTCTGTTGAGACACAGGCAGGTCCTCTTGGACAGCTACTAGTCCTAGCACACTGTGCATGTGTCACTTGTGCTGGGTAAGTTGCATGCTTTGCTCTGCTCTGATCTTTCTGTGTTTGCTCCATGAAAACCCATCCAGATGCTAAATATATTCTACCTTCACCCATGTAAATAAACAACAGCAGAAGCTGCTGTTGTGTGGTGGCAGATGGAATTTATGAAATGCTGGCTCTGCATAACATTTGCATGGTGCAGAGCAAACACTGCAGTTCTCACTCTTCAGGGGAGGTGTGAGGTCAGGGCTGGGGCAGGCTCTTAGCTGCTCACTAGCCAGTGCTGCAGAGCACATGGTCAGGGTCACTTCCTGCTCAGCGGGACTGGTATCATGATCTGATATATGTCAAGGTAAATGCCATACTGAGAGACACAGGGAGGCTTGAGGAACAGACCCTGGGGAGATGACAGGAAGGACTCTGGCCAATTGCCTGGTGTCCTCAGCTCCAGGGGAGAGGTGGTTTTGGTTTGAGGGCTGTGTGAGAGCAAGCAGATGGGTTATCTTGTATGGCCTATGCCAGTGGTGACTGGCACTGACTCCTCCTGCCCTGATACCTGTGGCGCCTGGGCCAGTGGCACTGCTGGCAGCAGCTCTGCAGCTCCTACCTCTGCCTCTGCTGTTTCCCCTTCTACTGTTTTGCCTGTTCATTTTTATTTTTTTTTGGTTTTTCTTTTTTTTTTGGCCCATACCTGGTGCAATTTGGAGATTAACAGGTTTCCTACTGTGGCATCAAGTACTTGGAATACTTGGTTCTGTCTCCACCACCAAGATAACCTGTGTTAACCAATGTCAAGGGGAGCTCAATTGCCTGGGGAGTTACACTGGCAGGAGTGCTGATGTTTCCTCCTCTCCAGTGCTGGATCACCCCTCAGCACGTGTAACCCCACTGCAAACTGAGCTCTCAGCCTGCAGAGAGGCAGCAGGAGATGGACAGCCCTATTTTTACATCTTGCCTGCCCATTGTGGCGGCATGGATTTGGTGCTGAAGGAGCACTCACTCGGCTCAGCCCACACAGAGGTATTTTTGTGCTGGAGGAATGTGTGGGTTTTGTTGCCGTTGCGTTTCTGGAGTGCTGACAGGCAGGCAAAACACAGCCCTCTGCTTGGGGGGCAAGGGCTTCATCTGGGTTTGTCTTCTGGCAGAACTTGGGTTTCAGTGCCTCTGCTGACTGTCCTCAGAGTCTACACCCCAGTTTCATACCTGGTGTTGAGTGGGCAATCCTAGGCAAGGCTGGCTGAGGATGGACACTTCTGCATCCTGTCCCCAAGAGGGTGGCACCTGTCCCAGCCCAGAGCAAGAGGAGTACCGGGCCCTTGGCCATAAGCCAGACTGGGTGTCAACATTGCTCTGGCAGAGAAGGAAGAATAGATGGATTTCTGGGAGTTGAATGCAGCCTGCATTGTGAGCTGAGAGCAAGAGAGGACTTTGGCTGATCCGAAACAGCATGTGTATGATCCAAGCAAGGCTGCAGAGCTAAAGAAAGCAGTGTGAGAAGCAGGGTTAGGAGTGCTGCATTGCACAGTGGTGGGGGACATGGGCTGAAGGCAGGACTGCTGTGAGATCCCCACAGGGCAGCGAGAGGGCACAGGCCATGGACACGTCGGTCCTGCAGGATGGACAAGCTTGCGTTTGCTCCCCAGAGCACTACAGGGGCTGGGAGTTCTCCTTGGGCTTCAGGTCCCTCTGTGGCTCTATTGTTAGAGATGGGAGGTTCAGGGACAGCATGATCAGCAGTCTGTGAAAGACAGTCTCTCAGGAAAAAGCAGGCAGTTTAATATTTGGATTAAATGTAAACCAAGAAATGACATTTTGGGACTGAGGGCTATCAATTATGGTAATAGTCTTCAAATGTGCTTTAAGGAAAAAGGTGGGGGAGGGGGCGCAATTGAAAGAAGAAAGGAATAATCTGCTTGGCGTCTGTGGTGGGGAGGGAAGCACTGTGGATTTGCAGAGTGGGTGGCCCAAGGGAGAGACCTCAAATGGCCTGAGGCAGTGGGACTGGGGTCCTGGGGCAGCTTGCCTGGGGGACTGTCAGGTCATCAGGAACTTCTTCCATGGCAGACCTCTGCCACAGACAACACAGGTCCTGCTAAAGCAGGAGGCTCTGAGGTGTTTTCCTGTGATTCTGTCATCTGTGATAAGGAAAAGTACTTCCTTTTAAGCAGAAGTCTTCTAACTTCGGAGGGAAACCAAATGAACTGAGGGACTATTACTCCTTTGGTGCTTTTAAATAGCTATTTGCCCAGCATGCAACATGAAGATCAAGCCAGTAGATGAAGCCTCTTGTCCCACTGAGCCAGCTACAAAGTTTCCTTGAAGTAGATCTAGGGGAAAAGTCTTAAATCACACTTAATTCCTTTTGAAGGGAGGTATGGAAATGGTAAGTTCAGCTGCTAAGTGAATGGTGGTTTTCTCCTCAGAAGACAAAGGTGCACATGTAGGCACTTACGGAGCTGTGAAACAAGACCCCACTACCCAAGTGCTTGTGTACCAGGCGAGCACTGCTCTTTGGCTAAAAAGGCTTTCCTTTGTCACCTTTTACTGTTCCAGGTGTAGTATGTCACCTTGGGCTTGTTTGGAAGATGCTGACAGTGACTACAAGGAAACCATGTGGGAAGCATTGTGAAAACTGGGCATGAATCTTGAGGCCCCTTTTAAAGCATAATTAAACTGTACTGACAGTAAGGCAAGTGCCTGTGATGCTCTGCTGTGAACTCTCAGAATAGTCATGGTCACCACGTGGTTGAGTTTCAGCTCATGTGACTTCTCCAGGTTGAAGGCTCTGGGGTTTTTCTGTATGGATGGAGGCAAAGCTGTCCTGGACCGTGCATGTGTAGCAGCTTCACATTTCAACATACAGCACACACCTGTGTGTTCACGTACCTCCCTATGAGCTGCCTCCACTTGTGCTGTCTGTCCTTGGAATACCGTTGAGGTCAGATACGTCTGCTGCACCGGGGAGGAGCTTGCTGCCACTTCAGTCATTCTTCTCACTTGCTTCTGATATCAAAAATAACTGTGGAGCAAATTTAAGTGTCCTTAGTAGGCTCTTACGGGGATCTCATCAAAAGGCATTTGCAGTTCTTCAGGCATTTTCCTTCTGCTTTACATAAAGTCTGTTTGTGGCATGAAACAACAGCCACTGACTGTCACTTATAATAAAGTACTGATTACCATGCACAGCAGTGCTGGCCACTGTGAAGCAGTGCATGAAGACTGGAGAATACTGAGTGGGTGCTCAATCATGATGGTTTTCTTTTGCTCAACAGATTTCACAATGAAGTTGTCCAGGATTTCTGTTTTAATAAGCTCTCTTCCCCCCTCCCCTTAGCCTGATCATTAACAAGGATCCTAGAAGGCTCATTGTGTCTCCAGTCTGCAAGAAGCACAGTCTGGTTCTGGCAGTGGCTTGGCACTGCTAGCCCCAGGGTCCGAGCCCTTGGTGCCTTCTGTTTACCTGATGCATGCAGCTCAGGGGGCCGGGATGGAGGGGTCATTTTGAAAACCCAAACCCCCATGGTTCCTTAAACAAAATCAAAAAATAAATGTAATTTAAAACAAGAATTCATGGAAACACAGAATTCCAGGTTGGAAGGGACCTCAAGAATCATCTGGTTCAACCTTTATAAGCAAAACATGACTAGATGTCCACAACCCTGTCCAGCTGCACCTTAAGTGTCCCAGCGCTGGCGAATCCACCACTTCCTTGGGGAGATTATTCCAATGGTTGATTATTCTCATTGGAAAAAAAAAAACAAACCTCTTGTGAATTGAGCAGCTCTGATCAGAGGTTTGTACTGGGTTGTGTGCTAGTAATCTTTTTGATGTGGAGGAACTAGAGAAGAGTAAGGGATTTTTTTCTGTTAGATTCCATCCTTGCATGGTGAAATAGTAGCACTCTGACCCAGGCACACACATTCCAGTTTCTAAGCACATACTGATGCTTTAAAGGAGACAAAAACAAAACAGGGGGAGAGAGGTGGAAGAGCAGAATCTACAATGTTTTAGCAGTGTGCTTTTACATTAAATCCTCATTATTTTTCTCCTGCTAAGTGTGCAGGGTACTGATTCGTTTGCCTGCTGCTGAGCAGGTAGATGCTTTGGAGCCTGGCAAAAAATGGAGAGACAGCTGATGGCCTGGCAGTGTCCAATGGAGGGAGGGGAGGCTTGTGTTGTGGACAGGGGTGTCTTGGTTCCACTCCCATCACCCTGCTGAGGTCCAGCCCAAGAAATGCAAGGTGTCTTAGTGGGAGAGGACAAGACCCAGCTGCTCTGCATTGCTGTCTCGGAGCATCCTTGGTAGAGCCTCAAGCAGATGCTTCTGAACTCACTGTGCTTCCCTTTGCTCAGGGAGGCAGAGGTGATGGGGAGAGCACCAACCAACCCACCACCATCTCTGATCATGCTGCTCTGAAGCTGAGGCTGCCTGGCCCAGGCTGTGCCAACAACCTGTGGCCTGAGGACCAGGTTTCTCGCTTGTCCTTTCTTACTAATAGCTGCCATTAAATAGGCTTTAGTTCATGCTGTGGCTGTTCATATCAAGCCTCTTTCCATTCTCTCACAGCTGCAAGTCCATGTCTGAAGCAATAAAAACATTTAAGAAATAATAGCATAAGAGGGAGGAAGTGATTTTTTTTCTGCTTTTCCAGATTATCTCCATGGTGAATGTAACTATTTGATGTGGAAAAAGAAATTATTGTTTTTACCAGCTCTCTTTTTCATCTCAACTTATCTTTTCTTACCTTTTTTTTTTTCTCCCCCTCCCTAAAAGGTTGTTTAGTTTTTCCTATTTGGTATATCTTCCTCTGCTTTAAATTTATCTTAGCAATGTTCATCTTTACACCCTATTCAGAATCAATAAAGCAGTAAAAAAGGGAGATTTACATGAGAATCAGTCTGGTTATTTTAGCAAGGGTACTTGAAGCCTTCCTCTGAGAGTGGTCTCTGGTATTTCAAAAGTGGGATAACCAGCTCACTTGGTATTTCTGTTTGATTTCTAAAAGAATTTGCTTTTTTTCCAGTTCCTTTGCTGTCTGGAACCTGTTCGAGTCTCATATGTTTCTCACTGCTGTTCTTGCTATCAAAGTCATTGCAAATGTGTTTTACCCATCCAAATGTGTTAAGAAAATAAGTCGCCATTGTTCATGTGCGGACTTTTGCCTTCAGTGTCTTAACTAAGCTAAAGTGAGGAGTTCCCCCAGCACCTCTTCTGGTGTTAGGACACATGGACTTGGCAAAAATGATGATGCATGAGACATGCAAACCAAGTATTAATTTTGTCACCTGTACATTTAATGTCACATGTGGTTGCTTCAGACCCCTAACATGGGAACCAGTGTGCCATTGCACAGGCATTTGTCAGTGTGAGCACCGGTAGGAGCAAGTGGTGCTCGAGGAGCAGGATAGTGCTGAGCATCCTCCCTCAGTGCTGGATAGGACAGGAGGAAGGACCTGTAGGAAGATGTGTGTGCTGGCAGAGAGTTGTTGAAAGTGAGCAGCTAGGACTAAAAGGGAGATTGAGTTGCGCTTGCCTGGTTATGTTAAGCACTTTACCCACGTGAGCAAGACAGGAATTATGAAGGATAACAGGAACATAACAAATGAAAAACAGACTAGGGAGAATGTAGGCCCCCTCAGGAAGCTCTCAGGAGAACTGGCTACACAGGATTTGGAGAAGGCTGAGGTTCTGAATGACTTCTTTGCCTCGGTCTTCACTGGCAAAGGCTGTGACCACACCACCCAAGTCTTGGAAGGCAGACGCAGGGACTGTGAGAATGAAGACCTTGGGCCCACTGTAGGAGAGGATCTGGTTCGAGACCATCTTAAGAACCTGAACGTGCACAAGTCCATGGGACATGATGAAATCCATCCGCGGGTGCTGAAAGAGCTGGGAAATGAAGTTGCTAAGCCACTGTTTATCCTATTTGAGAAATCATGGCAGTCAGGTGAAGTTCCCAATGACTGGAAAAAGGGAAATATAACCCCCATTTTCAAGAAGGGGAAAATGGATGACCCGGGGAATTACAGACCAGTCAGTCTCACCTCTGTGCCTGGCAAAATCTTGGAGCAGATTCTCCTGGAAGGCATGCTAAGGCACATGAAAATCAACAAGGTGCTTGGTGACAGCCAGCATGGCTTCACTGAGGGGAAATCCTGCCTGACCAATTTGGTGGCCTTCTATGATGGGGCTACAGAACTGATGGACAGGGGTAGAGCAGTTGATGTCATCTACCTGGACTTGTGTAAAGCGTTCGAGACTGTCCCACATGATATCCTTGTCTCTAAATTGGAGAGACATCAATTTGATGGATGGACCACTCGATGGATAAAGAACTGGCTGGATGTCCGCACACAAAGAGCTGTGGTCAATGGCTCAATGTCCAGTAACGAGTGTTGTCCCTCAGGGATCGGTGTTGGGACAGGTCTTGTTTAACATCTTTGTCGCTGACATGGACAGTGGGATTGAGTGCACCCTCAGCAAGTTTGCCAATGACGCCAAGCTGTGTGGTTCAGTTGATACACTGGAGGGAAGGAATGCCATCCAGAGGGACCTTGACACACTTGTGAGATGGGCTGATGCCAACCTCATGAAGTTTAACCATGACAAGTTCAAGGTCCTACACTTGGGTCAGAGCAATCCCAGGCACAGCTACAGGTTGGGCAGAGAAGAGATTCAGAGCAGCCCTGGGGGTGTTGGTTGATGAGAAAATGAACATGAGCTGGCTTCAGTGTGTGCTCTTGCAGCCCAGAAAGCCAACCGCATCCTGGGCTGCATCAAAAGGAGCGTGACCAGCAGGTCGAACGAGGTGATCCTGCCCCTTTACTCTGCCCTTGTGAGACCTCACCTGGAGTATTGTGTGCAGTTCTGGTGTCCTCAGCATAAAAAGGACATGGAACTGTTGGAACAAGTCCAGAGAAGGGCCACGAGGATGATCAGGGGACTGGAGCACCTCCTGTATGAAGACAGGCTGAGGAAGTTGGGGCTGTTCAGCCTGGAGAAGAGAAGGCTGCGTGGAGACCTCAGAGCAGCCTTCCAGTATCTGAAGGGGGCCTATAGGGATGCTGGAGAGGGACTCTTCATTAGCGACTGTAGTGATAGGGCAAGGGGTAATGGGTTAAACCTTAAACAGGGGAAGTTTAGATTGGATATAAGGAGGAAATTCTTTCCTGTTAGGGTGGTGGGGCACTGGAATGGGTTGCCCAGGAAAGTTGTGAATGCTCCATCCCTGGCAGTGTTCAAGACCAGGTTGGATGAAGCCTTGGGTGATATGGTTTAGTGTGAGGTGTCCCTGCCCATGTCAGGGGTGTTGGAACTTGATGATCTTAAGGTCCTTTCCAACCCTAATTATTCTATGATTCTATGATTGTATGTGATGACTTGCACATGCTCCTGAGTACTGTCACATCCCCCTGATCTGGCCTGTCTGGTGATGAACTGACTTTCCACTAGTTGCTCTTTATCAGTTTTGGGGAAGGTACTGGCTTCTAGCAAAGGGAACAAGGAGGTCACTGCACTGCTGGAGCTGTTATTCTGCACAGGCTTCATTTTTTTCCTGCTGCATTCAAGTCCAAGACATAAATCTTGTGCCATGAGTTGCCCTATGGCCCCAAAGTCAGGCTGGGTGAGTGCAGGGAGCAGCTGGTGTGTCCCTTGGGGTATGACACAATGTGGAAGACAGCATCTAGCTGCCCTTGGCTGTGCTGGGGCAGTCATCAGGGTTGTTGACTGGCCTGAGACCTCACATGGGGTGGAATCAAAGGTAATTCTGGGCTGGAAACATGTTGCGATGGACTACTTTAATGTTTTAGTTCTGTGCAGAAACTTCTGGCATGCTGTTTACAGTTATTCCGTTGTAGAATGCTAAAATGCTGTGTCCCTGGCTGTTTACGAGTAAACTTGGACTAACAATATTTCCTGACTTTGGAAGGGTGAAAAATACCAGAGGCAGGCAAATGCATCAATGTGATGTTTGAGAAAGTCATAGATTCAAGCTGGAATGAAAAGTAATTTAGTCATCCCTTTGGAGATATTTTCCATAAGAGAATACATACCAAATACCAAATTTACATCCAGTTGCTTTGATATCAATGGTACTAGACAGTATGAATTTCTTAAAAGACAAAATTTAAATTTATACCCTCTGCCTGAGTTTCTGGGTAGATCAGACCTGGAGCCAGCACAAGGCGAGGCAGCTCTGAAAGCTTTGCCGTGGATATGATTCTATAATTCTATGTGACAAGTCAGTTTGCACTGAGTGCATTCTTTGAAATGCTGCTGCCAAAATAGTTGGGCTAAAATTATGAGTATATTGTTTTTAAAAGATTTCTAAACCAAAGAAAATTCCTAATTAGTCCAACAATTAGCTTAGATGTAAAATGTGATGTTGTAGTGCTAAGCACCCATGTGAAAAGCTTTCTGAACTCCTGTTGCTCATCTAGCAACACCTGACTGGTTATTTTCATTGTCTTACATCATTAACGGTAAATAAATCTGAAAGGGCAGGCTGCTGGCTGATGCCTGCTATGCTCCTATGCCAGAGCTTTCCTTGTTCTTCTGTGCTGTCCAATATCATTACAATATTACCATAAATGTGTACTGACCTGGCAGCCCCAAGTCATGCACAGGCATTGGGTGGTGTGAATGGAGGTGGCCTGTGTGCAGCAACTGCCTGGCTGCTTGGGTGCCTGTTGCCTGAGTTTATTTGGGCTGTACTTTAACTTGCTTTTTATTTATGACTTGCTAGTGCTAATGAGGAACTCTGCTGGCTTGAGTGACCCATCTGTAAACCCACAATTGATGCAGACAGGGTGTAGGTGGGTGCCAGCAACCTGGGGTGCCCATGGGTACCAGTGAGAGCAGAGCCCCCTTGCAGAAACACCAGGAAATTTACCTAAAAAAGTGTTAGCTGTGTTTTTAATAGATTTTTTATAATAATGGTTAGGCAATTTGGAGTGTGTTAGTGCTCTTGTAACTGGACTAATAATAACTGCTTCTCATATTTTGATTAGGTTGGTAAAATGGTAATTGGACTGGCAATAAATTCCTGGTACCTCAGATGTGTTACTCCTTCTTGCCTATAACAAGTTTTGAGTATAACAAATGAAGTGTATATATTTTTATGGCAAGGCATAACACTTCCTCTGAAGTATCTTAGGTTTTACTAGCTGATTCCAGCTAATTGTCCTTGAATTCATTATGGAGAAAACTCTCTGTTATTTGAAATGACTAAAGCTTTTAGACAGTGAAAGTGGCCGTTCAATGGCAATAACCTGTCAGAAATTCTTACTGCACAGTCCTGTATTTAATATCTTGGCATTCCTCCTTTGTTTCTGCTAATATAAGGCAATAATTATCATTACTGTGTCATCTGCCTGGAGTGGGGCTTGTCTTCTGAATGTCTCTTGGTAGAAAACTATCTTCATATTTCTAAATTACTAGAATAATGATTGAGGGGGTGAGGATGAACAGCAGCAGGGTAAGATGGAGCCCTGCAGGGGCTGTGTGCAAGGAGGGAGCTGCTTGCCCAGGACCACTCAGCATCCTCTTGAAGGGCAAGGATTTTCAACCCACAGCAGCTCTGATTCATAAGTTACAATCCATTTGTTAGGATTGTTTTGTAAACATGTGAAAGTAATTGTTTGCATGGTTATATACACACATGGAATACATAAACAGAAAATGCGATTTGCAGAGGTTGGTGTGACAGCTGTACCTCCTACTGGGGGCATATTTCCTCTTTGAAATGCTTTCTTTTTCTCCTTGTTCTTGTTGGCATTTCAGTGAAGAAATACAGCATATTTTAAGGGTATGAATAATCAGTCATTCTCACTATCTGGTTTATGTTAAGTTATATAAAGACTAAGAGCTTAGGAAAGTCATCTGCAATTTAAGGTTTTGTTTAACTCTGTTTTTGTTGAAATTTTTTTGATAGGAAAACAGATGCAGAGTAAAGTACATGTAAAGAACACACAGACACAAGACAAAGCCACAGAATTGATGTTTTGCAAATCCTTCAAAACTTTCCACTCATTGATGTAAAACCTGTGATAAGACGGCCCCAAACTGTTTGAAAAATGCATCTCAGCCATTTGCATCTGTCAGGAGTGTAAGAGATGGCACAGTAAGTCAAACACCATGGGATCTGAGAAACAAAAGAGTTCTAGTCCTAAGAAAAATGGGAATTAATGAAGTCACAGTACAGGCCATGGGAACCTGTGCTCCCTGAGCCCTGCTCTAGGGCCTGGATGGAGGGGTTGTATGCGTGCAGTGACTATTTGGTAGTCAGGATGGGGACTAAAATAAAAGGGACAGAAAATGCAGTACTCTGTGTCTATGCCAAGACTGTGTTTAAGTGTTACTGTGGGGATATTCCTAGTGCTGCTGGAAGTAGCAGCTGGTGCTTCGGAGAATCTCACTTCTGAACAGTAAAGGACTTCACTTCAGCCTCAGGGGCCTTCATCCACCGTAGCTCACTGAAAGAGCAGAGAACTTGTCCAACCAAATCTGCATCCCAGCTTGGGCAAAAGGCTGCGGTCCTCTTCCAGGGCCTGCAGCAATGCAGCAATGTCCCCTCTGGACATGGGAGAGGGGTGTCATGGAATAAGTAAGTCTTGTCTCAGCTTAGGAGAGTTGCTGGTGCAAGCTGGTTGAGGTATTCCTCTAATGACCAGCCTGAAGGGACCAGCCCTGCCTTGGAGCCAGGGCAAGAGCTGGCTGTGTAGTGGTAGTGTAGGACACTGTGCACGCCATATGTGTGTTGAGCAGGGAATGTACCTCAGCTGACAGTTGATGTGTTTATATTAACTTGTTAATGCCACAGGAGAGACTCATTAATTGCATTGAGAACTGATAGGCAATGCCTGAGACGTGTTATTATCTAGAATGATGCTATACTAGCTGACATAAGGTTTCAAAAAAAGAATGATCCTGGCAGTCATTCTCCTTTATACCTGTGTCAGTCCATGTGCAGTGCAGCACGTGCTGCAAACTGGCTGTGGGGTGCAGTGACAGCTCAATGGTTGGTATCACTGTGGTTCTTCCAATGCCAAGGGCAAAAACTGACTGTCTCTCCCATGGACAGCTGTGGCGCTGCTCTCTGCCTGTATTCCTGGTAGGGCTGACATCCTGCCTTTGGCTGGTTCCCATGACAGCTCATCCAAAACAGAGGGAGGCTGAGGCTGGTAAGTCAGTGAGGGTGTCATGGTTTAACACCAGCCGGCACCCAAGCCCCATGCAGCTGCTTTTTAGGACTTACAGAATCACAGACTGGTTTGGAATAGAAAGGACCTTAAGATCATCTAGCTCCAGCCCCACTGCCACAGGCAGGGACACCTTCCACCAGACCAGACAGCTCCAAGCCCCGTCCAACCTGACCTTGAGCACTGCCAGGGATGGGGCAGCCACAGGTTCTCTGGGCTCAAAAGGAGCCACCTCAAAAGGAAGAACGTCTTCCCTATACCTAACCTAAATCTCTCTTGTTTAAGTTTGAACCCATAACCCCTTGTCTTATCCCCTACTGCTCTGTTTCAGTTGATGATGACATTGCTCCAGTGCGGTGGCTATGCAGAGCAGCCTAGCCCCCTTTTCCTTTTCCCAAGAGAGGAGCGTGGGCTGCTGAGGCACTGTTGTTCTGTGGCAAAAGCAGGCTCTGCCGGGGGCAGCCTGGCAAGAGCCTTCATAATGGAAGGAATGAAGCTCAGCTAAGACCTCCTTCCCTGTCTGTGCGGTACCCTGTGCCCAATAAATTAGTTCGTTTTTAGGAAACACTCTGGTTTGTGTGCCTGTGCAACACAGCAGGTATGCTGTGCCATTATGGTAATGGTGCATCTGAAGGCTTTTCCAAGAAAGAGGGAACGGAAAATGCTTTTCAGTACATACACTTCAAATGCAAGCAGCAACTTCATCCCAGCACTCAGGTCTGCTCTGCTAAAACACTTATATAAAACCTATCCAACACGGACTGCCTCCAAAAAGGCATTCACTGAGCATGATGCCTCATTTAAGTACCAGCTGGAGACCAAATTCCTGTATAAACTGAGCTCAGAGACTACTGCTTTGTAATGGCACTGCATTAGGCACAGGTGCTTTCTTCCTCTTCTCTTTTCTTTTCTTTTCTTTTCTTTTCTTTTCTTTTCTTTTCTTTTCTTTTCTTTTCTTTTCTTTTCTTTTCTTTTCTTTTCTCTTTTCTTTTCTCTTCTCTTCTCTTCTTCTTTTCTTTTCTTTCCCTTCCCTTCCCTTTTCCCTTCCCTTTTTCCTTCCCTTTTCCCTTCTTTTCTTTTCCCTTCCCTTCCCTTCCCTTCCCTTCTCTTCTTTTCCCTTCCCTTCCCTTCCCTTCCCTTCCCTTCCCTTCTTCTTCTTTTCCCTTCCCTTCCCTTCTCCTTCCCTTCCCTTCCCTTCCCTTCCCTTCCCTTCCCTTCCCTTTTCTTTCTTATTTTCTCTTCTTTCTTATTTTCTCTTCTCTTCTCATCTCTTCTCTTCTCTTCTCTTCTCTTCTCTTCTCTTCTCTTCTCTTCTCTTCTCTTCTCTTCTCTTCTCTTCTCTTCTCTTCTCTTCTCTTCTTTTTTCTCTTTCTTTCTTTCAAATTGGGCAGTCTGGTGTGCTTTCTCCCCCTGCTAATCTGAAAACAAAGAAATTAAGCCTTTCCTTCACTTACCGGAATGTTAAAGTAACATTTTTCCCCAACATTACTCTGATATGAACCTGCTAAATGGGCCAGAGATCATTGGCAGATCCCTGAACATGATGTGCAGTGGGCACCATGGTTCTCAACACTGGCCATAGTGCAGTGCAGACGTTGCTGCAACACTGGTAATGTGTTCTTGCACAGTCAGGGTGGTGCCGCAGATCTCTAAGCTCCTTGACTCCGCAAGTAAGTCACTTCTGGGCATCATCCTGCCCTAGACTGGGCAACATGGGCTGACGCCATACAAACAGAAGGGCTTGGGGAGCACATCCTGCAGAAGAATGAGCTTCACCCAGAACTGCTTTCAGGCACTGTCCTGGGTTTAGCAGTAGCAGTCATTTTTTCTCCTTCTTAGTAGCTGGTGCAGCGCTGTGGTTTTGACTTTCAGCCTGGGAATAGCTCTGATAACACCGATGTTTTTAGTTACTGCTCAAATGTTTGGTCTGGCCAAGGACTTTGTGAGCCTCATGCTCTGCCAGGGAGGAGGGGAAGCTGTGAGGAAGCAGAGACAGGACACCTGACCCAAACTGACCAAAGTGGTATTCCATACCACAGCACGTCATGCCCAGGAGGTAACTGAGGGTTACCCGTAAGGGCTAGATCACTGTGGGGTTGGATGAGGTATCGGTCAGTGCTTGGTCAGGCAGGGTGAGCGAGTTATTGGTCAGCGGGTGCTGAGGTGTTGTATTCTCTTCCCTTGTTATTTCCTTTACCATTATTATTATTGTTGGTAGCAGTAGTGATTTGTGTTATACCTTAGTTACTGAACTGTTCTTATCTCAGCCCATGGGAGTTGCATTCTTTTGATTCTCCTCCCGATCCCTCTGGGAACAGGGGGAGGGCAAGAAAGGGGGGGGGGGAAGTGAGAGAGAGACTGCATGATTTATGGCTGACAGGGTTTAAACTAGGACAGACACACACACAACTTCCAGCAGCCTGCAAATGCACTCTCAGCTGTTAAGGAGAGACATGCAGAGACCACACAGGTGTGCTAAACCAGCTAACTACGCATCTCCTGACTCAGCAATTACCAGCCTCAAAGGTAATTCTATAAAACTGGGTCCAGCTGCTTTTGCTCCCCTTAGTCAGTTCTTTAGGTCTTGCTTGTGTTTGGAGATCATAGTGAGACTTGCTTATTCTAACATAATATGTTATGCTTGCATAGGAATTTATGAATACCTGCTATGCTCTTGGCTTATACAGAAAGCTGCCTCCTGAGGCTGGAGAGGGCCTGGCACCTTCGAGGGATCAGGACATTCATGAAACAAATACTCTGATGAATTGCCAGGCTGCAAGCTCAGCACATATGAAAATAAATAATCTGAGCTCTGCAAGGTAAGGCTTCTCATGTGTGTGAAGATGGGAAGTGTATGTGGGCTGGAAAGCAGGTCTTAATTTTCTGTGGTATCTACTGTCTGTGTGCAGAAGAGACAGTGTCTACTAAAAATTACCTCCAGGTGAGTTAGTGCATTTAGTTCTGTATATGCAGAGAAGTGCTGCTTCTTTTACTCTGTAAGAGCAATTCAGTTGCACTCGTTGACACAAGAAGGGAATTGTCAGGGGCTTGTCCTTTGGCAGTGCCAAGGTTCTGTCCTCAGCTCTACTATAGCATTCCACTATTTCTACTGCTTATACTTGAATTTTTAATCTTGAAAGACCCATTGGCTCTCCTTGCTTGAGGAAGGACAGGTGTTATTCTCCTGGGCTAGTTGGTCCCCTGCTTGTTCTGTTCTGCACTGGTGGTCCTGGTGTCAGCCCAGCAGCCCTGCACCCAGGACCACTTAGCACCTCCCTCAGCCACCCTTGGGTTGCTTTGGAGCACCTGGTGGGGTCTGTTGGGCAGGGAGATGTGGCATCCCCTCGCAGGGGCACAGGCGATTACCTTGACAAACCTGCAAAGGGTTTTCTGGTGGCTGTGCTGATGATTTCCACCTCTGTCAGGATTGTTGAGGCTGGTAACTGGTGGTGGTTATTGCTCAAGCCTTCTCAAAGGAAACCATCTCTGCTGAAGTAAAGCTTTGCTGCTGAGCCAGAAAGCAGAGGTCTTGAAAAAAGCTCCAGCTCCTTTAGGGAGTGCTGCCTGCCTCCTGCTGCCTTTGCAAGCCCTGGTGCTGTGAGGGCCCAGCTCTGCACAGGGACCATGGCGCTCACTGCTGAAAGGCACAGTGTGAAGGGATGGCTTCTGCCACAGCAAGTCAGAGGCAGAACTAGGGATGCTGGAACGAGCTTCATTCTGCCCTCTTAACAGTGTCATCTTGCCTTTACAGTGCTCTTAGTGCTCAGCTCAAGAGCTGCGCAGGTGCATACCAGGCTGGAAGGGGGTCCTCTGGTGCTTGAGACCAGCAGCATGCCATGGGGGAATCTTGAGGCCCAAGCTGCCTGTGCAGTTGCCAGTTGCAGACCTGTGCATCATCCTGAAAGCAGAACTGCAGCTCCCTGCTCCAAGTGGCAAGGGATGTGAGGATAAGGAGCTAACACTGCCCCATTTCCCGGGTTCTGAGCTTGGTGAACCCAGCCTTTCCCCACTCACACGCTGCAATGCATCCCCCAGCTGTGTTTGTAAACCGCACCTATCATCTGTGTGTGTAGGTTTTGCATACAAGGCTAGTAATTCCTGCAGTAGGGATAATACTCTCCCACTTACATAAACAGTCACAATAGGCTCCAAACCTGAGGTTTAACTAGATCACCTCCTTCAGAAACCAGAGGTAAAAAAAATCTCAATTTGAAGGCACCAAGTGCTGATCAAACGGTACTGGCCCTTTTCAGAGGATTTGTTTGATCCTTTCCTAAGTGGCTTAGTCTCCTTAACACTGAATATACAAAATCTTTTCTTATATCCAATTAAGATTTCTTCCAGGTATGGGTAACACTTCACTGCATGTTCAAAGGATCTCCTCTCCCTGCTGCAGGAGAGCTCAGTGCACAGAGCAAGCTGCCAATTGAAGGCATGGGGAGGGTGGGAAGCACCTCACTTGTTTTTCTGGTCATTTTGTCGATTGAATGGAGCATTTCACAAAGGCACAGACACAAAAATAATTGGCTAGACTGTGTTTTTCTGAGTAAGTACCTGGAAATCACAGTGTCTAGAGAAGCTGGGTCTGTTGGGTGATGCTGTGGGTGAACAGTGAGCAGCCCTGGGGCAGGACCCTTACCCTGCTTTTTGCTTGTGGTGCTTATGGAGACACACTGGGGAGATCAGTGTGGCTTGTCTTCCAGCTGCCAGGGCCAAACTGGGTGTGTGGAGCCTGGCGAGTTGCCTCACAGGGCTGCCCATGCTGTCTTGTGCCCTCTCCCTTGCCTCTACTGCATCCTCACAGGGCTATTGCATTCATGGAGGGCGGACCCAACATCCTTGTCAGCTGTGGATCACCTCTTGAGGGGGGAGATGGATGCACTAATGTGCTGAATGGACACCTTTCAGAAAGATGTCTCACCCTGGTGTCAGAGTGACACAAAATGTGATGCTGCTGCAGACTCCACACAGTGGGAGCAGTGAGCTGAGTCTTCTCTTGCATCTTCAATTGTTTCCACTTGCATGGCTGGTCAATTATATCTTACCAGTGCCTTTGAAGGCATTCTGTTTGTGCAGGTATGATTGAAGATTAAGTTTAATATATGAAGTCTATTATTTGCAGCTCATGCTTCCCCTATACCCAGGAAGAAACTTGGCTCAATTGTCAGAGCCTTGGAGAGGTTTGCAGAGTTGGCAGATAGAAATATAAACATCTTTTAACAGCTAAAACCTGATAAACTCAGACTAGACATAAAACACAGGTTTTGATGGCTGACTGAGATTAACCAGAACTGCAGCTCACCCTGGGTTATAGCTGGATCTCTGTCACTTGAAATCTTTACATCAGAATTGGATGTCTCTAAACAGCTGAGAGCTGGTGGGTGGGTGGGTTGGTTCATAGAAGACAAAGCTCTGAGGCTGAGAGGACTTTGCTCCTTACCCATCTGGGGATACTTCCCCTAGGAGCCTGGTGAGCAGTGACTGGTTTGGTACAGTGGACAAACTGCAGCCAGCTGTATTTTAGTGTGGTTCAGAGCAGTTGTGACTCGAATGCTGGTAGAGGAATATATATCTTGACTTTTTATTGTTTCCCTCTTTCCTTGGGTTTAATGATTGTTACTGACCCTCTCTTTGAAAGATGGCTGAAATGCACAGTAGGATGAACTGGAGACTGGCAATCTTTCTTCTGTGATACATCAGGATGGTGGATTAACTACAGATGCAGTGTATTTGATAGCAAGTGAGAGATCCCAGAGCTGAATCCCCCATGCTTCAGAAGATGGGGGACATATCACATGAAGAGTGGTGATACAAGGCAGTTGGTCCTTCTTCCTCAGGAGACATCACACCCCAGTAATTTCAACACTCTTGCCTTAATGAAGCTCCTGTTTTCCTCCTTGCAAGCTTTTTCAGCCTTGCCATTAGTAGCTCACTTCATGGCTGTTCTTTCCCTGCCTCATGATTGCCTTTGATATGTCTGATAGTTTTGCACATTACAAAACTACATCTACTTTTGGTTATACAGGACCACAGTTTGTCTAAAGTTTCTATTTATTAAAATCATTTCACACAGTACTATCGAACAAGGTTAGAAATTTGAGGTGATTAGTTAATATATATTTTTTCATGTTAATAGAAGCTGATACATCACATTGTTTTCTATCTGATGTACTTAGATGGTGAGTAGTCAGTACTTTCTACAATGTTTTCCTCAATGTAGGTGAAGAACCTAGACCCTATCATGTATGTTGGTAATGGTGTCAATGAAAGGTAATCCCTAAGGTAACTGAAAATAGAATACTCCTAAATCTGAGATTGATATGGAGTTTTATATTGCTTAATATATCCTTAGGACTAAAATGTCAATTAAAATTCCCTATGGGGTAAGTTCAAAGATCCTTAATCCTTCTAAAAGTGGGTTGCTGGTGTTAGCCTGGTTAAGTGCTTGCAGATACACTAAATTCTGTCATGGAGAAGTCTGTGCTGCAGACCTGGGTTTGCAGAGGGAATTCACTACTAACTATTCCTAATAATAATAAATAATCCTAATATTCCATTGCATCCCTGACCTTCAGCAGGGACATAGTATCAGGAGCATGATGCAGGTCACAGCAAGCTGCCAGCTCTTGCAGTGCAGAACCTCAGCCCCAGCTGCGGACCAGGTAGCTGGCAATGTGTACTAAAATCAATTTTAACAGAGTGGCTGCTGAGAGTCCATTCCTCGGACCATTTCTTCCACTGTCTAGGCTCCTAGCTTTGCTGAGGCCAGAAACCTTAAAGCCAGGTCTTTAGTAAAGCTCCTGCCCTGACAAAGGAAGCAGCATGTGCTGCCTTTATCAGCAAGGGTGCACTTGTGGTTTAAGCCCAGCCAGCAACTCAGCACCACACAGCTGCTTGCTCATGGCATCTCCGAAGTGGGATGGGGAGGAGAATAAGAAAAAAAGGTAAGAAGCCATGGGATGTGATAAGAACAGTTTAATAATTGAAATAGAATCATAGAATGGTTTGGGTTGGAAATTACCTTAAGATAATATAGTTCCAACCCCTATGCCATGGGAAGGGACCACCTTCCACTAAACCAGGAAAGTAACATCCAGGAGGTGTAACTTTCCTGCTGTACTATGCTAATCCCAACAGTGAAATGGAACTTCCCTTGGAAGAAGTCCAAGCAGGACTTCAGTGAATATCCCTGCAGAACAGCAGCCTTGCTGGAGGCTTGCACAAACCATCACTGCCCCGACACTGTTGTGTGTTTTCTCCTTGTGTTTCAGTCTGACAGTCCCTTAGGGCAGCTCTGCAGGCAGGTCCAGTCAGTAGAGCCCAGGACTGCTCCAAAAACACCTCACCAAGCAGTGGGAGCAAGCTGAATGCAAGTGCTAGCATGCAGTACTGAAATGTTCTTTGGGCTTTGATTTTTCTCAGTCTTCAGTGTTTCTTTGTATAGGGGAGCTGTAGAGATACGTGCACTGAAATCCTCACTGTGCTCTGAAGAGCTGACTGCTGGGCTGGTGGCTGGGCATCACAGCAGGTCAGACAGCACCGTTCTTGCCACTGCCAAAGGGCTCCTACTCTGCTGGACATCATGCCTTGCAAGCAAGGAGCTGTCTCCATCTTTCACTGTGTTGCAGAAGAAAGAAAACAAGTTTTGTAAAACTAAGGACTGACCTTTTTTCCAGATGCAGCTTTTGCTTTTAGAGCTGTTGGACCAACACTGCAGTCCCCAAAAGTATCAATGGGGACTGCTCAAGTTTTAACTAACATCTTGTGGAGATGAATTCACATTTTTCAAGACTGCTGTTGCTGCAATTGCTCTCAGATATTACCTTCTCAGTGGTGTAGAGGTTAAGTGTACATTAACAGCCACTTTGCTTTCGCACTCACTTCAGAGCCTCACCTCTGTAGGAGTTTTTAGAAGAACTGACTTTTCTGCAGTGAAATTACGGAAGTGGCAGACCTCTCATCAGACTCGCTTTTAAGACTTATTCTTTCTACTTGTAAAATAATCCAAGTAAAGCTTCACTTACTGTCTTAAATAGTTGTAGAGAGCCCTCCTGCTTCCCTGTGGATTGTGCATTGTCAGCCTGATAGATGTGCATTTATAATCAATATTAGATCCTGTTGTGTTCCTGATTGGATCTGAAGATGTCCTTGGTTTGCTCTTCACAACATGAAGAGTGGCAGTTGTGTGTCATGACAGCAGTCACAGTCAGAGCTCGCAGGTGCTGAGCCTCACAGAGAGCTTACATTTATTGCTGGTGTTTTATTTGTGGTATGTTATGATTTAGTTGCATTTATTTGCTTCTTCCCTTGGAGGATATCCATGATGAAGCAGCAATTTCTCATTGCTTTGGGGATTCATATCTGCTCTACTTTGGTTTTCAACTGTTTATTTTGTACCTCTGAGAAGTCTCCATCTGACACACTAGGTCAGCTTTCTTCAGAAAGGTGGTGTTGATGGTATTTGAATGTCCTTAATTGTGTCTTTAAACTTTTTGGCTTTTTTTCCTCTCTAATCCACTAAATATGGCATTGGTCCACAAGCCCTGTCTGGCTTTGGGACTTGATGAATTTCAACCACCTCAGCTAAGGCTGTGCAAAACCAACACCTCCGTTTTCTTGCCACTGGTATCATTAGTGAATTGCACTCCCTCATCTCCCCATTTAGCCTAAGCCCTGCAGGGGTCTTTAGGGAGGCAGCTTTCCCCAGGCAGCCAGGCATTCCCAGGCTTTTCCTCCTCTTTCCATGTGGCTCTTGATCAGAGTCAACAAGCTTCAGTCCCAGTTTTGTTACCCCTGAGCTCTGTTCTCAGACCTGTTCCACCCTCCAACTCAAGGGCTTTCAGCTTTAATCCTCTGCCTTGTCTGGGTTTTCCTTGGGCACTGTTACTCACAGAGACTTAGAAGCAAGGTGTATGACTTGCAAGTGTGCAAGAACTGCATTTATTGGGCAATAAAGAAGAGAGATGGCTGGTGCTGAGGTGGCCAGGGCTGTTAGCATTGAAGGGCAGAGAGCAGTGATTGCTGATGGCTGCGGTTCATGTCCCTAGTGGGCTAGGGGCCAAGCAGGCACCCTCAGATGGGCTCTGCTGCCTGCGTGGCTGGGCATTGCTACCTGCACTGCTGGACTCATGCTGCAGAGCAGACATGCCACAGTGGTGTGTCTTTTCACACTGGTGTCCCTTGTTTGATATTATTCATGACTTGGGAATTTCACTTCTGTCTTTGTTTTTGCCTTTACCTTCACAATGTAAGTTAACACACTCTCCTGTGGACAGCCCAATAGCATTTTTGAAGTGAAGGTCAGCCAGAGTAACACAGTGTACCTTCAGAAACTGGATGGGGGGGGGGGCGGCTGCAGTGTTCCCAGGCATGCAGAAAAATGCACATGTGCATTATGGTCTGTGTTACTGCTGGGTCCTGGTGTAGGTCTGCAAAAACAGAGCATGACTATATGTGCAAGTGGCTGTCTCAGTAGGGTTTGCTGTCTGCCATGCAGAACAGGAAGATTCCTCAGTGGTCTCCCGAGCTGTTGAAAGGGGTATGGCCTATTCTACCTTTTCCTGCTGAGATGCTCAGCTTGTGAGAAAGTATTTTGCCTATCAAATAATTTTTAGCAGCCATATGTCCTCCTCCTCTTACAGTCCCCTTGATGAAAACTGCTTATAGCACAAAGCCCATGGTGTTGTGTGGAGAACATCACAGCAACAGCCTGGCCCAGCAGTTAAGTTTAATGGAGAAGTGTTGCCTGCCACAAAAGTCTATGAACACTGCCAGACTGACAGAGTGCCTAAAAGGCATTGTGATGCAAAATATGGACAAGTATGAGGCTTACCTCTTATCAGGCCAGTGTTTTCTGTCTTTTATCACAGGGAGCATAAAGGGTTTATCTGTTTTAGACTGGCAGTTACCCTCCTCCTCTGGAGACAGGAGATGGCTTTTGTGGTGTGTGGGTAGCAGGTGGGAGTCAAGCAGGATGGCCATCAGCTGCACCAGAAGACCCTGGTCCTGCCTGAAAGTTGGGAGCACCCAGTGCCATGGGGTCTCTCACTGGTCCTCCTGGCAGAGACTGTGCTGAGGTGCCCTTTGCTCCTATGTCTGTTCAACACTCGGCTGAGACTTGCTCCTTCTCTGTTATCCTTTTGCTGCAGCTTTGAAAGCAATTAACACTTCTTTTGAGTGCAGAGGCTTCTCAAAGCATTTACCATCTGGTATCACTTACCACATTAATCATAGTTCAAGGAACAAACTAGTTATGACTTGAGGTTTCCTGAGTAACTGGATTTCTCCATTTCAGATGCTATTATTGATAAGTCTGAAGTTTTGCAAGATACCGTATGTTCATGTCATTGCTTGAATGGAAGAAATCAAATAAAAACAGTCAAAAAACCCATGTCTGAAAACAAAACTTGGGCTCTTCTGATTTTGCACTGAGGCTGGTTTTGCACTGTTATCTACATTTCTGACAGTATCGCAATTTAAACTTTCATGACTCAAACTGAAAAACATACCTCTGGCATTATTTTAATATTGGTAGGCAAAATTGTGATTCATCAACATCAAACTGTTTAATTCATTACCCAACAACTTCTATGCAATGTGGGAATACATTTAAAAGAGAATGAGATGAGACCAAGTATTAATTATGCAGTCATAGCACAAATTAATAATTTTGTGTCGCAAAGAGCTTCCTCTGCATTAACACTTTAGAACCTGTTTCCTGCTTTTATTTTGGAGTTCTTTAGAGGCATAGGGATATGCTGTATTTTTTAAACCAAATTTTCCCTAAAATTGTAGGTAGACCTAAGTGTGAAAGAAAGAACATATTTTTAATGAAGTTTTTAAGTTTCCTGTTTTCTATATGTGTGCGTGATTATCACACACAATTGTCAGTATGAATTGTCAGTAAGAGTTTTGTGCTGTATAATGCTTTTACTGCCTTTTCTAATATTTGCCTCAACCACATGAACGTATTCATACTTTTGTCTCTATATCCTGGCTGAAATACTGCCATCTCAAAGTAAGACAAAGGACCACTGTGTTCCTTCACAGCTGTGTAAACACAGCTGTGGGGTTTGAAGAGGGTGTGAACTCCAGGTAAGACTGAGTACTTGACCCTGTCTCCTTGCCCACTGGTGAATGGCAGCTGAAGAAACATCACATTGTGCATCCCTTTGTGCAAGTCTGGAGCAGACCTGGGGGATGCAGGTTGTTCCAGGGGGAGCTGGCATGTGGCTGTTGTAGTGAATGGGAAGAACCACATGTTTTTCAGCAAGCCTCTATTGCTTCCAATTCACAGTTCTCAGTTGGATGAGGGGGGTATCCTGCAGCCTGAACATGCAGATGGGACTATCCAGACAGAAAGGAGCTGGCAGACCTGCTGTCTGTGATACTGAGTAAAGGCCTGTCTTCCCAGGGAGGAGCCACTATCGCAAAATAACTTGGAATGGTGGGGAAATACTCTCTGTCCTCAAGACAGAGACTGTAGTTTCATTTTTGCTATATTGCTTATGTTCAATTTTTAATTGCTTTGCAATGTGGCAATCTCCATAACAAAGCATGATACAAAAAATCTGAATCTGTCCTGAAGATATGAAAGCTGCTGGGTGTTCTCAAAGCCAGAGCTTGAGCTGAAAGCCAGAATGAGGGCTCTGAGAGCCTGAGCCAAGGCAGCTGCTTCCTGCGATGCAACAGGCACAGAGCTGGGCTGGAGGATTCCAGCAGCACAGGAGCTTTTGGGAGAGAAACACTGCATAAGGCTGGAGGGATTCAGGGAGCCAGAAGCTCTCGCCTTGGCCCTGAGGGGTCTGAAAAGAAAGCTGAGCCCCAAAAAGCACACACATCCTCACTTCACACTGTCCCGTGAAAAGGCTATGAAGGGTGGCTGCCAAACTGAGAGAAACTTAAGGTTGGTAGTTTTAAGAGCAAAGATCTCAAATTCCATCCTGCCTTGCCTATAACATATTGCTTTTGGTGAGATTTAAATCAGAGCCAAATGTTACACACATTTGGCTGGAGCGATTTCTTCAAGAATGTTTTCCTAAATTAGGGACGGTGGTGATAATGCTCCTACTACTTGGCTGTTGCCTGCTACTGGCTGAGATTTCATCTGCTAACAACCATGTTTCTAAAAACTTACAATCTGCTTTTACAGCTACTTCACAGAGTATGTGAAAACACTTTTTAACAACGTTGCATTCATGAGCTTTGCCTTTTCCATGGTATAATTGATTTTTCATGTTGAATTATTGTGTTTCTGTTCCTTGACAGAGAGGTGTAATTTTATTAAACAGGTTATTTTTTTCTCACAGATAATCTTTTCAGTGAGTTTTACATTTTTGAATCTGTAGTGCAAAGACTAAAAGAAATCTTTCCCCGTGAATGCTTGAGGATGCAAACAGGAATGCCCTGAGGGTGCCTTCAGCCCCTTCTATATTTTGGCTCCATCTGCTCTTTTGCATGCTTCTGTGTGGTTTCTACAAATACATTTTGTAAATTCATTCCTTGAATATTTCCAGTAAAGGGGTGAAAACATTCAAAACACTTATTTGTGCCAGGAAATCTAATAATTTGGTCTTTTAGATTCATGAAGTCTCCTTATTTGCTTCATCAAAGATGTTGAATTGTTATGTTTTAGTCATAGAACTATCCCGATACAGATGTAGTGGCTGGCTCTAACAAGAATATATATGTTTAACTGAGAGTTTGCATTTTTCCTATTGATTTACCTATTCTAAAAATATATAGGCTTATTTTTAACATATTACAGAACATTTCTGTCCATGTATGTTTTACTAGAAACTAGTACTATGTGTTATGGTGTCATGGGTGAGAGCAAGATACCCTGAAGGGGGTGGACAATGTCACTTGGTTGCAGACTGCAGCATGAGGACCAGGACAAAGTGCCCTGCTCTTTGCTGAGGCCTGTACTTTGTGGGGTCCCCATCAGGGTCAAGGTGCTGGCCTGTGCAGCCTCAGCAAAGGAATGGGGGAGAAGAGAGCTTGGTCTCAGTGCTGCAGCATCTCCTCAAAAGGTCCTGGAGAGGCAAATCACTGCCTGCTCAGTAGCGCTCCTCCTGCCTGAAGAAGAGGACGAGATACCCATCCAGGAATGAACTGTGATGGATGAATTGTGTCTGATCTGGGAAATGATGTGGGAGCTCAGAAACATCACCTACTTTTAACCAGGTTAGTTCCTGGGAAGCCCTTGCAGGAGCCTGGGGTTAGTGCTGTGGCAGTGGTGGCTGCACTCCTAGGGCTCAACACTCATAAGGGTCAGGGGACACCAGAGAGCGACGGTCCTTCACTCCCCTGCAGTGTTCACCCTGGTAAGTGGGGTGAGGAAGGGGTCTGAAAAGCACTTGGATACGCATACAAGATGTTTGTATGGTAGCAGGGAGAATCACAAGAGTAGCCCATGGAAGCGGAACAATGGCAGAGGAAGAGCTCTGTGACAGCGGCTGCAGCCTGGTAAGGCATTTGCTGGTACAACCCAGGCAGAGCAACCGTAGTGGTTTTTTTTGCTTGGAAATGATAAAACCAAATCAAATCATGCCTGCAGCTTGCTGGCACCAGGGAGAAAACTGCCTGCTACTTAGTTTGTAATTCTTCAGACTATGTGTAGATGTTTCAGGTAATTTTAGATACCCTGGTAATTGGCAGTGATTCATATCAGCACTGCTGCTGGCTGCTTCCCCATCAAAACAGCTCCCTGAAGCCATGGTTTTCCCCCCAGCATTACCTCAACACAAGCTCACTGTAAGCCCACCATTGGTTATGCAGCAATGCAGTGCCATCAGCCAGGCTGCCCTTTGCTGGCTATCACCTGGCCTGTGGTGCTTTGATAGTTGCCACCTTCCTGCCCCATCAGACCACTCTGGGGTTGGCTTTGCAACCATGTGAGGGATGCCCAGGGAAGCAGATAAGCTTGGTCACTCCTGCTGTAGGAGACTGTTGCACCTGGGACCAGGGGTGGAAAGGGTGGGTGAGTACAGAGCTGAGTCTGCTTTTCCTGATGCTGCAGAGGAATCCCTGGCCTGCTGGCTTGTCCAGGGTGCCTTGAGGGGTGAGCGAGGAATTCTGCCAGGGAGGACACCTCTATTCTACTCACTGCTGCCCTCAGCCTTAGGCAGATCTGATTGCTGAGTGAGTCCTTGCGTCTGTCCCATGCATTAAACACAGTGAAACTATGTGGCTGGGGTTAGAGAAGAAAAAAGGCTCAAAATTCAGGATGAAGCACCACACACTCTCCTGCACTCCTGGCAAGGGCAAAAGCAGACAGATGTGTTGTTAGCCACTCAGCATAGGCAGACAGAGAGAGAAATGGGTGGATACAGATATATCACTGATGATGCTTATTTAAGCTCAGACAAAAAAGACGGAGAGTTCAGAAGATGGAGCTGAGGAATGAGACATACAAATGGTGGTCAGAGATCATTATATGAAGAAGAAGTTTTGGTGTTCAGACTCAGCTGGACAGGAGTAGGGAAGAGGCAAAGGCTATGTCTTTGTATTAATGGGTACAATTGAATGTCCCTGACCTGAGGTCATAGCTGTACTCTCCTTTGCTCCCATGCAGTGTTTATTTTTTGATTTTGCTCTAGCTTTTTTCCTTCTCTTTGGTTGCTTTTAACAGCTGTTTGTGGAGCCAGAGGTGTCCATAGGGCAGGGAGAATGCAAGACCATTCTTTGGTTGCTGTATGAAGTGGGGCTCTCCTCATTCCACTTGCAGCCAGCAGTGGCTGAGGTGAGGGCTTAGCACTGCCGTCACTGCTGAGGTAAGCCATAAGGAATCACCTGCTGAGAAGGGTGTCTCAGACCTGTCCCTGCCCTCAGTTTAGAAATTAATTGCACTGATTAGTAAGAGCAGGGAGGCTCCTGACACCTTGGGGTAGTGAGTGGGAGGTGATGCCTGGCTGGAGCTTGTGTGCCAAGCCAAGGGCTGCAAGGCTGGTGTGGGTTCTGCTGCACCTCTGTGCATCTTCCCACCTCACATCATCCCTGTGTTCCTGCCTGGCCTCCATTGTGCCCAATCCCTGCTGCTAGTTAAATTATGAAAGAGAACTACAGGAATGCTGGATGGGTAGGTTCTGAGGTTTGCAAACCCTGCACTGGACACAATAGGAAGCGAGAAGTCTCCACTTTTCTTTAATGTGCTGCCTTTGTGTAGCATGGTGAGAGTGGGGGGATTTCCTTGGTGGAATTGTGGTGTGACAGGAATAGTGAATTGGCTCCTTGGGGACCAAGATCTGCAGATGCTATTGGTATGATGGCTGAGACTGCTTCTCCCATTTCTTAATGCGCAAATTGTTTAAGTAAAACAACATACTGACTCAGAATAATTTTGCTACAATTGTAATAATTTAAACCATGCATTTAAGCATACAAATGCACACAAAAGCAAAAAATGCAACAGTTTATATTGTGATGGGAAGGAAACAAATTATGCTTTACCTAGGTGATAGCAGAACACACCTGGTATAGATGCTATAGAATTAAATAACATGGGCAAAGGGGACCAGCTTGGCAAGGATACCCTAGGTGTGGGGAAACAGGTTCCTTTCAATCAATTTCCTCTCCTCTAGAAGAGCTGAAATTCTGTAGCTAAACCACATCTTGTTCCAGCTGTTATTTGTATAATACCTAACCATTAACTTCTATTTTTAGTGATGTTAAGATGCTCATCTCAGAGGGGAGGTGGAGGCAGCCTGACAGCTCCGGCTGAGCAGGGATCCCGCAGCAGTTCAAGTGTTTGGATTTCCCCCACACAGCCAAACATTCACCTTCCTCCAGAGAAAATGTTTCTCTACTCATCCTATATAGGGAAGAGGAATTACACTTGTTCATAGCTGTTGTGGGAGACTTGTTCTCCATCTTGGTGTGACAAGACTGGGTTTCTTTTGACATGAAAATAGTCAGTCTGGGTTTACAGAGCAGGAGTGAGAAGTGGTTCAAGATTATAATTTATTTCTGCTTGCAAATGAAGAAAAGTTGCCTATGGCAGCAAGACTTTAAATCAGTTGTGTCTGGGGTAAAATGCTGGAGCACCCCCCATGTAAAGAGGCTTCTAGGTGCATGGCTTGAGAACGTCCCTGAATCCTCATCCCTTGTGTCCTAGCTCAGAAGCAGAAAGATGGGCTCAATGCAAGACTTTTGTATCTGCATTTTTGAAGCCGGGGCAGTGGTTCTGTGTCATTGTATACCTAAGAGAACCAATTAGGAAGCAGTGACCCCTGGCAAGATGCTACAGGCAGTTTCTGTTCCCAGCAGTTACAATAACAGTCCTTATTTCTGGCATTCTACAGTTCAACACTGACTGTGTTGCTAGTAGTGGTATTAGATATTCCTGTGTGAATTAAATATTCTCGCATGTTTTCTGGCATCCGTCTCTGTGTGCTCCCTTGCTGTTCAGTGTTATCTACCAGTAAGATGTGCTGTGTGTTGCGGCAGTAAAGTGTGCTGCCCATGGTTGCTGAACTGTGCCTTGTAGGTGAAAGGGAGATGAGAGCTCAGGAGAAGACAAGAGCAGAATTTATTCTGCAGGTGGGTGAATGCAATTTTGAAAGGAGGCGTTTGCTTTTAGGGTGAGGTGTAGGTGTGACTTGTGCAGTGTTCCGATGCTTTTACATGTATGCGTTCTGCTCATGTTCTGTTAAGTTGAATGAGAGGCAGGACATGAAAGGCAAAACAAGGAGAAATGGGCTGTTGTGTCTTCCAAACCTGCCACTCAGTCATCAGAAAGTCCAGGAGTGACATGAGGGCCAGAATAGTACATGACAGGTTAAACTTCCTAAACAAAGCCTTGAATTATTTTGTTTCTGTTTTGGCAAGCAGCAGTAAAACCAAGCGAGACATTGAAAGCCTCCTCTGAGCCAAGAAAATGTTTACAAATCCCCCTGCAACAGCCAAATCAATAAAGCTGTATGTTCTGCTCTGGCTTATCGGAGTCACAAGAGCCACAAATAGTTGTTGGTTGTTGGAGGTGTTTGTGGAGAGGCTGGGCTTTGGGGTTTTATGTTCATTTTATTCTTCTTTTTCTCCCTGTTTTTTTTTTTGTTTCACTGTACGAGGAAGGTGTTTATTTAAGGGGAAATGAAAAACACAGAAAACTGGTGAAAGCAGGTTTCTACAAAATTCTCTTTTGTGAGAGTTAAAATGTTGACATAACTGGGAAAATGAAAACAGCAATTGCAAGGCACACGTTAAGAGGGATTGCATTTCGGGTATCTGTGGGGAGGTCTGGACAGCACCTTATTTGCGGTATTGCCATTGCTCTGGGAAGCGTGGGGCAGGAATGACTGGTGGCTGGTCTGTGCGGCTATGGTAGTGGTTGTACATGTAGAAACATTTGGGACATTGCAGAGCAGAGCTGGAGGCGGATTGGTTTGAGCTGGAAAGGTGAAGGTAGCAGTGAGGATGAGGGTTCTGCCACAGCCTTGTGGGAAGGAAGGGGCACAGCCTGCCTGCTGAAGCAGTCAGACCCCTCACCAGGTCACCTCCAAGCCCTTAGCAGACCCTCTGTGCCAGGAGGTGTTTTTCATCTTTCAGATATTGCAGCCTGAACTGAGAACCAGATTCTCCCAGTACATTTGGGTTTCTCTTTTGTCAGCTGCTCCACCTTTCCCCCTGGCTTTGCATTCATGTGTTAGGTCTGATGGGCCAGCAGCGCTGCTGTGATGGCTCAGCACAGCCCTGGACTGGGTCTGGTGTCTTGTCAGCTGGATTTGCAGCTCTGGGGTGTCACTGCACCATGCCTGAGAATGCACCAGTGCTTTTTCTCTGCATGTCTGAAATCCCGCAAAGGTTGCCTTGTCGAGAGTTTTCCTGGCAAAAAATGCCATCCCCATGTGCTGCTTACAACTGGCTGTGCTCTAGCAGCCACCCAAAGCTATCAGTGTGCTCCTCAGAGACATCGAGATGTATTCTCTCCATGCCTGGCTCTGAGGCCATCCTCAAATGCCTCCTCAGTCACTGGCCAGGATGCTTGTTCCCCTCCTTTGCTTGTTTGCTGGCTCACAACCTCATTCGTGGTCCTCTGTGCTCCCCTTCCTCAGTCTCACTTTCCCATGGACAGGGTGCATTTATTTCTCTTTAAAACAACGGGTTGAGTTGTAGCAAGGCCACTGGTGCGTCACTTATGAGCAAACCTAAACCCCAGCTCCAAACACGGGGTCTGTGTTACCAAACCAAACTCTAGCCCCAAACACAGGGTCTGTGTTACCAAACCAAACTCTAGCTCCAAACACAGGGTCTGTGTTACCAAACCAAACTCCAGCTCCAAACACAGGGTCTGTGTTACCAAACCAAACTCTAGCTCCAAACACAGGGTCTGTTACCAAACCAAACTCCAGCTTCAAACACAGGGTCTGTGTTACCAAACCAAACTCCAGCTTCAAACACAGGGTCTGTGTTACCAAACCAAGCTCCAGCTCCAAACACAAGGTCTGTGTTACCAAACCAAACTCCAGCTTCAAACACAGGGTCTGTGTTACCAAGAGCCGTCCCACACCCTTTTGTCAAGGCTTGGGGGATTTGTTCAAGGCACTAACTGTTGGAAGATGCTTTCCAAAGTCTCCTTTTCAGTTCATCAGAGCATGCACCAGGGTGTGAACTTGTGTGAAGCAGTTCATGTACCGGCAAAGCAACGGGGACACAGGAGCCACCAGGGCATAATTAAACCACAAATGACAAAAGCTGGATTTACAAAGACATTGCTCCAGGGCAACTGGTGAGTTAATACCAGTCCTATGCTAGAAAGGTAAATGAGGAAAAAGTGGGCACTCCAGTGTGGGTAAGTGACTAATTATAATCTCCAGATTTAATTACCAACAGTAAACTCTCAAATACCCACTGCAGACAAGTGAACCTCTGTGCCTTCCTTGTGTTTGATGTGCTAAGCATAAATATTCAGCTCAGTCTCTCAAGAAAACATGAGGTTTTACACAAGAACAACTATTCCAGATGATCAGGATTTATAGCTCCAAAATGGTCTGGTTTCAGAATTTGCAAAATCTTTAACGTTTCAAGCATTTCCAAACCTACTTTAGCATGCAGGGAGTAGTGATGCAGAGACATTAACATTAAAACTTTGTGTGTCTCCAGTGAATATGCCTAGAATGAGAAGCATAACATATCCTTTTCCTTATTTCATTTTTTAATATTTCAATGCTCTTTGCTTCCTTGAAAGAAAAATTGAATATATTCTTATAAAATTAACAAATATTGCAAAGCCTTAGATACTAATTAAGATGAATAATTTAATATGTAAATACCAGTGCCTGACAATTCTACACTTCATCTGCCTGCTCACCAGCTGATGGTGGAAACTTGAGGCAGATTTTCTGAAGCAGTTCACATTTCCTTGAAGGTCATTTAAATGAATTTTCAGATTTCCTTTCAGTCTTCAGGTCATCCCATTAATGACTGGAAAAAACCAAGCAAACAAGCAAATGGTAATAAAAGCAGATTGAATAAATCGTATAGCAATCCCTGGCAACCCAATGTCATGTCCACCAGCTCTGCAAGTGTGCAGATCAGACATTTGTCTCGGCTCCCATCAGGTATGGCAAAAGAAGGGGACTAAAATGGATGGGTGGGCTGGCATTTCCCTAAAAATCCTTTTGTTTGCAAAGATGGGGTCCACTATTTGCTTCCCCTGCAGCAAGTTGAGGACCTGCATTTACCAGGTCTGGAACTGAAAGGTGGAACCTCAATAAGTTACTATGGCTCCTGTCTGTAATTGAAGTGGTCTCTATACAGAATTCCTGTTACATGAAACCTAGAAAACCAGACAGGGAAAAACATCCATCTGAATATGTAAATACTTATAATGTCTTTAATGGAGAGGCAAATCCAAAACCACTACCTGATATCCTGATGTGGACATATTGCTACCTGCCTTTAGGTTGTTTGCAGCTCCAAAGGCTTATCACTAATGCTGGGGTGCAGGGATTATGCTCGTAACAGGCTGTTCAGCTCTAAACTGCATTGCTCTTTTTTAAAAACAATCCATGTTCAGATTTGGGAAAGGAAGTCTGGTATAAAAACTGCTAGATCACATGCATCTGCTGCACTTGGGAATGATCTATATCTGTCATCATCACCCTGATGGAATCAATTATACCAGAAAGTATTGATGGCTGCAGGCAGGAGAATAGATGCAGCATTGTGCAGATGTATCCTGATGTTGTCAACTAATGTGCAGGCTTTTCAGCAGTATTGTGCTTCTATACCCTCTTTTGACATCTGAAGTGCTCCAGCAATGAGAAAACAATGGCAAAAGGCAGACCTTCCTGCTGATGTTTCCAGTCTCAGACAAGTCAGGTGGGAGTGACCCCTGCAAGCATCTGGTTTGGGGAGGCATTTGCGTTTGACACTCCTTCACCTCAGGCCTGAAGACAACCATTTTGTTTCCACTGAGCAATCTTTAAGAATGCTTCTTAAGCACTTGTGCCTAATCTTCCCTTTGCCTTGGTCTAGAAAGTCCTTGACGTCTGGGTCACCTGGCAGCGCAGGAAGAGTACCAAGTGGAGAAGCGCTTTGAACTTTGCACCATGTAGTCTCCAAATTCCTCCTGATGCTGGGGAGCAGAATGTTGCATGGCCATTCTGGTTTATGACCCCACAACTCTGCTCATCTTTGAGTTCAGCACTTTGCAGTGGATTGTTGAACATTTGTCAGAGGGTGAGAAAACCAGTGCTATTCCTCAACATCTTCCAGCTCTGTGACCAAAACACAGAACTGTTTCTTGTTGGCACAAGGAAATGATTTCTCAGACACTCAGCACTCTGCAGCCATTATCGTGCTTTAGAAACAAAATATGGCAAAAGTGGGCGATGCAACGTCTGTAGGCTGTTACTTCTTCCAGCTTCTGGAAGAGTCTTACTCTGATTCAATGATGTGTATGGCCAAGCTCGCTCAAGGGATATATATAGTGAACGCAGAATCTACCCAACCGAACAAACTTCAGTACTGACAGCTGAGCAAGTCTTCAGACTTCCTGTCACAAATCTAGCTGCCCAGACACAGGTGTGAAAACTGCTCTTCATCTCACAATAGCCTGGGAACACCAAAACTATATCATAATTAAAAATAGCACAGAGGCAGGTTTTTCCTTGCATCAATCTTATTGTCTTCTGTGCAGGAACCTGGGATACACTTAAAACTTCCCAGCTTTGATTATCTTTATCACCCTATGAAGAGTGGATTTTTCATCCTTCCTCTTTAGAGGTACACCAAAGTTTACAGGGTTGCTGTTCCACAAAAGGGCATTTGGCTTCAGTTGCGGTTTGGTTGCACATAAATTGTTACAGAACACTATTAAACAGTCTTGATAATGGTTCTGATCAGAGGTTTGCCTCCAATATCAGCGTAAAGAGAAGAGTGATACTGTATCAACCTAACTTTGACAGGAAGCGTGTCAACCAGAACTGCATTTTGAAAATACAGCAGCAAAAATCTTCAAGAAAATGTCACAGCAGGATACCTTATGCCCCCACGACTGCTAATGAAAGGCAGTTGGAGTCAAGGAGGAGTGCAGCTCTGGGGAGATTTCAGAAGCACGTCTGTGAGGATGCTCTGGAGTCCCTGACTTTGGAGGGGAACAGATACGTGCTGCATTTGCTGCCAGCACCACTTGTCTCTTAGCAGTGGAGCTTAGGGCATGTTGTATTCAAGTGTCTCCATCAGCTATGTTGGGCTGTCTTCATGTCCTTGTGACAACCATCAGGACAAGAGTCCAGGCATCAGTGTCCTGGAGCAATATCTAATATTCAGCACTGAAATAATTATTCTGTTGGCTCACTTAACTGATCCAGTCTAAACGTCAGAGATGCCTTCTGTCAAAAGTGGGGTGATTGAAGTGATTTTTAGGGACAGCTAAAATAAACTGAAAGGGTAAGAAACCAATCACTGACATGATACACCATGCAAAAAACAGTGTGAAAGCCTCCGACACAGCAGAATTCAGGAAGCTGAAGGGAGTAGCTCTGGCAGAGATATTTTGAAACTGCCTGAGATTATGAACAAGGTTAAATTAATGCTGCATAGCAGGAAATGCTCTGAGGAAATGAGGCATAGTGAGTACAGGAAGCAACACCTGTGGCACCTGTAACCAGTAATTACTGTGCAAATTGGACTAATTTCTCACTGTCTGCCAACTGAAATCTTAATCTTTGTGCACTGAATTAAAGGAAAATTCTATCACCTTGTAACCCTTGCAAGAAAAATGTTCTTCTTTGTACAGCTGCACCCTTGACCAGTGAAAAATTACCTACCTATCTTGAGATAAAATGCCAGCTATGTAGAAGAATTCCAGTGGAAAAGCCTCTCTGTAGTGGGCTTGTAACAGCATTTGCCCTTAAATGGTTTACTTTTTTACTCCATCTTTTTTTGATGACCAGAAAGCTGGAATCCTTGGAGATTAAGTAAAGTCACTAATTTATTTTTCTTTCCTTTTTCAGGAAAAATAGAAGTGTGGCATTATCCCATGTGTTGCCTGCTCAACCTTGGGATGGTGGAGCAACACCATAGGTACAAGTTGCTCAGGACTACTGAAGAAAGTTCATTTTCTAGAGAAATTTCTGCAACTGTTTAAGCACTGCCACACCACTGCAGGCCAGAGGCTTAAGAAACTCCTGTTTTCAGGCAGTGGATGTTCAATATGTACCGTACGCAAAGATGCTGCTGTGAGGTCAATGTCAGGATGCTCATCTATTTGTGTAGGACAGCAGGGCTGCCCTTAATTTGCTCTACTGGATTACTGAAGAAATAGATAAGAAGTAGTAATTTCTTATCACTAAGAAGTAACTACTTGTATCTCGCATGAACTAATTGAGAATTAAAAATAACTGATTCAGAAAGAGCTGCAAAATGCAGAGGGGTCTGAAAAACCTGCATCTCAGAAAAAGGCTAAATCACAGCCTGTTACAGCCTATTCAAGTGAGGGTGGTGTGGTAACCCCAGTGAGAGCTACAGCGTAAGCAGCATCCCCCAACCAGCTGCTGTGAGCTTAATGTAACAGACAGAACACACAAAGCTGGAAGAGAGCTGGATAAAATATAAGTACTCTTAATCTGTTCTATACCAAGAGATATGAATGAATTCTTATCATGTGAGTTTTTTAATATGAGGCTGCATGTCATTTGGTGAAACAGTGTGTTCTGCCTTAGCCAGGTTCTTTGGATTTGGTGTAGGAGGCTGTGGAGGAAATTTTCTGGTCTGCCTTCAGCCAAATGAACTGGAAAAATTGTATGAAAAAGGCAAGTGTCCAGTTGAGAGGGGACAAATGGAAAGTTCCTTCTTTTGTTAGAATTAGAATAGACTGGGATGGGACAGGAAATAATCACCTGAAAAATAAAGCTGGTCAATGCCTGGCTCAGTAGCAGCTCTTTAGAAGAGGATCTATGCACTCATTCAACGTCTAAGAGGGCCAGAATTCAGGAAAATCCAATTGGTGTGAGAAAGCAAATATGTGGGGCTGAAGAGAAGCCCTGTCCGTAAGCCAGGGGAAATGTCCTTTCCAGCACCCTCGCCTCTGGCCAGGCCAAGCAGGAGCAGTGTCCAGGCAGGGGACACAGGAGAGACGGAGCACAGGAGCAAGAAACGCAGCCTATGGAGGTAACACTGAGATACAAAATATTTGGTCACAGGGAAAGTAAAAGATGTCATCAGCAGAAATATGTCTAATGTTCTTCGAATACACATGGTGTACACCAGACAAGTCTTTGTTCCTACTTCTTCATGTCCACTTAGAATATTTTAATCTGTAATTATGGAGCAAATAATACGAATCTTTAAGATCCCTTCCAATCCAAACCATTCTATGATTCTATGAACTCTGCAGTGATGCTGGTTGGCTATGGCAGTTATCAGCACACCAGCCAGAGGCAAAGCTCTGAGATAAGGCCATATCTGATGTTCAGAGCTCAGTTTGTGGGAAAGATTGCTGTGGTGAGTGGAAGAAACAGTTAAACCAAACCCCAGGCTGCTCAGGACCTGTGGGGAAATTCTGCATCTCTGGCTGAAAATCAAATAACCTGCTTCTCAGAAAAACAGTGCTTCAATGTTTTTCTACATGATGTTAAGTGGCACTGCTTTTGCTGTTTAATAAATCTCTCTAGAAAATGTCACTCACTATAAAATTATATATTTTGAATAAAAGCTAAAGTCTCAGCATGCATAATATATTATTCTTGTGTCTGGGCCCATAGCTTTTTATCCCAAATAGGAAATAAAGCAATATCTGAATAGAAACTTCTTGAGCGTTCTGAAATTCTCAGCTGGCACCACCCACCACATTGCAGACTGCAGGATTTCAGCTCTTTTCATTGAATACATATAGTGTATAAATAAACTTGTATGTATATACATAACTATAAGCCCTAGGCATATGTACATTGCACATGATGGTACAATTGGTCTCCAATAGAGCTGTGTGTACAATGGATGCCCCCTAAAACCTAATCAGGCTTGCCCTAGGCTCCATGCAGGAGCAGAGCCCTGAACTGGCTGCAGCCTGTGGTGAACTGCAGCCATTCCTTATGGTCACCTGTGGGATATTCAATATACAGATCTGGATCTCTGGATGGAGGCTCATCCTCACCTGTCCAAGAAAACTTACCCACTACCTAATGACTGACCCTAGGACCCATACCCTGGTCCCAGCTGGCTTGGTC
Source organism: Pezoporus occidentalis (assembly GCF_034315485.1). Classification (NCBI taxonomy): domain Eukaryota; kingdom Metazoa; phylum Chordata; class Aves; order Psittaciformes; family Psittacidae; genus Pezoporus; species Pezoporus occidentalis. The sequence continues at coordinate 3,000,477 of NW_026915791.1, read as the reverse complement.
CTTGCTCACCTGTAGTTACATGATCTGTGTTGACTGAAAGTGAGATACCAAGGGAAGCCTTGCACAGATGCATCCCAAGAGATTCTTCTTAAGGCTTCTCATGAGACCCACTGCCATTCTCCTGATGAACGTTGCACTGATCACAGACAGAATGCTTGTAATTTCATGTTATTTATCTATGTTTCTTGTTCAGAAAACCTAGGCCTTGTCTGACCACATAAAAAATCCCACACCTGAGGTCACCTACTCCAGTACTTTCCCATCCTGGGTGTCCTCGTCATTGCAAAGACTGTGAAGATTCTGTTCAGTGGAGATCCTTGGGGCCCATCTGACCTCTGGGAAAGCAAATGGCCATACACCATGGTTCTTGCCGACTGGGGAGGCTCATGGATAGGTAAAGTCAATGTTAATAACTAGCACCTTCTGCTTATCCATGAATACATCTGTCTTGGTTTAACCTCAACTGGCAACTAAGTACCGTGCACCTGCTCGCTCACTCTATCTCTCCGCAGTGGGAAAGAGAGGAGAATTGGTAAAAATCTGGGGGTTAAGAATTTTTTAATAATTAAATAAGATATAATATAATTCTAATAATAATGAAAAGGGAAATAATAAAAAGAGAGATATTAAAAACCAAACAACTAAAAAGCCCCAGCAGTAATGCCCATTATTGTTATTCACCACCTGCTGCTCAATACCCAGCCCAATCTGAGCAGCAATCAGTTCCTTCCAGGTAACTCCCCCCAGTTCATATACTGGGCATGATGTGCTGTGGTATGGAATATCCCTTTGGCTAGTTTGGGTTAGGTGTCCTGTCTGCTTCCTCCCAGCTTCCTGTGCCCCTCCCCAGTGGCAGAGCATGAGACTGAAAAGTCCTTGATTGGGGTAGGTGCTACTGAGCAACAACTAAACCATCAGTGTGTTATCAGCATTGTTCTCATATTAAAGCCAAAACACAGCACTGTGCCAGCTACTGGGAAGAAAAATAACTCTACCCCAGCCTCCCAGCCAAAATTAGAACAAGGTCTGTCCCTCGCCAGTGAAAAGGGAAGTCCAGTGTTGTCCCCAGCTTCTGACCATAGGCATTGACCAGCAGCGGTAACCCAGCCTCGCCAATACCTCTGCAGCACATCTACTGGCAGACCACCACTGTAGGAGGGAACCCCGGGCAAAGACGTCCCTGGCCACCACCAGTCCCAGTGCTAGGCTGTGCTGGAGCCACTTTCTTGGACCAGAGAGAAAGTAGGAGATTGGGTCACCCTTTTTCGCTGCTTTTCTGCAAACACGACCAAGAATCTGTCTTGAGATCTTCAACTGATGGCTGCTCTGCAGCAGGGCCTGACCTTTCCCCACACTGACAGCTTCTTGTCATGTTCTAATTGGAAATTCTCATTTTGTTTGTGTAGCACTGGAATTGCAAACATCTTACTTATTCAAACTTTCTAAACTGTTGTCACCTTCTGAAGTGTTTTGTCTGGAGGAAACATTGAGGTTTATTTTCTTTGTAATCCACTTAATGATGAAGGAACACAAACAGGTGGTTTTCAGAGATTTTTAAATGCAAGATGCATATGTCTTGCTGTCATAACAGTTTGTCTCATTATATGGAATAAAATTCAAGGAAGTTGATGTATTGCTTACAAAGGAAGCAACAACAGTATCAAGTGATGCAGTCCTGTTCAGTAATATTGTTATAACTTCAGGAATTTGGTTGCCTGAATATCTAAAATTTCAACTGAGGCCAACACAATAATAATAGTATTAATTATTTTGTTATAAAACAAGCAGCGTCTCTGTGCCTTTTGTATCTTTTTATTGTTTTATAGCCTTAAACATCTATTTACTAATGCTTTGTGCTTTATGAGGTTGAAAATATAATGTTCCTTTTCTCTTTGTTTACTTCAGCTTTTTCTGTTTGTTTTCTGCTCACTGATCTATTTTTTTCTTTTTTTCCTTTCACCCTGAGACTTTCCAATACTTCAAGTCACATAGATCACCTGGATTATCACATATATCATCTGCACTTCTCTTCAAAATTCAGCTTCATCTGAAAACAGCAGTAAAAGAATCATCCATGGCCTTTGAGGTGTTCTGCCTTTGCTGAATCATGAAGCTTTAAAGCATGCTCTCAGGGGCAGCTCTCATACCTGCCTGAACCCCCAGGTTTGCAAACAGGTTTTTGCATAATTTTATTCATTTGTTGTACAGGTGCAGGTGTGAGTGCATGGTGGGGCAGGCCGGTGGGCACTGGCAGTCCTGCAGGAGATGGGTGACATGGGCAGCTCTCCCTCAGCCTCGTACAGCTTTGGAGCAGGAGGTGAGGCTCATCAGGCACCTTCTGTGGAGCCTGGCTCAGCACCCAGGCAGATGCCTGTACAGACCTTGGTACAGAGGGTGGGAGCCTGGCTGGATACCACTGGGAAGCATCACCCCTGCCCTGTGCAGTCATGATACCACAAGGCTTCCAGCTACCTACCAGCACTGCTTGAACAATGCAAGCACTCATCTCTTGTGGTAAGATAACTCACAAGCACAAAGGTAAGAAAATACAATACCAAGATATGCAGCAGGGAGACTGGCATGGCTGGGTATAAAGTGGTTTAGAAGTCCCGAGTGTACAAGGCTCAGATGAACAATGTATTAGGCAAATGTGTTAAAGGGAGTTTCTGCAGTGCAACTTAGACTTCACCTAGTCTAATAGTGAAAAGCAAATGCTGCATACAAATGGGGTTTTTGCCTTCTTTACCCTGTGAATACCCTAAAATGTCTTTACATGGAAGTGAAAATAATCCATGGTGCCTTAGCACCCAAACCCTGCTCTTTCTGCACAGTGTAGGGAAGTGTGTTCCTGCTCGGTACTCACCTGAGTACGTGTGCTGTGTGCATCCGTAGCATTACAGTGTGAGTCCTGCCATCGGTGCAGAAACACGTGCTGCTCTGAACAAGGAGCAGTAAAGTTGCTGTGGCTGATGTTATTTGTCTTTTGCAGGCCATGTAGGTGATTTCTTCCCATGACTTCTGGGTAAAGAATGAAGGTGCAACTTCTGTGACAGCAAGGGTGAAAAGGCAGGCAGTAATGCTACCTGCTGGCTGTAATATTGATTTGAAGCCTTGCTGCAAGTTCAGAGGTCTTACTCAAGCATAAACACAAAAGAATGATTGTTTGAAATTTAGTAAGTGGTAATAACAGAGCTATTGCAAAGGCAACCAGCTTGACAGACCCTCAGCCTGCCCATAATATCCTACAACTCTGTCAGAGAAACCTGTCTGATGAGTGGCTCCCACAGCCTGAGGAGAACAGCTGGAAATGAAAGGCTTTTCAGGTAGGCTACAAGGGGATCCAGCTTTACTGCAAGTGAAGTAATTATGTTTTAATTACTCTGGGGCTACAATAAAAAGAAACTCTGGTGATGACAATTCTGTAACCATTGTACTGAGGATTCAGCTGGCACAGCTCTGTAAAACAGGATTAATTAACTTTCTGCCAGAAGCATGCTGTAATGATCTGTCCTATCTATCTTTAAGGGATGCTGTACCTCATCCTGGACAAGGTCGTTGCAGCTGTAGAGGGACAGTTGGTAAAATACTACTTGCAAGAATGTGTTGTTGGGTACCTGTCTTTTGTGGGAGCAGTGAGATGTTGTCTAGCAGCATGCAGTACCTACAGTTTGCACATGAAAGCCAGGTTTTAAATGCATTGAAGAATGCCCAAAACATTAACAATGGAGCTCAGGCTCATGTCTGGGCCTCTCACCCTCTATTACCCTTCTGTTTGGTGAGCCCAGGTTTCAGCCTGGTGACTATTCCCTGAGATCGTAGGTTTGGGGAAGTGCTACCAGCCCTCTTACATTTTCTTTTTTTCTCCATCTTTGTATTGCAAATGTGAGTTGGGGTATAATTTACCAACACAGATTAGAATAAAGAAAACCCGAAACAGACATCAACACCAAAAGCAAAATAAACAGATACGAAAATTGGGTAACTGCCACCACTTTTTGTCCTGGTTTTGGCTGGCATAGTGTTAATTTTCTTCTGTTTTGGCTTTAATCTGAGAACAATGTTGATATCACACCGACAGTTTAGTTGTTGCTCAGTAGCACTTACCCCAGTCAAGGATTTTTCAGTCTCATGCTCTGCCGGTGGGGAGGGGCATAGGAAGCTGTGAGGAAGCAGAGGCAGGACACCTGACCTGAACTAGCCAAAGGGGTATTCCATACCGCAGCACACCATGCCCAGTGTATAAACTGGCGGGGATTACCTGGAAGGGACTGATTGCTGCTCAGATCGGACTGGGTATTGGGAAGCAGGTGGTGAACAACAGTACTGGGCATCGTTTTTCTGTCATGGGTTTCATTTCTGTCTCATTATTTCCCTTTAAAAATATATATCTTATTATAATTATATAATATTTAACTTTATTTCAATTATTAAACTGTACTTATCTCAACCTATGGCTTTTTACTTGATTCTCCTCCCCATCCCACCAGGGGTGGCAGGGAGTGAGTGAGTGGCTGCTTGGTTCTTAGTTGCTGAGGGGGGTTAAACCATGACATTTTTACTTATCAGGTCAGGTCTTAATTTCAGTGCCTAGACATGATTAACAGGTGTCTTGATTACCATGCCAGAAATAAACCCTACTTTGCAGAGGCTTATGTTGAGAGGAGAGAAAGAGGAAGAGGAGACCTGAAGCAGCACCTCTCTCTGCATCCCTGGTTTTGTCTTTTGGCTGGACCATGGTGGGTCTGGAGAGGGGTTACTTATGCCAGGTAAGGGAATGGGTGCAGCATTACCCGAGTGACCCCCAGTTTCCTGGTGAGTTCATTGCCCAGAGGTCTGGTGTATTTAATACTGGCATAAAGTCCTTTCAGGAACGTCACTGGGAGAATTGCAGGTAATGAGATTACAGCAGAACCAAGTGTTTGTCCTTCTGTGCTGTGGGACATGAGGCTGTAAAATCATTTAGTGCAGAAAAGATTTTTCATTAATGAGATAAAGAGATCCAAGCAGAAAGCCTCTGATCTCACAACGTAATTCCAGAGGGTTGCCCTAATGGGAGGAATTGGGAGCAGAACAGTGCCCTATAGAAAAACCATAAACCTGTGCAATTAAAGAATGTGCAATCATGTACACCCATCAGGAACCAGGATGGGGAGTGAGGTTTCACTCTGTAAGCTTTAAGGACAGATTTTCTGCTGTGGAGATGGTGAGGGGGGAAGGAAAGGAGATTTTCTGCTCTAGAGGTTTCCTGTGCTCCACTTGCATTTTTCCTAACAGAGAGGACTTCTGTTTGGCACAGCTGTACAGCAAATTCCAGCACCCAGTATTTCTTTTTTTTCCAGGGCAAAGGATGTGACTTGCTTGCTTGCCCTTCTTATAGAACAAAATCCAGACCTTTCAATTTTATGAAGAAGAAAAAAGGATACTCAGCAGCCAACACTCTAGGACTGTCTGTATCCCATGGGCAGAGTACTTGGCTGTGATATAGGAGACTCCCATCCAAATCTGTGCATTGTGCCAGGCAGAGCCCTCACCACTGGTTTGCTCTATGGAGCTTTGGAGCAAGTGAGACTTCATTTGGAGTGGGAGAAAAAAAAGTGACATGATAAAAGAGTACTTTTTCTTGGAAAATATTTTGTTGCCATATATTTTAACTTTAAAAAAAAGGAAAAAAATCCCTCCCTAAACCATCATTTTACATAAAACATCCAACCCCAGTAGTTATTTTGTAAGAAAATGATTTTGCTTTTCCCAGTGGAAGAATCTCAAAGTACCAAACTGATGATGTGTGAAACTGTAAGAGGGCACTTTGAGAAGCATACCCAGACTCACCAGAATCCATATGGTGCCTTTCCAACCCAAAGAAAGCAGTGTGGGAAACATGGCCCATGTGCACCCATGGCTGGTGCTGCTTAGTGGCGCTTACAGGTGCCGGTGTGGGTACAGGGCTGCAGCTGCCGCATGCTGAGCAGATGGCTCTGAACACTGCAGAAAGCAAGAGAGTGCTCAGGGCTGTGTGAGGGTGCTCAGGTCTGCGCCATGCTTACCCAACTGCAGCGGGAAGCAGAAGTGCTGGACACCCTCAGACAAGTGCTTTACTTCCAGTGACCTTGCCTGACTCACTTCTAGTTTTGCTGGTGAATACAAAGAAATAGGGTCTTTGCCAGCAGCTTTGCAGCCTGAGTTCTGCTAATGAAGATACGCACGTGCATGGAAGAGGTGAAGGACATTTCCTTGGGTTATTGTCTGCTGATGTTGTCTCATGTAAGAGGCATAATTACAAGCCAACAGAGCAGCACCACATCCCTTGGCTCATTACAAACACAATTTGTCCAGGCAAGCCACTTGCAATGCAGGAGGAGCCTGAAAAGCTGTTAGTGGTCAACACACCTGCCACTGATACAAAAGGTAGAGAAAATGCTGCATTTTGTATTTGTTTGGTTTTTTTCTGAAAAACAACAACAAAAATAGTAACTTTTCTCCCTAGAATCTCACGATAATGTGAAACTCTGATCCTGTTACTTACTTGTTTCTCCTTCCTCTCTTTTAAAACTGCATTTTGTGGATTGGCATTTACAGGTGAAGTTCAGGAGCCACCAGTGCATCTCTTCCAGGGGGTGGCTCTGGTGGTGCATCCATGGCGGGCAGGGATGCGCTGACCTTGCCAGCCACATCCTCCAAGCAGAGCATGCTACTGGAGACTTCACCAATTGCAGCATTTTTTTCTGCTTTTCTCAGCAACAAATATTCCCAGGAGCTCTAGGGTGAAGGCAGAGACTGAGCTGAGTCCAAACAAGCTGCTACTCAGCTTGTACTTTCCCCTCTGCTTACTTCCCTCATGTAAAGCTACTTGGTGATCACCTCAGTTCATTAAAAATGTTCTCATTTACCTGTATTCTCTCTGGTTTGTTTTCTTTTTTCCCCATGAAAGGGAACTGGATTTCCTTCAGAAAGGTGCAAGGGGGTTTCTTTGTGGGTCTGTCCCTGATCACCTCTGCACAGCTGCCTGCAAATAGTCTGTTTTGGGAAGACCTGTTGTCTTAACTTTAAAAGGTTTCCACTGCTCTTCCCAACACCGAGTTTTATGGTGTTGGGAATAACTCTGCTTTTCCTCATCTCAATTAAAGCACAATAATTCAGTCTCTACTTAGCCTGTTAACTGTTCAGATTCACTACCTGGGCTTTATCCACAGATTAATGGATTTATAGGTTATAAAGCCAGAAGGGACCAGTGTTACTTTCTTCCTAACAGAGGCCTCAGGAGGTCCCTCGATGAACTCCAGACTGAGTTAGAGCACTGCTGAACAACAACAACAGAATCAGTCTTGCCCTAATTTAAAAATTCCCAGGTCCGTGGTAAGTTTGCTGGATTCTTAATTACTCTGATAAAGGAGAAGTGTGGCCAGCCCCTTGATATCTGTGCATCAGCTTCAACCAGCAGTGTGCTGACCTCCCTCAACCCCTGCTAAGCAGAAAATTCCCCTTTCACCACATTTCTGCTTCTTCAGGCTGTCTCCCAAGACTATCACGTGTCCCCTTCTCTCTCTCTCTCATCAGCAGTTCTACCAGGACAGGGGTCTGTTGCCTTCGATGGTGGATTTTGGCTTTTTCAGCATTCCTGTTCCCTCAAATCCTCCCTAGACTCCTGCACCTCTCCAGGATGGGAGGCAGCAGTGCCACAGGAGCCAGAAAGGTGTTTAGACTGCTCTGCTCTGACTTGGGGTGCTCCTGCACAAGGATCATTTGTCCTTGTCACCAGTACTGCCCTGGGAGCTCCATTTAGCTGATTACCAGCAAGACACTGCCACCCTTTTTAGCACGTATATCTCCCAGACTTGCTGACAAGTACCTTGCTCTCATCATGAGGCTGCATGTGGACATGTTGAAAAGATTATGTGACCATGCATTCCAGATTTCTCTGCCTCGGTTACTCAGCCTTTTTTGTTACTTACTGCTCCTCCGGTTTGCATTGTGTCAGCCCCAAATGCAGCAGTGGTCCCGCTGGGTTTGGTCCCTGGTCCTACAGCACCACTAGCCAGTGCCTGCTGGCACATGGGCAGCAGATCCCGCTCACCTGCTGAGAACGTATGGCCACGGTGTCACCACATGGAGGGACAGGTAATGCTGTGACACGAAGTACCATTAACTAAAAAATGTGACTGTGTCACATACCCAATGTATGAAAGCAGCTGATTAAGAGGTTTCAAAGCATTGCTGCAATCAGTGAATGCATCATGACTACTGCCTGGTCGCAGGGATACCATGGGGCTTGGGGATGCTAGACAGTGGTGGGTGCTGCTGAAGCTTTCTGTGAGACTTAAACCAGGAATCTTGTCAAAAAGGAGATAATTAGTTTTGCAAACCAGCACCAACTATATTTTCTTCTTTTAGTTCTCTCTTGATTAACTTCTATAACAGCTGTTCTCTTATTTTTTTCAGCATTGATGTTGGACTGACACGTCTATAATTATCTGGGCCATCTTGCTTATCCTGCTTTATAATACTCATACACTTTCTTCTCACTTTATGCCAGGAACTTGCAGTGAGATTTTCAGCCAGCTCTTAAAAAACCCTCTGAATGTTACATTACATATATATACACATAGCTTTTTAGGTGCAGCATAGCTTGATTTTAGAAAATTTTCATAGAAAGTGATTATAAAACCTGATGATAATTTGATAATTTAATAGTGGCAGAATGAGACTCCTCATGTACATCATCCTTACTGGGGCCCCTCTTTGCTCCACATTTTCTATCTTGCTATAGCTTCTGATGCCTAATGAGGTTTTAGTGGTCTGTGCCAGAAATGTGTTAGTACGTCTTCTAGTATTTTGTCTGTGATTATTCAGTAGGGGATGTCTCACATGTTTCCATGTCTTCCGCAGTCTCCTGTTTCCTTGTTCATGCCTGTGATTACTATATCCAGTGCATATGTAACATCCAAGTTTTGGGAGGTGTCTTCCTGAAACTGGAGTCCCCAAATGTAGGATTTCTGCTTAGAAGCCTGTAAGTTTATTTTCCTTGCTTGTTACCCAAGCTCATGGCTTTGAGACACAAGCAATTAAAAGTGTTTTCTGCACGTTCTTTGACTGAAATTCTTGTATCACGTTTATTTGCTAAATGACTCCCCTTTGCAACTTCACTTTTCAACCCCAGCTTCCCCCTCTGCTTTGCTCAGCTTCCCGTGCACAACTGGGGATCAGCATTGTCCTCATTCTTAGCCATCCTGCCCAGACAGATGAAGGCATTTTCCACAGATCCATGTCAAAATGACTGGCAGTCCTGCCCAGCTCACCGTGGTGAGCTTTTCCTACATCTTTGTATAAGACATATCGCTATCTTTGCCAAATCTGACATAAATTTCCTAGAGAGACACAGGACGATTAAGGACATCCCGACAATTAAGGAGCATTGTAAGCAGTCTCTCACTTGATCTATATTATTGAGGGACTATGAAATGTTTAAAATCTACATGGGAATCACGGGGGTGGGAAGCAGGCATGAGGGTGGTTGTGCTGCATGGATATTTGATGGTTTGGACTTCTGAGTACTTAACTGTGCATCCTTAACGTTTGTTTAATGTTACCTTTGTCGATCAAATGTATTTGAACTTTTAAGGAGTTAATTGCTTTTCACACTTCTGCTAGTAGCTATCTCCTTGATCTAATAGAAAACTGAACTTAATTGAGCTTGTTCCAGGGGGATTAAAAAGGTCTTTTCCACCTATTGTGTCAATGATTTAATGGAGTGTGCATGTGGCTATCTTTTTAACGTGTAACCGAACAAAGTCACTCTGGTACCTGTGTTTCCCATATGTTTCACACACAGCTTCACACAGCTGCTCTGGAGTGACAGTGCAACAAACCCTGCTGATTGCCAGACAGAAAATACAAATTCATTAGCCACCTTTAATGGTTTGCAATGTGAAGTTTAGCAGTCCAGCTGTGTATATGTATCAGATTCTGCTTCTGGACACACACCGAAGATGATTTCATGCTCAAAGTCATGCTCACCCTCAAAAGTCACACTTTTGTCAACTTCAGTGGATGAACAGAGGCTGCTCTGGTTTTAATTACACACATCAAATAGCAAAAAACACATCAGGTGTTTTTGCTTTCTCTAAATATTGGTGAGAGTTAGCAGAAAATATCTTTAAGAAGTGAAACGTTCTGACAAGAATGTCTCTAAGCACTCTTACCTAAAGGGAGATAAAAATTAGTACTTATTTCAGTGTTTAATATATATACAGGTAAATACTGCTCCCAAACATGTCACTATAGGCCTATCTGACTAGATAGATGTAGATGCCAGTTCCCTATGTGTAGGATTTCCACCTGAAGCATGAGAAATTTTGGAAAATAAGGCCATAATATTCATTTGAAATCTTGGCCTGCCCTAAAGAGCTCTATGAATTATTCAAAAGAGAAATTGCAGGCTGCACAACATTGTGTCACTTTTCAATGCAACGCAGGGAGGCAGGAGGCTCCTGGAGTTTCACATGGCTGCTAATTAAAACCCAGAGGATTTCAAGAAAATTGTGGAGAACAGAAAAGATAAAAGAGGAACCCAAATGAAGTTCTCCAGCATGCTTTAAAGAAACACTTTTCAATAGAGATTTAAATAATAAAAGTATCTGTAAATAGCCTTTGTACTGAACTATTCATAAGGTAAAAGAATACAAATACCTTGGTTGCCCCTTTTAAGTGAAAAAACAAAAAGTAAAAAAGAAGGTCAGCATCACTTACGGTTCTTAGCTGCTTTGGAAGGATCCAGGTGAAATACATACTCCTTTGTAAGGACAAAGTCCTGTAGTAGTTCTGGTGCCTTAATATATATCCTCCCTTGTCAGGCTTTTCTTCTCACTGATAATTTCGGAGTGGGATAGGAAAGGTTAAGTCTTACCCAGAATGAAAGATATCACTGAAGCCAGCAATGATTTCCAGAAAGAGAATATTTAAAACAGGAGAGTGACTACTTAGAATGTGGCTGTTTGGAAGGTGTGTAATAGAAAGCCTGAGAGATCTGTGATAATTTTTGCTTTAATTGCATCTGAGACGTACAGCGCACTGACTGCTATTGCAAAAAACAGGCTCTTTCTAGATCTTTGTATTTTCTTGAATGAAGAGATTGAGTTCTTCCTCCCTTCTCCATATCCCCAAAAAAGAAAACTAAGGACCCAGAGTAATGCGAGAACCAGGAGAACACTGACGGGTTTCTATTACCCTGCCAAATGCTGGTCTGTTCATTCTCTTGAAATTAGCCAGTTCTTTCCTTACACTGATCAAAAAATGTATTTATTAGTCAGCTGTGCCTGACATGCCTGTTGTGAGACCCTGGCTGGCAGCCCCCTCTCACAGAGCGTGGCTGGCCCTTGACCAGGGGCAGCCTTTAAAGGCCACCAGGATGTCAAAGAGCTGCTGCTGGGAGACTCACCAGGAGCGGCCCAAGGAGTGTCCTGCACTGTGCCCATACCCCTACCCGCAGCCCTGCTCGTGCTTCCCTCCCTCCATCGGACCTGGAACACCTGGGCATTGTGAGCTGGCTGCAGGAAGTTGCTACCAACATGCCCACTAGCAATCTGTCTGCAATGACCAAGTTCTGCATTGTGATTTTGCAGGATGTAAATTCTCCTGTTTGGAAGAGAGATGTGATAATGATCCTCAACTGCCTCCAAGTGCACACATTTCTCATTGGGAAGATAAGCATGATGATTTGCTGCTTAAAATGTATTTTTTGTCTAAGTTTCAAAGGCAACTGGCAAAGAAAAAGCACCCAAAAGACAGGAGAATAAATTGATATTTAAAATCTTCTTATCAAAAACCCAAATATACCACATTTCAGGTGATATTTTTATTTGTCATTAGTGTATTGTTTTTATTTACTACAAACTCTAAAAACAGAATAATAAGAGTCAACACTGGAAAAAAAAACCATTGTCTTCCTTTTGCTGAGGATTTCTCTATGCACACCCTAGTTCAAGGTAATACAACTTCATGACAAATTAAATTCAGATATTCCCACTTACCATTTTTATTTTTACTAAAATGATCAGGATATTTATAATAATCTTGCAAAATTATTACGATCATTTCTAAAACAAAAACCAAATAGGTGCTCAGCAAAGGAGGCTTGTGCATATCAACATATCACTGGCAAAATCATAGGTTATGCATACGGAGCTTTCCAGTCAGTGAACAGATAAATATATTTCCAACATCCCTGTAATTTTTTGCAAGGAATGTAAACTGCTTTCATGAATGGACTTCGTGTGATTTATGCCTGTGAATTGTACATCTCCTCTGTTTCTCTCTCTGGGTGTGTGGAAGCTCCATTCAAATAAAGCAAGGATGATCTTTGCCTGTCTGGGGCAAAGAATTGCTTCCTGCTTTTGCTCCTTCATGCACATTTCTCTGTGAACATGAAATACCCTTTACTTAAATCTCATTTCTGCAGAAAACTACAGCGAAGCTGTGTTTTACCTTCCCTGGGCCACCTTCCTCCACCAGTTTGTACAGTGGGGTCTGCCAGGTTTGGGGGTAAATGCCTTCTCCTCCTTAGCCTGCTGTGGTCTCCTTTACTAGTCCCAAGTCCCCATCCCGCTGTGCAGCTCACTCTGTTGCCTCAGTTTCTTTCTAGTGGTGGTTCCACCTGATATTAGCAACAGCCTCCAGGAAAAAAAATCTATCAGCATCTACGTAAGGGTCTTTTTCACTCCATTATTTCCCTGACTACCTCTTCTCTAGCACAGTATTATGACCTGCACAAGTTTTCAGTATTGGGTTTGTTCTATTGCCTTCTTATATGTGTAACTTGACTAAGTATGTTTGCTGTAAGGTTTGAAAACTTATCACATGTGTTTGGGAAGCTGGGTGTTCCTGTGTTTATTCATCTGTCAACAGAGAGGCCTGATCTGTGTTCTATCATAGGTCCCCTCTCACATTGGCTTCTTCTGCAAAGCACCTCCATAGCATGCTGTCATCCAGTTCTCCCATAGTCTACATCTACCAACACATATTCCTTTTGCCCCCTTTGTAATAACTGATGCATAATACCTTTTCCTAAACTTATTTATTATTCAACTTCAAACTCTCTCTTTCCTTCCCCCTTTCCCCTTACAATTAAACATTCTGTAGGATTAACTTCTTGGAAGTCTTCTGGGACAAGGCTTGGTGTTGAGGCCTTGCAACTTAGTACAGAGCTCATAGGCTGCATCAAGCCATGTCGATATTGTATTTGGTGCATTAAGAGTATAAAGATTTGGCAAAAAATAAACCCCCTGATTTCCAGCCAGTCCTCAGAGATGAGAAGGGCCAGGTACAGACGGGCTTAAGTTCTGATTACCGCCAATTCAGCTCTGTATGTCCAGTCACATCCAATAAGATCTTTCGTGATTACAGAGTCATAAATAGTGTAGTTTGTTGAAGTAACAGAAATACAAATTTGAAATTACCATTGATAAATTCACTTACTGCATTAGCTATAAAATCCAAAGCTAGCTAATGATTCATTGAGCTTACATGGAAAAAACAATTGACAAATCATTAAGGTTAGTTCCACCTGAGTATCAGCCAGCTTAGTCAGAGGCACAAATCTTACCAAAGAGGAGTCCCTGATTTGGAGACAGGAGAGGACAAGCTCATTGACTTGTCTGCAAAGTGAGGCCATAGTCTAACCCTCTGCCATGAAGGAGTTGAAATACCAAATTTACACTTTTGAGAAAAGTGGAGGTGAGAATGTAGTCAAATTACTTGTTGTTCCTGGCACAGATGGTGTCTGGGGCACTCTCTTTCTCACTTTGGTCTGTTTATTATCTATTAAATAAGGGATAATGAAAGTTTTGATTACCTTTGGTCAGGCTGCTCAAGGGCCATGGGTCTTCTGCAGGAGTGGAACAGAACAGTGAAACATTAGTATCACTTCTATCTGGCTGAGGCAGTATTAAAAGCCTCTGCCCTATTGCCTAATCACCCCTATCAGCAGCCCATCACCTTTATCAAGGTGTTGCATCACAAGTCATTAATCCCTTCACCATATATCTCACCCTCTCATTCCTACAGTATTACACGGCTACAGAGCTGCAAACTTCAGAGTCATCAGTGGTCCTTCAACACTGCATTTAGTGTAGCAGTAGTGTTTTGAATGCATCTTCCAGCAGACCTGTTCACCTCACAGTGAGGTGAACCAGCACTTCCCTTTTCCCATGACGTGAGATTCACCACAGGTTTGCCCTCTCCAGTTTCTCTTGGGCACAAGTGCTCCCTGTATCCCTTAGCTTCTGTGATTTCTCAACTGATTTCACGCCTGTTGTTTCCTAAACCAATATTTATGGTGCTGTCTCCCTCCTACGATTCATCATTACTCTGTGCTTGTAGTCTTCCATTTTATAAAGTCACTTGGGAGAAAGCTGGTATGGAAAAAGACACTACAACTAGAAATGAACCTATGTTGAATTGAATTGATTATCCTTTAGCTATGGACAAGGACACACTAGGGAGAAGAAAAAAGAGATCTGAAGCATGAAAAGTATTTAATGAGACACAGTTTCCTGGGCTACCTCATTTCCAAGCATTGTACATGGCGAATATTGCTCTGATTTCATCCTGGAGAGGGAGACGGAGTCCCTCCAAAACCAAAGCCCATTTCCAGAAACAGGAAAACTTGGGTGTCATTTGTATTTTCCCTCTGCTAACACTCCACAAGGAAGAGAAACTTGGATAAGTGCCACTGACATCTTCCTGACTACCTGACTAGGTGTGGTGGGTGACTCTTGGGTTCCTCTGCCTTTTAAAGTTGCCACAGTAAAATAAATCTTCCTGGAGGTTTTATTTAATTCATTGTGGGCTTCGGTTGTGACTTATAAAAGATGACAGGGTGAGCCTTGCCCTAGTGTAGCCTAAGGAGGTGTCCTGGGTTCAGCAGTAGCAGTCATTTTTCTCCTTAGTAGCTGGTGCAGTGCTGTGGTTTTGACTTTCAGCCTGAGAACAGCGCTGATAACACCGATGTTTTTAGTTACTGTTCAGTAATGTTTACTCTGACCAAGGACTTTCTGAGCCTCATGCTCTGCCAGGGAAGAGGGGAAGCTGGGAGGAAGCAGAGACAGGACACCTGACCCAAACTAACCAAAGAGGTATTCCATACCACAGCATGTCGTGCCCACTATATAAACTGGATCTAAACCTGGAAGGGTTAGATCACTGCTCAGGTTGGGCTGGGTATCGGTTGGGAGGTGGTGAGCGGTTGTATTCTCTTCCCTTATTATTTCCCTTATTATTGGTGGTAGCAGTAGTGATCTGTGTTATACCTTAGTTACTGGACTGTTCTTATCTCAACCCGTGGGAGTTACATTCTTTCAGTTCTCCTCCCCACCCCTCTGGGAGCAGGGGGGAGGAAGGGGAGGAGTGACAGAACTGTTGCGTGGTTCTGGGTTGCTGGCTGGGCTTAAACCATGACAGGAGGACACCAGTCACCTCAGAGGATGTTCCCAGGCATGTCACCAGCTCCATAGCAGAAGGTGCTCACAGTGTGATTTCTTACAGAATTAATTCTAATTAAGGAAATCAGAGGTTAAATGAATATTATTACAATAAGATACCCGTTTTATGCTAGCACCAAATAGTCTCTTTCTTCCAAACCTATGTATGTACAGCTTATGTTTAATTTAGCAGCTCAGTGCTCCAAGACCACAGATATGACTGAACAAGTCATTAATAAATGCACATATACATGTAACATGAACCCCAAATTTGTCTGTTGCTGAAGTTTTCTGCCCAAGATATTTATAATGTGGCAGTAGGTACTATCACCCAATACTGAATAATCTTCACTCCCTAGTCCCGAGCTTCTGTCTTTCTTCTCCTGACCTGGAGTTCAGCATGGTACAAAGACTAACGTATGAAAGCAGTAACAAACACACAAAACATCCCCCCACAAATGGCACAGAGAACACTCTGACCCCACTTGCGGGCAGCATGAGCCCTACTCACCAGGGCTGTGCAAGCATAGGTGGAGGAGACAAAAAGCACCTTTTCTTCCTCCTCTTTGAAGGCAGAGACATCAGGGCTGGCAAAGCTCTTCTGTTCAGAGAGCCAGGTGAGCAAAACAAAAAGCACCATCCAGACTTAACACTGACCACTGAAAACAGCTGTCAGCTTAACTGGCAAAGCCTATCATGCACAAGTGTGAGGAGTGGAATCACTTCTGACATGGGGAAACCCCATGGAATATTTGAACTGGAAAATTTCTGAAATAAATCTGCAGTTAATGTAGAACAGGAAAGAATGACTATACCTACAACTCCTGGAGACAACACTTCGTTAGCAAGTCAAATGTCCCAAACCTATTTGGAAATGGAGTTGGATCTCCTCTCTTACAAACCCACCATTCATCTTAAAAATTATTTGTCCTGGGTTCAGCAGTAGCAGTCATTTTTTCTCCTTCTTAGTAGCTGGTGCAGTGCTGTGGTTTTGACTTTCGGCTTGAGAACACTGGTAACACCAATGTTTTTTGTTACTGCTCAGTAATGTTTACTCTGACCAAGGGCTTTGAGCCTCATGCTCTGCCAGGGAGGAGGGGAAGCTGGCAGGAAGCAGAGACAGGACACCTGACCCAAACTAGCCAAAGAGGTTTTCCATACCACAGCATGTCATGCCCATTATATAAACTGGGGGCAGTTAGCTGAAAGGGTTAGATCACTGCTCAGGTTGGGCTGGGTATCGGTTGGGAGGTGGTGAGTGGTTGTATTCTCTTCTCTTGTTATTTCCTTTATCATTATTATTGTTGTTGGTAGCAGCAGTGATTTGTATTATACCTTAGTTACTGGGCTGTTCTTATCTCAACCCGTGGGAGTTACATTCTTTCAGTTCTCCTCCCCATCCCTCAGGGAGCAGGGGGGAGAAAGCGGGGGGAATGAGAGAGAGGCTGTGTGGTTCTGAGTTACGGCTGGGCTTAAACCACGGCAGTTCTTTTTGGCGCCCAACGTGGGGCATCTAGCCTTCCAGACCGGGGCAAAATTACAAGAGAAACAATCACCAGTGCTGGGTGCAAGTCCTCACTGACATTCCTTCATGGCATTGGGCTACCCCCACTGGCCTTCAACGACAGCCCTAGCACAGTGTGATCACTTGCTGGAGCTCAGTGCTGGTCCAGGACATGGGCTGCTGATGCCTATCACACGTCATGGCAGGTATGGGTGTTGCAATGGTCTAACATTGCCCATGGCCTCCCTGCAGGACTGGAAAGTGCCTCTGCTTGAAAGCATGCTCTCAGCTATGGGGAATTGCACTTGGGAACACTGTTGCCCGAGAAGTCAAATAAATTCCTACCTACAGTAGGAAAAGCTTTTTTTTTTATGAAAATCCTGGCACCAAAAATAATGCTGTTTCCACAAATGTGAGGAAATGTGCCAGAGACCCAGTCTCAAGCACTGAGCTGTGCTCAGGACTGTGATTTTTATGTGGGAGTAGTTCCACCGTGGCAGGAGGCAACACAAACACCTGGAATGGAAAAGGCTAGCCATGAGTTCCTCAGGTCTTGCTGTCTGCAGCAGGTCCAGCTGGTGCCTGGAGAGCTGCCCATGCCAATGGGACACAGATGGAATGCACAGGGCTGTGCGGTGATGGGGAGCTGACTGCAGCAGGACCTAGATCCCAGCTTCCCCCAGGGATTTGCTGTTCTGGGGCCAAAAGCTTGGTGACATGGCCCTATACAAAGAATAACACTGGTGAACTATCAGTGCAATTCTCTTCCACTCCTTTGCAGTAGAATCAGGTAAGTCTGTACACTAATTCATTTTATCATGCCACGAGCATAGAAGCATTGATTAGCATCATAAAATGATGTTCTTGGCTCCTTGTTGAAGCATCTTTAAGACACTATCCTGCAAATGTGATAGCAGCTGTTGAGATGCCTCCTGGCTGTCCCTTCCCACTGCTGCTGGTGGCACAGCTCTGAAACTGCTATCTGCTCTTTGCACTTGTGGCTGGCGGATCCCACAGAGCAGCTATGTATGGTAAACACGTGGGTAAAACCTAAAAGTCATGCTCCTGGCTCAGTGGCTGTTCAAACAGACATGACCATGCGTGAAGGTTGTGCAGTCCTCTCATACTCACCCTACAGATTCAGGGTTAGCAGTTACCAAATTGACTCTTGATGAACGGAAAAATCAATAATAGCCTGTGCAGCTGGCACACCAGGCTTGCCACGCACCCAGGGTTTCCATTGCACTAGCACCCTGCCACATAAATAGACTGCCTTGGGTGGTAAATTCACAGGACACTGAGGGATGTCTTTGTAAACAAACAATTAATGCTGGATGCAGTCTCAGCAAAGCTAAGTCTCAGGGTGTTCAGCAGCAGGAGGTTGCCTTCATCACTCTGGGATGCTGCCTCTGGATCAGATGCTGCACTTGGGTCCCTGTAGAGCAAGCTGCAGGGAGGCTCCCTGTGAGAACAGAACCTGCACCACTCATTTCTCATTTCAGCTTCTTAAATTAGCAGAAATAATAATAATATATTTCTGCTAATTATTATTATTAAATTTCCTATTTAATTTGAGAAACTGAGAAACAGCTCAGAAAAGTTTTGTGGCAAAAGAAGTATTATACCAGCATTCCCAGAAACACCCTCAGATCTTCTATGAACAACTTATCTCCTCTGAGGATGGTTGCCACAGGAATGGAGAAGTTCACCAGCACTTCTGAGGAGCATACACCTGCACCAAGAGAGATGGTGCCACTGGCATGCCTCTGGCCATGTGTTCCAGGACAGGCAGCCTGTTTTGAGAGCTTGGGACACTGTTAAGAAAGGCTCCCTCCACTCCTGTCACGGGGATCTTGCATGTCCCACCTGAGCATCCCCACAGATCCTCACAGCTCAGGGAGAGGCCACCTCAATAATTCAGTCTGTGCCAGAGGAGCAACAGCAGCTCCCATCCGTGCCCATCTCCCAACCCGCAGTCAGTAGCTGGGTGCCTGCACTGCTGTGCCTTTCCCGTGCTGTAGGTGACATCTAAGTCACAGCCCTTTGTGGGAAACATGTCACACCACCTTTTATTTAGCGGTTCCTACTGCTATTCCTAGGCTTCTCTCTCCTTTTGCCTTTGATGGGGATTTTTATAAGTTTGGGGACTTTTTATAAGTTTAAGTGAGGGTCTTATGGTTTGATGCTTGGAATATTTGCCTATGGAAACTGGCTGATAAAGTGCATTTAAGTGTGTAAGTGCATTGTGCCCCCAGCATAACTTTGAATGTCAGCTGCTGTCGCACAGCACTGAATCTTTCCCTTTATAACGTGGAGGAAAAATGCCTGCAATCCCAGAGGTTTAAAAACCCATCTTCTCTTGCAAGGACTCAGAGAAGCTCAGTGTAATTCTTTTCCTGTTTCTCCAGAGATGGGCAATTGTATGGTCCATTACTAAGATGCTTAAGCAACCGTTTACAGTGAAAAAGAGGGCTATATAAAACTAAAAGGTTAAAAAATAGCTTCAGGGGTTTAATCTCCTTGTAAAGGTGATAATCACTATATGTTTTACCTCTGACTTATACTTTTTTTAAAGGCAGGGCTATACAGATAAGGTTATAAAGCATGAAATAGCATTTGTAAGAAACACTGATTTAAAATGATAATGGTAAAACATATAAGCAATCAAACAAACCTGCATGGCTTATTACATGACATAATTTAAGGAGAAAAAGTGGAATAATCTATTAGAAAAAATATGAAAATATTTTCAGTTCGAAGTAATAATAATAGCAAAATTGCACATTTACAGTTGTTGATTTTTTGCATATAAGAATAATAGGCCATTGGTGAATTATTGCAACTATTATATTTAATGTGAATCCTAATAATCAATAAAAGGTGAAAAAAAGCACTGCTGCTATACAAGAGGTCAGAACACCCATACGGGGGCTAAAACATGACATCTGTATCTAGTGACAGTTATTCTGCTAATGGAGCATCAGACAAATATCCCAGACTTTCAACCAAAATGAGCACAACCATTTAAAAGCTAGCAACAGGGTCAGGAATCACCAGATAGAAGCGGCCTTTAAAGCAGATGTCATATTAATCCCTGGGATGGCTGCTTCACTGCACCTTCACAAAAAGGCTTTTGCCAACATAGAGCATGAAACACACTTCACCTACAAGCTCGAAACTGCAGCTGTGACATGTAATTATGATCTGTTCTTGGCTCGTTTTTATCAGTGTGGGTATTTTTGGCATTATGAACTGTAACTTGGCTGATTATGTTAGACCTTCATAAATTCTCCTGTAAGTTTGAATGCATCATTTTTCCTTCTCTGCCTAAGCAAGGCTGAGGTCAGTCTAACAGCTTCAGAAGAAAAAAAAAAAGCCCAAAACCAACCCAGAAAGTCCTAACAGGGATACTCAAAAGCTCTTTTAAGAATAGCTTATAGGTCCAGACAGCTGGTATGTATTTTTTTTGCAGGCCAGCAAGTCTGTAAGGGCTGTGTAAGAACAGTTAAAGCCTATCCAGATCGCTGTACTTGACTTTATTTCATTATTAGAAAATACTATTAGGAAATTTAAATTTGAAATGCAAAAGATTAACAACCAATCTCCCTTTCAAATGTAACAAAACAGAGGAATGATGGTTTTGCCCTATCTGTATAATAATTAGAGGAAGAAGCAATGCATTCAACATACCAAAAGAGCACTTTGAAGCATCTGCCCTGATCTCTTTTTTCTGTAAATCTTCGAGATGCCTGTCCCTGGCTTCTCTGTTGAAAATACAGCTTGGTGTTGCCACAAAGCGCAGCAGCAGCTCCAGTGTTGCTGAGTGAAGGCTGGTGGAGCAGTCTCAGCCTAATGATTTAGGAAGTGGTATTCCC
This sequence comes from Pezoporus occidentalis, assembly GCF_034315485.1. NCBI lineage: Eukaryota > Metazoa > Chordata > Aves > Psittaciformes > Psittacidae > Pezoporus > Pezoporus occidentalis. The sequence continues at coordinate 2,979,628 of NW_026915791.1, read as the reverse complement.
AAACTGGCTGTCAGCCACATTTGAAGAGTCTTTATGATGCCTCTGACAACCTTTAAAGCTTTGTTTACCTACCCTACAGAAAAGCGAAGTAACTGGGCAATTCTTATTTTACTTTTGCTGTCATTATTTTATTTGTACTGCCAGTATTTATGAGTACAACTTACAAAGCTTTGGAGGGCTCCACAGCAGCCTCCAAGGCTGCATGGCTGCTCCAAGCACTGGGCAGAAGCTCTGCTGTTCCTGCAGAGATTTGACACAACTTTCTTCCAACCCAGCAGTAGGTCTTTAGGGCAGTAGCTTTTTTAGGTCACTAGGTCAGATACAACAAGTGCTTGGCATCACTGCAACACAGTTCTTTTCTAGCTATACATCTGGTATCATCAAGTGCTTTTCTTACTTAAACCTTGTTCTGAAATGTCCTCGTCCATGAAATGTCTTTTCCTCAAGAAAGATTTGCACCAGATTGAAGAAGCCAATGCCCTCAGTGGGCAACAAATTAACTTTTAAGGCTTCTGTAGTGGGAACCCTGGAAGCATGCCACCTTCAGAAGGCAGCCTTGTTGATCCAGACAACAGCTTAAACTAATGCCTTTGAGAATCCTGTGCTTCATGGGACAGCACCCCAGGCAGGGCAGGACCCAGCTCCAATACTCACTGCAACCAGGCAGCTCCCTGCTTCCTTCTCTGCATTGATGGCAAGGGATTTGAGATAGCTGGTGTAAGGTGGTGATGGTGCATGGAGGAGTGGAGCCAGCCATGGTGTGTGGTGCAGCTACAGCCAGCCAGGCACAGGGAGAGCTGCAGCACTCGGCTACCATGCTGGTCCCTGCTGTCACCCTTCCCAGGCAAGTCTTTGCAGCTCCAAAGTCCATGCGCAACAGTGATGAGGCCTTAAGCTGATGTGCATGCCATGTTACTCTGTCCCCTCTGGCGGAGCAGTGAGGTCTGGATCAGAGACAGGCTTCTGCAGTTCTCAGAGAGGGAAACGATAGTGCTTTTGTCCCCTTGTCCTTGTGCCTGAGCTAGTTATAGAGATTGCTTTTAGAGAAAGTGCCTGTCAGCAACTCCAATATCACTTGCTGTACATTTTGATGCCCTGTGTGGTCCTAATTGGTTTCACAGGTACCTTACACAAAATTACCTGTCTTACTGACTCTGGAAGTAAAAATGTGCAAAACTTCTGCAGCTAGAAAGAGAATGATGGATTGCAAGCTTCCTTTTGCAGTGCAATTACCTGAAGGATCTGTGGTTTTCCTAGTAATTTAGAACAATTATCCTTGTCTGGAACCTACTTTCTCCATGCTTTATTGCTCCTGTCCCGGGGTTGAAAAGGTGGTAAGCTATCATTCTAAAATGAAATAATTTCTCAGTGAAATCTTCGAGCATGTGACTGATTTGTGTGTTTGTGTTGGACAGAAGCTGCCTGGGCCCATTTACATCATCTCCACTGAGGTTGGCACAGCCCTTTGTGCCGTGACTTGGCAAGGGGAGAGGTACTGCTGCCTGGAAAGCCTTGCACGTGTTTTCATAGGCTGTCTGAGGAGGTTTGGTGAGGAGGCTTTGCTGAGTGACAGATGTCATCCTCAGCACCGAGCTGTGGCCACTGCTGAATCTGCTGAGCACCAATCTCCTGTCACTGAAAATTAGCTCATCTTGCTCGGTAAAGTGAGGGATCATTGGGTGTAAAAGGCTAAGAAACAGTCTTTAGGAAGGGGTAAGGGGAGGAAGAAGAGTAAAGCAACTCAGGGCTGCAGTTCTGAGCCCTGAGCTAGCTGTCCTCTGCAAAGGGAAAGGGAAGCCAGGCTGCAGCATTCCCAGACTGGTAACAGCATTCCTGCAGAGAGGGAAGTCTCCAGCAGTGCCTAAAGGAACAGTGGGGAAGAGACCCTCACACAAGGGGGCTGGTTTTGTAATTCTCAATCAGTGCTATAGACAGTTAGTACAATTGCACTTCTTTCAAAAGCATTAGTGAGACAATTATTAAATTCATGACGACCGTATAAAAATGTTTTGGTGATGCTCCGATTGCAAAAGATCAGGAATCTTTATTTATTTGTTTGCTTGTTTCCTTATTTATTATTGCACCACCTATCTCTCCCTTTTAGTATGGTGAGCCAGATGGCAGCACTAAAAGAAAGTCAACAGCAGCACTTTGGGGAAATAAAGTGTGTTCATTTAAAAATAAATAAATAATCCCTGCAGTCCATTAACCAGAGCTTAAGGCAAACAGCCTTAATGATTTCCTTAGTTAAAAGGAAGGAGACCATTCTGAGAGTTCTGGAGGATTCTGGAGCAGACGATTTCCACCCTCAGTGCCTACAGTTGTCCCCTCTGTTTCCCTGCCCCAGTGCACTTAAACCCACCAACAAGAGCAACCTGTGTTCCTGAGCACGCTGGGCTTTGGGGAGGCAGTGCTGGTTCCCAGCTAACAGCCGTAGGTCAGCGATGTAGCTGAGACAGAGGAGGAGGAGGGCAGCAGTGATAAATGAATAAATAGGTAAGTACACACATAATAACTGAATAAATAACCTGTGCAGAGTCTGTGTGAAACCAGAAAGTATATGTATGAAGATGGAAATCCTGGATGTTTATCCAGGCTGAAAGCTCTGTTCAGAAAGAATGTAATCCTTCCCCTCCTGGGTACAAAGCATTTGGGTTAGAAGAGACCACACTACTGCAATTACTCCAGACTATTAGGGAGCAAATTGTAGTAGGGACCATGAAGTAAACCCTGTAGGCCATGGTTAATCTTTTTCATGAAGCCTATTTGTGCAATGGATGGAAATGTTTACCCTGAAGAGCATCCCACACCAGAGGTGCAGCTCTCATTGGGTTCCTGCTGATGTGCCCCTTCCCCACTGCCTGCTAGGGGATCAGCATTGCATCAGGATTCCTCCCTGCCTCCCAGCCATGGTGAGAAGCTCTCACTGCTGCCAGAGTCTCTGTGCCAGAGGATCATGCTTTGCTTGGCCAGATGCCAAGATTTTCCTGAAAATTTTCCAATTTTCTTGAAGGACTGGGGACAACCATGTGAAAGATGGCATGAGCGGCTGAGCAGGGAAGCTGGATGGAGGCAGGGGATGTTGCATGGAGTTAAACTTGTTAAACTTGAAAAATATATAACATTATGCATGATAATAAGTGTTTTGAAAAAGCCAGATGGCTTGATTTTGAAGGAGACATTGAAGAACATTGATTTGAAAGCTCAAGAGAAAGATTTTTTTCTCTGTGTATGGTTTTTTTCAGAAATCTGTTTTTTTTTCTTGTTTCAGCTCAACATCTACCATCACCATAACCACCACCCCCCCAATGAAAACTGAAGAAATTGTAGCCCCTTGTGACGAAAAAGGCCATTGCCTTCTCCCAGACAGACACTACCAGAGACATGTTTATTGTTAGTGTGCTGCCAATGGCTCTCTCATCAATGATGGTTTCACTGATGAGCCTTTTAGTCCTGGTGTCTCTGAGGAAGATCTCACTAGGAGGAGAGAACAGGGGTCCAGGGGCACAAGAGAAAGAGGAACAGAAGCAGGGATAGCACACGACATGCTCCGAGGTGTTTTGCTGCAGCCATGTCCTGTGGGTATGTGTGGGATGGGTCCTGTGGCACTGAGCCTCATCCAGGAAACCTGCCAGAAGGATGCTGAACTGCTGGGAGATGAACACTCACACGTGTTTTGATATGTTGAGATAATGCATAGTGTTTGCAATTATCACATCTTCTGCAGGGTAAACCTCCCAGTGAGTGCCATGGCATGTGCAGCGTACAGGTTTACTACACTGAGCTTTTGGTATGTGCCTCCATTAATTTCTGCTTGCATATGAGAATGCCTGACACCAACTTCAGACAGGCCTGGTAGTTTGATTAAATACGGGCTTATCTTATAAAATGCACATCTTTATACTTCATATTTATTATTTTTGAAGTCTGTAGTGGCAAGATAGGCACAAATCTGCTTCAGAATTACTTTTTTCACCCTCAAAACTATAAGCCACTAACTATGCTTACGTCAGCTGTTCTTACTGGAGGAAGTGATGGAAGATATATGATGTTGGGGTGACAAAATATTTTCTTTTTTTATTAAGAAAATTTTTATTTTTATAAACTTTATTAAGTTTAACTTACCTGTCTTTGTACCCTCCTAACTGTGGGTATTTCTAATTGTGACCTTGTTAGAGAGAAAAAACCTGTTACTTGTTTCTAACTGGAGACGGGTACTTTTCTTTAAAGGCGGATGTCTCTTCTCTAGTAAGTCCCCTCTTCCTTCCTCCTAGAAGACACCTTTCTGAGAACTTCCTGGTTGTGCTGTATCCCCTGTGCCCTGAACATGATGCTTTGAAGGCAAAGACCTTGCACTTGGCATAGCTAGGATCATAAAATGTGTTCTCAATCACTGACTGGGACCTCAAATTAAATCCCCTGTAATCAGTAGCAGCAATGAAAATTGCTCTCTTATGTTCCATTCTTTTTTTCAGCGTTAACATTACTTATCTGCTTCTGGATCTGGAAAATTTCAAAACTGCTGAAGCTCCCAGGTCAACTCCCTCTTACTTCTGAACTTCTTGAAATGCTTTCATCCTCGATGTTTTAAGAAGATATGCTGTGACTGACAACCGCTACTGAAACAGGTATTTTGTGGTGAGGGTCAGAGATAGGTGGTGGTGGGAGGTGTCCTCTTACCTGCCCTTGCAGAACAGAAGAGGGCATAACTGTCTGCTGTGGCCTCTTCTTTGGAGGAACTGGGCAAGATCTGCTCTTGCCCTTTGGAGTCCTAAAGGTTCGTATTGTACCTCTGTTGCTTCAGGTTCCTCAGAAACTTCTTACTCCCAATGCAGATGGATGTGCTTTATGTTCTGCCCAATGACTTTCAATGAATCTTCAAACTTGCTTTTACAATAACTAATATCTGGTTTAAATATTTTACCATCTCACATCTTCCTCTATACATTTGTATGTATTTTGTTACTGCTTCTGTCGAGAGATCTTCTTATTTCCCATGGATAATGTATCTTCTAATTCTCCTTTATATTTTCATTTTATACAGCTCTGAGAATCAAGTGGTTTTGCTGTTAATGTGAGGATATGGTTTGACTTTTCCAAGATGATTAATTAATAACTGGTTAGGTGGATTAAATAAATTGAGCACCATCACCCGGCCAAAGCCAAAACTCATGACAAACACAGAAATTTTAAAGGTGGTAATTTTCACTTGTGTGTTTTTTTCTTCCAGCCCTCCCCTAAACGTCACTTGGAAGGAACTATGGCAGAGCCTCCTCATGAGGGATTTCCAGGCTCTTACTTGAAGTAGTTGAGAAGGCTCTGGGTAGACCTTATTGCAGCCTTTCAATACTTAAAAGGGGCCTATAAGAAAGATGGGGAGAGCAGGGCTTATTGCGATAGGACTAGTGGTGATGGCTTTAAACTCAAAGAGGGGAGATTCAGGCTGGATGTGAGGAAGAAATTTTTTACAGTGAGGATGGTACAATACTGGAAAAAGTTGCCCAGATGGGTAGTGCCATCCCTGGAGACATTCAAAGTCAGGTTGGACAGGGCTTTGAGAAACCTGGTCTAGTGGAAGGCATCTTTGCCTGTGGCAGTGGGTTAGAAACCAGATAATCCTTAAGGTCCCTTCCAACCCAAACCACTCTTAGATTCCATGATTTTAATAAAAAAAAAAATAGAAAATTAATTCTGTACAGAGGAGCACCAGTGGACTGTAGACCAGTCTCTGGAAGCCTGGGAAGGATGGCTGCCCCTGGGTGTGCTTGTGTGCTGGAAAATGATGAGACAATAAAAAATGAATGGATTTCTGCTGTTTTCCTGAGCTGGATCAGAAATGGTGGGGGCAAGGGAGTGCATATGTCCTGCTGCTAGGCAGGAGGAGGTAGGAGCAGGGATGGGACAATCTGGGCAGGCTGTGCCGTGCCCAGTCCATGCCCTGAGAGCAGGCTGGCACTGAGAGGGATGTCTTTTGTCCATGCGCATGTCTGTCTCCAAGATGAACTGTGTTCCTTCAGTGTCCTTCCACCTTAGGGCTTGATTTAATGCCTTCACAGCTTAAACTTATGTGCTTCTAGCATGCTTCACCACGTATTCGACATCAGTTCAGGTGATTTGACAAGAAGATATTTAGCTGGAAAGCTTAGACATTTTTTCTGGATATTTCAATCAGTCTAATGAAGTGTATTACCTTTCCCTACAAACCTGCCCCTTTTCTGTCCCCAGTCCATCACACCAACAGTAAAGATACCATTGAGGAGGACATCTGAAACCAGAAACACCCTTCGTAGAAGATCCTTCTTGTCCCAGTTGTTGTGGTCCAGTCTTGGGCAGCAGTTTGTCAACACTTCAACCATCTTCTTTTGTCACCCACACCCTCCTCCCAGGAGACATCAGAGGCAGAGATGTCCAACACTTCACTCTCATACATGCACACAAGTATTCAGAAAAACAGGCTCTTGCTAGATGTGAACTTGAGAGCAGAAGTGGTTAATGCAGTGTTGATACAAGCCATCAAGGCAGATGAAAGAGGGTGCTGAGGTCCTGGGCTGGGGGAGTGACTTGAGGCAAGGGGCAAACCTACCAGAACACTTGGTCTCCAGCCCCCTGCCCCTTGAAGCACTCTGGAGCAGAAAAATTTGGCTGCTGAAGCATGTTTCTGCAAAACAAGATGGGCAAAAAACCTCTTTGAAGAGAAATTTTAAAATGCAAGCTGCTCTGCTTTTGCTTCCTACAACAAAGTTAAAGAAAATTAAGTTTCCATGAAAACCTCACAAAGAGAAAGTTGAAAACCACAGAAAGCTCCTTAGAAAACACATTAGAAAACAAATTTTATTTAGCCTTATCTGCATTTAAAATTTTAAACTTAATATTTTTAATATACTGAAGTGCACAGTTCATTTAGATTTAAGGTAAACACTATTAAATGTCAAACATTAATAGATTATTTTGGCAAAAATATTGGTTAGATAAGTAAGGGCCTTGAAAAGTATATTTCTTTATAGATATAGATGCAAGACTTGATATGCATAATTACTCTTCATTAATTTTTAAGTGATGAAGTAATTTAAAAAATTGCAGCAAGTTAAATAATTGTATGTAAAATAAAATTAAAGAAATGAATGGTTCATTATCTCTTTTTAAAGCATTTTTTTTTTCCTCCAGCAATGAATGTGTTTGATCTTACCCCCACTCTGATTGAAATAAAGTGCTTTCTATCTAGTCCATGACACATGGCTTCTCTTACAGCTTCACAAATTTCAATGAGTGAGTTGTGAAAGTAGATGCTTAATAAACCAAGGTCAGATTTAAAGAATGTATACTTCTTCCTTTGCAAGTGAGCATTAAATCTTCAGTCAACTGATGCTTGCTAGTTTGATAACGTAGAATGCAACAACCTACTCTGCCCTATTACTGCTACAGATGGAAACCAGTTCATCCTTGCAAGCTAGTTACAGGGGGGTGTAAAGGGGGAAGTCAGCAAACATGTCCCGCATGCTTTGCCTTTCTTTCACAGCCCCATTTCACAATTCCCTTGCGCATCTAGTTTAACCAAGAGAAGTTGTTTTCCTGAAAGATTTTTAAATCGCTTTCTTTTTTTTCCTGGGGGGTGGGGGGGTGGGGTGGCTGGCTTTTAAGAATGACGAAATCATTGCTCTTTGCCTCTATTTCTGCCAGTTTGTTTACAAAAATCTGCAAAGTGTAGCAATCAGTATATTATCTCTACGTGTTTTCTGTCTGCTTTGCATCTGGTCCTTCTAGAGAGCTGCGTAGGAGATAATCCTCTGTTTCCAGGAGGTTTGGGCAGCTTTAAGGGCACACACTGCAGGTCTGATGGTTCACTTCTTCCCTAGGATGTGGTCTCCAGAGGCTTCACTTCAGCTTCACTTTGCAGAAGTGTGTGTAGAGATGAAAATATCTGACACCTAGAGGCAAACCACTGAGCAAGCCAAATGCAGCATAGAAGTCCTCTGTGGCGGCCATGGACCATGCCACCATGAGTCGCCTGCAATAATGCTTCTGCAGATGCTGTGTTTGAACCATGCTGGTGGTTGTATTTCCTTGATTCAGTTTCTTTCCCCCAGTTTGTTTTGAGGACAGTGGTGTCCTTCCTGTTTGCTCTGTGGTGTGTCTCTCCCCAACCTCACTTTCACTGTCCTAGAGCCAGGCCAATGCAGGTGATGTGGCCAAAGCTCATAATTAATCACCTTCTCTGTGTTAGTTTCTGTTCCAAGAATGAGCTTGGTGTTATGTAATTGTTACTATCATTAGTTTGTTATGGCTGGGCATTATGTGGTTGTTATTATCATTAATTTGTGATTGACTCTCCGCCTGTGTCTAGAACACACTGGACCTTACATTAACATACACTGATTTGCACAGTGTAAGTGGTGGCTGAACATTCTTCATAGCATTGGAAGGTTTAGGTCAGTCTTCCCTGCCACAGCTGTTGAAGTAATGTAATAAATTCCACCAGCCCCCTTCAATTCCTGGATTATCTCCTCAGAGCAGCATTCAGGCATGCAGACCCTCAAAGGGCATCTTCCTGAAGAGCTATCTTCCAGCTTCAGATTACAAATGTCTTTGCAAATATTTACTTTCCTTTGCCAGCATGATCTGCTAGTACCTGAATGTCATATGTAAAATGGTGAGCGCTAAAGGAGGTTTTCAGGTGTTATCATCTGGACAGGTAAGCTGTACATCTTGTGTACATTGAGAATTCCAGGAATATCTGCACATTCCTGCCCTTTATAACCACATCCACCAGGATAACCCCTTCTGAGGATGCCACCATCTGTTATCTACAACTGCTTGGGACTTATAACAGGAAGCTGCTGCGCTTGTTTCTTTCCTATATATCTCTGGCCCCGTATTTGCTGCCAGATACAATTACTGGCAATAACTATCTCATTACAGGTATTTCTGCAAATGGTACCTATTACTACTTGCCCAAGTGTTATGCTAGCAGCTTTCCCCACAATTTTTATATTATTCATCATAACTTTTTTGTGTGTTTTCTTTGGATTTTGACTCTATTCAGTGTTGATCCATCAGTGTTTTACCTGAATCTACAAAAGCTACTTTTTGTATGGACTGTACTGGGGCTACCCACTCAATGCTTATCTCCATAAATTCTTCACTTGTGCCTTTTTATATTTATATTAAAATACTTTTATTTATAAAAACAATTGCAATTTATAGCTCAAACAGGCATTGTCAATTTCTATTTAAAATTATGGTTTCTTTCTAGAGCTGTCTTCTGGGAAAATTTCTATCTTTTTCAATGCATCTTCATGTTCTGAATACATAATTTATAATGAGATCCTTCTAGATGATATCCCCACAGCAGCTGGGAAACCGATGATGCTTGCAAAGATTTGAGTTTCAAATGTTTAACTGTCATTAATTTGAAGATTATAGTCAGCGAGCTTTGTAGATTATAATGTATGATGCAATTACATTCTACTAATGTAATATACTTAATTTTTTTAATAGATTATTTGTTTTTGTATTTCCAGTACTTGCAAAGAAAGGGATTTATAATCCTAAATACTAGGTCAGGTGGGTTAATTTACTTCTGTGGTTACAGTGGAAGCATCCTCTGTCCAGACTTCCTGTTTGCAGAATTTCACTTAGTCAAGCAAAGAGAATTAGTCTGAAGTAACCAAAGCCACCTTAGATAAGTGCCTTCATTTAGGCACAGTTTTTCCCTATGTGTCCATGTGGGCTAGCTGGTTTGGGGCACTCCAAGATGCCTACTTTCTGTACTGTCTCCCTGTGCCTGGTTCCCCTCAGAGGCAGCGGAGGAAACACGAGGAGAGGCAGACAAGGGTGTCCACCTCTGGCTTCCTTCATGCCTGCAAAAGCTGGGGGGTTCTCAGACATGCTCACATTTGATGATGATGAACTAACTGTAGGAGGAAAATCTCCTCCCAAAGACATTCCTTTTGAAGCTTCTCGCTTGGACTTCCCACTGCAGCCTCCTTGTTCGAGCAAGATTCCGCACCAGCTTGGGATCTTTGGGGGCTGAGTGGAGAAGACAGAACCCTCTAGCCCTTTGTCATGGCTTCTCCCAGACTGCACTTGTCTGCCTTTGGTGGGCTTGCAGACCTGCAGCAGGCCAGTCCCTGTGGTCAGCATCTCTACAGCTTTGGAGGGAACCCTTTTATCCTATTCTTGCTGGCTTTATGTCGCCAGGAGTGACCTGGGAAGCTGCACTCAGACCTCTCCTCTAAACTTTAGCAGCTATTCTGTTACTTCCCTGAATAAAAAAAGGGATTTCATGTAGTCCACAATAACCAGCTCTAATAACCAGTAGGTTTTTTCACACCTACTGAAAGGCAAGCTTGCTGTCTATTGGTGGCACTGTCTCCAGCTTCTCTAGAACACACTTTTTTCCCACAGTCGCACCTTGGAGCACGGTCCTTCAGTTTATTATAAACTTTTCTTGCCTCTTTACTATCAACTGAGAGAATCAGAAAAAAAAACAATATCCCTTCTATGCTGATAGAGATTTTTATTTATAGGTACAGTTGTATTTCTGCTTGGAGGAACACTGTAATATAGAATCATAGAATGGTCAGGATTGGGAATGGCCTAAATATCATTTAGTTCCAACTCCCCTGCTACAGGCAGGGACACCTTCCACTAGACTGGGTTGCTCCAAACCCCATCCAACCTGGACTTGAACACTGCCAGGGATGAGGCAGCCACAGCTTCTCTGGGCAACCTGTGCCAGTGCCTCACCATCCTCACAGGGAAGAACTTCTTCCTTATATCTAACCTAAATCTCCACTGTTTAATTTTGAAATATATTATACAATATATTGCACCAAATTCCCTGTTACAGACAACAAACACTTTCACTTACATTAACTTGCATGAAAGTAAAATGAAAAATACAAAGTAATCTATTAAACATCTTATATTTCACAATTATGTTTCAAACTTTCAAATGTAGCAGGGCTAAAAACTCAGAGAGTAATCAATACCATTAGAAAGCCCAGAGGCAGGGAGTCTTTGGTTTCTGACACAGGTGATGCATTGGTTTCTCACCCATAAGACTACTTACTAGGTGGAGTATCACTGACTTTGATTCTGAAACTGATCTTTTCCCTGTTCTTAGAGGCATTTGTTAAAAGCAGGATAAACACTTCTCTGAAAAGTGAGATACGAGCTGTGGTCTTTGATGAAGCCCATGCCATGAAGAGGCAGCTGAATACTTCATAATGAGATCTACCTGGTCATTTAGAGAATCATCACAGCTGAGAAGCAAGAAACTCCCCATTTCTGAAAGCTTTTGTCCTAAACCAGTTTTCTTCTCCCTAAAAGGGGCTGTCTTGGTGGCAAGACAGGAGAGAGAATGGCCTCAGCTGCCCTTCCATGTGCCACAGGGCATCTTCCAACCAGTCATCTTAAGGGAAGTTCAACCATTTTTTTTTTCCTCCTAAGAGTATTACAGCCGCTGAATGTAGATACAGCTCGAAATTAGCATACTGCATTCAGGTCTAACTCTGATTTGCATAAGAAGTTCAGAGATAATTCAATAAATGCCATACACATTCTCAGAAAAACTTGTTGAGATTTAATTGGATTGAACAATAATTTTATCTGGTGTTCATTGTATTAAACATTCCAGCAGTGTATTCATTTTTAATTGACGGAATTAATTTTGTAATTATTAGCATTCGGTTCTTCTGGAATCCCACTTTTCTGTATATATTACCTGCCTTGTTTGTGCCTTTTGACATCACTGTAGAAACTGCATGCCAGGCAGTTCTGCTTTTTATCTATTGCATGTATTCAGCTCTGTCTGACACCATGCTGGAAATCAATACACTGTTAAAAAAAGGGTTAATTGCTGTGTTTGTCTTTCTCCCCCTTGGATGTTGGAGAAAATTTCCCGGCATGAGTGGCTGGAGCGATGGCTGCAGCTGCACTGCACTACTCTGCACACCCTTGTCTTGTGGGTGACCTGATCTGTGTAGTCTTGCTTCTCCTTCATTGGCATGCCTTTCATGCCAAAGTGTGATGGCCACTGGGACCGCATGCCTCTTCCTTTCGCATCTGCTAGTGGGTGCATTGCACATATAATGATATCACATGCATTAAATGCTTAAACTGATGTGAAAATATTAATGGACCAATGGGCATAACACTCACCCAGAACTGCAGCTGGCTATTATGTCTATTTTTAAAAATGAATGAGCGAGGCAAAGGAACGTCTCGGTGATCTGCTCAAGCCCATGCAGCCTGGCACAGAGGAACCAGAGAGAGAATCCAGGAGCCACTGGGTGAAGGCTCTGTGCTGCTGGCAGGGGCATGGATGGGGAGTAAGCAGGGGGGAGCAGGCTGCACTGAGGTGTGGAGAGAAGGAGAGAGCTGAGCCCTGCCTTCAGCCCTCTACAAGCCTCGGAATTGCTGGGAGCTTCTTTCTGGGATGAGACAGGATAAGTGGTGATGGGTTTGAGCTGAAAGAGGGGAGATTTGGGCTGGATGTGAGGAAAAAATTATTTACTATCAGGGTGGTTAAATACTGGCACAGGTTGGCATGACCACTGGGTCTTGTGTTGAATTGGCACATCCCACCAGGATCTGGATGTCACGGGGTTCAAAACATTGCTGGGGAAGGGCAAGGGAGAAGAGATAAGCTTTGTTTATAGCAGCTCAGGAGTTCTGCAGGGCAGGTATCTCTAGCAAGAATAACTTATGGAGAGGGCTGTTTCCACCTGCCTTGGACATGGCAAAGGCTGGGCTCACCCTTAGCAGTACTGAGGCCCTCACTGTGGTTGTTAACATCCTCATTTGCCCACCAGATAGAAAAGATCAACAGCAACTGTTCTCATCATTGCTTACCAAATGCAACTTACTGCTACGGCATTTTATTGTTATTGTCATTATTACCACGCTGCATGTGAGATTGAATTTGTCAGAAAATATAATCTAGTTTATTAATCACCTCATGTCCAGTCTTCTGGAATCATGTTGTCTACCAAGACCTTTCAAGATTAAAAATCCTTCCCCTGATTTTATCATGGACATGGTAGTATACAACACATTAGTTGCAACTAATAATGATTTAATATTATTAGCTAAATCTTTTATACAACAATAAGATGTAAATATTATTAATATTTTAATGGCAAACAAAAAAAAAAAATAATCACTACTACTGTTAATCATCTCAAACCTAAATGATCTTTCCTTGATGTGAGAGTTTTATCATTTTCAGTCCCAGTAAAAGGAACTGCTCATGGAGTTCTTCCCTCTGTGAACTCTGTTTTGTTATTGTTTTGTGATTGTTCCCAGCAAAACCCTCATGAAGTTAAATTACAGTCACTGACCCATGGCAGCATGTTGAATATAATGGTTGTGTGAACAGACACCCCCCCGGCATGATCACATTTTCCTCAGTGCAAGTCAATCCCCACCCTCTACATAATTATAATATGTAAGATTACATAATATTCAGATGAAAAATCTCAATTAGTTTTGTTAGAAGTCAATATCAATCAATATTATATTTTAATATTATATTCTTTTTTTATCCCTATTTAACATAGAAATTATTTCTGAGGATTGCAAGTTTTCCCAACGATTTTCAGGGATAAAGCCAGCTGACCCTTAAGACAGGAGTTATTTGCAGAGTACAGCTGCCTAAGAAGTGACCTTACAATATCTTCTCTGCCAAAGTCTGCATTAAGCAATATCAACATTTACACAAGAGAAGTACATTCAGCATCAAATATTAAGCATGGCTGCTGCAGAGCGATCAGCAGTGGCTCCAGGAACATGGTGTATTCTTCCCTGCACCTGCCAGCGATGCTGCTCTAGACATCTTGACGCCTGTGGCTCTGCTCTGTGTTGGGTGCCTTTCACATCCTGGCTGTCTCTGCTGGCAGCACCAGGGCAGGGGCTGGTTACCCCTGATGCTCCCAGGATGCAACCTGGAGCCCCCCAGGCTTTCCAGTGGCAGCTCTGGGAGTGAAAGTTTGGGTATGGGCTTGGCTTGGTTGTGTTGTTGAGGACAGACCCCTTGTGATGCGCTAAACTCTCAGTATTTAAAGGAGGGATTTAAATGAAAATAAGAGGCCTGATGAGAAAAATTTAGAAAATGCAATTTTCATCTGGATTCCTTGTTTTAAGACAGAATTTCAAAGTATATTAAAGGCTTTTTTTTATGTGAAAGAACCTGAGGTATCTACCTTCAGCTGCTGCTCCCTTGCTCCACACAATCCCCAGTACAGTCTGGCAAAAGGTAAAAGGACAGACAGACAGTAAATCTTTTTGTCCCCAAAATTTACATGCTTTGCTTCTGCTTTTTTCTTGTCTCTGATACTAATTGTTTTTCTTTGTCCTTCTCCACCTATTTTTCCCCCTTTTCCTCTACTTTTTCCTCCATTAGCTCAATGGTCTTGTTGCCATGGCTGCTGGCGGCTACTCTGCTGTCTTTACCAGACGTGTTGATCTGGTAAGCTCTGCAATCCAGGACCTGCATAGAAGAATAATAATTAAGAAGAAGAACTTTGAGAGATGTGCAGAAGCACACAAAGCTGCTTGCTGGTGGAGTTCTGTTCTGGGCAGAGGCTTCCCCATCTTATGTAGTGATGGGCACTGGCTGTCAGCTACACCATGTGAACGTAGATCCCTTTCTGCTCTCCTTTCCCAAAGAGCATTCTGCATCCCCTCCTGCATGAGGAAGCAGAATCTGTGAGAACACCCCAAAACCACCTACCACTATCTGCAAACTGCTTGCCTTTTCATCTTGAAAAACCTAAGAGATGGCCACGATGAGCGCACCTCAGCGAAGGTTACTTCACAGATCTATGTAAGCAAGAAACATATTTTAAACACAGCTTGGTAAATGCACAGGCTACCTAAACAGATACAAATTTAGATGTACCGTCTCCTCTCCATCTGCGGCTCTCTAGAAGTACACACACCCCACACTACGGATCTTGAGCTGTTGATGTCTGAAGAAAGCCCCTCGTTCTCCCTTCCCTCCAGCTGTGCCTTCCCTTCCCTTCCCTTTATAAATACTGCTTTAGCTAGCAGCTTTTAACAGGTTTTCTGGTCTGTTTTGCTGTCCCTCCTGCTGTCCCCGTAGGTTTCCAGTGCTCCCGCCTCTTCTGGCTGCCAGCAGGCAGGAATAGGCAGGAGTGTCTTGGGCTAGTGGCCCTCTGCCAGCCGCCAGTTCAGGGAAGCTCCTGCCTGCAGTGCGCAGTGCAATTATAATTCCACTCATGTCCTCAGATAAACCGGCAGTTTGGCAGACACACTCCAAAACTGTCAGGGCGGCAGTGCCCAAGAACAGCGCCGTTCCCTTGGTGTCTGGCCAAGAGACAATGGAGTCGCCAAGACAGAAACTGCAGTGCTGTTGCGAGGGGACACCCACCATGGGATGCCCTGGGGCGACTGGGAAGGGATTTTGCTACACTACGCTGTGCTCTACTGCACAATAGGGCTTCCCTGACATGTTGTATTCGTGATGTTCTACCTTGTGATAAGCTGTTATTAAGTAGAAGAAAAGACCTAGGTGACAGTTTTTTATTTTTATGCTTATTTCTGATATCCATTGATGAATTAAAATACTACTCTTATGGAGATATAGAACATATGCACATGAAAAATGAATACAAAATAAGTTCGTTATTATCAGTGTTATTACAATGAATACTTAATTAACTCATCATACCATCATACTTGCAGTGAAATGTTCTCACTGATTATAAAGTGCTAAATCCCCATTAAGTGATACAAATGACAAATGAACACCTACGGACATACATGTGACAGCCCCATCAATAAACAAGGAATTAACCGTCTCTAAATTATAAAAAGAATTCTTTCTTTCAAAAAATATTTCTTCGCTGTCATTTCTTAAATTTTCTGGTACCATCACACCACTAGCAAAAACATTGAGGAATTTTGGCAAAACAAACAGCAGCCTTTATTAAGTGCTTTATGTCCATGATGCCAGCTTTAGGACTGTTTTCATTCATAGTAAAATTTGTAAATACTCAAACAGAACATAATTTTACTCGAAAAATAAATGCAAAATCATAGATCCTGATTATAGGGGTAGGACCCATATGGCAAAATTAGTACTGGGGAACAGCTACTAAAAATGAAGATATTTACTGGAGTTCAGCTCTGTGCTGCCAGCACTGGTGTGAGTGGGAACAGCTCTCCCAGCTGGTCCTCCACACTCAGCTCGTTTTGTGACAGACCTCCAGGACACTAACCTCCTCAAATAACCAGCTCCAGAGACTGTAGAAACCAACTGATGGAGTCACCTCTGCTTTACTGGCTCCAAAATCTGAGAAAACAAAGCTAAAAGAAAATGGATGAGTTATCACAATTCCTGTCAAAACTATATATTAAAAAAGTAAAAGTATCCTCCCCAAAAGAAAAAAAAAAAACAACAACAAAACAACACTTTTCTATGAAGATGGACTTTGCTGTGTGAAAACAGGCATTTCTGGTCACAGGAGTTTGGTCTGGCAGTGCCTGGGGTTGTGCAGAGTTGGAGCAGCACCATGCACTTAAGTGGCATTGCTCTGCAGGGCTGACATGGAATGTCAAACATTAGCATTTCAAAAGCCTTTCAGACCTAAGCCCTAATTGTCAAAAAAAAAAACATTATTTCTTGCTTGGAAAATGTTTACAGAGCCATAGAGTACTAATGAATGGTTTATTTCCAGGCTGCTCTTTTAAGCGGGAGCCTTGCCTTTCTTGCAGTCAGCTGTGAGCTCTTCTCAGGAGTTGTCAGCTACACCAAGACCCACCTGTCACACCGAGAGTAAGCCAAGTAGTATAACCAAGAGCAGTGTTATGATGGTGATGATGATAGTTTTCACCAAAAGTCTCACTAAAGGGTTAGGAGCATCATCAATGACAAGATGACTGAAGAAAGCTGTAATTTTTGAATAGGAATTCACATGTGAATTGAGGAATGGATCTGTGTAAGACTTGACTTTACTTCAGAATATGTATTAATAATGTGAAATTTCTCTCAGACTAAACTTAAGGGAGTTCTTCTTGGGGACAGAAAGCTTATCTCACTAGCCATGTAACCATAAAAAATGAATAAACACCCCTGTGCTGAATGTCCCAGCAAGGAAGGAGAAAAAGATGCTTTTGCTATTTCTCAGTACCCAGATCTTTGTAAGAGGTGTGAGTGCAGCTTAGGCTGAGGTTTGGGAGCTTACCTCATTGCTACAAGAGAAATGTGGAAAAGAGTAGCAAAGGGACTGCGTTTTGGGAAGGAAGTGAAGTTGCAGCTAAATAAAAAGGAGTTTTCCAGTTGCTGGCTGTAGCTGCTGCAGCCAATTGCTGACAACACCATACCTCCAGGGGTTTGGCGTCTTTAAATATGTCATTGTACTGGTCTTAACTGGAGGACTGCTGTGGACAGAGGAGCAACCGTGGTGTGTGGCTGGGCTGCATGAACCCCTGAGCCCAGGATAACCTTTGCTGGCTGATTGTGTGGAGGAGCGTAGGCAGTCCCAGCAGGCACCTGGAGATGGTGCCACCAGTGTGTCCTCACCTTTACCTTGAAGTGAAGCATCATGTCTTCATATAGACATTCTTTTGCTCATGGTAGCAATGATGAGTTGAATTGTTTGCACCTCAGAAAATCCTTATGCTGGTGAGCCCCAGCAAGGATGGGATCTGCACTGTGCCATGCTCTGGCTAGAGTTCTAGCCAGTGCTGCATTGCATGGCATCCTCTGCATCTGGAAGGATATGATCCCTTTTTTTTTCCTTATTGCGTTACCTCTCTCCAGTAAAAGGCATTTTAATCAAATACCTTACAGGGTTGATTGCTTTTCTTACTGGGAGCTACAACAGCTAGCACTGCTGCATTGCATTCATGAACAATTAGCCACTTGCATACTTAACCCATCTACTGCGCTTTACTTGGACATGATGGCTTCTGTGCGGACATCTCAGGAGAGTGATATTTGTCCCCAACAAGTCCTCAGGCTGGGAAGCCAAGGAACTGATGCTTACTGGCGTGTTTGTGCTCAGCTTGTCTTTGAGCTGGAAAAGGATCTCCCTTTGGGTTTCTGGCTGTCAGTCAAGCAAAGGAAGGATAACATCATAGAATTTCTCATCCACAATATTTCTGTTTACATATTGGCTCAAAGAAGAGGAAGATGGGAGCAGCCGATATGGTTTATCAAAGGGAGCTGTCCCTCACTGGCTGCCTGACCCTCAACAAACTGTCATCTGTCTGGGTCTAATCTGACCTTTCTAGATATGCAAATAATACATCCACCTCAGGCCCAGTGTTCACAGGTTTGATTTTCACGGGCAGTCAGCTTCTGCTGCTCTCAGTTTTTGCCCTACATTTTCTCGCACATGTAAGAACAGATCTATGAGAGTGTTCATTTACTGATGACTGGTTCTGTAATTTAGTCTGTTTTCTCCTTGGAAAAAAAACACTTTACAGATTAACAATCATGTTAACAGCTTCTGTTGTGTATATAAAAGTACATCACTCTTGTGGCTTCATAATTCTACCATAATACCCGTATTCTGACAGACATGAATAGCAGACTTTGATGTTGATTTGTTTAGATTTTTCTGAAATTGAATTTCTTGCTCATGAGAAAAAAGGAAGTGTATTTTTTCCTACACCAGATCAGAATCAAACGCCTGTATTTCTCTAGATCTAGCTGATGGAGCAAGCCCTCATTCTTCCAGCCTGTTTCAGTGCTGTGGTTGATTTTGGGAGCATTCCTACCACAAGACAGCACTCAGAAAAACAACATTTTCTGAAGTAGGTTGTGGGTGGGTGGTGATGGGAGGATGCAATGCAGGAGCTCCCCAGGGTTTGCTGTGCAGGTGTGGATAGAACCCAAGGCAGCAGAGCGGGAAGGATGGATGCCCTCCCAGCACAGAGCTCTGCTCTGCTGTGGACAGCTTGAAAAGCAGTGAAGAAGAAGGGATCTGGGCAGGGACATCAGCACTGGAGAAAGCCCTAGGTGCTGTAGATGATGGAATGGCAGTCCTGTACTGAAAAAGCTGTTCTGAACTGTTTATCCTGAGAAAACTGGCTATGTTAAACCATTCAGCCATCTCCATGCAATGTAGTCCATTTATCTTTAATACAGCCTCCCTGTTCTGTAGTCAAAAAAGATGACAAGGGAGGCACTTGAAGGTGCACAGGCAGCTTTGCCTGCCTTCCACCAGCACCAGCTGTGACCTGGATAACTCACAGGTGTAACAACATTCACCCCAAACTGGTACTTCATTGCTATTCTAAATACTGCTCTTGTGGAGGAAATTAACAAGAACCTCTTACACGGGAGCTCTTCGCATTGATATCCCTGTTGTAGGTACCCATGTACTCATGCTCCTGAAGCCTTTGGGTGTACACCAGGGTGCAGTACCCTCCTCCACAACGTGTGGGATAGGCTCCAAGCCCTGAGGAAGGCAATGCCTGTCCCCAGAGGAGTGCTTCTGCCCACAGACTGCAAATCCAGCCCCTCTGATGCCTCCCTTCCAATAGCAGGGCCAGGCATCCTGAACTGTAAGTCCATTTGTAGATCCCGTGCTTCTGTGCTCTTGGGCATGGCTTGATGCTGCAGCTTTTAGTCACATAATAAACCCCACTCTCTTCAGCATGAAGTATCCTAGAGTGCTGATTGAAAGCTAAAGAATCTGATGGAAAGACTTTTAAAGGCCTTCTTAAGGTATTTTTATGTCTTAGCACATCCTGATAGATGTGGTGCTGTATAATTCAGGGCTTTGAGCAACCTGGTCCAGTGGAAGGTGCCCCTGCTTGTGGCAGGGGGTTTGGAATGAGATTGTCTTTAAGGTCCCTTCCAACCCAAACCATTCTATGATTCTACAGAAATCCTAGAAATATAGTTTACCTATAGGTCTCAAACCTGCTACCACCAGAATTACACCTGCCATTTGAGCTGCTTCTGGGCTGTAGATAACCAGGTTTCTGGGCTGCTATACCTTTCTGAACCATTCTAAGTGCTTCTGCATTTATTTACAAGTGGGTCCTTCCCAATGTGATAGAGGCAAGGTACCCCTGTCCATGCAAACACCATGACAGCTGTGAAGAGAATGAAAGGCAAAGTCAGTAGGACTGCAAAATATTTTTATGAAACAAATTATCTTTCGGTGAAAATACATGCATGGGTACCCACACATACGTCCAAAGGCACAAACTTGTAATTCTAAATTTGCCAGTGGTTCTTTTTGTGGAGGACATTCCCATGGTGCTGGTGCTCATGAGGAAGCCTTTCCTTGTGTTCCCCTATACCCAGGTAATGTCAGGCTGTTTCATGCCCCTGTCACCCCATTTTGGACAAGCAGGATGCTGCCTGCTTGCCCCCAGCCTGGTGGTGTACCCATGTACCATCCTGCCCCCACCAGCTCTGTGTTCCAAGAGCTGCCAGAGACAGGGAGCTGCCCGAGAGGAGACTGTAGCCAGCACTGCTCAAGAGCTTGGTCCTGGCCATTGATCGTCATTTTCTTTCCACTTCTTTTCCCATACTGATTTGTTTTCTTTTTTGCAAGGGTTGCAATATGGAAATGTGATGCTCAACGATGGGCAGCATTTGCTAAATGTTGGTGATGAGGAATGGGAGGAGGTTATGGATCCCTGAGCATCTGTTGCTGGAAATGTGTTTGCTTGCTCCTTCTTCTGCTTGTTTTCCCTTTCTGATCCCTTTCAGGTATTGTCCATGGATAACGTAATCTTGAACTTTGTCTGAAACCACAGCCACTGCCCACTGCTGCCCTGTGAGCATGGCAGTGAGACAGAAGACTGTGTGAGATAGGTTGGAGGAGGTATGCCTGACCTTCAGATATTTTCTGGGATGTTCAGTTATTGCTGGTTCCTTTCCGATTCTCCTCTCTTCACAACGATGATCCCCAGTGTCCTGGGTTCAGCAGTAGCAGTCTTTTTTTTCTCCTTCTTAGTAGCTGGTGCAGTGCAGTGTTTTTGACTTTCAGCCTGGGAGCAGCGCTGATAACACCTGTTTTTAGTTGCTGCTCAGTAATGTTTACTCTGACCAAGGACTTTGTGAGCCTCATGCTCTGCCAGGGAGGAGGGGAAGCTGGCAGGAAGCAGAGACAGGACACCTGACCCAAACTGACCAAAGAGGTGTTCCATACCACAGCACGTCATGCCCAGGATGTAACTGAGAGTTACCTGGAAGGGCTAGATCACTGTGGGGACCTGGGTATTATCAGTCTGCAGGTGGTGAGCAGTTGTATTCTCTTCACTTATTATTTCCTTTATCATTATTATTGTTGTTGGTAGTAGCAGTAGTGATTTGTGTTATACCTTAGTTATTAAACTGTTCTTATCTCAACCCATGGGAGTTACATTCTATCAATTCTCCTTGCCATCCCTCCGGGAGCAGGGGGAAGAAAGGGTGGGGGGTGGAGGTGGGGGCATGGGGTAGGGTAGACTGTGTGGTCCTGATTTATGGCCTGGGCTTAAACCATTACACTCAGGTAAATGAAAGTGCCATCACAGACATGATAGAAATGATCCTAGCTTCTCAGGCTGTTGGGAAATCAGCTCGATGAGGACTATTGAAGTACATGAAGCCAAGGGTTCCTCCTGCCCACATATGCTTCTGCTCAGCCTCCTTTCTTCTGTCCTGAAGGCAGCAATGTTGCTTCCCATTTGTTGCACACTATTTTTAGGAATGCAGCTTTTTAAATGAAGGAAAAAAAAAACAAAAAAAAAAAAAAAGAAAAAAATCCATTTAGCTATTATAGTTTGCCATAGTGGTACATTTTTATATTATTCCACCAACAAACCTAAGGCTGTAAACCAGCCTTTTCTTCTCCTTTGGTGGGATTTCGAAGTATGGTGATATGCATTACTTGGAAGTGAGGCACTGTTTATCTTGACCTAGAAGGATTTGCCATACAGAAGCATCACTTGAGCTGCCCTCAGACATGGGTGGGAGACAGGGATAGCAGAGCCCTTAGCATTGGGCTTAGTCTGGGAAGGCTTGGTCGCACCTCCCCACCATGCTGTGGAAGCCCTTTGGGCAGGAACACTGGTCCTCTGCCAACCCTGCCTGCCTGCTGCCTGCTGCTATGACAAAGGTCCTCACTGTCCCTACAGCTCCTGCTCTACCTGCTGCAGGCACCTTGGAGCAGAGGGGCTCAGTCGAAAGCACTGCACTCCCATAGTGGGCCAGGATCACATCCATCCTTTCCAGAGCCTGTGGAGACACTGCTGGGGTAAGTGCCAAGCCCAGCTCCATGTAGGGAAAAGATCCTGTTTCGTGTTCCCAGGCAGGACAGCCCACTCCTCTGAGCACGGACCACCAACCCAGGTGGCTCTTGCCTCCCCTTCACCCTCAGCAGCGACAATCAGTCTCTGCAGCTCTCTGCCATGGAAATGTACATGTTTTTGCACCACATCCCCCCCCCGATTTGTATGAGAACCCAGACTTAAGCAGCTTCTGTAGCAGTTTTGTCTTTGCTGAAATTAAATTCAAGAGTAGAAAGATAAAGGCAATGTTTGAGGATAGGGACTGATGAAGCAATTGGTCCCCATGGCTGACATGCTATAGATCTCGTGGAGAAAGATGTTCAGAAACAAGATTCTTGGAAAGAGAGGAAAATATGAAAGAAAATAGGGAAACTAGCTTTAGGGACCTGTGGGCTTTGTCTGTGTTTTTCTACTTGATTTTGTTTTCCTAAATTTCTAGGATACAAAGAGCTAAGAAATAGGAAAAAAGTGACTGAATAAAGATATGGAGGTAATTCAAGACTGCACCACCAAAAAAATGCCTACTATGTGCCTCAGTTGTTCTTTACTTCTTATGAAATGCACCGCAGTTATAATAAACACATTGCAAAATGCCTGTTAGGTTATAAGTATGTGGTAGCTTTCAATAATGCTCTTTGTGTTATGTCAAGATAGTACAGTAAATAACTTACATTTGTATAGTGTTTATGCAGTTGCTAAAAGTGTTCAGAGATACGTTATATGAAGGTAAAAGTATTAAATGAAGAGGAAAAATAATTCCAGAGCAAACTATACCATGATAAAGACAATCAAGGTTTCAGTAATAATACTTGATGAAATCAGAAGACAAGTGTGCTCATGTGTGAAAGATACAGAGAGAGCTGGAGAAAGCAAGCCTAAATACCGTTATTTTGTCTCATCCCTCAGAATTTCAGGAAGAAAGGAAGCTGTTGGATTCCTGTCCCCAGGCTGCGGAAAGGGAGGTTGGGTGCTGTGGCATGTGCAGGAGTGTTTATTGCAGGAAGATACCTGCCAAGTTAATTACAAAGATGGGGTCTCCCTCCTCCATGCCAATGGCTGGTCCCTGGCCTCAGAGCTGCTCTGGCCCTCACTGCCCTGGCTGTGCTGACCAAAGGAAGCCCTGCCATGTGTGCAGATCAGTTGTGTTCATAAGCAGCCAGAGGTTATTTCTGCAGGGAAGACAGATTATTAAACCTCAGCTGGTATTCACTGTGGTCCCTTTCTTTCATCAACTCTCCTCTCCAATATTGTATTTCTTATTCTTTTGGGAAAATGGTGCACTATTTAATAAGAAGAACAGGTTGCTCCAGTACACCTGAGTATTCATGATTGACTCTCAGGCTTTTTTTAATAATTCAACTGCAAGATAGGCCCTGTGTATCCAAAGCACGCCTGAAGAGTGCCCCAGAGAAGAAAACTGAGTTTAAAGATTTTCCTGTTGGATGCTGGGTGGTGAGATACTCCTTCTAACCCAGCTGGGAGCAAACCCACCTGCCTGTCACAGAAAGAGGTGGTTCCACCTGAGTCTCAGATCATTTACTGACCAAAAGCTAAACCAGGAAAACAACCCATAGCAAGTGAGCAGTAATAACCAACACACTCACTGCAGTGTGGCAAGGACAAAGACAGACCTGAAGGACAGCTTTGAGCAGAGTGTGGACAGTTTTGTGTGTGGACCATATTTATCACCTTGTGTTTGAATCTGACTCCTCCAGAGACATCAGATTTTCTCCAGGACTTGTTTCTAAGCTGCGTTTAACATAGTCATGTGAAACCTTAGCAAGCTAATGCTATCAGGAGAAACCCATCACTCCTGCCAGTGTTCTGTCTTTGCCAACTTGTGGGTTGGTTGCAGTTGAGCTAATCCAGATACAGAGGAGAAAAAGAGCACAGCAAGGCTCTACTAACATCTCCTATTGGTACTTTTCATGAGGAGCTGCCCAAGGAACAACTGAACCCATGAGGCATGTCTGGCAAACGGCACCCTTATTAGTAACCTCCTCCTTGGATGTTAGGCCAGCAGCATCTCCTGAATGTTGTTCCAAAAGCAGGAGACGATGATCCTCCACAACACTGACAGAGTTGTGAATGCTCTCTGCAGCTACAGCTGCAACCCACTCTCCTGCCCCTTGAAGAAAAACATTGTCCTGTTGCTCTTCTCCTGTCTGCTCTTGAGTACATCTGCTGATGGTGCATGTTTCCTGTTGCTCCAGAAGTGGCTGTTTTAATATAGGTTTTCAAGACTCTTCTATAAAAAGACAAGGTTTCTGCTGACTTGTGCATTTTGCACTCATGTGTTTGCATGAATTTTGCACGCAAGGCAGTGCTGCGAACTGGAATAAAACAAGGGAAAAGGATGGCCTATAGGCCAGGGTCTGGTTTATCCCATCAAGTACATAGAAGCAATCTTCATATTGGCTTAGGGGAGCTAACACATGCTGGTAACTGAGGGAATAAGCAATCTGCAGGCAACACATGAAGAAAACAAGGATGGATGTTTCAAAAATGCAATGGAGAGGATACATCCTGAAGGATTAAGGGAAAATGATTGTTTTATCTTTTCTGACATTAACAGCACAAGCATACACACATGCACCAAATCCATTAGCTAGCTGGAATTTATTTCTCATCCTTGTTTTTCTACAGGTGTTGAGTCTCTTCCCAGGTTCTATTAAGTCCCTGGCAAACTTTCTCTCGAGTTCAGCAATAAATTAGACCCTTTATGAATTACATACCTCTGATGCCTCCTCAGAGAAATAAAACATTAGCAGGATACAGTGCTGTGTTTGTGCAGCCAGGAACTCTGAGAACCATTCACTCCATCATCACTTCAGGTGCCAAAATACACCCAATTATCAGTATCAGGATATGTAAATCACCCAAACCAGGTGGATTCTTGCTTTTTTCATTCTAATATTTTAAACCTCAGTTTAATGTACTGTTTCTAGCTATGTAGAAAGAACAAGGTTATAGCAAATCCAAAATACAGTTATTTGTAGCAAAGATTCATACAGTTTAGAAGGCATTACAATGTTGGTGTTTTGTTTTTTTTCTTTACAGTGATGTTTTTTGCATTGACATTGCACTCAGACCATTTAAAAAGATGACAGCCTGAAAGTATATACATTCTGGGAGTCAACTGAACTGTTCACTGTGAGATATTACACAGCCTACTAAATGGCCATTTGTATGTTTTCTTCTGTTTGTCCGGAAATAGAGATTGGTTATGGCCCCATTAAAGACTTATATTTTCTGATGAGAGAAACTAAAAGGTAACAGCTCTGGAGCAGCTTCTGTCAGGGAAAGGGAAGACTGAAGGAGACTAAGTTTCTGAATTGTTTCAAGGAGCTCTTAAGAACTCAATTGACCCTTTATGTGCTGATGCCCATCTTCATCCCCATTAAGTCCTGGATCTTTTGTGCCTCTACAGTTCTCTATAAATAAACACAGGAAAAAAAAGGGTCAAAACTTGGTTATTTTGATAGCCTTTACATTTTGCTCTTCCCCTGCCTGGTTAGGCTTCATCTAGGACTGGACAGTTTTAATCTGTTGTTCTATCTTCAGTATAGCGCTCCATGCTAGGGGTTGAAATTCCTTTGTAGCTGGTGCTAGAATGGCCTTAAATTTGAAATCCTATTAGGAAGAGTTAAGCTGATCAGGTGAAGTAGCCCGGGCTTGAAAAAAAAAAAAAACAACAGCAAAAGCAGCACAAAACAAGAGAGAATATGGGGAAGGTGATAGAACACACCAAAAAAAAATGCATCTGGGCAGAATAAAGAAATAAACAGATGCTATTGAAGAAATAAAAAGTATGTCCAAATAATTGTCCAGAAATGATTCATAGCAGCCCTGTGGAGAAGGACTTGGGGGTGTTGGTTGATGAGAAAATGAACATGAGCCAGCTTCAGTGTGTGCTCACAGCCGAGAAAGCCAACTGTATCCTAGGCTGCATCAAGAGGAGCATGACCAGCAGGTCAAAGGAGGTGATCCTGCCCCTCTACTCTGCTCTTGTGAGACCTCACCTGGAGTACTGTGTAGTTCCGGTGTCCTCAAAAGGACATGGAACTGTTGGAACAAGTCCCGAGGAGGGCCACCAGGATGATCAGGGAGCAGGAGCACCTCCTGTACAAAGATAGGCTGAGTAAGTTGGGGCTGTTCAGCCTGGGGAAGAGAAGGCTGCGTGGAGACCTCATAGCAGCCTCCCAGTATCTTGAAGGGGGCTTACAGGGATGCTGGAGAGGGACTCTTCATTAGGGACTGTAGTGATAGGACAAGGGGTAACGGGTTAAAACTGAAACAGGGGAAGTTTAGATTGGATATAAGAAGGAAATTCTTTCCTGTTAGGGTGGTGAGGCACTGGAATGGGTTGCCCAGGGAGGTTGTGAATGCTCCATCCCTGGCAGTGTTCAAGGCCAGGTTGGACAGAGCCTTGGGTGATATGATTTAGCGTAAGGTGTCCCTGCCCACGGCAGGGGTGTTGGAACTAGATGATCTTAAGGTCCTTTCCAACCCTAACCATTCTGCGATTCTATAATTCTATGAGTTATCAGGCATAAAAAAGGAATAAACAATTCAGCATTCCACAAGAATGATTTACTATAATATGAGCACAGTTTTATCATAACAATGTTTCTCCATAACAATGTAGAAAAAGCAGAAGTATTTTCTACATTTCTGCTGTTTTGAAGAATATGCAGAGGAGAGATAATCATGGGTTAGAGAGAAAAATGTCATTCCTTGTCATCAGTGACTGGGAGAGAAATGTATTTTCACAACAGAAATGAGGTAAAAAAGAAATAGTTTGTATGTGAGCACTAGAACTGCTCAAATTGTTTCCTGACCTACTGTTGGCTTTAAATAAGCTGGCATTTGAAGAGTCCCGAGAAGACATTGGGAAAAAAAAAAAAATCCAACGTGTCAGAGCAGACAGCACTGAGGCAGGGACTGGTCAAGGAAAAGGTTGGTCAGCAAGAGCCAGCCTTGTTCCCATTTGGCTCAGAGCAATCTAGTTTTGACAGTGAAAAAGAACAGCTCCACCCGATCAACAGTGATCCCTGTACCTGAACACACTCATCTGGGTATCTGCCCTCAACAGAAACCTGTGCCAGGTACAACAAACCCTTCTAAAGCAGACAAACTTCTGCATGGAGGTGACAAAGTGTCCTGGGTGGTGCACACACTAACCCCCTGGCCATGAGGAGTTACATCTTCTGTGAGAACGATCTTGGGATCCCAGACACATTGCCTGCCTGCTTCGCCATCACCTTTGCAGCTCACCACAGGAGCTAATCTACCTCAGTGACATCCTGTGCACTGGAGAACTGCTCTCTGAAGTACCCGATCGCTGAAGATGCAAAGAGCATCTTTCACCAGCCTTCAGTCTCCAGGATGTTCAGTGCATTTTGGTACAGCTCAGAATTTCACCTCAAGTTCTCTTTCTGCTTAGCTGGTTTGATGATTTCTTTAGTTATTTGTACAGGCAACTGCACACTCATTTCTTCTACAGCCCCTGCTAAGTCTCTGTCTTCTTCCTTATCCTTCTGACAGGTTTACTCACTTCTGCTTTTGCCCTGTGATTCTGAGTGTCTCTGAACTTGTTTTTAATTGAAGTACTCCAGGAGCCTGGTTTCTGCCCAGCATTGAGCTAAGTTCACTGTTCACAGGTTTAGTGAACTTCTGGGGAGCATGGAGGTTCCCATACTGCTGGATTTGTGCTGAGCCCTGGTGCTAGCTGACAGTTCAAGTTATTCCTCAAATGTTTCTCTTCAAACAGAAGTTGCAAAATCTTTCTGTGCTTCCTCCAGCTTTGTAGCTGACATGTCAAAAAAGTCACAACAAAAACCCCATGGTATTTTCAAATATCTAACGGTATTTGTTAATAACATTGTCAATAAACCCCTGCTGAACATATGATTTCTGGTGTTCTTCTGGGAGATTCCATAGATGAAAGTTGTTTGTGTGTTTTTTTTTGTTGTGGGGTTGGTTGTTTTTGGTGTTTATTTGTTTGTTTGTTCATTGCTGTTGTTGTTGTTCTTTTGCTTTTCTTTTTAATACAGGACCAATAAATCAAGTAACGGCAAAAGTCTTTGGATTTTTTTGATGGCACTAACAAATATCCTCTACAAGCCTTCCATCAGTGGTGCTGTCAACCCAGCTGTGGTGTAAGTTGCTATGCTGGAAAACAGGCTTTCACCCAAAGCTCTGAGATTGTAGAGCCCTTATGAAAGAGAGGGATAGATCCAATTATCAAGATGTGGGCCACATTTCCCTGTGTTTCTTTGGCATGAGCTTGTTCTGACCAAATCCTCATGTTCTTCTGCATCACCTCTGAGGTCCTTGCAGGACTCACTTATGGATCCTTGCTTTGCACCAGCAGCTCTGGGGTTCAGGAAACCCATCCTGCCTGCTCTCAGAGCTGCAGCAAGTATGGCTCCTGCCATCCCCTTCAGCTCTGGACCAGGTCAATCCAGGACAGGATCAGCTGCTGAACCAGTACACAGTAATGCATGCTCGTAGTCACAACAACCACCTCAGTGCACAGAACTGCCAGAAGCATTCCTACGTTGCCCAGCAAATCTAAGTGTGAATTGACATAAGGTGGTAAGATTTAATTTAATTCAAGAAATTTGAAATGTCTTTGAAAAGGAAAAACGTCCCAAATGTTTCTTGGACTCTCATGCCCCACACAGACATGGCCATTAAGACTGTAGGTATGCTCCAACAGGGCACCTGCCCACTAGAAGCAGCATGGCCCCCAGGAATGTGCTCAGCACACCATGTTCATTCCTCTTAACAGGTCTCTGCTGCTCCAGCATCCCTAAAACAGCACCCTACTGACCTGTCCTGGGTTTAGGTCACATCCTCTGTAACTTGGGCATTGCTTTTAGTTCCTGGAGTTCACAGTGCACAGCTTTCATCCTGCCCTAAATACATGCAAGACAAGCTCTCAGCTCACCCTTACTCCTGCCAGTGATGGATGATCTGGGCAACCTTTGCTGCTACTGACTTAATGTGCAAGTCCTGATCACAAGTGATCTCAGATGCCAGCCTTCATCCACAGCAAACACTAGGTACATTCACAGTAGAAAGGCATGTCCTGCAAGGTCTGCTGCAAACACATTCTATGCTGCTGCCCTTGCGTTGGGTGCTCACCCCTGAACCATACCCTCATGTGATGCTGGAAAGCAGGATGGCCTCACTCAGGGTTCCCAACAGCCCTCAACCAGAGCTCATTGATGGGTGAGGGGTTCCCATGTCATTATAGTCTCCCTCAGTCTTCGGCCATCCTGCCTTCTCCTGATGTGAGGAAAGTCAATTGAAAGATGGAGACAGGAACACTTGTTAACTACAAGTCAATTTATCAGTCGTGATCTTATGCTGACAGTTTTGTGTCTGAAAAGCAATTTTAGTTTCAATCAAAAAGAATAGAATAACAAGTTTAACATTTGAAAAACTCATTACTGGAAACTTTATCAAACTTAAGGCTAGCAAGCCTGAATTAGTGCTTGAAAGAGCAAAATTTTTTGTTAAAAAAATGCAAATCTAGAAAGATTTATAGTATCTAAACCAATTATGATAGTGAAATGTAGCATTAGGTATTCCACACTCTTCCCCCCACATTTCTTCTTTTTCACATATCAGTGCGTCTAAGTGCAATGTCATTACCACAGAGCATTTAGCAAAGATTCTGTTATGGGGATTGAATTAAGCATGCTCTGGGAGGCTTCCTCCCTCAGATGACACTAGCTGTCTGTTTTTCCTACACCCCAAAAGTACAACAAAAATCTTACATTTCTGATGACTTACATTTCAGGGTGGAAAAGAAGTCAACAAACAAAATACAGTTGAGAGCATCCTATATCTGCCCTGATGCAGAAAACTGCCAGTTGCTCGCCTTCTCAGTAGCAAACAGTGCAGCTCTTTTATCTACTGATCAGCTTGTAAACAGCATCCTTACCAACCTCCTTTCATGGAGTCAAACAGGGTTTGAATGCCAAGTCTCGTGCAATGTGCCAGGAACACCTGCGCTTTAACACTGAGAAGCTATTAATGGCCTCCACAAAACAGGAGAACATGGAAATGTATTTATGAATCTGACTTGCCTTTTGCCCTAGTAGAGAATGCAAAAACACCAGCACACAGCTAAGTACACAACTTGACATTCATTCACATCAGCAAGCATGTAGAAGTTAAATTTCTTTTTTTCCCCTTTAAACATATACATAAATACAGTTACGAAAATTCAATCTATGTTCTAGAAAAGCCAAGGCTCTTGTGACTAGTTTACCCAGAAATGTGCTTAAATATTGATGTTTTAATGATGAATTCTTCAGCCCCCTATTTTGACAGAGACTTATTTTTAAAGGCTTGCTCTAAAAGGCATTGGGGAAATGGAAATTACAGCACTTGAAGCCTCTGAGAGAAAATGTATTTTCATAGCAGCACAGACTGCATGCTAAAAGGCTCCACATGGGAATTCCCTGTCCTCTCTTACTGGACTCTGCTCTTTTGCATTAGAGTACCTGGACTTGCGCAGGACATTTGACAGTCCTACATGACATCCTATGTCTCTACATTGGAGAGGCTTGGATTTGACAAATGGACCACTTGGTGGACTTGGGGGTGCTGGCTGATGAGAAGCTTAACATGAGCCTGCAGAGTGCACTTGCAGCCCAGGAAGCCAACTGTGTCCTGGGCTGCATCACCAGCAGTGTGACCGGCAGGTGAGGGGAGGGGACTCTCCCCCTCTGCTCTGGTGAGACCCCACCTGGACTTCTGCTTCCAGCTCTGAAGCCAACAAGAGAAGGACAAAGACATGTTGGAGCAAATCCAGAGGAGGCCACAAAGATACTATGAGGGCTGGAGCACCTCTGCTATGGAGACAGGCTGAGAAAGCTGGGCTTGCTCAGCCTGAGGAAGGCCCTAGTAAGGCCTTAGAGAAGTTTCCAGTGACTAAAGGGACAGATGAACAGCATGGAACCTACTACCCAGCAGACTTCTCTAGCACAAAAGAATGCCTACACCAGCTGCACACTTCTATTGCTCCCTCTGTGAGCTCAGGTGGGTCTGCAGGTGTTTTTGCTTTTCTTTTCCACTCTTCAGCAGGGAGTTAACTTGTGCCTGCTTCTGCTCTCAGCATCACACATCTCACATGTGGCTGGGGCAGGAGACTTTAAATCACAGCCCACTGCTATCTTTATAGCATACAGCCTTGCAGACTAGTGGTAATAAAATGTTTCTATCCATTACCTGGATGAGTGTGAGATATCAAAGTAATTTTCTAACTTTATCATCAGTGTAGAGATGTAATCTCTGTAGGTAGAAAGTACTGTAGTCCTATTGAAATATAGTTATGTTGCTGGATACAGTGGATTAACATAGACTTTTTTTTTGTGGTCAAAATACAAAGGTTTGTATGTTCCTGTCTTGATACCAGCTTGCTCTCTAAGCCATAGAGTTAACCACAGTTTTGTTTTTTAGACAGTAAAAGTATTCTCATTTTTTAGCTCACTACCTAATACTTATTTATTTAGCAACTTTTTGTTTTTCTTTTCTGGTTTCATGTGTTAGAGAACTTAAAGAGGAACAAGGCTGCAGTGGGCATTTCTGCTGATGTGGGGAGTCTCAAATTGTTGGCAAATGTAAACAATAGGTATTAAGAATCTACAAAGTGAGAATATGTGATGCTTCACAATGGCAGAAATTAGGTAGCTTTATTTATATAGTTAATAGTTAATTATATGTCAGTGTGTTGGTGGAAAGAAAAATTGTCCTTCAATTAAATGCTTTTTAAACATAAAAAAATTAATAAACTATTTTCAGATAAGGTACTGAATGTAAATCTCAGTTGGTTCAGAGATAATTGTTGTCATGCTGAGCTGGTGGCCAACAACTGTTCTGGATCATCACAAAGTGTGTGGCTTTGTTTGATACTCTCAAATATAAACTATGTACTATTGTTTTGGCATTCATATACTAAATGGATATTAACCTGTGAACAGGAGAGGATGTATTAACTCTAGCTGATGCCTTTCTTGGGTAAACTCTTTAGTGGAAACTTGATAACCCAGCTTGTGCTGAATGTGAAAGCCCTGAAATCCATTGTTCTGGCTCTGAAAAATGACTGTAAGTGCTCTGTGCTGCAGAATTCCTTCAGTTCTGTTCATGCTTCCATCCTGCCATTAGCGCAAAAAAAAACCAAAACCAAGCAACCCAACAAGCATAACCAAAACACGCTCACAAAGAGCAATCCCAAACCCTGAAAAACATCAAAACAATTTTCTCTACTTGTACCATATGCCCATTCTGGAATTCAGTTATCAAGTATGTGGTAAAGAGGGAAGAAAATTAGCACTTTTTCATTGGTTTCCTAAAGATTTATTCCATGCATGGTGTATAGTGGTTTGAGTCTCTCCAGCTGGATGCACTCCTCTGTTTTGGCTCCTGGGTACAGCTCTATGTTGGGGTGCGGGTGGCTGCGTTTGGAACAGTGCTGTACTCTGTCCTTGCTACCCTCCTACCAATGGCTTTGGTAAGGCCAGGGAGCTTAACCTTGAACTCCTTCAACATGTGTCCAGGTTGCAGTTTATTTGTTTATTTTTATTTGGTTTGTTCTTTTCTTAACAGCTTTAGCACCTGTTGATTAAAATGCTGAAAAAACCCCCCATATATATATATATATATATGTATACTGATGGTGTTTCCATCAAGTTGATTTAAAGCAGCACTGCCAACATCATTTCTCCTTTGTTTGGTACCAGTTATGTAAAGCCCAGGCATGTAGGGATAAGGTAAAGATGATACTCTGTCTTCTCTTTCTGCAGTTACACCAGCCAGAATGGTGACAGGACCTTGGTCCTGGCAAGGACCAGCTGCCGGAGACTGTGTTTTAGAACAATTGTGTGAGGCTCCCTATGGAATGACCATAATAAATAAGCCTTTTGTCCAAGTTCCCAAGGGTACAAAGCCTCTCACCTTTCCTGAGGTCTTTGTCTGGGCATTTAACTTGTTGGACAGACTCTACCTTCTATCCATTTCCAGTGTCCTTGGTGCTGTTCCATCATTCACCCTTGTAAAACACCCATGTAACAAAGTCTGATTTTGTAGATATTTTTAACCATAACAGCCAGGAAATGCAGAAGCCTATTAGAGTTGGGGATAGTGAGGAAAAGACACCAGACAGGGAAGTGTACTGCAACATCCGTTATCATGCAGAGGGTTGGTCCCCTACTCTGTGCCTAAAAGTCTGGACTCTAGACCAGGAGTAAACCCAGAGGATGGAGGCTGTGGCACAGGAGAGAGTTCATCAGCTGTGGGGGCTGTCTGTGGGTGGCCTGGGGGATCCATGGTGCAAATCCTGCAGGAGAAGGCTGGCAGGGGTGCACTGGTGCCCAGCTGGGTACTGGCCAGCAGGAAGCAGGAGCAGCAACTTCCCCACTGCTGAGGGGCTCAGATGCAGGGACCCCATCCTCTGCTTGGCTTCCACCAGCCCCATCAGTCCTCTGGTGCCTGATATGCCTTAGGAAAGCTCAGAAATGACGTGGCACGGCCACATCAGCATGGGGTTCACCAAACTCTACTTCTGAAATTGCTGCCTGTACTCTCCTGTTTCTGAGAAAGCAGTGGTAGTCCAGCATTTGGGCCCCTTTTCCTCCCATTTGTTTATATTAAAAAATAATTACAGCGAGATAATTTACTGAGTGTCTTAAAACTAAATAAGATTGTTAAGAGAGATAATGCTTCATCTTGACAGGTGCTCTGAAGGTGATTGTAAGCTATGTCTTTACCACTTTAAATAAATTATAAGAATTAAATATTCATGAAGTCCCATTGTTTGGCTTAGTACATTTGCTTCCTGTAGCATAATTCATTCAACAATTTTGTACAAACTGTGTAAGTATGTATTAATTGCTATAACATAATTTACAGATTTCCTCCCATATGGCTGATTGGAATAGCAGATACAGCAAAATATCATCCAGTGACATTTGCTAATAAATTGTGTGCCTGAGCAAGAAAAGCTGTAGTCTCATTAATTTATACTCCACAAATTTTTGTGATTACATCATGTAATTTGTTTTCAGTCAATGTTTAACATAACCCCACATGCCACATCATCATCAGCATACATCCAAATTGCCTTCAGTTGGGACTCAAAGATATACTGGCTTATCTCGAAATGTGAATTTTTGTTTTAAATAAGTTATAATTTAAAATAATTATTATATTAAAACAAATCGTCTGTTCGGTGGCACAAATGCTATAGTGCCAAACACCTGGAAAGGACAATTTTGCAGAAGGCAATCTTACAAAAGACAAAGGTGACTGTATTTTGAGCTATGCCCATCATTGCAGCATCCCTGGCTCAGCTGCAGGCAGGGACAGACATGGCACCAGCTGCTCCGTAGCTGTCATGGGAATAAAACATATTTGTGAGAGGGAGCAACTGCAGGAGTCTTGCATTCTTCCCTGGTCTGAAGCCACTAAACAAGAGCCTTGCTCCCCCTTTTCCTTCCACACCCATCAATAATCTCCAGGCTCCCTGCTGGGGGGTTGTGGGTGGAGGCAGCTCATGGGGCCAGGTGGGCAGTGGTGCGCAAGAGACAGTCATCTGCCTGCAACAGCTGGAGGGTTTGGAGGGTTTTATTCTTTCCAGTTCACCAAGTACAGCCCCTGAAAACACCGTCAGTGACTGTCAGTAACGCAGACACAGTGGTGTGTGGTTTCTACATCAGTTCTGAGTCAGTTAATTCCAGAACAAATGCATTCTATTTCCCACGTTAAAACAAGGTTTCTCTCTAGGAGACAGCCCTCTCGCACTGAGCCCAAGCACACCTCTGCTTCAGCATGCAGACCTCTGGCTCGGCAGCTGTTTTCTGGTGAGGAGGTAAGGTGGCAATGGGGCTGCTGTGCAGGGGACACCCCTGGTAGGGATGGGCAGCTGGGGAGCTGGGTGGTGTTAGTCAGCATTGGCTGGTGTTCTGAAACCAAAGCCCAGTCGTAATGGTCCTGCTGCATATGGCATGTCCAGGCAGCAGAGAGCCTCATGCTTTCCTAGAGTCTTTCCTTACTTTAGGAAGGAATGCAGGAGCAGGAACATAACAAAATTTCAGGGCCTTGATGGGCTTTTCCTGCCTTCCCCTGTCATTCAGCTCCACTGAGGCACTCCTATTGCCAGGGTATGCAAGCTGCTTTCAGGTTATTTTTTGCTTTGACTTTTCTTCTTTTTCCTTTGCGCATTTGCACATATATTGTTTTACTAGAAAAGCCAGGGTAGCACTAGCTCCTTTTTTAAGCAAACAAGGTCTGCAGAGCATCCTTGCTGAGCTGCATGTGCTCCTGTCATGATCTCCGAACTCAGCTCTGAGGCTGAGTCAATGTGGCAGGTAGGGACACTCATGGCCCAGGCTGGCTGGTATGCAAGACGTGGCCCCTTTTTGACATAGACAGTGTTCTGATCTGTTGAAACAGAGATTGTGTGCACCTTGTAGCTCTTAGAAAGAACTGGGATATTTTATAATGGCAGCAGTGCATGATGTGGCTTTAAACATAAGCTAAAATGACTGCAACCAAAAGGTGTTTGTGACAGCTTTGATGTCATAGATACATTCAGTATCAGGAGTGCAGGTACCAAAATGAATATGTAAGCAAACTGTGTAAAAAGGGCATTTGAATATATGTGTGTGTGTGTATGTGTGTAAGGACAGTTTCCACACAATCTTCTGCAATACTTTGTTGATGTTTGCACTAGCTAATCATGCAGTCAGTTTTAATAATTCGGGTGATTCCTTCATGCTCAGCTCATGTTAATGATATGTATTGACTTTCACATATTGTAAATTGTGCATGAAATGACCCATTTTAGACGAGTAGAAATGGTACTGTGCAATTATTACTTTGCTACAGTATGAAGAGAGAGTCTTGAAAATGTTCCCTTTGCGTTCATGAGCAAAGTAGCGGGTCCTCGCCTGAGAACTACATTCCAGGATCAACTTAATGAAATTCAATTTGACTGTTTACAAAAAAAAAGAAAGGTTTCCTTCATGGCACAGCCTGAAGAGTTTGTCTTTGAACTTCAGCACTCCTGCATGTGCCTCAGTACAGCCGATGTTATCTAATGAATAAATAACTGGAAATATTAGGCTGTAGGGAAAAAATGATGCAAAGTGCACAAACCAGTCACTATGCTATTGCCATTGGTACCCTGATGTTGTTGCTGGTATTTATATAAACTGTACTAAAATTAGGAAAAATCAAGATTTTTTTATTATGCCAGCTATTCCAATATTTCATTTTTTTTCTTCTTCTGTGTGGAAAAGGGTCAGTAGAAATAAATAAAGTGATTAAAAATAAATAAAAGTACATAGCATGAGTATTCCAAGAAAGTGTTGTAAGATGCAAATGCAGCCTTCGTGCTTCTGCAAAGCATACTATCCATTCTGAGTCCTCCCCCACTCAAAATGTTCTCATTTCAGCTGGTTTTCTTTGGTTTTAATGCAGGTTTTGGAGATTTTCTTTGCACAGTTCTTTTGTGTTTTCAACAGTTTTGTGCTGCTAAATGCCCATGCAGTTTCTTGTTTTCCCAGCAAATTAAAGGTCAAGATGTGCTTTCCTGGGTTCTGTAGTGGTACCTGGGGCTTTACCCACCAGCCAGAACTGCCCTGCTGCTAAAGGTGTCTATGGAGGAGATCTGGTATGGGAAAAAGCTCTGGGACTTGTGTTCACTGTCTTGACATGAGATTTGTGATGTTACTGTTTTGTCCAGGTTTGAGCTATGGCTACATTTATGTGATATATATAATACAAATGTATTATTTACATTTAAACATTGATGTGCACATTATAATATGCTGGATTTCTCTTGCATGTCTACTACCCTTGCATTCCACTTATTACCCAAAAGGTACAGATTTTCATCAGCCAAGAGGTGTATGCCATGCAAACTGTGGTGCATAACTCTCACCATCCTT
Source organism: Pezoporus occidentalis (assembly GCF_034315485.1). Classification (NCBI taxonomy): domain Eukaryota; kingdom Metazoa; phylum Chordata; class Aves; order Psittaciformes; family Psittacidae; genus Pezoporus; species Pezoporus occidentalis. The sequence continues at coordinate 2,942,393 of NW_026915791.1, read as the reverse complement.
TGATACCTTGTGTGCTGATGAATGTAATCTGTCAGGAAGAAAAGGACGTTTTTGCATGGCAGGTTTTTATCTGCTTTGTTCATTGCTTTAAGATTAGGTGTGACAGCTTCATGCACCTGTACCATCATTTGTTTTGCCATGTTAATTCTCAGTCTGTAAAAACTTAGTTCTTTTCGCACTAGCAATCAGATGCTATGGTTTCCTCCTCCCATGCCCCTCTGCATTCCATATATTCATACAGCATGTGCACGTTTCTACAAAAAGAGAAATAAATCCAAATCCATGAAATAAAGAATGTGCATTTACCACTTATTACATAATGTGGACCAGTTATAAAACAGTGTGGCATACTATTACCATGAACAATAAGATTATTTTTGCATTAAAATGTTAATGGAGCAAGAATGCGTGCGGAAACAAGCTCACATTGAATGCACTTTGAAATATGTAGTGGCAGCCTCCCTGGGCTGGTATAAAGCTCCCTAAAGCCAGTTAGCTGTGACGGTGACTCATGGTTGGTTTCTGTTGAGCTGCTGAGTCCGTACAAACCACATACATGGCCACTGAGAAAAACAAGACAGAGAGGGAGCAGGCACAGCTCCTCAGTGCAGGAGGTCACGGTCTTTAGTCCCTCCATCCTGGGGCCTTGAGCAGCCCTTGACACAACTGCTTTTTGTCTTTAAAACTAACAATTATCATATTATTTCAAAGAAAAAGATATTGGAAAGTAAGAGGTACTTTCTCAAAGCAGTCTTGTCAACCTAGACATGAGTTTTAGGGTTTGTGTTTTGTTTTCTTTTTTCCAATCCACTCAATGGTGTTTGCCTCTTTTCTGCAACATTTTCAGAGCACAATGTGTTGTTGGTGAGCTTATGATGGAGGTATTTTTCTCCAAGATACTGGAAAAAACACTGCAAACACTGGTAAGAATCAGAGCAGGCCTAATGGAACTTAAGAAGTAGAGGTGGAGAACAGAGGGATATGGGACTAGTATGATGAAAATGGAAGCACTAAAAGCCATTTTATTTGCTGACTTAGGGTACTTCTGTAGATGAGGTGATAGACTCCCTTTTCAGCCTGGGAGGGGATTTCTTGCTGTGTCTGAATCTCCTCTGGATTATGATCATTGAACAACTTCAAGTAGAAACTTAGCAAAATAACACAAAATGAAGCTATTGCCTCATTCAGAGATACCTAAAGGGGCCTTTTCCTTTGTGTTCCCCTCTCTGCCAGTGAAAAAGGTCCTAGCTCATTCCCATTCCCTGCATCCCTTGCCAATGTTTTTCCCGATACTGTGTAACACTGAGGGTCCTGATGCACGTATATATGAATGCAGAAGAAGCTGTGTGCTTGCACTGTGGGCCCACGGTGAGTCAACTGCTTCCTCTGATGCCAAGTGAGCTCCCAGCCCTCCTCTTCTTGGCATGTCTTTGGTTCTTTGGTTTTGGCTGCAGGTCATTGTTTTGGGTTGTGGGCACTGAAAACTGCAGCTGGAAGGGAGACTCAGACACAAGCACCCACCCTCCCTGTGGGTAGTTTTTCAGCAGACAGCACATCCAGTAACTCCTGCAATTGGATAATAAATGATTAAATTCTTTCCAGAAAGCATTCTTTCACTGCTAATCACAAAAATCCTACCTCCTCTCTTCAGAGCATCTGCCCCGTGCATCCTGAGCCGTGCTGCGACTGGAATGATTTTGTGGCAAAAACACAGCTGGATTTCAGCTGGGCTCCACGGATTACATGTGGTGTAATTTACTTCTGGAATGAGCAGAGGTTTTGCAGTTCTGTTATAGGCTGAAACAACTTGCAGCTTTTGTTTGAACAGGCAGGTATACTCGGGGGTAGGGTAGTCTGCATTATTCCTTGTACTTGCAAGAAATGTGTCTCCTCTCTGGCTGCCTCCACTGCCAGGGGCTTGCTAGCACGGAGGAAGGTGAGACTCTTCTGCGAAGCTGAAGGGTTCCACTCCAGTAAGCAAGTGCTTGTACAGGGTTTTGCTTCAGACCTGGTGTGCACTGTTGGCACAAGCAGAACATTGTGTGATATGTGCCAATGGCAGCTTGGCTCATGTGGGAAGCTTTAAGCTGAACTTTATGTTAGCAGCAGGAATGAGTAACCTGAGTGAAGGCTGAGATCTAATGTCACTTTTATTGTTCTCACAGGCTGACTTTAAGAGGGACCTGCTCTGGCATCCCGACATGGGATTACCTTCGTTGTTACTTGTTGCACATGCTAGTACCTGTCCCTATGCCAAGGCAACAGAGAGCCCCCAGGGAGCAGGGTTAATTCTAAGAGGGAAGGATGAGGAAAAGTATATCTTATTTCTGACTGCTAAACAGATTTGGAGGTCACTGGAGATGATGGATATGAATATGGCAGGAACAAGTCTCTTTGCAGTTGCTCCTGTTGACCAAGGGGACAAAAGAGGTTTTGAGCAGACCTGCTTTTCAGAGGCGTGCTCTCTGAAAGTTCACCGTCTAAGTCCTGACAGTTTCTTTTGATGATGCTTTTGAGAAAGACTTCAGAGAAGATCTTGTTCCTGCATGCTCCGCAAAGTCAAATGGAGTTGAATGGCATTTGGTCTACCAGGACATGTTTCCATCACCATTTGGTGGATAATAAAGAAAAAGGTCAGGAAGACTGTTCTCTACTAGGGAGCTAGTGAGATCAATAAGCTTACTGGAGGCCACTGCTGGATGCAGTGATGAGGCTGCTCTGGGACTAAGGCACAAAGTTCAGGCACAGCAGTCCCCAGAATGGAGCGATATGGCCATGTTCAAGAGAGGGACAACTATTGCGGAGCCAGGTAGAGAGTAAAAGTACAAATGGTAGAGATGAACGGAACTTAACCCCTAATTAGTCCCAATAACTAATATTTAGTGCATAAAAGAACCTTTTAAAATCATGCCAACCTAGAACACATATGTGCATTTCCTTAGCCTTTAAATAGCTTGCTGGCTATATTTATATGCCAATTTAACTTACCATGTTTCTTTTTTTCGTTTTTTTTTTTTTTAAGAATTCTTTCTTTCAATAGCTCTTTCACATATTTTATTAACATTGTGTTTTATTAAAATCTCTTTGCAGTGATTAGAATTTTAAATGCACACTTAAAAAGAAACCAGAGATTAAATGGATGTTAATAGAATTTAAGACACTCCATTAGCAACTTTGTGCCGTATTTGTAAAATTCATGAAGCAACATGTTTAATTATTTTCATGGCTTAACCCCAGCCAGCAACTAAGTAGCACATGGCTGCTCACTCGCAGACAACGAACGCAAACACTCACACCCCCGGTGGGATGGGGGGGGGAGAATTGGAAGAAGGTGAAAGACTTGGGTTGAAATAAAAACAGTTTAATAATTGAAATAAAGTAAAATATAGCAATAACAGTAATACTAATAACAACAGCAACAACAGTACTACTAATAATAACAGCAACAGAGAGGAATAAAACCCAAGACAGACAAGTGATGCCCAGTACAGGTGTACATCACACACTGACTGATACCCAGCCCATCCCTAAGCAGTGATTGGTCCCTCATGACCACCCTCCCCCCCCAGCGTTTTTATACTGACCATGGTGTTCTATGGTAGGAGCATCTCTTTGGCTAGTTCAGGTTAGTTATCTCGCCTATGCTCCCTCCCAGCTTCTTGCTCTCCTCCTCACTGGCAAAGCATGAGAGATTGAAGAGTCCTTGATTGGGTTAAGTGCTACTGAGCAACAACTAAAACCCTGGTGTGTCATTGGCATTATTTTCAGACTAAAGCCAGAACACAGCACTGTGCCAGCTACTAGGAAGAAAATAAACTTTATCCTAGTCAAAACCAGAACAATTATGTATTCTGATGAAATCTAGGCTGTAGACAACTAGTGAATTAATGTCAACATTATATGTTTAGTTCAATTTTGAACAATGCACCAATCTTTGTGTTTTCTGGCATAAGTCATTCACCAACACTTTCAAAGTCATGCAGATCCACTTATCAGCAAGCTATCGATTAGAGAAGATAACATAAAGTTTGTCTGCCTCACCCTAAAGCCCTCTTTTGCGTATTTTCTCTGTTTTTCTGAATTCATATTTTCATAGCACCTCAGGAGCCTTGTTGATGCATGTTCTTGCCCTTGAAGAGACTCAAAATACCACAAAAATAAAAGTCCAGCACACGGAAGAAAGTGATGCAATTAAACTCAAAATATATCTTCTCTAGGATCCCAATAAAACACTTTAACTCCCTGCAAACCTTCACAACTCATGATCTAGCATTTCTTTGCCTTAAAACTTGTCTTCTACTATGTGATCCTGAGTTTTCTACCCTCAGTTTAAACCTTAATCTAAATTTAGGAGAGATTCAGGTACTGGTGCTCTAATAAGAGAAGGAACAGGCACCCAGCTGAGATCCATCCTAATGACATGCCACTGAATGAAATCAGTCTCTGCCCATGATAATAATGATTTTAAGAAGCCAGCTCCCATCACTTCCAACTCATTGCATACAGTTACAGCCTGGCTGTGACTGCACAGCAGGTCACACACCTCATTTGTGCACCAGCTCCTGTCAAGCCTGGGAGATTCCCTCCATCAGTGGATGGAAAAGTGACTGAAAGTGGGGATTTGCAAGTGCCCCCTGGCTGTCTCTTTTCTCAGCAGCTCCTCCTCCCAGCCAACTACCTCTGCAGCCTGCCCAGGGCAGCTGCTTCTGGCAGCGGAGGGAAAGCCAGGCTTTGGGCAGCAAACAGGGCATTCTCCTTCCTCCAGTTCTGCACAACACAGAGGGGTTGTGGAGGAGTTGGCCAGGCTCCAGCTTTGGGGTGCAGATTTTGGGTCGTTCTTCCTGTTAACACAAGACAGGATGGATTTCAGTCTATACTTCCATGAATATAAGCCTCAGTTACCTGATGTCATTTTGAGAATAGAGCAGTATGAAGGTAATCACTTCAGTTCTATCTTTCAATATTATTTTTTTCTTTTCTGTTTTTATATCTTTGTAATTCTGCTCTCAGGAATAAGTTTGCTCTCTGTGAACCATGAATTTTGGTCTGGTGGTTTAATGCTGGGTTTGTAGTCACTATATATTCTCCTGAACCTGATTAACAATCTTTGTGCTACTGTTGCCTGGAAGTTATCCAGTATAACAATTTCACTGGAGAATGGGTTTTCATCAAAATGTATTACAGGAGTGTGCCAGTTTCAAAAACTTTAATCAGAAAAACGATCTCAGAGCCAAGAAGGTATTTTCTGCTGAAAAGAGATGCTGTGTTGAATGCAGGTGTGTTCCCAATTCATAAGCTCTTTTCACAATTTTCTTCCTACTTGGCAAAGCTACTGCCTGAAAAGTTCAATTCCTCTGCAGGATCTTCAGCACAGCCGCAGGTCACAGCAGCAGTGGGCATCATGAACGGGTCAGTCTGCCCTGCCTAAAGCAGTCCTACGTGACTTGCCACACTGGAAAGGTCTGGCCTATTTTTAAACAAGGTTTTAAAAATTGAGGAGAAACCACCCAACACAGCAAGCAAGTCTGCTGAACCCAAGAGGGGAACACTTGGTATAAACACAACACTGTCACTCTTGGTGGTGGGTGGCCACAGACACCTCACTGGAGCTGCCCTGGTTGTTATTTTTTTCCTGAAACAAAGAAAACCACTGTAGGTTTTACTTCTGAGCTAGTGAGAAGCTTTCTTCCAGCTGTGTTGAAGAAACAGCTGTTGCTTGTGTGGCAGGCATGAAAGTGGGTTGTCAAAGCAGGAAGGGGGGCACAGCTCTGCCTGGAAGTGTCACCCTGTGTCCCCATGTGCAGGGGTCTCCCTGCTGGCACTGGCAATTTTTGGTGCAGTGACCACTACATGACACCAGCATGGGAAGGTACATGTAATAGGTGTACAGGGGCAGCTGTAATGGGTGTGCCATGTCTGTCAGACCTCCTGGGTGTCACATTTTGCCATTTCAAGTGTCATGCCTGTGGCAAATGGCCAAGTCACTCAGCTGTGTGGTGTGAATTTCTTATTCAAGGTCTAGCTTGCTCTTTTTCTTTATTCAAAGTCTCACATCTCTTAGCTGTTAAGTAGTTTGAGAACTTCTCAACTGAGATCCAGGTTGTTCTTCCCCTGCCTTATTTTGATCATTTTGAAACAGTCAGGTGCTGACCCATAGCAGATGCTTAACTTTTAGCATAGGGTAGTTCCACTGAAATCCGAGTTACTGTTTATGCCTCTAAAGGAGGATCACATAAAAGCATTCAGCTGAAGTAAAGTCTTACTGCACAAAATCAAATGTGAGTTCAGGGACAAAATTGAACTCCAATAACTTAGAATAAAACTAAAGTAAAGCACTTTGGGAAACTTCAGGGATCTCCTTGAATGGTGGCTGTGCTCCTGTTCAATCTACCACAAACCCAGCACATTCCTTGGTGCACAGTGGTACAGTGCTCAGTTTTCAGGACCAGCCATGCATGTTCATCACTTTGGGTTTAGGTATTCTATTCTATTCTGTTCTAGTCTAGTCCATTCCACTTCTATTCTAGTCTATTCTATCCTATTCTGAAGGAGTGATTAAGGCCAGGAGAGCCCCTCAGACATCTCTGGCCCAGCCCTCCACTGCAGTTCAGGTTGACTTTTGCTCCCCCGGGCTCCTGGGTTTGGCCCAATTCTGGCACTGCCTGAGTCACAGACAAACTGGGCTCATGAAGAGAAGGGCTCCCAGCCTGACACTCTTCACAGCATGAGGTTTTACAAGAACCAGGGCAGTTCCATGAAAGTCTCTGACTAGATTCCAGATTTTAGTTTCCAGTTGCTACTCTTCAGAATGAGTCGCTTAACATTTGGGTTGTTTTGCTGTATTTGTTCCCACACATTAACTTCTCTGCTTTCTCTGCTTTCTCTGCTTTCTGTACTTGTAGGACTCCTGATTAGTGGTGATATCATTCTTTGGTTTTGCTGTTGAAGAACATTTTAAAATAAAAATCAGCATCTCAGCCAGATAAAAATAATCCTTGGTTTAGTGCCCATGGATTTATAAGTATGACTACCTCTCTCTGCCATTGATGTTAAGCCTGATGTATTTTTAAAAACTTACCCATGGAGATCACTGAAGACGTGTCCCTCTCTATCAAAGATACTCAGTATGGAGCATTTCAGAATTAAGAAGAAAAATAATTAAAGCCACAGCAAGATTATTACCTTAGTTGAGTAACTGGCATGTGAGGGGGTGGCTCCCTTCAGTGCTGTCTTGCATTCAGAAAACCACTGTTTTCTGAATTCAAGTGGTGCTCCAGGATGTTGATGCAGAGAAGCTCTTTCCTGTTGAGCTTGCCCAATTTCACATTAAATGCACCCAGCAACAGCTTGTATAATGTTATCAGTTGATATATAACTACAGCAGAGATAAAGGTGCCTACGATCTTATTTGGCACAAAAAATCAGTCTGTCAAAAAATTGTCTGGAGAGTAGGCAGGGCTCTACAAGGCCATTGGACATTGTGCTCCTCTTTAAACAAGGAGGAGCTTTATTAAATGCATATTTAAAGAGGAATTGTTGAGATAAGTCAGGAGGAAGACTAGCTCACGAGGGACTGGGTGGCAGCTGCATAAATACAGGCAGGAACACCTCACTTTATAATACATTTATGTAAAACTGTAATCTGTTGTTTTTTTCTTGTCCTGCTGCTCCTGCTGCTTATCTCCAGCTGATGCCCTAACCCTCTGTCACTTAATTGCTGGCTGTTGAAATTGCTTTCTTTGAGCCTCTGTCAACCCATACCCATTGCAGTGTTTGTGCTGTATGAGATCCATGCCGTACTACCCAGAGTGTTCAGGGGTAAACCACCCAATGCCATATTTCCTCTTGTCGTTTCCTGCAGCCAATGGGTTACAAATCTAGAATGTTAAATGGGTTACAAATCTAGAATGTTAAATGGGTTACAAATCTAGAAATCAAACAGGCATTGAAGAAAGAATTCTTTTGAGAAAAGCTGACTTTTCTTGGCAAAAGCCGGGCTGTAGATGAGGGTTTGGAATCCCACCTGCCTCACTGCGCTGGCTTGATTTGCCCAGCACACTGGTAGCAGGACCTCTGGGATGTTCTGGGGTGGTCTATGAGAGGTACAAATTATACCCAGCTGTTTGAAGTGGCTCTGGCTGATCCCAAAGGGATTATGTTTTTGAGTGCAGACATGCCTTAGTGGTCAGCCTTGTCCTAAAGCATTCAGGGCCTCTTGCTGTGAAGTATAAAGCCAAAAGCTGAGGTCTGATGGTGACCCAGAGAAGCTGAAGGGAGAGCCATGGAAAAGTCCTGGTTTCCAGGGGGTGGGAAGGACATCCTGGAGTTTGCTGAACATGAACAAAGCTTGATGGGGGCTGCATTGGGCTGAGTGTGAGAAGGCATGACATCTGCTGCTCCCCATTTCTCCTTTTCCATTTGTGGAGCCTGCATTGTCGTGTCCTACATCCCCTCGGGGCTGTAGCATCTCTGCCAGCTCCAGCAAATAGGGAAGGATCTGCAAGGAAAAGTGGATGGATGGCTTCAGTCAGGAACAAGCCTGATGACATCTTATCTGCAGTGTTTATAAGACACAATCGTTAATGTTCATCTCTATGCAGTTGTCAGTGTTTGTGCCATCGTATTCCACAGCTGGTTGGGTTGCAGACCAGCCAAGGAGTTGTGAGGGCTGCCCAGCTATGACAGTGTCCCTTGGATGTCTTGGAGGCTCTTAAAAACATCCCAAGGGTGAGCCTTGACAAAAGCCCAGGGGTGTCCACTGCTGCTGGAGAGGGCTCTGCAGGTGAGTAGGGACAACCAGTGATGCTCCTGGCTGATGGTGGTTGAGCCCCTACACTGACTTCAGCAGAACCATTTACATCATGCCATTTACATCAGCTGGGAAATGGCTCATTGACTTAATTGGGACTATTCCAGTCTAAATCACTACAAGATACACATTGTATTTGTTCACTTCCTTCTTAAAGATACCAAAAGGGGAGGGAAAAGAAAAATAGCACAGAAACCTGGTGTCTAAGAAAATAAATTTTTGGTAAGGAGTCTTTTGAAATTGGGGCCAAAGTTGACTCCTTAGAGACTTGTAATGAGTGCATTCCCTATTGTCTTTGTAGATTCCTTTTTGCATTAATACTTCTTTTTATAAGTACTGCTAATACAATCTGTTTATGAAAAGAGAAAAAAAAAACTTTATTTCAACATAATGTCATCAAAAATTCATATTTTACAGATAAGCTTATGGCTGAAAAAGCTATAGTTTTTTTGAGGATTATTCTCTTCTGTTTCATAAAATTAAAGGGCAGCAAAGATATCAAGTACTTTCTAATGCCATCAAAAAAGTTGACTAGCTTAACTGACATTTTTAAATAGGATTAATTTAGCACTTGACAGAGATGAAAGATTGATAGGATTGGAAAGTAAAGGCTGTAGTTTATGAGCGTGACAAAATGCAGACAGAAACAGCAGTAGGTTTCAAATGTCCTGCTGTTCCCTTTTAGAGTGTCCTGAACAAACTCTTGAGACAATAATTCAGACTCAATCTTATTTTGTCCTGAACCTATATGAAATGGAGAATGACAATCATTAACAATTTTGCTGAGCTAGTGGATAGTTTTGGACTAAGAAGCCTAGTGCAATATTGAAAGTGCTGAGACCATCACATTCTCTTGAGCTGTCTGAAGAGTGTAGAGGTGAAAGTCCAGCATCTAAGGAGAAGCATATTCAGAAAGTAAGATATATTATTTTCTTTTCCTGCACAGGCGACCATCTCCTGAGCTAATGCCTGCTATTTAAATACTATAGCAATGATTAATATCCTTCCATTTTTCACAAGGACTCCTTCCTATGAATGATGGGATTATTATGTATTTGAGCTATGTCTGAAATAACATATTGTCCTCAGAATTTAAACAATTGTTAAAGATACAACAGTGATAAGCAGAGTTTTTTCCTTTTTCTTTTTTTTCACTTTTAGAGGAAAAATCATAGCTGTAGCGTAGAATAACCTAAAATATTCCCTAAAGTTCACTGTAGATGGAATAAATGATCCATTCTTTAAGAGTTCATCCTACCTACACTTATATCATCTGTAACTTCAATATGTTTTCTTCTCACGTGTAGAAAGATATTCTGGCTGTCCATTATTTTTCAGGCATTGCACAGACCAGCTTGTCTTTGAAACAGGTTATGAAGAGGGAGCTCTGTGCTGAAGCAGTGGGTTACCAGACTTCTAGGGGGCTGCCCTTGCTTCCTCAGAGGAAAGGGCAATGAGGAATTCTCTAATCAGCTTGTGCCTGTGAATCGTTATATCCTTGCTTAGGTTCATGAAGCCAGAGCCAGCCTGTGTGCCTCGCAAGCAGCAAGGGGCAGACCTAAAGGGCACCCGTGCCCACCAGCTGCAAACACGGTGATAGCCGGCAGGGCCACAAGGCATGCCTGCCCTCAGAGGGATGCACAGGCATTGGTGAAGGGTGCATTTATTCAGTAATGCACTTGAAGTGCACAATTCAAGTGGTGATCTTTAAAGTGCTCAGTGATGTACACTGAAACACTGCGGAACAACTGTTCTTAAGTGGCTTCTGGGGATGCTGCTTTTAAAATATGAGTTTTGTTCCTTTTGTGTGGTATTCCAGGTCACTGGTCCTTTGTTCCACTTCTGTGAACCCTTGTAGGAATGACTGCCATTTCTCATCCTTCTTTGATTTTTTCCAGCTTTATTTAAGAAGCTGCTCTCTGTAGATCATTTAATGAGGAGAATTTCCTCATGCGGGAAAGCTTCTATCTTTTTCTTTTAAGTGTCCAGGTGGATGTTTTCTCAGCTGAACGGGAACCACATTTAACTGTTTTGTTTGTTTAATTCTTAGCAGTTAATTTTCCCCCCTTTGATTTAGTGTGAAGTGACAGCTTCATAGTATCTCTGCTGAAACTGCCCTAAAGAAAGTAGAGTAAGACTTAACATAAGATTCTGTGAAAAGTGCATCTCACTGGAGATGTCTCTGTCTTGCTGGAGATCCTGGAGATCCTCTTATGATGGTATACGGCTGGTGTGAGATTTTCAAAAAGTACTATTAAGAGTGGAAAACCAAGCTATTTCATGAGTCTTGAGGAAGAAATAAGGATGGAGGTACTGGGAAGGTTTGAAGGAACACTTTAATTTCTTCCTGCCCTTTGGAAAGACAGAGAGATAGAGATAAAAGGGGGAAGATAGAAAGCGAAATGAGGAAATTTCTGGCCCTCTCAGCTGTCCCTGGAGCACCAGTGGAATTTGCTGATATCCATGGTGAGGAGCTCCCCGCTCCTCACCTCTGGTTCCTCATGCTTCACCACTGCTATTTCTGGCTACAACTTCACTGCTCTGGGAAGAGTGATTTTTTGGTTCATTCACATGACCCTGGTAGGCAGTGTCTGGCATGTTGGATAGCCAGGCAGGACCTTCAGTGCTCCAGCCCAGACCTGCTGCTCTGCCCCTGCAATGTGGGAATCAGTGGCTGCCCTTGGCCGGGGCAGGTTGTACCACGCGCCCTGGCCTTAAGCTGGATGTGGGTTAGCATGGAGAATGAACAGAGTCCTGACGCTGCTTCAAGGCTGTTTCCTATGATTTTATATTTTTTTTAGTGTTTTAAAGGGAAAAAGCCTTCCTTGGAATCTAAAACCCAAACCATAACCATTAAACTTAGATCTCTTGGATCTTTGTTTCATACCCAGGTAAAAGCTGCCTAAAATCAGTTTATTTACTATTCTTTCTTACTTCTCAACACGTCTTCATAATCCAAAATGTAAATTTAACCCTCACTAGCAAGTTTAGATGGAGGGATTATGCTGCATACCTCAAAGTCTTCAAAGCCAGGTTGGATGGGGCTTTGAGAAATGTGGTCTAGTGGAAGGTGTCCATACCCATGGCAGGGGGTTGGAACTACATGGACTTTAAGGTCCCTTCAATCCAAACCATTCTGTGATTCTATGAGTCAATGATCCTCAAACTACATGCTATATATATGTTCCAAGGAAAACAATGCCATTTAGATGCAAAGTTGTTTCAAATATGTCTCTGTACTCAGTTTCATTGGTTCTCACAATCTAATGGGCAATATGTTGTTCTTTACCCTGCTTAAGGCCAGTTATCATCCATCCTCCTGCAGGCATGGCACTGGTCAAAAGACTAGGAACCAGAGGAGAGCAGATGTACTGCTGGAGTGTGCTTGCTGTTTTCTGCACACAAATATTCACTGCACAGCTATTAAATCAGAACACATTATTGGTAACACAAGCCTGTGGGCATGATGACACTGTCTAAAAAGGGACTCTGGGTTCATTTCAGTCAGGCTGACATGAGTGGAAAAAAATGTGACAAGTTTACTTTTCTTCCCTGGTGCTGCCGCTTTCCTGCAGATTTTTGAACAAAACCAGAATTTGGCCATGGTTACAGCTTTGTTCTGACTCCTCTTTTCCAAATGGCATTGTTTATCCTGGATATGATTTTCCTTCCTATTTTCAAGAGAAAGTCTGCTGAGTAAATTATGCAGTTTTAGTTTTTACCCTTTTGCTTTGCCTGTGAGAAATATTAGCAAATACTACAGAGACAAGGGCAATTTCAGAATACATGGACTGTTATTTCGATTTTGTCTTTCATTTTTATGTCTGATTTTGTCAGAGGGATTGGGATTTCTATCCAGTGTCAGCCACCATTGTTTGGAATAGCAGCAAATTTTCATCATTCCTTGTATTGTTCTCTTCTTGTGTGGTTTGTTTTGGTTTTTTTTTTGAGGGTTTAGTTGTGTCCCCCTAATTTTTATTATGTTTAGGACTTGTCAAATACTTTTTTTTTCCATATTAAATGCTAAACAGAGATAAGTAGGTGCATGTTGCTGGTACAATTCTGCTAAAAATGTTAGAAGAAAGGTGTTGAACTGCTGTTAAAAATGAAGCCATTAGTAAATGTTTGTGGATTTCAATTATGCTTTTATACTTTTTATCTTGTTGAAGAGTTCTATGCATACAAGCCCAGGCTGAAAGATTTTAAGCTCGTCTTCTTTTTGAGGATCAACACCATTACTCTTATATGACTGTTCTTGTATTTTATATACAAAACCTATTTTATATACAAAACCTCCTCCACTACACTGACACATTCAGAGTTTTCCAGCACAAAAAAATGAAACAGAAAACCAGGGCTGAAACACACCTTTTTATATAATCTTCTATTTTTCAAAATTCACTTTTCTTTCTGTATTTCAATCTTAGGTTTGTTTACTTGATAATTTTAAATTAAGTATATTTTCTGGTGGAGAATAAAGGTTTTTCAGTAAAGTATAAGATGCCAGCCTCCTGGAAAGGTCTCTCCAGGGGAACTGAAATTGTATTACAGTGAGATAACATGTGTCTAGGAGTGAGAAAAGTGAATAAACTTGATCCCTTGAACTTTCATAGCTCTGGAGAGCATAAAATGCCACAGTGTGACCCTTCTTGGCTGACAGGGCAGTCCCCTTCCTTATCTTCATCTGGAGCATTGGGACATCAAACACCTTTCCTCAGATCCTGTCCTTCCTGGAATGAGGTCCTGAGTCTTGCAGCAAGTTGTGAATTGGGGAAAGGAGCAAACAAGGAGTCAGCTGCTGCTGGGTGTTTGCAGCTGATGTTAAAGCTGATGCTATTCAAGGGACATCTTGGGGTCTTCTGTAACACAATATCAATAGAGAATAGCTAGAGAGGGGGCAAAGACTAAACAACAACAGAGGAAACAAGCCCATAGAAGACCCCTGAATTTCTTCCAGTGAAGGCTTTGTTCACCACAGGCACAGAGAGAGGGCAGAACAGAGAGGACAAGTGCTTCTACAGAGCTTCCAGGAGGCAGCAGATTTGTCTGAGGGGTCAAGGTCAAGGATGGAGCTGCTATGCCTGAGCCTGCATGAGACCCCGGCAAACAAAGGCACAAACCTTAAAGGCTCCCAAGATGTGCAAAAAAGAAAGAAAAAAGAAGGGGAGTAATTTTTGCTCTGGCTAAGGCTGCTACAATGAACTGTAGCTGCTTCCACTGAAAACCATGGTAGGCATGAAGTGTCTCTTTATAAAGCTAATCACAGAAAGTGAAGCTTTTGGAACTGAGAGAAGATGTCACAGCCATTAATATGGCTATTTAGTAGTTCTCACAAATAGTAAATAAATATCCTGCTCCACCAGGCGGTCCAGAATGAATCAGGATTTGTGTTTTATTAAGTCAATGATGTAAGTGCAGGTGTGAGATAAGAATTGCTGCAAGATGACTGTGGTCTTTTATAGCTGTATGCAATGCATTCTTTCCCACGGTTATTATTGCTGTGATAAAGGCAGCAGTGATTATCTGATGATCTGTGATCCAAGTCTTTCTTGAATCTGGGACACTTTTCGCCACAGCTTGCTTCACACAAATTTTCTTTGATAGCTTCTAATTTCTGTTGAAAATACAAAACCCAGCTTCCTGCTACACTGTTCTGAACACATCACACTCTGCCACTAGCATCTTTCTGGGGGGGGGATGTCAAACAGAAGGTCAACATTTCCTTCAAAATTCTGCCAGTTTATCTGCTATGCCTGGAGGACAGGGCTGGTCATTCCTCCACCTGTGTTGGTCATTTCCTTGCTGCCAGGCTCTGCTCCAGCAGAAGCTGGCATACTTGCAGGGAAAGGGAGCTGTGCATGCATCTCTCAAAGCCTCTGAAACTTATTTCAACGTTGTTAAGTTGCCTTAAATTTCCTTTTAATCTGAAATGGGCTTTCAAGTTATCCAGGAGCCCGTGACTCCATCAGGCTCATTTTCATCTGAGAAAAACGTGTTAGTCTCCAAAAGGTATTTTACGTAGTTTTGAACTCAGAAGTCTCACAACCTGCCTTAAGTCTGGAGCCTGTCTTGTTGGCACCAATAGCTGCACCCAGCTCTGTGGAGAGAAAGATGACTTTTCAGCATGCTGTTGCCTGGGACTGTACTTCCCAAAGTGTGAACAGGATGGCAGGGTTTGCCTAAAGGTGGATGTAGCCTGTTGAGAACAGGAGGAGGAGCAGTGTGCGGGTGGGCAAGCTGAGCCCTGGGTTGGGTGCCACCGCATCACCCTGCAAGTTTTCGGGGTAACAATACTTTTTAATGGGATTGCTGTAGACAACAGTGGTTTGTGGAGGATCTGTTGAATCCATCTCTCTCACTGGCATTCAATGCTGTTTGTCTGGCACATCTCTGCTGAGCCTCCCTGTGCCTGTCATTACCTGAACCCACGTTCCCTGCTTGTCAGCAGCATTTACCATGCTTGTAAAAGTCTGCCAACAGCAGAAGTGCTGTGGCTTTCTAAGCATACTGCAAATTTTTACCATTAGCCTTTCAGTTCTTGGCATAATTTTGCCAGTGAAGTTCCAGGTCAGTGACAGGAACATGAAAATATGGATTTAGGAAACAGGCAGGTAGAATATGCATCAGAGGTACAGTGCTCCTGCACAGCACTAATACACTGCTACAGGGGCAGGTGGTAAAAGCACCAGAGATGCAAGTAACAGGTGTTAGTTGTCACTCAGTGCTCCAGGTAGTGCTGGGTATCTGGCATGTGAGCACTGGTCGTTCATCTGAAAGATGTCACAAAGGCAGATCATTATTTATCCCTTGTGTAACTAAAACTTACTTGTTTCAAAGCACCTACATTTTTCTGGATGCTCTTTTCCCTGGCTTCAGGCATACGATAGCAATCTGTGTGCCAGAGTGCATATTTCTTTTATATGTATACACAGTAAAAATAGATGATCTACTTTTCCCTAGCATTGCCTCATTGGCATCTGCCAGCTGCATGACTGTGTACCTTGTCCCATCATCCACAGCCTTGATAGGGATGTTAAACAGCACCAGCCCCAATACCAGCCTCCAACTGGCATCACTTCTAATAAGGCACCAGTCTTTGAGCCCCATGGTCCTGGCAAAGCTTTTCATCTACCATGTCACCTATCCACCCAGGGCATACTTCTGTAACTTGATCTCAAGGGTGATATGGAAGGTTATGTGAAAAGCCTCACTCAAGGAAAGAACTCATCCACAAACATCATCAAGATAAGGCAGATTTTGGGGAGATTTGGTTTAAGAACTTAGATTCCCCCACCTACTGGAGATGGACAGTATTATTGTGTTGTCAAATGGGACTAAAGAGACTTTAAGGTTTCTTTAAATATTGGATGTGTTATGAAAGCTCATTGCCAGGATTCATGTCTTGCATACTTCTTTAGTTATTTGATTTTTATATTGACCTATTTTAAGAATCTCTTTCTCTATACCTCCTAGTTCCCGTCTGGAAACCCCTTTTTAGTGCTCTGGGAAGTAACCCTGTCTCTGTTGACATACAGGAACATCTTCTCCTCTTCTGTGAACCTTCTTGCTAAAGGAATCTGATGGAATGATTAGAAAAATATAACTATTTAATTATGAGGCACTAAATCTGCTGCTTTCCTAGAGGTATGCTTAGGAAAGAGTGTCCTGTCCTTGACTCGCTCATGACACCAGGTTGGCTGCTTCATTAAAATCAGTGTCGCTGGGCAGGATGTTGTAAAGCCACTGCTCAGCATTCATAAACTCAGACTACATATTAATACTCAGCATTGTGCCATACCATTAATTTACTAGAACACAAAACTAAGTGGTAATTATTAGCAGTGCCCATTTATTATAGCCATTATATTTTTCATGTCCCTTAAACATTAATCATTCTTTTTAATAGGATGAGGCTGGTTTAACAGATGTGAAATAAATGGTATAGGTCTGTGTTCAGTAAATGCCTTTTAATTTTCCCCCCTCTTTTTTATAACCTACCTATGCAAACACACCATTTAAGATTATTCTGAGTATTTAATAAACTCTCATGCCAAAGTGTCACAGTTACCAGAGACCTTAAAATAAATTAGTGGTGTTATGTATTACAAGTACTTTTTCCCTGCACAGCATAGTCCAGTAGTAGAGCAGTTCCAACAGGAATCGCTGGAGGAGAAGAAAGTGCATACCATTACAGTGACCACACAGTATTATGTAGGAAAGTCCAGTGATTAACTGTAATGATTTTTTGTAGGCTGGAAATCTCTGTTTGGATCTGTATTGATGGATATCTTGGGTAGTAGCATTCAACCAGCCAGATTACAGTTACTTCTGAAGATTACACAACAGCAAATAGTTTAATTCCCTTAATGCTGTTTTGTTTCCTAGTCAGGAAAACAAACAGGTAAGCAGCCATTTGGATATCAAGTCACCATCCCTGACAACCTCGAGTAATTATAAACGTTTGCTCTAGAAAACATTCTTTAAGCATCCACTGCAAACATCCCCACACCAATGACAAGCCACTGGTGAACTTTGGACCTTGTAGAAGCCTGATATTGAGTATCACAGTGTTTCATGGGCAAGTTCAGAGGTGTTACCCATTCTTACAATGCCAACACGTACACTTAATTTTTCTTCCCCCTGTGTTTTAAGGGAGAAGGACAGCATTTACGTGAGCAGAAATGTTTGGCACAGTAGTTTCATCCTCGGAAGGTGTTGGTTTAATTAGAAAACTTAAAATATGATGTCTATTAAATATATAGACTATATTAAAGAAAGAAAATCTTCAAGTGTAACAATTCATTAAAAAAGAAAAAAAAATCCTATTTGTGCAAAGTCCCCTCTATATCCATTGTCTTCTCTGAGGAATCAGGGAATTAGGTCAGAAGAGGGCTAGCCCCTGCCTGCACTGGGTGAGCACAGCTATGTTCTACTCTGGGTGTGCAAGCTGTATCCACAGTCAGGTGAGTGCAGACAGACAGATGGAGGAGGCTGACCTGCGCGTTGGGATGACAGAAAATGGCTTCAGCTTTCCAGTTTCACACTCATGATCAACCTGCAGAAATGATGCAGAAGAGTTTGTGTATGACATTCTTTGACTTTTCACTGCCAAAATGCCAGAAAACATTTGCTGTTGTTTTGTTTTTGTTTGTTTTCTTTTTTGTTTGCTTGTTTATGCTTTCCCCAGATGTCTGTATTTTGTGTTTAGTGTGATCAGAAGAGCGTACCTTTCCTTAATTCCCAGAGAGATGCCTGAGAGAGATACTGAAACCTGGTGTGCATTCAAGCCTGAGCTGCTGTGTGCATCTCTCCTTTACACAAGATGTTCTCACTGACTGCACTGGATTTAGTCTTTACAAGCTTGAAAGTGAGAGAATAGGATAGCACATCTTCTGCTATAATTACACCATCAAAATCAGCAAAGTTCTTGCCTCCCAAAAACTATTTCTCTATCTGGTGCACAGTGCTTTGAGCAGTCATTTTTTGTGTTGCTTCTCTCCTCTGTTAATTTTGATTTTTAGACAGGACAGCAGAAAAATGAACCATTGTGGTTGAATCATAAAATCATAGAACCATAGAGCGAGCAGCCCACGTTGGAAGGGACCTCAAAAGATCATCTGCTCCAAACTTTCATGGTAAACGGAGGCTAGAGGAAATTTTCTAGCACCTTGTCCAGCTGCCTGTTGAAAACCTCTGGTGCTGGGGACCCAACCATGCCCCTGGGGAGGTTAAATGTAAATGAGTGTTATCACTGTAAAAAATTTCTTACTTATATGACAATTAAACCTATTCTAGTGCAACTTGTACCCACTGTCCCTTGTTTTCTATGGAGTATCTTGTGAAGAGAGAGTCTCTGTGCTCTTTGGAGACACTCTAAGTACTGGAATGCTGCGATGAGGCCATCCCTGAGCCTCCTCTTCTCCAGGGAGAAGGGACCTCACTCCTTCAGTCTTTCCTCACAGGGCAGGTTCTATAGCCATTTGGTTGTGATTATCATTAGGTTCTGGCCTAAATCCCTTATTCCTGCAATTTTTTATTTTTCTTCACTTAGTTGTTATCCTGTGTTGTTTTGTGGTTTTAATTTTTTTTCTTTTTTTCTTTTTTTTTTTTTTCCTGGGCTACTATAACACTCCATGGTGTGTGTTTTTAGGAAAGTAGGAAATAAAATGCTGAAGTGGGTTCTGAAAGTGCCCCCTGCAATAATTCTCAAGTTGGCAAGTTTCTGACCATTTGATCCTATTAAATATAAATGCTTGGGTCATTCTGTCCTCTAGTGTGATGCACAGGAAGAATCACTCTCTGTTCCTGGAGCAGGACTAATTTTGTTAATACCCTTAGGAATCAGCCTATTTAGTCCCTTGTAAAACACAGTGTTTTACAAATCCCAAAAGTGAAGCCTCAAAGCCTTCAAGTCTCTTCCAAAGCCAATTTCAGACTATGGAGAATTAGAAAATAACCATGTAAGCAAAAGGTTACTAGGCAATTTCTGATTGTTTCTATTTCTGCCTGCTTAGAAAACCAGGAAACAGGATTTACTTTTGAATAATTGCTTTAATAAAGTCAGTCAAAGTTTCGCCTTGTTGGAAGATGGGTACTATTTGAACTGGGAAACCACAGATGCAATAATCCAAAATACTTGACCTTGCTACAACATTATCTGTTTCTGGAGCCTTAAATCATGGCAACTGCAGACACCTTGAACGCAGCAGCACACTCATCTTGCTTGGTTCCCATGCAATCTTCACTCTTTTTCAGTTTCATATTGAGAATTAGCATTTATTTTTGAATGTGTTGTGACTCTGGCAGCTTGAGCTTACAGGCAAATGGGTCTCAGGTTATATCATCTCCTGTGTGCTTCCTTATGTGTAAAACAGGGCTTGTTTCTCTCTTTATATAGCTATATTCCATGGGGAGATGAAAGTGCTGTGTGTGCGTGCGACCTAGTGGCAGGATCCTCTAGAAAGGAGCCGAGCTTGTGGGTTGTGCCTGGCATCCTCTCTCTCATCATAGGGGCTGTGACCAAGAAAAGGGATGACAAGGAAATTTCCCTGCACACTCCTGAGCTGTGACTCCCTGGGGCTGTGGGGAGCCACGATGCATTAGACCTCCCATCCTACCTGACAGCAGAGCATGGTTCACGTGCACCCAGCCTGCAGAAGCAGATGCAAAGATGTGATGTCGTTCCCCAGGGCTCCCCCAGTGCTCCCCCAGTTCATCCCACCCCCAGCGCTGCAGCCTCTGCACTGTGGAGCTGGATTCAGTCCTGCTGAAAGCAGGTGCCTGGTCTGCTTGGGACCCTTGCCTGCTTTGATCTGTGCAGGGTCTGTCTTAGCCCCAGACACACCTGTAGATCCCTTAGAACTGTGTTCTCAACACATCAGATTAGCCTACCACAAATGTAATTATCTGAATTACCTTCCCTTCTTCTTCCTTTGGGATTCAAGCAGAAAGGAGATATTTAAGAGAGTCCTTGACCTTTGTGGGTCTCTTATGAATCATTAACCTAGGAGATGGATGGGGGAGAGATGCTGCAGCCTGGCAGAGCAGCTTTTGCATTTCATTTCTATGTATCTCTAATTCAGCTGCTGCTCTGCTCTTTTTTCTGGCAGTGTAACAATATTGCATGCGGTGACAGAGTAGCAAAGGTCAGCTTTCCCATATATCTGTTCAGTTTAACAATCTCTACCCTTTATTCTCACACATTTACATAATGTGTGTATAATGGAGGCACAAAATTCTGGCTTCTCGCTCCAGACCCTGCAAGTGAGTTTGTCACAGTGTCTGCTTCTTTAAAGAAATAATGTTGTACTAATGTGTAACCTTTGGGAATCGCTGCCAACAAGTTATAATATGGCAGAGCTTTACATTTCATCATTATTTTTGTCTTTTTTTCAATGTTGTATTTTTTTTTTTTTTTTTGCTCTTAGGTTGAAGAAAACTCTTCCCTTGTCACAGGGCTTTCACAGCGTCCCTCCTTGAGGCAGCTCTTGCTGCCCAAGGGCATAGCTACATTGGACTGAAGCTTTCCTGTTTCTGGAAAATATCTGTGGTGCACTTCAATGCAGGTCAATCCATCAGTCATAAGGAATCACCCTCCTGTGGAAACTTCCTGATGAGAAGTCAAATTCCGGAGCAGTGTTTGCATGGTTTCCTTTTGCTAATGCACCTGATTCGTCAGGCTGAATTGGTGGTTACAAAATGAAAGCTCCCCTTCTGAAGGTCCGGTGGGTACTGGTACATCAACACTGTCCTTCAGTCCCTGGTTGGCTGGGCCATCCACTCTGCCATGTGTCACAGTCTCCAGAGGGCTGTGGCAGGTAACATTGGGTTCTCCTGACCACCACTAGCTTCTTGTGGCACTGGGCACCATCCTGCCTGTCCTCCTGAGCACAAACCCAGAACTAGCCTAACCCTCTGTCGGTGTCGATACAGACCAGGGGAGCCTGCGAGATTAACAGTGTCAGTTTCAAAGTCTCTTGCATGTCTGCACTCATGAAGCAGCTGTGCCGTCTTGAAATACTCAGTGTGAGGTAAGAGTGCCTCTGAGTACATGCGATTGTTACACATGTGAGAAGAGAGCTTTATATAAATAAAGATGCTCAACATTTACCTATATGTGACTAAACATGGAGTGCTGTCTAGATGTGAAATCATTTGGGATGCACAGAAAAAAGATAGAAGGAGAAACCAAGAGAAATGAGATAACACAGAAGAAGGGACAGAAATGTGGATCTTTCCAGCATCAAGATTAATAATGCATTTCCTGCTCCTGATCTGAAAATGGAGTACGGCTGCTGCTGACAGCAATACCTCTTGGAAACAAGAAAAGGTTTCCCATTTATTTCCTCCTTGATAATTCCATGTACCAAAATGTATTACCCACAGTTGCTATTATGGCCTATGCAAACGGCTGAAACCAGAGAAAGACAGATTGTAATGTTAATTCTCTGAAGTCATATTTTCCTGGAATACAACATCAGTTTTCCGCAGGATAAAAAGGTGGGTGACACTTGAGTGAGGGTTTATGTGGGTGTCATGAAAGAGAGGCACTCACAGATCAACCTCGAACTCCTGCAGCTGCCAGCACATGGATGAGCTCAGTTGTAGTGTCACCAGACAACAGGCTGAATCAGTGGGTTTAGAGGCACTACGGTAGAGGTGGAGTTTCTGCTTCTATCATTAAAGAAGTCACAGTACATTAAAAAGTTTAGAATGAAAGCAAATGTAAATTTTTATGTGCCAAAGTTTATCCAGAAAGTGTGAAAATTAAAGATTGAAGGAGTCTTAAATTTTAAGAAAAGCTCTGTTAATCTCATCTCTGGAGGCAGAAAACCTCATAGCAGGAAGATCATGACAAGTGCTGGTGATGAACTTTGCTGTCCCATTGGAAATGCTCTTGGGGAGTCTGTAGAAATTGTCCTGACCTGGCCACCCACTACTGTCCTCTACACTTGCCCCTGTCACAGGTATCTTTTATGGATTCCTCAGTCCTTCTCATGCAGAGGGAGCAAATATCTGTTCCAAGGTTGGGACATGCACTTCATGCCCCATTGCAGGTCTGTGCATCACAGGCTGCCTGGGCAGCTCTGTGCGGCTGGAGATCCCAAGGGAAACTTACCTTGAAGCAGCAAGGCAACAAAACTGAAAATCTTGGGTTTGTGCAAAACACAGTCTGGTGAAAATCAGCCAAGACTAATTACAGGTATGCTCTCAATGTTTGGTTTGTCATTATGTTAAGAGCTGATAAACTGTCAGGAAATCCCAGAAAGGTGAAGTACTGCGGTGCTGCATCTTGCTTCCGGTGTTCCTGCCCACAGGAGCTCTGCGAGACCTGGAGATTTAGGAAAGCCAGTCTGTGCCAAGGTGCCCACTCAAATCACTAAATATCATGGCATCCTGCTAAGGGAGGAGAGCTCAAACCCAAGCAATGACTCCAGTATGCAATGAGCTGCTGTGTGCACCTCAGAACAAGCAATCAGGCTTGTGTGGGCCAGTGGCTGCAGCAGGGCATGGTGGTCACTGCCTCTTGTGAGCCCCTGGTACCCTGATGGTTGAGGGGAGCAGAAGTTAAATCTCTGCCTTTGGAAAGCAACTGAACTTCAGGAAACAATGGCTACTTTTGTTTGCTTGTTTGAGTGCCTTTTTTCTTTTGCCCCTTATAATCCCTTCTGATGTTTCAATTACAGATTCCGCAGACACAAGCAGTTTTAAGTACGGGTCTCATGGAGTATAAAGGCAAATGAGGCATGGGATTGGGTTGGTAATTGTCCACAGTATTTATTGAGTTTTAGCCTGGCCCTTCAGCCTGGAGGGGCACAGGCCTTGCCTGGTCTGTCCTGGGAGGTTTGTCACCCAGGGCAGGGAGCAAAGGACATGTCAGGAGGCAGAGGAGAGCTTTTCTAATCCCAAGGTAAGTGCAAATGTAGTTTGGTATCTAGGATGGGAGAAGAAGAGCAGCATTTCACAAAAGCTGTGCTACTGAGTTATTCAGTACAAAACATGTGAATTCTTAAGATTTGCAGCATAGCCTTGCAAGAAGTGAAAAAGCCCTGCTCCCAAATGAACACAGACTTCATCTTCCTTGGTCAGGAAAGCACCCATCCAGTTCGCTTATTCCCAGGCCCTGCTTCCGACTGGCACTGTGGAAAGATTTTTAACAATGTATGATAAAGCCTGGATCATTTTTTTATTAAGAATCTGTCATGGGGACACTCCGGTGACTCCTGTGCTTGTGTGTGAGGTATGCTCAGAGGAGCAGTGCTTTCCTGTACTCTGTCCTGGAAGATAACGCTTCCCTGAGCTTCATCACCTGGATGCACATTTCCACACTGGTAGCTAGCTCATTTGTGTTTACTTGCTTTTTGAAATTAAATGTATCCATTTTACTGGGGGGTTCTCAGCCACCCATTACCTCCAGTCCACAGGACCTGGATGCTAGCCTGCACCCTGTTTCCCAGCTGGTGTGCTCCCTGCCTCTGGAGGGAAGAAGAGAAATCGCTTTTCCTTAGGAAACTTTTCCAGCCAGAGCCATGAATTCTGATTCTGGACCACTCGTGCCCTGTGTTAGGAGCCAGTAACTATTTTATCAAAGCCAAATGGTCTTTATGAACACTTAGTCTGCTCTTGGGCATTGACTGCTCCACCAAGTTGATCCCAGTAACTCCTGCTGTAAGCTCTGTTACTGTATGGGAGGCAGAGTACATACTTTGAGATGTCACACTTGACATGCAGTCTGTAAGTAATGGACTCACATAAATTGTCTCAGCAGTCAATTACAGTCTGCATTATCTGCAATGTAATTTCCTTTTTTTCTTTTTCTTTTTTTTCTCTCTTCTGTGTTTTGGCTGGTTGGTTTTTAAATTTCAAATCCAGTCTTATTCTGCTTTTACCTGCTAGGTTAGAGAGTCCTCCAGGATCAGGTATCTCCTCCCAGCATGGAGCTGACTTTCACTGATGGGTTATGTGTGTGTGTTCATACATCAGGAGGATTGTGATTGAAATGCTGTCAATCTGAGTAACTTGATAAAACTGGATAAGGAGAAAGATCTGTTTTGTGTTAGGTGTCCTTGTTTTCCTAGAGAGTTTCCTAACAGTGTCACAGTGAGAATAATATTGCCTGCAAGCAGGTACAACGCAGTGTACAGCACAACATTGCCGATCATCCTGTGCTAGGGAGGGAAACCCAAAGCTGGATATATTTAGGTCTATTACTTGAAAAATGCCTACGAGTTTGTAAAATGTAGTGTCTTGAAAAGATCATTAATTTCAAAATTCTTAGAACACAAGGAAAACTAAAAAAAAAAAAACCAACAAAACCAAAACCAAAACGAAGAACATTTCTCAAATGCAATCAATCTGGAATTATTTCGCAGGGCAGCATCACCATTGATTTATTCAACAAAAAAATAATTAAAGTCCAGATTGGAAATAAAAGATGTTTTGTAATACAAGTAGCACTGGTTAAAAACTGTAGCCTTAAGAATTCAAAGCCTATGCAGATAAATCATGGACACATTTATATTTTGCAGAGGTCAGTCTTTAACAGTTCTGGACATGAACATATTTTTCAGTCGAAAAATTTCCTTTTGAATGCCTTCATTCATCGACAATGTTTTAATAATGCATACTTCAAAGAGGTTTCCTATGTGCAGATTTATGTCCAGGCCTGCAGTGGCAGAGCGAGTCTTGATGGGGGAAGAATCAGGTCTCAGATGCTCCTCAGGGCTCTGCAGCACTTCTCCATGGTCATGCACAAGCCACTTCAGGTCTGAAGAGCTGATTCAAGAGGTGAAGGAGCTTGTGCAAAGAGGAAAAGGCCTGAAGAGAAACAGGAGATAATAAAACTGTTAGCAGGGTTGCTCTACGTGGGTTTTGAAGCAACACAATTTTGCACAGGTCATGCACAGTGTGGCTTTTCAGAGCCCTCTCTGAAACGAGTTTCACACTGGTTTGAGGGTGGGTTTATGCAGCAGGACCTGACTTATTCACAGGCTGCCAGTTTCAGAGGAGTAATGTTCTGCTTTAATCCCGTCATAACCTATGACCACCACCTCTTGAGAGGACGTAAGTACAATGAGAAGAAGACTACAGTCCAGCCACAGCTTTTGAGGGGCAGTTTGTAAGGCTGTTGGCCCTTCTTTCCCCACTAGCTGTATAGGAGGATTAGATGGGTACCCTTGTCTGCCTGGCTGCACGCCACTACAGCTGCACCTCATGCAAACTGCCGTGTTCTTGCAGAACAGAAAAGCTGCAGCCAGACACAGACACATGCACAGAGGTATGGATACACATGCACACACACAGAAGCATGGGAAAGCAGCATGAGGACAGACACTTCTCATCCCTCCTATACAGAGCTGCACTCTTTTACACTCTTGTAACCTGCCTCCATTTATCCTCTCTTGCTGACCCACCATGACACCCAGATCTGACTGGTAATGAAAATCAAGATTGCATGAGAAAAGCCAGCTGCGCTCTTTTAATTCT
The DNA here is from genome assembly GCF_034315485.1 of Pezoporus occidentalis. NCBI lineage: Eukaryota > Metazoa > Chordata > Aves > Psittaciformes > Psittacidae > Pezoporus > Pezoporus occidentalis. The sequence goes on along the minus strand of NW_026915791.1, from coordinate 2,916,598 downwards.
TTTTTTAAGCTGCTTTTTTTTTTTTTTAAGCAATTTAGTCCTTTTTTTTTATAAAAGGAAATAGAAAAGCCTGTCCAGCCCAGGAAACCCTCAATTTGGTGTCTGAAATACGGTGACAGCAGTGGCCTCATGTGACACACTTGTGAGATGGGCTGATGCCAACCTCATGAAGTTTAACCATGACAAGTGCAAGGTCCTCCACCTGGGTCGGAGCAATCCCAGGCACAGCTACAGGTTGGGCAGAGAAGAGATTCAGAGCAGCCCTGGGGGTGTTGGTTGATGAGAAAATGAACATGAGCTGGCTTCAGTGTGTGCTCTTGCAGCCCAGAAAGCCAACCGTATCCTGGGCTGCATCAAAAGGAGCGTGACCAGCAGGTCGAAGGAGGTGATAGCTCAGTTCCTTGGCAGATGACATCTCCCCTAATCAGAGTGAAAACTAAGAGAAATCCCATCTCAGCAGTTTCTAAGTTTTCTCTAGCCAAGTCTTGGTCCAGAAACTGAGTGATCAGGTGACTGCATGCTACTTAGCTGCCAGTTGGGATTAAACCATGACAAAGAGCTGCTTCCCAACCACACTGAGGGCTCCAGAGTAACCTGGAAAGAGCCTGGGACCAGTCAGATTTTAAGGCCCATGCTGCAATCTGAAATGTGGAAAAAAGTCAATCACCTGTGCTTTATCAACTGAATTTGATGAGAAACAGTGGTGTTCCCTGTGTAGTGTCCTGTGGGGAACCCTTCTGTCTTGCAGACAGCCAGGGACACAGGGATGGTGCATCCTCAGTACTTGGGACCCTGCATGAGAATTTATCTTCCATGTGCCAGGTGACCTCTGATAGCAAGGACTTTCCAGCTGATACTAAATTAAGGCAATCTGGGAAACTGGTTGGTACCAGTCACCCATGTAAACTCCAGAGCTTCTTCACTGGCAGCTGGATGTCCTTGTGAGGGAGAGCACCTCTTTTCACCCCCATCTAGGGATGTCTTCTTCAGCCTTGGAATAGTCTCCTTGTGTAGAAATGCTGCTCTTTCATTTAGCTTTTAGCTAGTGCAATTGCTGTTTTCTCAGGCTGGATCACCTGGCAGGCACTGCAAGATGCTCTGCACCATTTTCTACACAGCAATCAACACTTGCATTGCCGATACATGAAGACGCAGTGGTAGGGTCCATGCTTTCTTCATCTGCATTCACTGTTCTTTGAGATTATTTATTGTTTAAGACAGCACTGGTGGCAATTTTTGTGCTGTGCTGTGAAGAAATGCAGTCGGTTGGTCCCTGGTGCTGTTTATCAACAACACAATGGCTTTAAACGGCTTGGGAGACCCTAGGTTCTGGTGCTAGTGAGGTTAAAATAGAGCCTGTAAGAATGGTTCAGAAAATAGACATCAGAGAAAAAAAATTGTATGTGGGAAAAAGAGGCATGAGAGCAATCGCAGAATAAGATTTTGAACTGCTCAAATGCTCAGATGGGAATTATGAAGAAATAACAATCAAACCACAGGGATCCAGGCGTGTACCCTGGATTGTGGTGAAATAATCCAGGGTACACTCCTGGATCCCTGTGGTTTGATTGTCTTCTCATGGGCCCCAGTAAAAAGCAGAGGTTTCTGTAACCTCTGATTGCTGTCTGGGAACTGTTTGAGTGTAACTGTGAAATATCTCTTCATAAGAGAGGTCCCTGTATATTTGGTGCTTTTTAACCACATCAGGAGTGTGGCGTCCAGCTGTGCATTGTAAGGGGTTTGGATGGAGACCCCTGAGCTCCCTTCCCACAAGTATAGTTCAGTTTTCCCTACAGTATTCCATGTTTAGAGTTACCAGAACTGTTTTTCTTGTTTGTCACTCATTTCTTTAACAGAAAGTGGAGACCTCCAACCCACTGGATTACCCAAGGTGAAAGAGACAAGATTTTACACTCCCAGAAAGCATGAATAGGAGGACATGCTCTTGCTTAGATGTTAACTAGCTTTTACAGTAAGAGTCTTTTAATCTTTACTTTTATTGCTTTATTTGTTCTCCTCTTCCTTACAGAATGATACTGCAGTGAAGCAGAATATCCTTGCATTCCACGTGCCCAGGTCCTGCTCACCATATGGCAGCAGTGTGTCAGGACACGCTGGCTGAAGAGCATGACTGCTGTCCCCCGCTGCCCTACAGCGAGGGACCTTTTTGCAAACCATGTTTGCAAAGTACCTGCTTTCTGTAAAAAATATCACAAATTCTTAGAGAAAAAAGCAAACCACCACAAAACTCTACGGTTGTATTTACTATGGATTTTGTTTCAGGCATTTCCCTGCTGCATACTGGTGCTGCTGTACCTGAAAGCTTGTCAGGGGTAATGATGTGGGACTCATCCTTCTTTCCGTGGGCAGAGAAGTTTAACTGGAATAATTCCAGCAGCAAGTTCTCATGATCTTGGCAGGACATTGATGAAACATTGAATTCAAAAGACAAAATGTCTAATGCAAACCTATCACGAGCTGTGCAATTCAGAGCAGGAACAGACCAAGTTAAATGCTCTGTTCGACTCAGCTGCTACTCAGCCATGTTGATAATTTCAGTCCAGTGGATCTCTGGATTTTACTTTTCATGTCACTGCACCCAGTCCAGAGAATCAATATGAATTACCAGTAATCTGTCACAGGTTGATAAATGGCATTATGATGTACAACTGCCACTAATCCTTGCATTGTCCTTGCTTGTTGGGTCAGTGGCATTTTTTTTAATCCTTCGATGTCACAGTGATGTGTTATTCTACAATAACCAATCTGCTGGCTTCTTAGGCTTCTTCGGCAGAATATGTTTATTTTAAAGAGATATGTCAATGCAGGGGCTGGGTTCCTTACATTTTAAAATAATGATCACATGCCACATAAAAGCAATTATCTTCCCATGTGGCAATTCTAGGTTTGTTTCACAGACTGCTTTCATGTCCCCAGGGCCAGACGCTGCATCCCAAGCCTGCTGAAGGCATGTGCCCATGGATTCAGTTGGCCCAATGGCTGCAAATATCTCAGTGCTGCCAAGGGGCAGATGCTCCAGGCTTTGACCTTCTCTGTCATCCTAGGTTTACTGCTGGAGGGGAGAGCTGAGCTGGTTGAGCCCCTTTCGAAACTGTCCTGGGTTCAGCAGTAGCAGTCATTTTTCCCCTTCTTGGTCGCTGGTGCAGTGCAGTGTTTTGACTTTCAGCTCGGGAACAGAGCTGATAACAAGCGATGTTTTGGTTTGGCCAAGGACTTTGTGAGCCTCATGCTCTGCCAGGGAGGAGGGGGAGCCAGGAGGAAGCAGAGACAGGACACCTGACCCAAACTGACCAAAGAGGTATTCCATACCACAGCACGTCATGCCCAGGATGTGACTGAGAGTTAGCCGGAAGGGCTGGGAGTCTGTGGGGTTGGAAGAGGTATTGGTCAGAGCTTGGTCGGGCTGGGGGGGCGAGTTATCGGTCGGCTGGTGGTGAGATGATGTATTCTCTTCCCTTGTTATTTCCTGTATCATTATTATCATTGGTGGTAGCAGTAGTGATCTGTGTTATACCTTAGTTACTAAACTGTTCTTATCTCAACCTGTGGGAGTTGCATTCTTTTCGATTTTCCTCTCCGTCCCTCCGAGAGCAGGGGGAGGGCAAGAAAAGGGGGGGAAGTGAGCGAACGAATTACCTGACTGGGTTTAAACCACGACAGTTCTTTTTGGCGCCCAACGTGGGGCACGAAGGGTTGAGATAACGACAGATTTGACTGGATTAATAGTCACTCATCACAATGACGATTTATTGGCTCTCAGAGTTGTTTCGCTTGATCTCACAGCTTCAGAATGTTGTAACTTACGTAGAGCCGGTATTTGCTGTGATAGTGTTTATCAAGTGTGGGGCCTGGGCTAAGGTTCTTGTCTCACTGTGCTTTATGGCAATGGCCTGTAATACGGGCGGGCTCCAGCAGCAGGGCGGGACGGACGTGGCCGTGGACTTGTACCTGGCCGTCCGGCTGCTCTTCACCGTCCTGGCCCTCGCCCTACTCTCCATCTTCGTGAGGCTGCGGGGAGCCGAGGGGGAGCGGCCCCGGGAGCCGGCGGCAGCCGAACCGGCCCGGGAGAGCGGCCCCGGGGACCAAGCGGCGGCGGGAGCGGGGCCGGAGGCCGCGAGGGGACGGCTGCCGGTGGAGGAGGTCGGGGCGGTCGAGGAGCAGAAGGAAGGGGCTGCAGAGCAGCGGGAGAAGGCGGCGGAGGAGCCGAGCCCCGCGGAGGAGCCGAGCCCCACGGCCGAGCCGAGCCCCGCGACAGCCGAGAGCGTTTCCCGGAAGCCGCCCGCCGAGCCCCAGGAGGATGCAGGAGACCACGCAGCATTTCCCAGCAAGGCAGAGGAGGAAGAGCTGGACGCAGGAAAAGAGAAGCTGGCGGTGGGAGAGCCGGCAAGCACAGCGGCTACACCAGCCCCAGTGACAAGTACAGCGGCTACACCAGCCCCAGTGACAAGCACAGCAGCTGCACCAGCCCCAGTGACAAGTACAGCAGCATCGTGTGAGAGTTCTGAAGGTTTTGAATGGCCTTTGGGTATCCTTGGGACCTGCCTGCTGATTGTGATGGGGATCAGCATGTTGGCACACACACAGACTGTGCTCTACCCGCAACCATTTTGTCTGATCTCAAAAGTTAAGCAGAGTCAGGTTTGGGTCTTGTCTGGGGTTAGACAACAATATAAGGGGACCAAGAGGTTTTCCCCAAGGCTGAACAGTCATGAGTGGCAGGGCGTGTGGGACAGTATGGGCAAGTATCTAGTCCACTGGGCCCCTCCAGTGCTTTGGAAGCATCGGAGATGGAAGGCAGCTGTATGGAGTCCTGGACGACAAGTTGCAGAAACTGCTGACGGAGAGGGTGAATCGAGTCAGTTTGCCGAGGTGAAAGCCATCCAGCTGGCCCTGGACATTGCTGAACGAGAAAAGTGGCCAGTACTTTATCTCTATACTGACTCATGGATGGTGGCAAATGCCCTGTGGGGGTGGTTGAAGCAATGGAAGCAGAGCAACTGTGGAAAGATATTGCTGCCAGGGTGCAGAACCTGGTGGTGAAGGTACGTCATGTAGATGCCCATGTACCCAAGAGTCGGGCCACTGAGGAACACCAGAACAACCAACAAGTGGATAAAGCGGCTAAGATTGAAGTGGCTCAGATGGACTTAGATTGGCAACATAAAGGTGAATTATTTTAAGCCTGGTGGGCCCATGGCACGTCAGGCCATCAGAGCAGAGGTGCAACACAGAGATGGACTCATGATCGAGGGGTGGACTTAGCAATGGACACTATTGCCCAGGTTATTCACGAGTGTGAACACTGCACACAGTCTCTCCTGCTCTGGAAGACTGTTACAAGAGATGGAGCCTGACATCATGGACCAGATGGACGCAGCAGCTTTATAGGGGCTGGTCCATGCACTAAGATAAGAGTGCACTGAGATAAGAGTGATGGTATATTGAAAATGTGGGATCTGAGCATGACGTGAATGGTATGGAATAAGGGGTGGATAATGTCCTGGGTTCAGCAGTAGCAGTCATTTTTCCCCTTCTTGGTCGCTGGTGCAGTGCAGTGTTTTGACTTTCAGCTCGGGAACAGAGCTGATAACAAGCGATGTTTTGGTTTGGCCAAGGACTTTGTGAGCCTCATGCTCTGCCAGGGAGGAGGGGGAGCCAGGAGGAAGCAGAGACAGGACACCTGACCCAAACTGACCAAAGAGGTATTCCATACCACAGCACGTCATGCCCAGGATGTGACTGAGAGTTAGCTGGAAGGGCTGGGAGTCTGTGGGGTTGGAAGAGGTATCGGTCAGAGCTTGGTCGGGCTGGGGGGGCGAGTTATCGGTCGGCTGGTGGTGAGATGATGTATTCTCTTCCCTTGTTATTTCCTGTATCATTATTATCATTGGTGGTAGCAGTAGTGATCTGTGTTATACCTTAGTTACTAAACTGTTCTTATCTCAACCTGTGGGAGTTGCATTCTTTTCGATTTTCCTCTCCGTCCCTCCGAGAGCAGGGGGAGGGCAAGAAAAGGGGGGGAAGTGAGCGAACGAATTACCTGACTGGGTTTAAACCACGACAGAAACCAAGGCTAGGCAGGGATCTGGGGAGAAAGGGCACCCTGATGATGCTTTCAGCAGTGGTGGAGTGCTGGGCTGTCCCAGGGTTTTGATTCCACATGGGATGCTCAAGTGTAGCAGCCTCCCTTGCACACACCCAGCCTGTAACACTGCATCGCTTAATGTTCAATAACCAGCTTCAAGAGCCTGCCGATATTAAAGGACTTAGAAGATATTTAACCTGAAACCAGAGTTCAGCTGTATGAGACTGCTTGTTAATAATTAATCTGATAAGGATCATAATCCTTGCTCCATGATGCAGTAAAAGAAATGGGTCTACTATTTTCTGCACTGCTCTTTTCTCAAGTACAGTCACTTCTGCATTTCTGTGTACTGATAATATACTTGCTTTCCTTTTTCACTCAAATTCCCTATTTATTTAGCCCTCCTTGGATAGAAGGTGCAACAAACAAAAAAAGACTTGAAGTGAGAGCTGCACAGCAGCTCTTTGCTACTTCTGGTCCACACAGCCTGTGGAAATGACCCTTTTCTGGTGCTTTTGTTGCACTTGTATATTTCAGGCCCACTTACCCTTTCTTTTTTGTCCACCTTTCATCCCACTGGACATTTAAAGTTTGAGCCTCTCAGCTAGGGCTAATGTTCTTTATTGTTATTGTTAGCCACACAATAAAAATAGACACAGGTTTATTAGCACTTGTTACAGTGGTCAGTTCAGTGGCTGCTGGCTCCATTAGCAGCAGTGCAAGAGCCGCAGGCTGACCTGAGCTCAGCTGAAGAAACTGTTGTCTTGTGGGACTGAAACAAAAAGATTAATTTTGCAGCATAAGATTGTAGAAGGAGTTTATTGTTCTTGTCCTCACTTAGTCTGCAAGGGCAAAATGATGGGCGGATGCAAAAGATAACAAGTTCCAGCAACCTTTCCTTCTGGGATTTATAATTCTACTATCAGTTTCCTGTCTTGATAGGAATAGCTTGCAAGATCATTGTTGATATTATTTTGTCATTGCTCTGGCCAAACAGAATTGTAGAATGTTCCACATTTTGATAGTGAAGTCACAGTGAAGAAGAAAAAATATTTTTCCAGATGTAAAATTTCTAGTCCTACCCAGACCAGCTTCTGATTTCCACTGGCCTGTAATCATATTCATTGTTATCCCATCATAAAGTCAACCTGTGGCTTACCTGCGCCTCCCAACTGGACAGCCTGCAGAGTGTCAGAGCTGCTCCCTGCCCCATGTCCTGGAGCAAAGGGGCAGCAAGTGCCCCATGGTCAGGCATCAGCAGGGCTCAGGCAGGAATATTCTCCATCGCTGTGTCCCATCACATCCATGTCCTGTCAGTTGCTGGGTGAGGGCACAGAGCAGTTGCAGTCCTGCTTACACAGGGGAAAAGAGCTGTTTTATTTGCCATGAGCCTAGGCCTCCACAGCTTCCCTTGCTGATGTGAGGATGAAAGGGATCTTCACCTATAGATTCCTGTAACTGGGGCTGCTGTGGAAAACATGCTTATGTCCTTGGTGTGTGCAACACAGGTGATCTGGAAGCAGGGAGGTTGATCGACTTACCTGGGTGCTGTTTCTGCATGCCAGTGCATGGGCTGAGCTTTGGGTCTGCAATAAGGACAGGTCTGTCCTTTTACCTCAGGTTTCATCACCTTGTTCAGACTGGAAGACCTGTTACATGATCTTCAGGAATTGCAAATAAAAAAGAAAGAGGGCTTGTGATATTTTTACGTGTCTTAAGGCCAGCAACAACAACCTCCTCTCCCTGTGTTCTTTCTTTAACATCACTGTTTCATTTGCACAGCTGGTACCTAATGTGAGTGGATAAAAGCTAATGTAAATGGTCCCAGCTTTGACAGGTGGAGGCATGCTTCAGTGTAAAATACACACAGTGGATGTGGGGTACAGAATCACAGACTAGAATCTCTGACTGATTTAGGCTGGAAAAGACCTTTAAGCTCATTGAGTCCAACTGTTAACCTGGCACTGTCAAATCCATGACTAAACCATGTCCTTAAGTGCACATTTACACGTCTTTTAAATAACTCCAGGTATGGTGACTCAACCACTTCCCTGGGGAGTCTGGTCCAGTGCTTGACAACCCTTCTGAAGAAGACATTTTCTCTACGATCCAACCTAAATTTTTCCTCTCACAGCTAGAGGCCATTTCCTCTTGTCCTATCACACGTTACTTGGGAGAAAAGACCAACACCCACCTCACTACAGACTCCTTTCAGGCAGTTGTAGAGAGTGATAAGGTCCCCCCTGAGCCTGCTCTTTTCCAGACTAAACCAACCCACCTTCTTCAGTTGCTCCTTTCAAGACTTGTGCTTCAGACCCTTCACCAGTTTCATTGTCCTTCTCTGGACACAGTCCAACACCTCAACGTCTCTCTTGTAGTGAGGGACAAAACTGAACATTGTATTTGAGGGTATGAAAAGCCATGGACCTGAACTTTTGCTCTACAGCCCAGGATGATCTCAGCATCTCAGAACATTCCTAGGTAATGAAAAAAAAAAAAAAAAAGCATTTGCATTGCAGTGCAACAAATAAAACCAAACTAAGAATGAAGGAAAAATGTATTTCAGCTGCCTGGCTCCAGCAGAAGAGGCATTTGGCCTGTCCCTGGTCCTGTGCCACCCTCCTGTGACTGGGGGATGCCAACACAGTCCCGAGGCTCTAGGCAGCCATTGTCATTCCCAGCACAGCTGGGCAGAAGGGAAGGGCCAGCAGCACCCCCAGAGTGCCCCATAGCTGTGAAGTCATTGTCTGTCAGCGTGTCTGCAGCCTTTACATCACTGGAACATGCTGGGACTCTGAGTATCTCATTGGAGGAGCTGGGTTTAAATGTCAGTAGATTCCTCATGCAGAGGGGGTCTGGCAAATGCCAGATAAGCCTGGAGAGCTGCAGCTCCCACGTCACCCAGGGCAGATATATTTCTATGTCCCTTGTGAAGAATGAGAAATTTCATCTCTCTCTTTTGTTACGCTGCAACAAACAGAACTCTTTATTGGCAATCCTTATGGTTGTCAAACGAGGAAAGAAGCAAGGCTGTTTTAAAAGAAAGTAATTGTGTCTGTTAAAATTGAGATGTATGAAAACAGGCTCCTGCTCTGCACTCTGCCCTTCCCTTCCCTCCTTCATCGTTGGCAGAAGTGAGAGCCATGAGGCAGAGGAGGGCTCTGCTGTCCCTGTGTGTGGTTGTCAGGGTGGTATTGCATCACCATAGAATTTCACTTTTTATTTCAATTTTAAAATGAGGAACAAACGCACCCTGGGCAGGAGCCAGGTATCACCTCACCTTTCCTGACCTTTTGTTACAGCTAAGAAAGATATTTCATATCATAGAATCTTTTAGGTTGGAAAAGACCCTTAAGATTATCAAGTCCAACTGTTAACCTGGCACTGCCAAATCCACTGCTAACCCATGTCTCTAAGCACCACATCTACACATCTTTTAAATCCTTCCCTCAAATTTTGGTCAACACTTTCTGGAAATTGCAAGAAAAACAACTGTAACTTTTTATTTTTTATTTTTAATCTATCCAGTCTGCTCATTTCCAAAGGAGATGTTATGCCTGAGTTTTTTGCCTGGGGACTGTCTTCACGGGCACTGAGGATGTCTGTTCCTATTAGAAATGGTGCAACAAATTGAAATTACATGCAGCATTTCATCAAAATCTCTAGGCTGGAGAAGGATACCCATGTTGTTTTCTTCATTGCCCTTTTTTTAATTTGTTTTGGTGAGATGTGATATAGAAAGAAGAAAGCTATCCTAAAGGAATTATGACTCATGGAGATTAGATAAATAAGACAACTATAAAAGCCATGTTAAAAAGCAGTTTTGCATACAAGTCCTAAAAATTGTCTAGTGGTTTGTAATTCCATCATGTGAATGCAAAGCTATTTCTGAGACAAAGATTTGGGTAATAAGTATGCACTTGAATTTTAGTTAAGAAAATAATATGTCCTAAGGGTAAATATTCTTGAAACCATTTTGCATGCATGCCATGTTCCTTTTGAAGCAGAGGAGCTGCTATTATATGACAGCTAACTACATAAACTAAGAAAATGAATAAGAGGATGCACTTGGAGCACGTGATTCATTGCTGGGGCCGGCTGCTCAGTGGAGGGTTACCCTGGAGGAACCCAGGGGAGCACTGTGCCTGTGGCCCTTATGCTCAATGTACAATGGGAACATGCAGCCAGTGACCTGCCTGCACTCCACCAAATACATGGCCTGGGAATACTAGAATTTAGATAAAAGGATAATTGATCCTCAGGGAAATTACACAAGCAGTTTGTTCACCAATTCTATTGTTGAATTTTTGTTCACCAATTTTATTGTTGAATTTTTATTCAAAAAGAAAAAACAATAAAATGTGTGTTCCACTTAGCAAATGTTATTGTTATTCCTGTAATTGTTTTTTTTGGAATTGAAAAAAAAATCAAGTGACAAGAGTTAAATGGCAACTGGAGAGGTTGTGATTATTACCTCGAAAGGGAAAGGAGTCTCGGATGACTCTTCTTGTTTGGGGAACTCTGGTACTGGCTGCATTTTATACATACCTGAGTAAAATATGCTTAAGTTTAATTGAAACTTAAACTACCTTCCAGAACCCCTGATCTGATGAGCCTGATGGGGATATCCTGATGGGGATCAGCCCAGGGGAGGCAAGGGCTGTAACCACTGCATGCCTTTCACTGCCAACGCACTTGGGCACAACAGAGCTGGGGCTGCTTGGGCTGAACTTTTAACGTGCCTGGCCAGGGATGTGACCCAGGCTGGGGGCTGTTGTGGATACAGTATTTCCCTTCAGAGCAACTCTGATATATGGAGTTGGCACTGAAGTGGCTGCAGTTGTGAGATTTGTTGTGGCAGAATGCAGAGGGTGACTTGCACTCTGCTAATGAAGAGGTGCCACCCCTCATCTGATGATGCATGGAGCCTGTGCTGAAAGCAGAAGCCCAAGGGAGCAGAAAGCTGCTCATGCTCCAAGCAACACTGGGGTACCAGTCTGAAAAGAAGGACTCTTCTAAATCTCTTCTAGATCTTCCCCCTACTGAGAGACTTCTTGTTTCTCACGTGCACTTCGTTTCTGCTCACCCAATCCCAGTGTCTTTGATTACTCCCAGTCACCCTGTTCCAGTGTCCCTGTTACTGATGGAGATGTCCAGACAGCCAGTGAAGCTGGCCTGGGCTGGCCAGCTCCAGTGCAGCTCTGGATGCTGGGGATGCCAGGGAGAGCCCATCTGTCCTGTCCTGGATCAGTGCTGGAGCTTGGGCAGCCCTGGCTGGGGAGCAAAGCATGAGCAGGAGCCTGCACTGGTCCTGTGCTGCCAGGGAGGTGACCGGGTGAGCAGCACTTGGCACTAGCAGAGGTGTTAGAAACAGCATCTCAGAAACCCGTGGCCAGCTGTGGTTTATTTCTGTGGGTTTTCTCAAGTACTTAGCAGCTGGACATAGAGCACCTGCTGTAGTAGGGAAAATCAATGTGATTACTGTGCCACTGGGTTATGTCACACTATGATACCCTGGACAGGCAGAAGCCACATCATTCACAGATAATGCTGCATTGCAGGAGAAGGGGAAATGTCCTAGCTGGAGGGAGGTGTGCTGGGGAGAGTAGTACTAATAAAAAATAAAGCAACCCAGGTCATCTTTTCCTATTAAAGCAATAACAAAAGACAACAGAGGTTGACATGACTGTAATTAACAGGAAGGTAAATGGTTAAAGATTAGTGGCTGTTAAAGAGGTGCTAAGTAAGCAGCTTACTGGCCCTGTGTGCTTGCTGAGGTCTGTGGGCCAGTTAAGCAGCTTGTGCCTGTGCGTGGGTGACCTCTCCTTCAGACTCTGAATTTAGTTATTAGTAGACCAGAAACTGTACTGCCTTATGGGTGTAATTCTCAGGAGAGCTGCACTCTGACTGGAAGACAGCCATGCCAATTTGAGGAGCCTGGGGACTTCGTGTTTGCACGTATCCTTTGGGAAGGGTGGGTGCCTCCCAATTAGCTTGTTTTGAGTTACCAGGTAAAAATGAAATATTTCCACTACTTCTTCTGCTTTGCTCCAAGCAGAACACTAATCTTCGTCTCACCTGCCAAAACCCAAGACTGAAATCCTGAAGCACACTAAACACACGTGAAAGGTGCTCACAGTCGCATTACAATGAGTGGGGTGTCACTGCCAAGTGAGGACAATCGGCTTCCCCCTGCTCTGCTCCTGCACACCTTGGGCTGCTGCCAGCCCATTCAACCAGCAGCGATGTGTCAGATGTTGGTCAGAACCCCCCCGTGCCCAGATAGAATGAAAGTCCGCACGCCATGTCCTCCTCCTAAGAGGAGCAGGGGTGAGCTCTGGCAAGGCAGCCGTGGGCAATACCCATGACCTTCCTTAGGCTTTGTGAAATATTTGCCCACTCAACAGTTTGCACTGCACAAAATTAGGAGAGGTATGAGCCATGAGGTATGAGGATGCTGAGTGTGTAAATGGACAGTTTGGTGATCAAAGTAAGGTTGAGCTCTGTGTACAGAAACCTTGGCTGTCACACAGGATGGACTTTGCCATGGCATGAACCACCATCTGCAGAAACCCTCATTAGTAATGACGTTAGAATACACAGGAAAGTCACAATAATGCTAATAACACAGTTGAAAGTGTAGCATGCAAAGACTTTTCTCGTTTTTTTAATCCCATCTCACGGGGCTGTGTTCATCCTTGCCCTGCTCCTCTGGGTTTTACAGTCAGCAGCTTTGGACAGCATGACACTCTCAGTCATCAGCATCAGGGTCCTTTGTTGGGAGGAATGTGATGTCCATGCTGATGATTTTTAATTCCTCCTCCCAGGATGCATTTGGGGTAATTTTCACAGGTTTGTTAGGATGTTTTTACACCTTTTCCCTTTCTTCACTGGTCTTCATTGGCCTGCAGCTCCAGGTTGTGCCTATTATGTATGGTGTCTTTTAAGTAGGTTAGATATGCTTTCTTTGTTTTCTACCCCTTTGTGCTACCCCTAAAGCTAATTGTCAACCTGCAGCTGGCAGTGAGTGAGGGCATTTGTACCCTTAAGTGGTGGGGAACACAGGTACTAACCTCTGTGTGTAGGCCTGGCTTGGAGACCTGTGTGCTCTGGTAGAAAGTGCAAGGTCTATCAGGAGCAGGAATATTTATGCTGAGAAATGTTCAAGCACTTTTCTCTGGGTACTTGACTCCTCTTTAGGAGATATTTTGAATCTTTACTACACTTTGATTCTAATTATCAAAGAGAAATATCCATAGTAAGCTTAAATAAACAGACTGCGTGCTCTTTTTCTTCATGTATTAATTGCTATGCACACCACAAGCACTTCAATGATGTGAGATAACTCTCAGACTTATTTTCACAAAACCTCGTTTCTAGATAGCCTATCTGAATGGTTGAGTTTTAAATGTTTAAAAATACTTTTATGTATGCTAAAATATTAACTCTTTCAAATACAAATATATTTAGCCATCAAATTAAAGTGGCCACTGAAGATCTCATGAAGCCGACTCTTCTTTCAGGGACAAGAGTGGGTAATTCCTCTTCTAGCTAAATAATTTTCAGCACTTTGAAGAGCACATGCAGAAGAAGTGCCAGGACAGAGTGATGATAGGAATTTAGACTGGCGTGCTGCAAACTGATTTTTCTCCTACAGCTTTGCACGGTAGCCAAGAGGAAAAGGATGGGGTGGAGTGGAGGTGGGATGGAGCCTGGGGACCTGCATGAGTCGCACAGGAAGGAGCAGCTTGGCACCGCCTGCATCCCTCCCCAGGGGCTGAGTGCTTGCGCTGTTCTACAGCAGCCTGGATATGGGGCTGGAGGGTTCTGGGGGGCAAAATCCTTCTGGTTTTGATAGCTGTGATGTTCACCCAGACAAGGAGCCTCCTACCTACGCTACTAATGTGTCACAGCAGCTCAGCAGCTCTCAGGACTATCCCCTGTGTTGCTACAGACATCAAAGTCTTGATTTGGTCACCAGTCCCCCTTCTGAGGGATGTGTGGTCCTGGGAAGTGCTTCTATCCTCAGATGCCCTTTCTGTCAAGCAGGACAAGAAAATAAGTTCCAGTTCTGAATGTCTATTTAAGTTGATTAGGATAGTAATGGTTTACTTGGTAGGTTTATTTTATTTTATTAATTTTTGACATTCAACATTTAGCCTGTTCTCTCCATTGTTCATATTTGTAACCCATCTCTTATCCCAGGCTTAGGATGAATAGGAGGAGAAGGTGATAAACCAGAAAGGGAGCAGGAGGACTCTCCTGCTTAGAAAGCTGCTTAGCTCTTCCAGATTTCGAGGATTCCAGGTGAGAGAAACAAGACACAAATAGAGAACTCACAACGAGTTTATTAATATAGGAAGATATAGAGATATTAACAGATACAGTAAAGGATTCTTCTGATGTTTAGTTACCTTACCAGCCCCAAGGACCATGTGAGGACGATCAGGAAACCAGCTCCGAGAAACATCATCGCAGTGCGAGGTGGCAGGCTCAGCCTCAGCAGGCATCCCTTCGAAGGCAACATTGACCTAGGTGGTATGAGGTTCTGCCTCCCCCTCATTGCATGAGGCTTGGGCTTTTATACTGACAAAAATGCATGCTCATTCTGATGCAGGGGGCTAGACTACGTCAGAAGGAGTGGCCAGCAATGTCTAGAAAGTTCTCCAAGGGTCGAGACTTTTCCGGGGAGTTCTAAAGCAGAACTTTCCTGGGAGGAAACAAAGTGGACAAACAGTACTTTTCTATCTTCATGTGTTTCACCATGGACCATTATCTATTGTCCCTGACACACTAGCTCTGGCTGCCAGTGAGTTAGTAGAAAAAAATAAGTTTAATAAATCTCAGAACTCCCAGTCTTCCAGTCCAAGTGCATCCGATGTTGCTTGATCATAGTTAAGAATTATACATTTATATTTAAAGCTAGTTTTGTTGCAGTTGCATTGCAACTGACTAATTGTTGAAGCTCTTGAAGAACTGCGGGTGATCTTGTCTAAAGCCCCATCTTTAGCCTGAGAACCTGTGGATCTGAGAAGAGCATCCATGGAGGCAGTCTAGCTGTGGCATAGGAGCCCAGGGTTGTGTTGGGGATTTTAAGCACAGGCATTGGCTTACAGGAAGTTTTTTTGTCTTTTCAAGTACAAGAGCTGGAAGAATGAGCCTGTAGCATCCATGCTTTCCCAGACACTGCAACTGAAAAAGCTGTTGCTGTAAAGGACTTTGGAACCGATGGGGAGAGCATGGTGAGGAAAGCAGGAAGGTGGTTCTGCATCTACAAGTAGTCCTGAGTTAGTGGTAGGGAGCTCAACACTGTCCTGGAGGGTGCTTGGAGGGCACGAACCAGGAAGCATTCCCTAACCTTTCTGTCATGCAGAATTATTCATGCGTCTGGAAGTGGCAGAGAAATGTGGCTGCTGTGTGGACAAGGCAAGCTGAGCACCTGGGGAAAGGGACTCCCTGTCAGTGGTGGGAGTGAAGACCCAGGAAAAGCAAAAACCAGCTCTTGTGCTGGGGCTGGCCTGACCCTCGGCACTGAGTTCTGGGACTCTGGTGTAACACTGGTAAAGCAGGACAGCAGTGCAGGACATGCATGCTGATGTTCTTACACAGTGCACCTCGTACAAGGCTGGAGGATGTCAGAGGGACCTGTGACCTTTCCAGGATGCTCCAGAAGCAAATGCTGTTGTGTGAGTGCCACACTTCTGCATATGCCATTTCTGAGTGTAATTCCTCACAGGCGAGCAGGCACAAAAGGGGTGAAGGATCACAGAGTCCTCTTTTTCTTTTTTTTAGTCTGGTGATTTATTTTTTTTTTCTTTTTCTTTTTTGAATGGAAAGAAAAGCTGCAGCATGCAGGATTTCATTCCTTTCTCTTTCTTGTCTGTATTGGCAAAAGTAATGAAAACCTAAGATTTTCATTACTTTTAATTTTCATTACCAAGATAGAACAGTCTATCTAAGGCTAAAATGGAACCCACATAACTGTCAGTTTTCAACTGAATCTCATTTTCCCCTGCTAAGCAATATGTTTTAACTGTATTATGGATTCACTCTGGGTGATTTTATGGCTTACACTATGCCAGGAACAGTCTAGGTAGCCACAGAGATCTCATCAAAACTATTAGCGCACTATTTTTGAACTGCATACCAGCACATGAAGTTCTATAACTGGATGATTCTTGGAGTCCATATTAATGAACCTAGTCAAACTAAGCACCACTGTTTTCCCAGGTGATGAAAAACCCAATCTGAACACAAATTGTTTCTGTTGTTAGAATCCCCAGGGTGACAGCACCTGCTTGGTACTGTTCCAGCCCCTCCATCCCTCCAGGAGACAAATATCAGGCCAGAAGAAGCAGTTTGTAAGCGACAGTTGCCCCTCAGGTCATCTGCTGGATCACCAGGTGATATTGATCAGTCATCTGTATCACAGAAAGGGAATGCTGCTGCTATGAATATTTGTTAACTGTCATTTACTTTAACATCCTCTCTGCCATGAGGTGACGATTTGCACTGTGAAGTGAAAGTATTTATCAAATTCCATTTTCTAACTCACCATTACTCATCTTTGCTTTCAAACTTCGTGTTCTCAGAACCTCATGTTCTGATTTGAGAAATGAGACAGTCAACTGGGCTGCAATGTCTACCTGCTGTTAGACCTTTGCCTTTTAAACCTCTCAAGTGAAAACTGACTTTCAGCTGAATTATAGTTCATGAGGTGTGGGTTTGCAACTATTCCATGTATTTATCTCAATTTATCAGAAGTCAGCAATAAATAGAATAGGAATAACAAGCCAAAACACAACCCCCTGTGTTTCTCCAGGAAGATGTCTCAATGGTTACTGAAAAACTTGTCATGTTGTCATAGTCAGGACAGACTTACTGGACCTCCCATAAACTACAGATCATTACGAATAGTCTAGATAGTTTGCAATGCTTTGACATAGCCAAGTAAGGCTTTATTGTAAAATTGATGTACAATTAGATTTGATATCATTACAATAGATTTTTTTTCTATGAAAAAGCAATTTCTATCCTGCAGTTGGAATACAGCAGAAGAAACACAGAACTCAATGAATAGTTAATACAGATACTAACTTTGAACTATAAAGCTCACTTTTATGTAAACATAATTGTGAAGGTTTCTACCTGATTTCCAAGTTGTGAGGGCAATGAAAGTGTCTTAATGTGTCCTGAATTGCTTCCTTTTTATTATTCATTCAGCTCTGGTGCTTGTACATTACTTTCTCATGATATTTAAATATGTAGAAAAGACACAGCTCCTTCAGAATAAAGTATCAAAAGTCTGTATAATTTATTATTAAAATGACAGTAATACTTTCATGCACAAGCCCCATCCCTATTCTTTCATCTGCTAAAAGACAGATTATCACAGGGGAAGGGTCCTGGCCATTGCTGGGTCACATCCTCCCTCTGACCAGCGTGGTTAGGGGTGCTGCACCTTTGTTGCCAATCCAGGAGGGTGCACCAGGCTCTCCTGGGAGGTAATGGCTCCTGCAGGAGCACCTTTATGACTATATCCTCTATCATAAAGACCACATCTTGGCCAGTCTAAGTGATTTAAATGTTCAGCTGTGTCAAATGGCTCTTTAAGGATGAGAAAATATTTTTTCATCCTCACTTCAAACATTACACTGTTCTGCGTCTTCTGAATAGAGAAAGGCAATGCCTATTACATGTTTTAACACATTGCTCTAATAGTAATTCTATTCTGTGTTTGAAACCGTTTTTTCTTCTACATATACTTAAAAAAATATCTTCTGTATTACTCATTGTAATATATACTGAAATCATGCTAAAAATATGTATTTCTTATTGTTAGGAAAAGAACTGAACAGTCTGTACTTGTACCAGCAGAGACCCATGTCGGAGGGCCGTTGCGCTGGGCTGGGGAGGCTGCAGGTGCATCCCACGGGGCAACAGCACTTTTGGGCCTGGGCACAGCGGAGGTCAGATTGGTCAGTGCTCCCAGGCAGAGTCAGGAAGCAGAGGCAAAGCCATTCCCTTACTTTACTTGGTGTCTCCATGTAAGTGGTGGGAGAGCAACTCAGTCATGGCAGGGACTTGCACACCTTGTCAGCATCCACCAACAAAGGTCTTGCTGCAGCTGCGACAGAAGATGCTGCACAGGAAGCTCCTGCAGTGCTACACCTGTAATGCCACTACCCAAGTAGCTGATGTGCTTTCTTCTGTTCAAAAATTGCAAGAAACAGCCAGATTTTCGCAAGGACCAACACAATGCCCCTAACTTCTGTGAGACAGCCCTGGGCCCAGGGGTATCCAAGCATTTCCTGGAAAACACCTTGATACTGAAAAGCTTTCTGTAATTATAGAGACTCTGAAATTGCGAATGATAGCAGCGCTCGCACATCATATTAACGCCCCCTGTATGATAGAAACCTGATCTGTGATAGCCTTTAATAACAGTCTTTATTCCTGTTGTCCTACAGAATTGCAATGTCACATCAGGCAGCAAGGCTTTTGTAAGTATGGCTTAAAATGAATTGATCTGAAATTAAAAATGAAGACAGCCATTCGCTTTTCATTATTCACCCTGGGTTTTTTTTGGAAAGAAAACGTAAATCAGTGTCTTTGCTGCTTAGCAGATCAAGGTGGCTCCAGATGACATGCACACCCCCAGGCTCTGGGAAATGCCTGTGTACAAGCTCTCCTGCACTGACTCCTTCACTACAGACTGATGCTGGGGCTGTGGCTCCTATTTCTGCAGCAGCAGTTAATTATGCAACATTCCATCCTCAGCCGCTGGTGCCTCTGTCCTGGAGAGCGGGATTCTGTTCTTATGGGTGCTGTGAAGCAATGTATGCTGCTAACCACAAACACCAGCACCTGCCATTGGTATTCTGTGTCCTTTGTGCTTTCTTCTTGTTTTCTGAAATTCTACTGTTGTTTTTAACAGAAGCGTTTACCTACTTGCAAATATTTGGCATATACTGTCTTATAGCCTTGCTATTTACATGTGTTGCATGCATATCCCAAAATAGCACATTTTCCTTTAGCTTCTATCATTGCATGGCACAGCACATTTGCGTTTCTGAATAATTCATCACGATCTGATCTGTGTTATAAACTCTTGTAGCTTTTGAGTGCAGCACTCAGCTTGCAGACTGTGGGCAACAGCCTTTTTTTCTGAAGAGAGAAAAAGAAAGGTAACTCATTTATGAATAAATAAGCTGAGAACTTTGCAGAATATTTTGGTTTTAGCATACAGTTATAGTGAAGTGAGGATCACTAAATACCCCAAAACTGACCTTCTGTCTTTCTCTACAGTCCATCCACACTAGGGCACAGAGAAAGGAAATCTGAGCTCAGAGCAAGAGGAAACCAGACTGTTCTGAGCCATTGGTGCACCCCTGGGAATGTGCTGTCTGGTCATCTGCTGCCCAGTGCTGCAGAAGGGACTTGGCAAGAGAAAGAAAGCTCTGAAAAAAGGCCAAGGAAGCACTCTACTGAAAATAAATCAGGTTTCTGGATAATCTAAAACTCTCTTCATGAAAAAATGTTTCTGAAATCATTTGTTCAAAGCCAGGTTGAATGGGGCTTTGAGAAACCTAGTCTAGTGGAAGGTGTGCCTGCCTGTGGCAAGGGGTGGGCATTAAGTGATCTTTACAGTCCCTTCTAACTCAAACCATTCTGTTATCCTATGATTTCATCTCATAAAAACATAACAGCACCAACTAGATAGAAGCATCAGGCTTCTATATATTTGTTGTGGCCAATGTTACACTGTACGCTTGTAGTTACTGCTCCTGCCCTCACAACCTAGGCATCTGTCAGTGCTGTGCCAGATTATCTGGAATGAGTTGCTGGTACCTGCAGCCAGCTATCTCACATCCTTCATGGGCAGCTGAGAGTGGAGAGAGCACTACATTCTTAGGTTTTCACTCTGACAGCAGATGTGATTGGTAACACATCCTCTGCAAAGAGAGACAGTAAAAAAAACCTGCTCACAAGTGCAAAGCGTTGGGGCCATAATGGTTTGGGTTCCTGTGCTGAGAAAGATCTTGGCAGTGAAGGGGGTGACAGGATCCTGTCACTGAGCAGCAAGGTTATTAGTGCATTAAATCACTTCTTTTCCATTATTTTAATACAGTTATATGCAAAGGGTATGTGTTTGTGTGTGTGCATGCATATTTTCTCTTTAAGCTAACACAGTATAAGCTAAAAGATCTGATTTTATCTATTATTATTTCTGCAGATAGCTGTTTCTAATTCACCCACCTTTCAAGGCTGATAATAGTCTTTTGGGTGCAGGAGGGCTGGGCTTTTTTTCTGAGGTACAAGGATGCCTGTAATGCCTAGGATGGTGACTACCATGTAAACCTACCATTTAAATTCAGAGCAGTGACTGATCCATACAAAAATCTTTCCATATATAATAAGGCACATTTCTGCTGTATTTCGTTGTGTGGTTTATATTAATTTGATGTGTTCCTCTTCAAAATGCAGGTCAAAACTGAAACCCACAGTCCCTGCTGGTACAGTCATAGTGAAGAGAACAGTTTTGCAGACTAAATACCACTTTTCTGAGAGCTGACACTGCCTGTCAGCATCCTCCAAGGTTTTGGTGCAAGTTGTTACCATGCTGCAGCCATTTTAACTTTGTGTGTGTTTCCCAGCACGGTGCCAGGATTTCCTCTTGAGGACAGGGGTTGGGATGGATCAATAAAGCACCTCTATGAAATGTTTTGCACATTTTCCAGGTGTGCTTCTCAGTGGCATAACACAGTCCCATTACCTGTAGTGTTGCCACCGCTGGACTCTGGGACCATGGTCTCATGGTGGGTGCAGTTGTGTGACTTCTCTAAAGACAGGCATAAGCTTTTCAGCCAAATAGGAATCTGAAAAGCCTCATCTCTTTGTTGGCTTTTTTTTTTTTTTAACTATCACTTTTTCCTGCATCTGCTGGCTTATTTTATAACAAACAAAACATTCACATTGTTTCCCATGTAGCAGTGCATTAACCAGACTCTGTACAGAGTCTTGCTGGGGAGGTTTGCAGTAGTCATTATAATAGGTGCCCACTGCTTGAAAACCAAAGAGATCCTGGTTTACTGTTTGTGCCTGTATCATTTCTGGTCTCTAGGTGGGGGCTAAGCTCCTTAAAGCACCTATTCAGATGTAAGTACTCTCTTTTCCAAAATTTGCTTTCTGCAGATGTATTTTACATCTGCATTTCGCTGATTTTACTGCTCCTTCTCCCGCACTCAGCCTTCCTGGCACTGACTATGAAATAAAGCCCTGGAACAGAATTCTCAGCTACTAATGATATGTTTCAAGATGTATTGACTACTTATTTTCTTATTAGATAAACATAAAGAGAACTGAACTACGTAATAATTCTGCCACAGACATTATGAAAAAATACCAAATTTTTGTCCATCCAGTTTTTTTTCTTGTAACCTATTCTTGCATTAATTTACTACCTTGAAGACTCAGAAGTGCTTATCATTTACATATTCTTTCCATCTTCTATTAATACCTACCTACAAAGCAAAGGAAATATATTACAAGTCAAACGGGGAACACATTGAAGTCTTTAACACCTGCTTTAGCAAAGTTTCCATTAGATCCAATAGATGTGTTGTCAGTATAAGGACACAATGAAGTCTGCAGGGTGTTGTCCTATTTGAACTTTAATATATTTTCATTTCTTGTTTTTCCCTTGTTTGCTTGTTTTAGAAAGAGCTGGTAGCATATCAGTAAAATTTTGTAAATACTGCAAAAGAAATGTCAATAGTTGCAATCTTGGAGGACTGAGTTTCTTTCATTTTAATTACACTTAAAGTCACTCTCCCCCCTCACCTTTTGCTGAATGTTTTTCTTTCCCAATATTATATGGGGAAAAAATGCAGGCAGCGTCTGGTGCCTTCTTGACAAGTTCAATTGATTGTAGCACAAATGAGAAGTAAGGCTGGTATAAAACAAGCTTTCATTGATTGCTGGAGTGGCATTGGCTTCCCAGGGAATTTGAAGCAACATTAGGTTCAGCAGAAAAAGCAAAAAAAAGTAAAAAGAAACTGATGTCTGCCTGTCTGAAGAGTTTTGGCTTGGCTTGGCTTGGCATTTTTACTAGCTTTCAGTGGTGCATTGGCCATGGTGGACTGGATTGTTTTCCTTCCAATTTTTTTTAATTATATGTTTTAAATTCTAAGTAAAACTAAACCAAACTTTACCAAACTTATCAATGAAATTAATATGTGATAAAAAGGCCCATTTTTCCAGAAATGTGTACACTTCTGACCATAATAATTTCTTCAAATAAAAGACATTATTTTTTCTTACTAGCTATGCTTCTAAATCCTTAGACCATCTAAAGTAATGTGATTTTGCCAGTGATCACTGTTATCAAGAACCTTAAAAGCTGTTGGGTGATTTTACCATAAGTAGCTATTGTGCAATTTTTTCCTCATGATCTGTCAGTTCTTGCCATTTGTCCCCAAAAGTTTAACAGACCTGAACAAATCTGCATTGCTCTCCATATGTGTGTGATAAAGCAATTGATGTGGTATGTAATCAGATTTTAAGTGATGTAAAACTAAAGGGAAACTTGAATAATACAACCAATAGAATCATAGAATCATAGCAATAACAATAAATCACTGCAGCCTTGTAGAAGAGGTCCAGAGGCACTGCACCCACTGATCTGTTGGAAAGCTGGCAGCCTGCTTTAAAATGCTCCCACTCTTCCATTCAGAAAGTTGGTTTGGGGGATTTTCCATGCATTTTGTACTAGAGAAGAACACAGTGAGCCACAGCAGTACTATTTTTCCTGTTATGAATGATGCTGAACCAGTCTACAGCAAGCAGGATCTGCCCTATGTTTCCTGTTCTCCTAGCTGGACACATTGCTGCAGAGCTCCTGTTTGGACAAGCTCTCATGGGAAGCTGTTGGAAGGAAGGAGCAGCCCAGACCTGCTGAAACCCTGAACCCTGAAATCTGTACAGACCTGGGACTTCTTTGTATGGAAGTCTCCATGGTTCCATGGTTCTCCATGGAACCACTGAACAACCTTCATGAGATTGGTTGTAAATTCCTGACAGCAGGGGGGAAGGCTGTCTGGATCAAGATCTGTGATTTCAGCCATCACTAGTAGTGATAGCAGCTTGAATAGATATCACATGCATTTTTATTATATCATTTTCTGAGGTGCCTCTATTAAAGATATGACATTCATTGTACATTCCACAGGAGAATGTGTATGGTATTGATTTCTTTGCGTTTACCTTAGAATTCTGTTTATGCTACCTTTTCAATGAAAATGAAGCTACAGAGAGCACAATGTGTTTCTTTACTGCAGTGAAAAATACCCCTCACCTTTATGTTTTGAACCATTACAGAGAATGACATCCCACATCCCAATATTTTTATCTCACATCCTAGTCTGAAGTGTATCAGTAGTAGAATAATAATGACTTCTTCTTTTTCATTGGATACACATGAAAGGAAACATACAACCAACTTCCACTGTTAACCACTCTGCTCCTTCAGTTGAGTATGCTTCATAGCAAAAACAAAACAAGACTCAAGAAACAATAATTTTAATTGATAAGTTCATTCTTATCTAAATCTCCCCTCTGTTCGTTTAAAGCCATTACCTTATGTCCTATCACTACACATCCTTGTGAAAAATCCCTCTCCAGTTTTCTTGTTGACCCCTTTAGGGACTGGAAGCTGTTCTAAGGTCTCCCTGGAACCTTCTCTTCTCTAGGCTTAACAAGCCCAGCTCTCTCAGCCTGTCTCACAGGAGAGTTGCCTAAGACCTTGTGGCCTCCTCTGGCCTCGCTTCAATATGTCCACAGACTTCTTACTCATCTGTGTACAAAGCAGAGCATTGCCCAGCATATATGGCATACAGGGGATCTCTGCAGTGGTGGCCTCACCTTGTTACTTTCACACAGCATTACCAACACGGCCTTTGACAATGCCCTTTCTGCAGGTGAATCAGGTGGGAACGACCCCACTGCTTCCAGCAGCTGAGCAAGTTGTACTGGGGGAATCTCACAGAAACAGGGCTGGAAATGTACCCCTGTAACTTGCTCTGCATCCTGGGGAAGTGGTGTCCAGGATCTGTGATCCAGTGGGTCTGTGTATGCTTTGGGGTTTGGCTTTGCTTTGCCTTGTTTGGTCAGGGCTGGGCATAGCCAGGTGCCAGTCCTCCGGCACAGATAACAACCCCTTCAAGCTCCTGATTAAACACTATCCTCTCCCCAGAGTCAGGTTAAATAAATTTGTTCTGACTTTCTGTTGTCAGCCTACAAAAGAGCCTTTTCCTGATTAATTCTCATCTAGATATCGAACTATTCCCACTCTGGCTGCAGGAATACTCATTGCTTCACTGTCAAAAGCCTCTTCTCTCAGTCTGGTCCTTCTTCAGGCTGGCCATGCTCCATTGCCCAGGACCCCCAAGGTGGCAGGGGGTGCTACCCACTGCCTGGAGCTCAGGCAACGGCAAGCTTCTTCCTGCAGGCCCATCACCCCAGGACACATACTGCAACCCATCTGAGAGAAGGGAGTGCATCCTGCTTTGTGTATGTGAAAAATCCTGTCTGGGGAAGACAGTTGTGAAAAACCGCATTTATAAAATGTGTCTATGAATAAAGCCTGGGGCTAAGCACCCAGTGTGAGTCAGCGCAGGCTGCCTGTGTGTCCGCTGCCTGGTGGGGCTGATGTCTGAGGAGATTGCTTGATGAGACTGAAACATGAATAATTTTTGAAGTGTTCTAGCAACAACCTGAGCGAGAATTTCTGTCCTCTGAGAGGCTGCTCCCTTGTGCCACAGTGGCTCTTGGGGAGTGCGGATGCTCCTCCATTCTTCCTTACACCTTTCAAGCTCATTTAACCCCATTTCCTGGGGGAATGTGCACCACTTTTGAAAGAGCTTTGTGCCGCTTACGTATTGATTTCATGATGGGTTTGTATCTCTACGCTAATGCATGTAGCATTAATGACACTGCACATCTGGCAGGAAACTGTAGTGAACAGCTGGACCCCTGGGTGCAAGGGGTGGTGCTGTGACCGGACTGGCAGAACTCCTCTCACACAGAGCTGTGCTTCATACCAGCATTTATATACTGCTTTCATGGAAAACAAACCTGGGCTGCTCCTGGCCAGTGCAATCTGTTCAGGATTCCATTTTGTACTTGGGACTGGGTAGAAGTGCTGCTAGCAAAAGTTTCTCATTGTGATGAAAAAGATAGAAGATGGTTTTTTTACCTCCCTCCTACCTATTTAGATGGCTCAGCTGCCCCATTCCTTCTTCCTCCTTACTTTCATATGGGCTTTATATTTTTCTGGCCCTAAACACATGCCCTAAAAAATGAGGACAGCCATGTTATCTTGCATAAAAGAGTGATAATTTCACCCTAGGCAGGCCAAATGTGATTTCCTTCTGAGCCTTACAAAGTCACAGAACATAATTTCCCTCTTTCTACAGACCTGCCATGGTGTAACTTGCTCCTGGATTAATGATCAAAATCTTTTGCCTTGTTATTTGGAAAGATGTTTGCATGCCTGAGTCTTCCAGTCCTATCTTTATTTGTAAATAGTCATTCACTGTAACCAAACACGAGACAGATTTATCTCTCATTTCCCATCCTTCTTCTTTCAATTTCTAAATTTCATCTGGCAAGTTCATTTTTAACTATCTGGTGGCAGGTTCTCAAAAAGCTTTTTGACATATTCAGGAAAATCTTGTAAGTAATCCTTAGGAAGTCTTTTAATGCTAAACATCAATTCTAAGGGTTGCAAATAAAACACCTTTAATCTTTTTTTGCCTCTAAAACACTTAGAGAAGTACCTAACAGTGAGCCCTTCAACTTGCCTGTTTGATGTTTTTCCTCTGGAAGAGTCTGTTTCATCACTGGGAAAGGTGTAGCTCTGGTCGCAGCATCTAATGGCTGCTCTGCTGCTCCTCCCGAGCATGTTTCTCAGTAAATTCACGTGATTAAGCTGAGGAAGGAGAGAAACGAGACTGTATGACACTTTCTGTTTGAGTTTCAAAGCTGTCCCAGACTGGTTCTGGGCAGAAACCTGGCAATGGAGCAAAGCAGTCAGTGGGTCACTGTCTGCAGATTGGCTGTATGAACTGTGGCCAGAGCCTGCCTGGGGCTAGGGTTTGGTTGTACAGAGCACTGATAAACACATGACAGGATGTAGATAAGCTTTCTTTACATAAATTAGAACTGTGCTAAAGCTGTGTTAATCCCTGGCAGTGTTCAAGGCCAGGTTGGACAAGGCTTTGAGCAACCTGGTCTAGTGGGGATTTGGAACTAGATGGTCTTTAAGGTCCCATCCAACCCAAACCATTCTGTGATTCTATGATTCATCTTTTATTTTGAAGTGTCAGTTTTGTTCCCTAAGACTGCCTGAAGCCTGGGGACATCATCTGCATCCCCTATGACTGTACTCTCAGCGCTGCCCAGAATTGCTCTTGCTTGTGCTGCTTTGGGAGAATGATCTGGCAGCATGGTCTGAGCATCTACACTGCAGGCATTGTCCTTAGGCCCACAGAGGATGCCTTGAAACCTCCATGGGTACCCCTGGGACAATCCCACACCATGCACATGCAGTGCTTTTCCAGACAGATGGCTCAGGAAGCAGGAAAGGCTGAAGGAAGGTAGAAGAGGGGTAGCAAAGCCTTTTAGTATCATAACACCCTTTGCACTTAGAAAGTTTTGGAGCATTTTGTTTATTTTTCATTTTATGGGATTTTGGCAATTCGTTTTCCAGCATAATTAAGAGCACAGACAGTTGCCCACCTGGCTTGAAAAGGTCAGACACAGAACCGCCAAAATATTACAGAAAGTACTGTTAGCTTTTCATTTTTGCCTCTGCCAAAGTTGATATTAGAAGGAATCATTCATGAAAGCCCAGTTCTGTGACATTTCTAGCTCAATTCGGACATCAAAGACCCTTTCTATTTTCAGACTCTGCTCTTGCATTAAAATGCTAACCTTTTTTAATGCTTTGCCATTATGTATGGAACCTGCTATAGCAGTTTAGCAAGCACAAAACATTTCTTCGTTAGTTATTGTATTAAATGATTGCTTTTCTTTTCAGAGGAGTTCAGCTTATTTTAGCAAGCCACTGGATCATTTGGAAAATAAAATTCTGGGAAAATGACAGGTCAGAAGAAGTGATGAAGATTGTGAGGACATAAAGCACAGCAGCTCCTGTTCACAGGCAACTGGCTGTGAGAAAAATTTCTTATATATCACATTGCTACTAAAATATCGAGTATCCTTCCCTGCCAGTTATGTAACCTATATGCACAAGGGCAAATTATTTTAATTATAGGATTGTTGCGTACTCAGAGAGGATAATTTCTTTGCAAAATAAAAAAAAAACCTGAAATTTAGAAGTTACATGAAAAAAAGAAGAAAAAAAAATTAATTGCTCTGAGTTAGAGACCTGTAGAGGGGGAGGTGGGATGTGCAGAGAAGTTTCATCAGGTCTGGCAAGAAGCAGAAAATTCAAGTTGAATACATGTTAGGCTGAATCACCATTAGCTTCGTATGATTATATTATACTATTGAGAGAAAAGGGTCATTAGTGGTTGTAGCATGAAGGCTGTGAGCAGAGGCAGGGAACAGAACATTTCTCCTACTGATACAGGGGATAAGAAAAGCTACCTGTACCTGACAGCTGGCAGTGCAGATGGGCAGCAGGGTCACAGCGCCCCAATCCCAACACCAGTGACTGTATCTACCATGGACTGGTGTTTAATTTCAAGTCCTGGGGCTTTTGAAATACTTATCCAACCCTCAGGGCAGAGAGGTTCTTGGCCTGACACATTCAGGTCAATTTGATGACAGCCACAAGAAGCCCTCCTCCATGACCTGGTGCCATGGGACAGATCCTTCTCCTGGACAGAGAAGTAAGGGCACAGTGAAGAGAAATGTACCTTTGGTTTCCAGCTCTCTTCTGAGGTCTGTGGGTGGCCATGACCCAAACACTGATCATGGTGTTGGTAAAGTCACTGCAAACCTTTGTTTGGTTTCGGAAGGAGATCTCCAAAGGACACAAGCAGGGAAAAGAGAAACAAGAGCGTCAACAGCAATTTTGGTGAAAAAGGGGAAAATGGGGGCAAAAACCTGATGATCACCCAGACGTAACCTGATATATGACCTCACTGTAAGTTTTAGTGTTTTGGAGGCTAAATTTGGTTATCATGGGCACTGGTACTGGTATGGGAGGGACAGCTGAAGGCAGCAAGTCTGCTGGGGGTTGGCACTGTGTCCTCAGACTCCGGCAGCAACTGGTCCAACTGGTACTGCATATAAAGGAATACTGAGTTCTGTGGGGTGGGTTCATACTGGAAGGTCTGGAAGTTGCTTTATATGTCTTTTAATGCAGTAAGATATTCTCATCAGACAATGATATCCTTTATAATCTCTGTCATTTTCTACACAGAGGAAACAAGAATTGCATGGAAATTTTATCCAGATATGCTGAATGAAGATAAAAGAGTTTTGTAGATACGTAGAAATCTTTCTCCTTTAAGATGATGGATCACAGTTTTAACTAAGTATTAAGCTAGTATCTTTTGGACCAGTAGTGCATTTCAAAGGCCATGCAAGCCACCAAGAAACATAGAATAGTTAGGGTTGGGAAGGACCTTAAGATCATTTAGTTCCAACCCCCGTGACGTGGGCAGGGACACCTCACACTAAACCATATCACCCAAGGCTCTGTCCAACCTGGCCTTAAACACTGCCAGGGATGGAGTATTAACAACTTCCCTGGGCAACCCATTCCAGTGCCTCACCACCCTAACAGGAAAGAATTTCCTCCTTATATCCAATCTAAACTTTCCCTGTTTAAGTTTGAACCCATTACCCCTTGTCCTATCACTACAGTCCCTAATGAAGAGTCCCTCCCCAGCATCGTTATAGGCTCCCTTCAGATACTGGAAGGCTGCTATGAGGTCTCCATGCAGCCTTCTCTTCTCCAGGCTCAACAGCCCCAACTTTCTCAGCCTGTCTTCATACAGGAGGTGCTCCAGCCCCTGATCGTTCTTGTGGCCCTCCTCTGGACTTGTTCCAACAGTTCCATGCCCCTTTTATGTTGAGGACACCAGAACTGCACACAATACTCCAAGTGAGGTCTCCAGTGACTCTTTGTCTTATTTTTATTACATACTTTATCACTCCAGAAAATACTTTACATCTTGTTACAACTGAAGACAGCTTTAAAATATGATGATATAATGCACCACAATGACATATCAATATTTACCTCTCTCCAGATGGCAGACCAAGGATGCTCATAATGGACGTAAGTGTCTAGGAACTGTTGCTTACTTCCAGTCACATTCAATTTTTCCTTAGATGACTCCTTTGAGAAGAAAGTTTCACATGGCACTCATTATTCAAGGAGTAGTTTTTACCTTTCCAAGTAAATGATTTTCAAATACTGGCTAATTTCAGTTAGAACAGTGCATTTCACTCACAAGAGAAAGGCAGGCTGTACTCTTGACTTTTGCAGGAGTTGGACAGTGGAACTTCTGCTCCAGCTTTTCTCTTTGACTGCCCCAACATGAGCTCTGGAGCCTCCCTCTTGCCCAGTTCCTGTGATGCTGGAGCTCCACAGCCTGGTCAAGCCAGGGGGCTGGCCCCAGTGAGGTCTGGCACCAGCCACTCACTAAGGGGGGATCTGTAAGGAGCTCTCCAAGCAGTGCAACAAGGTGAGCCACCATTTATAATAAATATGTGAACTGACTGTGACCAATTCTCCTGCAAGGTTACATGGCCTTGGTTGACCAAACAAAAATATTCATAGAATCGTAGATTCCCAGGTTGGAAGGGACCAACCTGGGAAGGGATCATCTGGTCCAACCTTTCTAGACAAAGCATGACCTAGACTAGATGTCCCAGCACCCTGTCCAGTCGAATCTTAAAAATGTCCAACTCTGGGGAATCTACCACTTCCTGGGGGAGATTACTCCAATGGCAAATTGAGATTGTTCTCATTTGGAAAAAAATTTCCTCTTGTGTCCAGCTAGAATATCCCTAGGAGCAACTTGTGCCTATTACCCCATATCTTTTCCATGTAAGCATTTCATCTAAAGGGGTCTAGAAAATACCAAACCACAGGAGGTGCATAAGGCACAACCATATCACGGCCATGGTCCAGGGCATTAAACCCAGCTGCAGGATCTGCTTGGGGCTCTGTACTGCTCTGCACCTCCCTCTCACACAGTGACAGGACACAGCTGGACTCACACCTGGATCACACCCCTTGCTGCATCCCTGCATGAACGGTGAGTGGAGCATCAGCCGTAATCTTCTGGGAGTGCTTCTGACTGATGGCCTGTCCTCTCTTGCAGCCTTGACAAACGTTTGAGAACTCAGACAAGTTAAAAATGAGGTATGGGAAAGCAAGGCAGGTCTCCAGGAAGGGCAGTTGATGTGATAGCTCTCCAGGGACAAGTTTATAGGGTGCTTCTGCAATTCACATCTGGATTTATAGATGTGTGCATGCACATGTGTATATATGCATACATACATACACATATATATTCCTGAAATTCTGCAATAATTCCAAATGAACTGGGAAATAGTTCTGTTTAGTGAAAACATTTTATTTCAATGCAGAACTTTTGATTATTTAAACAAAACTAGAAATACTTCTCTACAGGCAGTTTAAACTTTAAAATCCAGAAACCTGAGGTTCTTAGTAGAGCTGGCTCTCACTCCAAAGAGCTGAGGTTTAAAAGGCTTTTGTTTTCAGACACAAGTAGTATTTCTTCTGTAAAACTGCTACCCTTCTTTGGACAGTGGCCTTCTCCTATATTGTAAAAGTGCCATTCCAGCTCCTTGCCAATCCCCTTGCTGGGTGTCTGGGTGTGAGGACAAGTTCTGCTGGGCCATGTATGGTCACAGCATCATCCTCCCCAGGTGCTTGGAATAACTCAGGTACCAGACCCACCACTTTATCCAAATCTAAAATGAGCTTGATCACCTACTGGTTATTCATTTTGCTTTCAGCAAGAGCATGTCCAAATAACTGGGCAGGACAAATCTTCCTGCAATTTGGTTTGTTGGGAAAACATCCTGACCAACAAAATAAAACAAACAAAAAAATTATCCAGATAGCTAAATGCAACATCACCAGAGGCTGGCACTTCCCAGATAGGCACCAGACCCTTGAAAGAAAATCTTTGTTGAAGACTGTCCTTATTCAGCAAGTGGGCAGAGACACTCAGAGTGCCCATAGGCAGCTGCATTGGCTGTCCCCTCATCACTGTTAGCTCTCAGCCCTATTTCAATGGAGCTCAGACAAAGCCGAGAGCTGAGCTGTAGGAACTGGAAGAAAAATGGTGTTGCCATGTTATATATTATCACAGGGATTGCCATGGAAACGGGAGGATGGGACTGACCTTGCTAGTTTGCCACTGATCCTGCCAGGGCTCAGCCTTGTTTCTCTCACTAAGATCCTCTGGGATTGGAGATACACATCTGAAGTTAATAAATTAGAGGAGTAAAAGCTATAGAATTTTGGAAATGCAAAACGTAGGATCTTTAATCTGTGCTTCAGATATACTTGCTGTGAAGGAAGCAGCTATTTTTGTGCAAATGGGTCTGTGTGATATAAAAGAGGTTTAATATTAAATTCATTGTTAATTATACAATTCCCTAGGCTTCCTAGCACTTTTCTATAACACAGATCTCCAGATTGGGAAGGCAGCTAATTCCTTCTTTCAAATCCCCCCTCCCATCCTGGTCTCCTCAGTGAAGCCCAGCTGTGGCCTGGAGCAGAGTCTCCTTGCTCAAGGGCTTCAGGCAGTGGCAGGGTCTCATTGTTCTGCATACCTATCCCAGTAACTTCCCAACTTCTTTTGTTTTTTTTTTTGTTACAACAATGATCTGAGGATGGCCCTGAAAGAGAAACTGGATGCTTGCATTGTCTCCCTCTCATATAGGCACAGAGTGTTGTTTTAATCACATTTTTAATGATATCTTATTCCTATATTTATGCAGAAACCCAAATCTCCTGCATCAGTCAATGTGGTGCTTGATCAGCCTGCTAGTCTCACTGCAGAAAGGCTCCCAACAGCCTGGGTCTTTGCTCCTCTGAGGGCACACTCTGCTCCACGCCTGAACACAGGGCTCTGATACCGTTCTGCTTGTTGCAGGAGTGGCAGCAGTACCCATTCCAGGATTGGGGGAAAGAGGAGCAGCTACAGAAATGCTGAATCGCTTGGAGGTCCTGAAGAAATGTGTGCATGGATCCCATGCTCCTTGTGCTGTGGCAGCCAGGCAATAACATCCCAAGGCCAAGAGTCGTTTCAGGATTTCATCAGTACCAGGGACCTACCTGCAGCACTTGCTTCTGTGCATGGAAAATACAGGCAAGAAAACATCCACGACAACAAGAGCAGGATGGTCCTTACAAAATAAATGTGTAAAGTAGTAAGAATAATTGATGTGCTGAAGTAATCCAAGAGTGAAATTCGCAAAGGCCAGCGATGCCAGAACCTGGGTGTTTGCTGTATGCTTGCCACCATTTCCGCAATCTATTCAGAGCCTGAGGCTCTGTTTGCCTGCAGACACTCACTGCAGTGAGCCAAGAGCTGGTGCTGCACTGATCTTCCTCTAGAACAAGAGCGTCTTTCCCTTTGGGATTCTGAGTCCATTTTTATTAGTAACAATAGTGGCGCAATTTGAAACTCATGTGAAGAATGGTAAGTTAGGAAACCGCTGCTGTCTGAATAAATGACTTTGTCTCAAAGATCATCTTGATTTTGTATGCCTCAGACTGTTACTTTAGATACAAGTGCATGACTGGGAATGTAGGAAAATATCTATGTGGGATTTATGTTTTTCTCTGTTTTTTGACCTATGTTTGCAAGTGACCTACACAGCTTTTTATACAGCTGTTTGATATAATGAAGATGTTATTTTATGTTTACACTTTAATTTGTAAGCTTCTGTCAGGTTTCATGTCCTTTCCTGCAGTTTGGATCATAGGGACTGGTTTGTGGGGATTTTCAAAAGAGAGAAACCTTTTTGGCATTCCTTTCTCTTGATGTTTTCTGCTATTTCTTCAGATTTGTAATAGTTTGTCTTACTGGTATTACAAACCCAACCAATTCCACTGAGAAAATATTCAGGATGGCCTGAAAAAAATCCAACTGTTATTTAAGAGGCCAAGACAACCTTATTAGACCAACACAGTGTGCCACTGCATTAAGCCCTAATTAAGGGCTATTAATACCAAGCAGAAAAGCCTACCTACCTCAGCTTTTGTGAAGCTTTGATGTCTGGGCAGGTTCCTTTTGTTTCCCTTTTGTTACAAACCTCATTTCTAAATGACACTGGCATTAGCATAAGCTTTACTTTGCTGGTTGCTTTGCAATAGCATGAGGAGGGGAGGACACTCCTACGTCCAGCTGAGATCATTTGGCTTTTTCCCTTGTGCAGTTTCCACTTGTGGCTGCTCCATTTTTGTGACTGGTCACTGATGGTCTCTTGTACAAAACCACAGGACTGTTTTTCCCTCCACCTCTTCCTGGTGGTGATGCCAAAAAGCTGGATACTGCTTCCAGTCCCCCCTTGGCTGCTGGGGCAGCTATAAACACACACAGTAATGTGGTGAACAAAGGGAAGGGCTGACAGGTTCTTAAAACCAAACACTTGGGCTTAAATGCCTTGAGAGGAGTACCCTGCAGCAACCGATGCTTTCCTTGCAAATTATTCTCTAATTGACTCAATTTTGATGTTACCACGTGGCAGGATGCAGTAGCACTGCCTCCTGTCTGCTTTTAACTTCCAATCCATGCCATCAGGGATTGGATCCATCAGGCTGGATTTACAGCTGGTGTTGATAGGGGTGGAGAGCAAAGAGAGAATAGATCTGCTGATTTTAGAAAAAGAATAGCAAAATTGCCCCAAATATACTTTAACAATGAAACAGACCGTACAGAACACAGCTCAGATATGAGGAACAAATTCTTCACTGTAAGGATGGTGAGGCCCTGTCACAGGTTGCCCAGAGAAGCTGTGGCTGCTCCATCCCTGTCAGTGTTCAAGGCCAGGTTGGATGGGGCTTGGTGCAGCCTGGCCTAGTGGAAGGTGTCCGTGCCTGTGGCAGAGGGGTGGATGGTCTGGAGGGCCAGAGGGAACTGGATGGTCTTTAAGGTCGCTTCCAACCCAAGCCATTCTGTGATTGTATGACTACTTTGGCTCCATTCCCACCTCTCTCAGGGAATCACAAGTGCTGCCACACACGTGCACACACAAAGGAGCTGATTTGCTCAGCAAGGGGCAGAAATTTGTTTCCCTGTGCAGATAGCTGTGATGTCTTCTGCAGAATGTAAGTACAGGCATTCAGCACTAAGGGAATCATGGCTTATTGTTTATTTTGTAAGTCCTTAATGGATCCTACCCATGAGGCCAGGTACTTCAGTGGCATTTCATTCGTGACCTCGGAAGCCCTGTCAGCTCAGTGTCACAAACCTCATCCTTCAGACACAAGCTCCTGTCACCGCACACAGCTCCTTTACCATGGCTAGGCATGGTTCATGCGTCTCCCAGGAGTTCTCTTTGGTGTTAGACAGTGACTGAGAGAGCTTATTCTTGCAGAAATACCTCCTTTTCTACTAAATATAAGCAAACAGCACATCCCCTCTAACACAGCAGCATAATCCTGGAGGATGTGGCTCAAAAGGGTTTCACATGTGGCTTAATTAAACCAAGAGACATTACTGAGCCATTGTCCTGGCAGCAATAAGCTGAAAACCACACAGGTATGTTGGCTGCCAGACATTATGAATACTGCATCTGTGATTTCTCAGGAGCTGCCCAAAGCCATGTAAGACTCAAGCTATGCACAGAAAGAAGAAAGCATTGCCCTTCAACATTTTTTTTTTTGTTAGCGTGAAGACATCATTCCCCAGTCTTCCAGATAATAAAGCACAACCATTCACAATGGAAATACTGAATGAAAAGGTATTTACTTCAGTTCAATGTCAATTTTGCTTCATTTTTCTTGGGCATGGAGCTCTCATGGGATTTCTGGCACTTCTCACTTCCCTGCAGGCAGAAGCAGCCTGAAAAGAGATTTGTCACATCCTCAACCCAGTCCTCTCCAGGGATGCAACCTGACAGGTTCCTCAGGCCCTCAGTTGCCTCCAGCTGCTGTAGGAGATGGCTCAAAGCAGTGGCACCCAGGGGTGAGGGTGGAACTGTCATGCACAGACCTGGCAGCAGCAAGGAATCTGCAAAGGACAAAAATACTGTGAGGTAAAATAAATCCTGGCCAGGAGAAATCATATGGCATAGACAAGTATTTTGTAAAATAATATGTTGTGTGGGTTTCTTGGCTGTCGTATGAAGGTGTGCCTGGCTCATGTGTCTAACTTTTGCTCTAAAAAAAACACAGGCTGAGAGTAAGGGCTTGGTGAGGCATTAAAGAAGTTGGTCAACTTTTACTAAACAGTGAGAGGTGAAACATCTTCCAGAAGACATAGCAATTTATTTCAATTAAAAAAAAATCAATTTTCAGTTTCAAAGCATTTACATTTTAAGTTTGTCAAAATGAAATACTGAAGAGTACTAACAATAAAAGACAGACCAAACTGAAATTACTTGTTGCTCTAGAAAAAAGTAAACTCAGCAGGCTTATTTCTGGGTTTATTGTTATTACTCTTATTATTTTCAAGAAGCTGGAAAGTAACGAAACAAAAAAAAATCAATTATTTACATAATTTTGCTGGAACTTACTTTAAACTGGAATTACCTTGAGAGTACAAAGCCCGTATATTGGGGTTTTCAGGAATGCAATAACAATGCAGTCTTTTTAATCATGTTATGTTTTAGCAAAGCTGTGGGCAAGAGCCCACGCCACATACTCTCAACCTCCAAAGGTTTGAGGAAAAAGGTCCCATGGTTCCCTGTGCTGCCCAGCCTTGTTTATTCATTTTGTCCGAAAATATCTGGATTCATCCCCACATTTTCCAGTGCTCAGTTTTGCTGCAGCTGGTGTCCTGCCTGCCAGGGGAGGGTCACTGGAGGGTCTTGGGCTCTGCAGTGAGATCTGGGGTGGCTGTGCAGCCCAGTCAGTAGCTGCCTAGATAAATGCATTAGATCTTGGATGGAGATTCCTATGGCCATTGGAGATGGAGGTGCTCATGGCTACTGGAGATGGAGATACTTATGGGTGTTGATGATAGAGATGCCTATGGCCATTGAAGATGAAGGTGTCTTATGGCCACTGGAGACTTCTGATCATGCTTGAATGACAGTATGGGGCTGGCAGATAAGGTGGCACTGAACAGGTAACCACTTCTCTCTGAAGAGGCACCTAGAAGCCAGTCATGGCATTTGCTAGAGTGTCTCAGATGGCAACTGGAACCAGTCCCAGGAGGAAGCCTTAGGTTAGGTCACACCTACAGTGACATAATTCAGTCTCCCTCCGGTTACAGCCCCTGCTGCATATAAAACAGACACAAACATTGGAGGAGTACTGCTGAATTAGATAATCCTGAAAAAAAAATCTGGACAAAATGACCCATTTGGTCAATAGGAAGGGAGCATGTTCTCAGGGAAGTCTTGATGGCCTTTGACACTGACTTTGGGTCTTTAATAGTTGAGTCAGCTCAGACCAGGTCTCTGGCATGAAACTCAATACAGGTCATACACAAAGCCTAAATCTTCTATTTTGGTGTTTGAAGAAGGTATAGGTGAACCTCTTCAGAAAACGATTCATAACCATGAAGGTTAGTTGGGGAGAGAAACCTGGAAGGATATTCCTATAGGTCATATTTACTCTCTGTAAGAGGAATAAGGGCAAATCTATTCATCTGTCCAAAAGTCACAGACCTTCTGTGAAAAGCAAGAATAATTATGTCTGAAAAGGTCAGTGTGAGAGTTTAAATCCAGCATGCCAAAGAAGAGGACATGCTGGATGCTCTGTGACAAGGGAGAGCTGAGCACACACACGCAAGCTGCCAAACAAAATTGGATGTGTCATTTAGTTGAAATAACTTGATTTGCAAGAGCACACATACCAGTTTGGCAAGGAGGGAGCCCAGGGATGGCAGGCAGAGCAGGGGAGTGAGCAGTGGCAGGAGCACAGTTAAGGACTTGGTCCCTGCTCTGCCTCTACCAGGCACAGGGTCTTGCTCTGCAGCAGCTAAACCTGCTCTGCCTTGGAGCCAGCTGGGGACCCTCCTGGGTTTCCTTATGCAGGCTGATGAGCATACACACCACTGGGCAATACTGGCATGTGTCAGGGGAATGTTTTCCCTTTCTTCACAGTCTGCCCCTTCTCCTTTCCCTTTACATTCTTTTGGGGGAAGGGGGAATAAAAAAGGCATTATTTAAAACTTCTCTTTCTCTTTGTAGGCATTTATTTCTTTCCTCAGAGCACCACTAATTCCTTAACCTGCCCCACGGGTTCTAGGAGGTAATGGAATAAAGTCAGTGTTTTCCTTTGCATTTCCATGATGAGCTGCATGTCAAAATGAGCATGCAGGAAGGTGAGGGAGGATGGCGCACAGTAGGCTAGAGCACAGCTCCTGCAGAAGCTGGTCGAGCAATCACTGTCAGAGCTGGGCTGGTCCCAGGGCAGTGAATGCTCTGCCTAGAATGGCTGCTGGCTCTCCAGGGAGTCATGAGCCCCTTGGGGCAGCCACAGTGAGATGCTATTGCTGAGAAATGCAGGATGCCCATCTTTGGCTACAGGAATCCATTTTTAATATGGAAATGAATTAGTCTGTGACTGTGGTTGCTTACAAATATGTGGTGAATCCATGCCGTAGTCTGGTCAGGAGTGTGAGTGGCTGAGAGGAAATATCAAGGACTCAAGTTCCCTGCCCATAGTTAGTTGATGTTATTTTAACCAAGTAAGAACTCCATTAATTTCAAAGAAAAAGATTATCAGATATCAGAGTAGTTAACTTTTAGTTAAAAGTAAAACTTTTCTTTTCTTTGTTCTTCAGGTATTTAGAGAGAACAGACCACCTTAATCCACCTTCTAGCTATCAATGGCACTTCTTTGTGAGAAGTGATAAAAGAGATGTTTCAAAAGACTGATGCCCGGGGACCCTCAGTAAGAACTGTCACAGAAGTGGATCAGAAAACTGCACAGGAAAGAGTTTCCCCCACTGCTAATTAAGTAGAATTTTCCATCTGGCTACAAAAGATTAAAAATAAAATCACAGCTGAGAGACAAGGGGTGGGGAGATTTGAAGCTCCAGAGCTGGCTGCAGACCTGGCTGTGGACCATCCAGGGCAGCTGGAAGGTCTCTGGCCATGGGGCTGAGGCCAACTGACCTCGTGTCGCTGGATTTTCTGTCCTGTTTTGAATCACACCACATCAGCTACCACAGGCATTTTAGGGAGCATTCATTTTGAGTTTTAAAGTGACAGAGGAGGCACGCAGGTTCTGGAGGACCTTGCTAAACCGGCCTCATCTACCTGCAGCACCCATCTGTTTCCCTTGCTTTAAGAAGTGAACCAAGAAGCCTTCCCTCAAATCTTGGTTCATATGCAGGTATTTACAGGCAACTCCATGCTTTCATTTTTATCTTAGCTAAGCAGAGAATCCAGCATTTGCTTGTAAATACCTGATGTGTCTGACCCACTGGTGGCTGTCCTTCAGCTCCTGGCTCTGCCACTGTCCTGCTAGATGACCTGCCCCAGCTCACTCCTCTGCAAGGCTCTTGCTCACATGGTGTTGATAACTGCTGCCAATTTGGCAAGTGAGCAGAATTTGTGGCTGGCTGTGTTTTCTCCAGCATTTGCAGTCCTGTGCTGTCGTGCCATGTGCATATACACAGTGTCTTACCCATCACTCTGTAACCTGGGACCAAGCTGTGGCATGCCAAGCTGTAAACCTCTCATAGATGGTGTGGCACACTTCACTCACATACATCACCACACTCTACTCCGTGACTATCGTCAATTCATCTTACCCTCACAGTGTAGTGGCATGGTCACTTCTTGCCTCTGTGCCATTCATAGTATATGGTAATTTAGGTGCTTTCATGGCAAGTAGATAGTGAAGCACTGCTCTTTGTTCTGCATTAATTTGTATGTTTTGAGTGGTTGAAGTTGAAATATTTGTACCAAACTTTTATATACAATATAATTATCAGCAATAGACATATTAGAATTAGTAAAATTATGACTGGGTAAAGTATGAAATTAAAAATTCCCATTGCTGTCAGTGACCATCCAAGAAGAATTTCCCACCAATGGTATTATCAATCTTTCTTCACTCTTTCCAAAACATGATGCATTGTTTCTATATCATGATGAGAAATGATTAGAGTTTTATGTCCTCTGTTTTGGATGCATTCTAGCAGCTGAGACAGGTCACTGTGTTGTGGTAGTTTCTTTGCAAATGAAATATTCAATAGGTGATAAACTTGACTCAATGTATAATTACATTGCAACAACTGGTAAGACATAACAGAAGCTAAATAATTAAAGTTGAATCCTATAATTTTAGTAAAGTTACAAACACAAATATTTGAATGATTGCTTGTATCTGCAGTGATGTTACCTGTGAATATAAAAATCACAAGGGTTCTCGTACAAACACATCCTTTCACAATATAAAAATGAAAGCCAACCATATCCTGGGCTGCATCAAAAGGAGCGTGACCAGCAGGTCGAAGGAGGTGATCCTGCCCCTCTACTCTGCTCATGTGAGACCTCACTTGGAGTATTGCATGCAGTTCTGGTGTCCTCAACATAAAAAGGACATGGAATTGTTGGAACAAGTCCAGAGAAGGGCCACGAGGATGATCAGGGGACTGGAGCACCTCCTGTATGAAAACAGGCTGAGAAAGTTGGGACTGTTGAGCCTGGAGAAGAGAAGGCTGCTTGGAGACCTCATAGCAGCCTTCCAGTATCTGAAAGGGGCTTATAAGGAGGCTGAGGAGGGACTCTTCATTAGGGACTGTAGTGATAGGACAAGGGGTAATGGGTTCAAACTTAAACAGGGAAAGTTTAGATTGGATATAAGGAGGAAGTTCTTTACTGTAAGGGTGGTGAGGCACTGGAATAGGTTGCCAAGGGAAGATATGAATGCTCCATCCTTGGTGG
This sequence comes from Pezoporus occidentalis, assembly GCF_034315485.1. Classification (NCBI taxonomy): domain Eukaryota; kingdom Metazoa; phylum Chordata; class Aves; order Psittaciformes; family Psittacidae; genus Pezoporus; species Pezoporus occidentalis. The sequence goes on along the minus strand of NW_026915791.1, from coordinate 2,876,394 downwards.
TGTTCAAGGCAAGGTTGGACAAAGCCTTGGGTGACATGGTTTAGTGTGAGGTGTCCCTGCCCATGGCAGGGGTGTTGGAACTTGATGATCTTAAGGTCATTTCCAACCCTACCTATTCTATGATTCTATATATACAAGTATGACTTAATGGGTTTCATTGGGATGTATTTCACAATGACAGACATTTTGGTCAGAGCTAAAATGAATGTCTTGGGCTTTGATGGTGTTACTCTTACAAATAAATCCTTATTGTTGCTGTACAATGCATGCATTAACATTACAGTTTGGCATTTATTTCCACTTCCTTTTGCCCATACTCTGTGCTCTAATGGACAGAGTATAGCTCCACTGTGATTTAGCCCTAGCTCCATATTTGGTATATGGTGACTAAGAAAAAAGCTGTGGCCTTATTGTTATTGGGGTCATATGTTAAATTGACTAAATACTACAGGGATTTGAATTATTTTTCAAATTTAGTTGCATTATTCCAAATTACCTTTCAAATTTCAGTGGGTAAGGTGCCATTGTCACCTTTTCTTACAGTTGCTGCTACCACAGATTGAATCCACAGTTAAACCTGGATACAGCTGAGAGCTAAAGAAACATTATTTTTGGCTGGACTAAGTGCATCCACAATCACTTTGTGGTCCACCCCTTTCATTAAATCTAACTGGGACAGAGTATCAGACAAGCATTGGTTAGTTCCCAATGCTAACAGAGAAGACTGCAATGGGTGTTCTGATTTGTTTAAATCACTTCTTCTTGTACTCAGTTTAAAATAACATGAACAGTGCATTTGCACTTGCCATCCTGCAGGGTACTGTAATAGAAAAACAGAGACTTGTTTAGGCAGGAGAGTCTGAATAGGTTATCCCATTAAAAACAGGGAAAAATCCATCATACACTTTATGTTTTGCACCACTGCTACTGGCAGCTTCCCAGGCAAGTGGGACACCAGATTCATTTAAGGTCAGCTCCTGTTAGGTAGGCACATGATTTTCTGATAGCAGGGTTTCATGCACCTCCTTCTGGAGAAACAATCCCTGTAGGATTGCTTCTAGGAAATTAAATGGTCCTCTAGTTCGCACAGGTTGTCCCTGATGTGTTTTCTCAGCTCATTTAACTACTTGGACTAAAGACAAAAGTCCCTTTTCCCATCCATAGTATCATTTCTTTAAATGCAGCTGAGCTGAACAACAAAGGTTATTTTGGCCCATGGGGCTAGTTTAGAGCACATTACAGGGAGCAGCATGTTTGGGCAATCCCCTACAGTAGCTTCAGCTACATTAGGGTCATAGGGTGCACTGGACTCTGTGAGTGGATTGTCTTTAATTCTTCGGTCAGAGTTTTGGCACCCTCATCTAATTTTCACCCCAGGGTTTGACTTTCTGTGAGTATAATGGAATGAGTATAATGATAGAAAACACAGGTATGTATTTCCTCCAATATCCTAAAGTTCTCATTGATTGTTGTAGCCCCTTCTTTGACAGGGGCATTTGCAACTTTCAAAGTTTTCTTAAATGTGTCTGGAGGAATCACTGCACTACCTGATACCCACAGAGTACCTGCAAATTTTACTTCTTTACTTGGTCCCTGACATTTTCTTGGGGGAACCTCAATTTCTGCTTTATTTAGCACTGTCCATGATGCTGTTGCTGCTTCCCTACTTTCTGATTAGCCATTGGCTCTTGTGGTTTTATCTGTCTGCTGGAATCAGGTGCTGGAATCACCCCAGATGCACCCTTTCCCATCCCCACTGGTTGTTATCACTTGGGCAGGGTTGGGAAATAAAGGGAGGCTGTACACACACACCCCTCCACAAAAACTCTACCTGCAAAGTCTGGATGGTTTTCTTATGACAAATGCAGCTGTACTGTGGTTGAGAATGAATTTACTGTAGACACTCATACTAGCAGAGTTTCAATGTAAATAGAAATTGGACATGAATACAGAGATGTCTCATGCATGTTCATGCTGAAATTAGTTTAGGATTAAAACAAAGTCATATATTCTATTACTGTATTCGCACAGCTCTAAGCTCTAATCTAGAATAATAGACTTTACTGGATAATTGCAGAGACTCTTTAACATGCAGCATCACATAAATTAAATGAGTGAGTCAGAGCTGTTTTGCAGGCTAAGGAAGACTCACTGCTACAGCTGGTGAACACCTAAACACGGGTGTCTCTGGAGGATATGTGAGTGAAGCCCCCAGGGTCTGGTCCGAGATGCCACTATTTGGCAAAATATTTTGTCTTTTTTTTTTAAATAGAAAACATAAACAAAACAAAGAGAAACAAACAGAAAACAAACAAAGGAAACAAACCCTGAACTTCTCAAATACAGTGCATCTCACCTGCAGAAAACAACCATGCCAGAACAAACCCAATAGTTCACACCCCTCACCAAACTGCTTTTCCATAGGCCTGGGAGAACCCATGCAGTGGAAAACATGGAGCACTGTTCCTGTGCTCTTTTACTGTCTTTCCCTTTTCTTGGCTCTGAGCCCTTCCCTCCCTCAGCCTGCCCAAGGGTGCCATACCAGTCAGCTCCCTCCAGGGCATCCAGAAATGCACCAGCCCCACCAGGCCCAGCATCACCACTGTGGTGACATAGCCCAAAGCTGGGTGACACAGAACCTGTAGGAGAAGGACCTGGGGCCTTAACCACCACAGTGCAAGCAATGCCTTGTAGCACATCAGAGGGATACTAAATTTATTTCTTTTAGGAAGTGTTTAAGGCCAGGCTGGACAGGGCTTTGAACAACTTGGTCTAGTGGAAGGTGTCACTGCTCATGGCAGGGGATTGGAACTGGAAGAGCTTTGAGGTCCCTTCCAACCCAAACTGTTCTGTGATTCTACGGTTCTATGAAAGTGTTTAACCACCTAAGCTGCTACTTTCCATGCAAAATCAGTGATGCTAAATATATAGATAAAAAAAATCAGAATTTGTCATAAGAATTTGTTTATTTCTGATTTGAAATGTATTTTTTCATAAAGAAGAGGCAGAGCTGAAAAGCAAAATGTATATTATTAATTTCTGGCTGTGAAATGTTCACCTGGCTCATTCTTTGCCCCTGATGGGCACAGAGCAGAGTAGAGTGAGACAGTGTGGACACTGCAGAGGGGCGAGGACACTGCGTGATGGAGAAAGGGTGCAAGAGGAAAGACACCTTAAGGGGGCTGGGGATGTCAGCCTGGCACCCCTGTGGGACTCCTACTGAGGTCCTCCTGCTCAGGTCCTCCTGCTCTGTGCCATCTGTGTATGAGTTCCTGCACCAAGGTGAGCTGATCTGCCCCTGCCAGCCAGCTGAGATGGACCTAACTGCTAATTTAGGTGATGCAGCACAATGAAACCTTTGCTCCCTCAGATGGGCAAGAGGTGCAGAGCTGAAATTAATGAGACTAAAAATATTGCAAAAAAATATACAGGATCCATGTATACAATTTTGAATGCAGTTGAAACTTAATATATCAACTAGGACATTCCAGGTATCTCCTTCTGTCACACGTTAAAACTAAAATATATCCTTTGTGCTTGATATGGTTCAATTTAACAGATGTGTGGATTGCAAATAGAGCTGCTCTCTGAAATTAGTGTCGAAGTGTAGTTTGAATGTGAAGGGTTTAATCGAAGATTTCCAGTTCTCTTTCCTTTGCAAACAAATTAGAGTTGAGAAAATGCAGAAGTGTCCATGTTTCCCTAACACATGAGCTGTATTTAGATATGGTAGCGTGAACGTATAATAATATATAATAAATATATAACAGTAATTTATTCTCCATTTTATTAATGGAATCATAGAATGAATCTTAGAATGGTTTAGGTTTGAAAGGACCTTAAAAAGCATCCAGTTCCAACCCCCTGCCATGGGCAGGGACACCTTCCACTAGACCAAGTTGCTCCAAGCCCTGTCCAACTTGACCTTGGACACTGCCAGGGATGGTGCAGCCACAGCTTCTCTGGGCACCCTGTGCCAGGGCTTCATCACCTTCACTAGGAAGAACTTTTTCCTAATATCTAATCTAAATGTACCCCATGTCAGTTTTCACCCCTCAGCCCTTGCTGGGCTCAGGAGCAGCCTTCCCCCTTTGCAGAATTGTCTTTGAGGGAGATTTCCTTGTACAGCCTTGACAATTTTATTTCGCTTGCTGAGGTGGTATGTGAAAGGGAACTTCTGTTTCAAACACACCTGGAAAGGCTTTAAAATGCAGTGATGCCTGTCGGCCGCTTGCTTCAGCCACCAGTGTCAGCAGTTCCCACTGAGTGAGAGAAGAGGGCATGGACTCTGCCCTGCTGGGGCCGGGTCTGACAGCTTCCCTGTCACCATTAGCTTAGGGAACGGAAATTTGCAGCTCCTTCTGTATAATCTCATAGTCCTGTTCCTTCTCTTGCTTAACCACCATTTCTTAATGAATTACCATGTCTGCTATACTGCGGAAAAAAGACATTTTTCCTACCTTGCTACCACCAGATCTCATTGTTCCTTCTGCTGTAAATACCTTTTTCATTCTATTTTTAATCAGGGCAACCTTTGGTTTCATTGTTATGCAGATGACATGCAAGCGTCTGACTGTTTCTCCAGATTCTCCAAAAATAATTTCCAGTACTGATTGGTGTTTTCTAATACTATGCATAATAGAATCTGAAATAAACACCTCTCCTTGATTTCTTTATCGAGGCCCTGTAATTTTACTTTCCTTCACATGTCTATGACTCTTGATGAGAACATGCAGTCTGATGCAGCTCCTGTGCCTGCCGAGAATGCTGATTTCTCTGCGTGCCCTAATCCTGCCCAGGACAGCCCCTAGACCACCATGGCTTCATGCTGCCATGTCTACGAGCTCTCTCTGCCTTAGAAATTAAATAATTGAAATGGCTTTAGTGAATCTTAGAAATAATGTACGTGACACTGCCTGAAAGGGCATGAACAGAGTAATATGCACTTGTAGCCTTATAATTAATTGTTACTACTCACTTTCCTCTTGTGTCAGAATTCTGTCAAAATTCTGCTCCATGCAGGCTCAAGTGATCCAGTCATCTTAGTGAATAACTTGTAATATTATCTAACTGGATGTACAACTGGGGGAAAAAACTGATTGGAAAAGTGGTCTCCATATTTGCAGATATTTGTAGGTTCAACTGCTAACCCAGCCCTCTACAAAGTCTGCTCTTTCTTCCCCTTAGAAAAAGACCTTTTCATTAGTGCACTGTCAATACAAGTTTCCAAGAGACTTCTCTAGGCAATATGTTTCTGTTCTTGTGCCCATATCTGGAAAGCTTTTACCTCTCCAAACAGTTCTAGTATTAGTTTATTTGGTCTTGCTTTACTGATAACAGCCCTTCTCTAAAAGAACAACAGCAAGGAGACCCTTGCTCAGGCATGTGTTATTTGGATATTCTCTGGGTGAGCCCTCAATGGGGTTGCAGCAGTGGTGAGCCCACATCTGAACTGCCAGATTGGTACCAGTGAGGATGCTTCTGCCTCAGTCTGCTCCTGGCCCATGAACTGCATGGGCACCATGCATTTCCACCAGTGATTTTCTCATTTATCCTAAATTTTTCTGTCCTGACTGATCAGAATACTGGATCTCTTTCTGCTTCCACATCTCCTTAACCTTATTTGTGGTGAGAATGTCTCAAGGTGAGGCAAGACTTGTCCCTCCATCCGTGTCTGTCAATACGTTGCACAACAGTGCCCAGATTCAAGCTAGGATCACCCCTGAAAAAAACACTGCTTTTGATGACTACTCCATATGTTCCAGAGCTTAAAAAGAGAAGACAGCTACAGCCCATCGCTCGCTCCAGTCCCAGCCCAAGCTGCATAGTTTGTATGTGGCTGTACAGCCACCAGTGAGTTATCTGGAAACATCCCAGCAAGGCAGGATAACATTTTTTTTCCTGGTTCTTTGAAGAGAAAACAGAGCTTACAGTAAGACCTTGTCCTGCTCACCACTTAAGAAGGGGTTTCTCTGTGCTCAGAGCTCCTACTGCTGCCAAGTGTGCAGGAGGAAGCAACAAGGGAGGGAGACTAGTGCTGTTTGGATGAAACACATGCAACTAGATTTCACATCATGAACTAGATCCTAGTGCTATCATTTGGAAACCGAATTAATTTTCCATTGAGCCTTCAACTCCATCTTCACGGGAGCGTTGCACACTTTTGATATGTGTCTGACTTGGTTCCACACACGTGTACCACACACTTGTGTGCACAAGTACCTGGTACAGGGGTGAGGGGAAAAGTAACTATCCTAATGCATGGACAGGCAAGGGACCAGCCCCTTGCCTGGCTGGATGTAAACCCAGTGTGGTCACTTTATCATTTGGTGTTACTGTGGTCTGACAAGCCTTACTCTGTGATGCTACAAGGGTGAGAGAAAACTGCCCCCAGATATGCTTTCAGAGAGCCTTGATGAGGTATGCAGTGCACAGAGTAAAGGAGTCTTAGGGACATGGGTCAGCATCCTACAGAAGAACTGGTTTTAGGTGTGGCAGGCACCACCTATTAGAATCTCCAAACAACATCAGTTGCTATTCAGACACATTTTGAAGGAGACACTCATGAAGCCTGTCCTCGCAGTGACCATGTGAAATGCTTTTCATACAAAAGAAATGAAGGCTGCAGAAGCCAGTTTCAATCAAGCTTCCAGCCTTCGGCTAGCTTCCCCTGTGAGGTTTTTGCAAATCAGTGGCAATGTTAGCTCAGTGGCAGAGCATCCTCTTCTGCACTGCTCTCATCTGCTGTGCAGACATTCATCAGGTGAAGGCCCTTTGCAATGACAGGGAAAACTATCTCTGCAAAGACAAAAAAAAGAGAAAAGTGCAAGTTTTAGTCAGTTTGCATAAGGATCTCTAAGACAAGTTCTCTTTTTTACATGCCACTGCAAATCACATACAAATTGCACACCATGCTGGCTTTGCTGCAGGAGCAGCTCCTGGCCAGACAGGTTTCTGACTGTGCTTCCTGACCTGTGTGAATGTGCATGTGCAGACCTGCATGCATGTGTGTGTTCAGACCTGTGTGCATGTGCGTGCATGGCTGTGTGAAAATCTCTGTGCTTGCCTGCTGTGTGCTCATCCCTACCAACCTGATCTTTATTTCCCAGCCCTGCCCCAGTGATACCCACCAGTGAGGGTAGGAATGGGTGTGTCCGGGGTGGGATGGCCAACATACAGAGACAGACAAAACACAACAGCCAAGGGCTAAACAAGTAATGCAATGATCTCCCCTGGGGCAGGGGATGCCTCTCGAGGTTACTCCAAGAGTCTGAGAGATTCCTGGTAACAACAGATCCTCCATAAGGGATTGACAACATGCTGAACTTCGAAATCTTAGCCAAGTGATATCAAAGATTGATTGTGCACATATAACCCTTTAGACATGAACAGTTGATCAAGTACTGGAACACAGTGACCAGGTTTTCCTCAGCCTATTTTTCTCTAGACTAAACAAACTCAGCTCTCTCAGCTTTCCCACACACGGCCTCCCAGTCCTTGGATCATCTTTGTGGCCCTTCTCTGGACCCTCCCTAGCCTGTCCACTTCCTGGAATGAACATTTTTGATTCAAAATCATCAAACTGTGCTAAATACACATGTTTTAAAAGATTTTATGTGCCACACATTTTCCATTCTGATTGAGACAAACTGAACCAAACACAAAGTATTTCTCGTTAGCATTTAAGCACAACAGAGCGGAAGAAAAGAGGCTCCTTGGCCCTTTTTCAGTCTATTGCTTTTCTCTAAATCAAGGAAAACATGCCAAAAAGTGAAGTGAAATCTATTACAAGAAAGGGATCTTGCACCTAAGCAGTCACGTTAATTTACTTTCTTTTCAATAGCTCGGCTCTCTTATCTATCTCAGCCATTCAGCCTAATTTAGTTGGTTGAAAAATGTTAATTCTTTTTATCTTGCTCCGTCATATTTAATAATTCTGCAAATAAAGGATCTCGGCACCCTGATGTTAAATAAAAACTTCTGAAAGTCCGGCTGCATTTCATTTTCAAACAAAATGGAACAGCAGACTGAGTTGTATGATCAATATCTTTGGTCCACGGTTATTTTATTAAGACACGTAAGAGGAAAATTTAAGAAGACAATGCAGCAAAATTTTAATGAGAGAAATGAAAAATTGTTTCATCTTCACAAAACATATATGTTGAAATTCATTATCAGTAAAAATTCAGGTCAACATTTTCAATCTTTTAACCAAAAGTTTGAATTTCATAGTTCTTTTTTGCATCATCAGACATCTTGAATTTTAAATTCTTTCTTTTTTATTTTTTCTTCCTGGAATAAACCCCACTCACTTTATGAAAAAAAATAAATAAAAATTTAGAAGTCTCTCAAATATTATGTTAATATACATATATATGCAAACTTCATATACAATGCATATGCCATATGTATGAACAGTTGAATTATAATTATGCATCATATATCATACATGTTACAGTATGTAACATTATACACTAGTACAAATACAATCATTGAAATCTTTTGTATATAGTAGTACACATTAGTTACATAATTATCAGATATATATATATATATATGGGACTTTTTACAAGGTCGTGTAGGGATAGGACAAGGGGTATGGCTTTAAACTGACAAAGAGTAGATTTAGTTTAGATATTAGGCAGAAGTTCTTCCCTGTGAGGGTGCTGAGACACTGGCACAGGTTGCCCAAAGAAGCTGTGGCTGCCCCATCTCTGGCACTGCTCAAGGCCAGGTTGGACGGGCCTTGAACAACCTTGTCTATTAAAAGGTGTTTCTGCCCATGTCAAGGGGGTCAGAATTAGGTGATTTTTAAGGTCCCTTCCAACCCAAATCATTCTGTGATTCTATTTTAAGAAAAGAAAAAAAAAAACAAAAAGAAAGTAAAAGAAAGATTTTATAAGTAAAGACCATAGCCACATGCTAGAGCAGTGACAATACATGGGTGGGATTCTCAAATGTGCATTGAAATAACAGTGAGTATTTTGGAAAATTGCAGCCAACAAGTGCATAGCTGCCTAATGGATTAATATTAAACATTTTTCTTAATATCAGATCTAAACCTCCCCTGGCACAACTTGAGGCCATTACCTCTTGTCCCATCATTTGTTACTCGAGAGAAGAGACTGACATCCCACTCACTACAACCTCCTTTCAGTCATCTGTGGAGAATGAGAAGGTCTCTCTTCAGCCTCCTTTTCTCCAGGCTAAACAACCCCAGTTCCCTCAACCGCTCCTCTTAAGACCTGATTTCCAGACCCTTTGCCAGCTTTATCATCATTCTCTGGACCCTATCCAGCACCTCAATGTTTCTCTTGTAGTGAAAGGCCTAAAACTGAACACAATATTTGAGGTGTAGCTTCACCAGTGCTAAGTACAGGGAGACAGTCACTGCCCTCATCCTGCTGACCACACTACTGCTGATAGAAGCAAGGGTGTCACTGACCTTCTCAGCCACCTGAAGCCTGTACTTCTAGAGTATGAAAGGTTCCTCAATGCATCAGAATTTCTAAAAGGTGATGTGATTTCTAAAAGCCTACTCTTCGTTATTTCAATAGCTAATACCTCTTCATCTGCTCTAACTGCAAAATTCCTTGATACAAGCTGTCTTTGAAGAGCTTAGTAAATCTGCATAAGGAAATGGAAGCAGTTCTGCTGTCTGTGATGCTCTCCCTGCATGGCAGATGCTTCAGAATTGCTCAGAATGCATTCCTGCGCCTTTGCCTTTGTCTGGGGAGGTGATGCTGTGCCTTGGTATCTTGCAACAGTTGGTGTCTAGGGGGGTTTGTCCCCAGGACAGGCTGACTGGTATCACAGCCATTCTATTACTCTGCAAGAGTCACACTGTGCAACGGTTCCATTAGTGATTAGGCTGTTCTGCTGTTTGCAGTTTACATTTTCAGGTGAAGTCATACCCCTAAAATCAACAGCAATGGACAGTCTGGAACAAAATATGGGTTCCTTTCTACTCACAAAATATATGGGAATACCAGTTACCAAGAAATACGGCTGATGCATTTGCCTTGCAGTTTGTCATGTTTCACAGGAGGAAAGCAGTGTGCTGCAACAAAATGTTCTCTCCCTGGTTCTCTTCCCTTTGCATTATTAGGATCTATCAAACATGAGGTTTCGAGGAAATTGATGTTTTATTAGAAGCTCAATATGTCATGATGAAAACATAACGAATTAGGTCAATTTCATGGCAAAAAATCCACCACCTGACAGAACTCTCAGAGCTGAGAGCCGTCTCCTGCTGAGAACTACGTATAAAAATCACAGTGTTTTATTAATACATTTATGTCTACAGAAAAGAGATGCAGGAAACAAAACAATTCCTGCCTGAAACTGCAAATACTTGTGCATTTGTATGGCACTTCAGGAAAACTGCTTTTCCAAAACAGAGCCCCTCCACTTCTGGGAAACAGGATGATCACCCGACACATTACCCATTAACACTGAGAGAAGGGAACATCCGAGAGGCATTTAGAGGTGACATAAAGTTATGTAGGTCAGTTAACACTAAAGAAGACATTGAGGAGACCAAAAAAGCCAGGCTAAATGGACGTGGGGAGGGCTTGTGAAAGCTGGTTACCAAAGAGTGCAAAGCTAAGCACACTGCTGAGAATAATTTGGTGCTGAGTTCTGAATGAAGCGCAGTACTTGAGAAACCATGAAGATGTGAGGGCTCAGAAGGACAAAAGCAGACTGACAGGTGAGCTTCTGATCAGCAGCAGCAGAGGCAGGTACAGCACTGACGTAGCTATGAGGTCTGTGCCACACTGCACCCCCCCACCCCACACAGTGGTGTTAGGGGAATTGCCCTCACAGCCATTGCAGGTGCCACTGTGTGTGTTCATAACAATGAGTGCAGTTATAAAAGCTATATGTTACATAAAAATTATGCATGTGTGCCTATGGAAGATGTAAGAGTGCTTACATACATACAGGAATACACAACGTGTACATGTGCTCACATACTCACAGGTAGCCTCCCTGTCTGCTGCTCCCTCTGAACCGTGTCTGTGATTTAAAATCAGCTGTCACGCTGGCATCCCAATGTGGATTGGATAAGGAACGGCGGACATTTCGTGACCAACCCAGACGTCTTAGCCTTAGGAGATGGTGGTTATGAAGAATACAGCTGAACAATAGACATGTGAGACATCCCAGCTGTTTGGTCTTAGCCAAACTCTGAGTTAAGTTGTAAGGCCTGAACTCAAGTTACCCAGGCTGCAAGGCCTAACCTTAGGTTACTAAAGGACAGCTATGTGCAGTAGAACAAGGAACTTTGCGTTTGCTCAAGGTTAACAAGATGTAGAAGTGGGATGGGAAAACTGTAAGTTGTGTGCAAAAAGTAACAAATGGACAAGCTTTCAGCTAACCTATTATCTACTTCGAAAATTTGTAGACAGCACTTTTGAGCCAATCAGAATCTATACTGGTTACATCAGCTAGTCCTATAAACTGTAAAAGCTGTTGATGTGTGTGAATAAATTTGGCAATTGCTTGATCACATTGATAGTCTTTGTGTTGTCCATGACTCCTGTGTCAACATCCCAAAACCCTGACCGTGATTCCAGCTAAAGGACCAGGAAAAGTACACCCAAGAGGAAGGGACATTTTGGGGTCTCATTATTTCTTAATCTCCACAAAGGCAAACCATATTTTGGGGCGTATGAGCTCAGAAATGTTGCCCAGCAGAATGGAGGCTCTGGATTTGGTGTCAGAAGTGTGCAGGGACACTTGTGCAAGAATATGCATGTGCAGGGGTCTAAGGCTGGGGACCTGAGGAGACAGCCATCATTAGACATCACCATCTTTACAGACTTGTCTTCCAAACAAGCAAAGCAGTTCAGAGTCCCATGCACGGGTGCAGAAAGATGCTGGTAATCCTTTATTCATGACCAAAATGTAAATAATTCAAACTTCTGCTGCTGGGTAAGGAACCACAGTTTAGGATTTTGGACTTTTGCTGTCTTCTGGTTGTACCTGTCATAGTTTTGGTTGTTTTTTACCATGTCAGAAGAGAAGTTGCCACTAGGTTTCCAGATGGGAATTTGTTGTGAGGATGTGTGTGTGTGTGCTCTGGCGCAGCCACATGGCAGTCCAGCAAGGGGGTTGCATGATCTCTTCCCCTCCTCCAAGGATATAAATATCTTTATTTCATTCAGTCTAGTGAGAAGCTTCTTAATCCTAATTGTTAGGTAAAGTTCCAAGTTTATCTGAACATTGGATGAAAATTAATTCATTGTGTTTTAACTAGGCCAGATTGGACAGAGTCTTGGGTGACATGGTCTAGAGTGAGGAATCCCTGCTCATGGCTTGGGGGTTGGAACTAGATGATCTTAAGGTCCTTTCCAACTCTAACCGTTCTGTGATTCTGTGATTCCCGAGGGATAAATTCTGCAGAGCAGAAATCCTCAAATTTCTCATATACCATAAGTTATGCTGCCCCTTTAATATCCTGCTAATTATTTTGTCTCAGGAAGATTCATATCCTTTTGAACATGCCTTGAAGGCATGTTTCACATTTCTGTATGCTCTGCTGTAGTCACAGCATCATAGAATCATAGAATAGTTAGGGTTGGAAAGGACCTTAAGATCATCTAGTTCCAACACCCCTGCCATGGGCAGGGACACCTCACACTAAACCATGTCACCCAAGGCTTTGTCCAACCTTGCCTTGAACACTGCCAGGGATGGAGCATTCATATCTTCCCTTGGCAACCCATTCCAGCACCTCACCACCCTTATAGTAAATAACTTCTTCCTTATACCCAATCTAAATTTCCTGTGTTTAAGTTTTAACCCGTTGCCCCTTATCACTACAGTCCCTAATGAAAAGTCCCTCACCAGCATCCTTATAAGCCCCCTTCCAATACTGGAAGGCTGCTATGAGGTCTCCACACAGCCTTCTGTTCCCCAGCCTGAACAGCCCCAACTTTCCCAGCCTATCTCATACAGTCCTCTGATCATCCTCGTGGCTCTTCTCTGGACTTGTTCCAACAGTTCCATGTCCTTTTTATGTTGAGGACACCAGAACTGCACACAATACTCCAGGTGAGGTCTCACAAGAGCAGAGTAGAGGGGCAAGATCACCTCCTTCAACCTGCTGGTCACATTCCTCTTGATGCAGCCCAGGATACGGTTGGCTTTCTGGGCTGCAAGCACACACTGAAGCCAGCTCATGTTCATTTTCTCATCGACCAGCACCCCCAAGTCTTTCTCCGCAGGGCTGCTCTGAATCTCTTCTTTGCCCAACCTGTAGCTGTGCCTGAGATAGCTCCGACCCAGCTTTAGGACCTTGGACTTCTCATGGTTAAACTTCATAAGGTTGGCATCAGCCCACCTCATGAGCATGTTCAGGTCCCTCTGGATGGCATTCCTTCCCTCCAGCGTATCAACCGAACCACACAGCTTGGTGTCATCAGCAAACTTGCTGAGGGAGCACTCAATCCCAGTGTCCATGTCACCAACAAAGATGTTGGATAATTTTCATGTAATGTGCTGTCTACCTACCTGCTCTCCAGCTTCAAAGCCACACTGGGCTGCCTGCCCACCTCACACTGGTCCTTACTGGGATGAATGGAGAGGTTGTACTGGTATGTTTCTGGGGTGCTGTCTGGGCTGGGTGGTGGCAGAGCACATCAGGAGGCTGCTTCAGTGGTGACAAACTTCTTGCTGCAGCACTTAGTGTTTGCCACTATGCTTCTCTTACCTTTAAATTAGCTCTTATAATATGTCCATCAGACCTTGATACATAAAGCCTATGCCCTAGAAACTATGCTATTTGTTTTCTGCTGTTCCCCACATAAAATGATTGTCAGCTCCTCAAGCCTGACAGTACACACACTGATATGAATTCCTCGCTGTGATTATATTAGCCTGGACTCCCTTTTCATTGCTAATACAGCCACCTCTTCCCCTTTCTCCCTTGATAAGGTTGTTTGCCTCCTTGGCAAGGACACTGTCATCGTATGTTGGTGCCACGCTCTGCACCTCCTGGTTTCTCTCTTCAATTTTAAGATAAATTATCTTGCCTTTGCAGGGCTGTCATCAGCATGTTTTTGAAGAACTGTATTATCAAACAGTATAAGCCTTGCAGTAGGGCAGCCTAACCTAAAAAGACATGTTTATCTTTATTACCACACTCCTATCTCTTCATTAACTCTCAGATATCTTCATGTTCCAAGGGTAGCTGTTGTCACATCTTGTGAGCAATAGTATTAATCTTCCCTTGTGCCTCTGCCCAGGATCACTCTGCCCTATGGCTTCCTTTGAGGTTTCCTGTTATTTTTGTAATTAGGTCAATATTACAGTTCTGCATAAACAAACAAGTAGTTTTTGTTATGAATCCTTATGAATTTATTATGATGGTAATTCTTCTCTTTTATATGCATGGTTATTCCCTGACCTGTTATTCCCTGACCTATTTTTCCAGATTTCTGATATGTAGAAGAAAGAGTATGAGCAGTTGTACACAATTTATTCTCTTCTCCCATTATGTTAACATTCCCTTCTTACTGAGAAACATCCAACTCACTTTTGACAGTGGTGGCATTATGGCAGCCCATCAGGGTCACTAGCATGGGCAGTGACTTGCCAAGGGAAGGCAGCTTTGCTGGCTGGGAGTGAGATATGCCTTTCGGTCTTCCTGTGCTGCCATGGGAGCAGTGGAACTGATTGGGGATGCTCCTGTGCATGGGTCTGTGCCCAGCCCAGGCTGCATGCCCTGCCAGCTCTGCCCTGCAGAAGCACTGCAGGGAGTAATGCAGGGGCCTGCTGTAGGAAAAAGAAAATGTCTTCCCCTTATTTGAAAGGTAATAATCTTTCACATTTTAGCTGGGATAAGAAATCATGAATGAAACACCAGACAATCGTGCAACATCTCTAATGTTCTGGGCTTGCTGCCTCTGCCCTGGTGTCCCTGGTTCAGCAGTAGCAGTCATTTTTCTCCTCCTCGGTAGCTGGTGCAGTGCTGTGTTTTGACTTTCGCCCTGGGAACAGAGCTGATAACAAGGATGTTTTGGTTTGGCCAAGGACTTTGTGAGCCTCATGCTCTGCCAGGGAGGAGGGGAAGCCAGGACGAAGCAGAGACAGGACACCTGACCCAAACTGACCAAAGAGGTATTCCATACCACAGCACGTCATGCCCAGGAGGTAACTGGGAGTTAGCAGGAAGGGCTGGGAGACTGCAGGGTTGGAGGAGGTATGGGTCGGTGCTTGGTCGGGCTTGGGGGGCGAGTTATGGGTCAGCTGGTGGTGAGGTGTTGTATTCTCTTCCCTTGTTATTTCCTTTATCATTGTTATTATTGGTGGTAGCAGCAGTGATTTGTGTTATACCTTAGTTACTGAACTGTTCTTATCTCAACCCGTGGGAGTTGCATTCTGATTCTCCTCTCCGTCCCTCCGGGAGTAGGGGGAGGGAAAGAAGGGGGGGGGGGGGGGGCTATAGTGAGTGAACGAGTTACCTGACTGGGTTTAAACCACGACAGTTCTTTTTGGCGCCCAACGTGGGGCACGAAGGGTTGAGATAATGACAGATCTGACTGGATTAATAGTCACTGGTCACAATGCTGATTTATTGGCTCCCAGAGTTGTTCCTCTTGATCTCACAGTTTCAGAATGCAGTACATTACTTAGAGCCGGTATTTGCTGTGTTAGTGTTTATCAAGTGTGGGGCTTGGGCTAAGGCTATTGTCTCACTGTGCTTTATGGCAATGGCTTGTAATACGGGCGGGCTCCAGCAGCAGGGCGGGACGGACGTGGCCGTGGACTTGTACCTGGCCGCCCGGCTGCTCTTCACCGTCCTGGCCCTCGCCCTCGCCTCCATCTTCGTGAGGCTGCGGGGAGCCGAGGGGGAGCGGCCCCGGGAGCCGGCGGCAGCTGAAGCGGCCCGAGAGAGCGGCCCCGGGGACCAAGCGGCGGCGGGCGCGGGGCCGGAGGCTGGGAGGGGACGGCTGCCGGTGGAGGAGGTCGGGGCGGTCGAGGAGAGGAAGGAGGCGGCTGCCGAGCAGCGGGAGAAGGAGGCGGAGGAGCCGAGCCCCGCGGCCGAGCCCAGCCCCGCGACGGCCGAGAGCGTTTCCCGGCAGCCGCCCGCCGAGCCCCAGGAGGATGCAGGAGACCACGCAGCATTTCCCAGCAAGGCAGAGGAGGAAGAGCTGGACTCAGGAAAAGAGAAGCTGGCGGTGGGAGAGCCGGCAAGCACAGCGGCTACACCAGTCCCAGTGACAAGTACAGCAGCATCAACTGAGAGTTCTGAAGGTTGTGAATGGCCTTTGGGTATCCTTGGGACCTGCCTGCTGATTGTGATGGGGATCAGCATGTTGGCACACACACAGACTGTGTTTTACCCACAACCATTTTGTCTGATCTCAAAAGTTAGGCAGAGTCAGATTTGGGTCTTGTCTGGGGTTAGACAAAGATGCAGGGGGACCAAGAGATTTTCCCCAAAGCTGGACAGTCATGAGTGGCAGGGTGTGTGGGACAGTATGGGCAAGTATCTAGTCCACTGGGCCCCTCCAGTGCTTTGGAAGCATTGGAGATGGAAGGCAGCTGTATGAAGTCCCCAGCAGCAAGCTGCAGAAACTGCTTAAGGGGACAGTGAATTATTTTCAGCCTGGTGGGCCCATGGCACTTCAGGCCATCAGAGCAGAGATGCAAAAGAGATGGACTCATGATCGAGGGGTGGACTTTTCAATGGACACTATTGCCCAGGTTATTCACGAGTGTGAACACTGCACACAGCCTCTGCTGCTATGAAAGATTGTTACAAGAGATGGAGCCTGACATCATGGACCAGATGGATTCAGCAGCTTTATAGCTACTGGTCCATGCACTAAGATAAGAGTAATGGTATACTGAAAATGTGGGATCTGAGCATGACGTGAATGGTATGGAATAAGGGGTGGATAATGTCCTGGGTTCAGCAGTAGCAGTCATTTTTCTCCTCCTCGGTAGCTGGTGCAGTGCAGTGTTTTTACTTTTGCCCTGGGAACAGAGCTGATAACAAGGATGTTTTGGTTTGGCCAAGGACTTTGTGAGCCTCATGCTCTGCCAGGGAGGAGGGGAAGCCAGGACGAAGCAGAGACAGGACACATGACCCAAGCTAGCCAAAGAGGTATTCCATACCACAGCACGTCATGCCCAGGATGTAACTGGGAGTTAGCCGGAAGGGCTGGGAGACTGCAGGGTTGGAGGAGGTATGGGTCGGTGCTTGATCAGGCTTGGGGGGCGAGTTATGGGTCAGCTGGTGGTGAGGTGTTGTATTCTCTTCCCTTGTTATTTCCTTTATCATTGTTATGATTGGTGGTAGCAGCAGTGATTTGTGTTATACCTTAGTTACTGAACTGTTCTTATCTCAACCCGTGGGAGTTGCATTTTTTTTGACTCTCCGTCCCTCCAGGAGTAGGGGGAGGGCAAGAAGGGGGGGGGGGGGGGGGAATGAGTGAACGAGCTGTCTGGTTTGGTTTAAACCACGACACCTGGATATCACTGAACAACTTGATCATCTGGCCAATGCAACAGATGCAACACCATCAACTTCTCCTCTCTGGAACAGCTCTTAAATCGTGATACTGCCTTGCTTTTCCTTTTGCAGTGAGCCACAATCCTGCAACTCAGATTGACTTTACTGGAGATTCAACTAAGCAATAAAACGTGGCATGAATGCAAAGGCAGGGAAGAGACTGGCATGCCTTGGAGAAAAGATTCCAGTGTAAATGGTATTAGTCATGCTGCTTTCACAGACAAAGAAGTGGCTGAAATTGTGAAGTTTGGCAGGTGGCTTGTGCTTGAGGGGGGGAAATGTGCAAACCCAGACTCTCCAGCTCACTGTCAGGAGCCTGCAACATTCCAGCTGCAGCTAGGCTTTATGTACTGGTAACACCTGAAGTCCACAGCACATCCCACATCCCCCAGTTGGTGTAGAGATGTGGGGCAGAATCAGCAGGTGGGGTGCTGATGGCTTGCCGTGCTGCTGGTCCCTTGCCGGTTTAGGCAGCAGAGACTGGGCAAAGCAGGGCTCAGAGGGCTGGGAAGGAAAGGTGTTGCTGGCAGAAGAAGCTTCCCAAAAGATGGGTGAGGTCTCTGAGGGACAAAGGGGCCAGGTGGAGGAAGGTATCAGTCCTGCCTGCAGGAAACCCAATTTCCGGGTCCAGGGTAGAGTGCTGATTTCTCTGTCCTGCCTGCGCACTATGGATTACTGCAGAGATGAGTGAAACAGGAAACAGCAGCAGGCTTTCCACCCTCCATACTATCCATCTTGAGATAACTTCTGCTCCATCCCTCATCTGTGCTAGGTCTCAGACCTGACCTCAGCGGCTTATCTGTGAGAACAGGAAGATTAAGGTTCCCTGTTGGTTCTTCCCAGAGTCAGATTCACTGAGCAGCTGTTAAATGACTGCTGTGGTGCCAGAGCTATTAGCAGGGCTCACAGGACTCTTCAGTGCATGCAGAGGATGTGAAAGGCTGTGTCTCCTTTAGCATTTTTGTTCAGAAAGCAGTGAGGTTTCGAAGTAACTTCCCTCTTTGATCCCATTTTCTAAGCATGGTTTGGTTTGCAGAGTGCTGGCACACACAAACCGGAAATTTAAACCAGATCAGTTCTGGATATGTACTGAATGCTCTCCAGTCTCCAAGAGATACAAGGGTCCAAGGCATCAACTAATCCTTCAGACAGCTTCAGGCCATGTCTGTGGTGGGCATGCTTTAGCTGAACTAAACAAACAAAGGCAAACTACACCTAAAGGATGGAAATTCCCAGGACACAGACTGTGTAGAAAGGTGGCTCTCAGCTCCCCCTGCTTTGGCTCAATGATGCACTACTTTTACACTGAACAATGTGCTAAAGTAGATGCGCATGGTATGGAAATAGCTTGGGTAAGATCTGTGCCAGATTGCTGGTGTTAGGGATCTGAGTGAGACTCACCAGCACTCTCCTCTTACCACGTGCTCTTTAGCTCAGTGATTGCTAACAGGATGATTATTTGAAAGGTATGTCTTATTTCTGCAGCTCCAGGCAATTCCAGCCCTTCTTCCCACTGTCCACCACTGCCAGCTGGACTCCAAAGCAAGGAAGAAGCCAAGCCGTTCCTAGGGTCAAGCTGTTCTCCCTCCATAGTGACTACTCGAATCTCAGAGTTTATCATTATACTGCCCAGAGCATAAAGCTCTTCCTGATGGATATAAATGAGCCTGGCCACTTCCCCCTGCTGAAAATTCATGTCCTTTTCCAATTTCATCAACATGTGTAATAAGCAGGTAGCACTGTTCCTGTAGGGTAACAGAAGACAAATAGAGCTGTGCAATTGGAACAGTGATGTTTTTTTTTTTCTGTTTTCACAAATACACTTTTCTCCTTTTTTTTTTTTTTCTTTCAAATCAGACAATCCAGTGTTGCTCATGTTCTTTTCCATGCCCTGAGCAGGATGAGTCAGTGGCGTACACTGGTATCTGCATCCCATCTCTGACAGCTCCCCAGCTATGTTCCCGAGTTTTATGTCTTCAGTGAACAGTGAGCAAACAGGCTGCATAGGGGACAATTTTACTTTTCTGTATCTTTAAACCACCAAACTGAGCCATAATTTCCATTGCTGCCCTCTTGGAATCATCCAAAATGATTTTTTTATATATATATTTTTACCAAGGACTAACACTAGCAGTTTATCATCAACTTCCTGATTTTTAACACAGCTTTAATGTAGAGGGAACACAAAAGTGAATTTTAGAAACAGCAGTTTCCAGCAGGCATGTGTTACATCTGCTCGCAGTGCTGTATTAGAAAATACGAGCTCAGTGCAAGGGAAGGTACAACGCTCTTATGCTTTATTTATTTTATCATAGGAACTCCCTCTCTATTGTGGAGATCTGGATTTATTTGTTTTTTTTTTATGTAACTCTATCCCTTTAATGGACAAACACAATTTGAATAAAAAGTGTTGGTTGGCTAGTATAACTTTAAGCCACTCAGGCGCTGTGCTCCCATGGTAAGCTTTTAGGTTTGATCTGTTTACATCTCAGGTGTAGGAGAACTCGTGTTCGTGAAGTCCACAGTG
The DNA here is from genome assembly GCF_034315485.1 of Pezoporus occidentalis. Classification (NCBI taxonomy): domain Eukaryota; kingdom Metazoa; phylum Chordata; class Aves; order Psittaciformes; family Psittacidae; genus Pezoporus; species Pezoporus occidentalis. The sequence goes on along the minus strand of NW_026915791.1, from coordinate 2,856,340 downwards.
GCTCTTCCCGCTGAGCAGAAAATGCCAGGAAAATATCTGTGGGGCTTGATCTGAGCAATACAATGAAGTGTTAAAAACCTTTCCAGGGGAGCACTATGTGGTCTTTGCATGTACAGTTGCAGAAGCCCCACAGGTCATGCTACCCCAAGGCTGTCCCACAGTGGGGTGGACATCACCTCCGAGCTGTCCATGATGTCCCAAAGGGCCTCCAAGTCTGCCTGGGTTTGTGCAGCTGGGATTAGTGTGGGGAGCTGGAGTGTTTCCCCCAGAGGTGTCTTAGGGTCTTCCCACAACTAATGGAGGTTACATTAGATCAAGAGGACACCAGGAAGCACTGTATGTGGCATTTGTTATCTCTGGATTGTCAGGTCTGTCTGCACTCTTTTATTAGTGAAGTTACACAGTCCTGTTCTGCCCCACAGCATTGTCCACTCTCTGCACAAGGCAGAAAGTGCTGTCATGGCTACAGAAAATCATCTCCTCACACGTCTCCCTCCTCTGCCTGCCTTCTACTTTCCTTCTACTATTCTTGATTCTTGACTATTTCTCTATTACATCTTTCCATGGTTTTGTGGCCCTACAGTCCTAGCTCTGAGAAGCCCAAAATAACTGTGCATAATTAGGAACTTGTTATGCTGACTGTAGCTTACGGTTTAATTGCCACAACCCAGGATAGAAAATAACCTTATAAATAAACTAAAAAGTGAGACTCTATAAGGGCATGCATCAAGGGAAGCTCTGCGGAAGAGAGCAGTTCCTTCTGGAGCAGGACAGATGTGCAATTTGCTGAGTGAAGCAGCCATGGGGTTGCAGAGCTGGGGTTCTCTGAGCTTTTCCTTCCCCAGACTTTGCAGTGATTTTCAGCTGGACTGTGCAGGTCACCAAAGCTCACTTTGCTCTGACGTTTGCTCTGAGATAGAAACAATAATTAAAAGTTTGGAACTGAAATTTCTCAGTCTAATGAAATGGTTGTAAAGGCAAAGGACGCAAGGAGTTTGCTGGGAACAGCCCCCTTTATCTCCCATGGAGGAAAAAGGAGTTTTTAACCTCACAGCACTTGTGTTCAGGCAGAAAAGTCACTTTTATATTGGCTCTGGAAAAATGTATCTGGTATGCACTCCATAGAGTATTAGCGAGGATGCCGTGATCTTGCTCAGAAAAGGAGCCAATTTGGTTTCTGGTATGTGCCTGACCTGTTGCTTCCACCCTGTTTTCAACAGGGTGACATCTGAGCCACTTCTCCCCCAGGTAGATTCGCAGCTGAGGGCTTCTGGCTGTGTCCTGGCATGCAGGTCCGTGGGGAGAAGGATGAGGGAAGGTACGGAGGCTGGCACTGCTGCCTGTGGGACTGCTGCAGCCACCCAAAAACTCACTGTGGGAGCAGAATGCTGCACTTCATTGGACACACAAAATCATAGAATCACCACAGAATCACGGACTGGTTTGGGTTGGAAGGGACCTTGAAGACTACCCACTTCCAACCCTGCTGCCATGGGTAGGGAAACCTTCCACTAGACCAGGTTGCGCCAAGCCCCATGTAACCTGGCCTTGAACCCTGCCAAGGATGGGGCAGCCACAGCTTCTCTGGGCAACCTGTGCCAGTGTCTCACCACCCTCACAGGGAAGAACTTCTTCCTGATACCTGATCTAAATCTACCTTCTTTCAGTCTAAAGGCATTTCCCTTGTTCTACCCTTACATGCTCTTAAAAAAAAAAATCAGTACCTGTGGGTGCTATTGGCTGCAAACCCAGAGACATCAGATGCCTGTCACTTGCTTTTTCTCCTTTACATTTGCTGGCAGTACACAGTGTTTTCTCTTTGGAGCAGGTGAAGGTGCAGCATGTTTTCCACAGGTATCTCGGGGCCCTGAGCACTCTGGAGGGTAGCCAGTGTCAGGGAGGGGATGTATGTTCTCTCACTCGTAAACCCCTCCATCTTCCCTACGGGGCAGGTCGCATTTCACACAGGGGAAGATGAGTTTTGATGTGCAGTGTTACCTTCACCCAAACCAGGACCAAAAAACTTATGACTGTTTCCCAGCCTGTGAAAGTATTGCACGCTCACAGAAATCTCCTCGTTTCCATCTCTTTTCTGAGTTTGACAATAGAGGTGAAGGAAAGGCAGTTAAGGAAATAGGCAAAAAGTGGAAGGATAATAAGTGAACCTTTTTTTTCATAGTTAAAAGCGTGACATGAAAATATGAAATGTCAAAAGGATCAACTTCAAAGCTGTATGAAATGAAACCTGCACTTTGATTTGAATATTACTTTATGAAGAAAGGCATAAGAAAAAGAGCTTTCTGTGTAAATATTAGAATTACAAATCACAACTTTCATGATTAAATCATACTCTGAATAGTAAAAAAAGAAATATAAATCATACAACTTCAGAACTGGCAGAAGAACAGAAAAGATGGATTTCCTTATTTCATCATGGCACTGGCAGGTGGCATGTAGAGCTACAGGCTGCCTCCTCACTTCCACACCTCCCCTTTGAACCCAGAGCTAGCTGGCAAGCCATTGCCTGCTGAAAGCCCACCTGCATGGAGGAATGCTCCTGCTGAGCACAGACCCTCTGTGCTGGCTGGAGGCTCTTCCTGCACTGACATCTCACATCCTTCACCCTGCAGAGCAGAAATCCCCTTCTGTTGCTGGGGGAAAAGCTCTTGCCATGCCATGGCTTTCTTCTATTAATACCATACCCTGACAGCTGAATTCTGTATCTCCAAAATGTTGTAGGTTTTGGAGTTTTGTTTGTTTTGTTTTGATTTCCAGTTTGCTACAAATCATAGAAGAGTACTGTGTGAGACTCCTGTGCTGTGATTGCATCCAATTAAAATGCAGTTCTTTGTCTGCAGCTTCCTCTGTCCATGCTAGATGGTGCTTTTCCAGGTGCCAGTGAACATCTCTGGTCCCTACATATGCAGCTGTGGCCAGGAGACGGGACTTCCCCCATGCATGCTTTCTGCAGTCTGCTTCTGGACACATTTCTGTCTGCTGCTTCTCTGTAAGATGTTCTGATCTTCTAAGGTAAAGGGAAAAAAAAATAAAGATCAATTATTTTTAAAGCAGCTCCAGCCATGGGTTTTCCTCTGAGAGGATAAACCAGAGAGACCTGCATGCACATTATGGAGCAGAAATCCCCTGTCCTCACTCATCAAGGATATCAGCCGTAGACCCTGCGTCAACTCACCCAAACACGCAGGAGTCTTTAGTTCTTTGTATGACCAAGGGGGTTTTCTCAGAAAATTTTGTATTAACTGAAACACATCATGATTATAAATCTAGAGACATACTCATGCTAATCTCTCAAATTCCTCACCATGTTATTGAAACCTCTATGCCCACAGCTGACATGCAATATTTGCAAAATGCAAAAAATCCCTCAGGTTTATGAGCATAATCTCACCGCACTGCTGTGTGTTTTATCTGATAAAATTAACCCCTAGGCTCATTTTCAGTCAAAAAGATTAGATCTCTTGATTCTTCGGTAGCATCCATATGACAAAGAAAGAAACACACAAGCATTTCCCTCTCCTTTTGCTTTCTTTGTCCTGCAAATCCTTGTGACTTGAGGATTTTTTGGATAACAAAGAATGGTAAGGATTCCAGATCTAATTAAAAACTTAACATTTAGAGGTTTTGTTTGCTTGCTTAGTTGTTTTGTTTTTTTTTTTGTCCTGGAGCTCATGGGCACCACGCACCCTCCCTGCCTGTGGTACTTACCTATGATTCCAATGCCTGTGCATTGTCTCATTGGGAGCAGCGAAGTGAGTGCAGTGATATTTTTAGAACCTGCTCATTTCTTAATATCCTGGTTATATATCTAGTGCATACTGGGGAGGCTTCTTTGTTTCGCTTATTAACGAAAATGTAGTGCAGATCACAGATGCAAGGCAAGGTATTGGATTAAGCCGCACCTCTACCACAGAAGAATAAAGATCTCTCTGCAGGCAAGACTAATCACACAGTCATAAAATACCAGGTTGGAAGGGACCTCAAGGATCATCTGGTCCAACTTTTCCAGGCAAATGTGACCTAGACTAGATGTCCCAGCACCCTGTCCAGCCACAACTTAACAGAGTCCAGTGTTCGGGAGTCCACTACTTCCCTGGGGAGATTATTTTGATTGCTGGTTGCTCTCACTGGGAAAAATATTACTCATGCCCAGTTGGAATCTCCCTGGGATTAATTTATGCCCAGCACCTCTAGTCCTGACTCCCTGTAAAAAGGGCTCTCCACCTTCTTTGTAGCCACCTTTTAAATACTGGAACATGGTGATAAGATCAAAGGATTAACATTGTCTATGTAAAAAATATTTAAATATATAGATTTAATTTACGAATATTGAGATCTGATTTACATTTGCAGCTTTCCATGTTGGTTGGTGATGCGCTTTTTGTGCAAATGAAATCTCAGCTTTCAGTTTATAAACTCCTCAGGATTTTGGTATGCTCATATTGGGAAGATGCAACACATCCTCCACATGCCTGGCCTGCTTGCATTCCCATACACAGAGAAAAACTAATTGCTGGCACATTTAAAGTAACAAATGTGAAGATAAAATGAAAATTGGAGTTTCTTAGTTAGCAGAACGTGATTATTTTAAAATGAATTATTTTCAGTTTTCTTTTTATTCATTGTGAATTTCATGGAAGGTGTCACTGTGGTTGCTTATAAATGAACACCCCGGTAACCTGAACAACTTGAAGATAAATTGCATTACACATATTTAAATTCATCATTTTAATCCAATATGAAGCAGAGTTTTTTTACAATAGCTTAGAATGAAAAATTAAAATTACTTTCAGGAGCATTGAATAAAATTGTTTCAATTATTTATCAGGGCAAAAAATTGATTTGCGTGGTTGAAGGTGAAGGGTGAATATCGATCTGTCGGTGGCTGGAGCAGGAATATGCACCTCGAGCCATGTAGGAGTACAGAGAACCACCACCTTTTCATTTCACTCCTCAGTAGACGACTTGTGGAAAACCCCCCTCCTTTCTCATATTAATATGTTTGTCACTTCAGGGCATTTTGATCAATTTTTTGCCTTAATACATTTATACCTCTGTTTGTCCTCGGACCAAAGCAGGGTTTAAAAACGTGGCAAAATCAAGTCATTTTTTGCTGACAAATACGCCCATAGATGCTGCTCAGCACCTTCTGTGGGCTGCATCCCACAGTCACGGGCTGCTTTAGAGCCAGGGGAGAAGCCAGTGGGGTGCCCCCTGCAAGAAACTATTCTTGTAGGATTTTGGCATGTGGGGAAGACGCTCTTGATAAGTGGTGGCTGAACCAGGACTTGTTTCCTCCTTAGAATAACCTCAGTCATAAAGGAGCGGCCCTGCACGGAGGACTGGCTCCCTATCCTCTTTGTAGGGCTCTGCAGAACAAGGTTTCTGCAGTGGTCCCTACCCAAAACCCCATCAAGCTCTTCACACCACATTTGCACAGGTGAAGCCATGCTGGGTCTTTTCTTGTGGCCTCTGGCCTGCATGTTTATTCTATGAATAACCTGAGCTGAGCTGAATAACTCACTAGACACAATGTAAAAAATCCCTTTTCAGCTCAAGATGCTATCATCATGTTTAAAAAATACCCCTTATGGTACGTCACAGTCCCTTAAATGTTATCAATTTTCTGGTTAAATATTGTTTGGATAAACAGACTTATCAAACACTGAGGTATTTCTCAAGGCAGTTAAGTAAAAAAACCCTGCTAGGACTCCTGTGTTTTAGCTACTGTAAAGATAATTAGTAGGGTAGTTATTTTTGGTCTTGGACATTTTAGCAATTCAAAGATATTGTCCCTGGCTAGCAGATGAGGGTGCCCCATGATGCGATGCTGTTCCCTGTGGCAGTACACAGAGTCCCTGTGTAGTCTGGCTTCAGGCTCCATGGCTGACAGCCACAGAATCCAGAACATTTTATTCGTGGATGCATGGATGAGCAGGTGGAGGACTCATTTCTGGTTACTTCTCCCATACCAAAGGGATGCGGGTACTGCAGTGTGGGGTCCCCTTGAGGACACTCCTAAGGTCAGGCAGGCTGGAGACAAGGGTGGCCCTGAACGTGTGTGCCCTGGTGCTGTGGCCCTGCAGCTGAGCAGGATGCAATGAGGGTTTCATCTTCCCATTCCTCTTAGTTTACATTCCCATTACACATAGTTTAGATTTTGTTGGCTGGGACAAGCTTCTCTGAAGCTGATGTGGGAGATGAGTGAGCAACAGGAGGCTGGGGTGAAAAGAATATAGTATCAGGGAACTGAGCCAGGGGAGATTTTTGTGTAGGCTATTTATTTTACAGGGCTTTGGTTTAGGCTACTAATGCTCCTTCTGGCCTCATAAATTCACAGGAACAAAACAGAAATGATTGGTTCAGTGTGGTGCTTAGGGCCAAACACTCTCTCTTGGTTACGGCATCTCTTCCTCCCTCTCTCCAGGATGCACCCTTCTAGGGATTTCTCAGTGACATGGTCCCTCAGAGGCACATAGACAAAGTCAAGGGAGGAGATGCGGCTGCCAGGATGGTGGTTGGTGCTGGGAGGAGGATGCCCTAGGGCATCAAAACACCACAATAAGAGCTCTTCTGGGCTGCTGGAGCTAGATAGGACATGGTGGTAAGAGGACAGAGAAGTGTTTAGGGCCTAAAAGCATCCTCTCTTGTTGGTGTACACATGCAGGACATTGGTTGCTGTCACTCTGCTGGGCCCTTCCCCAGCTCCTGCCACCCTGTACATGCTGGCAGTAGCAGGGGATCTGCTGGAGTCTCCATCCCCTTCATTCTGATATTGTCCCTCCCCCTTGACCCACCTCCACCAGCCTGGATGGAGGACATTTTTGTAGCCTCAGCAAAGCGTATCAACAGCTGAGATCCCTTTCAGCTGGTGAGGTGGGCACAGGCAGAGCCACTGCCTGAGCTGCCATGGAGTGGTGCCTGGGAGAACAGTTCAGATGCTAATACCTGTCCATGCCATTTGGTTTCAGCACTCCCAGGTTTTTCCGCATATGACCTACTCCCAGCTTCTGCTTCCGTGGGTCCTTCACCCAGGGAGGGTTGGTACCCAGCAGTATCGGCCAAGCACCCTGCTCTGGGGGGGGAATTTTTCAGGGGGTAATGGAGAGTGAACTGGGGGCAGGGACACCATTCGGTTCTCTGCAAAAATCTGTATCAGGCTGAAATTCAGCAGGATTTTTCAATTGCTTTTTTCAGCATCTCCCCTACCCCCTTGAGACTGAGCAGTTATGCCAGGAACCAAGTGTATTTTCTTGTACTTTAGGGACTCCATGGTCCTGACACTCCAGAAATAATTGATGTATTCCGTGAACCAGAGCAAATGTTATTCTCAAGTGTATACATCCTTGTAATTTTCCTTTTTAAGATACAATATAAACTACAATATAAATGCACATATATTAAAAAAAAACAACTGCCTGAATCCAGGGTGTGAATAGTTGACATGCATACGTTCCTATCTGCCTTACTAACTTCCCTCCAAATGCAGAGCAAGTGGTTATTCTTTAAGTCAAACACTGAAAAATAAAAGATGATACAGTTTTGAAAGGGTGGATTTAAAGAGCCAGTATTATTATTACTAGCACAGTGAAGTCTAACCTCACCATCCACTATGCTTTTCCTTTACCTGACTCTCTTGACTGATTTTCTGTACTTGTGGTAGTTCACTCTTTAGCAGGGGCATCTTCCCATGGAGCAGTGCCTCTCAGTTCATGCCGTTTCCTCACCAGCTGTCATCACTATGTCTCCTCCTCATCCCACTGGATCCATGGCTGTAGCTGTTAGGGAAGTCTCAGATGTGACCCATTAGCATTCCTGAGCCCTTTAGGAGGGATGCTGATGAGATACCTATGCTATTGCTGGTGCCCAGATGGTACTCAGCACACCTGAGAGAAAACCCAAGTACCAGCCCAGCTTTGCTTGAATGGGAGGGAAAAATATAGGAAAAGCTTAAAGGTCCACTGGAGAATTTTTTCTTAAAAAAAAAAGGGAACAAAGAAAAATGAAATATACAGAGATTACTTTGGTTAATGCATACTTTTAAATGGCTTTTGGAAACCTCAGCTCATGCACATTGTTCATGGACACCTCAGAGATAGCTCTGCAAGGGAAGACCTTGCAGTTGGGCACCCCCATCCAAGCTGCTACAGGCAGCGCTTGATTCCCCAAAGCCTCATCAAGGGGGAGTGACTCTGGAAGCCTTTCCTTTGGTCTTCCATTGGATTCTTGCATGAGACTCAGCCCTGCTGGATCACCCCTTTTCTGGGCAGTTGTCGTTGTGCCCAGTAATGTGTGCATGCATCCCCTGGTGTACATGGATTGCTTTTCCAATAGAAGAAGAAAGCGCTGGTCTGGGAGAGGGAAACCGTTTTGAAAGAGCAAGCCTTTCATGACTAAATCAGCCATTTGATCCTCCATGAAGAATAAAGGCTTATTTTATGGCTCTGGCTGCTTTACCATAAGGGGAAAACAAATAAACAAAAAAATGAGCTCATTATTTTCTGATGTGCCCTCAGTGACAAACCATAGATAGCTTTCAAAGGGGAATAAAACACATGCAGTGATCCATCGCTTATCCCAGTGATGCCTCATCTCTCTTAATTTTTTGCTTTGTTTTTTTTTTTGTTCTGGGTCCCAAAGTATTGGTTGTAATCATTGTTGCCTGAGAAGTGCAACAAAGAAAGAATATGGAACTATGACAATACAGGGGAAAAAAGGAAAAAGAGAAATTATCTTACATCATTTTTAGTCTGCGCTGTTGTTATATATACATAGGCACATTACTCTTCTTGTGTTACAGTTAGATTTAGAAAGGCAGTAAGTCAGGTTTCAGTAAAGTCCACAGTTCCCTTAGTGGAATGTGATGAAAAAGTGCTGAATGTAAGTGATGCTTAAAGAAGGATTTTCTGGACTCATAAAGTATCTTTCATTAAGTAGTATATAAATATAAATAAAGTTTCATTAATTAACACCAAACATGTAATGTACATATATATCATAAAGTAAAAGTCAGTTTGTCCCATTTTATTAACTTACACTTCTTTTTTTCAGCACTGCTTACTAGGTGTTAAATTTGAGCCTTATTAAAATAATTGGATGTTAACATAGGATTCAGCTGAGACAAAACTTCACCTTCTGCATACAGTGCAAATACTTTGTGGATCTTTTTGTCCTGAATATGTGCAATTTTGAGTAGATTTACATTTTTATTTTCAAACTCTCCCATGGCTCTTAGTTCCATGTTTAATTATGCATTATGTGGAAGAAAAGTTCTACTATTTAACCCTTGTTTTTACTTTAAATCTACAAGTGATCCCTAGTTATTATGATGGAAGAAACAATGAACAATTGTTCTGCAGTTATTATTTTTTCATGCTACTCACCCTGGGTTTGGTTTTTTTTTATCAGAAAACTATGTCAGATTTGAAAATATGCCTATAGTTTGTCAGCTTACTAGAGATACCTTACAACACATCCCTGACTACAAACACTGATAGACCAAACTTGATCATGCAAACATGCAACAGTGGATAAAGTTGCTTCAACATGTGCACCATGATCCTTTTTTAATTTAAAAATTACTATGAAATGAGTATAACTTGGGGTTTGGCTTGGGAGTATTTGGTACACTATTTATGTAATATATACTTATATGCACATTATTGCTACATTTTGAATACATGAATGACACAAAACCAAATGTAGATATGTAGGCACATGTGAACTGCGTGTTCTGCCTGGGACAGTGGGAGTACAATTTTTACCCTTCCCATTACACAACAGCTTTCTGATGGGCTTTCTATGACTTAAATCCTATTTCTTGCACTTCCCTGTAGTGTTTTCCAGAAGAAAAAAGTAAGTTGAGCAGAGCCACGTACAGGGTGGGTACAAGCTTCTTCAGAGCCCCATGGGGGGGCCTCTTTCTGGGTGGGAAAGGATGCTTCACAAGAAAATGAATTAATCAGCACTGATATGATGGGCTCAGAGGATGTGGGTTGTTCTTATTGCCACCTGTCCTGGGTTCAGCAGTAGCAGTCATTTTTGTCCTTCTTGGTAGCTGGTGCAGTGCAGTGTTTTGACTTTCACCCTGGGAACAGAGCTGATAACAAGGATGTTTTGGTCTGGCCAAGGACTTTGTGAGCCTCATGCTCTGCCAGGGAGGAGGGGAAGCTGGCAGGAAGCAGAGACAGGACACCTGACACAAACTGACCAAAGAGGTATTCCATACCACAGCACGTCATGCCCGGGATGTAACTGGGAGTTAGCCGGAAGGGCTGGGAGACTGCGGGATTGGAGGAGGTATCAGGCAGAGCTTGGTCGGGCTGGGGGGGCAAGTTGTCGGTCGACTGGTGGTGAGATGATGTATTCTCTTCCCTTGTTATTTCCCTTATCATCATTATCATTGTTGGTAGCAGCAGTGATCTGTGTTATACCTTAGTTACTGAACTGTTCTTATCTCAACCTGTGGGAGTTGCATTCTTTTCGATTCTCCTCTCCGTCCCTCCGGGAGTAGGGGGAGGGAGAGAAGGGGGGGAGTGAGTGAATGAGCTGCCTGGCTGGGTTTAACCATGACACCACCTCATATCTGGCTCCTCCTCTCCACCAGCTCACATCACCTACGAACATGTACTGCGCTGCTAAGCACTCAGAGACACTGCTAAGAAAAATTGCCTGCTTAGTTTCATTTGTTGTTTAGCCTGTGAAAACACTATCTGTGGGATATTGCTACCAATAAAATGCTTTTGTAAGAATATCTGAGTGTACGTTTCCTGAAATAAGCTGTTAATTTATTCTTTCAGAAAAAAAATTATTTGCCTTTGGTTTATGTATCATGAATTGCAAAAGGAAATGAGATTTAAACCATTTACTTTATTGCAAGTTAGCAATGCAATAATGTTGACTGTAAATGTCAGGAGAAGTGGTTGGAGCTGAGGAGGAACCTTGCAGTCTCAAACCCCTTCTGAACTGCGTCTTGGTGGTGACATATGGTGGCACAGACATGACACTAATGGCTCTGGTACAATCCCAGATGTATTGCTCAGCTGTCGCTGGGACAACCAGGTAGCTTTTTTTGATTTTGTAAAGCCCTTTCCATGATTTTCTCCCTGCAAGCTAAGGCTGTGCACAGGTTTTCATCCTGCCATTTGTTGGATCACCTGCTTCTGCAGGTGAGATTTTCCTGAGCTTACCCCCTGCAGCGTCCTGCCAGTCTGAGCATCTGATCAGGGTGTCTGTGTAGATTGTAAATTAGCAACAGGCACACAGATAAAATAGACTATCCATCATTAATCTTCCACCCGTTCCTCCTCATTAAGTCCTGTTTGTTTTGTTTGCATTAGAGAAAGATTAAAGTGATAAAGTGCATATTCATCTCTGATACCAAGAAAAACGTCCAGGATTCCAAACCCTCACTGAGGATGTTTCTCATTCACAGTGGTTTATGACCAGCTCTTGATCCCACACCAGTGGATGGCTTTTCCCCTTCAAGATGTGGCCTCATACAGATCAGGCTAATACCCAGGGGTGGCCAGCACACATCCTTTAGATGCTATCTTCTCCCTGCTGAGCTGCCTAAAAATGAAAAGATGCTCTGATGATGGCACCTGAAGAACTTAAATTTTGTCTCTTCTGGAAGGGAATGCTGACGTGGGGTCACGCTTACCTCAGACCAGGTACTGGCTCAGGTCTGGAGGCAAATTCATCCCTTCCACCAAATAGCCTGTGGGGGACCCAAGCACTCCAGTGGAAATCTTAACTAGCACTGTTTTACTGTCACGAACTTATATTAATGTCATAGCTGAAAAGCTTTGCTTTTTCTAGCGTTATTCCCAACACAAAATATTTGCTCTTAAGTAACAGGACATGTTTTGATTTAGTTTATATTGCTAGGGAATAGATTTAAGGTATATTGAAAAAGCTGCTTTATTCAATAGCAGTCACTACAGGAAGATATATAGTGAAATAATTACTGTAGTATAGTTATATGGTAATTATGTTGGTATAATTGATGAACCTTTCCCATGCAGAAAACCCTTACTGCTAATAGCAAAAAGAAATTGTAGTTTTCCTGTCTTCAGAAAATGGTTTATTGCCCAGTCAAAATACATAGGCAACCAGTTTGATAGAAAAATTTAGGCTAGAGGGGGAAAGATCTCCACAGCATAATTAATCTTGATCTATCTAGAGCCCCATGTGAAGGGCAGAGTAAATTCTGGGAGGTAATTAAGCTTTAGTTCAAACGCCTAAGCTTAAATTGTATTCCCTGCCCTGTTGTACCCCTCTGCACATTTCACTGGCAACATAACAAAAGCATGTGATGCGGATTACCACCAGATACCAAGTCCATTTAATGTAGACAGAAACTTTTGCTCCTACAGGGATGCCTGCTTTGTAAACCTCCTGTCCTCTTTTTCTTTCTCCACGGTAAAGCAAGGGCCAGTTCATGCCATGTGTGTAAAGTGACCCTGGATTTTCATGCCCAGAGTTGCACAGAGCTGTGTAGGCTGAACGTGCTCAGAGAGGGGAGAAGAAAGCAGCACGTAAATGATCAACAAACCTTGAAAACTGGTCATTGTGCTGGTGTGCTGGTAGGGATGGGGGCCAGAAGCAAGACAGACCTTGGTTTCTAACACATCAACAAGCCTTGTGCCTTTGCTGCCACATGGATCTCTTTCACATCTTTAACCCAGGCCCGAGGCAGGCAGCAGACTTATCTAAGAATTGGGTCTGGTCTGCACACTGCGCCTTCTGTTCCCCTCAGGAGAGAGTCTTCTATGACAATTACAGAATCACAGAATGGTTTGGCTTGGAAGGGATATTAAAGATCATTCAGTTCCAACACCCTGCCACAGGCAGGGACACCTTCCACTAGACCAGGTTGTGCCAAGCCCCGTCCAACCTGGCCTTGAACACTGCCAAGGATGGGGCAGCCACAGCTTCTCTGGGCAACCTGTGCCAGTGCCTCACCACCCTCACAGGGAAGAACTTCTTTCTAATACCTAATCTAAATCTGCCTTCTTTCAGTCTAAAGACATTCCTCCTTGTCCTATTAAAAACCTTCTTTGTCAGCCCCTTTATCCACTGGAAGCTGCTCTAAGGTGTCCCTGGAGCCTTCTCTTCTCCAGGCTGAACAATCCCAGCTCTCTCAGTCTTTTTGAGATAAAAGACAATGACCCATTTTTTCTTCTTTAACAAAGCAGTTTTGGTGTAGGCCAACTTAACCTCAGCAAGACCTCCATGCTAGATGAGCCATCGTCCTTGTTATTGTTCAATTCCTTCTGCAGAGCCTCTTACATGTTGTACAATGGCACTTGGGAAGGTGAGGTTGCCATTCCCTCCTACCCCTTAAGCCACCACATTCACTCAGCAGGAGAGAGACTGGTGGGGTATCCATCACTAATGGGAGGGTAAGGAAGAGCATTTACATTTTCAAAGTAAGTTTTCAAAATTAGTTTAAATATTGATGCAATTTCCTAGAAAGCTCTGAAATTAAATCTATTTGTCATGACAGAAAAAGCACTAAGCTGGGAAAAAGGTCAGTATTGTTTTATTAGAGATACAACTTTTCTGTGTTACTCCCATACTGAATCAAACTGGCATACGCAAGGGTGCTAACACTGCCATTTTGAGGAAAAATAATTAAGGGAATACAATATTAGAAATACCTTTTGTGCAATCAATAATATTGTGTGCATAGTGTATATACCTGAATTATTGCCATAATTTTAGATACAATTAAAACCATTTATTGTTGAGTTTCTAGGAGCACAATACAATGAGCAGCAGATGCTCATACATTGCACTGGAGAAATTTTGATAGGAGATGGTGATTAGAGAAGAGTAAATTGTCATTGCTACCTACATAAATGGACATATATATATTTTTGTTTTCCATAATTATTATAAAAACCTTGAGGGTTTGCAGTTTGGTTCCATTTCACATGTAAGAGATGCAATTATCCAGTGTCTTCCACAGGACTTACCTCTATTCAGTTCTATGAGGTGAGAATGAACATCAATTATCTAATCAAATAAAAAGGAAATATTTCAACCTTATTTATGACATCTTTCTTCCTTTTCTCTCTTTTTTTTTGTGTGAATAGAACTGGAAATTTTACAAGGAGAAAAGGTCATGCTTTGTTCACCTTCCCAATGGAACAAGGGGAAATGGAAAACAGCTGAAATATTCTAAGTCAAGAAAACTATTATTTCTTGCAAGTTTTTGTGTAAAATCTGTGTCCTGGGGAAAAACAAATCTATTTCCTAAGAATTTTCAATGAAATTTCATTCTAATTTAGCTTTAAGCATTGAAAGATCCAAATGTAATCCTAAAATCTATTTGAGCTCTCCTATGTTATCTCCTTGTTTTAGGCAAAACCTTTCTGCCCCTGTAAACCTTCCATAGGTCCATAGTATTAATTCTTACAAATCCACTACTTTTCATTTTAACAACAATCTCTAATGGAGCTATTAAAAACAATTTCTCTCTGGTTATACTGATGAAGGTTATTATTTATAACACAAAATTCCTCAAAGCACTGGATACTGGACCTTAAAGGTGAAGGAACCGCTATGCAGAACCACCAGTGTAGAGGCCAGGCTGCTGGCAGCTGCAGCCATGAATCTGTGTCCCTAGGATGAGGGAGGTGGATGAAGAAACATGCACACATCCTTGGGTACAAGCTACCGACTCTCTCCTGGCATGAACAAGTCTCTGTGGAAGCTAATGCATTTCAGATGTAGCCTGCAGCTCCTTTGGGTAGTGGAAAACAGGCCAGCACAGTTTCTTGACTGTCACTGCATTCCTGGGCAGAGCAGCATCCCCTGTTGCTATGATGGGACAAGAGCCTCTCCCCAGCCCACTGCCTGCTGCAACTTCTACAGACCTCAGGTTGTTGCTGTGATGGTCTAAAGACATGACCAAGCCAGGGCTGGTGAGTGAAGAGTTTTTATTAGGCAATCATTCCATGTGGAAGAGACAGGTGTGTGGGCACTGTGGCTCCTGCTTGGGATTCCTGTCGGCATTTCAGCCAGCCATGGTGAGTAAAACCCCTTGTTTTGATTATCTGTGTTGCTTTGAGGGTACATTGATGGGTATTCTGGCAGACACTCAAGATAGTGACTCACCTTCCTGTAATGTGGGAGTTGTTCTTGAGTCAAATGAACTTCTTCCATTTTGAAATCTGCTTCTTCATCCAAAGACATATTCAAAACAAAATAAAAAAAAATTGCTGAGTTTGTGCCCTGTGGTTTCTTTTTTCCTTTTTAATCTTTTTTTGTCCCTCTTTAACATTTGTAGTTTGGCTGAAGCCATGGTTCAGAAACAGTCTTTAAGAAGCCAGCAAAACTTTACCAGGCTTCTCACATATACAGACCCTGGCCTGATTTGATGCTGTGGAGAGAGGCCCTTGAGACTGCAGCTTAACAGGATATCAGGTTCTCTTTCACTACATCTTGGCACAGTGATGAGAAATATATGCTTTTCCACCATCCCAGGAGCCAAGAGCTCCTTTGGCTGAAAGCCATCTTGGTTGAAGCTTTGTGCCATTCATCTCTCTGTCTAGCTGCTTTTTCTGGAGAAAAACAGAAGGAAAAAAAAGGGCTGTTCCTTAGAGAGGATGATGCTGACACTTGTTTGTAAAGCACACATTTCTGCATTGTCCTGATATCTGCTGCCAATTGTGTTGCTGCCTGAGAAGCGCTGAAGGAGCAAGTATTATCACTGAAAGGTCAATACTGCAAATAGGCAAACTGCACCTCACTTTCCTACTCTAGCACAGACACCTTGTAATGGCATAATTAGATATAACGAAGAAGTTCTTCCCTGTGAGGGTGGTGAGGCTTGCCCAGAGAAGCTGTGGCTGCTCCATCCCTGTCAGTGTTCAAGGACAGGTTGGATGGGGCTTGGCTCAACCTGGCCTAGTGGAAGGTGTCTCTGCCTGTTGCAAGGGGGATGGAACTAGGTGATCTCTTTGATTCCTTCCAACAGAAACCATTCTATGATTCTATAATAAGGAGCTAACTTTCACCCTTGACTATTTACAAATATCGATTTACCTAGTGTTTGTTACAAACAGCTGACTTTGCAAACCTCTGTACAACTCACTGCTGAGGAAGCTTTTTGGTATAGCTTTTTTTTTTTATTTTTATTTTTTTGTAATGCAAAGAATATGATGATCAGGAAATAATATTTTCATGGTAAGTGATGTGATGTAATAAGCACAGACTGCAGGCTCTGCACTCTGACTCGTTTATAGTGTAGAATCTGCCAAAGTCTTCCCTAGGTAGATTCTATGCCAAATGTAGAAGAAAACCATAAATCTTCTTGTTATTCATAATATAAATTAGAAAATCATGCAGTGAAGAACCAGAGACGCAGAACTGCCCTTGCTTGCCACCATTAATATCACACCCTTGGCAATTCAGCTTCCGAAAGTTGCTGGGGAAAAAAAAAAAAAAAAGTTCAGTCCAAATTCAAGTTAGGTCTTCTGGTTAATTCAAGTGTATTTATGCGGTTTTAATTACAAGCAGGGTCAGTGCTGCATTCTTGTCAGAGGGCTGCTGTGGTGCAGACAGTGGTTTATACTTTCATTCTCAGCTGTGGCTCAGTTTTCAGTGTCAGGACCCAAAAAAACAGCTCCTACCTGGGTGTGATGTGCCCTGTAGTCCTGGCCACCCCTTGCCAAAGTCCAGAGCTTCAGGGGCTCAGGGAGGCTTTGCAGGGACAGGACTGCTGCCCCTGCCTACCCTGCCTGTCCCTGTCTGACCTTGCATCCCTGCCTGCTTCTGCCTGCTCCTCCCGCTCTCTTCTAGGGGCTGGGGAATCTGGGATTCTGTTGAGTTTGCTGTGTTGATATTTGCAAAGAAAGACAGGATCATGCCCAGAGGACTTTAGTGCCATCTCCTCCCCCTCAGCACCTCTTTCAGCAGCTCCTTGCATCTGTCAGCATAAGCTCACTCATTCCTAAATCATTTTCAGATTTTGTATTAATTTTTTAATCATCCACATATGAATGATTAATAAATGCTTAACAGCTCATGAAACATTTATCATGTTTCCCTATGGTAAGCACTCCATCTTCACTTATTATCACTCGTGGGCATGAAAAATGTCTACAGGGCTGAAGAGGGAAGAAGCAGCCTTGTATCTGCCTCACCAAATACATCTCTTGCCTCTTTCCAGAACATTCAGTCTTTAATGGCTAAACAGGTGAGGAATCCTGATTAACTCTGCAAACACTAAGGCACAAAAGTATCTGCATTAGGATGACTCAGATGCCCTAAAAATCATTTTGGCCAGGCATTCAGAAGTGATCATTTTCAGAGAATGAGAATAAAGGCAGCAGGATGTGCGGGAGCTGTATGTACCTGCTCTATGTGAATAAACTCCTTCTGCCATGATCATTCTGTTTATGATTTTCAGTGTTTACTTTACATTGAATTATCTTAGAAAGTAACAGCTTTCAGATAAGTGAGTCATCATCAAATTTTGAGGAGAATTCCTCCCTGTGTTTCTGTTCTCATCAGAATTTCACAGACACTGGAGCATTTTTGGCTTTTGGTTGGTCATCACACAGTCAACACCATCAATGCTTTGGAAGTGTCCTCCATGGCATCAACAGTATTGCTCTGGGCCTGCTCAGGGGAGTTTCTCCTAACCTGGCAGCCTTGGTGCTGAATAACCCTGCCCTCTCCCACCTGGTCTACTCCAAACACCACAAATCCGTGGAGTTCAAACCTCTCCAGAAAGCAGCAAGTCTTGGCCATCGGGTCTCCTTTAGAGAGCCTCAGACCTGCCCCTGTATTCTGAGCAGCTGAGCAAAGAACAGTTAAGTGTGGTTTATCTCCAAAGCTCTCAGTCTATGGAGTAAGCCTGTCATAATTAAAGAATTAATGAATAAATAATTAAATAAATAAATGCATGAGGAAAGGCTTTTGGTGTGACAAATGCTCTTAAAATATCAGGGCTCCTCCTTTAAGATAAGCAGATCTGCACCAGAGACAGGACCATGTGTGCAGCGTAAACACATCCAGCAAGTGTGGACTGGTCTGTGTTCCCAGCATGGTCTCTTTGCCAGTGGATAGGATTAACATCATTCACAGTTGTCTTCTAAAACCAGAATAAAGCCTATTTATCAGAATCTTAAATGTAAACCAGAACATTTTACTGTCAAAATGGTTCTGCTAGGGAGAGGCAAAAGGGATAAACCCTTACAACATGCTACCTCAGTATCAAACAAACCTTAGGGAGATGCTCAGGTGCATGCATGTTGTGAAACCCTCTGCTAGACTGGTCCGCCTGGTACCTCGTTCATGCTTGAGATATTCCAGTGTAGTTTCTGAAGTGACCTGCTCCTGTCCACAGAACTGTGCAAGCAGGTGTGTGTTTGGATTAGTGATGATG
This sequence comes from Pezoporus occidentalis, assembly GCF_034315485.1. Lineage (NCBI taxonomy): Eukaryota > Metazoa > Chordata > Aves > Psittaciformes > Psittacidae > Pezoporus > Pezoporus occidentalis. Next base: position 2,837,919 of record NW_026915791.1, on the reverse strand, counting down.
TGGCAATGGTGGGTTAGTGGTTGGACTCGATGATCTTCAGAGTCTTTTCCAACCTAAATGATTCTATAATTCTACAATTCCATATTAAACCACAGTAAGTGGGATTTCACATGTCCACTGGTACACAGCACAGCAGTAGCACTGGTGAGTTAGTCTAAAATTGCATTTGCACTTGAGCATGGAGGCTTTTCATACCTACAGTCATTGTTTTTTTAATTGTTTAAATAACATGCCTGTCATTTGTACGAAGGCTGACTGCAAACACAGTGTGTGTGGTGGTAACGGAGATGGGCCACTTCATCTTTTCAATAGAGAGGGTGAACCCTGACCTGGCATCATCTGTTTTAAATATGCATTAATTTACTTCAGCAGACCTAGTCTAAGTGATTACAGCCCTTACTTTAACTGATACAGAGTACTGGCCAAATATAATACAAACAAGATCACTAGGAGTGATTTTTCTTCTAAAAGTTAATTTTTCAAGGGTATTTTTCAATATTAAAAGATCTTATTGCAGAACCAAACAAAATTAAAAATCTGAGTATAAAGGTAGCTACCTTTACCTGAATGAATAGCAGGGTTCTTTTATTTTCTGGTATTTATGTTTGTTGCCTCTTTAAAGTTTTAGTAGGCAATGAAAAACTAAAGTTAGAAGAGAGAACTTAAAACAGTTTCCTATATATCAGTGCAGCCCTATATGACACATACAGTCAGCAAAGGTGAGACTTCTCTCCTTGTGAGTGTAAAGATCAACCCAAGATCATTTAATGGAGAATTGGTTGCAACTGCTGAGGTTGGTGTGGGGTTTGGCAGCCTCAGTGGCTTGGGGAACTCCACCCTTGCCTCTGCCTGAGCATCTGCCAGGGGAGATGAACCCTGCCTCCGACCTCCCCCAAGCTCCCTTCCCTGCCTGCTCTTCTCTCCTTCTCCTCCCTCCTTGGCTTCCTCCTCCCCTGTTGCTCCTCAGTGCCCATCACCTTGGGAACAGGGAAATGGCCACCAGCGATTTGGCTCTGAGAGGCAGGAGCTCCAATCAATAGCATTCATGAGGGGGAGGCCCAGACTGGGCCCTCCTAGGAGAAATACTTTCCAGCCCAATGCCATGCAGACAGGGAGCCACCAAACATCACCTCTCTGCACTGCCCTGCCTGAGCTGTGGTCTTTGAGCACGACATTACATGAAAAATGAGGCTTTACGCTTTTTTCAACTGAAGAACATGACTCTGCCACACTGACCAAGCACCAGGAACTATTCCAGTTGGAGCTGCAAAAATTAACAGGAAGACGCGTTTTCCAGGTCAAACACAGCTATCTTTCTTGCTATTTTTGCAAAAAAACTGATGCTATTTCACTTTTTTTTTTTTTCATGGTTAAGGAGATTGTCTTAAGGAGGATAAGAAGCAATGCTATATATTTATAAATAAATACAAAGCATTAGAGGATAAAAGTGAAGAACGTGCCACTTGACATGGCTGGCTTTTTGAGTAAAAGCAAATACTCTTCAGCAGAAAAAAAAAAAAGAATTATGTGGTATATATATCTATGGATATATGACACTCCTGCAACAACACTGCCTCATTTTTGATTTTTAACGTTTCCCTCAGGTCAGATGTGTCTTTCTGTTTGTCAATAGAGTCAGTCAATTCAATTATTATTTATCGAGACTGCATGGATGACAAATGGCTTTGCTTACTGCAGGGATTTGGTTATCTTTGGCAACTCAGAGTATCAATTACTAACATTAGAAAGAAATAACTGCCTTAAATGACAATTTAGCACACAATCGAACTGTACATAATTGCATCTAGTACATTGTATTATGTCACATTATGTCAAAAAAGAAATCTGAATCATAAACTGAAAAGCAAAGTCACTTCTGCGCTTTTGACACAGGAATAAAGTGCACTCGCTGAATTCAGCAGATTGAAAATAATTTGGTGCAGGGTAAAAAAATAATTCAGTTCCAGTGCTCCCAGCAGCTCTTCAGCTTCATCAGCATCCCTGGGAGCTCTGCATGGTCTGAGCTGCGGGGACCACCCCACCCCAGCCACAGCTTTTCATCTGATTTTATCAAATGATGCCCATGTGCAGAGCTAGTGCTCGAGGTAAATCCCTCAGTGCACCAGCATCCCTGGCACTCACTGACACCCCATGGCAAAATCCAGAGCCCCACTTTTAGGGAGGCAAGAAGTGCTAATTCACTGGGCAGTTTTTAAACATGTATTTTAAAATGATCCAGAGGTGGATATTTCCCCTTCTCTGTGAGGGTCTTTGTATGCTCTGACCTTAGAGAAACTTGTTTTTAGCAGTCAGAGCAATCTTTCAGCTAATGAGGGATGTGTCCTCAGACCACCTGCAGAAGGTGGCAGCCCACTGTGATCTGTGTGCAAACTTTTTAAAGAAAATACCAAGAGTTCATGTCTTTAAAGATGCTTCTACAAATTGTAAAAAATTAAAACTAAGCAGTAAAGCAGGGGAAAAAAAAATCTCTGGCTAAATCTTTGGAAGTGTAGCTGCCGCCCTGCACTGGAGCAAAGGTCCCTCTGCCTCACAGCACTGAGAGGGATTGGAAGGATTGTTTTTAGAAAGAAAATGTAGGAATGGAACAAATGCAAAGAAGCATCCCCAGGAAAAGCGTTTCCTGCAGCTACTCCTTCCAGCTCCGCACAATGCATCACTTCCCTTCTGGAGCTGCCTCACTGCTTGCCTCTCTTTTGAGCTCCTGCAGACAGTTCTTTGAACCCTGGTAGCTTTTCAGCACCCACATGTGCACAAAGAAACTCCTCTCTTGGCTTTTAACTTCCACAGTTCCATTTCCAGACTTGACATGATGCATTTCTGAGGTTACTGCCTAGCCCTCAGCTGCCTTTTTCACAGATCAGCCTGCTGTTACTCAAAGATCCTTTCCCAGAGAGGTGATAAAGAGTTTGGAGGCTTTCCCCCTGGTTTTGTAACTATGGCTTACTTGTTTGCAATGAGGGCTTCCTCCCCTGCACCAATGCACATCTGTTAATTTTTACCTGTTTGAGTTCTGCTTGGTTTTGTATCGCCCATCCCTGATTCTGGCTGCACACTGCTGCCGTCACCGCCACCCCCAGGAACCCATTTTTGCCAACAGACTGTGCCTCATCTGTATAACTTCTGAATATATTCATCAGTGCAGGGCCCAGCTCTGACTGGAGTGGGCCTCTTCTGAAAAACACAGCCATTTCCCTCAGCCTCTCTTTGCTGCCTCCTTGCAACATGTTTCTCTCTGTGAGCATTTTAATTTTCATCCCTCGCCAGTTCCCAAAGTGGGGGGGAAAAAGGTACCACTGTTACCCCAATCACTTCCATTCACTTGTTTGGTATTTTCTATGATTCTATGACTCTTATTGCCTACGTCCATTATACTAAAAATAACTCTGATGAGCTTATTTAATTTTAGCCTATGAGTGTCTACATGAATATTTATAATACTCCATATTATAAATGCTGAACAGTTACAGACTCTGAAAACATGATGGCAGGCCTTGGGGGAACAGAATGGCTTTTTTTTTGTTTTTTTTCTTGTCTTATTTCAAGCCAGTTTCACACATCCTGCATTCCCAATGTGAAGTCTGGCGCTGAATGTTTAAATTGCTTAAAAGACTTCATGGTGTTTTGTGCTTGATGAACACAGACTAAGTTCCTGTGCATGAAGAAGGGAATGCTTCCAAAGGAATTCCCTATGAATTTATACAAGGAGAACATACTTATTAAAGCACTTTTCGCATCAGGCTTTCGCATCCTTCTTGTTTCCCAGTATATGAGAAAATATGCAGTATCAGCTCTCACCTGCCAAAACCAAGAGCTTCATGCCTTGCTTCAGATAAGTAAACTCCTTCTACCTCCTCTAAACCCCTCACTCCACCCGGGGACTCAAACTGTAAAATCTTGCTTCAGGGGAAGTTTCTCCTAACACCTTCTAGTGAAAGGTATTTTAAGCCCTGAAGCATGAAGAAGTACCCAAAGAGCCAGTTCAGGGCTGTCTCAAAGATCCCTGTCTTACCAGGACCTACTTACCTGCTGCACGCAACACCATCTCCATGCTTCGCAGATCCCTTTTTTCCCCCTTGAAAATAATCTCAGAAGAGAGATGTGTAACGCTATTACTCAATCATTTGTATTCCAACTTGCTACAGGGTGCATTTACTCCAAATCTGTTGGAGTGAGGTTTTTTAGCCCTTGAGCATGAGAGCCAAGACATGAAAAACTCTTGAATTAAAGCTGTGTCCTTCATAGGTCCCTTGGAAGAAATAAGTCATAAAAAGAAAGAAAGGAAGTGAGGGGCTGCTGGGCCATGATTCTGGTACCAGAAATAAGGATAAATATGTGACAGCAGGAGGGAGTCCCAGGACAGTCGTGATGTCCCTTTCCATCTGCCCAGTGAAGCATATGAGGAGAGCACTGGGGGAAAGACACGGGGATCTGGTGCTATTCTTCACTGTCTCCTCTCCCCTTCCGCAGGTCTGAAGCTGTACTTGAGAGGAGCTGTGAAACAGAGTTGAAAGAGGACTGAATGAGTCAACCTGAGATGCTGGGAGGAAGGCAGAGGAAAAGACACCTCTGAATGGCCCACCAGCTGGACCTGGAAGTGTGGCATCCCTCCTCTGCCTCTTTCCCCCTGTTTCCTTTCTGCTCTTCCACAACCAAGCTGGCCCTACAGATCCTCTTTCATTTACTCTGATGGAGCCTTGGATCACTTGAAGTGCCATTACTGTCGCTCTTAAGAATTCAAGGTTTCTGTACAATAAAGCTAATCAATATAAGCATTGCAATAGATAATGGCCTCTCTATAACTTTAGAAATTTTACATCCTTCTCTCTTCTCTGCATTTCATTATGTCTAATTACCTGATCTATAGTTCCAAACAAGAATCAATTGGGCTGTATTACAACAAATTATTGTTTACTCTCTTTTAAAAAAAGGATCAGAAAGTGCTAATGAATATGACACTTCTAATTGTATAAAGCAAATTAGCTTTCCATTGGAGCATGAGTTGCTAGCCTGAGACATTCGTTGCTGATGCCTCAGGTTCGTATTCCACTAAGGATATAATAATTTTATTTTCCAAGTACTTCAGAATTTCCCCTCACATACACTTTCACAGGGAGGTAATGTATCTTTAGCACTGTACCGTGACACTGCTTTTTGTAAGTCTGCATTCCAGCTGCACAGCGTGTTGGTTATGAAGGGAGATGTGCTCTGTGGGATCTTCCCTGCACAGTGTGTGATTACTCCCTTTTGAGGTGTGTTCCATCAGACTAGCTGTATATTAGTGCATTAAGTATTCTTTTCTATTAGCACCTATGTTTTTTTCTAATTTAATAAAGGGTCTTGTGTTTTCCTGAGATACACAGGGAGAAAGGTAAGACCTGTAGCAAATTGCTCTGCCTGGAGAAGTGGGGTTGTTAGTGATTTCTGGTTGTGACTCAATGCCTGCTGGACACTGACTTTCTCCCCTCCCAGAATAATCCCTTGATCTGAAATTCCCAACTTCCAAAACTCTGTTCACATACCTGTCCTTTCCTGCATGCCAACAAGGTTGTGTGCAGCCTGCGGAGCTGAGGGATGGAGGCCTCTGTACCTGAAGTATCCCAATATCTCCTGCTCCAAGCACACAAGAAAAAGGACCCTAAACATGATGAAGGTATCATGGTATATGATGAAGATATCAACAGCAAAGTAGCAGCTTGTCTTTGGGAAGAGGGAAAAGACAAATACTGATGTGGTCTGTGCCCTATTATCTGGGCAGGCTACCTAGATACATTAGATCATGTCCTTTCCCAGTCCAGCCTCCTAAGAGGGAAATCTTTCCTGCCATTAGAAAAAGAATGTGCAGATGGCAAAGCACTGCACAGGGCTGTAATCCTGCAAATACCTTTGTCTGAGCAGAGGGAAAAACAGACCAATGGGCAATATATATGAGTACTTGTGGTGTCAAGACCAGGAGCATAACATGTCTTCAGCAGTATGCAGGTGCCCAAAGAAGTTTTTAGGCTATAAAAAGCTTGGTGCTGAAGTGAGTCAACTCCAATTCCCTCCATCGAAGCTGGGCTCACCTCACACAAGGAGGCACATTGAGAAGTGCTGCTAGTCAGTCCCTTGACCCTTGCACAGCTCCAGTCCTGAAAACCTGGCCTGTTTCACTACTGCAGTGGTCCTGGACTTCATCTCAAGGGTATTATTTTAATTAATAAAATTCCATTATTTTGTTTTTTCAATCAGACTTTCTCACCTTCCATGATTTCTCTCTGTTTGTCAGTTTTACTTTAAAATCTGACATTGCTGGAACTCAGCTGATGATAAAAATTGAATATGTGAGCCTCCTTTAATCATCCAGCAACTGTAGCAAGAGGGGACAGACAATAATGGAGAAAAGCAATCACAAAAAATATCTGTGCTTTTAATGTTTCTATGAAATGGAAGTGTGATACACAGACCTCCTGCTTCATTTAGTATGCGCAAGATACATCATGCTGAGCTGCTAATGAGGTAGCAATTTGGACGTTTGGGATATACTGGCTATGCTTCATGCCTGTGAGAATCAATGAAAACTGATGAGTGAAGTTTTACAGAATTTCAGTGTAAGAATTACAAAAAATGTTGTGCCCAAATGAAAGGGTCAGATCTAGCAGCAGAAGCGCAATTCATAGATAGAATAAATCATAGAATAGTTAGGGTTGGAAAGGACCTTAAGATCATCTAGTTCCAACCCCCCTGCTGTGGGCAGGGGCACCTTATGCTAAACCATCTCACCCAAGGCTTCGTCCAACCTGGCTTTGAACACTGCCAGGGATGGAGCATTCACAACCACCCTGGGCAACCTATTCCAGTGCCTCACCACCCTAACAGGAAAGAATTTCCTCCTTATATCCAATCTAAACTTCCCCTGTTTAAGTTTTAAGCTGTTACCCCTTGTCCTATCACTACAGTCTCTAATGAAGAGTCCCTCCCCAGCATCCCTATAGGCCCCCTTCAGATACTGGAAGGCTGCTATGAGGTCTCCATGCAGCCTTCTCTTCTCCAGGCTCAACAGCCCCAACTTTCTCAGCCTGTCTTCATACAGGAGGTGCTTCAGTCCCCTGATCATCCTCGTGGCCCTTCTCTGGACTTGTTCCAACAGTTCCATGTCCTTTTTTATGTTGAGGACACCAGAACTGCACACAATGCTCCAGGTGAGGTCTCATGAGAGCAGAGTAGAGGGGCAGGATCACCTCCTTCGACCTGCTGGTCACGCTCCTTTTGATGCAGCCTGGGATACTCATTACTGCTCTCCAGCTGGACACTGAGCCATTGACCACAACTGTTTGTGTGTGGCCATCCAGCCAGTTCTTTATCCACTGAGTGGTCCATCCAATTCCTCACATAGCTCAGAGTGGTGAAACCTCTGGATCAGCTAGATTTTCTTTTCCTCAAGGTACAGCAGGAAGGCATACCCACTTTCCCTTTCAGAGCTGGAACTTCATAAATATTCTAATTTGCCAAGTGACTACTGTTTAATGTTTGCATACCAAGAAAATTTGAGTGAACAACACATTGCATGAAATGCTCTGAAAAAAAATTCTGGCATCTTTGTTTACTGTCCCAGTGTGAGATAAAGCCTGTGTTATCTGACTTGTCCTGTCTGCTGTGAGCAAGCAGCACTTTTGGGTTATTTGTATTCAAAAAATCCCAAATCGTCACTGAATTGAACACCTCTGAAGACAGAAAGTTTTGCTTTTGGCTATTAAAGAAGCAGAATAAAATAAATCATTTATGCTGAATAAATCAGTGATTCTGAGTTACACGTGACTGCTCCTTGGTGCTGGCTCCCAGGTGAGACAAGCGGGGCATATTCATGTGACTCTTACTGTTTAACTTGCAGTCTGAACCTGTCCCAAGAGCTTCCCAAAAATAACTATTACTGAGCTGAAAAACAAAGATAGCAGAGGACCAAGTCCACAGTGTACAGCATTATATCCCCTGCCACCTTACCCCTCCGTGAGGAAGAGAAGGTAGAAGCACCAACGATACCCTGAAGGCAAAATGTGAATGAGCATTTTCCCACTCAAGCCTCCTCTGCCCTGTGCCCCACCAGGGATGGTTGCCCACCATCCAGCACCTCTGCCTTCTAGCAGCACATTGCACTGTTCTGTGGCCAAAACAAAGTCAGAAGAGCTGGCCTGTCTGGATTGAAGTGACCTTTGCACCCTTGCCATGCTGGTATCAGCCAACTACAGCCACAAGACAGTGCAGGAGATGGATAATATTCATTTACTTCAGCCTTGGATCAAGTAAGCGCATACATAAAAACTTAGGTCCTTACAGTTTCTGGATTGATGGTGCAGTCTCGAAAATGGAGGCTGTCTCTGGCAAGAGAGAGCAAAAAACTACTGGCAAAAAGGCATTAACTTTACTATGCTGCATTTTATGAGGCAACAAAGAGTGTCTTGGTTCTGTGCCTTGAAAGCAAATAGAACAATATTTCAGTCCTCCTTATTCAGTTGTCCAAATGCACATAACCGATTTTTGCAGATAGGGATTTATGTTTGCTTGTCAGCATCTAATAAAGTAGAGCAATTGAGCCTGCCATTTATTTCAGTGCTGTTGCCTTTGTATCAGTATCCTTGTGTACACTGCATGGTGCCTGCCTTCAGGTTTTACTAAGCAATACTGTCCCTTTGGTGGGTCTGCAAGCATGCAGGATTGTTCTGGCCCATGCACATCCAAGCTGCCAGATTTTAGAGATGTTTGGAGAGCGATCCCAGCTGCCAGAGACTCAGAAATGCCCCCTTGGGCTTCCCGCACACCAGGCTTGGTTTCAAAGAGCACCAGCCCTCAGCCATGCTTCAGAGCTGAGGATGCAGGAGAAGAAATACTCTTCCATCTTCCTGATCTGGCCCACACTGATCTGTGAGAACATGCATGGAAAGGTTGTGTCCTACTTGGCTGTTAGTCATATCCTGTCAGCATCCATTGCTAGTAGACATTATGGGATACAGAGACTCCTGGTCTGAAACAAGCTTAAATTCATTCCTGTGAGTCTTTCTGCTTCTTTTTCAGTCTAAGAGTTTGTTCTGCTTGGGGCATTTCCTGTATTGCTCAGCAGCAGGGTGTCAATTTAATAACCTCCAAGACAGGGAGGCCTCCCTCTTAAAGGGTCTTAAATTACCACAGTCTGCACCAGAATCCCAGAGTATCTCCGTTCTTGGTTTTTTTTTATTTGTTTTCCATCTGGATTTTTGCATTTAATTGATTCATACTCCAGCAACTTTTCACTGAGACACCTCTTCTTGCTTTAGGGTTCTCATGTTCACAGCCCTGATGTGTACTCGATACAGCACATGCTGGGTACCATACATCAGCAGATGAGAAATACTGGATGAGTAGTGCTCTTTCCATTGTCAATCCATACCATTTTCCTCTTGTGAACCCTGTATGAATACAAAACATCATTACCACAGGGCAGATGGAGTGCTCAGTGTTGGCTGGTATCTTCTGCACATGCACATGACCAGTTGCAGGGCTGTTGGGTGACATGTCACAGTCCTGCCTCTGCTGTGAATCAGGAGTGGTGGTCAGTTGTGTGTGACAGGAGTTTAGTGAATAGACCCGAGCAACCAGAAAGCTGCAGACTCATGTCCTCTCCTGCCCCACTCTCTGTCTGAGAGAGCGATAGGTAACATGGTTCTGGGTGGGGGGTTGTGTCATTCGATGCTGGGCATGCAGGGTTTGCCTGCATGGTGAGACTGTGTGGGCAAACTGAAAGCCAGGGCATAGCTCTCATCACTTTGCCAGTGTAACTCAGAAAGAAAAAAAAAAAGAAAATAAAAGAAAAAGAAAATGGTTTCTATGCTTCAATGGCACAGGTTTTAAAGATTTTTTTTTCATGTTTTATTCAGCTAAAATTTACATTTCAGCTACTAGTTCCTTGAGAGGAAATATAAATCGATCTACAGTAACACTGGCCAGTTCATCCTCAGAACTGTCTTTATAAAGAGCTGCTCTGCAGTGACAGAGCACAGCAACGCTAGGAGCAGAACTCCTAAAAGCCCCAGGGGTCTTTGCAGTCAGTGCCTGGTTTACAGCTGCTTTGCTCTCGCCTAATGTTAATGGCGGTGCCCTAATTTCTGAAGATCCCCACCAAAGAGCAAGTGAGAGAAATGCCACTGGGATCCTGATCTTTTGCCACTGTTAGTAAAAGATGAGCTGGTGGGAAAGCGCTGTCATGTCCAGTCAGGTTTGGGAAGCACAGTTTTAAGAATGCTTTTACTCTGGACCTTTTTTTTGTGGAAAGTTTCTAAGGAACTGAAGAATGTTAGCTCACATGGGGGTTTCTTGAAATACTGCAATTTTATCTGTGATACATTTTTTAGAAATGAGAATTTTTTCATACTTCCTCTCATGCAAATTTCATGATGAAAGTATTTTGGACTTAACATTTTTAAAATTGCAAACACAAATAAGTAAACAAATAATAATAATAAAAAAAAAGAACAAACGTCTGCTTTTCAATACCCAGTACTGAAAAAAGTAATGTCTTTGTGACCCTGCTGCTTTGTTGAACATTAATCCGCAAGGAAGAGAAAAGAATAACAGGGCTGAACACCCATGTCTGCAAATTCAAGTCTATAAATAAACTAAATAATTCCTACACTTCAGCTACAGTAAAAACTTCAGAGTTCCACTAAAATGAAATCCTGAACTCTGTTGTATTGACTTTTTTGGATGCGATATAAATAAAATTGCATGCTGGAGGAGAACCCGGGGGTTTGGTGTTTAAACAAACACAGGGAGTTTCTCCTGGTGTAAAACTGACTGAATTTAAATGAACTGCTGAAGGTCTGTGTCATTCACAGGGAAAGGATCGCCAGTGATGCTGGTCCTCCTGCAGTAAGGGCTGTGCAGAGCAGAGCTTTGTCCCACCATCAGTGGAGGGTCACAGTCACTGAACCTCCTCTTGCAGTTTTCAAAGCAGTGCAGGGAAACACTGGGCTCTGAAAAAGCCAATCAAGGTGATAAGGGACATGTATAGTGATAATTTGGTGCTATTAAATAGATCATATAATTTTCTCTTGTTAAAATCGCAATTTAGGGTTTGCAATTATAATGTGCACAATTATAAGTATCAGTATTTATGAATGCTAACATGAAAGAGAACGTTGCATTGAAATGAAATGTGGCAAGGTCAGGATTTTTCCATGTGAGGCTATAAACAGCTTGCAAAATCTATCAATTTCAGCCTAGTTACCCATAAATGAAATAGTTTGGGCAAAGGACCTTAGGAACATCCTTATGTCAAGCAGCAGTATCCATCAGCACGGTGCAGGGCACCTCTGGGCTGGAGCTGTGGTGCTCAGCCAAAGGATCTGATGTGAAAAAGATTAGGTCTAGCCTGGTGTCATGGTCTGAATATTCCTTAGCAGACAGAGCTTGATATTTTTCTTATGCCATGCGTATTTTGCTTGCTTTTTATTCCAAGAGGAGTCTATTTCTAGACAATTATGTGAACCAAGCCTTGTAAGGGAAACCACCACAAGACCCAGACCTGGTACTAATGTGACACTGTGATGATGAAAAAAAATCCAGTTTCTAGGGAATTACAGTATTAACCTTTGCTTATATATCTTTGGGTTTTTTTCTCCTTTGTTCTCCTTTTTTCTCCAATAGTTCTTTCCTTCTGTTCATGATTTTTCCTGATGTGTTCACAGATTTCAGTCATACCCTTAGTTTATTTTTGCTGTGCTAAACAAGTCAAAAAGATTTTGTTGTCATTGCAAAATAAGCTGTCCGTTCTCCTTGTGAAACTTGCACCTGCTTGGCATCATTTTCTATCTGATTTTTAACCCTGCACAGGTTCATACTTTATTCCAGATTAAGTTTCTCCAGTTACTTGTGCAGCAGAATTACAGCAGAATATGTCCTGGATGCCTGTTACCACCTTTCCAGAAAATGCTTTTCCTACTTACAGAAGACTTCCCTGTTAACACAAATCTTCTCTCAAACTACTTTAGGAACCCAACAGGGCTACCCAGTGAGTAGTAGCTAATGCAAATACATTTTAAATCAACAGATTTTGATACACAAGCAGTGTAAGCTCAGTATTTCTGCAGAAGCAGCCCTTTGTGAAATGTGTGTTACAGTTCAGTGTCCTTCCATCCCACCCCTAGTTTTATGATGCTCTGCTGCGTATTCTCTGTGCTGAGTAACAGCAGCTCCAGGCAATTTCCACATACAGCCGCGCAACAGCTCCTCTGAACCTGTTGTCATGTTTTGCCCATGCTCCGGACCTCTCCTGCAAGGCAGCCATGATGTGTTTAACAATAACAAAAGACTTTTTAGAGGCTCAGGGGACATGAGAGTGCTGCAGACATCCACTGAGTATCTGCAGAGAGGTCTTCCAGTTCCTCTAAAGGAAGGCCAACTCAGCAGGATGCTGTAGCAGACCAGGAGGAGCTAAGATGGTGAATGGTCACTGCTGCCTTCAGGAGAGATGTGGGTGATGCTCTGGGCATTACTCTTATCATCTCCCTTTAGACATTGCAAAGTTACTTGCCTAAGACTAAACTGATTTTCAAGGCTCCCCCTCCAGTCACCAAGACAGATTCATCCCAGTTGTCTTCAACGCTTATTTTCCACTGTGGTAATACCCTCAGGGAATGCTTCTCTTGCTCTGTTGAGCACAGCATGAGTCCAAGTGAGTAATTTTGAATTGGACAGCTAACATTTTTAATGTCTGCAATATCATAAGATTAATTTTCCCTTCCCTTCCCACCTCACAACAAATTCCTGGGAATTTGCAAAGTGGCAGCACTGACGGGCAGCTGGAAGAGTCCCTGGTGCAGCTGCCAGCCTGGTGCCATCCATGACACAGGGCACTTTTTCTAGCTTGAGGGCAGCTTGTCCATGTCACGTGCTGCAAAGCTGAAATTACTCTCAGAAAGTGTCTTGTGTTGCCAAATAAATGCAATATTAAAATGAAGATTTCTCTGGGGTGCACACCAGTATTGTTTTCAGTCAAAATTTCTTTGTAATACCGGTGGTGTCTTGGAAATAATTAATTTGGCAGGAAGTTAAAAAGAGACTAAAATTGAGAGGTTTGAAGGCTGGTTTCCAGTTCTCATTCCTCTGCCTTTGTCTCACAAGGAAAGTCTGCAAGCAGGTGTCAAATGAGAAGGCTGCTCATAATTGCACTCTTTAAACGCTTAATAACATTTTCTTAAATTAATATATTCCCCATTTGTGTAGCATTTAAGACATTCAGCTCATAATATTGCCTAGTTTATCAGTGTCAAATGACACATACTCAATCCATTGGAGAATATTATCAACAGATAGAGGCTTAAAGTGCACTATTGCTCATTCAGCTAATGAGTGTGATTCGAGCTAGTACTTATAATTAATAACAGAACTAAAACACCAGTTATAGTGGGGAAGCTAACTTAGCTTCAGGCAGAGGAGTTGTGCAGATACAAAATGAAACTAGCTCCCCAAACCCAGTAAGATGAGGTCCCGTGAAGCTGGGGTGGAGGGCTGTATTTAAAAAATACTTTCTAATTGTGAAATCAAATGAGCATGATTGTAATAGTATATCATTTTTTCATTTAGAATATACACAGCTGCTAATTATCCTGCTAATAGGATCTTTGCATTCAGAATCAATGCCACAGAATGTTCCACTCTGTGAACATGTGCAATCATAGAATCACAGAATGGCTTGGGTTGGAAGGGACCTTAAAAACCATCCAGTTCCAATCCCCTGCTATGAGGACACCTTCCGCTAGACCAGGTTGCTCCAAGCCCTGTCGAGCCTGGCCTTGTACAGTATCGTGGTTGGGCTGCCACTAGCTTTCTGATCTCGAGCAGTGCCAAGGACACAGCCAGTGCAGGACAAAGGCCTGTGCCATGTCTGTGCATGGCAAAACCCAGTGTGCTTCCATTCTTTTTTGATGTCTGCAGTTGTGTTCTGATCACTGAGCAGAGCCGGGTATGCAATAATTTGAGTTTGTTTTACCATCTCTCCCACTGCTGGTTTGCTTTGGATCCTCAGTGTAATGGTATCTAAAAGCATTTGTGTCTTAATTATTTATATCTTTTTGTAATTAAAATACATGCTCATTCTGTTGCAGGTTTTCTACTCTAACTAGTGCCATGCGTTGCTAAATAAAACTACATCATTAAAAAGCTTTCCTTTCTCTTCTGCACACTCTGGCCTCATTGTTATTGACTCAGTTTTACGGGAAGTAAAAATGCCAGGAGTTCATCTGGCCACAACCCTGTGCTGGGATACTGGATTGGGCTTCAAGTCTTCAGTCCTCCCGCAAGGATTAATATTTCTGACGAGCTGCTGTGCTTGCACGTTCGAGCAAGCTGGGAATGAACTTGATTCTATTTAGTTTCCCCTTTCATTTTTATTTATTTTTTTTTAATCAGACTTGAAGGGTTTGCAGCTAAAATGGATTAAGCAAAGAGTTTTTCAGAGCCCAGCCTCATGCTCACTCCACTCACTCTGGAAGCTGCACAGCTCCTTGCATCCTAGCTTTGCTGTTGTTAAACATCCCCTCCTTCTTCACACATGCATTAACTTTTCATGGGTTCTGTATCTCAGTTTACAAAACATAAATAATAAATTCCACCAGTTTTTTAAAGAGAGGAGACAGAGACTAAAAGCTTGTGCAGCATTGACCAGTTTAATGACTCTGTAAGGTTTTGGTTTAAACACCAGAAAAAGTCGATGAGAAATTCAAACCGGAAAAAAAAGAAGGAAAAAAACCCCAAATATCCAAGATATCATGACCTTAGCAAAGACCTATAGCCACTGGTGAGCCACAGGAGTCAGCTGGTGCCTGAACCATAGAAATCAGATCCTGCTTTCCTGAATGACCCCACTCTATCCCAAGCCAGCAGATGGGCTTGATTTACTATGAAAACCTGGAGAAAGGGAGCTTGTCACTGTTGAGTGGTTGGGGCAGGTATGGGTGTGAACCAGGCTCCCAAAGAGGACCTGTGGAGTTATCCCCTGGGCTGTGGGGCTGGTGACAGCCCTGGCCATGTCTGCCCCTGAGATGCTCATGGAGTCCCATCAGATCAGCCCCCAGTGGCAGAGCCATCAGGAATGTTCTGGAAACTTCTCAAGAAATTGGTGGAAGAGAAAGGATTTTGTGAGGAACACTCGCATGGTGTGCTACCTGAGGGGAACAAAAGGGATGATGCTCAGGACATGGCAGCTCAAATTCCTCAGGGATTAACTGTCTGCCCTGGAGTTTTGCAGACTTTGTGTCTAAACACATGACTTTCTTTAGAGACACCTAGTGAAGCAAATCCATGGGAATACTTTAGGTACAGCTGATAATGCCCTGGAATCAGGACATAGATAGGTTCACATGCAAGGTCCCTCCTACGCTATCCCCTGTAATTCCATAAATAGATAGCTAACGTCCTAAATCATGCAAAAATTGTGGCCCATTTTCTACTTATGTGTTTATATCTGACAAAAAAAACATATTTTGCAGTTCCCCTGGCTGCAATATAAGCCCATGGCTGGTCTAGCAAGAGCGATTATTTCTCAGTGGCAATAACAAGCAGGGAATGCAGCCTGCTACCTTTCCCAAGATGACTAGTGATATCTGTCCGAAAATCCTGGAGAAGCAGATAAAGACAGACCAAAAGTGAGAAAAGGGAAATATACACTCCAGCATGCCAGTGTGCTGCCCATGCTGGGCATTCAGCAACAAACCCTGTGCTGGGCTGGTGTTACTCTCATTTCCACCAGTTGCCTTTAGAATCATAGAATCATAGAATAGTTAGGGTTGGAAAGGACCTTAAGATCATCTAGTTCCAACCCCCCTGCCATGGGCAGGGACACCTCACACTAAACCATCTCACCCAAGGATTCGTCCAACCTGGCCTTGAACACTGCCAGGGATGGAGCATTCACAACCACCCTGGGCAACCCATTCCAGTGCCTCACCACCCTAACAGGAAAGAATTTCCTCCTTATATCCAATCTAAACTTCCCCTGTTTAAGTTTTAAGCTGTTACCCCTTGTCCTATCACTAGAGTCCCTAATGAAGAGTCCCTCCCCAGCATCCCTATAGGCCCCCTTCAGGTCCTGGAAGGCTGCTATGAGGTCTCCACGCAGCCTTCTCTTCTCCAGGCTCAAGAGCCCCAACTTTCTCAGCCTGTCTTCATACAGGACATGCTCCACTTCCCTGATCACCTTCATGGCCCTTCTCTGGACTTGTTCCAACAGTTCCATGTCCTTTTTATGTTGAGGACACCAGAACTGCACACAGTACTCCAAGTGAGGTCTCACGAGAGCAGAGCAGAGGGGCAGGATCACCTCCTTCGACCTGTTGGTCACGCTCCTTTTGATGCAGCCCTGGATACCGTTGGCTTTCTGGGCTGCAAGCGCACACTGAAGCCGGCCCATGTTCATTTTCTCATCAACCAACACCCCCAAGTCCTTCTCCACAGGGCTGCTCTGAATCTCTTCTCTGCCCAACCTGTAGCTGTGCCTGGCATTGCTCCGACCCAGGTGGAGGACCTTGCACTTCGCATGGTTAAACTTCATGAGGTTGGCATCAGCCCACCTCACAAGTGTGTCAAGGTCCCTCTGGATGGCATTCCTTCCCTCCAGTGTATCAACCGAACCACACAGCTCGGTGTCATCGGCAAACTTGCTGAGGGCGCACTCAATCCCACTGTCCATGTCAGTGACAAAGATGTTAAACAAGACCGGTCCCAACACCGGTGCCTGAGGGACGCCGCTCATTACTGGTCTCCAGCCGGACATTGAGCCATTGACCACAACTCTTTGTGTGCAGCCATCCAGCCAGTTCTTTATCCACCGAGTGGTTCACCCATCAAATTGATGTCTCTCCAATTTAGAGACACGGATGGCGTGTGGGACAGTGTGGGACAGTGTCGAGCGCTTTACAGCGTCCAGGTACAAGTCCAGGTAGATGACACCAACTGCTCTACCCCTGTCCATCAGTTCTGCAGCCCCATCATAGAAGGCCACCAAATTGGTCAGGCAGGATTTCCCCTCAGTGAAGTCATGCTGGCTGTCACCAAGCACCTTGTTGTTTTTCATGTGCCTTAGCATGCCTTCCAGGAGAATCTGCTCCAAGATTTTGCCAGGCACAGAGGTGAGACTGACTGGTCTGTAATTCCCCGGGTCATCCATTTTCCCCTTCTTGAAAATGGGGGTTATATTTCCCTTTTTCCAGTCATCGGGAACTTCACCTGACTGCCATGATTTTTCAAATACGATGGCCAGTGGTTTAGAAACTTCATTTGCCAGCTCCTTCAGCACCCGCGGATGGTTTTCATCAGAACCCATGGACTTGTGCATGTTCAGGTTCTGAAGATGGTCTTGAACCAGATCCTCTCCCACCGTGGGCCCAAGGTCTTCATTCTCACAGTCCCTGCATCTGCCTTCCAAGACTTGGGTGGTGTGGTCAGAGCCTTTGCCAGTGAAGACCGAGGCAAAGAAGTCATTAAGAGCCTCAGCCTTCTCCAGATACAGGGTAGCCAGTTCTTCCGAGAGCTTCCTGAGGGGGCCTATGTTCTTCCTAGTCTGTTTTTTATTTGCTACATATCTGTAGAATCCCTTCCTGTTACCCTTAACATCCCTTGCCAAGTTTAATTCTAACTGGGCCTTAGTTTTCCTAATCTGGTCCCTAGCTTCCCGGACAACATCGCTGTATTCTTCCCAGGCCGCCTGTCCTTGCTTCCACTTATTATAAGCCTCTTTTTTCATTTAAATTTTCCTCAGGAGCTCCTTGTCCATCCAAGGAGGTGTCCTAGCTCTCCTGCTGCACAAGGATGTTCCCGTGTGAAAGATGGTTTGTGTGTACTGGTCCATGCAGGCAGAGCTGGTGTTACCTGGGTCCAGGCTGTGGGTGCAATGCCACCAGGTGGGCTGTTACAGGAGCTTGGGAGCTCAGAGCCCGCTCAGCACAGGACAGCAGTAACATCTAGAGATTTTCAGCCCTTGTTCCCACTGCCTGGATCCCATAGTGCATCACTCTGACCTCATGGTGGACAGGAGAGTGGCAGGCAATTTTAAGACCCAACTCCAGATGTGAGTCAGACTCCTTTAAAATGCTTTTATGCACTGTGAGCACTGCTGCCTCTCTGCAATCAGGTTGTCAGCCTGGAGAAGAGAAGGCTGTGTGGAGACCTCATAGCAGCCTTCCAGTATCTGAAGGGGGCCTATGGGGATGCTGGGAAGGGACTCTTTATTAGAGACTGTAGTGACAGGACAAGGGGTAACAGGTTAAAACTTAAACAGGGGAGGTTTAGATTGGATATAAGGAGGAAATTCTTTCCTGTTAGGGTGGTGAGGCACTGGAATGGGTTGCCCAGGGAGGTTGTGAATGCTCCATCCCTGGCAGTGTTCAAGTCCAGGTTGGACAGTGCCTTGCGTGAGATGGTTTAGTGTGAGGTGTCCCTGCCCATGGCAGGGGGGTTGGAACTTGATGACCTTAAGGTCCTTTCCAACCGTAATGATTCTATGATTCTATGATATTTTGGCAGGCAAAAGATATTTTTATTTTATTTATTTTATTTTTCATTGCTTTTTGTTCTGAGGTCTCTTTGCCTGTTATACTGCTTATCCTTGTGAGAAAAATAACTGCAAGGAAGAATCTTGGAGAAATTAGAACAAGGTTTTTGCTTTGTTTTTTTGTTCCTGATGTTTTGGGGCTTGGTTTTGTTGTGGTGTGTGTTTTTTTTTTTTTGTACTGTAATTGCAGACTCTTCACTGCTGAGCACAGTCTCTTAGCGAGGCATTGTTCCTTTTTTCCAGCTGACAGAAATTTTTTGTAACAACAGTTTAGTCCAAGGGGAAAAGCTAAATGTAGGCAGGATCACAAAAATTGCAGCGCAACATAGTGGAGAAAGTGCTGACTTGAGTCTGTTCCTGAGCAAAGGCAGCAGTGATTTCATGGGGCCCAAGAGCTGACTGCTTGGGAAAGGATCAAGAAGAATCTGTGGATGAAGGGCTCTATAGACAGATGATAGAAGCAACCTCATGCTCACAGGCCCTTGTCCTCATAGGGGACTTCAACCATCCTGATATCTGTTGGAGGGACAGTACAGCCTGGCACAAGCAATCCAGGAGGTTCCTCGACTGTGTGGAAGACAGCTTCCTTCTGCAAGTAATAGAGGAGCCAACAAGGAGAGGTGCCATTCTTGACCTCGTGCTCACCAACAGGGAAGGGCTCGTTGGAAATGTGACTCTCCAGGGCAGCCTTGGATGCAGCGATCATGAGATGGTCGAATTTGAGATCCTCAGGACAGTGAGAAGAGCGTGCAGGAAGCTCACTGCCCTGGACTTCAGAGAGCCTCTTCGGCCTCTTCAGGAATCTGCTTAGTAAAGCTCCCCCCTCTTTGTGGCCAGTTTCTTAGGTTTGTCCTGGAATCAACTGAGATTGGCCTAGAATCAACTGAGATTATACGATTATAAAACACTTACTGCCCTTAGAAAAAAAGTATACACCAGTGTTAATCCATTCATCTGTTAATTTGTTAATCTGTTTTCAACAGTCTGCGGGCCAATAAAGTATTATTGAAGGAAGAATGGAAAAAGACAAGGGTGGATGGAAAAAAATACATCAAATTTGTAGAAAACATTGATCCTGCACTTGACAGATTTCTTTGACAAAACAACTATTTTTTAAGCAGAAGTCCATGGACTTCAGGAAAGCATATGAGTTATGATATGTTTTATTATATGCTTTATAGGAGTTACGTGAGAGAAAAATGAATCTAGGTGAGTCTGGAACAAGATAAGGAGGAGACAACAGCAGGTTGCAATGCATGAAAAATCACAGGTGTAAGGAGTGAAGTTTCTCCATAGTAGGTCTTTGAAAACCTGAAAACAGTATTTTCAATTATGCCAATTCTGACACCAGGACAGTCATTAAGTTGAACATGCTGATGACATAAAGCCATGATGTTATCGCCAATAAAGTGTTAGTCTATATTAGAATCTTATTGAGCTACAATGGTGACTTGAGAACATCAGTAACAGATGTAGGTTTATATCCACCTGTACAAAATAAAGGTATTAGCACTTGTGATTAACAGCTATAACATCTGCCAATTGACGAGTGTGACTATCCAGCCAATTCCTTATTCCCTGAGTGGTCCATCTATCAAATCCAAGCCTCTCCAATTTAGAGACAAGGTTGTCATATGGGACAGTGTCAAATGCCTTGCAGAAATCCAGGTAGATGATATCAGCCACTCTTCCCTTCTGTACTAATAAATAACATAGCCAGTGATTATCATTTGAACTCAGTTACTACCAGCCTAACATGGCTTACAAATTTAATTAAAATGGAGGCTTCATGTAGGAATTAATAGAGACTTGTTCAGGAATATGCATAACATCAGCTACTTTAAGCTAACGCCTTGCATGCGAGATGGGGGTAGAAGGTCCACTGCTGTTTACTGATGCTGCAAGGTAGTCAGAAGGCTTCTGTTTTATGCATTAACAGAACTAAGAAAGTAAGTCCCCCGAGAGACAGGGATCTAGCTGTGTGATTCCCATTTACTGAATCTGATTGCACTATCTTCTCTTCCCATGTTTTGAAAGCACACACAGAGAATACCTTGTGTGCTAATCAAGTAGGTCAAATAGCCTTATTTTCTTCTTTCCTTAAAATCTCATTCTTCTACCAGGATATTCTTGACAACATGCTGATGCCTCCTCCAGCCTGATGACTGGTCTTTTCTACCAAATCATTTATCCTGTCTTTGCATGCAAACTAGCCTGCCGTCCTACAACCAGCTAAATGTAAATACAAATCCTGTGTGTTGCTCATGGCTGCTTCTGCATTTCATGTCTGCAGATCTTGAAGGGCACACAGACCTTGGCAGAACCTGAAAGTGGCTTGTGACAGCCAGGTAGGGCCCTCAAAACAACAGCCAAAATGAAGCCAAGAAGCAATGACAATGAGAAGAGACTGAGGAACCAAATGGTTTTAAAAGAGGAGCCAGGGAGAAGGAAAATGTGATAGAAGTGATTAAAACATGTGGGGCTTGAAGAGAGATGTCAGAGGCCAAAAGACAATCCACAAAATTAAAACTAAATTTTGCACAGTCTGCAGTTTGCTGGGGGAACTTGCATTAAATTGTTCAGGCCAAGAAACCAATATGATTTTAGGGCAAACCAGAGTGTCTATAGTTACTGATAAAGACTGCTGAAGAACAGCATTCCCATCAATGAGGAATTAGGACAGCCACTAACAAAAAGCATCTTGAGTGAAACCAAAGGTGTTGTGAAAAGACCACAGCTGACCTTACTTATGAGTACATTGCCCTTTTCTCTCTGCTTTCTTTTGTGCCTTGTTTTACCTCCAAGCACATATATTCCCTCTCCTGTCTGAAACCTCTTCTCAGCACAGTTTCCCTGTCTGCAGAGTCAGCAGTGGAGCCTGGGGATGGGGAGTTGCATAAGGGTGGGAAAATGGTGAGTTCAGTATCACTTTTCTATCTCACTTCTGTTCCTCTGCACATATGATGAAGCTTTGGGTAATTTGATTAATCTGCTAGTTCTTGATGTCAGTGGAGATCAGCAAGAAGAAGGCCACTGTAGGCTGCAATGACTTTGGTGGATAAGACCTTTGCAGCACCTAATTCTTGTTGACAGCAGGGGGCAAACAAATTGATGGCATGGGTATAGCATGGATATGGCCCTGATATGGCAATGTTTGTCTGTGGCTGCACAGTGGATGAGGCTAGACACAAGGTGTCTCAGGTCACTAGCAAGGGAACTTCACAGGTAGATATCACAGTTTTAACTTCTATGCAAGAATTCTCCAATCAAGGTACTTATGGTTACATACACCTGCTCTTAAATGTCTCTGGGTGAATTTGAGCTTCATAAACACACACATCACATATATATGCTTTACATCATGGTGTATTTTATTTTGTATAAATATTGCATTTAATACTTTATGCATAATAAATGCACCTACAAATGCCAATTACCTCTGGCTCCTCTCCCTCCAAATTCCTAAATGAGCCAAATGACAAATTAAAAACTAGGTCAGTAAATCACTCATACAACCTCTCAGCAAAAGTGAAAAGCTTTCTCAACTCTCAGGCAGTATTGGAGAGTTGTAAGCCTGCTAGTGCATGTGACCCCTTTATTGTTTTATTTTTCTGCTCTTGAGATAAAGAAAGATGTGCATGGGGAAGCTCAGTTTAACACTAAAAAAAGTTTTTCTTCCATTGACATTTAAAGGACTTTAAAGTGCTCAATGTGGTGAGGAGGAATAGGCTAGGAACTTCCATTAATTCATTTGACAAGAACTGATTTGATGAATGGTGCAGTTGTACTTCTATACTGTGTTGTTTTAAGTAGGCATACACAAAAAAGCTGAAATCAATGTATTTTCCCATTTTTCTACTCTGTGCAACAAACTGCTCTGCTGCAAGAGGTGCTGGAGGAGCTTCTGGAAGCACACTGACACCAGCCCATCCGTCTCTTTTCTGTCTAGCCCTCTGCACATGTAGAGCCTGACAGCTGATATTTCAGCCCAGCATTCATTTTTCTCTTCAGACTTGCATCACCATGATCAGATACACAGCATACTTTGTTTTAGCTGATCCTACCTCATTAGTTGTTGCTAACATACACCTATGGCACAAGGGTTGCTTGGGTCAAAGCTCTCTGTCTACTCAGGCAGAATCATTCTCGAGGACTTGCTTTACTCTCTACCCAGCATCTGATGAGGTAGTGTATCTCCGGATGAACAGAGCTACCAGTGTCACCTAATACAATCATAACTAAAAGTATTCTACTAGAAGATACACAATGCCAACACTACAGCAAGCCTGGCTATTTTCATTTGATGAATCTCTTGAATTTGTGGCTTTCACTGCAAACAGCCAGGTCTGTATACAGCTGCAGCACAGAGTTGTCTTCCAGCTCTAGCCTTGGACCTATCTAGGCTTTGTGCTTGAGCCCTAACAGGAACCTGGCTCTCTTCAGGTTTCTTCAGTTGAATCCACAGGCTGACAAAGGAAGCCCTCCATTGCCTCTGCTCTTTCCCAGATGCTGGAGTTCTCAGTCTTGCCCATTGCTCAGCATTGCAACAGCAAGATGTTCTCATTTACACCCGATGACTTTGGCAATAGATGCTGGCAGAAACTGATAGATATGTCACTGATTCTGGAATGATTATTCTTGGGCTTAGATCACTCAGGTAAAAATGGACATCTTGATAAGGTCAGTAAAGATGTCTGTCTGCTATTTCATGCTTCAATTTCCTGTTCATCAGCAAAACTGCTCTCAGTTTTTGTTAGAATTGGGCCCCAATTGTGTCTGTGAGGATCAACCATCTCCCATGTCTTCTTTTTTTCTTAAAATATCATGTTTTCTCTTTTTTCCTGATGTTTTAAATCACTGTTTCCCAAAAATGTCAGGAAGAAAGTTTGGCAGAGCTTTCAGGGCCTTTTGCCAGGCAGCCCTCATACCGCCCATAGGTGAATGACTTTGCAGCATTTTGTCATCAACTCCTTGACATTTTAACTAAGTTGAAGGTAAAATGCCAGCTGGAAATGCTGACAACTCAAAAAATCACGTAAAGGCAATTATGTTCAGTGCAGAGAACAGGCAGTATAAAAACATGGAATACAGTGTATGTAGCTCCATTTCTTCGTTATTTAAAGACTAGAAAAGCTAATCCCCATCAGTCTCAAATCTGTAAGTGAAAAAAGACAAACAATATGGTTCTCATTATTCTCTGAACTTCCGGTAAGCTTCTCCCCCATAGTAAAGAGCACAAGATGGGACATTTCCAGACATAATGGAGGTTTAAATTTTGGAGTACATGGTTGTCTTTGGCTGGAAAGAAGGAGAAATGACACCCTTGTCAAACTGCTCCCACAGCTGCAGAGCTGTAAAACATTCATCTTTGGTTGTAAAAACAAATGATGGATGTATGACATAGAATAAGACTACAGGTTTTTTGCTTCCAATGTACCAAGTCAGGTACCTATGTAGGAAGCAATACTGGAAACTTTTGTTGAAGAAACATCAAAGAAGAAACAATTTGAAAACTGGCTTTACTAAAGCCTTGAGGTATGAGGCATGTGATAGAATACAAAGGCCTCTAGTTATGAATTATGTGGAAAGCAATTGAAGAGGATATCATGTACAGAAGAGGGGAAGAGTGGATGGTACTTTATATTAAATACACCTTCACCATTTTCAGTAGAATTGCTAATTACAAGACCCAAGAGACAAAGTCAGAGGATATCATCTAGTTCTTACATGAGAGACCCTACCTTATAGATCTGGTTATGACAGATGAAGATTCATTGCTCATCAGAAATTTTTTGATTGCTTTAAAACCACTTATAACATGAGAATGGGTTATATCATTTAACCCAGGATGGGTCAATATAGCCTCATCACAGGACATGTTCCCTTGTTTCATCCTAATACAGCACACAGACACTCATGGAATCAGGGATCAGTAATGCCAACCATGGGTGCAGAATGGAGGTTTGGGACATAAACATGGTGATGCTGACACAAAAAGGGCTATGTTCTAGTTGTGTGTAGAAAGAGAGGATCTGTGAGGTGGAACAATGTCATGTCTGTATCTGCTTTCCACGGCTGAATAAAATCTGCTTCCTTCTGTTTAGTTTTTATCAGGCACAGAAATGACAACACTAATCAGTCATCACTTTCATTAGTAAAAATATCCAGTACTAAGAAGGTTTCAAATTTACAGGGAAAAAAAAAAAGTATATGAAGTATATAAAGACGATATATAAAGACATGGCATCAATATTCACCAGATACAGACAACTTGGGATTGGGAACAACTGGCCACAAGTACTGTTTAATTGGGAAGAAAATGTGAAAAGAAATACAAAGGAAATGCAGGCTTATCCAAAAGCATATGGAAAATCTTTCATCAGTCTCTGCTATGTCTGTTTTGCAGAGCTCATTCTGTACAAGCTACTCACATTGTAGGTGAGACCCTGTTACTTGAGAATTTGTACTGTATATGTTAAAACCTTAACGCATTAAAATGCCATTGTATTTCATAAATGCTTTCTCATTGTGAAATGAGCATGACTGTAATAGTATGTCTTTTTTTCATTTAGAATATACACAGCAGCTAATTATCCTTCTAATGGGATCTTTGCGTTCAGAATCAATGCCACATTATGTTCCATTCTGTGAACACATGCAACCATAGAATCACAGAATCACAGAATGGTTAGGGTTTGAAGGGACCCTAAAGACCATCCAGTTCCAACCCCCTGCCATGGGCAGGGACACTTTGCAATAGACCAGGTTGCTCCAAGCCCCATCCAACCTGGCCTTGAGCACTGCCAGGGATGGGGCAGCCACAGCTTCTCTGGGCAGCCTGTGCCAGGGCCTCACCATCCTCACAGGAAAAAACTTCCTCCTAAGATCTCATTTAAACCTGCCCTCTGTCAGTTTAAAGCCATTCCACTTGTCCTATTCCTACATGTCTGGCAGTGGCCATAGCTGCTGCAGTGCCTCACTGTCCTGCTGAGCTGCAGCCACAGGCATCTTCCACCATGTCAGCCTACCTGCAGCACGACCCCTTCCACTGCTAATCAGTAACAAGCCGTAAAGAAAGTTAATTTCCATGTGCCCCTCCTCACTGTATTATTTTGGCATAATTAAGCAAGGTAAGTTGTTGCTTTCTCAAAACATACATGTGCATAAGCAACAACCAAAATAAAGGCTGTATTTTTTTCCTCACAAGAAAATAACTCATTAATGCAAATTTGTTTAGCATCTGTGGTTCAGCTTGCCATAGGCAAAAGAAAGGAGTCAAGTTCAATCCAAGTTTAATTGCTATAAATGCTATTCTGGAACCTCATGAATACAAGGTGATTCATGCAGGCTATTAAGCTTCCCTAGTGATCTCAAGCCTAAATATGTGAAGTAGACAATGGGTGAACAGAAAGTTTAAATCCAAATACAGCCTTAGTTATAACAGAATAAACCCAAAGCAATTGTGCAACTTTGTAAGGAAAATGAGGTCAGGTTTCAGCCCCACTTTATTTGCAGCACAGACTCATGCTGCCTTGCAGACCCGGCTCACTGCAGTGCCTGCATGGGGTCTGGGGTCCAGATGGAGTGGGGGCACAGTGAGAGGGGACACTCTCCAGTGCGGACAGGGCGTGGGATGTATTTCAGGGGGTGAAAGTTTGAAAAGGTGGAAGGGAGAAAGGCAGAACAGAGAGGAAAATTGAAGGAAAAATAACAAAAAGAAAGGAAAGATAAAAAAATATTGTCACAGATGGAAACACAGACTGACAAAGAAAGTAATAACAACAAAACCCCCTAAAATAAAAGTAATGGAGAAAAAGAGCAAGAAAGAATCACTTCCAACGACACAGATGGAACTGGACATAAACCAGAAGGAAACAAAAGCTATAGAACAATATAAATTTTTAAGCAAAACTCACCATTGACCTCAGATAACAAGAAACAGTTCAAGTCAAATAATGGAAAATCAATGGGGGTAAAAGAAGAACCCAGGAGAGAGTCTGCAGAAAGTGTTCCTTGAAATGAAAGAAGCAATAAAGAGCTGAAGTTACCTTTGCTTAGAATGGGCTTCAAAAATTGAAAGAAATGACAGAACCTTTTTCCCAGTATGCATTGTGCAAAAAGGGAAGATTTTTTTTCCCATGTATCAGTAGTAAGAGAGAAGTTTTCCTTTCTTGGAAAGGGAACTTCTAGAAAATCTGTCTCACGTTACTTCTGTCACATGAGTGCTTTAGTTCAAATCAACAATATAAAAAAAGGTAAAAACCTGAAAATAAATATTAAAATTGCTTATTTTAATACTATGCTTTAGTAAAGGGTAGCTACAGGAGATGTTAGAAATAGAAATACTAAACATTTTACTACCCGAATAATACATTTCAAATTCACTTTCATTTCAACTGATAATAATACCAGGTGACAAATTTTCTCACAAATCCCACAAAGATGTGATTTGCCATAATAAAATAGCTTCGTGCCCAAAAATACAAGTTAACATTTTTACTGCCTCCTATATTCTACAATATTTTTAAATAAAACCAAAAGCAATTTGAAAACAAAAGAATTGAAGCACTTCTTTCCAAAATCTTGAAAAACGATGTTCAACTAGCATCTGATCTCTTCTTGCCATCATGCTTCTGTGTTTTGCTTTTCAGAAACCAAACTTTGGTGCAATGCACATTATTTCATTATTTTTTTCATTTTATTTCCATTTTATTTTTCAAAGGACACTTGGATGCTGGGAAGATGACATAAAGGGTTGTTTTTTTTTTTCCAAGAAGGCTCAGAAGTTACTTTTTGCAGTACTTCCAGTAAGAAAAGTTTATTATCCAAACAGAATGTTTGGTCATTGGGGGCTGCTTCCATAACAAAAGTTCAGCCTTGGCTTCACTCCTGGAGAACTGTATCTTAGATTGCAAATGACAGCAAAGAGAAGAATGGTCTCAGTTGCTTCTTTCTTTTTCTGGTTCTAACAGAGGCTTTCTCCAGAAGTGTTGGTACAACTGAAAACAGAGTGCAGAGAGGGGATGAAGAAGCACCCCAAGAAGTTGTAGGTAAGATAACTCTCCTGGCCTCTGACACCCCATCCCAGGAATGCAAGCATTGCCTTGCCCCTCTGCCTGTCCTTCCTTTTGCCCTGGCCAGGAGCCCCATGTTGGGGCAGAGCTTTGCTCCTGCTGACCAGCAGGATTGCAGTAGGCTGGGGATTCACGCTGGGTGAAAAACAACAAAAGTAGTAAAGAGAGGGAGAAGGACCAGCACACATAAAACATGAACTAAGATGGTTTGACAGCTGTTTGTTTGTTTTTTTTTTGTCTGTGTGTATGCTTATTTTTGGTTGGTGGGTTGATTTTTTTGTTTATCTGGTCTAGGTATGTTTTGCCTACAAAGGTTGGACCAGATGATCTTTTTCAGGTCCTTTTCAACCTGGCTTTTTATGATTTGGTGATATGATTCTATATGTACATTATATGTACAAAGCAAGAAGGCTTGGCAATGCCCAGGAGAAACTGAAGTAAACCATGGAGCCTTTGTACTGTATTTAAACAGCATAAATTAGTGCAGTGTTGCAGAAAACAAACTTGTTTGTACTGGTTGAGAGCTTAAGCACATTTTAGAGTTCCTGTGCTGTATTTGTATCCCTTGGATTTTACCTATGGTTACAGCAGCTAATTACAAATTTATGAAAATATAAATAAAAATCTTTCAATTATGATCAAGGGTGTATGAAGTCTTTTTCTAAGCATGATATTAGAGAAAAACATGGGGCAGGAAATAGCACTGCTCCAAGCCAGCGTTTTGGTGATACACTTGAACCAAAGCTGTAAAGAAAGAATCCGCAGAGGTGTGCAGTGCATGGATTGGGAAGCATGTCCACTGGCAGCTGCTTCTGGTCCTCTGCAAGTGTCTGTCCATCTGTCAGGGGGGCAGACAGGCTGTGATCAGTTCTCACCACAAAATGCATACAAGCAGCTTCCCTGCTTCCCTAAGAGTCCTGACAACAGTCAACCAGAGACACAAACACCGTGAGCTTTGCAAAGTCAAAAGCTACTGAGCAGCTATGGAGAAAGCAACAAGCAAAACCAGCATAAAAACTGTAGTAAACAGCTCTGTTATCAAAATACAAATAAATTGGGCAATAAGCTCATTTGCTCAGATTCGTAAGATTTGTAAGCAGGTCTCAGCTTCAGAAGTGCTGTTAAGATTTCTGCAGGACTGCCTACACTGCATAGCTGCTCTTTGCACAGCACCTGGTCTGGAGGAGAAGGCTTCAACCCCAGCAATTTCTGGGAGTTTCCTCCAGGGGAGTTGTAGCCTGGTCCCATAGATTGAGTGCATGTTCATGAGTGTGCCTCCCAGCTTGGAGTTAATTGCTATTACATTTGCTCCCAAGAAGTTAGAAAACCATGACAGCAAACCAGTTTAAACTACTGTTTCAATGTGAAATGTACTAGTCTTATACTAGAAATTACTGAGATTGAATATGTTTCAATGTTAATTAGTCATAACAAAATCCTCCGAATCTAACTTGAGATGTTAATTTTAAAAACTTATGAAAGTATTTTAAACAGATAGAGACTGGAACCTTTTTCATATGTCACAACTTTTTTACAATACAGAGAAGAAAGGTCCATCGAGATGCCTAAAATCATATCACTGTACAGGCAATGTCTGTGGATTGCAAAGTGTGAGAGGTAAAACTATCGCTGTAACTTGCTCTGGTATTGTGATAACATGCTGATCATGTTTGCAATTTCACTTGCCAGTTGAACGTGACTTTGGGTTGTACATGTACCAACTCAACACCTTAGGGCATCCCATTCCTTGTATTTCACTGTGCTGTGCTTGGAATATTTTTTAAATTAGAAAAATGTTACTCCAGTCCTTTTTATAGTGACCTTGAAGCTACATCACTCCTGCTAATCTGTATCATGGATCACTAATCTAAATCTGTGTAAGTTTTCTGGAACACTGTTATCAAAATGTTAATTTGAACTCTGATGTGCCCTCCAGATGTTGAATTGTCATTAACACTTCAACAAAACTACCTTTCTCTTCACCACACCTCCTGAAGGGAGGAAGTGCAAGCTTCACTGCCCTTTCTTGAACTGCCTCTAAATGAAGCAGCCCTGGTCAGAATTGGAACAAATGAACTGATATGATTTTGTGTCTGAGATAACACACTGTGAAGTCCTATGACACCTATACTGTAGTAGCACTTACAACCCTTGTGAATAATGAATTGAACCAGAAGCACCTGCAAATTCTGTGTGACAAATTTCTTTTGCTCTTAGTAATTTTCCTTTAAAAAAACCAAAAGCATACAAACTTCAACCTGTACAGACTGCAAACTGGCTGTCTTTTGTTTTGGAACTGATGCATGCTGTGGCTAACCAATGGCATTACTCTAAAACAGGGAGTAATAAAAATTCTATTTTTTCTATAGAATGAGAAAGGGGATTGATCTTCTGTTTTGAAAATACTGATTTATGTTACCCCTTTCCCAGTCTACTAGAATGTGACCAAATTCTAGAACTGTGAGATGGCTTTGTAAAGCCAGCAATGAAACCCATTCTGCTCACCTTGAATAATTTCAGAGTGAATAAAACTCAGTACTTTATTGCTTGTCATTCACCTGTCTGTCTGTCATTACAGTCCTTCTTTGTAGGACTATTACTATAATGGGTTACACTGGGTATAACCACAGAGGAGGTCTGTTTCTTAATACAAGACGTATCTTCCCAGATACGTTGCCTGCCAATGTTTTGGAAGCATGCTTCGTCAGACTTAGCTGAGGAGTTAATGGCAGTAGCTGTCCACCTCGAACTTCACAAAGTGTTAATGACCGAGTGAGGCAGATAGTCAAAAAGTGACCACAGCATCTCATAACTTCTGAAAGGGACTGTCAAAAGAACTTGATATATTCCTTATAATACAAATACTTCAAATGAAACCTTTATTTACAGGTTTGATCGGGAATTCTGTTTCTTACCTTATTCTTTCTTTACTTCTTGAGTCCCTAATGTAAGTATTAAGATGGGTAGTGAAGACAGGAGAAATGAAAAGAGAGAGGAGAAAATAAAAATGTGGAAGAATACAGACACATCCCTGAGAAGCCCATGTGGTAAATCATGCACATATCATGCACATATTTAGTGTTTCAATATGTTTCATCTAAAAAAAAATATGTGCAAATGGTATCTCACCATTAAGTAAAGAATGACCCTAGGGTGCAGTGACCCTGGGCACACATGTTAGGAACAGAGCAAACTCTGAGAGGTTCTCTCATCATCTGCCTATCAGGATAGGAACAGACATCAATGTGCTACTGAAAGAAGTATGACAAGGAGGAGACTTTGAGACTTATAATGAGCATTTCACAAGTAGCAGACAGTGACACATGAAGATGC
Source organism: Pezoporus occidentalis (assembly GCF_034315485.1). Classification (NCBI taxonomy): domain Eukaryota; kingdom Metazoa; phylum Chordata; class Aves; order Psittaciformes; family Psittacidae; genus Pezoporus; species Pezoporus occidentalis. The sequence continues at coordinate 2,806,938 of NW_026915791.1, read as the reverse complement.
TATACTTTTTGTTTCCTGGAGAGGTGGATAAATTAATCTTTTCAAATGTAAGGTCCTAAGTTCTTGCTTAAATATACAGAGATAGTGAGTTTATCTGCATACTTTCATTCACTTTTGCTGATGCTTTCTTTTGATAGAATCTTAAAGGCTTTTTCTCAAGAAGGAACACACTGTAAAGCACATTTTAAGGGGCAAACTTTGGCTGTTGTCCTGTACCTTCCCCTCCCTTCCCTTCCCTTCCCTTCCCTTCCCTTCCCTTCCCTTCCCTTCCCTTCCCTTCCCTGCCCTGCCCTTCCCTGCCCTGCCCTGCCCTGTCCTGCCCTGCCCTGCCCTTTGCCATTCCCTTTTCCCTTCCCTTTTCCCTTCCCTTCCATGCCCTTCCCTTCCCTTCCTTTCCTATCCCTTCCCTTCCCTTTTCCATTCCCTTTTTCCTTTCCTGCCCTTCCCTTTTCCATTCCCTTTTTTCCTTCCCTTCCCTTTTTCCTTCCCTTTTCCCTTCCCTTTTTCCTTCCCTTTTCCCTTCCCTTTTTCCTTCCCTTTTCCCTTCCCTTTTTCCTTCTCTTCCCTTCCCTTCCCTTCCCTTCCCTTCCCTTCCCTTCCCTTCCCTTTCCCTTTCCCTTTCCCTTCCCTTCCCTTCCCTTCCCTTCCCTTCCCTTCCCTTCCCTTCCCTTCCCTTCCCTTCCCTTCCCTCCCCTTCCCTCCCCTTCCCTTTTCCCTTCTCTTTTCCCTTCTCTTTTTCCTTCCCTTCTCTTTTTCCTTCTCTTTTTCCTTCCCTTCTCTTTTTCCTTCTCTTTTTCCTTCCCTTCTCTTTTTCCTTCCCTTCTCTTTTTCCTTCCCTTCCCTTTTTCCTTCCCTTCCCTTTTTCCTTCCCTTCCTTTCTGTAGTTAGGAAGGAATTACCTTTTTTGTAAACACAACCTGCACATCAGGAGTGGGGTCAGCCCAGGGGTAAATCCCTGCTCTGCTAGGGCAGGTGGCTGCAGAAGGGGACATTAAACTGTCTTTGGAAGATTAACCCTGCTCTTGTTGTGCTGCCTGGAAAATCAGACTTATAGAAAGTGTCCAGGTTTAGCTCCAGAAATGCAATTAGCAGTGAAAACAGGACCTTCAACAAATGGCATTATGATGGATTAAGGCAGGGATTACTGCCTTGTATCTAACAGCTCTCAAGAAAATAACTTCACAGAAACAAAAAAAAAAGCTAAGAAATTAACTTGTTTTCCACTGGAGTAGATTTTTTTGCCTTCACTGCCATCTGCCAACTCTTGTCTATTTTATAAACAAGAAAACTAAAACAATAATGCAAATCACTGAAGAAAAACTTGACTGTTTAACTCATTATTCAGGCCTCGTCATGCAATGGGCTGATGGTCAAAGAGCTGCCAGCAGTAAGCTGCAGTTTTTCCCATCTCTCTTCCTCTTCTCCTTTTCAGGCAACTTTTATTGTATTAAGTCATCCTAAAACTTTACTGTCAAGTGCACTATGTGCTCTAGAATCTCAGGGACAAAATACCACATTAGTAAAATCATTATATATAGGATTCAGGATCCTTCTTCAAAAGGATCTGTAAAGTTTTTAACAAGGGTAACCAAACATTTTATTTTCTCAGTGGACCACAAAAAAAAAACAACTCCTTAAGGTTATTAATTTTCTCATAATATGAGTCTCAAATGCTGGATGAGAAAGAATTTATATTCCAGGCAGTGCATTCATTTTAATTATGTTTACCTTCCCAGTCTTTCTAAATCAGACTTGATTGCATTTAATAAGGGCTTTAAATGTGTCTTAATAATGTTTGGAATTAATACTGGTTTGTGAGTATCTGAGGATGGTAGGTCCCCAGGAGACCCTCTGAAATCTTGTTGTGATAAATAACCTAAAGCAGCCACCTGTGATAAGTAATATTTTGCATTTTTTTTCACTGATTTTCTATGCTGGTAGAGTTTTTTTATGGTGTCCACACAGCAGAATAGCTCTGGCAGTGTCAGGCAGGAACAGCAGTCAGTATATTAAACTGTCTAATGAGTTTTTATTTCCTTCTGACTATTGTTCACATGTGACTTAGTAGCACTTCCTGTCTGTGAAAACACACACGAGCATGGACAGTATGCAGTGAGCACACAATGAATAGTTGTTGTGAATCCAAAACCCCACAGCTTCTGCGTGCATCCCCGCTGCAAAAGAGCACCCAGTACTGCTCCCAGCAGTGATGTGTGGGTGAGTTTTAGGGGGTCACAGTCACCTTCCCCAGGTCAGTAACATCATGTGAGGCTGAAACTAGCCAGGTCCTCCCTGAGTTTGAGTGTGGATGTAACAGCACTGGGACTGATGGGGGAAAAGGTGGAAGGCTTTTTACTTGGGAGGAGATTGAGTGAGAAAAAGGAGGTACAGAGCTAGCAAAGAGGTGAGCTCAAGAAAGGGGAAAACAGGCAATAGGCATGAAATTGTGTGTAGAAAAAGAACAAGGGGGTGTGGCATGTGCTCATCTCCCCTACCTGATCTTTATTTCCCAACCCTGCCCAAGTGATACCCATCACTGGGGGTGGGAATGGGTGCATTTAGGGCAGTATGCCCAATTCAGGGAGACAGATAACAGCTGTTAGATAAGAGCTAATCTGAACAATGAGAGGCTCTCCCCTAGAGCAGGGATGCTTCTCAAGGTTACTCCTCAAGGCTGAGAGATCCTTGACTGCAAGGGATCCTCAGTAAGTGATGGACAACATGCTGTACTTTGAAATCTTAGCTCAGCAATATCAAGGACTGATTGTGCACAAAAAACCCTTTAGACTAAGTTGTTGATCAAGGCTGGTACGAAGTCTGGATTCAGATGCACCTTGACTGCTGCCTGAGGATTTTAGAATACAAGGGGGTCCTTTCTGAACATGACTCAATGGGAGGGTCTTTCTGACAGTTTTGTTTGACCCTGCCCCCTATGCAGTAAATACTCATGTGCACCTCACCATCGAATCTTGTTAAACCACTTTTGCATTTACTAATGAACTTCGTTAAAATGCTGTTTCATATCAATAAACATGTTGCTACTTCTCTTACAAGTAGCATACAAGTGCTCTTTAGGTACTAGAAGGCTGCTCTAAGGTCTCCTTGTATGATTTTATAATAACAAAAACACACAGCTTTAAGCTTACATGATCAAAACACAGAGTTGAGTGGGCTATGGTGCTTCAGATCTGCTTCAGATCAGCTGCATTGTGAGAACTTTCCTTTCAAAGGTTGCATTACCCAGTGATCCATAACTGATACAGAGGCTTGTACAAGAAGAACTAGCACTTTTGCAAGTATGTTTGCAAGTAAGAAGTGCACTGCAATAGCTTTGTGCAGCCAAAAAAGCTACAGATACACCTTCAAGTAGTAAAAAATAAAACATTAAAACCATTACAGTACAGTTAGGGGAGCAAATGTGATTGGAAACCCTTTTTGTTATGATCTCTGAACTAAATGTTTATCCTTTTGCATTATATTATAGTAACACATGGTGATATAAATGAGCCGTGTTACACGGAATTAGGGTTAAACTGCAGAGGAAAAACCTACAGACATAAAGGAACAGAAAGCTTTTAAGACGAGATGGGAACTCAGAAGAGTAAATGAAGTGGCCATGTTTTGCTGAATACAAAGGAAGAAGAGCAGCACCTGAGACCAGCTTCCTGATGACATGCAGTTCTGCTTCATGTAAAGGCTGCCCACAAGGAATCAGCCAGGTTACATAGGAAGTTTGAATCCCAGAAACTTAGTGCTTTTGCACACATAAAAGTATGCACCTGTGTTTTATATATATTTATCTCTGCTCCACTTCTATTCTGAAGGATGAAACTACAAATAAGCCCAGCACCCTCTGTTCTGGTGTCCTTGGACCACTTGTAAATAAAAATCTACATAGCTGGTAGACACCCAGTGGGGTGATGTCTTCAGCAAGTCTGAGGAGGAGAAGCACTGAGGAGGAACATGACCTGTGGTTTGTATGTTCAGATGCTGGGAAACGGTCCAGCCTTGTGCAGCAAGGTTTGAGATGTGTTATGAGTTGCTTTCTCAGCCCAGCTGTCTCTAGACAGGCAGCAGCTCCATGAAATATAGGCTTTCAATCATCTGCTAGTCCTAGCTTGCTGGGGAGCAAAGGCAATCCAGCGCACTCAGGTCCTTGCAGTCCAGAGCTTGCTGTGGGTGTGGTACGCACTGTGGCCCCTCTCCTACCAAGCACAGAGTGATCTCAGCTGTGCTGCAAAAGGAATTATTCCCTTTTGATGTCATGAAGGGATTTCAGGAATAAATTGGTGTTATTGATGACTGTCGGGCATTTATTTCTGTGACCCTTTGAGAAATAGAGGTAAAGGAGATTTATGGCTTTGATGATAGCTGCATGGGAAAGCCACTTCAAAAAAAGATGAAACGACGCCACTAAACTCAAGAGGTTCTCAGGTGCTGGAGACAGTGACAGCCCCTTGTCACACCACTACTTCAGCCATGAATTACCTTTGTCTCTTCATTTTTAATTTCCTCTTACACAGATATCACTGAGCTCTTTGATACCCTTCTTCTGATCTACTGCACAGAAAAGCTTGTGCAGAGTTATTTCTTGATATGATATGGTAGATAGGAATCCCACAATGCTCCTCTGAGAGGACATTTGCTCTGTCCCTGAAGCTCTCACCCTGGGGACCTGTGAGCGCTGGAAACTTCAGAAACTTTCATCCCAAACCAATAGGTGAATCAGCATTTCTGGCTGAATCCAGACTGATACATGGAGCCTTTGATTCGGCAAAACCAAACAGATTAGGAATTCCTGCTACACAGACTAGAGATGTTGGATTAAAGAGAACTTCAGGGACTTAAAATTAAACATTTATGATCTTCAGCTGTGTATGGATAAGTACACAGCCAATACATCCACAGCACATCATTTAGTTTCATCCTCACTTCTTTCTGTACCAGAAGTAATCAAAGAAAATCCTCTTTAGTTATACTGTAAATTTCCAAAATTCACAAAAATACTATTAAAATTGATACGTATGAATAGACAAAAATAGACAGTTTGGAAAAGAAGTTATTACTGATTTTATTTAAAATTCATATTGTCTGTTAAGTTTTAATGAGAACTTATAGTTGCAGAATCACTGAATAATTTTGGGAAGGGAAATCTGGATGCCCAGCTCTCTTCTGGGTGGGACCAGGTGAGATCAAGCTGTTTATGACTTTTCTGGTCTTATTATATTTTATTACTTACCCCAGAAAAGGGAAAGAACAATGTGCTGATATTACCCATTTTGTATTTTGTCCCTAAGACAACACCTCTCATGGGGGGTAGCCATGGGTGCTGTTGACTGGGGACAGACAACAGCAGGCGAGCTGTGCTCCTGCCCTTCTGCAGGATGCTGCCAAATGCTCCTCTAGCATCTCCCAAGATGTGAGGACATCCACGAACCATGCAAAACCCTGCTCTGGCTGCTCAGGCCCAGCAGAGTAGGTAAATGGCTGTGCTAGTTGTGCTGTCAGGGCTCTGAAACTCCTGCCTCCAGGAGGTAATAAAATCCAATCTGGGGGACACAGCTGTAGGCACATAATTCATATTTACTGCTGGAAAGGTGAAGTTTTGCTTTTTCATCTTTGTGGCAACCATGGCTACTAAGACTTTAATCAATCCCCTAGCCCCAACACAGAGAAATTTATTTACGGGACTAATTATTTCCGAGACTTATTTTTCAATATGTTGTTATACAAAACATGCCATCTGCTCCTATCATCGAGGTCAGATAAAATATGGCAATTAGAACTTTTTAAAAACATGGGACTGTTTTTTTTGCTGCATCACCTTGCCACCAGCCTCCTCTCGGTGCCTTGCTGCTGTGTCAGGGCTGCAGTGGGAGATCCTGCAATGATGCAGCTGCAGCTCCTCTGTTTGGCCCATGCCCTGGTAGCATCACTGCTCAGGCACAAGTGCACTTGCAGCAGGGGCCACCGTAGTGCCATGTCCTTGCCAGGATGGCTGAACTGCAGCTACAGGTCCTGAGCAATGCCTTGGTTTAGAGGAGACTTTAGACATGGAGGGAAACCTGGTGTGAAAAAGGATTTTTTGGAGCTCCTTTAGCTGGCTCTGTTGGTATAGCAACTGGCTCTTTTCCAAAAGCTGGAAGCACACCATGGGAAGCAGCTGCTGGCAATGGGAGACAGTCAGGACAATCAGCCTAGAGATGGATTTGCTCCAAAGGACCCGCCATAGGAATGGTATGGTCACACTACACATCATGTCACCACAGCCTTGTGGAGAATAAGGCAGCTGCCCCAGCCAAAGGAGCAAGTCGCCCTGCTCCTGCTGGAGGCTGGCAGATGGCTTTTCCTTTCTGTAATCAGATTATTGTCTCCCAGGAATCAAAGGGAAAAAAACAACCCAGATCCTGTTATTTTTGCTCAACGTGTGTGTATTCCAAGTACAGATGTGCAATGTTATCCAGTCTTTCCATTCTGCTGCTGGCTCGTCGCAGTCCTTGGACAGGAGAATCCATCATTCTGTGTTCAGAGACAAGTTACTCTGCAATTTATTAAAATGTGCAGCAAGATACTCTTAATGATAACATTTAGCAATAGAAAATACATCATACAAATCTAAGCTTAGGTCTGCAGGATAAAGATTTTGGAAATTCAGTGCTTTTTCTGCAGAAATTCCCCACATCTAGAATATTTGTTTCTTTCTGAATCAGAACTAAAACATATACTTCTAAAATTTCCATTAAACTCATGCATCTATGAATTTTTATACATGTGCATATACAAAAATAAGACACATACTGTCGATCAAAAGAGTCAGACTCACAAACCCTTTTTTTGAATGTTTAGATTTTAGCTATTGTGATTGTGCATTGTGTTTATTAATTTGCACTATTCCTTTTTTTATAAAAATAGTTTGTTTCATGTATTTTTCCCTACATAGTTCTGCCTACATTGACATGTTCCTGGCAGATGCTTTTTGATGAAACAGCATTTACTGAAAGGTTAAATTGGATGCTATTGGGAAATTTTCTGCCATCATTTCTGATGAGTCAGAGGACTGATGTGAAAGCTCTTCATACAGGGTAGAAAGATCTTTGCAATAGTTTTCCACCTTTTGGAAGGCAGATGTCTGAGTTGTTTCTTCTTTTATTCCTTTCCAGTGTTTATTTCAGATGTGCTGCCAAGCTGCTGAATGTGAAATAGTTTGTAGCAGGGAACAGAGATCCTGTAAACGATTTTCTTGGATGATGACTTGGAAGTTTAAACGCACATTTTGTACCACTGTATGTATAGTCCTTGTGTCTCATTTCCATGTACATTGTAGGAGATGAGCTTTTTAGTGGGAAATTTAACAGAAATAATATATTTCAAATTACTAAAGGAGGTATTCAAAAAAATAAAATGCTAAGCCTAAAAAAGGCGTCTCGATAAACTGCATAGTTTTATGCTTAGAAGGGTTCACAGTTTTCTGTGTTTGTTCTGCCGTCTTTTGAGAGTTCCTGCTTCAAAGGTGACTTTTTCTTTGTGCTTGTGCCATGTGTTTCCTACCGTAGCTACTGGCAGCTGGGTTGAGCCCTACCTTGACTTTAGGCAAATCATCTTCATCCAAGGAGAGCATGCAAACACAAATATATTCTTGATACATTACAGTCTAGTGAAAGCCGTTTCTGTTTTGGAGAATGCTCATTGGCAGCCTTTCTTTTTCAGCTTGCTCATCGTAACTAGGGTCATCAGGAATACATGCTTTAGTCCCTGGATGGGCTGTGGACTTGGTGTAGCATTGCAACATGTCCAAATGCATTGCCAGCAAGCACAGATTTGAACACTATTAAAGTATAATCCGTTTTTATTAATTTATTCATTAATGGGAATAAGTTCAGCAAGGTCCAAAATGTCATCACCTTCCACTGATTACTGTGTTTGACAAAATGGGTTGGAAGTGGTGCAGGGACCCTGTCAGCACATCAGTGTCTTCCACCTCCAGCGCTGTGACTATATGATGAAGTTCCCACTAGGGGGGACATCATCGCTCTTCCCCTTTACCCGCAGAGTGCAGCACAGGCAGCAGAGCAGGGGAATCGGGTCCATTCTGGAGAAAACCATCCCAGATGGATTGCTTACAGGACAGCTGCCTTCAGGAGCTGCCTGAGCTTCTGCTGCCGTGAACATGGAGACCTGGAGAAGCACACCCCATGACTGCTTACTCCATAGCAGCCAGCAATGTTTGCTTCTTTAAACACCTCTATGCTTGCCTGTTGGGCTCCTTCACAATACTCAATGCTCTGGACAACTAAATGCAGCAAAGATGGGTAGGCAAAGTCAGTGCCCAACTCCGCTGCTGAAAGCCAGCAGAGCTTTATGCTCTCGTGGCCCCACAGTAGTATGTATTTGTGGAGTTAAAATAGATGAAGAAAAAATGACTTTCAATAGCTAAAAAGTCATTGCCTAGTGATTTTTTTCAAATAGCTCTGAGTGTACTGTCTGAAAGACTGGGGGTTTTCCTGTTGCTTTTTTCTTCTTTTGTTCCTGAGCTGTTAGAACATTTTGAAGCAGAACATTTCTTTTTATTTGAAATTGCTGATCCTTCCAGAAAGCTCATCTCTTAGATGGGAGACTTGGGAGAAACTAACAATTTTTATTTCACAAATATCTGCATGGAAAAAAGTACACTTCCAGAAAAGGTGAAATACCACTTGAAGTAGCAACAGAGATTTTAGGGTGTAAAAGCAGGTAGAAATTCAACCTGACACACAAGAACTAAGATTTTGCCACAAGATAATTCTTGATATTTCAGCAATATATTTCACTTTTCTCAGCACAGCTCTCTGATTGAACGTGACCTGTTTCCACCTGAAGAAATACGCAGCTGTATAGAGGAACAAGCGATGTAGCACTGCTTCCCCAGCCCCACAGAAGCCTTCCTGCCCTTTTTCCAAGAAGGTAAGGGGTCTGATGCAGTGAAAAGGTGCTGACATGGGATAATTTGAGCCCATCTCAGTGTCCTGGAGGGCTGTGGGGGCCTCTGATATTTTTTACACCTGTTTGAAACAATGTTTTCTCCCTCTTTCATCACTCTTCCAGTCCTCAATACTCAGATGAAATCTTCACATAGCCATGTGAAGTGATAAACAGATCATAACATGATGCTCAGAGTGTGAAGGTAGAAGATTAGGGGAAGCAGCAGGGAAAGTGGAGATGGTGACAGTCCCCAGCTGAGGATGGATGTGTGACAGGGATTGCTTGAAGCCCACAAACCAACAACCTTGCCAGCAAGAGGAAACAGGGCACTGCAGCAAAAGAATATTTACAGGCTGTGACCATAAGTCAGGAGTGCATGTGATCTGTTCCCGTGAAAAAGGCAGTTTATCTTTCCTCTGCTGGGAGGCTCAAGGGTAGGTGGCCTCCAGGTCATTGCTAAGCTCTGCACAGCTTTATGCTTCAGAGCTGAGCAGGAGCTGCTCCTTGAAAATAAATGTTATTTTCTTGTGGTTTTGGGGGTGTTTGGGGTGTTTGTTCATTTGTTTGTTTGTTTTTCTGACTGAGTTTTCCAATGGAGAAGCTTCTCTGTTTTGGGTCGATTTATTTCTCTGAATTAACCTTCCCTGTTGTGATGACAAAGCAGTAGTTGTATATCAGAGTTAAACCAATGCATAAGCACAAAATTTCCTGTAGAAACCAGACACTCCACTGTAAAAGCTTCTAGCACCCACCAGATGTGTAAGCTGTCCTGTGCCACGCAGTGGTGAGGAGGTGCTGAGATTACATAAGGGTGATGTGAAACACCATAAGGAAACGGGAATATCACTGAATGCTGTACAGGACCAGCCTTGCTGTCTCCAACAGCTTGCAGAAAAATAAATGAATTCATTGTCCCTGAACTGGTGCAAAACATTATTATTATGTGTGCTGCTTTTTAAGAGAAACCATATTTATGACACAAGGTACTCACCTGCACAAACTCAGGAAACAAGAGATAGATAAAAGTCCAGAACACGTACCATTAGAAAAATAGTTCTGCAAGAAACTTCCCACTTATTCCCATTAAAAGAAAAAAAAAAAATATTTAAAAGACTATTAAAAGAAAACCAGTGAAAAGTAAAAGAATACAACTGTATGTAAAGAATTTTTATTTGGCTGTAATAAAAGAGGTCTGCAATAACCTGAAATTAAAAAAGAAAACAGGATCCATTAGTATTTTTCATGTATATATTTTAAAGGACGTCACTCTTTGTGGGAGTAATATTTTCCAGTAGAAAAATAATGCTGCATGTATTCAATTTCCAGCTATAAAGTGTTACCCAGCAGATACTGAATGTAATAGAATTGCAATTATTCAGTTTCCTAATGATGCCCAGCACTGAAAACTATCACTCTATTTACTGAAATGTAAAATTCAATGCTGCAGATAATGAGAGTTGCAGTCACTGGTGTTTCTACTCAACAGAACGTTCATCACCCCTTACTCTTCATTAATCCACATTCATGGTCTTCAGTTTCCTTTCCCTTTGCTGATGGAGAGTATTTATCATTCTGGGGCTACAATCCAATCACATAGTGCCATTGCCCCAGGAAATGTGATCTTTCTTGTCCCTGTTACCTAAAAAATACTTCAGCAAACACCCCCTGCAAATATGTATCAGATATTCTTTCGGCATGCATGCCAAAGGAAAGAGATACTAATAATATTTTGTGGTTTGTGTTTATGCAAAGTGGACAAAAGGTTATCTTTTAAACCAATGAGGAGGAGAAAGGTAAAGGCACAAAGGTTTCTCAGGCACTTGGGAAGAGGAGAACCTGCCGTTGCTGCTCCTCCCAGATCTTCCTGCCCTGTCTATGCTCCTCTGTTACCCATCTTGCCCAAACCTCCCAGTGTAAGAAGGACATGGACCTGTTGGAGTGAGTCCAGAGGAGGCCATGGAGATAGTTTTGTAACCCCCACTGCCTCCTTTTCAGGGCTGATGTAGTGCATCCTACATGCCCAAAAACCTTCTTCATAAGAGCTTCATCAAATCTATGCATCTATGTTATGCATTTCTATTTCTCCTGGGTGGCCGAGTTTTCCAAAATTTGCTCAGTAGGTTTCAGTTTATACCAAAAACTTGAAAATAATCCCTTGGGTCATCCATGTGGGCAGCAATACCACATGGTCCTGCAGCACGATGTTTGGTAAAGAGTGGCAACATGATCAAGTGAAGCAAAAATATCATCATCTTTAGCCGGGTGGCACTGGCTTAGCTGGTACCAGCAGAGATGCTAATGGTGGTCTAGTGACGCTTCTGTAGATAACACAGAAAGGGATTTTTCCTTTATCGCAGTTACTTATCCCAGGTGGATACCTGGAGAGTATTTGCAAATGTAAATGTCCTGTGGCCAGAGTTTTGATGTTGCAAGGCACAGTATCAGGATAATCCCTCAGCTGGAAAGCATTGCAAAACACAACAAAATGAAGGACTTAATGAGTCCCTGACACTGCAGAATGTTCCAGATAGTATTTCTAGCAGGTACCAACCAGCTAAGCACAGTACTGCCTTGAGGTGGCTGTCAATAAAATGCAGGTTGCTGGCTTCTGAACATGATTGACAAATAAAATGCAGACATTTGTGATCCTCAGGCAGAGTGTCAGTAATTGTGGGTTTCACTCTGCAATTACGTGTATCAGTAAGACTGACCAACTCATGTTTTTAATCCCTCAAAGGAATAATAATAAATATATATATATTTGAACACTGATTTATATGTATATTTGCACATTTGTGTAATACATATATATTAAAATTTACCTACAACATTAAAACAACTTTTAGAACTTTATACCTAATGATGCTCTGCTTTTAAACTAAGATAAACATGCATATAGGACAGATACCTGGATTCTCAGTGTCCAGGGACTGCATCATCATTAATAAGAAATCCACCTATGAGATCCAATTTCTAGGACTCAGTTCAGTGCAAAAACGCATTAAGCCAGTGGCTCAGAGGGTGTATGGAGAACTGAGAAATGGGAATTAGTGAGACTACGCAGTTCTATGAACCTTTACATTATGTTTCTTGTTGTGCATATTCATAGAAGGGGAAAAAAAATATTATTAGCATGAGGATACCCATCCCACTGCACCCAGCACATTCATTGTACAGAGCATTGTCTTTCAGCGATAGTCTTGGTTTAATTCCTTGAGCATCCTTCCTGTGGGAAGCTCTGGTTTCCAGCTGCCCTGCTGCCAATGAGTGGTTTCCGTCTGGAGACTTTCTTTAGAGCAGCAGCAGCTTCACAGAGCGCTGACGTGTGCAATCAATACTAATAAAGGTCTCTCTAAAAGACTTCTCTTTAGAGGTTTCCCTGAATATGCGGAGTTTCCTGACCTCCTTTTATTACGATCCATTGTATAATTACAATGTGATGAACAAGCAGCAGCAGAGTAACTAAGCAATTAACAGCGGGGCGCAGCCACCGCCAGAAGTGCAGCATGAAATTATTGCATTACTCATCAGTCACAACTTCATGACACCTGTTAAGTCTCTGCTGGAAACCTCTGCAGCAGGCATTGCTGCCTGTTCCCCCCAGTCCCTGTCCCCAGCAGCTGGGTCACATCTGGAGACACCCACCTGTGCTTCAGGTGCAGCAGCCAGCACAGCCAGGACAGCCCCAGAAGCAAAAGGTGCTCCCAGCCCCCTGAGGGGCTGTCACAAAAAAATCTGCTGTTTGTTCCTCCCAGCTGGTTTCCTGGGCAGGATACACTTCCCACGCAGACAAGATATCACACAGAATCATAGAATAGTCAGGGTTGGAAAGGACCTTAAGGTCATCTAGTTCCAACCCCCTGCCATGGGCAGGGACACCTCACACTAAACCATCTCACCCAAGGCTCTGTCCAACCTGGCCTTGAACACTGTCAGGGGTGGAGCATTTATCACTTCTTTTGGTCAAACTGTTCCAGTGCCTCACCACCCTCACAGTAAAGAACTTCTTCCTAATACCTAACCTGAACTTCCCCTGTTTAAATTTTAACCCATCACTCCTTGTCTACCACTACAGTCCCTGATGAAGAATCCCTCTTTGGCATGTGCTACTGTCCTGGGTTCAGCAGTAGCAGTCATTTTTCTCCTTCCTACTAGCTGGTGCAGTGCTGTGTTTTCGACTTTAGCCTGAGAACAGTGCTGATAACACACTGATGTTTTTAGTTCTTGTTAAGAAATGTTTACTCCTATCAAGGACTTTTCAGTCTCTCATGCTCTGCCACCAAGGAGGGGCACGGGAAGCCAGGGGGAGCAGAGAGAGGACACCTGACCCAAGCTAGCCGAAGAGGTATTCCATACCACAGCATGTCATGCCCAGTATATGAACTGGGGGCAGTTACCTGGAAGGCCTAGATCACTGCTCAGGTTGGGCTGGGTATTGGTCTGTGGGTGGTGAGCTGTTGTACTGTGCATCACTTGTGATTATCGTTATCTTTTCCTTTTCCCTTTTTAGTTTTATATTTTCTCCCCTTGTTATTTCCCTTATTCTTATTGGTGGTAGCAGTAGTAGTTTTATATTATACATCAGCTACTGGACTATTCTTATCTCAACCCATGGGATTTGCATTCTTTTGGCTCTTCTCCCTCCAGGAGTGGGGGAGGAAAGAAAGTGGAGGAAGTGAGCCAGCAGCTGTGTGGTCCTGAGTTGCCGACTGGTCTTAAACCACTGCACCTACATGTATTACAAGGAAAAACATGGGTGGTGATTAAGGGCAGCTACTTACAAAGCTGCTCACATATTTTCTGTCAACCATTCCTGACAGTGTTTACTTTCTGAGAACATGAAATTTTCTTTAGAAAGTTTATGTTCCTGAAAAATTGCAGAGCTTACAAAAAATCATAAAGAAAACTAATCTTTCAGTTTTAGCTAAAATGAATTCCTGTTTTTTTCTGATTCAGACCAAAATTATTTTGAAATAACTTAAACTTCGCATTTCAAGTTCTGAAACTTTCTAATTGCAGGGTTTATTTTAATTCCTTGTGTTGCTTACTGTGGAATATAGGTCTTTTGGGAATGATCATATGTATCAGGATTTTTCTGATCTTAAGTAAGAAAACGTATTCCCAAAAGAATTTTAATGAACTGCTTACAGCAAACTGTTTACATCCAAATATAGTAAATACCATCATGCATTTTAGTTATCTTTTCGGATATACAGTTTCTTCACGCCTCTTCCAGTGAATTTATGTTACTATGTAAACATGGAATAAGTCTATAAGTAGTGGGTTTTAATTTTATTCTTGCTTTTTCTGTATTAATAGTCTTTATCTCACAAAAAAACTATGACCTTTTCCTCTAGCTAAAACCTCAGTTGTAATGAAGAATGCTGCAGTAAGAAAATTATCTTTAGTAATTGTGAAGATAAACTTGTTACTGCAGTAGGTATTGGGAAATGAGGAAGTGGTGAATTTGCTGCACCAGAACAGAAAGCTGTGGGCTGCCATGATTCAAGGTTACACCAGGAGACAGTGAAGTCCAAAGAACTGACTCATGCTGGAGTGACTATGAACCATGTATGAGCTCCCTTGCCTTGAGGAGCACAACAGAGGTACAAGCCCTTGTCCTAACCAAGGGCCTTTTCTAGACCATCCATAAGGCAGCTTACACAACGGATGTCCTGTTCAAGCAACAGAACTTTTGTTGAAACAAAGGGAAAAGTATGACCTAGGACGGACTGTTACCCTGCCACTGCTGCAGATTTGCCTTAGAGCACATGTCCCCCTTACTCTCCCATTTGCGTGTAGCACAACAAATACCCTGCCATGCCCAGCCCCCGGTCTGCAGGACAAAGTGCTTATTCCCAAGATCCTCTTAAACTTTTGATCTGGAATCACAATTTTTCAAAGTAGGAAGGTAAGTGTTCAAGCACAATTTAAATAAGAGGACAGGGAAAAGTGTCACAGCTGGAACCTCACACGGTCAGCAGGGTCTGCCCAGTGCCTGGCCACAAGCAGCAAAGGAGAGCTGAGTTCCTGGCAGGGCTGCTGGGAGCACTGTAGCATCTCTGCAGCTCCAGGGAAATGAGAAAATTGTCTGTCCAGCATAGCTGAAATGTAAAAGATTATATACTGAGGTAGGGCTAATGGGCAAGGCAGCAGCAATGTGGTGCCCTGCTCATGCATCTGCTTCCTGTTCCTGTATCTGTAGTCCTTGAAGATACATCTGTGGCTAAAAAAAAAAAAAAAAAAAAAAAAAGTATATACTTTTTACTACATTCATTTTTATCCAGAGAAGAAAAAAAAAAAAAAGGAAAAAGACTGTAACAAATTTACACCTAGATATGACATCTGCTATTTTTTATTCCAGGTGAAAAGATATAGCAATCCTGAATAATTAGTATGGCAGGATTTCCCAGAGAGTTTGTCCTCAATGAAAGATAAAAATATCAATATAAAAGATTAATTCATTTGAGTTGTAAATATCTTAAGAAACAAACTGCATCAGGAATTTTCCCACATGTGAGACCCCATCTGAAACACTGTGATCAGCTCCAGGGCCACCACCATAAGAAGGATGTGGACCTGTCAGGGTGAGCCAGAGGAGGCCACAAAGATGCTCAGAGGGCTGAAGCACCTCTCCTATGCAGACAGGCTGAGAGACCAGGGCTTGCTCAGCCTGGAGAAGGCTCTTGGGAGACCTTAAGCAGCTTCTGGAGCCTAAGGGTCTGCCAAGAAAGCTGGAGAGGGGCTTTTCACAAGGGCCTGTAGGATAGGACAAGGGGGAATGGCTTTAAACTGACAGAGGGTAGATTGAGATATTCTTTACTGTGAGGGTGGTGAGGTGCTGGCACAGGGTGCCCAGAGAAGCTGTGGCTGCCCCATCCCTGGCAGTGTTCAAGGTCAGGTTGGACGGGGCTTTGGACAACTTGATCTAGTGGAAGATGTCCCTGTCAAGGTGGCTGGAACTGGATGAGCTTTAAAGTCCCTTCCAACCCAAACCATTCTATGATTCTACAAATATAGGAATGGTATAAACTGCAGAAAGCTGAGGGAAAATTCTTCAGTTTATTACATTTATGAAAGGTTTTCTTAATCTTTCACAGATACTAACATGGCACATAAACAGTGGTTTTGAAGGAATTATATGCTTAATATAGTTTCTCAGGTGGATTGGTTTGACATTTACAGGACCAGATTTCCAACTACTATTGTGCATTAGTGTAACACCAGTAAAGCCTGAAGGGTTGCTCTGGGTTTCACCAACTGAGTATCTGACCTACAGATCTTGTGCACAGCCATATAATCATCTTTCCATTCTGGATTGCAACCAAGTAACAAGATTGTATTTGTGCAAAACTGTGTGATGGCAGAGAAGGGCAGGAAGGTGAGGAGCTGAGGTGGTAAGCAAGAGCTCCTCCAGCCCCTCATTGCAGAGCACTGAGGAGAAGCTCTCAGCGCACTTAGGGCCAATATGTATTTTGTAACACACTCCCACTGAGAAAATCTTGGCCCCCCACTGATAAGCTGCTGTTCTTCATAGGTCCAGAAAACTGCCAAGACATCTGGCCTGAGCTGATATGGATAAATATTTATCCATATAATATTAACCCATATAATATTGGTTCATATAAATATTTATTGCTGAGCACTGCTGGGAGGATGGGTGCCACCTCCCTGTGAGCAGAAGTGTGATGGTCAGAGAAGCAGAAGACAAAAGAAATTCCAATGCAACTCAGAGGTTCAAAGTGTAGTAGTACCTTGCTCTTGACTCGTATTTGCAAGTATGGGTGTGAAGAAAGACTAAGTCATTGTGGTCCATCATGGGAAGCATAGCAGCAGCAGTGTAGTCCAAGCAACCGCGTTTAGCTCACAGTGGCTCAAGTTTACCATTACATCATGTGATTTTTCCTACAAGTACTTTTTTTTTTTTTTAATTGGAATATTTAAATGATTTCTTATTGCATTTCTCTTCATTCTCATTTGAAGGTGAAAGGAGAATTGCAGGTTGGGAGAGCACTGAATTTTTACAATGAACAGCTTGCTCTTTCTTCTGCAGAAGAAAATGTCTGTGTTGGAGATAAATCAGTTGGCAAAACTTATTTGTGGGGTTGTAAAGCTCAGCTGTTAAAGTAAATAGAGTATTTAATCTGAGTGTGGTTAATGCTACTTCCTAGTGAGCAGAAAAGTTTGGAACAAGTTACCAAAGCCTTGATTCTCTAACCTATGATTTTGTGTGACTCGAGCTCACATAAAGCCCACTGTAAGTCAAGTTGTCTAAAATCTGGTTTCATGTCAGTAATAAAGTTTGTGCTACAAAATAAGGACATGATTCACTCTGACAGATCTCTGTGCATGTGCTCTCTTTGATTTTCTGGTTTGTAGTGCTATTATATTTCTTTTATAGAGGCTTGGAAATGAGGTATTTACTGATTCTCTGCAGGTGAGCAATCATGTTTGGGATGCCAGAGGAGTCACAAGAACACAGTAGTGGTGCAGGAGAAGAGTGCGAGCATGGTGTTGGTCCAACATGCTGTGGCCTGCCTCAGTGATTTGCCAGCTGTGCAAAGAGCCCAGGCATCATAAGTGAAAATAAAGTAACAGCATCCACATCATCTCTTCTTGCTTCCCCTCAGCAGTGCCAAAGTGAGCACCAAGAGACTGGCAACTGAGCTGCAAGAATTGCTGTGTCCAGAGCCATTGTCATCCACTTAAGTAATCTCTTATTGAACAGCAAACAGTTTATGCAGTCCTCTCAGGAGAAAAATAAAAAGCTGAAGGGATAAATGACCAATTAGGCTGCCTCATTTCAGATCTAAAAGTAGGGCCAGCAATATGTGATGGAAAAGCAAAATGCTCCTTCTCTGGCTGCACTTTTATTGAAGATAAATCTCTGCCTCAACAAAAGGATTTTTCCTCTCCACAGCCCTGAGCACAGGGACAAGGAACTGCTGGTAACACACATCCACAGCTTACAACTTCATCTTTAGGCAGTTATTTCTGATTGAACATGGTTCTTTTGGTGCCTCTCTGCTCAAGCTATCCTAGCAGCAAAATAGCAGCCATACATTACATTCTCCTCAGCCAAAGGCAAGAAACTCATTTTGGGAGTGAAGTCACCTGCTTTGAGCACAGCACCTTAAAGGCAATAGATGAGCACATTCTCCTTTTCTCGATACTTGCAGGGGAAGGCAGAGCACATCAGTTATCTCCTTTCCAGTTACTCAGATCCTGCACTCTTCTGTTCCTCTCCAGCTGGCTGATAGTTGCTTTAACCCGTACACTATCATCATTTTCCAGTTTGTTTTCCATCTTACTTCAGTTATGGGTGTTTTCAAAGGGCAAAAAAATATTTATGCATTTCCAAGAAGCCAGAAGTGTGCTCTGTGCCTACAACACCACCATCAAGGGAAGCTGGAAGTCGACAAGGCAAACACAGGGAAACTACTTTTGCATCCAGGGGAAGGTACAGTGCTCCCTGAACGGCATGATACTCCTACACAGGCGTGGGTTAGCAAACAAGTCTGAAGTACCAGCCTCTGATGCCCATACAGTGTGCTGTGCTCTGCCCCATCCTACCACCAGGCACGTCTGTGTGGGAGCCCCTTCCGGCACCCTGGCTCCTGGATGGCTGCTCACAGGCTCCCAGCACCACCTCCTCTGCCAGGGAAGGTGCAGAGAGATGTGGCAATCAGCGTAGAACCTGCCCAAGGTGAGCCATCCATTTTCAAGTTGTTCACATGAGCTGTCTGCTCACAGAGGGTGTTCCTGGAGAGTAAACCTGTTACTGAGGTTCCTCCTATCCTTGTTCAGGGTCCTGCTGTGGAGGACGGTGCCCATGCCAGCACCCACACAGTGCAGCCTTGGGGAGTGGCTTGCTCAGCTGTGGCATAATGTGGCTAAGCTTCTGTGTCACCTGCCAAAGCAGGTTTACTGTGCATCAGATGGGCTTGCTGGAAGCCAAGGAAAAGGTCTCTGTCTCCCATCATGAACTGCAGGAATTGCTGCTTTCAGTTGTAGTCACATTTGTAATCAGAGTGGGGAAGAAGCTGGTGAGACGTGGGTATCTCCACCATCACATGCATGCCTGTCACAGGCTTGGATGTGCCTCGGGAATGCAAAGAAACATGTAGACCTGGTCAGGACAGGAGAGCTGTGCTGGCTGGAGTGCGATGAGCATCCAGAGAGTGCTGCTGCTGAGATAATGGCAAGTGAATCCTTAATTTCCCTTTTAAATTTTACAGAATCAATTTTAATGCAAATGTCCATATAAGGAGAAAATTCCTTCCTGTTAGGGTGGTGAGGCACTGGAATGGGTTGCCCAGGGAGGTTGTGAAGGCTCCATCCCAGGCAGTGTTCAAGACCAGGTTGGACGAAGCCTTGGGTGAGATGGTTTAGTGTGAGGTGTCCCTGCCCATGGCAGGGGGCTTGGAACTAGATGATCTTAAGGTCCTTTCCAACCCTAACTATTCTGTGATTCTATGATTCTATGAAAGAAGCTTGTGTTTATGCCGTATCTCCAGGGCAACTCTGCAGCAGAGAAGGGTGTTGTGAAACTGAAATATCTCTTCCCTACCATATACATACAGACATTTTATATCAAAGTATTAACCCTGCTCAGACCCCAGGGTCTTTGATACCTGTGTCTGAAACCCATATGACTGAAATCCAGTGAGCACATTATACCCTGGCATGCAGCACGCAGAGGGACATGCAGCAGGATCAGCCCCTGCATGCTGCCCCAGGAGCTGCAGAGATCTTCCCTTCATTGCCACCTTCATAGCTATTCCTGGCATGTAAGCTAACAAATAACCTTTGGTGAAGTTTGGCAGTAATAAAACAACACATTGCTATTTCTTTTCCTTTCACTTTTCATGAACCCTTTTTTCATTTTTAGAAATAGCCTAGTGTCTTAATCTTTGGAAAAACTGAGATACACATTACAAAATATCTGTGCAGCATGCTAAGCTCTGCCCAGGTACTCCTTTGTTGCCAGTGTGTGATTGACCAAGTTGAAATATCATTGTAGGAAGCATAGCATTTCTGAAAAAGGACAAAAAAGTGGCAACTTTGTTTTCTAATGAGTTTTCTGTCAGCCATGAATTTCTAAGCAGGTTAGCAGAGGGTCTCTCCTAGGGATTTTCTGCACCTCTCGTTCTGTACATGGAGTACCAAAACACCTCCTGTGATCTAATCACTGTTCCCTGCAGCACCAGGTGGCCTTTCAAGCCTTGCTTCTCCAACGTGTCTTGACAGATCTGGGCACCCTCCTCTCCAGTGGACCTGCGCTTCTTATCACAATGGTAAACCGGGAGGGAGAGACCCAGGGCTGTCCCTGCAGTCTTGCAACCACCGCTGGCTTTCAGGTGAGAGCTCATCCAGAAGAAATCCCTTAAAAACCATCTCCTGTGCAGACCTGAGCACTCTCTGCTGCCATTTACCACACATACAGCAATATCCACTGAGGCAGAAATTAGCAGCATCATACAAGCCAACCCCTTCCGGTATTTTGCTACATTTCTACCAGAGCAAAGATCATCACAAAAAAAAACCAAATCAAAAGCCCAAATAAACCCCCAAAAGATGTAGCCACTTATTTTGTCATGACAAAAATACCTGTGTTTGTAAATATGAAATACATTTGGTTTACTCTCTGCTTCTGGGCTCCAGATGATCTTGCTCACGATTCTAGTTTTCTGCACAATCGTAGGCGGTTCACTGCAAAGTTCTTGTTAATCCCTTCACCAGAACCACTACAGTGGGGAAACAGAGCATCAGAAAGCAGCAGCAGTCCCCCAGAGCCCTGAGAGTCCCACAGCAGCAGCAGGAGCTCTGAGCATTGCTCGCGCTTTAAGAGGGGAGCACACACTCAGCAGTAATAAATTGTGCATTTAGAAAGGAGGGAGAGGGAAAGCAAGCATGCTGGCTTCAAAACATGGCCCCAGCTGTGCAAGGGGGCTCTGAGCTGCTGCTGAGGACAACATCTGGTAACTGCTGACCTTTTCAGAACTGTGCCTCCTGCCCTGGCAAATCACTGTCTCTGTGCTGCCAAAAGAGCCATCAATTAAAAATGCATTACCACAGCTCCCTAAACCAAAGCCAAAAATTGCTGCTTATTCATTCTGCAGATACTCAAGGCATGTTTACAGAGAGTTTTCCACATCAAATATACTAAAAAATTAATTGACCTCACCTGTGAAAAGATGTTAGAAAAAAAGCAAGACAGAGAGGTTTGGAAATAACATCTTCATTTGTGTGTGTGGATTCTTCATGGGCAGAGACAAGCCTTTCTGCCATACACCATTCACCCCCTTACCTGACTGCATGTGCTGCTTTTACCGTGTGTCACTGGCAATCCCTGAGGAGGCTGGTGGGCCCCATGGCTGGTCACCTCCCCTATGCAATTACAGATGTCTGTCTCGAATGAGAGGATGCAAAAACCTTATGTTGATTATTTATCAACTGGCAAAATATTGATTTACCCACCGGCCAAATGCTGATCTAACAACCAACCATGTGCATGGCACAGAAGATGGGGTTTCATCTACAGCTCCCCCAGGACTGTTACTCACAGCTACCAGCACAGTGGGTGTGAAACCCACCAGCTGAAAAGCAGAGCTTTCATTAGGCTAGAAATAAAGCATGAAGACCGGGAAAAAAAAAGAAGCATGTGTTAATGTGAGACTAAATGACAAGTATAACATCTTTGCTGGAGGTGTTCAATTTTACAGTCTCTATCTGTATATGCTTGTAATAATTACGTGGCAGTTCAGGGAGAAGTCACAGTTTAGCTGAATGAATTATGGAGTGAGAGTCTATCTTGGATGTCGCAGCCATCACAGCACCAAACAAAGATACTCCTTTCCCCTTGATAGGTGACGAGGGACAGACATGAGTGTACAGATGCTCCTCAGGTCTATGTTTACTAGAAGCAGTGTAAGGTTTAAGCAAGGAAATGCAGCTTTTCTTATGGTTTAACTTGTTTAATAGATAATTCTGGAGCTCTTTGAGGTACAAGTCCTGGCTGTGCCCCTTGGCAGCAATGACTGAGGAAAAGCTGTAAGCAGCATGGCTGGTTCTGTAGGACCGAGGTTCATTCTGTAGCACACAGACAGCAAAAACTCTGTGAATATGGACAGAAAAGCATCTGGCAAGAGGATC
The DNA here is from genome assembly GCF_034315485.1 of Pezoporus occidentalis. Lineage (NCBI taxonomy): Eukaryota > Metazoa > Chordata > Aves > Psittaciformes > Psittacidae > Pezoporus > Pezoporus occidentalis. Next base: position 2,784,825 of record NW_026915791.1, on the reverse strand, counting down.
TGCTGACCATAGAATGACAGAACCACAGAATCACAGAACGGTTTGGGTTGGAAGGGACCTTAACCCTCATCCAGTTCCAATCCCCTGCCACAGGCAGGGACATATTCCACCAGACCAGGTTGCTTCAAGCCCCGTCCAACCTGACCTTGAACACTGACAGGCATGGGGCAGCCACAGTTTCTCTGGGCACCCTGTGCCAGGGCCTCACCACTCTCACTTCCTAAAGTCTCCTCTCAATCTCCCCTCCGTCAGTTTAAAGCCATTCCCCCTCGTCCTGTCCCTACAGGCACTTGTCAAAAACCCCTCTCCAGCTTTCTCGTTGGCCCTTTTAGTCAGTGGAAGCTGCTCGTAAGGTGTCCCCTGAGCCTCCCCTTCTCCAGGCTGAACAACCCCAGCTCTCTCAGCCTGTCTGCCTAAGAGAGGTACTTCAGCCCTCTGAGCATCCTTGCAGCCTCCTCTGGACTTGCTCTGACAGGTGCACATCCTTCTTAAGTTGGAGGTCCTGAATGCAGGACTGCAGGTGGAATTTCACAAGAGCAGAATACAGGGGGAGAATTACCCCCCTGTACCTGCTGGTTACACTGTTGATGATGCAGCCCAGGACACGGTTGGTTTCTGTGCTGCAAACACACACTGCTGGGTTATACTGAGCTTCTCATCAACCAACACCTCCAAGTCCTTCCCTTTGGGCTGCTGTCAATCCATTCTCTGCCCAGTCTGTATCTGTGCTTGGGATTGCCCCAGTCTATCTGCAGAACCTTGCACTTGGCCTTGTTGAACTTCATGAGGTTTGCAGATGACCTCAGACACCAGGTCTCTGTTTCAGGGATGCTCCTAAACACATCTGAAGTGCCTGTGACTTACTACTGTCCTGAGGTGCACTGGTGTGCTCTGCATAGCCTGTGAAACAGTTTTGATCTTCCCACACAGATGCTGTTTACGACTCCTCTTGGTAACAAGGACAGGCTTTTCTTCCTGTGCTTGTTTCCTCTTGAATTTTTAATTTGCTTTTGTTTTTCATGTCAGACCTTTAACAGAGGAAACACAGGGGGGGAGACTTGACAAAAACCAGCATTGTTACCTAAAGGAATTTGGACATCTTCCTTCACAGACAAAAATAAAAGTCAAATATGCAACCTACTGAGATACCAAATATGAAGAGTGTGGGTTCAAGCCCATTTCTTTATGACAGCAGAGCTAGCTGTAACATTCAGATTGAAATGCTGTTTTCAGTGAATAACAGAAATATTAATACTAGTGGGTTTTTTTTGTCTTTTTCTAACTGATTCCACATAAATGCATAAACTGTATTTGCTCTGGACCCCTAGATACTATCTCAAACTTAATAAATATCTACCACCTCACACTTAAACCATGCTGCCTTGGGAGAGCAGTCCATGAACACTAAACCAACACTATTACTGAGATGTCAAAATATAACTGAACACGAGCTCTGTAACTGCTGTCTGCTGGGGAAATTAAAAATAATGATCAGGCTACAAATGCCATCTTTTGCATTTGAATAGCAGCAAGGAGGCAGGCATTGTAATGCATGTATTATCTCTGAGCAGGTAAACTGCACTGGCAATCCCTTATTTATGTTGCTGTCATAAACATGCCTCCAAAATTTGTTGTCACACTGTTGTTGTTTTCCTATGAGATATATGATGTGCATATATTAACAATATGAGGGTCTGCTTCTTTCACTAACACATACTTTACTCTGTTATCTTTAACGAATTCACTGCAAAATTAAATAGCTCTGTAACATACTGCAGAGTGCCTAATGTAGCTCAGGCAATGCACTCTTTATGTTGTTCTTGTACAGCTGAAACGCATGAACCTTTTGAGTAGCTAAAAGTAAGATGAAACAGGGAATTAATTTTTAATCTGGGCAGTATCACAAAGCTGATTTGTAATTCGCTTCCCCATAACCTTAGAAAGATGCAACATTAGGGAGCAACACTGACAAAAAAAAAACAACATACCCATTTCAAAAATAATGAGTGCTCTCTCTTAAAGTCTGGAAAAGTCCAAGGCCAAACCATCTTGGCTCTGTCCAAAGAAAACCAAATCATTCACACTTGTTCCATCGCAGGCTGAGACTACTCTTCTGGAAAAACAGATTTACATGTGTGGAAGGTGTACGTGCTCCTTGCTCTGTGATACCAAGGTATCTACCCATTCTGGCAAGCTGCAGTCCTCTCTGTGCTGCATGTGGTTGCCCTTATTTGCCTCCATTAATATCAGACAGTTTTCCACTGTCTGCAGCATAGCCAGCAGACAGAGGATGAGCCAGGTAGTGCTGGAAGTTTCTGTGAGAGGAGACGAAACTGGGACTGGTGCACTGGGAAGAAAACCTGGTGATGGCACTGAGGTTGAGGAGGCAGTGAGTATTTCAGGGGATCCTCAAGTTCTTGTGTCATCTTTTTTTGCCAGCTTTACCAGTTTGATGTTCATGTTGGGGTCTTACCATTTCATTTGTGGCTGGTGGAGTTATCTGAGACATGTTGGGAGAATGGTGCTTTTGGCCCGAGGATAGTCAAATGACCCTGGTCCCACAAGACACTTTATCTCATTCTGTGTCTGATTCACGAGCAGCTCGCAGACCCAGTTTGCCTTACCTCAGCCACGGCATCTGCACTGGCACCTCCTCACCACGTGGACACTGCTGGAGCTGCAGCAGGTGGCAGCATGGAGAGATGGAGTGTTATGGGTCCATGTGCACCCTCAAAGGTGATAAAAGTGAGGCGGCAGCAGCAAGTGCGTGGTATATCCTGGTCTGCAGACACTTAAGTGTCAAGTAGACTCACTGACACCAAGCTTTGATGATTGTGCTGCTCAACCTGGAGATCCCGCTGCTTACAAAAGGGGCAGAGAAAGGGCTTAGACATCACCAAAAAATTGCTAAAACCCAACACATATATATCATCAGCCTTCCTCTTCCTTCCTACTCTCACCTAATGAGCCATTTCTTCTGGTTGCAGCCCTCCCACTACCAGTGTGTCTCACCTGCAACTGTTCATTTCAAATTATTTTATTGCTCAAACTCCTGTCAGTCCTGATTTTCCTATTTCCACTTGTCATCCCTCACATCCTTAACCTTCACAATGAATATTTACCTGCATCATTTTGGTTTATTCATATTCTAACCCCCCCTGAGTTAACTGCTACATTTAGATTACATATATCCCCAGAATAGAAAATCTCGTGCGGGGCATTAATCATAGAAGTACGTATCAAAGCTTTTCCGTGGTTTATGCCTACGGCTCAGCATCAACATCAAGATTGTGTTGATACACAGAGTGGATGGATGCTGTCATCCTGGCATGCTGTACAAATACTCTGGGACCTGTTTGACATGTGCTAAGTTATACTTATGATATCTAATGGTCACCTCTGCTGTTCCCCAGGAGGTGTGATTTCAAGTGCCAGCTCAGGTGGGGCTCATCTGAGCTGTGGTTTGAGCTCTGAGGACATGACACAGAAGACACAGTGCACCGGAGCTGAGGGGAGCTACAGCGTGAGTCTTCTTCAGCTCTTTGTGTCAAAAATTATCAGTGTTTCCAGATTATGTAATGGAGGAGAAAGTACTGAGTAGATTATTTCCACGGGAAAGGAACTTGCTTGTAAGTGCCATTGGAGAGCTGCGTCAGGCTGCATGCACTTTAACATGAACAGACACTTGTGCTCATATGATGAGCTCACGTGGCATCCAGACATGCTGCTAAACCATAAAAAGCTTTGATACAGCACTGAGGAAAGCTGCCTGTCATCCCTGCTCTGTATAACCAGCGACAAAGAGTTTTGTAAGCATGTCAAGATGGTCCCGCTGTAAAATGTGGCACGGAAAAAAAAGCAGGTCCTGGGTAGGCTGCACTTAACTTTTTATAGTCTGTTTCTATTTAGGCAAGGTGGGTCCTGGTAAGACTGCAAAAATAAATCTCTCAGGCCTAGGAGTCACTCAAGTACCCTGGACCTAAGGACCCAGTCCAAGATAAGTGTACATGGTGGCATAAAAAGAGCATGCAACCTCCCATGAAAGACATATTACTAAGTACACAAAGAAAAATAGCTTTTGAGAAAACTAAGCCGTTTAGGACACCATGCAAGTGGACCTTGGCATGCATTTCTACTGGACCTGTGGAAAGACCTAAATCAAAGGAGGTATGTAAGAGGGAGGATGCTTCTGGCAATTTGGGTCCTGTCAAAGAATTGTCCCTGATTCACCCTGAAGTATTTCACCTACAGCTATTCAGAAACTACTTTTGCTTATACTACCTTATTCCAAAGCTGAGCTAAATCTCAGTCCTTGAAAAACTTCTGAGAAAGTACTTACTGAGTGCTGCTCAGGCCATCCACCTGATGTGCCCCAGAGAACGATCTTGCTCAGATCCAGTGGTGTTTAAAGGGATTTTTGAGGGCTTAAAATACATCAAATCACTGTGGAATTTATAAAAAATAGCCTCATTTTCCACAGTTAGTCTCAGGCACAGTCATGCCCATGTTGTTTGTGGCTACTGCTATAAACTGGGCTCTTCATGCTCTCATGAAGGTGACATTTGACATGGAAGTGTAGCACAGTTCCGCTCAAATGGTAGTCACCAAAATCCTGTCAGCTCACTGTGCTGCACCAAGTACTTGCTCAAATGAATGCTCGATATTATTTTGCACTAGTATACTGGTTTTGGTTGGGAGAGAGTTAATTTTCTTCATAGAAGCCTGTATGGGGCTATGTTTGCATTAGTGTTGGGAAGAGTGTTGATCACACAGGTTTGGTTTAGGTACTGCTAAGCAGCACTTGCACAGAGCCAAGGGCTTTTCTCCTCACCCAGCCCTGAAGATGTCTGAACACCTGCCTGCAACGGGAAACTGTGACTGAACTCCTGATTTTGCTTTGCTTGCACACTTTGGCTTTACCTGTTAGACCGTCTTTATCTCAACCCATCTCTGTTCTCATTTCACTCTGTAGATTCTCCTTACCCTCTGGCTGGGGAGGAGTGAGCAGTGGCTGGGTGGGCTGAGTTGCTCTTGGTGTGGAGTCACAACAGTCAGGACCACAGCTATCACTGCATGGCACAGGTTCACAAATCCCACTGCCCTCTTGCTGGTGTGGGTCTCAGGATGCACCTTGCCACAGCCTCAAAAGCTCACTGGTGTCCTCTTGCAGCAAGCTCAAACACTGCAGAGATGGTTCAGGAAGGGGCAGAGGTAAGGCAGGGAGTGAATGCCAAGGCACAAGGCAGCCTATTACAGGAAAAATCTCTTTAATTTTTTTTCCTCTTTAGTACAACCATGGAAATGAGCTGGCAGGTTAAGTGGAAAATGCCTCTGCAGCAACTTAAAGCTGTTGGACACTGTGAGACCCAAATTACTTCTCACCTGGGACAAGACTCCCTGTCTTGCGTTCAGCTGTAAGAGTTAGTTATTCTGTCCTTCTTAGTACCTGGTGCAGTGCCCCCTTACTAAGAAGGAGAAAAATAACTGTTACAGCTGAATCCAGGACACTCCAATAATCCAAGCAGGTTGGAGTGGGATGGTTGTCCCACTCTTCAGCTACAGGCCTGATTATTCTCCTGCTTGTCTAGCTCAGCACTGTATCATGTTTGTTTTCTTAGATGACAGCTCACAGGCTGAGCAGCCCCTTTGTCCCAGTCATCGTGTTTCTCTAGACATTTCTCAACCTATTAGTCGCAAACCAATCATGCCCACAGTTCCTGCAATCACTGCCCCTCTGTCTGCCCTCCCACAATCAACGGATTACAAACCTGTCAGAAATTACTGTGATTTTAGAACAGTTAAAAAGTCAGGAAGGTATTTTATGACAAAATATAATTGTTCACTACCATTTAGGTTTTTGGGCCATTTAACTGCAAAGCTTTTCTTACCATTCAGGCTGTTACAAGGATAGTATGTTAGGGAAGCAAGTTTAGCAAAAAATACAGGAAGTTGCGACATGAAACCAAACTGCTAGGCATATTTGTTTTATCTCATTTCAGCTCTTTTGTGTTTCTGTGTTCTTTGAAACCATGTTCCGCCTCTCACCCATGTTGCTTGCATGACCTCTGGGGTCCCCATTCCACAATCTGCATTGCACCCTGCCCATCCTCACAAGCATTTCCCAGAGCAAGGTGTCTCTGCAGGATAACATCCTGCAGAGGCAGCCCTGGACTCTTGAACAGGAATATTGAACTGCTGGCATGGCCAAATAGTCCCTCTTTTTTCATCACTGCATACCTCTGCAATAATCTAAAGAGGAAAAATAAAACTTCCATTGGCTTCCAGAAAGCACTCACTAGCTGCTTACAAGCACTGTCCCTGCCAGGACCGTGAGCAGCTCTGTACCCTGCTGATGTGCTGCAGCTGCTGGGTTGCCACCAGCACTGGTCACTACCAAAGAGCTGTTGTTCTTTGTTCAGTGTTTCTAATTTATTTTCCTACTGCAGACTGATTTATCAACACATTTAATTTTTAAGCACATACAATATGTGGGCTTCAGGATGGTGGCTGATGGCAGTGCTGACTTCAGCCGTTCCCCTGCTGTCTGAAAGGCAGAGTCCACACACACTGGTCAGGAACCTGCTGGGGTTCATTGCCAAAGGGCTGAGTCATGTGGCTGAAAAACCTGGAATGGGACCTTGTGCTTGCACAGGGCTGTGCTTTGAGGAGCTGCAAAGAGCACCCTGTAAAGGAGTGTTACCTATCTGGATGTAATAGCACGATTTATTGGCTTTTAATAGCTTAGTAATGAAACATGGTCCACTTTGGGGAGTGACTGCAATCTAATCATTATATTTTTCTGATAAAATCCAGTTATCATTTTAATTACACTTATGAAAATCCTGTTTGTGTCTTTCTCAGTTTTTGTGCATTGAAAGGAGATCCTCTGCAGCAGGTCTCCGTGGCAGAGCTCATTGTGGTGCATGTAGAGGTCTGTGGCAGGACAGTCTGAGCAGTGCACACTGCCTTTGAGGTCAATGTGCTGGAGCAAATGTTGGTTTCTACCCCAGATACGCCAGTGCTTCACGTGGATTTTCAGGCAGCACATCATTTAGTCACTGTTGTGGATAGACTTGCTATTTTCTCTCTGGCAGTACGAAAACTGCTGGTGGGGAGAGGGGTCAGAGGAGAGGCACAACGACTGCCTTCGCAGCATGGTGCAGTGGTGGAAAGCAAAGCAGGTACAGCTTCTCCCTTCAGAAAGGGCTGAGGTGACAGTGTCACATGTGAAGGGGGCTACAAAGGCCAGCGTGGTGGGCAAGGGAGCTGCACGTAACTGAGGATTGTGAGCTTATGGGGATTGTGACAGCTTCTTCCCTGCTTACTTCCTCCCAGTGCCTCATCCCAGGGTCCAGCTTCCTGCATGATGCTCATCTGTGTTGTTGTGACTTGGGGTTGTGTAGGATATAAAGGGAGAGAGAGAAAGAGAGAGATTTCTGTCAGTATAATGTTAATTATTTTTTATGCTAATTAAAAAGCCCATAATTTATAAATTAGTATTCATTATTCCACAGACTCTACATTAGTCAGATGGAAACATGACACACAATTCAAGTAAAACATGTGAGCAAACCCATCTTAATACTTTATATCCTTTGGGAGGCTGCACCATATCCCTGTCAAAGAAGATGCTAAAGGAAAGAGCAGAGACTCTTTATCATCACAGAAATATCTTACTGCTTTCCATTCTGCGTTCTCTCCTTATCTACTGCATTCATGCTCTCTCCATGATCTTACTTTTTAGTTTTGATAGAACTGTTCACTGAATTCAGCAGAAATTCACAAAAGATTTATCAGCTCGTGACTGCATTTCCCAGGCATATACTGGCTTTCTAAAGAAAATTAAAATCCAATTCCAGTTTGAAAAGAAGAAGTCTGACTTAAACCAAAGGGAAAGTTTTGAAAGAAGATTCAGAAGCTCATTTGACTGAAGCTAGCATCCACTATGTGTCACTTGTGTCCCTCGGGGCACTGATGATGGCGGTGTCCCATACACCCAGAAATGTATCTGGTGTTTTGCTGCCTCTGCAATTAGAAAATTTCCTTGCTGTCCAGCCTGAATCTCTCCTCCTGGAGCACTCCAAACCAGAGGAATTATGACTTGTTTTGGTACAAAGGATCAAGCTGAAAAGCAGATATATTAAATTTCTTAATGGCCTTAGATTTGAAGCACAGCCTTAATCACATTTGAAAACTGCACGTCGCAAAGCATTTATCCTGAGGACTTCTCCTTTCCAGCTTGGTTTGGGGTTTGTTTTAGTGGGTTTGTTGTTTTTTTTTCTTAAATTGTTTCGTGTCTGCCAGAATGTGCATTTGATACAAATCAGGAGAAAAGAGAAAGCTCCTTTCTGGAACATACTTCTTTTGGATTTGCAAAGAGATTGTTGAGGGCTTTTTAGATTTTGGGGGATGCTTATCAATGCTTTTTCAAAGCTGGTTGTTGTAACACTGGTATGAAATGGAACTAAGTGGCTTTATTTTACTGTTCCTCTAGCTATCTACAAGCAATTACTCATACTCTGTACTTTTTCTACTAGCACATACAAGCTCAAAGTCCTAGGATCTAACACAATGACCCAATGCAGAGGCACAACTTAACCTGTGTGAGGCATTAGTTTCTGTTTCATTTCTTATTCATGTCACTGCACAGTTCCTTCCAGGGTTGGAAAAACATATTTTTTTTGTGATATCCTGAAGCCATATGTACCGCCAGTTACAAGTGATTTGAATTTGGTAAAAATATGACTTGCAATAAATATCTAGTCTGCCAGACTGTGCTTCAGCCTCTTACATTATCAAATGCGTGCTCCTCCACCCTTCTTCCCACTCCCCTACTCCCTCACCCTGTTTTACAGCATCCCATCTTTCCTCCTGTCATACCTGCTTTGTGAACTGCTAAGGTTGGAACCACATTTTTGTAGAGTTTACCAGCAAATTCCTGGACTAGAGAAGTGCCTGGAGGGCAGACAGGTTTTTCTAATTTGCTATCTGCAAAGCAAAGTAGGCTCAAAAGAGAAGATGGGATCTCCAAATACTGAATTTTTCCTTTAATTCACTTACTCTACAATTTGGTTTAAAGTCCAATTTGCAGTTTTTACCAATATTTATTTGGAGGGATGCATCTAAAAGGAGACCAGGAAAAACAAAAGGAAAAGGCAGTACTTATTACATGTTCAAAGCCAATGGAGGGGCCATAGGCCTGACAAAGCTTGTAAAATCCACTTCCAGAGCCTGGCTTCTACACAGTTTATTCCTGTCTTGTTTTCTACTCACTTTCCTTTTTCCTTATTTTTATGCTTTCACTCTTTAAAACTGTGTTCGTAGTCTGCCTCTGGGCACTGTGCTGAAGTTAGCATGCTGCACAAATGCCCTTTTAATTTCCATGTTACTGAGATACAAGCAAGATAAAAGGTTTAATTTTTCAAATGCATTTTATATCTCACAGCCATTTAAGTACCTTGATACATCTGCTGGTCTGCTGCTAGGGGCGTTGCACTTGAATGTTGCTTAGGCAGTTTGCTTAAAGCTGCTCCTAGAAACAGTGTTAATGTCTAATGGGGATGCAGCAGTAAATCCTCAAATAAAATCACAAAGGAGAGCAGAGATACATAGATGCTGAAATACGTAAAAAGAGGAATTTTTTTAATAAGTCAGTTACAAAGTCAAGTGTTTTTTTGTCTTCTGTACTGCTTTACAAATGAAAAGGACAAAGCTTTGTGTAAGCAGACAGGTATTTTGGAATGCATTTCTTATAAAAGATTAATATTATCTTGGCATATTTTGAACATTAACTATGTGAATTTGCAGAGGAAAGCTGTGTGGAGACTCACTCCGGTAAAAACTGACAACAAGAAGGAGCTCTGAGGTTTAGGGATCAAGCATCTCAGCTCCAGAGCATGGCTGCATGTTACCTATTAAAAGGGAAGATTTCTGGTTTGGTGTTGCATGTTGAACTCTGTGGGTGGAGCTGGTAAGCAGAACGGTTTGCCTTGCACACCCTTACCCTTAATGGCCTCACTCTGTCTTACCAAATCTTGCCTTTCAGTGATTTCAGCTCCAGACCCATAGAAGTTGGGTCTGGAGCACAAGTCTTACAAGGAGCAGCTGAAGGAACTGGGCGTGTTTAGCCTGGAGAGAAGGAGATTGAGGGGAGACCTTACCACTCTCTACCTGAAAGGAGGCTGTAGTGAAATGGGGGTCAGTCTCTTCTCCCAAGTAGCAAGCAACAGGACAAGAGGTAACGGCCCCAAGCTGCGCCAGGGGAGGTTTACATTGGATATTAGGAAAAATTTCTTCGCTGAAAGAGTTGTTGAGCATTGGAACAGGCTGCCCTGGGAAGTGGTCGAGTCACCATCCCTGGAGGTGTTCAAAAGATGTGTAGATGGGATGCTTAGGGACATGGTGGCAGATGGACTTTGCAGCGCTGGGTTAACGGTTAGACTTGATGGTCTTAAAGGACTTTTCCAGTCCAAATGATTCTACAATTCTATGATTCTGTGCTTTGCTGCTGGACCAGCTGAGCTGTGCAGCTCCTGCCCAGGAGGGATTTTACTTGTGCAGAATGTGATGGGGGAACCTGTGCACTTGCCTGGGGATGACAGGGACCAGAGGAGTTGATAGGCCACAGCTCAGGGAGAAAACCTTCTTCCACTGAAGTCCCTCTGAAGTGCTTCTGCCTACACTGCCATGAGCACTGACCCGCCTAGACTGGTGGCCATGTTGTCCCAGAACCAGGGCAGATGGGTATTGAAAGTGACTCCTTCTGACCACACATGCCAAATTCCAGTACAATGAGTGTTTTATCTCTCTTCTCTGCTTTTTATCTTCCTTTCAGGTTGCATTTGTATATGTGGCTTTGTGCTGATAACTCTATTGAGATTTCTTCATTTTTTATCTTCATGGACTTGTGGACAAGAGACAGAGCCAGGCAAACTGGATTCTAGAATGTGAACTCCAGGTGAATTTCCTTGTTAACTTTCTAACTATCCCCTCTGCTTGTTGTTGCTTGTCATCTCTTGCTTTGAACTTTGTAAGTTCTTCAGATGCTGTATTTTTCTTGTTTTGCATGTGCTGTACATCTTTGTAAAATCGTAGTGCAACGGGGTTCATCGTGTGCGGGCCTCGTGTAATAGATACAAACATTAATGAAAACTAAGAACAGGTGATTTTGTGGAGGAACTGAGTATTTTGGGAGAATGAACAAGTGTTAATTTACTCTAAAAGAGGCTTTTTCTAATCAACCAATTTAAAAGCAAGAGGGAAAAAAAAATGTAGAATATAGACTGTAGAGGAGAGGTCAAGATTCTGGAGAGATGCCAGTGCAGGGAAGTGCGTCTTCATCTTTTAAAAATTTTATGACATGAGTAGGTGTTTTCTGGCCTGGTGGAGACCTACACCTGCCCATATCATTCGCTCCTGAGTAACTACAGAGTCATAGGAGACTAGACATTTGGAAAAGGTCCCTTTCAGCCCAAGCCATTCTTTGACTCTATGATGATGATCTTGCACCTGGTGCTGGTGGCATTGCAATGCTACACACCAGCGCTGGCTCAGTACAATCCATTTCATTTCCAGTTTTCAGCAACAATCCTTTAACACTGTCCAGTGAATTTCTTCCTGTTGGCTGCAGGATTTGAGATGTTTCAGAATAAGAAAAAGGCTAATATGACTTGGTCATTCATGCCTGAAACAATAAGCAGGAGACAAGCATCTGCAGACCTACCCTTCAACTTTTCTCCTCCACCTCTTGTAAAATAGGCGAAGAAAGACATTTCTATAATACACATAATCCTATATACTAAGGAAACAGAAAACTAAAAGAAAAAAAAAAGAAAAAAAGAAAAAACCCAAACACAAAACTGTGTAACATGACATGCCTCATATTTCTACTTTGCCAGGCTGGTGAGACAGCTTTCCTGAGCATGGCTTCAAAGGGCAGAAAGTAGTGTGAACCTCTGGAGCTCTTGCATTTGGGAACATTCCTTCCAGCTCTTTCAAGATATTTTTTAAGCATCAGAGAGATCATCATGGTCAGAGGGGTGGCTCTTTGAATCCTTGCTTGATTAGGGGCTCTTTCTATGAAATTGTGCAGACTGTCCTGCACAGGGTGGAAGGCTGTCACCTGGGGATGTCTCACTGTCACCAAGCCCTCTACTTCTAGGGCTGCTCTGGATTCCGCTTCCTTATGGGCTTCTTTCCAATTAACAGTGGTAAACTTCAAACCTGCAAGCTGATGCTTGCTTGGTCTGCACCCTCAATCCACATGTCTTCATTTTTTAACACAGTCACAGAAGCAGAACAGATTTTCTTCTTGCTAATTTGTCATGACATTAGTATGTGACTTTGAGGTTTCTGTTGTACTTTTATGTATGATTGTTAGCAACAGATACATTCTAAATACACCTAAGGCACTCATAGAGTATAACGACAAAGTAAACGCTCCTAGTTACATGAAAATTTATATATATATATTATATACACATACGGAAGAATATTTCTGACATATATATACACACACACACATGCATAAGAACATTTCTGAGCCCTGGATATCATAAATGTCCTGAAAGTAGAAATCAAGTTCCTAAATTCATGGACATACTCTGGATCTCTGTCAGTGTTTTTGAGTGAGATTGGTTCTGTATGATAGCATTCAGTCTAGTGTTTGCTAAAGATACTTGAGGAAGAAAAATGAAGGTGATAAGGTTCTAGACTAGAAATGGAAATAATACATGGAATAAAATGATCAAAGACTGGATTGCACTGCTCCAGGGGCTACAAGTCAGTATTTTCAGACACTGACCAGTGCCAAGAACACATTTAGAAGAGCACTTAGATAGATAATTGAAGTACTCTATCAAGAAAATAGCTAGGACTAGAAACTCTTGCATCTTGGCTAGTTTTCAGTGTCAAAATACTTTAACCATTGGTTCGTAAGAGCACATACAGCTATAACTGGGACTATGTTACTGAAATATGAGCAGTAATGCTTTCAAAATCAAAAATCAAAGCAAACCAAAACAAATGAAAGGAACAAACAAATAAACTGTCTTGTATATTATGGGAAGATTTAAAACAAAAAGATACTAAAAACATTTTAAAGAATTTAAGTCTGCACAGTGCCAGGAACCATCTGCGGTAAGCAATGCTGAAGTCCTACTGCATTTCAGAGGAATGACATCACAGGGACCCTAATGCCTCCCCTGAGCTCCACACCAATCTCCAGAATCACTGTGTGGAAAGCTGGTACCATAAATGATTCAGAAGGGTACCAGTGCACTCACCTTTGGCTTAACACCTGCAGGCTGGGGGCTCTCCATTCCTTCAGACTCCTGCCACACACAAAAGCCAGAAGGCAGGTGATGTGTCCCCTCACCACAGGGCTGCTCCCCAGCTAGGGACTCCTTGTTATGCCCTAATCAATAACATTGTGCTGCCCATCCATATTCTTCCCTTTTCTGTGGAGCTGCAGTGTGTAACAGACATTTCCCACCACTCTTTCCTGGCATGAATAACAGCAACAGGGGGAACATTTGACCTTGGGCTCAACATCCAGCAGTGCAGATTTTGATAAGATGACTGTAGCAATGGCAAAGAGGTTGTCCACATCACTACATCACTCTGTTGCCCAAACCCATTTCATAAAGCCAGTTTAATGTTTACAATTCATATAGCCTCTTTCAACATTTACAGGACTGTATGGTGTTTCTGTACAACATGCTTGGCTACGCTGCAGAACATACACATACCAGATGACACCTGCACCCCCTTTTATTTAAGCATAACACCCAAACGTTTGCAACAGCTGTGCTAGTTAGGAATTAGTTTTATAATGAAATCAATTACACTGATACAGCTTCACTTGGATTTTTGCCTTTGCATAAATAGGCTAGAACAACCGTCCCCAACTGACCACTCGTGAGCTAGATGAACAAACCGATCCTCTCTTCATCCAGAAGATGATTGCTAGCTCTGCTGTCATTTGTACTGTAAATCCAGGCTTAACTTCAGCATTCAAATTCATCTTCTTTGTGTAAGCTGGGGAAGGCTTTTGCATGGTAAAATACTGCTTGCTGATTTTACATTTTTTTCTATTTCCCTCTTGAATATTGGACAAATGAAGAAAACACCATAGATGTGTAATTCCTTAATCTTTTTCTTTCCCCTTCTTTCAGACATGTTATGAAGTCGTTGATAATGACGTTATGGCTATTTCACAAATCCCAGATTCACACAGCAGGAGGAAGATACAAAAGAAAACTTGTTTTAATGTTTTCTCATCAGAAGCTTTCAATAAAAGCTGTTAATGCAGAGCAGTGTGCCAGAGCAGTTACCCTGTCTTCTGCACCGCTGTGCTCAGGGATAGCAGGTTACCAAAGAACAACGTCAATGTGCAGCCAATTAACTTTTGAAAAGTCTCTTCCCTGTAGAGTCCAGCTCAGAGGGCCTCTGGGCTGGCAGGCAGGAATATTTGGATGCCAGCCAGCCATGGGAAGGCAGCAGCTGCCCAAGGCTGGGTGTGATGGTGAGGGGCACTTCAGGCTGTCCAGGCGCACAACCCAGGTTATGCAGCTGCATAACCCACCTGTCTGCTACAGCTTTCTCAGGACACTTCCAGTGTTCAAGCAACAGTTAGTCTACCTGAATGGTTTGGAAGAAGCCCCCAAAGAGGTTTAATGTTCTCCCAAAGAGAGGTGAATGCTTTTTCCCAAGGTACACAGCTTTTTCTCTGGCTTTGCAGTGTGATTCACTAATTTATATTTAGTTTGCAAAGTGGCATGCAAGGATCACTATAAATGCTGTGAGAATATTTTCATTTAGAACGAAATGGTGCACTTTGTGTCACAATCAGCCTGCAGAGGGTGCTTTGCTGAGCTGCCACGGGATCAGCTGCCTCCTACAGAACTAATTGTCAAGGCCAACGGCTCTGGCACAGGGTCACACAACCACCCTGTTGGGCTCCAGTACTCCAGAAAGTCTACCTAGCAGGAGGTCTTGAAAAGCAGTGCTGCTTGGGGTTTGCATCCCTCCTTTTCAGAATCTTCCTTCATGAAGAGGGTGCTGGCTGCTCTAGAGGGATGAGCAGCACCTTTGGAGTCTGCTCCTGAGCCCACTGCATCACATAATGGTACCTGATTTCTGTGCTCTTCGTTTTGGATGCTGGGTCCCAAGAGGGATGCATTCAGCCCTACCACTGGCAGGGGAACAGGAGCTTTGCATGATCCAGCCCTGCCTCAAGAGGCAGAAACGTTTCCCAGAGTCGGTCCTGCAGCTACTAGACTGGGCAGCCCTCGTGGCCGCCTGCAGAAAGTGCTCAGAACACTGGTATGGTGGCAGAAATCTGAAAGTTCAAGTCATTCCCTGCCGTGAACAGACTGGCCTTGTAAGAAAACATAGTTAGTTTTGCTTTGCCTTTTTTAAATAAAAAAAATACAGAGGAGCTTCAATATTTTTTTTCCCATTTTGCTCCTGTTCTGTACAACTTTACACTGCTTTTGAGAATGTTTCACTGATTTTTATCCTGCTCTTTCTCGTCTGTATGCAATCTTCATAGAACACAGCAAATGAGGCAGAAATGACTTTAATGGCTCCTTCCAGTTAAAATGTTTTATTTTCCTTACTGCTATGGATGCCTATTACTCCCTTAATTGATAAGCTGCAAATTCCTGGCTTTTTTACTAAGGACGAGATAACTTTATTTACTAAAGATGTAAGCTTATTAGCATTATTTAAGGTAGGGTTAATCAGTTACCATTATCTGGTTTGGTATATATTTAAATTAAAAAGACTACTGCTTCAGAATAAGTGTGAAGAACAAAGACATACAATGGTAGTGTAATATTTTAAAAATTTTCAAGTTTTATCTCTGTATTTTTAATACAGCCACCTATAGAAAAATCCCAACCAGGAAGGAAGGAAGGAAGCAAGAAAGAAAAGATCTGTGCTCTGTAACTAAGTCCCCCTATGGTTTTAGTGGCATTTGGACAATATGAGAGCCACAACCACTGTGTTTCACTGCAAAATTTACGGGTAAATTCAAGTAAAGAATATACAGCTTCCCATTGAAAGGGGGTATAAAAAGATCAAAGTAAAGCCATAAATAGTCACAAACTTTCATTTATAGAGGACATCAGTTGTTACTTTGTGGTTTGGTTTTTTAAAACAAATTATTGACAGTTAAAACCATCCTGTAAGAGATTCAATACTCAGTATATATTCAAGTTATATTCTGCAACTTCATCTGTGCACTTGATCTTTGGAAAGGGTATCTGGTGCTTTGGCTGGATGATGATAAGACAATTAAAATGACCTAATGATTTTAGCAGATCTAAATATTACAGAATGGCCACAGTAAATAAAGTTATGATGATCCTTCAGTGGTTTACTTTATGATATATATAAAAATATGGATATTGATGCAGGGAATTCATGCAAATGCTAGCAGATAAAGGCAGTCAGTTCAATGAAATTACAAATCAGTGCTATAGTAAAACATTAATATTGGAGTATAAACCTAACTAGAAGTTTGATGGTGAAATGAAAGAGTATTCTGTTTTCACCTAGGGGCTGTTTTTTAAATACATATATCACTGCAATCACTCCTTGTGCTGTGTCTGCATCAAATCTGATGACTGGGTTAAACTGTTTTAAACACACCAGAGCACCAGAGCTTTGGCAACCGACTGTTGCAATTCCCTTCTGAGAAAGGTCTTTATCAGAGATCAGCAAGGCTGCAGACGTGAGCCGAGTGTGTGCTGAGTCCAATTAATAATAACGATGGTAAGAACAGAATGAAAGGGCTCACAGGCACCCATGCCATGCAAGTTGTGAAATAAACCTCTTCTTATAAAGGTACACCCTGGGATTCTTCAAGAGTCAACAAGTGTGTGGGTAAGGGTGAGTGACCTGATATAATATGCCTGAATCTCCACAGGGTGTTTAATGAGGCATTCACCAAAGGATCCTACAGAAAGTGAGTAGCCACAGCATGAGAAGAAAGGCCTCTGCCTAGATAAAAAAAGTGCCTAAAGCCAAGACCGAGTGTGTAGGGAGAAAAAAAAAAAAATGGGTGAAAAAAGAATCTCCCTTGAGATCTCACAGAGACTCTGCCAAGGCATGAGGAATTTAAGATACCCATAAATAAAATGAAGAAAGAGTGAACAGTGTGATAACAGCCTCTGATGATTAGAGGCAACGGTGCAGAGACAAAGAAGAGCTGTGAAGAGATGCAGAAGGACTTTCAAATGAGGAGTTCATAGGTACACAGACTGCATTTTGTTCAGATAAATTAGAAAAATGTAGATGTGCACTAAGAATGCTCTTGCAGGGAAAAACAACCTACATTTACTAGGTAAGGGATTTGGGAACAAGGTCTTGAGAGTTAAAAGCAATAACTACAAACATCAGTGAAACAACTGAAAAAAAACAAATGGAAAATCATTTCAACATGGTTCAAATCTGGCCTGGTTGTATCTTCTGGTCCCCCCTCCAATGGAAGGAACTGGTGAAGGTCCGGTACAGCCCTCCTGCCAAGCTGAGCTGGGTTTCCAGCCTCTGGCCTGGACAAAATGTGCTGAATTTGAATATAGAAGAAGTTATAAAATCACCAGTGTTATGGACAGGACCAGTCAGGCATTTCTTTCTTTCCTGGGTGCAGTCTTGCTCCAGCCAAAACATCTCTATCACCAAAAGGAAAGGTGCTAAAAGATGCCACTAAATCAAAGTTTCTCTTAGTACTTTGTATGTGAAGCTCTTAGTATTTTTGTTTGCTTGCTTTCCCTTCCTTTTTTCTTTTTTTTCCCTGAATATTTCATAACAGTTTTGGATGGTGTGTTATGGCAATTAATTACCATCAAACTAAAGAGGTGCTATCATCTCAGTTTCCTATTCAGCAGTTCTAGATTATGCTGTGAATACTGCTGACTCTCTGATCCCTATGTTGCTTGAAAGTTAATCCAATAGAAATTACTATGACAAATGTATTTACAAATTAAGTGCTTTGATTTTTCCAGCTATCTCATTCTGAAATCTAGTTCATATCAGAGCAAGAAGTTTAGGAGTTGTAGTAAGAACTACTTAAACTACTAACAAAAATATGGAGATTTTCACTGAGAAGCATCTAGTTTTCCACAAAGATGAGAGGTAATGAAGGAAAGCTAATATTTAAAAAGCTTCTCAGAAATACAGAGAATTGTGGTGTCATAAAGCTTTACCTCAGTACACTCCAAACTGACCTAAATGACAGCTACCAACAGAGGTAATAAACAGTCCATGTTACTTACAGAATAATTATAAAAACAGCTGGAAGACAACAAAATACTCCTGCATGAGTCAATGGCTTGCAACCAATCAGTTTGGAATATCGGAATATTTCAGTGAAGTCTTGGGAAAGAGAACAAGCCAGTACTTGATATAATTCATGTAAAGCCTTTGACCAAGTCCTCCTCAAAACTGTTAAAAGAGAATTATTTTGTGTGGAAAGCGAAGTCCAGCTGTGAGCCAAGGGGTCTCCCAGGTCAGGTTCAACAGCAGCATCAATACTTGGCCCAGAGTAGCAGCAGTGCTGGAGGATGCTGGGCAAGTCTCCAGGAGCGTCTGAAGGCAATGCATGCAACGCAGAGGACTATGAGCAGAAGGGGAAGAAAAGAGACAGCAGCATTTTTTTTTTTCAAAGGTAACTGAGCCGTTTATTGAGAAAAAAAAAAACAAAACCAAAAACAAACCCAGAGATGGCCAGAGGGATTTCAAAGACAGGAGAGGTAACAAGAAAATCAGTCAATTAACAAGAAAAGCAAATATTGTCAAGTCCAGTACAGCATCCAGGGACCAGAAGTGTTTAAGCCTTTCTTACACACCTCTTAAATCTCTCTAAATAACACCTCCTCTCAGGCAAGGGCTTGAGGTTTTCTTGGCTGGGATCATTCCATATCTTCCTCTTGCCATAATTACCTGCCACTCCCACTGCAGAATCTGGTTCAGGAGAAGAGATTATAGCAGAGAGGTTATCAGTTTCCATCAGCAAGGACTGGCACAGTAATAGACAAGGAAATATTGTGGCTGCCCCATCCCTGAGAGTGTTCAAGGATAGGTTGAGCGGGGCTTTGAGCAACCTGGTCTAATGGAAATCGTCCTTACCCATGGCAGGTGGATTGGAACTAGTTGGATTTAAAGGTCCTTTCTAACCCAAACCATTCTAAGATTCTATGATATGTTGAGAGCAGGAGTATTTTGACATCAAAATATTTATTTTCTCCTGGAAACAGGAGAATCCATTAATACACAGATGTCTGTGAAAAAGAGAAGTTCTTGTAACTTCCCTTCAGACATGGCAGCATGCACACCACAAGCTGGGACTGCACTGCTCCATCACCCAGCCCTGGCTTTCGGAAGGACAGTGCCAGGAAAGATGACAGCCCCATGTCACTCCTTCCTCAGTGATTTTGCTCATCTTGCATCTTCATTGATGGTTTCAGCCTTAATCAGAGACACTGATACACCCGGGACCGAGATACCCCAGCTGCTTTACATCTGCAGACACCAAGGTCCTTACAGAACAAATGTTGCTCAATGTGCAGAAAGGTCTACAGCTCAGCCTCTAGACAGAACAAGCCAGATACAACAATACAAGCCAATTAAATGCTAAGCTTAAAAAATATTAAACTGATGGTGCCTTTCTCAAAATATGCACGTTGCCTGGAGTTTCAAAATGTATGTTTGGCTAGAAAGGATTTTCTAGAAATGCATCTCTCCTAATTTTAGTGTGCAAAAAAATAGGCACTTTATTGTGTTTTGTTACTGGTATAATTAATATATTATTCCTCATTTGCATGGATATTTACATATAATTTTCAGACATTGTGGATGTATGTGATACCTCTTCACTGTCTTTTTGACAGGTTGGTCCCACCATGCCAAATATGCAAAAATAAATCTGTTGGACCAGAGGAACTTGGCTGAGTTGGAGATCTGAGCACTGCCAGGAGCAGGCGCATGTGCAGTGTACCTGCTCCTGCAGGAGCCTTCTGTTCCTCAAGCTGCCGCTCCTCACAAACACAAACGTTGAACAGCAATGAAAGGGAAAAAAACGGGTGTCCTCCCACCAGCTCTATATTTATCTCAAGACAATGCTGTGGTTTAGTATGTCTTGACATCCACTATTCTTCTGTCACAAGAAAACACACTTTTGGAAGGAGGGAATCTGTTCCTTTCCAGGAATAGACCAAGGTCAACAGAAGAACTGTCGACTTCTCTGATGTCCCTTGCCACCAGGATTTTACCACACAGAGTGTAAAACAAGTCACATTATGGTCATGTTCCTTTTCTTCCTTGAAGCTTTGCAGTTCATTCACATGCAGAGATATGAGTGATATTGGACTTTTGAAGGAACATGACCAATGAGACTGCTTTTACAAAGCACTTCTGAAAGCTTCAAAGCATCAGCAGACCAGCATGATTTCTTCACTAAGTTTTATTTCTTCACTTTTCTTTTTCTCTTCAGTCTCTGAATTCATTTCTGCACCACACAGCAGAGCAACACATGTCACCAGCAAACTGCTTTTGTTACTGCTTTACACTCAGAGCACAAGCTGTCCAAAATTCACCTGCCAGAGAGGTAGCCCACGTAATGGCACTGCAGCCAAATGCCCAATCTCCTACCCAGCACTTGGGAAAACTTTCCTAGATCTGCACTTCAGGGACAGCACCTCTCAGCTAGTGCTGCTCTCTGGAGTACAATTACTATTTTAGCAGAAAACATGAAGCAGCTTAGTGAGGTCGTTGCTTAAGAGAGGAGAGGATGAGTGAGACCTCGCAGACAAGGGACAAGCATGCTGGTGGCTGGCTTAGCATGCGCTAGGATGTGTGCACATGTGCTGGCAGCACATGCATGTGTGTCTGCCTTCATGCATGGTGGGTTAATGTGGTTGCAGTCCCACTGCTGGAGCTGCCTGCCTGGGCTGTGGATGGCCATTAGCAAGTGCAGGGTGATGAACACAGGGTACACAGGGAACATTTATTGAGCATTTCTCACAACAGAAGACATCTAAAGAAATTCACTGGCCTAAGCTTAAAAGAAACATGAGGCAGTGTGTCACACAGCCCCTGGGTGGTTTGGGATATCACTTCCATATGCTGCTACAGATACTGCAGTACAAATCCCCATCACAGAGGAGCTGAACAAATTCAAGTGATAAAAAGGCCTAACAGTGACCAGATGTCACTACTGGAGGAGCCTTCAAGAGGTGGGAAGGGCATACTGGGGGAGGGAGCTCAAAGCAGATGCAGTGTAGGATGATAGAAAGTGGCCCCAGCCCCTCATCCTGAGCAGACAGCAATTATAAATGTGAGAAGCAACTTTTCTTCAAAATAATTTTGCTGTCCCACTCTGCTTCACTGTCACTGCCCCAAAATCTTGCACCAAAGGCTTGTTTTAAGCCACCTTTTGGCTTCTGTTACTCCTAAACAAACTAGGCTCCTGCCCTGGACCGCACTACAGGCTACAAGAGCTTCAGAACCACTTTGTCACCATCATCCTGATCCAAGGGTAGGGAAATAAGTGTATTAAAACTCCATGTCAGATCTTACAGAAGGAGGAAGTGACCTTTATTGATAAAATCCTTAAGCAAGTTGATTTGTGCCTTCCCTGTGTCACTCACACCCTCATAGCCAACAGATGTGTCCTTCTGAGATGTCAGATTAGGATATCCAGTGTGACACAGAGGATAAGGGACACAGTTCCACTACATCTTTGGGGTTCCTCTTGAGTGGCAACAAGAAACATGGTTTTGGACAGGCCTTAATACCATTCAGAAGGCAGTATCTCTTGTCCTGATCTTCCACCCAGGGTTCACCCACATTTCAGGCTCCAGCCAAACCAGCCTCAGTATATCTGTTACAAACCTCCACAAGCAATACTTCAGCAGCTGGAAACGGGAAGTGTAAACATGTCATGTCCATGGCACCAATGTCCCAGAGCCAGTCTGTACACCAGGCAGTTACATGGCCTTTGTGCTCAAAGAGATTTCAACTGTGGTTTGGTGCAGCTCACCTGCAGCTTGTCCGGATGTGAAACAGCTGTGCCTCAGAGCAGTGAAAATGGCTGAAGACTCATGGATTTGGGTGTTTCCTGAACCTTATATCAAACACAAGCTTCACAGCTCTGTGAAACTGTCCTGGTGAGCTCCTAAGAATGGACTGTCTTCTGAGTTCTCCACAAAACAAGTACTAGAAAAACAAGTAGTCAACAAGAAACTGACTGAAAGGTAAAGGGGGTTTGGGGAGATCGTGACCACTGAATTCAGGACCGAAAAATCTTGCTCCCCCCTCCTTCACAGAGCCCACATGCTAATTTACATAGCAAGTGAGAACAATTTACCCAATAGAAAATAAAGGACTAATTAATCATATATTTGATAGCTTTTGACCAATGAAAAGTATATATTCTCTGAAATGTATATATTCTGAAATGTATATATTCTGATGTACAAGATACTAAAGTGTGGTAGCTTTATGGAGCTTCCCCCTAGGATCCTATTTTGCAAAACAGTTGACAATAAATGCCTTGGCTGTGTGTATAGTGGTGTTTTGCACACTGGATAGTGATCCCATTTTTGGGACAACAACCATGAGCTCCCAGGGTGGTTGCCCAAGCCCCACCAGCATCAACCACAATGCAGAGCTGATGGATGCTCTGGGAAAGGGGCTTTGTTGTTTCTGGTATGAGCTTTCGATTTCATTTTCATTTCTCAGCTGAAAATATTTCACACTAGAAGGCACAGGCCTGCAGGAAAGCTGCCAGGGCTGCAGTCATTCATGCCTGTAGCCTGACCCAGAAAGCAAAATGACAGGGAGTGCTGAAAGCACCAGATCAGCCTGTCTGTAGCTGTTGCCCTCATTCCTAAATCTGCATCACCTAAGGAGTTGTCTAGACTTGAGCCCAAATGAGAAAGACCATGGATGCTGGGGGGTCTCCAGCAGACCCCTATGCCAAGGAGGAGCCATGGTCCTCACGTGCCTCCAGACTTCCCCAACCAAATGGACCATGGGGAGCCTATAGCCAAGCATCACTAACTTTGGTTTTATTTCTAAATTTTTGCTAAGCATTATAAAACCCTGCCAGTCCAAGCACAGAAAAAGATATCTAAATATTGTCAGTGATGTTGCAGCACCAAGGAGGCTGAGCTGCCCCCAGTATGAACAGACCCATGGTGCATGCCTGAGAAAGTGCAAGTGCTTCAGAGAGGTATTTATGGGAATCATTTGCAATAACCATGAAAATACAAGTTGAAGGGGTGCAAATTTGTTTTGGTTTTTCTTTTTTTTTCTATTTTGCCAAATTCAATCCTCATGGAACAATAGCTATCAAAGTGGGATATGTGTAAATAATTCTCTTTATGGTCCCCTTCATGTATTTCTGAAATGGAGAGAAAGTAACCTTCAGTGCAGGAGCCCAAAGCATCTTGAATTTTCTGGAGCCACAAAAGATGCTACATTAGTTTAATAGCCAAGGTGTTTTCCCTGGAAGTAATTCAAAGGTTTTGTGCTTTACCCATCTCTTTCATAAATAAAACATTGTATTCCACACTGGCATATCAAGCCAAATCTGATTTTTGTATGCTTTAAACCTAGCTATGAATTTTGCTATGCCATTAAAAGAAAAAAAAAAAAGCTAGAACTATATCTGTCACTCACATCACTTTCTGTCTTTCATTCATGTAGAAAATAGTCATTAAATACCTTAAAAAAAGGCAACTAAACCAAAAAAAAAAAAAAAACTTTCTGAAAAGTAGTTACATTTTTCTGAAAAAGCAGAAATCATAACATTTTGGAAAATTATGAATAATGCAGAAATCAAAATAAACCATGAACTGAAAAGAGAAAACAAATCAATAACCTTTCTTTTAAAGGAGGGTTAAAGGAGGAACAAGGCTTTTTCCCAGATTATCGTAAAACATAGAATGGTTTTGGTTGGAAAGGACCTTAAAGCTCATCTAGTTCCAACCCCCCTGCCACAGGCAAGGACACCTTCCACTAGACCAGGTTGCTCCAAGTCCTGTCCAACCTGGCCTTGAACACTGCCAGGAGCGGGACATCCATTACAGTGAAAACACCACCAAACATAGGTTTAGCAGTCACAGCAACTGGTGCATCCATCTTCCACATTTTGAGTGCTGCCATGGCTGAGTGCTGGAGGTGACTGGCAGGGAAGGATGCTTGCTTGAAGGGAAGACTCCACTACTCTGTGTTTGTACACACACTGGAGAAGATTTCTGTATGCAGCTTGGGGTGCAAGGGACAAAACAGCAGCATATCGTGTGTCCAGCAGATGTCACAAACTTGTCACAGCAGTGGTTAAAATTTTGATCCTGCTATATAGAATTCATTAAGGAAGTTGTGAAGGGCAGAGGTCCAAAGGAGGTCCAGATATCAAGTGAAGAAAAGAACATCCTTCTGAAATAAGAAACCAACAAAAGCTGCAGGCAAAAAACCTAAAGATCGGTACATTAGAGCATCAGATCATCTGGCTTGGCCTCTCCCATGAGGCCGGACAGGGAATGGCATCCTGTGAGTCCTGCTCTGAGCACAAAGACTTGTACTGTGGCACTGCACAGCTGGGCTGTCAGGGGAAGGAGGGCTTCCACCGAGACATCACCTGAGCAGTGACAAACCCTGATTCCTGTTTCAGCTGTCAAATGTTGCTTCTTGTTATGGTTTTCCCAGCTAAGGCAAGGATTGGGTCAGTAAATAGGATTTTTCACCTTTGATGGCATGATACAATGATCAAGTCATGCCATGGTCTTTTTCTGATACTTCTCTCTTCAGATTTATACTGTCAGAATTTTATTCGACTCCAAATTATTTTTTTCTGGGTCTTTTCTGTAACTTACCAATTTTTCAGTTTCATTTACAAAAGGAGATGTAAGATTTGGGCATGGCACTGCTCTCACTGGCGACACACATCCCTGCTGAGACTCACTGCTTGCAGCTTGCTTAGCCAGTGGGCACTTCCCATTTTACCTGGAGTTTTGCCCAGGATCCACAAGAACTTTCCGTGTGAAGCCTCATTAACTGAATTTTGAAAATCCAAGATCAAGTAAATCACACTTAGTTGCCGGTTTTCTCATCTTCAGTACTTTAGCTAAAAAAAGGACTTCTCTCTCCAGCAGGTACGTTGACTGTTACCAAACTGCAGTATTAATCCATGTATTTCAGAATATCACTATCAATGATTGTTTTTAGTAGCACTGATGGTACAAGCACCAGGAATACCATCCTGCTACTGTGCACATCACCTGACATGTCCCAGACAGGCACTGGTTACAAAATATGTTCCACAGACTGGAGTGCTGGGGAAGTGGCCGATCGCCCTCCAAACAGCAGGGTGCACGCAAGCATGGGTCTCTAGCACTGCTGCTAGTCCCTGTCCCATTTAGGAGACGGCATAGCACCGCCCACCTCTGGTCAACCTACACTGTCAAATATGCTTGGCACATTGTGCTCAGTCCCGTGACTTAGGGCTCAAAGGAATTACTCAGAATGGGGAAAGGGAATGCTGCAGTAAAAGGTAACAAGGGCCTTTTGATGTTAAGTTTAAAGGCATGAGGTTTTGCCAGTTCTGTTCTTCCAAGGGTAGTAAATCAGGAACGAAACTCATTTTTGCAGACAACATGTTTGTACAGATTTGTCCTGTGTTACTTGAGATAATCCTGGTTACAGGTCCTCCTGTTACGTTTTTTTTTCCTCTAAATGTGATCAAGAGAAGGACAGTAAGAATATCTTCAATGACAAAATGCTTCTTGTGTCCTACAAAGTGCTAGCCTGACACATTTAGCATCTTCAGTCCCCTGGAGAGGTGATGAATAATAAATAATGCAATAGAAAGAGCTGATTGTGCACAGCTTTACACTATGTCTTTTGTGAATTCAGAGGAAATTGGGCATTCAATAAATAGCTGGTTTGAATTCAGTGGAGCACATCCCTGCTGTTCCATTTTACCTGGGCTCCCTGCCCTGGGTCCCAGTGGGTTTGCAGTATCCCACTGCAATAGCTCTTTCTCAAAGCACCCTTGGGAGCACACACAGAGAGAGAGGCATAGCTCCTTACCCTCAAGTACCAGCCATGGGCTTACCTCTGCAGGAGCTGCAGGCTGCTCTGTCCTCCCTTTTCTACAGGATAACCAAGCAGGGAGGAGCTGGGCTGTAGTACTGCCCTCTGAGCTCCTCGGCTGCTGCAGCAGTTTGTCACCTGCAAACACTTTCCCACTTTCCTGTGCAGCCATGAGCTCTCATCAGCCACATGCAGCCACAGGCAGCTCATGGGGGACCAGCTCCAGCTGCAGGTGAACTCACAGCTGAGACTGCAACACGGGTGCTAAATTCCTGGGTTTAATGATTTCCATTAGTTTTGCCACATTTTCTTTTCTCATGTTTTGTTTTTTTTTGTTTTGTTTTGTTTTTTTTTTCCTAGCAGTTAGCTCTACAATCAGCTCCAGGGAGTGGAGCAGAAAGGCAGCACAGGTGAGACATCCAGGGTGCTGCTGCATGAGAGCTGATTGGCAGCAGGAACATCAACCCCCATTGCAGTCAGTGAGACTCAGCACCAGTGTGAAGCTCATGAGGGGTTTCAGGTGGAAAATGGAGGCTTTGATTCTGCTTGTGATAAGTACTTGACTAAGAAAATGATGAGGATAGGATAGAAAAGGAAGGGAAGGGATAGGAGCATCATGTACGGAAGTGTGTGGAAATCCAGGGAAGAACTGATAAGCTGGAATAGGATGTCTGGAGAATGGCCAAGCTGCATCAACAGCACCTCAACTCCTGAATTGTCAACATGCACCACATCCAACTCTAAACAAGAACTACATGGTCCACATTAGCACAATTCAAGAGCAACAAATTACCGTTAGCCAGACCTTTTGGAAAAATCCCAGAGGTAAATCCTGAGTCGTGTGGGAAGGACAATGCTGACACCAAGAACAGAGCTGCTGTTTCATCTGTCATGTTCTCAAGTGGTGGGTGACAGGAAGTCTTTATGCAAGCTATTAACAAGTGAGAGGTGAGACCCTTACATAACCTTTAAATGAACAAGCCTGAAAGGAAAGAACTTGGAAGAAAAAGGTGGGAAAGTTGTACATGTTTCTTGCTGGACTGGCATCCTGCAGCACTGCCCCTTGGGAAGGTGCCAGGTATGGATGGGTGGCTCAGCAGTAGCTCTCCCATGTCCCAGTGGGTGCGATGCCTGGTGCTGATGCTGCAGTGGGCAAACCAGGTCCTCAGCAGTGGGTGTAACCAGGATCTGAATGTGAGAGCCTCTCATAGACAAGCAGACATGGCAAATAGAGGTACTGTTCATCCAGCAGGATCCTCACCATGGCATAGGATCACCACGAGCATCTTACATTTAGGCAAAACCACTTCCCAGAGTGTCAATTCTGTGTCCCTACAAGGTGAATTTCCTTTGCACACATGTAGTTTAAGGAGCTGCTCATGCAGGTCAGCTCAGCTTCCCTTGGCACATTCCTTCCTACAGAGTTGGGAGGAGCTTCTCACATCCAGGGAAGGCAGAACTGATCTGGAGGGGTGTCATCTCAGGCAACATGCTACATTCCTGATGCTGGGATTACAGGGTATCTACACAAGTGCATACTGCTTAGATGCACCACAGAGACTCCACTGCCCAGCTGTGAGCTCCACTCACAGTGTGCCTCAGCTCATGGTACAGCTACACACTTCAAGGCAAAATGTTTCCCAGCCAGATCTCTGACAAAAGACATTTCCCCTGGATCACTGTATATCTTTCCATGGTAAACCTGGTTCTGCAATGATTTATCAGATTTCACCTCTGAGAAATCATTGCATGGTTCCAGTAGGGCAACTGGGGTGCAGATTTAGAGAAAAGGGCAGATGGTTGTTGGCAACAGATGAGAAAAATAACTGCAGCACCCTGTCACTTAGGTCTCTGGTTTATGAGTGTAGGTTCAAGTGAAAGTGGATTTTCCACACCTAAGAACAGCACAGAAAAAATTCAATTAAGCAATTTCTGGAAAGTCCTTGGAATGTCTGTTTATTGAGAGTTGAGTCAATTACCTCTCAAATAGAAAATTATTTCTATCTAATGAAATTTGAAGGAAATGGATCACTGCTGTTAGGCCATTTGTAGAAGAGCATGTTTTCACCACAGTGTGCATTACAGCACATTTGAGTTATGTGTGTGTTTATATAAAACTGCACATCATTCTCATTATTCTCATTAAAATCTAGGTATTTAAAGTAAAAACACAGAACACTCATATGGCATAAAAATATGCAAATAAATACATATCAAAGGTATTGATTCAGAGAAGAGTGCATAACAATGAGAGTTTGAAAGACAAGAATATGCCTTATTATCATGTGAAGGGTGTGAGCTTTTATAAAAGAATAACCCATCATTAGGAGAGTAGATGTTTGAAATAGTATAGAACAGAATAGAGTAGAACAGAGTAGATGAAACAGGACCTTTAAACATTCAGGTATAATTAAAGAAAAATAAATACAGATCAGTTACATTTCATACTCAATTACTTGCTTAGAGAATCTTTCCTGTTTGGTGAAGAGGAAACACAGGAAATGAATATACATTATTAAAGAGTTCTTAATTTGGGAGTTACACAACACTAGCACAGACTGATGACTATGGTAATATTGGACTACATATTAGAAAGAATTTCTTCACTGTGAGGGTGGTGAGACACCAGAACGGGTTCCCCAGAGTAGCTGTGGCTGCCCCATCCCTGGCAGTGTTCAAAGCCAGGCTGGACAGGGCTTCGAGCAACCTGGTCTACTGGAAGGTGTCTCTGCCTGTGGCAGGGGGTTGGAACTAGATGAGCTTTAAGGTCCCTTCCAACCCAAACCATTCTGTGACTGTATATTACACACAATGCAGAAAGAAATATTAATGATCATTAAGAGAAAATTCAACCCAACATTTTGATACTTGAAAAGACAATACTTGCTTTATGTAAACTAACAGTAATTCTGCAATGTAGTAACTAGTTTACAGTGGAACTTAAATTGCGACTTGTCTCTTTGAAATGTAACACTTCCTGATGGAATCACAGTTAATTTCTAAATTGGTGAGATTTAAATATATGTCTAAAATGTTAAGGATTACAGGGTGTGGTTGCAGATACTCTGTCGATTGCTGGTCAGGCTAGTTTCAGGTATGCATATGGCATTCTGTCGTGGTTTAAACCCAGTCAAGTAATTCGTTCGCTCACTTGCCCCCCTTTCTTGCCCTCCCCCTGCTCCTGGAGGGACGGAGAGGAGAATCAAAAAGAATGCAACTCCCACGGGTTGAGATTAGAACAGTTTAGTAACTAAGGTATAACACAAATCACTACTGCTACCACCAATGATAATAATGATAAAGGAAATAACAAGGGAAGAGAATACATCATCTCACCACCAGCTGACCGATAACTCGCCCCCCCCAGCCCGACCAAGCTCTGACCGATACCTCCTCCAACCCTGCCGTCTCCCAGCCCTTCCGGCTAATTCCCAGTTACATCCTGGGCATGACGTGCTGTGGTATGGAATACCTCTTTGGTCAGTTTGGGTCAGGTGTCCTGTCTCTGCTTCCTCCTGGCTTCCCCTCCTCCCTGGCAGAGCATGAGGCTCACAAAGTCCTTGGCCAAACCAAAACATCCTTGTTATCAGCTCTGTTCCCGAGCTGAAAGTCAAAACACTGCGCTACACAAGCTACCAAGAAGGAGAAAAATGACTGCTACTGCTGAACCCAGGACATTATCCACCCCTTATTCCATACCATTCACGTCATGCTCAGATCCCCCATTTTCAATATACTCTTATGTTAGTACATGGACCAGTCCCTATAAAGCTGCTGAGTCCATCTGGTCCATGATGTCAGGCTCCATCTCTTGTAACAGTCTTCCAGAGCAGGAGAGACTGTGTGCAGTGTTCACACTCATGAATAACCTGGGCAATAGTGTCCATTGCTAAGTCCACCCCTCGATCATGAGTCCATCTCTTTTGCATCTCTGCTCTGATGGCCTGAAGTGCCATGGGCCCACCAGGCTTAAAATAATTCACTGTCCCCTTAAGCAGTTTCTGCAGCTTGCTGCTGGGGACTCCATACAGCTGCCTTCCATCTCCAATGCTTCCAAAGCACTGGAGGGGCCCAGTGGACTAGATACTTGCCCATACTGTCCCACACACCCTGCCACTCCTGGCTGTCCAGCCTTGGGGAAAACCTCTTAGTCCTACTATATTGTTGTCTAACCCCAGACAAGACCCAAACCTGACTCTGCTTAACTTTTGAGATCAGACAAAATGGTTGTGGGTAGAACACAGTCTGTGTGTGTGCCAACATGCTGATCCCCATCACAATCAGCAGGCAGGTCCCAAGGATACCCAAAGGCCATTCTAAGACCTTCAGAACTCTCAGTTGATGCTGCTGTACTTGTCACTGGGGCTGGTGTAGCTGCTGTGCTTGCCGCTCTCCCACCGCCAGCTTCTCTTTTCCTGAGTCCAGCTCTTCCTCCTCTGCCTTGCTGGGAAATGCTGCGTGGTCTCCTGCATCCTCCTGGGGCTCGGCGGGCGGCTGCCGGGGAATGCTCTCGGCCGTCGCGGGGCTGGGCTCGGCCGCGGGGCTCGGCTCCTCCGCTGCCTTTTCCCGCTGCTTCGCAGCCGCCTCCTTCCTCTCCTCGACCGCCCCGACCTCCTCCACCGGCAGCCGTCCCCTCGCGGCCTCCGGCCCCGCTCCCGCCGCCGCTTGGTCCCCGGGGCCGCTCTCCCGGGCCGCTTCAGCAGCCGCCGGCTCCCGGGGCCGCTCCCCCTCGGCTCCCCGCAGCCTCACGAAGACGGAGGCGAGGGCGAGGGCCAGGACGGTGAAGAGCAGCCGGACGGCCAGGTACAAGTCCACGGCCACGTCCGTCCCGCCCTGCTGCTGGAGCCCGCCCGTATTACAAGCCATTGCCATAAAGCACAGTGAGACAAGAACCTTAGCCCAAGCCCCACACTTGATAAACACTAATACAGCAAATACCGGCTCTAAGTAAGTTACAACATTCTGAAGCTGTGAGATCAACAAGAACAACTCTGAGAGCCAATAAATCAGCATTGTGACGAGTGACTATTAATCCGGTCAGATCTGTTGTTACCTCAACCCTTCGAGCCCCACGTTGGGCGCCAAAAAGAACTGTCGTGGTTTAAACCCAGTCAAGTAATTCGTTCTCTCACTTGCCCCCCTTTCTTGCCCTCCCCCTGCTCCCGGAGGGACGGAGAGGAGAATCAAAAAGAATGCAACTCCCACGGGTTGAGATAAGAACAGTTTAGTAACTAAGGTATAACACAAATCACTACTGCTACCACCAATGATAACAATGATAAAGGAAATAACAAGGGAAGAGAATACATCATCTCACCACCAGCTGACCGATAACTCGCCCCCCCCCAGCCCGACCAAGCTCTGACCGATACCTCCTCCAACCCTGCCGTCTCCCAGCCCTTCCGGCTAACTCCCAGTTCCATCCTGGGCATGACGTGCTGTGGTATGGAATACCTCTTTGGTCAGTTTGGGTCAGGTGTCCTGTCTCTGCTTCCTCCTGGCTTCCCCTCCTCCCTGGCAGAGCATAAGGCTCACAAAGTCCTTGGCCAAACCAAAACATCCTTGTTATCAGCTCTGTTCCCGAGCTGAAAGTCAAAACACTGCGCTACACCAGCTACCAAGAAGGGGAAAAATGACTGCTACTGCTGAACCCAGGACACATTCTAAGCCTATGTCTTAAAATCCTTTCAATCTGCAAGGGAGGCTTGTCAGATGGGGATGTGAAGAGGGGATTGCTCATTTTGTAGAGCTGGACACAAGGAATTTTTAAGCTGAGCTCATTTGAAATTATGGCTGTCAAAGTAAATAACTTGCCTTCTTTGGCTGCATTGATCTGGAGAAAAGTGAGCAGAAAAGTATTGCCAGAAGTGAAATGCAAATACCACCAGTTAGGGAAAGCAAAATGAAAGAGAGGGAGAACTAGTTGGGGAATGTAATGTGATCATGAAGTGCAGAGATGCTGAGGTCCGTTAACGGCACAAAGGGTCAATCTTAGATGCTCAGCACTCAGCTGGATGAAGCCTAGAACAACCTGTGCTGACTGTGCTGCTAATTAAAATGCTTCAAATGAGTTACTGGAGCTGATAAAACATGTCATGTTGTATAGTGCTTAGCACAATGCTGTTGCCTCATTTCTATTATATATGTTGGATTGATTAAAATGCAGTAATGATAAAACATTTGTAACATCACTTTCATATGCATTGAATATTCATCCTTTATAATTCCTCATGTAAAATCTGAAATGTCTCCTTAGGAAAAGTGGTTGAATATCTGTTATTTTGGAAGAATTTGAGGCATAAATGTGGCAGTGGTATGTCAGATAAAGCATGAATTATTCTATTTCTTGTACATCTCCAACTATTTCATCTTTCCATGATGAAAGGGAGTGTAATCGTGGTAGTCTAGGGTTCAGAGTGAGTTTGGAGGCAGCCCACCAATGTTTTGAAGATTTCTTTTTCTTCTTACTGTTCACATGGTCAAGAAACATTTTTGTCATATTGAAACAATGCATCATGATGAGCAATAACTTTCTGAAAAGTCAGGGCACTGGGATGCTTACCCTGCCTGGCAATTCCTCAGTGCATTTACAAGAACTAACAGCTATTGATGACTTTGGGTACCAAACCTGGCCTGAGCCAGGGTCTGCAGGGGGACTGCAGTATCTGACAGCCTGTCCTGTACAAACAGATATGTTCCAAACAGATGCCCAAATGGTTAATGCACAGCACAAGAATCAAATAAGAGCAGCAGAATAGAGCAGGTGCAAGTGCGGAATCACAATGTGAATATTATGCCAAATTGCAAGGATTGAGATTTATCAAGATTCTCTCATTCAGGGAACTTATCATTGCATTTTTCGCTTTATGCTCTGGTAATGGATATTCCACAACTAATCACCAAAGGATGTTACCTTTTAAATATGATTTCCATTGAAAGTAATATATCTACAGGCAGAATGACCATACTGCAGTAAAAATTACTTTTTAATAGAGGCAACTGCTAAAAGGTCCAGCTGAAACCACAGCCCTTAGCTGCAGTTTGGAGCCATAGGGACTTGGGAAGGATCAGAGTGCCCGTGCTGATGAGTGCCAGGGAGAGCCACGGCATGGCATAATGGGGACCATGCAGACAGGGGCTGTAGAGGCCGTTGAACCAAACCTGCAGGAGGCAAGTCTTCATCACCTTGGCTGATTATACAGCAAATTGCTTTTCCTGCAACACCTGAATCTTGTGAGGAACCTTTGACATTTATTGATGTCCATCTTGTGTTAGGTGCTCGTATGATTGACAATATATTGCCTGGATTTAGGGGTATGTTCAATTGCCAGTCACCTGTGCCTCTGAAATCCTCCTAAACCCCACAGAAATATCTGTACCCACAGCAAGGTCTGTGAATCTCTGCCGAATCTTCCATTTTGAGGAAATCCCCCATGGCCAACTGGTCACGGCCTTTTAGATTTCTCAGAATCATAGATGTTTTGGGTCAGAAGGGACCTCCATTTCCTCCATTTTTATTTATCTGGCTGGCTCTGTGCATGCAAGCTCACATGGACAAGGATGTATCTGTGCTGCAAATATGGTGATAAAGTTTATCCAGAGATAAAGTAATAGAGAAAACGATCAGTTGATAAAGTGCTCACGATGACTTACCATACCGGTCTAATTTTCCTTACTCCCCCTTTTTCTCTTTTAATCTATTTTACTGTCTGCGTTTTCAAACATAAGTACTTGTTGCAACTGAGTGACCTATTTTCCTGCAGCCCCCTCTGCAGAGAGCTTGTGTCAGTCCTAGAACGCAGGGAGGCACTGTGACAACTCTACCCAAATAGTGATCAGTATCTGGGCACACCTCTTTGTCTCTGGGCTGAGCTCAGTTTTATCATAGAGTCAGCAAGAGGAGGGACGGGGTTGTATGGGGGACAGGGGGACGCTGGGGCAGTGGCAACCCTGGCATGGATTAAACTGCTGTGAAACTGACCCCAACACAGCCCTGAGAGTGTGTGCTCATTTGGGTTGAACCCCTTAGCCCCGAGTTTCTAGGTCCTGCTGTGCCATGCCCACCCCAGCGCTGCAGAAAGCACATGGGTGCTGCCTGCCCAGCAAGGCCAGGGGTCCTGCGCACCTTCCTCACACGGAGTGAGGCATGCAAAACTGCTGTACGTTGTGCAAGGTTTCTGCCCTGTCAGTATTTTCTTGCAGAATTATTCAGGCAAGCCCTACTGAATTTCAGCTGCAGAGAGTGCTTCAACGTATCCAAAGAGGAACGGAACAGCACTGATGACCAGTAAAGGTCTCAAAAAACATCTAGTTAAGTTCAGCAACTGGGTATGAGTAAAACATTAGAAGATGGGTGCAAAACACTGGGGCTAAATTAGTCCTTAAGCTGAAAAGGAACAAGGTTTTCCCTGCTGTCTCCTGAGCAAGCTTCTCGGACACTACCCTCCCAGTCCCACCATCAGCCCTGGTAGCAAGCAGCAGGGTCATTTCAGTGAGCCTACTGATGGTCATTCTGTTTGCCACAGGGCTGGGAGACACTGGGGAGAGCAGGGCTCTGCTGCGGGGCTAAGCCTGGGGATGGACACTGCAGAGTGATCTGGGTTGTGGGGCCCAAAGGCAGCGCTGGGTAATGAGGGGTGCTGCCTGTGCTGCCAGGATGAGGGCACCGGGCACCATGTCCCTGCAGTGGGGCCCTCTCACACAGCACCAACCCCAGCCCAGCAACAGCAGACCCACCCTCACGGACAGCAGTGCATGGGTGGCATGTGCTGTCTTACTACCTCCATTTCCTCCTCCCACTCCACATCCACCTCCATCACCTTCTCCTCCTGCAGCCCCACTTCTACCCTGCTGGCAGCCTCCTCCTCCAGCTCCAGTATGTGTTGGGACAGCCTAAGCCAAAAGCCAAGCAGAAGAGTGCATTGGTGCTGCTGTGGTCAGCTAAGCAGAGCTGTTGGACTGGGGTCTCAGCCCACCAGCCTGCTCTTGTTACCCTGTGAGAGCCATGGGGTGCTGGGGCCCTGGGAATCACCAGCAGGAGCTGGCTGGAGGCTGGGGGCTCCTTGTCCAGCAGCACCCACCAACACTGACAGGCTGGCACCTGCAGCTGGAGGATCCTGCTCTTCCTGCGCTTCAGCACCTTGCAGAGCA
This sequence comes from Pezoporus occidentalis, assembly GCF_034315485.1. Lineage (NCBI taxonomy): Eukaryota > Metazoa > Chordata > Aves > Psittaciformes > Psittacidae > Pezoporus > Pezoporus occidentalis. The sequence goes on along the minus strand of NW_026915791.1, from coordinate 2,749,572 downwards.
GTAAGATCTTGAGGATCTGCCAGAGCAGAGAGGTCAGGGGTGAGCGGCCATGCTCTCTGTCTGTGGGGTCCAGGCACAGACCCTGGCCTTCCCTGCCTTGGCACCTGCAAGGTCATTACTCTGTGCAGGCAGCTTTTTTCCTCCTCACTCCAACAAGGGCTGGACTGTGCTGCCAGCAGGACAAAGGTAGTCTTCTTGTGGGGCTGCATGTGGTGGCACCAAGATGGAGACTAGGAGGCAGGGAATAGGGGAGTAGGACAGGGAGCAAGAAAGTAGGTCTGTGAGCAAGGGAAATTGCTGGGAGCAGTAGAGAAGAGCTGTGGATCAACCTGAGACAGTGGGAGTAGAGCAGAATTGCTGGGAGCACAGGCAAAGGTCTGTGGTGTTCTCCTCACCATGTCACTGAGCATGGCTGATGCCCTCTAGCTGGAATACGGCTGTGGGGATGGATTTCAGCCCTGTCTGGCCTCAGGATGCTGGCAGCAGCAGCACATGGCTGCATGGCCACGTCCTCCATCCGGCCCCATCACGGGTGAGCCCATGAAGAATCTGTGCCCCATGTGCAGTGAAGGCTGTGAGGTCAGGACAGGATGTGCCACCAGCAGCGTGTGATAATGGCTGCCTGCTTCAGGAGGGGTCTACAGGAGCTCCCAGACGTTAAATTCTGGTGTCCCCAACTGCATTTGCACACATACGTCATGCACGCAGCAGCTTTCCCTGAACCCCCGGCACCATTTTCATCCTGGATGCTCCCCCTCCCTCCCCGCTTTCCTTGTCCTTGCATTACTGCTCCAAAAGGTGACCCTGGCTCTGGCTGCAGCCCTGCTCCGGAGATGACCCCGACACCTGGAGCCCTCCTGAGAGCTTCAGGTCATATGGAAAAGAGAAAAAAAATCACTTCCTAGTGATTCAAAACCTTCAGCCCAAGACAGGTCTGGGATTCACAGTATCACAGTTTGGGGAGGCTGTCACAGCACTATCCCACTGATTTACTCCAATTTTCCTGGCTGTTGATATGATGTTTCTGTGGTGCCAGATGTACAAAACAAGGTTTAGAGATTGCATTGAGTATTGTCCCCCATCAGGAGCATGGTGAGAGGGAGATGGCCACTCTTTACAGCAGCTGAATCAAAATGTGTTCTCCCCAGCAGCAGCACAAACAGCGTCAAAAATTTGGATTTGATAGAGAAGTGCTTTTTTTTCCTGCCTAGTTTTACACACCACTGACAAAAAACGTCCCTTCACAGGAGGCCAGTGCTCAAACTGCCTTTTCTTATGACTTTGCACTTTAGTGGACTTCACAGGAGTTTTACTCCTTCTTGGAGAGCGGCAAGGCAGAGACTGGCTGTGCTGTTTGCTGGGGGCTGGTTTAACACTATTACCATTTTGCAGATTTGGCAGACAGTGAATTCCCAGAAATTCACTATCTGCCATTGCTGCAAGCAGGAGGTAAGCATAGATCAACACAGGATGAAAACAGTGCTCTGCTTTGGAAAAAAAAACCAAACAAATCTTCTTTTGTACTTGTTTGCAACTGGAAACATGACTAGCTTAAACAAGATAGTAGAAGAGATGAGTCCCAAAAAGCACTACCAGCACCCATTTCCATTGCTATTGTTAGGCCAAGAGAAGCTTTCTCCATAGCAGCATGGTTTAGACAAAGCTAAAGATTGGTTCATAAGCAAGTGTTCTAGAAATGACTCAGATACTTTACATAGACGTCTTGGTAAAAGAAGCTGTGGTTTATGTTTGTTCCTCTCTACATGTGGAGTGAACTACAGGCACCAGTTGGAGGGGCATTGGGAAGATAAGGCTTACTGCATCACAGCAGTGAGCACCCAAGATATTGCTCTCCTTCAGATGGTGGGGAGTCCAGGGACTGGTAAAAACCATTTGTACAGAACTGCACAGGGAGCTGATAAGTGTTCTGACATGTTGATGGGGTTCCTCATAGAGCAAGTGAGCTACACATACAGTTGAAAGTTGTGCATTTTACTTTTGTAGTTTGAAATCTGGAAAATACAGGGGAGAGTGACAGTGACGGTGTTTCCTGAAGACCTGCATTATCTTTCCAGAGAGGAGAACCACACAGCAATTTCCATTTGCATAATACCACAGTTAACTTCAATTCTTAGTCACTCAGATTGTAGATAGGCATGGAAAATAAATAAGCATGGAGATTTCACATGGCTTTTAAAAATAACAGTTGATCTTTTTATTAACTTACAGTCCTTTTGTTGTTGATGTGTTGATGTTTTTCACTCCCATGTCTCTGTGGAGCGAAGCTTCATTGTGTGAGTTGCCCAGTGTTTGAAGCAGGGAGATGGCAAATCCTACTGATGGATGCTTCCATCTCACCAAGCCATGGCAGAGGAGGGGGCAGTGAAGCAGGGCACTGATGGCGGGTGGTCCTGCACCAGGGACCCTGCTACTGTTCTGCACATCCCAGGGAGTGCAGGATTGGAGCCTGCTGGGATGGCAGGGACACCTTCCCACAGAGACAAAGGGGTGAGGGGCTCTTACTTCTTATCCCTGCAGGCTCTGGTCAGTACAAGGAGCCCCTTATCCCTGGGGTAAGAGCAGTCTTACACACAGCCCCCAGTCTAGGGCACCAGAATCTCACAGTCGGTGACAGACTATTGCAGGGCTGATCAGTGTGATGCTGACAAGACTCCTCCAGCTTTCTCAGCTCCAGCTATTCAGCAGTTAACTGAACCCTGCATCTCTTGGACTAAATTCCATTCTCACACGTAATTTCTTCCACTAAGATAAATGAAAACTACTAAATTAATATGTAAGAAACTTCCAATTTGCAGAAAGAGGTGCTGGGCCTGGGTGTGTTGCACTTTTCCTTAAATGAGGGAAGTTACTGACGGTTGATTGTTCCTAAGAAAAACACTTTTAGGAAAAAATGGGTTCATATCTTTTTTTTTCTTTTTTTTTTTTGTATATATACCACGTACCAAGTGACTGGAAGCACTGTGTATATCAGAACAATTGATGGATTACGATGCAGAGGGCTGGTATCCCACACACTCCCATTTAAATCATTATCGGAAAAATGGTTTCTTATCATCCGTACTTGTTATTACAGTCCTTGTGAACAGGAGGGCATAAATTGTCTGAATAGTAATGAGGGTGGATTTGGAACAAAATTACTCCCCAAACATTTGGCTAATGCTGAAGGCAGCAGTGAAAATGGAACAAGATCCTTGACATGCAGGAAAGACATTACTGTTTTTATGGTTATACATCTTTGGAGAAGAGTAAAATGCATGGCTCCAACCAGCATGAGCCAAGTTTCTTTCTCTGCTTTTTTAGCTTGACTTTCCCTCATCAAGAAGAAAGCACAGCAATCTGTTTTCACAAGATCCACACCAGTGAGAGCAGTAGGGCAATATGGCATCAGCGAGGCTCTCACCACATCTGGCTCCAGTGATGGCACTGGGGAGTAATACAGGCAACACAACCAAGCATGGGCTGCCTGTGACAGACAGATGTGCCCAGCCACCACTGGAATCACAGCTGGGGAGACAGCATTGAATCTTTGCAGTTTGTTCTTCCAACAGGCACAGTTCAAGATCACAATGCTGCTGCATAATAACGCTCTCCAAGAGACAACACAGGAGCTTGGCTGTATTTTGGCATTAAACTTCACCTTTTTCTTTATCCGTGAGCATGCAGGAGCACTCGTAGCTTTTTCTGTCCCACTCTTCCAACCCAAGAATGGGTTATTGTCCATCAAGGAAAAACAGCAATGTTTTTCTGGCCTTAGCAGAGATGAAGTAAGTTCTCCACATTCCTACTGGAGATTTGCATACCATTATATTGTAAGACAAACCTAGGCCTCCTCAGAAAACGCTTTACAGCATGTGTGACATCTTGTTTCTCTTAACAAACTTTTATACATTATTTTTATGATGCTCTATTTATGCTTCTATAAATTATGCCATAATTATGCTATATATAATAAGCATCCACACTGGTGTGAGGATTAAGGGAGTTAGGTGCTCCCAGCCTGTGACCTGTCTGTAGCTCCCTGGATTCCCCATTTGGTCATTCTCAAAGAAGGGCACAAGGTTTGCCTTTCCCCCCATGTCAGGGTATCCCCAAATCTCCACAGCCTTTTGGAGAGGACAGACAGTAACATCATTGTGATGTCTTCCAACTGTCTCAGCATCCCAGTGCAAGGGCTACCATATTCACAGTGCCTAGAAATTACTGGTGAGAACTGCAAATGGAATTAATATTGTGGCCAAAATATTCTCCATGTCCAATGCCATCCCGCTGGATCCCATCTTTTAACTAACAAATCACACATGGAGGGACCAAAGCTGATGGAAAACTCATTTCCCTGTTTACATACCCAAACTGTGTGGTTATCCCTGCATTAAACTGGGCTGCCACTCTCCCCTCTTCCTGGCTACTGTCTCAAGTATTTTATTCCACACAATATTCTTCTCTCTCAAGGGAGAGAAGGCAGAGGAAACTAGACAATGTTCTCCTGATGCCTTTTCATATCATATACACGGTCAAGTAATTTTAACACTAAAGAAGTAGAATTTCCCTGGGAAAATGGACATGGCCATCTCAAAGGAAGATAGATTCCCCTGTGCAAACAAGAAATGGTTCTTCCCAACCTTTTACTAAGTTCTTCAACATGCAGTAACTGAGACAGAGCTCATGGCATTTTCCTGGAGGCTTTAATACATGTCTCTTTTGAAGATTATATCTTGCAAATATCCAGTAATTAAAAAAAAAAATCCATGTGAAAATCAAAAGCTATATAAAATCAATTTGAAATCATCAATTAAAACAAAGTAAGCCTCTTGATTCATCCTTACCTTAACTATTGTCTGAGGGAAAATATGCTCTCTCTGTAGCTCTAAATAACATGCCACATTCAGCCTTCTCCCTGTGATTCAACCCAGTGCAACATGTTGAAGAAGAAACTGGAAAAAAAATAGACATTATGAGGTTTTGGGAGTTCCTCCAGTAAAGAAAAACAACTTACTCTGCATCTCTGCTTCCTTGCCAGCAGCTGAGCCTGCAACCCACGAGAAAAATACTTAATCAGTCCAGGAGGATGGGAGTCATGTTACTGGCAGAGGAGCTGTAATGCTTACACGGTCTTTCTGCTGATGTTTACTTGTGAGTACTGATCCTGGGAAAGAGGAATATTTCAGACTTTATTGATGAACCTCAAGCCTGAGTGATACTTCCTCTCTTGGGACCTGCATTCACCTCAGTATTTGAGGCAACAGCAGCAAAACAGTCCCGTATAGCAGGAAATCTGCATCATCTCTGCTCTGAATCAAGGACTGTTGTGATGGAGAAGTGAGGGATTTCTGTAGTGACCTGAATTATGCACAACTGTGTGCATATGTGCATGGGTGAAAATTTCCTTCCAAAGTCTCCAATACCATTCACTATCTGTCTCATACCTTGCTGTAACTAACCATCAGAGCCAAGCTGTCTGCACCATGAATCTGGAGGAGAAGTGGGGACTAGCTGATCCAGTGATGTTGTCGCTGTGTGTAGGTATGTAATCACCTACAAGACCCAAAGGAGAGTACCGTTGGTAGCCCTCTCCCAAGAGGTTGTGCTGTACACCTTTGTGCAGGAAGGCTGGTACATGGAGAATCACAGAGGGCACCCACAGTTTCAGAAAAGAATCCTCCATTTGAAGGGATTTGGACAAGGCTAGGGGAAGCAGCCTTTGTGGCACCAGTAAGCATCACAAGTAGGGGCATCACCAGCCCCGGTAAGCTTTTTATGGGTTTGTGTGGCAGACTTCCGGGTGTGCAGCCTTAGGGGCCCTAGAAACAAAAACTGACTCTGAGGGAGTCAGAATAGGAGGGAATCAGCACCCTTCACTCAGTGGTAGGATCCCACTCTGCCCAGTTGGTGGGATGGATGGATGGATGGATGGATGGATGGATGGATGGATGGATGGACGGACGGATTGGATAGGTAGATGGGTGGGTGGATGGGTAGGTGGGTGGGTGGATGGAGACACCTCACTGTTAACATGGAAGTGTGGACTCATTTAAAGAGCTCCAGAGTCTGCTGCCAGGTTCCCTGTCTTGACCCCAGAATCCAGGCACAGAGGGTGATACCATTTTCGCTCAGCAAAGCATTCATGGGAATAGCACTGCCTGTGCTGTGCCTCCATGTCATTTGAGCTTCTTACCTGGCACCCAGGCAGATGTAGGCAGTATAAGCTGACTTTGATTCTGTAGCACTTGACACATAATTCAGCTGAACAGGCTGCTTTGGATGATGGCCCTTGTGTGACAAGAGTTGAGGAGAGGTAGATGACAGCTGCATCAAAACTCATGTGGGCTCTGAGGCTGGCAAGCAAGCCCATGCTCTCACCAGATCTATAACATCCAGTGGGTGAATACTGGTCTCATATAGAATCAAATATTATTCAGAACCATGAACAATAAACTATTTATAAGCCTCTAAAAGAAGCTAAATTTTCTCAAGACAAGGCAAACCTTTGATGTTTAATAACCTGTATTATAATAAGTATCTGCTTTGGAAAATAAGAAATGAAAATTGAAGTCTTTCAAGCAAAGCAATCACTCACCTGCTGCAAATTGGTTTACAAGACATTTTAATATATCACCAAATTATCACGGTTTCTGGCCAGCACACTCAGCACCCTGGGAAGGCAGTGCTATACCTGCCAGACCTCTGCAGCAAGCAAAAGGAGATTTTACAATAGACACAGGGATATCTTTTCTCAGGACATGACTTCAAGCCAGGAATGCGTTTTAAAGCATCTCATGACTGACATAGTAAAAAGCAGAGAAAATAAACCACATGGGAGACTGGTCCATGCAAAGTAAGGCAAAATAAGGCATTTCCTCCTCCTGTCCCCAACCTAAAGTGCAGCTGTTTTTTCTCAACATAGTTATTTGCTCTCTAAAAAAAAAAAAAAAAAATTAAAAAAAAAATCGTTTAACAGTGTAAAGAAAATGGGCCAGTGGTTCCTGCTCTGAAGGAGCTGGAACAGACTTCCTAAAGAGGTGGCCGATGCCCCAAGCCTGTCTGTGTTGAAGAGGCATTTGGACAATGCCCTTAACAGCATGCTTTAACTTTCGGTCAGTCCTGAAGTGGTCAAGCACTTGGAGTGGGGGATCACTGTAGGCCCCTTCTGTGGGTGACGGGATAGAAATAGTTAATGAAATGGATCCAGGCATTATCACCCTGGTCTGGCTTAAGCCTTGGGAACCATGAAGAAAACACGAGGTGTCAGTGCCCTGCTGGGCCTAAGCCCTGGGAACTGTAAAGAGAACAATGAAGGGTAAAGATAGGTTAGAAAAACAAAGCAGACCAAACAGTGTGAATATTTGTAACCCTTAGTAGTTTTGCTAAATCAGGATGATAAGGGAGTAAAAGAGTGGAAAGTTACTGCTTAGCACTTAGTAGACTATAAAAGGGATTCAAGATGTGAAATAAAGGTCTTCAGATTTCACCAGAACTTTGGTACACCACACCTTCTATCTGGAATTATTCTATTCTAAATTAGGAAGAAGGAATCAAGCATTGTAAAAGAATGGGTTTTGAAAGGTATATGCTGTAAGGGCCAGCTATCTTGGTGCGTTTACCAGGAGGCAAGCAGAGTCCTGGCAGAAACATTATGGTGACTTAGATAAACCCCGTAAGCTGCAAAAGCCCTTGCGTGTGGAGAAAGCCAAGGATAAAAGCCACAGATGACAGTGAAGTCCAAAGAGCTCGTGTGTCTAAGCACACAATGAACAAATTGTTTCATAAAAAAATGTTAGGAAGGGGGAACTAACTCAAAGCAGGGGGAACAATCCTAATGAAGAAAGAGATTGAAGAAAGTCAAGAGACCATTGTATGATAATGAGCAAAAATACAGTCATCAGTGCATCCCAAAATACATTACCGGCAAAACCAGGAATATTAAAGTTATGGAGAGTGGGTAATGGAAACAGAGAATTACTTAGAAGGTCGGAAACAATTCCTTGTCAGTAATGGTTTGTAATGAGTTGTTGTTATTATATGTAATCATATGCTCCTGTGTAGTAGTTGAACTCTGTATAAGAGCCAGTGTTTTCATCTGCTATTCTCTCTGCTTAGCATGTTACTGTCCAGTTACTTAAATAATCCAATTAAAATGGATGGATTTTTTAGAAATCTATAAGTAAGGATAATTAGCTTATTGCATGCATGTAAATAAAGCATCCCACTATACAGCTTCAGTGGCAATGTAGAAGGAAAATACTTGAAAACAGAATAAAAGGGGAGTCCTCAGCACTGCCCCAAGTGAGCAGCAGCTCGGCAAGAGCATGTTGGTGCAGAGGAGGATGACCCTTGAAGGATGCTGTGCCTGGACCGTGGTGCAAGGTTTTGTGGGAGAGACACAGCTGCCTCACGGGCTCCTTGGTCCCAGCAGAGACCCACAATGGTGAGACCCTGCCCTGGCAGGCAGCATTAGGGTACCCACCTCCCCAGACCAGACTGGGCACTGCACCCTGCCATGCTGCCCATAAGCTCTGGGTAACCCCACCACTCTGCATTCAGCTTCTGAACTGTGGCACTTCAGCAGCCTTGACCGCAGAATCCTCCTCTGCTTGATTTTCATTTTGAAGTGCAGAAATAAAAATGTTTAATTTTAATTACATGGAGATAAAAAAAGGAAATTCACCAAGACCTGTAGATCAAAGTCTTCATGTACTTTGGGGCATTGTATAAACAAACAAACACCAAAAAAAAACAACAACAGAAGAAAACAACAAACAAACAAAAACCCCACAAACAGAAAAAAAAGAAAAAAGCCACAAATAAGGAAAAAATTTTATATCAGTCATGTTACTGTGACAAAGTGAACGAGGTTCCCCAAATAAGTTCGTCACATTTAGAAAAAACTTCTTTCTTTCACAGTGTCATATCATTACGCATTGTCCCAAACTAATTCTTCCTGGCTTCCTATACAAGCTTTCTGAAAGCTTGTTTACAGTTTGCCAGCTCTTCTTTTCATGGGCATACAGCAGGTCTCTGATAGGTAGCATTTTGAACACTGTGTTGTGAAAAAGTATTTATCCACCAAACAGGCATATTCTTGGATAAATGTATACATTATTTGGTAGAAAAAAACATGGTTTCCATGTGTAAGGTGAAATAATCTAAAATACATACTACCAGGTATGTTAGCATGTACTTTACAAAGTGTATGTACATATGCAGTCAGCAACAACTGCTCAGCAGATTTCCATCCCCCTGGAGTCACAGCAGCGAACGGTACCCTTACATGAGGCTTTGAAATAAATGATAAAGATAACTCAGTTTTCATTACCTCAAACAAAGGTCCTGGATGCTGACAGAGTGTGATGACTAAGTTTACAGATTATCTTTTCAAGAGCCCTTTCGTTTCTTGGTCCCTTCAAACACCTCCTATTTAACAGCAGTGACAAGCAGTCTGAACTCCAGGACTCCTGCCTGCTACTCCTGTTAACTTTCTGAGTTACACACATATTTTCATCACCTTATTAGATCTTTCTGAGGCTCTGCCAGGAGCATTTGCCTGATGCTTGTTGTAATCTGACTGCCAGCGCTGAGAAGGAGCACAAAAGGTCCCTGGGATCAGAGTTATCTTTGCTGCTTGATTTTTAAACTGTCTTTTAACTATTACAACTGGACACTGATAAATTATAGTGTAATAGTGCAAGTAATGTATTTTTTAGCCTGAAAGTGTAGGATGCCTGGGAAGGGGGAAGCCTGATCGTGGTGCCATACTGCCCCGTGATCCCACATGAAGTTTTGGGCAAAATCCATCCCCATGACTGGTGCGTGGCTCATGCACTGCATGAGCAGTGCTGCTACAGAGAGAGCTGCAAACCACCTCTGCACAGTCCATGTTCAGGTGTGCGGTGCATCACCCACCTGGGTAACCTGCCCTGCCTGCTGTTAGGCATTATGAAGCAGGACCTGGGCTTCAAGAGGCACATTTTGATGCAACCCAGCTGCTCTAAACAGATCACAGAATCATCAAATGGTTTGGGTTGGAAGGGACCTTAGAGGCCATCCAGTTCCAACCCTCTGCCATGGGCAGGGTCCCCTTCCACCAGACCTGGTTGCTCAAAGCCCCATCCAACCTGGCCTTGAACACTGCCGGGGATGAGGTAGCCACAGCTTCTCTGGGCACCCTGTGCCAGCACCTTACCACCCTCACAGGGAAGAACTTCTGCCTAAGATCTAATCTAAATCTGCCCTCTTCGGATTTAAAGCCATTACCCCTTGTCCTGTCCCTACTTGCACTTGTAAAAAGGCCTTCTCCAGATTTCTTGTTGGCCCCTTTAGGCACTGGAAGCTGCTCTAAGGTCTCCCAGAGCTTTCTTTTCTCCAGGCTGAACAAGCCCAGCTCCCTCAGCCTGTCTCCATAAGAGCGTCTTTGCAGCTTCCTCTGGACTTTCTCATTTTGTTTTTTCCAAAAAATGGAAACAATGTTTAACTTTATTTTCTTTGATGCTGCCATGGCATTTGCACTTCTTTCTTTTCCCCCCCCCCCCCCCCCCCCCAACTCCTTTTCCTAAGGTACATCTTTCATATATTTTCAGATAAAAAATAATTCAGTTTTTTACCTTTCCACATGAAATTCAGCCTTCTGCACTTTGAAAGCAATAAAAATACTTCTGGCAAAGTAATCTTCTCCTGTGCAAGATACCAGGGGAGGCAAAATTGGATTTTCCAACAGATTCCAGACTCCTGCTGCCAGAGGGAAAGCTAGGGCATGGAGCACCAACGGGTCTGCCCACCCATGTTGGACATCATAGACCTCAGAAGCAAACAATCCACCCCAGTTACCTGCTGCTGTTTGCTTTTACTGCCACTTACTGCCATTAAAAAAAAACAAAGAAAGAAAGAAAAAAACCTGAAATGAAACTAATACCTTACAAATATTGTCATTTCCAGTGAGTTTATTATGGCAACTTTAGCCTTACACATAACAAAAGAATAGGTGTAACTGACACCCATTTAGTGTGAGTGGTACTTCCAAAGTGAGCTCAGCCCTTTTTTTAACTTTCCAAGATAAGCTGTACTACTTACATGAGAAAGCCCAAAGAACCTAAAAAGTGTGTTTGTCAGCTCCAAATTTTAGATTTTAATTTAAAGTATTCCAGTTCAGAGTCCTGAAGAGAAGTAAAATTATAAAAAAAAAATCTGTCTTTAAAAAAGGCAGAAACGTTCAGTCTACAATCTCGTTTTGCCTGGTGAATGGCATGTTCTGTGGTGGCAGCTGACTGGATGCAGAGAACAAGCTAGGGAGCATGAGATGGTGGGGAGCAGCTCAGGCAGAATAGAGGAAGCACCCCAAACCCATCCTTTGCATCAGTCTGATCTCAGTGTGACCAGACAAGCCGGAGACTCCAACAGAAGATCTGCTAGATCCAGAGCAGCACCTCATCCAGCACACCATGCTTTTAGCTTACTCAAGTAAACAAATAAAGTAATGACCAATACTTAATGCCCAGCAGTAACAGTGAGGTTCAATTACAGCTAAGCAACACTTTTTAGAAGACACTGCTGCTCCTTTCTGGATCACAAAAAAAAAAAAAAAAATAGCACCGCTTTCTATCAACCCCTGCAATTTAAAGCTGGTCACAATGGGCAGGCAGCTAATAGCCATGCTCTGCTAATGAGACAAGCACTCACACAGGCAGCAGTTCTTCAGGAAATTGCCCATCACAGCTGGGCTCCTCCCTGCTCAGTTTGGCTAAAGTCTAAGGCATAGAGGGCTTCAGATAGTTGGTTACGAGACTGGAACCCTTTTCCCTTGCATTTCCGTGGGCTAAGGGTATGTAAAAGGACAATTTATTGTAGTTTGGGAAACTCACGATGGTATTCACGTTATCCTCAAACTCATAAATTCATGATGGTCACTGGATTATTGTTTCACATGATACTTCTGTTTAAGAAAAGTAGGTAAGTATTGTGTTAATGCATTTCTGCAAAATAGATGCAAAAATGTACAGTTGCAAATGGTGGATTGATGTATTGGTAGGATATGGGCTGGCTTTTTATCAGGGCCTGTGACTAGTTCTAGTTTATCCTATGCTGGTAGATTGCACACCTGATATGGGGGGCAAGGGTAAGTACAAGCTGATGCACTCCACAAGACCAGGTGTACTAAGTTAGGATGTAAAACAGCTGCCAGAGGATTTGGGGTTACAGTGCATCCCAAGTTAAATGCATGTTGGGCATGTCCCACTACTATGGAAAAAATAGTGTGTTGTAAATGAAAAGGCACAGACATGAACAAACTGTACATGAAACATGATGGAACACTTTTATTCCCTTAAAGAGACCTCAGCCATTTACTCTGGTCTCCCTCTTCCCATGACCACGGTTCCAGCTGAAGGACAATCAGGAGAGCCATAGAAGCCCCCAGGTGGCCTTAGAGGAGAGGTATGAGGGGTGAGTGGGATGCTTTCCACTGCATCCATGAAGGCTGAAAAACTGTGTTAAGGATCACTTTAAAATGAACTGTATTGTTTCTTCTACAGGTAGGTAAAAGGCAAGAGGGGAAGGAAGCAGCCTAAATTTGGGGTACATTGTGTTTACATGGCAAGATTTTGGTGCTGGGGGTGCTGCAGGGGTGGCTTCTGAGAGAAGACGCCAGAAGCTGCTCCTACGCTGCATAGAGATGGTTTTGACCAGCTCCAAGATGGCTCTGCCACTGGCTAAAGCTGATCCCATCCGTATTATGGTGCTTCCAGGTTAGTGAGGAAGGAGGTGAGGAGGTGCTATAGACACGAGAGTAGAGATTCTTCTGATGCCTATAGTGAGGCAGCCTGTGGAGCCTGTGGAAGTTCATGGTGGAGCAGATATCCACCTGCAGCCCATAGAGAGCCTGAAGCTGGAGCAGTGGCATGCCAAAAGGAAGCCTGTGCTGCATCAGACTCCTGGAAAGAAAGACCTGTGGCCCTGCAGAAGACTCACACTGAAGCAGACCCTTCCTGAAAGACTGCACCCCTGGGAGGGGCCCCATACTGGAGTAGTGAAGAGTGTGAGCAGGAAGGACTAGCAGAGGTGAAGCATCAGGAACTGACCACAATCCCTATTCCCTGTCTCCCCATGATGCGTGGGGTGGGGAAGGTAGAAGATTTGGAAGGGAAGTTGAGCCTGGGAAGAAGGGAGGGGTGAGGGAAAGGTGTTTTTAGCTTTGCTCTTATTGCTCACTATCCTGCTCTGTTACAATTAATTTCCTCAAGTCAAGTCTGTTTTGCCTGTGACAGTAATTGCTGAGTGACCTCTGCATCCTTATCTTGACCAAGGAGCATTTTTGTCATATTTTTCATAGAATCATAGAATAGTTAGGGTTGGAAAGGACCTTAAGATCATCTAGTTCCAACCCCCCTGCCGTGGGCAGGGACACCTTACGCTAAATCATATCTCCCAAGGCCTCGTCCAACCTGGTCTTGAACACTGCCAGGGATGGAGCATTTGCAGCCTCCCTGGGCAACCTATTCCAGTGCCTCACCACCCTAACAGGAAAGAATTTCCTCCTTATATCCAATCTAAACCTCCCCTGTTTAAGTTTTGACCTATTACCCCTTGTCCTATCACTACAGTCCCCAATGAAGTGTCCCTTCCCAGCACCCCTATAGGCCCCCTTCAGATGAGGTCTCCATGCAGCTTTCTCTTCTCCAGGCTGAACAGCCCCAACTTCCTCAGCCTGTCATCATACAGGAGGTGCTCCAGTCCCCTGATCATCCTCGTGGCCCTTCTCTGGACTTGTTCCAACAGTTCCATGTCCTTTTTCTGTTGAAGACACCAGAACTGCACACAATACTCCAGGTGAGGTCCCACAAGAGCAGAGTAGAGGGGCAGGATCACCTCCTTCGACCTGCTGGTCATGCTCCTTTTGATGCAGCCCAGGATACGGTTGGCCCATGTTCATTTTCTCATCAACCAGCACCCCCAAGTCCTTCTCTGCAGGGCTGCTCTGAATCTCTTCCCTGCCCAACCTGTAGCTGTGCCTGGGATTGCTCTGACCCAGGTGGAGGACCTTGCACTTGGCATGGTTAAACTTCATGAGGTTGGCATCAGCCCACCTCACAAGCGTGTCAAGGTCCCTCTGGATGGCATTCCTTCCCTCCAGCATATCAACCGAACCACACAGCTTGGTGTCATCAGCAAACTTGCTGAGGGCGCACTCAATTCCACTGTCCATGTCAGCGATGACGATGTTGAACAAGACCGGTCCCAACACCAATCCCTGAGGGACATCACTCGTTACTGGTCTCCAGCCGGACATTGAGCCATTGACCACAACTCTTTGCGTGGGGCCATCCAGCCAGTTCTTTATCCACCGAGTGGTCCATCCATCAAATTGATGTCTCTCCAATTTAGAGACAAGGATGTCGTGTGGGACAGTGTCGAATGCTTTACACAAGTCCAGGTAGATGACATCAACTGCTCTACCCCTGTCCATCAGTTCTGTAGCCCCATCATAGAAGGCCACCAAATTGGTCAGGCAGGATTTCCCCTCAGTGAAGCCATGCTGGCTGTCACCAAGCACCTTGTTGTTTCATGTGCCTTAGCATGCCATCCAGGAGAATCTGCTCCAGGATTTTGCCAGGCACAGAGGTGAGACTGACTGGTCTGTAATTCCCCGTGTCATCCATTTTCCCCTTCTTGAAAATGGGGGTTATATTTCCCTTTTTCCAGTCATTGGGAAGTTCACCTGACTGCTATGATTTCTCAAATATGATGGCCAGTGGCTTAGCAACTTCATTCACCAGCTCCTTCAGGACCCGTGGATGGATTTCATCAGGTCCCGTGAACTTGTGCATATTCAGATTTTTAAGATGGTCTCGAACCAGTTCCTCTCCTACAGTGGGCCCAAGGACTTCATTCTCACAGTCCCTGCATCTGCCTTCCAAGACTTGGGTGGTGTGGTCACAGCCTTTGCCAGTGAAGACCGAGGCAAAGAAGTCATTCAGAACCTCAGCCTTCTCCAAATCCCATGTAGCCAGTTCTCCAGAGAGCTTCCTGAGGGGGCCTACATTCTCCCTAGTCTGTTTTTTATTTGCTATGTACCTGTAGAATCCCTTCCTGTTATTTTTAATACCTCTAGCTAAGTTTAATTCTAACTGGGCCTTAGTTTTCCTAACCTGGTCCCTAGCTTCCTGGACAACATCCCTGTACTCTTCCCATGCCTCCTGTCCTTGCTTCCACTTATAAGCCTCTTTTTTCAATTGAATTTTCCTCAGCAGCTCCTTACCTACCCAAGGAGGTCTCCTGGCCCTCCTGCTGCACTTCCTTCTGGTTGGGATGCAACACTCCTGAGCTTGTAGCAGGTGATCCTGATTCACTTGTTCTGCTGATGGAGGGGGAATGATGGAGTGGCTGCGTGGGCACCTGTCAGCCAGCCACGGTCAACCTGAAACAGGAAAAATCCATACTTACCTTTAGGTAAGGCACCAGACATCCCAGACTGCTTGGAAGCTGCAGGCACGGTTGTACTTCATGGGGCAGTGACAGAACTGAAATGCGTTGGAGAAATGTGATGATGCTCATCCTTGAAGTGGTGGAAAATAGTAAGGATTTTCTTTGTATTTTGGAATACCTTGCTTCTCAGCCTGGCGCTGAAATTGCTGTAAGTGAAAAGATGCTGCCGAGAATGCTGTGGAGAAAAATATTTTGGTGCCATTTTTTCAGGAAAGCTGTTGGAAGAAAATATCTGTGGAAAAAATGACTTAAGGTATTGAAACCTGCATGGTGGGAGTGAGATGGGCTACCCATTTGGGCAGCTGGGGAAAGGATGGGAGGTGGCTTCAGGTGGGAAATGCTCCTTTTCTCTGATCTAGCAGCTATAGGATGCATTGTCTGGGAAATAAAGCAAGAAGTTTTCAGCCCAGATGTAAGGAGAAGGAATAATGAGCAAGACTTCTTGAAATTTTTATTTTTTGTTTGTTTTAAGATAGGCTTGATTATCTGTCTTAAAGGTAACTTCAGTGACTTTCTATAAGATGCTTCCAGATCAACACAGTGTGTGGTTTGTTTCTGATTAGGTTGGAGTTTGCAGTGATTTTAAGGCCAGATAGGTAGTTTGCTCTGAAAAGTTTGTAATGTTCACTGCTGCATATGCTGTTGCTTTCAGTGTAAGCCTTATACACATGTCAAAAATCAGATGTTCCTCTAATCAAAGGCAATATAGATGTCATGTTCATTTATGTAAAAATATTTTGGACTCTCTTTAGCTGAACTGAGTTATGAAACAGAAGGATTAAACTTCTACTTTGTGTTCAGCTGACCAACTTTCTTTGTGCTGAAAGGAAATAATTCTTCTTCCAGAGAAGAGTTCTCTAGTGCTGAGTTGTATATCAGTGTGGAAGTCAATATTCACCTGAATATTTGTTGTTACAAGTGCACAGTTTATATAGTTCACTTGACTTTGAGACAGTGCTGTCTGTAGGCAGGCATCAGTGTGGGATGTAAAAGAGTAGCTAAGATAGCTCTGGGGAGAGGATTTGGAGGAGCCTTTAGGAAATCTGGGCCTGTTTAGCATTGACTGCAGTTGTACAGTCTTAATAAACAATTTTCTTAATAAAAAGACTTTTCTGTCCCAGCCATCATGTAATTACTGAGTTCATAGCAAATGAAATGCTCTGACTGGTTGAATCTGTCAGTAACTTATTGCATACATCACCATCTGAAGGCTTATTTGTCACCTAGCTCTGCCTCCTCTTCAAGCTGAATATTTCATATTAAAACTGTCATTGGCACAGACTGGTGGCACTTGGGCTGCACTGTGCACAGGATCCATGGTGCAAACCTGCAGTAAATAACCCTGGATTCTGAATGATACACCAGAAATTGAGACAGATGAGCTAACATATGCAACTGAGTCGTGTTTCTGGAACACTACAGAATGGATTTAGATGCTTCTAGCCAAGATGCAAAATGGTCCCACTGTATCCAAGCATGGTGGGAGATATCCCAGCTATTAGAGATACCTCCTAGCTGAGAGGAGTGGGGTTATTCAGCACAGAGAAGAGAAGGCTCCAGGGAGACCATAGAGTGGCTTTCAGTGCCTAAAGGGGCCAATCAAGAATGCTGGAGAAAGGTACCTTATTGTGTTCACATATGTATGAGATGATGGATTTATACAGATGATAGAAACAAGGTAGGCAGCAAGGCTGGACTCAGAACAGGCTTTACAATGAAAGATAAAGAGTTTGGCCATATCTTGTTTCCAAGTTCTTCTGGGTTAGGGTCAGCCTGCTGTAATTTTCAGTTGGCGGGGATAGTGTGTCAGAGGCATCTTCTCTCTAGCATGATTTCGGAAGCCCCTGAGGGACAGAGAAATGGAAATGGAAGTTTTTGTTTTGTTTTTTACTAAGACATTACAATAATAAATGCAAATTAGGGTAAGGTTGCGCTGAATTTTGGAAGCAACAGGTTCTAGGGTTTTCCCTCTCTGTCTTGCATACTAGTGTACCTCTCTGTACTGCTCAGCAAGCTAATAGCAGCTGCCATGAGGCTACGTCCTTTCAGCAATCCTATACATTTAGTGTAAAAATTGAGGCGTTCTGGTCTGATGCTCTTAATGGCTACATGTTTTCAGTGACAGAGTCCATCTATTTTCCAAGCAGTGATAGTGAAATTTCCAGCTTTCTTACTAGATCTGATGAGGTATCAATCTCAGGAAGTGAAGTGCATTGCGTAACCAGTGATTTGCACCCCTACCTGGGGCACTGTTCTAAGAATACCTGGAGAAGGTTATTGTATTTGCTTGTTCCTTTGTAGGACAGGGACAAAGAGGGGGAAAAGCTGAGGTTGGTTTAGCTTGTCTAATGGCACAATGCTATTTCTGCTGGTGTTGCTTTTTCAGATGCAGAATTTCATTGGTATCATTAGCCTAAGAAGATATTGGAAAGGTGTTCTTATATTGCCAGTATCAGTGATAAAATGAGTAAATTTGGCATTGAGATATCTCCTGGGATTGTAAATTCACTGAAATGATCTATAAATAGTAGCACATCTATAATTTTGACAATGACCAACAGCATTCATTTATTTATTTATTTATTTATTTATTTTTAAACAGCAAATTTGGATGTAGAGTGAGACCCATGAATCAGGATTATCTGTCACTGTTTCTTCAGTGATACTTTGTGAGTTTTTTCACTTATTCCCAAGGAAAGACTAAATAGAAGTGGCACTTCCTATTTATATTTCTGAGGCTGGAAGTTCCCTGGGTAAGATCACTGGAAAAAAAGTTGTTCTTGGGGACTATTCACTGCTTCCTGGCACCACTCCAATATCTAGCTACAGGATCTGGAAAAGCACTGCCTCAAGCAAGTCCTTCAGGAAAGGTCTATAACCGCACAGTACCTGGGAGATCAGTGGGACCTGCCTCCATGGTGTCATATTGTCAGGCGAGAGGTGAAATGCATCTAGACTAAGCAGTGCTCAGCCTCTCCTGTATAAATGCTAAAGTGATCTTGCTGGTGGGTTCTCTCTTCCTCAAGAAGTGCTTTGACACTGACCCAGGCACTGGTGCATATGAAGGTACAGGCATCGGACTGCAGACTTCATCCTTGATCTTCACAGGGGATGCAAGATACAGGGTTTGATGTCCCTACAGTGATGGAGTTGATATTTTGCATATGGGAAAAAACCAAACAACCTTAGACAATTCCTTTTATCAGGCAGTTCTTATGAAATATATCCCCTGCTTACCTTACCTGATTTTCAATTGTAGTTAAAACTCAGACCTCTTCTGCCCTCTCAAAACCAGCTTATCAATGCCACAATATGTGAGCTGGTCCCTAGCTGATGTGCTGCAATAGGAGCATTGTGTTCATATTGAAGACAAATGACTCTCTGCTGCTGAACAATACCAGCTGATAAGTATCTTTGATCTACAACAGCCCAGTCCACAGATATAGAGTTAATATGCTGGCTGCTCATCTGGGACATTCCTATTGAACTATTTGTGCAGCTGTCTTAGATGTTTTAATAGTAGACCATCCTAATCTTTGCCTTTTTTTCCTACTATGGGAGGGGGTTGGGTGAAGGTCTGGGGATAAGCTATAATGCAGTATCTCTCTGAAAGGAAATGGGAAAATTCAGTCATGTTCCAGACCTTCTCACACCTCCCAACCCCATCAGAATCTCAGAAAATGGATAAGGGGAAGTTGCGATGAGAGGCTGAGAAGTGGGTTTTTGCAGCCTAAAGCAGCAGTGGAGGATCTTTCTACCACCTTCAGCTCCTTAAAGCAGCTTATGGAGAGGATGGAGCCAGGTGATTCCCAGGATGGACTGTGGAAAGGTGAAAGGCAGTGGCAGAAATTGATAATTTGATGTTATCCCCATGCTCAAGTGGACATCTTTGAATCTCTCACAAATGGATTTTTTCCACAACTGCAATCTGAATAGGATTGAGAAATTAAGTGTGGCAGTATGATTTGGGAAGATGTGAGCAGGTATGTATTAGCCTACTAATAGCTATCTGCACAGGGGCTGTAGATGTCCATCACTAGAACAATGCCTGTAGCCAGAGGACCAAGAACAGGGGAAGAACTTGTGATGTGCCATATAAAAAAAACATGTACTCTGTAAGCCCTTTAACCAAAATAGGTTAAAGTTTCTTGTCTATAGGTATTTACATGATGACTTGGTAATAGATGGATCTTCAGAGAAGCAGATAAAGGTATAAAAGCATTCAATGGGTTCCTCTGCAGCTAACCAAATCCAAGGAACTATGGATCACTGTTCCCCTGCGTCACTTCCGGCAATAAGACTGCTCAGCTGGTGGAGCATCCCTCTTGAAGCTGACGGGGTATGTTTGTTATTGGGTTTTGTTCAGTTTTGGGGGATGATGTAGTGTCCTTAACTCTGTTTTTTTGAAAGAGCTTTTCCCGTTTGGGAAGGAAGCAAAGCCAGGAGGGCCTTTGCCTGTGCCTGGGGCTGTGTAAGGCAGAGTGAATAATCCTGACAATACCTTCTGGCTGTTAAAGTCTTCAGGTGAGTGGTAAGTAATCTTTTTATACTTGCTCCTTTATAACTATGCGTTACCTACCCATGACTAAATCTAGTGTTTTTCTGATACTGTAGATGATGTACTGTGACTCATTCATTTCTCTGAAAACCTATTTTCTTTTGCCTCACTACTTTGGAAGCAGTTATATCAATTGCCTTTTTTTCTTGAACAATTTATTATTATTACAGCTCTCTTCTATAGATTTAAAATGGATGTAGTTAGTGATGCAGGCTATTAAAAAGATACTTTATCCCAAGTAACTGTGAGCATCTGGCTTTATCAGTGGTGATGCAACAATTTATGTAACTCCAAGTTAAGGAAAAAGCTTTAGGTACCATGTTAGAAACAAGAACTGAAGCATATTTTAAACCCAAAATGAACATGGTTTTCCTCTGATTGAAAAAGCACTTCTGTAAGAAAGGAGTGGCATTTTAGAAAAATTTACTCCCTGTCTTAACATACAGAAAGCAATGAAAGCGATCTCAGGTTTGGGTTGTGTGTGGTTTTTGTTTGGGTTTTTTTTTTGTCTGTTTAAATGTTTTTCAGAAAACATTTCCAATTGCAAAATTTTCAGATTTTCATCTTGCCTGGATTGAGTCAATGAAGCTTCCCTAATAGCAAAGCAGTGCCAACAGGGGATGAAGGCTGTTACCCTTTTGTATTTCCAGAGCAAATGTGGGAGATTGACAGGTTTACTGTTTTTTCCCCTGAGTCCAGAGGCCTGATTTCCTTGGCACCGAGTAACTTGCCTCCAACATGTCCAGGGTGTGTGAAACAAGCATGAGATGAAATACCACGGGTATTCAGGTGGGCAGTCAGAGCTTTTTAATCTCCAGCTCATTGATTACTTGCTGAATATCAGCTAGGTAACTTTGTACTTGGAAAGTAACGGCAAAGACAATAGATATAAAATACCGTTCTTGGGACTTGACTTTGCTTCTGAAGTTGACTAGCAACGTGTAGACAGGTAGTGTTTCTTGAGCATGGGGCGGACAGAGAGAGGGCTGGAGGGGAGGAATTTGTTGAGTTTTGCCAGAAGATTGTGAAGGCTATTCCTTGTTTCTCATAGTAGGAGGCATGTTATGATCTGGGTGTGCATCTAAAACAAGAACCAGAAAGAACTTTTTTGCTTTTATTTCCTTGTAATTCTTTATTACTTTAGGAGGCCAAAACTCTAGAGAAATTTGAATCAGATTAGGCAACATCATGCACACAGCCATCACCTGATAAAAACACTGAAAGTCTAAGTAGAACTTCCAAGGGTGGGGTGGGGGGGGGTGTCAAACCTGAATGAGCCAAAGTTAGTTACAAGGGTGTCAGTTCTCAATCTGTTTCTCCTAAAGACCCTCAGGAGAGTAAATAGCAGCACCTTCAACAGCCTGACCATCACTTCAGTATGTGTTTCTTAGGGTGCACCCACAGCAAACAAAGCTCCCATGGGCCCTGGGGAAGATGCTCTCTGCACATACCTTTCCAGGCCATCTCTTCTGTCACTCCTGGATCTCTGAATTAGTATCTGCTACTGCATCTTTATCCTGTCTGTGTAACAGCACAGACATGCACATATTTCCATTTAATTCATCACAGTGAGGGTGGTTCACTTGATGGGTGGGTGCTCAATCCTCCTATGTCCAAGCTTCTTAAGCTGGAGCATCCACTGGTCTGCACCATCTCAGATGCAAATTGCTGCACAGCTGCAGCAATTCATACACCTGCTATTGCTATATGAATGTCTCTAGATAAGATGTGAATGTGCACCAATAAGATGGATTTAATTTTTACCCTGGGAACTGTGGATAACTAATTAGTGGACTCATTGGAGTGTTGCTTTGCTCTATTATTTCCTTTTTTTTTGATTGTGTCAGTTTAGGATACTTCCACTGAATTGCATCAGTTATTAGAAATTTTCTACAGTGATCTTTAAATATTATCTGTGTTATAAACTTTTTATGACATTTTTAGTGGTAAATGATGAGTTTAATCAGACTCCAGAGGAATCTGACTAGGAGCTAGGAGAGCACTCTAGGACAGGGGCTCTTCAGAGAACATAAGTGTCAGGTTCCTGGGAGCTTTCATACTCTTCTGAGCTAATGACAAATGCTTTTTCTACTTCCACCCTAGAAAAGAGATTGCTCTCCCACCATGGTTGTCTGCCGTGTGAGGATCCTTCTCCTGCAGTCACAGCATGCAGCTGTCTCTGCTTTTGCTGCCGTCACAGATTACATTTGCTGCTGTAGCAGCTTGGAGCAGTTATCTCTGTAATACTGTCTAGCCCAAGCTTCAGCCTGCCTGTGGCCTTCACACTACATGGTGTCCTGGTGCCACACACCACAACCCCTTAATCCTTTGTGTCCTCATGAGCCCAAGAGGAAGTTAATTTCCTTGGTAGCCGTGCACCACCAGATAAATTAATCTTTTAATTTCTTCCTCCAGGGAATGCTGCCTGAGACTTGGCGGAAAACATCTCAAACACAATATAT
Source organism: Pezoporus occidentalis (assembly GCF_034315485.1). Lineage (NCBI taxonomy): Eukaryota > Metazoa > Chordata > Aves > Psittaciformes > Psittacidae > Pezoporus > Pezoporus occidentalis. The sequence goes on along the minus strand of NW_026915791.1, from coordinate 2,727,063 downwards.
CTAGAAGTGAAATACATTAAAATTGCAATTGTGAACAAGTCAAATTACAAGACTCTTCCCATGTATTTCTCATGTGATCTACCCTCTGGGTCTGAAGCTAAATATGCCATTGTAATACTGAATATCCAGCATGGCAGATGTCTCTGAAAATTTGCTGTAATTGGGGATGAAAATTAAGATTTTGTAATTAATAAATCTTTGTACTGTATAATCTCAGTAACTTCTCTTTTAAAATTTAAGCTCGCCAGTTAACTAAAGGGAGAACAATGGATGTCATATAGCCAGCCTTTAGGAAAGCCTTGGGCTCTGGTCTTCAACAGCCTCCCTGGGGAGGCTGTGCACAGGGTAGGTGCTGTATGGCGATGAGAACTGGGAGAGCTTCTAGGCTCAGCAGTATGAAATCCAGAGAGTTATGACCAGTGTCTTTTGGGGTCAATTGTTAATACCTTGGCTGAAAATGTGGAGAAGGGGTGGCTGCAGCAGAGGTTGGGCTTCTCGCTGAGGAGGTGAGGACTATGGGCTGAGACCACAGTGGAGGGATGGGAGCTGCAGGTGGGACCAGCAGCAGCCAGCATGGAGGTCAGGGTGGTCGCCCTTCAATCATGCATGGCTCACTTACGTTATTTTGTGAGGTAAAGCACACTTATTTCAGAGTCTGTATGTATTTAACCTTTTTTCTTTCCCTTCAGAGTAAAAGATCTGAAAGCTCTACATTAAAATTTAGAGAACATAAGCTGCCTGGATCGAGATCCTTCTGCATAGTAATGTGCTTTCCACAGAACTATAAATGTTAAAACACAAAAATTACTACCTGCATTTTGGAGCAAATCTCTAAAGATAATTAATGTACAGAGACAATTTTTTACTTACGATTATGCCTTCAAGATGTATGGCTGTTGCCCTCAGGAAGAAAAGATCTGCATTATAAAATTTCTGCATGATAGTGGTTGCTTAAAGAACCGCTGGTGATATGGGAGAGATGCTGCCATTTGCTCTGAAAATTCCAGGAATGATGAGAGGTCGTCATGACCAAGACGTCACTTCTCATGAATGAGGCATGCAAAATATACCTTTTTATGTGGAACGATTTATTTAAAAGATAACTTCAGTATCAAAAGGACAAATGGAAAAAAGTTGAATCCCTTTTCTTAAAATAAGGAAATAGTCTGGGGAATGGATGGCTAAAAGCAGCTTAGCAGAAGATGCTTAAAATCACTCAAATGGTTATGAAAAGTGCTGGCTAATGTTCAGAAGAAAATCATACTCATAAATGATGTTCAGCACTGGCACTGCTGGTGTGTGATCTGCCCCTGCATGCCCCCTTCAGCCCTTCCACATGCATTGTAAGAAGCTAAAGAGGCAGCGTTTCATGGATAAGGTCTAAGCCCAGGCAGGGAAAAGCTTCTACCCTCAAAGAAGGCTACAATTAATTAATAACATTTGACTTTCAAGAGCATTGTTAATGTAATGTGTATTTATTATCAGGCCGAAAGCAAATCAGGAGTCTAGGTGAGGCACCCAGGATAGTGCAGCGAAGCAGTGGGGTGGAATGGAGCCCCAGGCTTGAGCTAGAAAAGTGGCTTGATGCATGGTGGACTAAGTGCTGCCTGTGAATAGGAAAACCTATAAAAATATCAGTACCCAAATTCCACTTAGTTATCTCTGTACAGAGCAAGGTAGAACAGCAAAGCAATGCTGTCTTTTTTTTTTGCTAAAAGGAAGAATGTTGGGGGGAGAGATAGTTGCTTATAAAGGGCAGATGTGGCCATTCCTGTGCAGCTCCTGCAGGGACACAGGTGAGCCTGCATCTGAGAAGGGCTGAGCTAGCACATCCTTCAATGCCACTGCCAGGTTTAACAGAAATGGCAGCTTGCTTTCCATGCTGGGAAGCAGGAGTCTAGATGGATTTGCTGGGTGGCAAATATTGATATGAGAAGTAATTTAACCTGCTTAAATCCTGAGAGAAGCCCAAGAGATAAGCTACATACTTCAATGACTTTACATGAGGAAAGTGCTCCGATCTGAAAATAATACTTGAAGTCAGCTGATTCCTTTCTTCAAAATGAAAAATAGTCTGATATCTGTAGAGTTGATGACATTCTCAGGTGCTGTTGTATTGTTTTTTTTATAGAGACTTTACTTTTAAGACTGCCTGGGGGAAAAGATGTTTTTGTTGGCAAGCCAAACTTGTTTGCTTTGGTAACTCTGGCAATGGAACTTATGAACTTGTTTTGGTTTAAGAGATGGTTCTTGACTGGAATCCTGCAGACGTGCATGAGCTCTGGGTGCTGCAGGGAGCATGGCTGGCAGTGTCCACTGAGGCTCTTGGGACCCTCCACTACAGCAAGAGCTCAGAGTAAAGTGTACACAAAGGACATTAGTCTTGATGTAGATGCATGTGCTGGATGTGGGGAGCTACTATGGGGAGGGTGGGCAATGTAGGCAATCAGGACCCTGTGCTACACAACCGGCAACTGGTATGGAAAGGATGAGAGTGTGTTACTTGCTGATATGGTATATTACAAGGGTGAAATCTATAGAAAAGAAATGCATTCCTTCATGTAGAGAAGTTTGCTGTGACAGAGCTAATTAGGCTCCTTGGGGAATCTTTGCAGAGCTAATAAGAAGCAGAACTAAATGTTGTCTTAATTTACCCTCAAGCTCACAAAAATGTTGTTCATTCATGTTGCACTAATTAAACCAACAGCCATTAACCCTTTCTTCAGAGGAAGAGACCCTTGACACTAATGAAGAATTAAAGCACATGCTTTCCAGTGAGCATCTTTATGTTTCTGTGAATCTTCAAGCACTTGTCTTCATCCCATAGTGAGCATTAGTGGTGTTATCAGTATGAAGGGACATTACTCCTCTGCCCTTTCTGACTACAGCTGTTGGACAGGCATTTGCTGCCCAGCATCCCAGTATGTACTGTGCAGCATCCCTGGCTCAGCCACTGTGAGGTTTGAGCTCCTGCTAAGCACAGCTCTCGGGAGATGAAGCCTGGTTTTGAGGGCCCTCTGGTCGTATCACAGGTGTTTTGTGTTTGACTGTATCAGTTGGTACAAGAGAGCTCTGGAAGTTCTGCAAGCTTGTGCTAATGTTCAGCTGTCCCTGTTCCAAAATTATGCTTTTTCATGCCTATCTTGCAGCTAAGAGATAGCAAGCACAATTAGAATCTGCCCAGAATATGTTCTTACAAGATTTCAAGTTCAGTTACAGAGGTTCTGGTTTGGAACAGTCCAGGCCAGGTTTAGGCAGCAGTTCAACCTTGGAGTGCTCAGCCTTAGCTCTTAGCATTACTAGATGTGCACTCATCTCTGATAGTTTGCAAGTGACTGGTAGACTATCAGAGCTGTAAGCTAGGAAGGAGATTTAATGGGTTTTTCTTTTTTTTTTTTTTCTTTTTCCCACATAAAGCAGTAAAAAACATGATTACGAGTAATCTGAAAAACAGAGGCCTGATGTTCTGCTGCCTTTGCAGCATCACTTTTATCTGAAGTACTTGTGCAATAGCTCATCCAACAGTCAGCTGCCCTGACTTAAATGTGAGAAGAGCAAAGTGGCTCCCTCTCTGTACCCAAGATACATTACAAGAATTCAAAGTGATTGAAAGAATGAAAAGGGCACAAAATGATATTTAGTGCTCATGTGTTTTGAAAAGCAGAGATGAACCTGGTGACCGCAGCACCAAGCAGAGAGTCTACTGTGCCTTATTTTATAGAACAGCTTTTAACAGTATGAAAGTCTAGTGTAGCTGTCCAAAAGCAAGCAACAATGGTAAATTCACAAAAGCAGGGTTTTATTATTGTCTTTTTATTATCATCTTAATGTAAACTGATCATTTTGGTGGTTGTTTCAATTTTTACTGTTAATGCTTTTATTTATAAGCCAGTGGAAAACTCCAACCAATTGAGTAAAAATATGGCTTTAATAAAAATTTAGGTTATTTTATCCATCTTTACCAAGTCAAAATGTTCTTTTAATCATCTTATTGTAAGAAGTGGCAATCATAAAACATTAACAAACACTGTTACATAGGATAAATCTAATATCACATTTGCATGTATATGGGTGAGAACCTTCAGCATCTTGGACATAACCCTGGCAGAATGATTTTGTGGTGTGGTTCAGTAGCTTTATTGTATTTATAACTATTGCTTCTTCCTTCAGGTATGAGCAAAAAATAAATCTGGTTGGGGTTTGCTTTTTTTTTTTTTAATATATATAGAAATTTGAGACATTCACTGTGTTGTCAATGAATCCTGCTCATCTTGCTCTGGACTGGGGGTGAGAGACAGTTTAGGAGATGTTCACTGTGTAGTTCTGAAGACAAAAATTGCTGCAGGCATATTGAAGAGAGCACCCATCAAAATTCTGCAGGTATATACATGCACTAGTTCCAGGGTGTATTGATTCTGAACATGAGCCAGGATCAATCAACTGGGAAACAAAAACTCCATTAATTTTAAATTATTTTTTTTTAATCATTTAAAGTGTTTTTAATATAACCTCAGTATTGTATTATGGCATTATCTGCAATCATAATTTATCAAATCACTGGTAGGCAATACAGTATTTTTCAGATATAAACCTTTCCTCTTTCTTGAAATGGGAACATGTCTAAGAATAATGAGATGGCTGGATAAAATCATGTTAATATGTATGTGGCCATTCCCTTTTGCTAAGTTTCCTACCATATCTCTTGATATGAAATGAACCTCATGTCATTTACTGTCAGCAGGGAAGTGCTGGGTACTGTATCAATGAAGACATATCTTCTGTAATTTGGGTTTACATATGCCAGGGCCATTTGCTGTTTGGATACTCTGACCACAGCAGAGTGAAGTGAGTCATCAGAAGGCTGTTGTGACGCACTGTGATGTACTTACGGAAGGATAGAGTCCTTGCCTGCTGCAGCCGGTGGTGATCAAATCTTTAACAGTTCCCTAGCACTTCTCACTGCCCACTACTTCTTCCACAGACGAAGAGTCCTCTTTTAGGAGACTTGGTCTTCCTGCTTTCTTAATAAGTCCCAGCCTGTGAGCAGATGAAACAATCCACGTTTTGGAAGTGAAAATACTTTTTCTGGGCTGGGTGAAGGGAGGCTCCAGACTGCCACCCTGAAGAATCATTGTGTAGACCTGGATGGGGCTGACTGGCATGTGGCTAAACCTGCTCAAAGCCCCCTGGGCTATTTCTCCCAGGCTATTGCTGTCTCTGGTAACTTTTTACAGAGTCCAAAGCCAGACGTTGGTCAACAAGCATGGAGGGGTTGGTGCAAGCATGTGGGAAAAGTAGGTGCTCATATCCTCAGCTACAACCAGAAAGGCTGGTAAGGGGAGAGCTAATTACAACTAGATCAGGGTGTAGAACTGGGAAAAAAAACAAAACTTTGGATGTGCATTCCCTTCCTAAGAACAGGAAGGGGGAGAAAGCCAAAAGCTGGAATCATAGAATCATAGAAGATCATAGAATAGTTAGGGTTGGAAAGGACCTTAAGATCGTCTAGTTTCAGCCCACCTGCCATGGGCAGGGACAACTCACACTAAACCCATGTCACCCAAGTCCCTGTCCAACCTGGCCTTGAAAACTGCCAGGGATGGAGCAAGGATGGAACTTCCTTGTTGTGAATAAAGTTAATCAAATAGCCTAAATTAATAACAGTGGTTTGAGTTTGAGATATTTAGGTGATTAACTCCTAAATCTTGTAAACAAATACAATCTTGTATTTAATTCTCTATTTTCCAAATTTCCACATGTAATTGTTACTTTGCTCACTATAATTCAGGAAAAGTCTTTCCTTTTCAGTAAATTTTTGTGTTTTTTTCCTAAAAAATAGGGGTTTTTATCAGCTGCATATTCAATTAATTTTGCACACTGTTGATGGACGCTTATCCTTAAGCAATGACATTGCATGGGAGGGGGAAGTTACTTTGCTGAAGATTACATTGATTTTTGTGTTATAGAACTTCTCACCTGTTCAGTCCTAACAGTTTGCTGTGTTTTCTTCTCTATTCTACACAGATTTTATTTTCATTCCTGGTATTACCAAAGTCAATGAGTTCACTGCAGCATGACTAGACAGATTGGATTTTCCTGTGTAACAAAAACTGGACAAAAACAATCGTTTGCTCTAAGGGTGTCTTAGGATTACTTACCAGTGTTCTAGATGCTCAGTAATTAAAATGAAGTTATAGCAATCATGAGCTACTTACAAACCTAATCTGATGGCAGAGGCAGGTTGGATCTTCAGAACTTAACCACAGTACCACACTGCACAGCCTCTCACTTCACTTTTTACACGCACTTTAAAATACCAAAATCTTACTGCATATTAAAAATACAGTACAAGACAATTTAAAAATTTATAGTCTAAGGCAAAGGTTTTTTTGTGCAAATTGGTGTATCAACTACCATGTTCCCCTGAAGACATGGAGCAGTACCACTGCTGGCCTCTGTATTTTATCACCCAAGGCTGGTCCATGATTTGCTTTGTGTTCCCAGGCAGATCCAAAGCAGAGGGCACCACAGAAGCCTCTTCTGGAGCTAATAGCCCTGGAAATTTTTAGCATAAGATTAAAAAAAAAGTTTAGATTCCTTACCAAGCCCATGTAGGGATAGGACAAGGGGGAATGGGGGAATGTCCTATCACTACATCCCTTTAAACTGACAGAGGGGAGATTTAGATTAGATATTAGGAAGAAGTTCTTCCCTGTGAGGGTGGTAAGGCACTGGAACAGGTTGTCCAGTGTTCAAGGTAGGTTGAGCATGGCTTTGAGCAACCTAGTCTAGCAGAAGGTGCCCCTGCCCATGGCAGGGGGGTTGCAACTAGATCCCTAAGGTCTTTTCCAACCCAAACTATTCTATGATTCCAAAGAACAGGAAGCACAATGAAGGAGGAAATGTGGCAGAATAGAGGAGCTAATGAGAAGGAAACTGCAAACTCCTAGAATCATAGATGGTTACAAAGCACTACACTAACAATAACTGTTACAGAAACTCCCTTTTGAGAGTTGATAATGAATATGGTCCTCCAATCACAGGCAGTTGAGGTGCCACTGTCCAGCTGATCACTGTGAATCTTGGAGCTGGGGCAGATGTTTCCTCTTGAGCCACACGATGGTATGCTGGGACAGGGAAGGAGTTTAGCCAAGGAAAGTAAAAGCAAGATAGATGTATTTCCTCCCTGTAAGTACGCTAGTGGAATAAATGTTAAAGGACAAGCAGAATGAATTAAGGGATGCTGTTGTTCTAAACCAGATCAGTATAACGTGACTGTGAATATATTTGGAAAGTGCAAATTAAAAGGTGTTAGCACCTGAGCAATGGAGGTCAGGAAGAACTCTGAAAATGAAGAGCAGGAGAAAAACTGACTTATCTTTTGATGAAGCTTGATTGTTTGTAATTGTGGTTGGACCTGTTAGCTGGGAGAACTACAGCTGGAAAGTGAATAGTTCATATTTTCATGAGCTAAAGTGACAGTTTCTGAATTATTTTTCCTTTTTTTCTTATTCCTCTTGTAGTAATGTTGATACTTAAGACAAGTCTGGAGATTATCCTTTTAAAAATGAAAGCTGATTTTTAGAACATTGCATTTCTAGCATGTCTTCATAATGACATACTTGTAGCCAAACACCTGGGGTGTGCTGGTGCTCAGCTGGTGATGGAACAGACAGGTGCCCACTGTCACATCTGTAATGCTGCATTCGATTTTCCTCTTGCTCTACAATTCTCAGGTAGCATCCATTCCCCACAAACACTTCTGCTGAACACAGATCAGGTTTAAAAATGCAGCAATTTATGAGTGTTTGACTGCACCAGGTCACACAGGAGGTAAAAATTGCAACACACTCTGCTAAGTCCCAGCCCTGTGAATCAGGAGAAGAAAGGTCTGGATACATGAAAATTTCTTACTGTTTATTTCAGCCAATCAATGGTAGAAAATGTAAGGCTATGCCAAACTAGCCCAACATCCCAGAAAATCTCTGAGATGTTTCCCTGGAAATTGCTGATATTCTCACCCCACTTGCAGACAAGCAGTTTGAGCTCTTCTCAGGGCAACACAGCAACTCTGTTAAGCCAGGGGTGAGGGTGACCAGGTTACAGGATATGCTTATTATCTGGAAAAATGTGAAAAAAAGGAACATGGAGGTGGATCACACACCAGACAGTTACACTTCACATGATGGGAAGCTAGAAAATGCTCTCCCTGTTTTGAGCTCTGACTAGCCTTAGGTTTCCATATACATTTTGCAAGAAAATGAAAGCCAGCAGCTTAACAGCTTAAGTGTAAAGCTTACTGTCAAATTCAATCCTTTGAACGAGCAGAAAGAAAGTCTTCTGAGATAGATGGCAAACTTTACATGTGGGCAATTTCCTGCTCAGCTTCTATTACCCTTCTATGAGTTGCTTTAGGTGTCTTTATATCTTTCTACCACTCTTTCTATTTCCTGAAGTAGGAATTAATGTATAAGATAGAAGCGACAGCAATATGCCGAGGACAGCCAGGACTGATTGTCGGAAAGCTTTCCTCTAGGACAACTGGAGAGAGCAGAGGAAACCTGTCTGTCTGGGAATGCACAAGCTGTTGCTTTCTTGCTGAAAATGCAAAGTATCGAATAGATGTAGTTAAATAATGCATGCAAGTCAATCATGTTCTTCCAATTACTGATCAGGAAATGTGGAAGAGCAGATATATGGGTGATAGCCCTCAAGGCTGTTATATTTACAATGCACCTCCATTACTACCTGCCTCCATGGTGCCCGTACACAGATGTGCTCCCATGTGCTTTGCTACAGGATCATCCCTCTATTTGTCATCCAAACAAGGAGCAGATGCCACAAAGACAGATAACTCTGGTGTAGGATGGATTACTTGCACCAGTGAATAGGCTTTAGTACAGGATCCAGTTTACAGAGTTCCCAGTACATGCTGTACCTTTAATTCCTAAACCAATTTTTTGCTGAGTTACTATGATTTTACTTACCTTGTAAAAATCTGTGATATTTCATCTTTTTGACAATTTTTTTTTTTTAGACCAAGATTTTTCTATTGTTAGTATCTTCTCAATACTCTATTTCACTTACAGGAACACTGATTTTGGGTTTATTCTTCTGTGGTACTGTCCTGGTTTCAGCTGGGATACAGTTAATTTTCTTCTTAGTAGCTGGTACAGTGCTGTGTTTAAACCACAACAGATACTTTCAGATTCTCCTATGTGGAAAATTTTGCATCTTTACAATATATATGCTGTTGAAAAGCACTTCTGGTATTTTATCTGATTCATAGAGTCACAGAATCATAGAATACCAGGTTGGAAGGGACCTTAAGGATCATTTGGTCCAACATTTCTAGGCAAGTATAACCTAGACGAGATATCTCAGCACCCTGTCCAGCCTCTTAACAGTGTCCAGTGTTGGGGAATCCACCAGTTCCCTGGGGATATTATTCCAGTGGTTGATTGTTCTTACTGTGAAAAATTTTCTTCTTGTGTCCAATGGAAATCTTCCCACGTTTCAAAATCTGATTCTTCTTCTAATTTGCTTCTAATTTTAAAAGTACAGAGGGCCTTGTTCCCAAGTGCTGTTGGGAAGCAGACGGGGTTGTACCTGCATTGCATGCTGTAGCACGCTCAGCAAGGGAGCCCAGGGGAAGGCAATGGGAGGCAAGAACTCCTTTTGGTCAACTTCAGACACAACTAGAAGTAATGAGTAACGGTTGGAGTTTTCAATCCATTGTAAATCAGCCTGGTTTGGGGTGTTTTATAGGCAGAAATCTAGACAATGGAGACCTCAGTGGAGATCTGCATGACATTCACAGCTGTATCAATGAGATTGTTCATTTTCTGTGTGTTGTGTGCTGGAGCTACTTGGCAGGGCAAAAAAACCAACATAAGGTAATGTCTGCTTTGTAGCCAAACACAACAGCAATTATTTTCTGTAAAGGAAAGACAGAGTCTCTCAGCAACCGAGGTTACATTGTAAATACAGTCAACAGAATCTGGGTGAAATTGTGGGTTTCTCCACATGAGAATGTCCAGTGTTTATTTTTAGCACATGGATACCTACAGCATTTCTGCCTCTTATGAAAAACAAACAAACAAACCCAGACAAACAAACACAAAACCCCCACAAAAAACTCCAGCAAATCACATTTGATTAAATTGAATAAAATTAAAGGAATAAAATTAAATTATAGATTTAAACAGAATAAAAGGAACGGCTCCAGAGTGTCATGAGCTATATCTGATTTTTTTCTAAAGCTTTCCATCCCTCTAGCTACCATATTATTTTCCTTTCTGGCCACCATTTCTAACACTGGGACAAATGTGAATAGACACTCCCAAATGACTAATCTTTGGGTTTATTATCCAAAGCTACATAGATAAATGTCTCTATAAAACACTTTGCATACAATCTTCCACATATTTTTCACAAATGTTCTTGGAGGAAAAAGTAACATTCTCCTGGCATCCACCTGAAACCTCAGACACCAAGCTGTTGGCTTCAAAACCTTCAGAAAGCAAATAAGAGTGCTTTTCATGTGGCATATTCGCTAACCAGCTACTTCAGGGTTCTTCTCAGCTCCAATAAATCCAACCACCACAACAGTTGCTGATTTTGATATGTTTTCAATGAGCTGGTAAGAGTTTTGTTTCCGTGTATGCTTTAAAGGTGCAGCCTGTTCTGTGGGAAGCATCTTCTGTTTTGCTTTGGGTGCTGTTGAGCTCTGTCTGATGTTCAAGTAGGCAGTGATTGGCAGGGACAGCAGGATGAGGAACAGGGTCCTCACCACTGCAATAAGCAGCATCACCACACTCCTATAGAGTTCTTATTTGTAATTCCCCCCCCCCCCCACCCCATATGGTTTTAGTCTTCACTTTTGCAAAGAAGGCCTCACTTCTTAGTTAGAGAAGCTGATGCTCTTCCTCAAGCAACCAACCAACCCACAGTATTTTATTGAAAAGACCAGGTCTTTTAAGAGGTAGTGCTGGCCCCTGTGTGCAGGTTCCCTGCACTACTCCATCATGGAGAACTCAGAACCTGCTGATGGCTCTACAGCAAGTGAATTCCACCCAAAGTGACTTAATCCTCCTGCCTTCAAGGCCAGCCCTTTTTGGCCAGCTGTTTCAGTTATCAAGCAGCACAATCCACTTTAGATCCGCTGTGGAAAGAACCTACTTCACTTGCACTTCAGATGCAGGTTACAGACGTGACCATGGCATATTTCACTCCCCGCGCTGCACTGTGACATGCTGGGCCAGACAGTGATAAGAGTTTACCAGTTTCCTACCCTTATCCGTAATTATTTTCCATCACTCTTGTCACTAATCTTTTCATAAATGACAAGGTTTCTTTACCCAAGGTATTAATTTCAAGATCCTGAAAAGTCTCTGCTGTGTGACTTGTACATGCAGCATCATGCCTGTCTTATCTGCTGCCATTCTGCTGGAGAAAAAAAAGCTGCTTTATAATCTGACAGTCCATAAATGAAGCAGTTATGTGTCAAATAGCATCTTTTGACAAACTCACTGTATGAAAGGCTACTTCCTTTTGTGTGACACTTCACCACCTCTTTTCTTCAATATTTCTGACATTTTCTCCGTTACAATGATGAAGTTCTAAGGCTAAAAGAAACTAATAGCTTGATCCTCTCATAAAAAGAATTGAAAGAGAATGCAATGAAAATTAGAGGGAAAAATAACTAAGATTGTAGTAGTCAGCTGGAAGACATAGGACTGAGGATAAGTGCATATGCAGATGTGGTAAAAAATATCATGAATGCTGACAGTTTAAGATCAACTATGTAAAGAGGTTGTCTGGAAAAACAGCATCATAGAACCACAGAATCATAGAATAGTTAGGGTTGGAAAGGACCTTAAGATCATCTAGGTCCAACTCTCCTGCCATGGGTAGGGACACCTTGCACACTATTGACTATTTGTTCTGAAGTGGGACCCATTCCTGTGTTTCTCAGTGATGGTTATGTGGCTTAGTTTCTGGTGTTTTCCATCACAAATCTAACTCCAGGTTATTGTTCAGCACCTAAAATGGAGACACCTAGACAATCTCAATATAACTTGTATATAAGTACATTTAGTATGTATAGTAAGGCTGGTGGAAACTCCAGTTTTGTTTTCATCATTCTCGTTCTTGCAGCCATGTAGCAGGTTTTGTGACGCTTACGTTTTACTTTCAGGTCACTTTGCGTTTGCACTATCCATTGCAGAACCTGGCTCCTGCCTGCTATGACCAAGCTTTGCAAGCCATTACCTTTGCAGAGTTTAAATCACTCTCCTCAGAGGTAGGAGAATTTCTTTTTAGTATCCTTTATTGTATTTGAATGCTATGCTTTGTGAAGGTGACTTAAAAAATCAGCAAGAATTTCTGGAAACTGGGGCAAAAAACTGTGTCAGTCCTGCCAAGTTAATACTGAAAATAAAAAAGGAAGGAGTCCTGATGCAGAGGCAAGTGAGCTATTGATTGAGGTTTCTCATGCCACAGAACATCTAGACAAATGAATTGCAGTTACTGCAGAGCAGCAATTATTTAATACATATGTACTTGAATTTGGATTCTCCAAAGATATCCCAGAATGCCTAGGATTTGTCCCACAAGAAGATGCTGATGAGCAATAGCTCTTTACAGAATATGTAGTTCTATAAAAAGCTGTATAAAATTGTTTTGCTACTTATGCCCACTGAATATCTACTGCTAGTATCAACATGATGCAGGAGGGTGCCTCTCTTTCATTTCAAACAACTTAGAGGAGGGTAATGGAAGAGAAAAACAGGAAGATGGAACAAGACAAGGGATTGTGCCTTTATTAGACATTTCCCCTCCTTGTTTTGTACATTTTCTCCCCTAATGTCCACATAATCATCAGGCAGAAGCAAAGAAAGGCCTCAAGCATTGACAGTTTGCAGTTCTGCACTGGAAATTAATCAAGTTTGTGTAAAGAAGTTTTCATGTATGAAGCATGTGCCCCATACTCGAGCTGAGTGAAGTTTTTGAGGTCAAAACAATCTGACCATTTTTTAGTTAAACTAATACTTAAAATTATTAATTCTGTGGAGTTTTCTGTTGTATTCAGCCTGGGGGAAAGAGAAGGATGCTCATGTGCTTAAGCATCTTCCTAAGCATTCATTTAGCTAAATCCTGTGCTTTGTATTTGACTTTCCACAAAATAATTGTGATGCAATTAGTTATCTGGATTAGTACAAAGCCTCCAATGTTAGATAGTTTGCAAACACAGAGAACACTGTCATTCCCAGCGGGCTGCAGTTTAAAAAGGATTTGCATCTCTAATTTCATTCCTAAATGTTTTTAAAATGTTTCTACATAGGTAAAAACTTAGACAAGCAATGTTGCCTTGACTTTGTATAAATATACTGATTTTAGGGATGGCCATGGTTGGTCAGAGGATATTTCAACCACCCTAAATATCCTTTGATCATGATAATTATTTTGACGTGAACTTGTCACTTTTCAATATTCACAGAATTGATCATGAGATGGAATTTAGTGGGTTTGGTCTCTTTATTATTTGGGACTCAGCTGTCTGATACTTTGCCTTCCATTAATGCTTTTCCTTTTGCATTTGGGGAAAGCATAACAAGCTGAAAAACAGAAGAAGAGAACAGGCTACAGAACTGTAAAGCCATTTTAGCATGTTGTTCGAGACATCCCGCGTTCTCTCTAGCCATCTTCTCTGTCATGATTATTTTAAAAATCCAATTAGGGAAATATCCCAAAAATATTTTTTTTTTGATAGAAAAATAATATATTTTAATACTGTAGATAGATTCTTTCTCATTTTCTCCTACTGGAACTGAAATACTCTCTAGACTTCTTTTAATTTGCAATGTAATACTGTATGACCTGGGTAAGGATGGGGATTTGTTGTTATTTTTAAGTATATGCCTTAAAGTTTCTAACAGGAGTGTAAAAGTTTATTAGGTTATGTAATTAGACAATCTTTCTGTAGCAAAATATTTAAAACACATATTAGCAAAATACTGACCATTTTTCATTATTTTTATATTAAAATGTACTTGGCTATACAGGCATGTGGACATACACACATATAAATATACGTACATATATACTCCTATTTAACTTCTCTATTTTTCCCTTGAAGCTGAGAGACATCTGGTGTGAAACCTGGTGAATGAAGCTCTTAAGAACGTGCAGGTTGCTGTGTAAGAAGATTTTCATGCTTATCACGTTAGCTCCTTCCAATTTTGCTCAAACTAGGACAAAATCTGTATAGCACATTGAGTTCCCTACCTCAGACACAGGTGACTCCCGTCCAGACTCTTGAGTGACTCTCCAAGAGAATGATTGCTTCAGAGGTTTCATCTAATGTGTCCTGGGCAAGTGCTACAGAAATGTTAACAATAAGATCTCACACACCGCTATTTTCTCTGCTTTTTTTGTTAACCTTTATTTTCTAAGCCTATCACTTTCCAGAAAACACACTAGAACTAATTTCAATAATCACATTGGTTGTATTGATTACAAATTATTTTTATTTTCCTAAAATTTTTATCAATAACAAAGTAAAAACAAGAAAGTACTTTCAGTATAATACTATATTTTTATTGACCCTAATTACTTTTTGATTTTTCTGCTTGACCAGCTATATCCATAGCCATTGAAGTCCCCTCACATTCTTGGCTGTCACATCTCATAATTCCTTTTATGAGCTCATTAGCTTTTATTTAAATCCTTATTTTTCTGGACTATGTTGATTTTTGCTGCATAGAGTCATAGAAGATACTGCTGTAAAGAAAGTTAAAAACGTCTTCCCAACCCAGCCGAGGTCAATCATATCCAACATTTTCAGAATGCTTAAGAAGTAGCAATTACTTTTTTCCAGTTGTCGTGGTTTAAACCCAGTCAGGCAGCTCGTTCACTCATTCCCCCCCTTCTTCTCCCCCCCCCTACTCCTGGAGGGACGGAGAGGAGAATCAGAAGAATGCAACTCCCACGGGTTGACATAAGAACAGTTCAGTAACTAAGGTATAACACAAATCACTACTGCTACCACCAATAATAATAATCATAAAGGAAATAACAAGGGAAGAGAATACAACACCTCACCACTCGCCGATAACTCGCCCCACCCCACCAGACCAAGCACCGACCCATACCTCCTCCAACCCTGCAGTCCCCCAGCCCTTCCGGCTAACTCCCGGTTACATCCTGGGCATGACGTGCTGTGGTATGGAATACCTCTTTGGTCAGTTTGGGTCAGGTGTCCTGTCTCTGCTTCCTGCCAGCTTCCCCTCCTCCCTGGCAGAGCATGAGGCTCACAAAGTCCTTGGCCAAACCAAAACGTCCTTGTTATCAGCTCTGTTCCCAGGGCAAAAGTCAAAACACTGCACTGCACCAGCTACCAAGAAGGACGAAAATGACTGCAACTGCTTGAACCCAGGACATTATCCACCCCTTATTCCATACCATTCACGTCATGCTCAGATCCCACATTTTCAATATACTCTTATCTTAGTGCATGGACCAGTCCCTATAAAGCTGCTGAGTCCATCTGGTCCATGATGTCAGGCTCCATCTCTTGTAACAGTCTTCCAGAGCAGGAGAGACTGTGTGCAGTGTTCACACTCGTGAATAACCTGGGCAATAGTGTCCATTGCTAAGTCCACCCCTCCATCATGAGTCCATCTCTGTGTTGCATCTCTGCTCTGATGGCCTGAAGTGCCATAGGCTGACCAGGCTCAAAATAATTCACTGTCCCCTTCAGCAGTTTGTGCAGCTTGCTGCTGGGGACTCCATACAGCTGCCTTCCATCTCCGATGCTTCCAAAGCACTGGAGGGGCCCAGTGGACTAGATACTTGCCCATACTGTCCCACACACCCTGCCACTCATGACTGTCCAGCTTTGGGGAAAATCTCTTGGTCCCCCCATATCCTCGTCTAACCCCAGACAAGACCCAAACCTGACTCTGCTTAACTTTTGAGATCAGACAAAATGGTTGTGGGTAGAACACAGTCTGTGTGTGTGCCAACATGCTGATCCCCATCACAATCAGCAGGCAGGTCCCAAGGATACCCAAAGGCCATTCAAAACCTTCAGAACTCTCAGTTGATGCTGCTGTACTTGTCACTGGGGCTGGTGTAGCTGCTGTGCTTGCCGGCTCTCCCACCGCCAGCTTCTCTTTTCCTGAGTCCAGCTCTTCCTCCTCTGCCTTGCTGGGAAATGCTGCGTGGTCTCCTGCATCCTCCTGGGGCTCGGCGGGCGGCTGCCGGGGAATGCTCTCGGCCGTCGCGGGGCTCGGCTCGGCCGCGGGGCTCGGCTCCTCCGCCGCCTTCTCCCGCTGCTCGGCAGCCGCTTCCTTTCTCTCCTCGACCGCCCCGACCTCCTCCACCGGCAGCCGTCCCCTCGCGGCCTCCGGCCCCGCTCCCGCCGCCGCCTGGTCCCCGGGGCCGCTCTCCCGGGCCGCTTCAGCAGCCGCCGGCTCCCGGGGCCGCTCCCCCTCGGCTCCCCGCGGCCTCACGAAGACGGAGCAGAGGGCGAGGGCCAGGACGGTGAAGAGCAGCCGGACGGCCAGGTACAAGTCCACGGCCACGTCCGTCCCGCCCTGCTGCTGGAGCCCGCCCGTATTACAAGCCATTGCCATAAAGCACAGTGAGACAAGAGCCTTAGCCCAAGCCCCACACTTGATAAACACTAACACAGCAAATACCGGCTCTAAGTAAGTTACAACATTCTGAAGCTGTGAGATCAAGAGGAACAACTCTGAGAGCCAATAAATCAGCATTGTGACCAGTGACTATTAATCCAGTCAAATCTGTCGTTATCTCAACCCTTCGTGCCCCACGTTGGGCGCCAAAATGAACTGTTGTGGTTTAAACCCAGTCAGGCAGCTTGTTCACTCACTCACTCCGTTCTTCTCCTTCCCCCTAATCCCAGAGGGACAGAGAGGAGAATCAAAAGAATGCAACTCCCACAGGTTGACATAAGAACAGTTTAGTAACTAAGGTATAACACAAATCACTGCTGCTACCACCAATAATAATAATGATAAAGGAAATAACAAGGGAAGAGAATACAACACTTCACCACCAGCTGACCGATAACTCGCCCTACCCCACCAGACCAAGCACCGACCCATACCTCCTCCAACCCTGCAGTCTCCCAGCCCTTCCAGGTAACTCCCCGTTACATCCTGGGCATGACGTGCTGTGGTATGGAATACCTCTTTGGTCAGTTTGGGTCAGGTGTCCTGTCTCTGCTTCCTGCCAGCTTCCCCTCCTCCCTGGCAGAGCATGAGGCTCACAAAGTCCTTGGCCAAACCAAAACATCAGTGTTATCAGCTCTGTTCCCAGGCCAAAAGTCAAAACACTGCACTGCACCAGCTACCAAGAAGGACGAAAATGACTGCAACTGCTTAACCCAGGACATCAGTGTCTGTATTTCATAAAATCACAGAATGGTTTGTGTTGTAAGGGACCTTAAGGACCATCCAGTTCCAACCCCATGCCATGGGCAGGGACACCTTGCACTAGACCAGGTTGCTCCAAGACCCTTCCAACCTGGTCTTGAACACTGCCAGGGGTGGGGTATCCACTAGCTCTCTGGGACATTTCCTTACAATGTTATGGGAAGGAGGCCATGAGAGGCTCTGTAAAACTCCAGCCACAATCTTGAGAGATGAATACACCTCTTCTGTACCACCCATTCGCATGCTGCTGGAAACTTCTTGCAGCATTTTTTTCCAGGTACCAAAGCATCTAGATTTTATTTCAGTGAGCTGTAGCAATACATCTCTGCTTTTTCTTCATAACATCACCTCATTTCTATTTTTATGTTTGTTTCTTCCTAATGTTGAGCCTTGGTTTAGTCCTGTGTCCTTTACCTGATGTTGCTGGCTTCCTATCCCTCCCAGCCTCTGGCTTGGGCTGCAGGAGCACTATGGCTGTTCTGCTGTGATCTTGGATGGAGCACCCACAGTGGCCAGCATACCCATGCCCACCTTCCTTGTGCGAAGTGGCTGCCACCCTTCCACACGCAGCATATGCTCTCCTCCTATGCCCATCTTTTGGGCACTCACACCGCCCCAGCATCTCAGGCTGCCAAAACAAGATTTTGATCAACACAAATTTCAAATATCTTCATCTAGTAAAATGTGGTTTTCATGAAATCCAGCCATTAAAATGTTGTAAATTCCACGGGGACTTTGTTTTACCAAGAGAAAATTACAGCAGCCTTGCAATGGTAAAACAACTGCTGCTGATACTTTGGGAACATATTCTTTCAATTTTTTCTTTCACTTTAATATATGTTTTGAAATTTTATTTTGTTTAATGTCATCAATTTTAATACAGAACTTAAAACTGAAATAAAAACACAACTATTTTTTTTTTTTACAAATT
The DNA here is from genome assembly GCF_034315485.1 of Pezoporus occidentalis. Lineage (NCBI taxonomy): Eukaryota > Metazoa > Chordata > Aves > Psittaciformes > Psittacidae > Pezoporus > Pezoporus occidentalis. Next base: position 2,708,667 of record NW_026915791.1, on the reverse strand, counting down.
TTTCATTCACAAATATTTTTTGCATGTCCATGTGTCTGAACATCTTCTTTCAAGGGCTCTTGTTTTTTAAATACTGCAGAGATTTGGGGCTGTTCAAGAAGTTTTCTCTGAGCTTATAAATTGTGCAGCAGATACAGGAAAACTGTATCTTAAACTGTACATTAAACATCCAAATTTGGAAAAAGGAAATAGAAAAAAAATTAAGTGGTACTACAAAATGATAGTGAGAGCCTTTAATGGTGTCTTGTGTCATTCCATTAGCTGGTCAAAAGAAGCTGGTCCATGAAAGCATGCTTAGTGCTTCCAGGGGGAGGGAAGGCAGGCAGCTGCGGCGTAAAAAGGGTTTTGTCAATAAAGGTGGTTAATCATGGGAGAGGGAGGGGACTCAGGAAGCAAGTGAGGAAGGTGGAAAATCTTCTCTGCATGACTGTATTGGAGAACTGTTGTTGGCATGCAGCTGTTGGTGGACCAATGCCCAGGCTTGTCCTGCTGATGGGCAGATCACCCCCAGGTCCAGTGCCTCAGGGAGGTGTTGAGGAAAACCCAGAAAAATATTCGAGTCTTGTTTCTCGTTTTCCTTCAGGAACAGCAAAAAGCAGGCTGGGAGGCTGGAATTAGACCATGAAGTTAAACTAACCACCGTTTAAGGTACATAATTATCCAGTTTGTGCAGGTGCTGAGAGATAAGGCATTCATGTGAAGACTGTCTCCTTAGGTCAGTACATTTTGCCATGATCCCTGGTAGGACAGGGCTCTGCACAGCAGCACACTGCAGTGTTCTTTATTAGCTCATGCACTGACCATAATAGTTGCAAAACATTATGGCACTGGAGAAGATGTGCAGTGGCAAGTGATGGATATTTAAAAGGCTGGATCGTACAGAGCTGATACTGAAAGAGCCAGGCAGCAGTATTTGCCAGACAGCAGAATTTAATCCCTGATTCCAAGAGCTTTCACCTTACAGTGCTGCAGAAGTGTAATGTTGCTTTCCTGCAGGGTGGATTTTCAAGTGATATACATAAAAATAAACAACTAAAATCTGAGATCTGTGATTTCATGTAATATACATCCAGAATAATATATTGCTGGAGACTGAAAAATATAAAAAGTTTTTTGGCCAACATTGGATTGATTTAAATATTTTGAATATGTTTATTGGAGTTTAAATTATTTTTAGAGCACACTTAACTGCTCTAATAAGATAGGAAAATTTTGAAGAACTTAATGCAAGAATAATTTATAAGGCTGCTTTATGCTGTGATGCACAGTAAATCACTGTGAATGGATGGAAATGATTTTTGCAACTCCTGTATTTGAAGACTGTAATAACAATGCAAGCTACTTTTGAAGGTCAGCAGGTGATTTTAGTTCAGTTTGTATCAGTGTGTTCATGATTTAAAGTTCTTAAATGGCAAAACAACAAATTTCTGTTTTCCACGAGGAGAGTACTTTAAACCACTTTAAATGCCAATAGAGATTTATTCCAGTTTATGGGATCCCATAATTAGCACTGTAGGATACAGAAATCATCCATGGAGGACATCACAGATTCCCAGGGACAGGTCAAATAAGTAAGTGATATTTCCAATTTTTTCATCCCATTGGCAGTATGAACACCAGGACTGCTGCACTGCCAGCATCAGAGGTGCCCACACAACCCTCAACAGGGTCTCCAGCTCTGGACAGCCTGGGATGTCCATGGTGCCCCTTTCTCATGTCATGTTAGATCTCTAGTCCGTAGTGTCTGCATCACCCCAGGCCCTGCTGCCGGCTGGAGTGGGGATGCAGGTCACCCATGTAGCTATCCAGGAGAGGGCTCAGCTGCCACAGTGCTGCCAACAGAAGGCAGCAGTTAAAGAAGAGAAAAACCTAGGGTTTCTATTCTTTCTCTTTCTTCAGCACAGTTGTTTTGCGTCTCTCTGCAGTTGCTCTTTTTTTGCAGTGGAACCAGTTGTGATTGCCTGTGCTTCCCAGGATCACTGCTTGCCCAGTGTGAATGGAGGACCTGCCTTCTCAGGGGTGGGACTGGCAGCTGCAGGTCCTCCTTTCCACCCAGGACTCATCCATTACTGCACGAGATCTGGCTGTGAGTAAATGGAGAATGTGTTTATAAGATAATCTGTGCTGACAGAGAATGAGGGCACCTGAGTTTACCCACAAGCGTACATGCGAGGAGATTCCTGGAAAATGGCAATTGAAGGAGTGGATTTCACGTCTCTTCTCCTTCTACTTGTTGATCTGTTGTCATAAACAAAAAAAAAAAAAAGAAAGGAAATAGTTATGTTTACGTTCAAGCAAGCACTATGTTCCTGTCATACAGGGAGGAGAACTGACTGGGTTGTAATGTATGTCTCTCAAATGAGCAAGTTTTTTATTATAGCCATGAGAAGATCAAGAACAGCCCACTGTTACAGGTTCCCTCCCTAAAGACTGTGCTTTACACCCACTTTGACCATCCCTTGATCATGATGCTTCAGTACTTTCAGAAAATAACCAGCTCTCCAGAGATTTAGGGGACTTCAGCTGGGAAAGGCATGAGAACCAATTCAAAATTCATGTTCAAAATTAGAAACACATTTCTGCCAGCAAGGTTGACAGCAGAACAAACTGCTATGGAAATGGCAGAGAATCTGCCCATTGGCATTACTAAATCAGGACAGATTTTTCTTTCAGATGATATGCTTGATCTAAACACAACCTGTCAAATGTGAAACAGGGCAAGTGCTGAAATCAAACACCCTGTCACACAGTGAAGGTTGTATCAGCCAACAGTTCCTTCCTACAGGACATCAAGACAGAAGACAGTTACTGAGGCTGTTCTTGCATGACAAAGCCCCCAGTGTTATGAGTCACACTGCTCCATCTCAACTCGGGACTTGTAATAGAAAGGCTGGCTTGTTTGAGCAGGGTGGTTGGGTTTTCTGTTTCCATTTCCCCATAAACAGAAGTTTGGAGGAGTGTGCAAAAGGAAAAGCTTCACTCAAAGGCAGACCAGAAAGACATAGAAATTATACTGTAAAAATCAGGAGGTGGTGTCAGTACAAACCCAGCACGATCACTTTGGGAGGCTTGCTGGCTTGCTCCTGGGATACTCAGTTTCCACCCAAAGTGCTGTGGGCACCTGGGTGAGAGCCAGGAAGAGCCCGTGCTCTTGCTGCCCACCTCTGCTTGGAGCAGTCACGCAGACTGCTGAACAAACACTGGAGCACCAGGGAAAACAGCAGCCTTGCAGCAGCTGACAGGGAGCCGGAACTGCCTGACTAATAACGGATAACATAAGATCCTTTCCTAGCTGGAGCTCCTCCTTTCATCCCCTTCCAAAGCAAGCAAACTCAAACCAGCAGTCCTCTGATTTACACTTTTGTCGTGGTTTAAACCCAGTCAGGCAACTTGTTCACTCACTCCCAGTGAGTGGTGCCGAGCTGACAACAATCGAGGCCCCCCCCCCCCGGGGCTCTCCCCTTCCCCGCTCCTGGAGGAACGGGGAGGAGGATCAAAAGGGTGCAACTCCTACGGGTTGAGACAAGAACAGTCCAGCGACCAATGTACAACACAAATCACCACCGCTACCACCAACTACAACAATGATAAGAGAAAATAACAAGGGAAGAGAATACGATACCACCGGCCAAGAAAACGAGTCCCACCCGGAAGCCCGTGTCCTTCCGGGTAACTCCCAGTTACCCCTCACCCCAGGCATGACGTGCTGTGGTATGGAATACCTCCCTGGCTAGCCCGGGTCAGGCGCCCCATCTCTGCTTCCTCACAGCTTCCCCTCCTCCCTGGCAGAGCATGAGCCTCACAAAGTCCTTGGTCAGGGTAAACATCACTTAGCAACAACCGAAAACATCGGTATCACCAACACTGTTCCCAGGCTGGCAGTCAAAACACAGCACTGCACCAGCTACCACAAAGGAGAAACATGACTGCTACTGCTGAACCCAGGACAACTTTTAAAGATGTTCTTTTGGATGCATAAGTGCACTGGAGAAAATCAAAAGCGATGGATGCAGCATGGGCATCAGTTGCACAGGGACTGCAAAGACTCCTGGGTCTCAGATCCTGCCTGACCCTGCAGGCAAGTTTCTGTAGCCCACAGCTACCTTCCGGCCCGCTGCTCCATGCAACAGCTCTGCAAACACTGACCAACTTTCTTCATCTTTCTACATTGTAAGCTTTTTTCCTGAAGCAAATTTCCCACTTCTGTTATCTGCTTCTTCCCCATTATGCTTTCAGAATTTGAATTTACAGGTTTGTGCCTTATTTAATTGCACATGTAGCTTCCCAAGTGCCTTAAGAGAGGGACATCTTCCAGATACAATAATTATGATAAAGACAAATATCCATTGCATAAGCAGCATATGCAACAAATAGAACCTTTTCACTTAAAGGCTAAATGACAGACTTAATGATGAATGATATAGACTAATTACATCTTTCATAATTCATTAGCATCAAAATGCAGAAAGGCTTTAAAACAAGATAAATTGTCCAGGGTAGCCCTGCAGTTCCAGGTGCCTGACAGCTTGCAAAGCAACAGCAGATGCGAAGGAAATAGTGGGTTTGTGCTCCTCCTGTCACATCTTTTTGGCCTGTATTTTTGGAGGTGTGAGTGCTGGTGTCAATGCAGCAGTGGTGCTGGTGGCTGGAGGGAGACAGGGCTGCAGTTCCCAGCAAGCGGCCTTGCTCTGGCTGCAGGACTGGTGCAGCCTGCTGAAAGATGGGCTCCTACTCCTGCCCGTCCCTCATAGTGGCTTCTTTCATGCATACAGTGCACAGGTATCTGTGCTGAATTATTGATGGGACTGCTTTATCTTGTGGACATCTTCTCAACAGGGTGCAAGACCAAGCCAATAAAATCATTGCACAGCGGCACCACAGCCTGTCTTGCTACTCATTTTCTATAGGGTGAGCTACAGATGCTGTTGATTCGGCTCAATACTGAGAGAGAACAACAGAAACACACCATTAACTTTATTCCAACACTTTATGACCATGCAGGAAAGATTCAGGCTACATTGCTTATTTTAATTTGGGCATGCAAGCTAGTGTAAGGATAGAAAGCTAACCACAAAGCCTAACAAAGAAACAAATGTCACACAGGAATTTCTGGGACTTGAGGTGTGTTTAAAGAAATATCCTGTCAGACACAGCATCAGGATTCATGGCTTCAGCTAAATGGTGAGAACCTGTAAACACAGAAAATAAAATAAGAGGGTAAACTGCCCACGCTTTCTCTAGTACTTGTGTGCATATTACTTTAAACTACCTAAAAGAGATAGGGTGCTAAATGGTGCTCCCAGAATTTACTAACATTAATAAGGGATAGTTTAACTGCCTCTATGAACAAGACAGGTAAAAACCTTACAAAATTCCTATGCTCAATGACTTCCTGAGGCAATCAGTCATGGAGTCTTTATATATATATTTATAATTCATATTGTCTGAAAAAAAAGTATTTCTTTCCCCATATTTTGATGGAAACAACAAGGAAAATTATTAAACTCATAAGGTTGTGATATGTCCATCCTACCTAGGGAGGTGTTCCTGCCTCTGCTCCATGCAGCAGTCTCAGGATGACCGGCAGGAGCAAAACTCTTAATTCTGTAACACTTCCACCAGCACCAAACATGCCATTCCCAGGTATTTGTCCCCCCAGACTAGAACGTGGCTGGCACAGAACCAGCTTGCTGCCTGCCTGAGGGAGGAATCCCTCCCACAGCCCATCACGCTGCAGGGAAAGGGGTGCCTGGCTGGGTGTGGAGGGGCACAGAGTCACTGTCACTGAGCTGATGGAAATCTCCTGCATACTGAGAAGATAAACTTGGAGCTCCATTGAGAGATTTACCTGGCTGAGAGAAATCCTACCAATCTACAGTTGTCGTATTTGGGAGAGAAAAGTTTGAATGAATCCTATCAAACCTGTGACAAGTGATGTCAAATGTGATGTGCACAGGGCTATCTTTTTTGGCCAGTTTTATGCAGTATTATTTAAAAAGTACATTGATGCAGTTTTCAAGAAGGAATTGCAATTATTGACGTCTGTGGAGCACACACAAAGGCAATGTCAGAAAAAAGGCAAGGAAGCATTGAAAAGACAGAGAAAATATGTATCACATGGTGGTTGTAACTGTCTCCGCAGTGGCAGCAGTGATGAAAGTTCTAGTTCATCTGGGAGGGGTTATAAATTGTTCTGTAAAAGCTGCTTATTGCCCTGAAGCCCTTATATGTGCCTGTCCCCTGCCTATGGATGGTAACTCCTCCTCTGCCCACTCTAGCATTACCATTCTTGAGTGTGAGGACTGATAAAATCACAACAACTAGTATTTGGATGGTACAACCTTTACTAATTGTAGTGATTCTGTCCATAAGTCACACTGCCATTTGCATTTTAACAAATGCAGGTTTTTAAAAAAAAATTAAGTACAAAATAAGAAAAGTAGTGCAGGGTCATTGCTAACTGCATTCCAATTTTAGCTTTATTTATAGGAGATGCTGTTATAAAATTAAACCTTTAAATAATTCACACTGTAAGGCGAGTCATGTGGAAACATTAATTACTTATAGCTATATCTTATTTTTATTATGTTGTCTTGTTACTCTTATTCCTTAGGCAATATCTGTAAAGCCTTGATAGCAGTGATACACAAATACAAATTTCTGTGCCATGTATGAAAATGCCTCTTCAGAAGGCCTGTAGCATATTGCAGGTAAAATCAGGAAGAAGAGAGCCGCAACAGAAAGTGCTGTCATCCTGCTCTGATTTAAAATGAACTGAAAAGGCATTTCTGATCTACCACATCTCTCCAAGCTACAGGGTTACAGAACAGACATTGCACCTGGAGTAATTTTAAATCCTTTTTTTTTTTTCTTTCCCTTCATTTACAATTTTAGCTTTTGAAACATAATAAACAGCATTTTACTGGGGGGGGGGGGGGGGGGGGGGGGGGCGGCGCGCGCGCGCGCGCGCGCGCGCGCAGGGGGAGGGAGGAAAAAAAAGCTGGTGGCTTTTTTGAATTTCCCAAGGCAGACATGGGGAAAATGTAGCAAATCCGTCCAGATACATTTGAGAATGTATAGATTTGTTCTATGTACCCGAGTTTCTAATAGAATCATAGAATTGTTTGGGTTGGAAAAGACCTTTAAGATCATTGAGTCCAACCGTTAACCCAGCACTTCCAAGTCCACCACTAAACCGTGTCCCTAGGCACCACATCTACACATCTTTCAAACAAACACCTCCAGGGATGATGACTCAGTGACTTCCCTGTGCAGCCTCATCAGTGCTTGACAACCCTTTTGGTGAAGACATTTTTTCCTTCATACCCAATCTATATCCAATATCCAATTTCTCTCTTCCCATGCCCCATCTGTTCTGGTGCGGGCCTCAAGAACAGCAGGCATGTGAGGATCAGCAAAGAGGGTTCTCACTTCCACACTCTGACCAGAGCATTGTCTCTGTTTTCCTGCCTGCTGAGGACACAAGACGTTTGGTAATAAAATTGCCAAAGGCACAGAAGAACAGTGATAAAGCATTATGGGGGTGATGCCATGGAGCACAGAACAGGAAGCATTTGAAGAAAGTTGGATAGGCTTTTACAGTAAAATGTTACCTGGGCACAGGATGCTCATCTGCAAAAGTTTTCCACTCCCCATCCAAGCCAGAAAATCTGCAGGAGAAGATATGAAGGAAAGGAGTGCTGCCAAGGAAGCCAGTGGGAAAGCAGCAGAACTGAAGAGCGCTGGGAGTCCTGTACAAGAAGCAGTTCTTGGTGGTATGAGATGCAGCACTCATTTTTCTATTGAAGAGAGAGAAAGCTTCAATAATCGAAGGGTTCCTTAAATCCTTTAAGGTTTCTTCTGGGTGATGGTGTCACTGGATTACAGGTCTCCACTTCTCTAAAGGTGTAGGAGTCAGAGAAACTACAGCTGGGAATGGTGCCAGATTGGCCAAAATGAAAAAAAAACAAAACAAAACCATCTTTTCCTTATTTCTTTTGCTGCATAAAACATCTCAGACTGTGAAAGCTTTGAGCCTGTGGACCTAGCTAACAGAGACTTTTAGTATCAGTTTAATGTGTTGCTGAATACCTAGTGTGAGATGACTGACTGAAATTCTCTGTAACATATGTAGAAATGTAGAGAGATAAAACAGCCTTAAAAACATGGGGAAAAACAACACAAATAAAGCAGTTGCATGAAATTTGCTTGTGACAGCTGTTCAGTGCTACGCTAAACGCTCACTGCTGTTGATGTATGCTTAGGCACATGATTATGTTTCTTCAACCCTACTTCGAAGTTGCAGCAAAAATAACATAAAAGGGTACTTGTTAGCCACAAAACTCCTTGTTTGCATGCAGATATGGGTGTGCATTTGCATATAAATAACCCACTTCTTAGACATTTCTGGGGAGGCACACCTAGTTTTGTGGGTGTTTGTGACTACTGCATAGGACAAGAGATGGTCAGGCTCAAACACAACAGCTGTCTGGGCTGGAACAGTTGTTCAGGAACTCCATTTTGCAGTTTGACGAACTCTAACAATTAAACAGAGCATTTGGACCTTGGGAAGACAGAGAAAACTTCAAGTATGCCCACGCTGCATCTTCGTATTCTATGCCCTCCTCCTTTCAAATCCATATCCGGCAGAAAATATACTTGCAGCCTAAGCTGAAGCCCATGCACATGATTGATAAAGGACTTCTTATCTGAGAATTTTATTTTCAAAAGGAAAAAAAGATGGTCTGCTTCTTATTTCTGTAGCATCTAAAATATCTGACATCAGATATTTTTTTCTAAAGATCCAAAGAATGTTGATTTCCTATCATATTGATGCAATAATGACATATATGATGCAGTGATTAATCACTCCTCTAGTCACCATCCACTTCCCTAGTTACGTAGGTTAGGCAGCAAAGAGCTGTGCCTAATTTAGCAAGGATAAATCTATTTATCCCTAGTACAGTCATTTCACTGTTCAGCACCAATTTTTTTGTAGTAAATTTCATTTACTTTTGACTCTTGACCAATACAGAATTGATACATATGACCACCTTTTAAACACCATTAATGTGATGATGTAACAAACAGAGAAGCCCATTAATTCAAATATACGTAATCAAAAAGTCATGCAAACTAAATTAGATATACAGTTAGAGCAAGAGATGCCATCTGTTCAAACTTTCTAAGGGCTGAAGTAACTGAGATGAAGCCAATTTCAGCAGGCAATAATAAAATTATGCTGCAGAATTACAGGCTCTGTGTCTCACAACTTACTCCCTTTCTCTTAAATGATTATCCTAAATCATATGAATACCTTCATCCATACATTACCTGTTCTGCCTTTTTTTTTTGACTATTAAATCCAACAACCTTTGTCAGTGAAATGTAGAACAGAAGTCTTATAGCTGTTGAAATGGTGCAGGAAAATGTGTCATTAATTTCCTGGCAGCAGTAATTTCAAATATTTTATATGCTTTCTTCAAATGGTCACCACTTGTTCAATACAAGCAAAATAGACATTAAATTATACCACTGACCCTTGTGTATAATGTACTGAATCCTACTGTGTTTATGGATGTGATGCTATTTTGCACAAATGTGATGAAATTGATATGCACCCCAGCTACCCTATCAAACAAAACACTTGGGAAAGTCCTAAGTAAAAAAAAAAATAATTGTTAAACAATTCATTGATTCAGATTTGCAAAATATCACTTGGATAAAACAAACCTGAATTTTACTCCTGAGGAAGAGAGCAGCTCTGGTTTCCCTGAAATGCCCAACTGCTACCATGGCCAGGCATGATCCCAAATCCACATTTTCCCTTCCATGCCAAGGGCTGTGCCCCAGACCTCTGACACACCACGGGGGAGGCAGCTCCTGGGGGTACTGTCCCGCATGGGACAGTAAATTTTTAGAGCAAATGCTGCACATGGAAAAGCAGCTCTTTCAGCAATGGAAGGCATTCCAGCAGAGCCTGCTTTTCGCAGCAATGAACTGGAGGAGGCACTGAATATCCCTACTTTGCCAGCTGTTCAAGCACTCCCTTGCATGTTTGAAGGAGTATTACCTTTCTGAACTGATTTTGGCATCAGCTGAGCAGTCTTTTGTGTGATGCTGGGACAACAGTGGGGTAAATGCAGCCAGGGAGTTTGGGATGTGGAGCCTCTGGTGTGTTCTCATATGCACAGACTGATGGTGTGCTGCTATTTCTAATCTCCTCACTTGCTAAATCAAAGCACTAGCTAAGTGATAAGGATATCTTCTCAAAAAAAACATTTACTTCTTGGAAATTAAACCATAGATTAGGAGCCTAATCCTCTACTTAATAGTGTGAGAAAAGGCTGGTTCCCTAGTATTGGTCACCAGTCCGGGTTTGGCACGTACCTGCTAGCACAGTTCCAGAAACCCCATGCATGGCTGTGATTTGGATCGGGCAAAGGAAAAACCCATCAGACAGTGTGGATGCAGCCATTTTGTGTTGAAGAGTGAGAGGTTTATGCTCTCAGGACATTTGGTTTGGGAGTGCAAAGACATGGAGAGTCCAGAGTTTGTGGTTGCATGTTCCTTGCAAAAACTGTGATTCCTCAAACTGGTACAAATTGTGCCTTTCTGGGTAGGAAACTATTTAGCCTTAGGAGCAGGCAGCAGCCTTCAATGTGTCAATCTCTAAACACTAGAGAAAGCCTTTATGTATGGAGTGAATAGTCCAGAGAGCCCTGGAGAACAGTAAAATAATACACAGGCTTAAAAGCATTTATGCATTGAGTCAAAATGCCTGTTCTGTTTTGATTGTGTTTAGTGATGACAGTCTCATTAGGGTAATTTGAATAAAATTCTGTTTTTCTGGAAAAATGACAATAAAGTAATAAAACATGCCATAAACCAAGAACAGACTTTAATAAGGAGCCTGAGCTCAGTCTTTGGGCAGGTCAAACTTCCCAGAGCCCAGCATGTACACACAGGTTTTCAGGCTCTGTCCCTAAACAGTTTCTAATCCAGCTTCATATCCTATTGAAGGAGACATGATTTCTCCATATGCCCTATGGCCGTGTCCCAGGACTGAGGATGAGTGAGTACCTGCAGTTTGCTGCATTTATATGTGCCCATAGCAACACTCAGGGAAATAAATTGTCTTTCTAAAAGACATTATGCCAAGTGGTCCTGCCACCAGCCAAAAAGACTGTGGAGACACTGGGAAGAGGGAAAGTGCATGGATAGATGAGATGAAGGCAAAGGGACAGCAAGTGAAAGATCATCCTTTAGGCATCATCTGCATCCTGCAGAACCTGGGAGATGCCCTAAGCTGGAGCTGCCTGCTTCAAAGGTCGGGTTTTCCTCTGCTGAAGATCCCCATTGAAGGCTATGGCTCTGGTGGAAGTATTCACTTGGAAAAGAGGCAGGGCTTGTGACTGGTGCTGTGCCAGCCCTTTGCTTGGTAACAGTGCAGCAGTGGAACAGAACCAGGCAAGGCACTGATAGGGACTGCCACCAGCCTCACTGTGGCATGAAATAACTTGTCAGGGAGAAAAGCCTTTCATAAAGCACCACGATAATGATGATAGGTGGGATAATCCTACCTATTCTCTTGGTACCTATTCTCTTGGTAGGAGAATCATCCCCAAACTGACAGATATACGCCCATGAGAGAGGATATCAGGAGCCGTTACCCAGTGACAGGTAGCACTGAAATACTGTGTTAATAGGCAGCTTGGCACTACAAAGCAGCCTGTGACATTCTGAAAGGAACAGAAAGTAGCCACCTGGGCAACATTATCTTTGAAGATAAGCAGAGCCAAGTGTACATGCACTGTAAGCTTAGACTTGAGCTGGTTTGGGAAAACCTGCAACACCGAGACAAATGCGAATGGAAGGAAGAGGCTGATAAAACTGCAAGTGAAACACCTCAGAGCAGCTCTGGGCTGGGAAGATCTGCACCTCACAGCAGCAAGCCCCAATTCACCTGGGAAGACTGCTTTACTGGCTTTTTCTCAGCTTTTTCAGTCACATATAGTAAACTGTAGTGATATCAAGTGTTATGGAAGTGTTAACATTCCCCAAGCACTTGGAATTCAGTTGTCTCACTCTCAGTGTACTGACACCTATGTGTCCATCAAACTAGTAAGGGAGGCCAGGAGACATAGGAACTTCTTAAACAAGACCTGAAAGCAGGGCAGCTTGCCTTAAACCAGCTGATATAAACCCATATAAACAGCAGTAACTTTAATTTGGGGGGTATTGCAGGATCTTTATCCTCAAACTCTGAAGTCCTGGCACCTCAGCCCTAGGGACTGACATGCCACAGCTCATACCCTGAGACTGAGATAGACCAAACTGTTGGTTAAGCCTGGTCTCCACTTGTGTTGCTCTTCATGGACCTCTGAGACCTTGACTTTAGTTTTTGTGTTGGAAAGGAAGATTTGCGTTTTACATTGGCACCTGAAAGAATTTATTATCCTTACACAAATTAAATAGCTGTGAGCAGAACAAGTAAGTTGGAAAGCACAAGTACATTACAAAGGAAGGAACTGAAAAGATTTAAGGAGAAAAGTTTAATTTTTTGTTTTGTACACTGATTTGTCTAATTAATCCATGTAGCTCATTCGAAAGGAATATCTGAAAAAAACAAGCATGTATCACTTCAGTCATGATGGCTACTTCAAAATGCTACAATCAAATCTAATTAATTTTATATATTTTTGCATGCTTCAGAGTAATCTTTTGCTATTATTCTTTAAGTGTATATAATCACAAACAGCTTAGTTTTGTTTACTGTGTTTCACCACTAGGCTTAAACCATGACACGTTACCCAGCAGAGAACTCTAAAGAACTTGACAATTTACTGGCGTGGTAGTGAATGTGTTCTCTGGGATGCAGCTGTATAGGTAATGGACTGTTCAGTTCTCTGGACAGATTAAAAACAGGGCAACTTCTCTTTCTCATCAACCTCAAAGAAAAAAAAAAAGGAAAGCCACAATTGATTCATCAGGTATTTAAGGTTTACATTTTTTCTAAAGGAAACACTTCCTGCCCCATTTAAATATGTTAAACACAAATTGTATTAAAAATAAACAACAAACATTTTTAAATTAAAAATGTAAATGTGCTCCACTGTAAAAATAAAACATTTCAATTATTTATTTGCTCTTTAGTTTTGTTGTTTTTTCATTCAGAAGGATCTAACACATTCATTACAATTCCACAAAAGCTGTGATTAATCTTGATATGTTTTCATTCTTTAATATTTAGCTAACACTGGTTCTGCTCAGCTGTACCTTGCAGCAGTATTACAATTGCAATTGGAAACAGCTTGGCCTCTTAATGCTTACCTTGCTCTACAGCACAGTGCATGCTCCTTTGACCCAACTAATTACTCATTGAAGAGTGCCTTTTACATGGTGCTACAAAATTGAATGCTAATGACAACAAAATTGAATGCTAATGACAACAAAATGGGAAGGAGAGAGGGAGGTTGTTTCTGGACACTGGTCCGCAGTTTTGTCCCTCCAGAAGCTGCCAGCTCATTGTCAGACTGGTAGGGCCTCTCTGTGCTGCTGCCTGCTGGAGCCATGGTGTGACACCACAGGGTCACAAACCAGTCTTCTCTCTGCTGATAATCACAGCTGCATGCCACTGCTGGCGAGACCACATCCCCCTGTGAGAGCCCACCACCTCCCAAAGTCCCCCCAAAGCCCGCAGCACCCTCAAATCCTGACGGCTCCGTGGCAAAACTCTGCTCTCATCTTGGAGCTGGAGTGGACTCTCTTCCCAGAGAAAGTTGTGGCCCTGCGGTTGAGGCTGGGGGTTTCTGAACAAGCCTCAAGGACTGAGATGAGCGAATTTCCCTCTCCTCCAGCAATACAGATTCAAGGAAAAAGGAGTCCTTGTTTCTTACTTCACCAGCTTTACTACGATTTTTTAGAATGCACCTGTTGATTGGAATGAGCACTGCATTCATTGCAAGGGGGAGCAGTGAGCACTGGAGATGTTGCAGAAGGAGTGCTGCTCCTGACAGCGCTGGCAAGGGAGCAGCCATGCTTTCCTGGGGACAGTTACCTTCTTATCTACTGTGAGCACAAATGAGGTCTGTGCTGGGGGAAAGCAGTCTGTCACAGAGGACAACGTACAGTCTCGCCAGCACCAACACCATTTACCATCCAGCAAAACAAAGGCTCCTCAGAAAAACGCGACAACGAATAAAGGATGCTTTTTCATTTCCTAATCCCAATCTGGGCAGCTGAGCCCTGCCTTCAGCTCCTCTCCAGCCTTTCCATCGGCAGCTGTGCTCCCCAGAGGGTCAGGGATGCTACTGGTCTGCTGTGCCCAGGCTCACCATGCTGTGCCAGGCTCACTGTATTCATGTGCACCCCTTTCACAAAGCCATCAAGCAGAAGGAGCAGGGTCTCCATGTTTGGCTGCCAGGTCCAGCAATCAAACCTCCAGCTCAGTCTGCCAAGTGTGCTGGTTCATAGGAGATGTTATTTGACTCGTTTCAATGTTAATCACCTTCCTTCAGAGACATTAGCTCCAAGTTCATGTCAGAGCCTGAATTAACCATCACCTTATGATCATTTGCCTCCATAGAAGTAAAATGATGATGTAATTCCCCCAGAATGTATTCTGGGGATCAGTTTGTCAGTTTGAGCTTTCAAAAAATCATAGAATCACAGGCTAGTCATCAACCCAGCCTGTCCATATCCCTCTGTGGAGCCTTCCCACCCTCAAGCAGATCAACACTCCTGCCCAACTTGGTGTTGTCTGGAAACCTATGAAGGGTGCACTCAATCCCTTCATCCAGATCAATAATAAAGATACAGATAAAGCAAGCTGTTCTTCTTTGTAGTTTGTGTGACTGCAGTTGTCTTCCAGACCAAGAATTTGACACATCAGTCTTTAAATGTTTCTACCTTTTGTTATCTTTCTTCCCTCCTCCTTTACAACGTTAAAAACTGGCAGTCATGGTTATTATAAATATGTTTACATGGTTATTATAAAGCCTCTGGTCTAAATATTCCTCAGGGAAACAATATATATAAAGAATTATTTTCCATAGAACACTTGACTTGGCACAAACACATTTCCAAGACACTAAGGAATAAAAGGTGATATGCCATCTTCCCTCTGAATTTCAATTGCAAGTGGCATTTCCTTAGCAGAGACAGAAGGTTAATAGGGCGAGTGCTGTGCTGTAGGAAGGGTTCAGTGTGTGACCTCAGATCTGGAGCAGATCGAGGCGTCTGCCTTGAATGTCAATGGTCGCAGTCACTGAGCTGCAGCATTTATCTCTTGTCCCCAGAACATACATCTCCTCTACTCCCAGCCTCCTATTTCCTTCTGAAGTGTAATCACTCACACCACAAAACACTTTTTTTTTTTTTTTTTTGTATTTTTATCTATTGTGCATTGCCTTTCTCATTTTGGGGGAATTTTTCTACCTGAGGGTTTTTTTTGCATATTTATTTGTGCAGGGGCTTGGGAGGTGGAGCGGTTGTCAGACCAAGATGTCAGCCATGAAACACTGACTGAAGAGAATTCATTTTAGCCTATCAGACAGCCACAAGCAGGAGCCCCAGTAGCTAAGCATATGTTAGCCAGAGTTACAGTGTTCAAACAACAACCCAGCAAGGGTATTTGGCTTTTTTTCATAGATATTTATGATTCTGTGGAATAGCAAATCATATTTAAATATATGAGTCTTTCTAGCCTGAAAAAAGAATAAAGCAGTTGTGTAAATCTAGAACGTTGAAAATGAGTCAAGGGAAATAACAAACCTTGTTTAAGGATTAATTTCTAATGAGATATGACAAGAAATTAATCCAGTGTGACTTGGTTAATCAACAAAACAGCTCCAATTTATACAGAAGAGAGAGTGCAACCTTACTATGGCCTTTAATGGGAAGTTGTAGAAAAAAACTGTCAGTAATAACATTCAAGGCAAATTTTTCATGACAACTTGATTTTTTGTAATGGGCTGGGGACCTGGTCTATGTAAATAAATTGCCACAATAAATGGATTTAAGCTGCAGTCTACCAGAGCCTTTCCAGGTCCCCAGAGGGTCACAGGGTCTCATGTCCCAGAGATCTACAGTCTTAAGTGTTTTGGGTTTCTTCCTCTTCCATGTTGGATCTTAGTTATAATCCTGCTTTCTCCCTACACCATCCCTGTATATTCCTACCCAAATTGCATTTATGTTCCTTTGAGTAGCCCTCTTTGTCAACTTATGATGTTCTTAATTTTGAGCATAGTCCAAATACACTTGAGCCTGTCCTTTCTTGCTTGTGACAGTACCTGGGAAAAAGGGTGATACAAGGACCAATGTCATACAGATGTTGTCACTGAGAATTTTCAATTAAAATAGCTGCTAAAAAAATCCTCAAATAAAATATGATTTAAGGTGGTGCTTTTTTTCCCAAAGAACATAGTGAGCATAGTAACCAGCTTACAAATAAATGCAAATGTAAATAAAAAAGGATGCTGAAATAAGAAGCCTGGATACTCATGACTGTTTCAATAGTAAAAGTTGCCACCATGGTGAAAATAAATTACATTTATGTGTTGTTTGTGAGTAGATCATTCGGTATAGAATAATAGCTAGAGAGAAAAGCTTTTACAATTCTATTAGTTGTAATGGATTTGTAGGTTCAAACATACCATTTATCATCTGAGTTCCACCCAAAAATGAAAAGCAATATACAGAGCTAATTAAATACCAGTGCTAGTAATTAACTATTCCCCAGATGTTTATATTTTCCCAAGATGAAACAATGTATGCCATTCAGTGTGCAACTTCATAGAAATGTGGCACCGTGAAGGAGAATTGCTGGGGGAAGCAGGGTTTGCATGCCAGCACCACATCACATGCTCGAAGGGCCCTGGTGTCAGTGCTGTGGCTTCATGAGGCAGTGAGGGGTCGTCCTGGAGCATGGCATGACTTGCTCTGCCTTGGGTGTGTGGCACTGATTAATCACTTTATCCCTGGTTCATACTGCAAATACTTTTCAAGTATCAAAGCTCCTGTCTCTAGGCTGCATCAGAAGTCTCAGTGCTTTATAAGCTCAGGCAAGCATCAGCACAGAATTAAAGCCGAAGCCTTGGTTCCCTTGAGACTATGTGCTGGATGGATTAAACACACTTTTCAAATACTCTTCTAAAGCTTCAAGCCAGGAGAAGAAAAGCAACTTGAATCTCTAACAACTGTGCCTTTATTTATCAGTTAGAATAAAGCTGATGCATTATGCATTTCAGGGATGCATTAATGCTCATGTTCCTGGAGAAAAGGGATGAATGGATTTACAGCTCTGCCTTGTGCACTGGTGGGCAGCTGGAAAACAGGGCTTTCGGTTAAAAGGGCCTCGGATGGAAGCAAAAGTGCAAACTCAGAAAGCCTCCAGCCTCAACACCCCACAGCCATGTGTGACTCTTGCTAGAGGGGAGCACCAGATCAGATCAACAACTGCCTTTGATTCATCTGGGGCTGGTCACAAGTGCCCAGGCTAATCCAGACAGGGACAGCACAATTATCCAGGCAGAGGCTGGGTTTGCTGTGGCTGCTGTTTGCCCAGCGGTGCCAGACTTTGGGAAATGCTGAGGTCTCTAGATGTATTCGCTGTAAAACCTACCACATTGTTATATGGAGATGATGCAGGTTAGAAATCATCAATCCATGCAAGCAGAAGATTCAGACTAGGTTGATGCAGAATAAGAATACTGGAAATAAAGGCTGCATTGATGTAATCAAACACTTTGGTCCCTATGCCAAAATACCAGGGTTAGCTCCTATCTGGGCTAACTTCATTTCAGGGTTTTTGGAGAAAATATGCATCAGGGGAAGCTTGCTTGAGAGCTAGCAAAGCACTGTTCCCACTGCAGCCAGGCAGCCCTGCATATTTGGCCCTGGGCCATCGGCCTCACACACATCTGGTGGCACTGTCTCCTGATGAATACAAATAACCAGATTTAAATACATCTTTCTAATCATGGTTCCTTGAATGTGTTGGTTTTTATTTGATACTCACATACTCTGAAAGTGTTTGGATGGTGAATGCTTAAATGGGCTTGAGAGTACTTTTTGAAAGGAGATGCAAGAAATAGCCTTAAGTGCTGTCTTTAAGGGGGAAATAACAAGTATCAGTATCTGAAGGAAAATAATATATAAAAGTGATGGAAAATCTTTCTAATAGTTATAATACAAAAAAATCATAATGGCATAAAAATAAAGTGTTTACATTTGGTGATTTATCTGAAAAAAATATTTTTTATGGTAAGATCTTGCCAGAAGTCATTTTATTATGGTTAAAAAGCATCCTTCCAAAGCTAGGTGTTGATCCACTTGCAGCACCTGCAGTGCCACCAGCTTTCCCTCCACAGAGCAGGGACCCATACCTTTGGTCCCCTGGCACCTCCAAACAGGACAAGGTGCCTGGGACTTGGGTCTGTCCCCTTGTATTTTAAAGGAGACTGTTCAAAACTCTAAGAGAACCTCGTATCATCCTCCTTGCTCAGATTCTGGGTAGGACAGCAGGAAATGCTCTAAGAGACCTTACAGATTTCGGTAAAGAAAGGTTCCTCTAAGACACCCATGTACGCTGACACTGAGCAACATCCTGTGTGAACTTTCTTGAGGATCCTGCTCTGGGCAGGAGCAGTGTTTCTTTGATTAGATGTGGAGAAAAAGTCCGAAGGAAAGTGAAGTACTGCAATTGCACTACTTCTAGGAGGAGATAACAAAGGCTTCTGAAAGCCAGCTGTGTCTTCTAGCAAAAATATTGATCAGTTATCACATTGCTGATGCTGATTCACCTCAGGTCTTCCAGCAGACTTCCTGATTAGCAGTGCCCACATCATTTACCTGTTCCATTGCTGGGTTTTCTGACGTCCATAGCTGAGGCTTGACAATCTGGAGCTGGCCTGCCACGCACAGAATAACATTTCAGATTTATTAATGTGGAGGGCTGCACGCAACGTGCAAGAATTTTCAGGGAGAAGGTGATTCGTTGTTATAAATCACAGGTAGAAGACACATAATCATTTGTCATTAAACGAACAGAGAATAAATCAAACACTGAATGTAACTCTAAGAAACACTACAAAAATGATGGGGTAGGTAATGCTAGGTAAACAGGCAATCTGGCAAGAACTGAGGCTCTGTGGAGTAAACACTGCACTGGCTTGCTGGGCTATGGTTTGACAGTAACAACAATGATGACTAGCTCTGTGTCGGTGTGGTGGGGACAGTTGTCTGTGCCTATGTGCCATGACCTGTATTATTAATTCAAGAGATGCAGCTGATTGGGATCAGTGTACAAGTATCGGAGAGCAGGAGCTTACAGGAAAAAGAGGAGGAGGTTCTGTGTCTTCTAAATTGTGAAATTTGTTAACAAATCAATCACAATTTTTAGAAAGTGAAATCAGTAGTAACCTGTACTGGGTGCTGGAATGGCCTGGTGAGAGTGAAGCTGGATGTTCATCAACATCACCCAGCAGTCACCTGCTCTGGCACCCCATGAATTAGATTTTTTCCCCCAGACAATGCTCCACTTGAAGCACATCTCCAATTTATGCTGGGTTACAGGCACTGTGGTGAAAATAAAGTGTTCTCATGAAGGAAGCACATGGTGATCCATTCTTATGAACTGATGGACAGGGGTAGAGCAGTTGATGTCATCTACCTGGACTTGTGTAAAGCGTTCGACACTGTCCCACACGACATCCTTGTCTCTAAATTGGAGAGACATCAATTTGATGGGTGGACCACTCGGTGGATAAAGAACTGGCTGGATGGCCGCACACAGAGTTGTGGTCAATGGCTCAATGTTTGGCTGGAGACCAGTAACGAGTGGTGTCCCTCAGGGATCGGTGTTGGGACCGGTCTTGTTCAACATCTTTGTCACTGACATGGACAGTGGGATTGAGTGCGCCCTCAGCAAGTTTGCCGATGACACCAAGCTGTGTGGTTCAGTTGATACCCTGGAGGGAAGGAATGCCATCCAGAGGGACCTTGACACACTTGTGAGGTGGGCTGATGCCAACCTCATGAAGTTTAACTATGACAAGTGCAAGGTCCTCCACCTGGGTGGGAGCAATCCCAGGCAGCACAGCTACAGGTTGGGCAGAGAAGAGATTCAGAGCAGCCCTGCAGAGAAGGACTCAGAGATGTTGGTCGATGAGAAAATGAACATGAGCTGGCTTCAGTGTGTGCTTGCAGCCCAGAAAGCCAACCTCATCCTGGGCTGCATCAAAAGGAGCGTGACCAGCAGGTCGAAGGAGGTGATCCTGCCCCTCTACTCTGCTCTTGTGAGACCTCACCTGGACTATTGTGTGCAGTTCTGGTGTCCTCAACATAAAAAGGACATGGAACTGTTGGAACAAGTCCAGAGAAGGGCCACGAGGATGATCAGGGGACTGGAGCACCTCCCGTATGAAGACAGGCTGAGAAAGTTGGGGCTGTTGAGCCTGGAGAAGAGAAGGCTGCGTGGAGACCTCATGGCAGCCTTCCAGTATCTGAAGGGGGCCTATAGGGATACTGAAGAGGGTCTCTTCGTTAGGGACTGTAGTTGGTAGGACAAGGGGTAGCAGATTAAAACTTAAACAGGAGAAGCTTAGATTGGGTATAAGGAAGAAGTTCTTTCCTGTTAGGGTGGTGAGGCACTGGAATGGGTTGCCCAAGGAAATTATGAATACTCCCTCCCTAGCGGTGTTCAAGGCCAGATTGGACAGAGCCTTGGATGATATGGTTTATGGCAGGGGGTTGGAACTAGATGATCTTAAGGTCCTTTCCAACTCTAACTATGCTATGATTCTATGATAATAGTGAATATAAATAAAAAAGGAACAATGGATTAGCTGAAGCAGTAGAAACATTTCCAAAAGGGGCATGTTGTGGTGGTGCCTCCCACAGCAGCTCACCGTCATGGCTTTAAGTGCTGTGTGGCAGAAGCCAGAGTGCACACGCCATCATGAAGGCTCCATTTCCATGGGAAGCCTCTCTTGGAAGCAGCTTTTCTGGGTTCTGTAGAATAGCAGACCTGCAGCAGCAGCTCCATGCCAGAAACAACACTGCTGTCAGTGGAACTTCCGGGAAAACCCTTATACCAGAAATGCACTGCCTTTTCCTCTGCTCCACCTCCATCACTGCTGCCAGGGAAGGTTTGTGTCTGTATCTGAGTTCCCATTTTCCCACCTTTGCCCATTTCAGCCTCCTGAGCCTGTGCTGCCAGCACGGGCTGTCACAACAGAGCCCCAAGTTCACGTTGACCAGCACTGCTGGGCTCAGCACCCACCCCATAGTCATGGCTGCTTCTCTGCCCACAAAGAAATCCTGATTTCCTCCCTGCTTCTGTGTATCCATGAAGAGGTGGAGCCTCTTGACCCTCTTTGTAATAGACCGTGTCTCTCTGCTGTTGTAAATAGCTGCTAATCAATCAACACTTGCTAGCTGTTCAGTGGGCAGAGATGGGTTAAAAATGATACATTTACAGTAGAATTCACATTGGATTTTTGCATAAGAAGAAATAAAAAATGAGGACTGCAGAAAAAAGATGCAGTCTGATTCTCATGTGCCATCCAGGCAGCACAGATCCACTCCCTTCATGGCTTGCCAGAAACCCTGTTGATTTACTTTTTAACTTCATCCTACTGCTGAAAGCGTTACCTTAAAAAGTTTTCACAGGAAACAATCCTTGATGTTTAGTTCAGACTAATAGCAAATACCTACTTTGCTTGCAGCAATAACCATACTGACAGAGCTTAATTCCTGGCCCAGTGTACATCCTGTGTTGTATCTGAGCCTCCACATGCTTCATAATTAATTAGGGAGTGTCATAGCTACTGCCAGGAGAGCAATGAGCTACTTTTTTTACTGGTCCACACCTGTGTTAAGCTGCTAGACATAAACTGGAGCTGGAAATGTTCCTATCTATCTCACAGTAAGACATGCTGCAGGATCTTTCATTTATCGGCGTAAAGCTTTGATATATTATACTACATCAAACCTAAAATCTCATTAATCAGTTACAAATCATTATGATTGCAGCTCATCAGTGGTCCAGAGACCATTTTAAGCTGCTTGTTGGATACAAGTGAGGTAAAATACAATTATTCCAGACTCTACATTTGCATTGTTCCAGTGTTGATGGCTTTTGCAGAAGGACTCATTTAGCCACCTAACAATCAATCAGATGCAAAGACAAAGAGTGGAGGATGATAGAAATCTGCTAAGAAGGCAAAGGGGATGAAGTACAGATAGCTGCTCATGCAATATTTTAAAGGATCTGAAGAGAGCTTTGATGTTTGAAGCAAAAAACTGTTGTCCACACTCTCCTTTTTGGCATCCCCAGAGGTGCAAGGCCAAGTTCCTGGCAGAAGCTTCATAACTCTACAGGGTGAACAGGCTGTCCTCGCCGGAGGAATGGGAGAGGCCTTTGTGATTGCTGCCCTGGGGCTTTGCTCGCAAGCACAGAAATGGAGAATAGTGAGAGGATTAAGTCTGGGAAAAAAAAAAAATCACTTTAAGCATTGCTCCTGGATTATTATTTTCCTGGTTTGATTTGTTTGGTTTTGGGTTGGGTTGCTTTTTGTTTTCCTTCCCGTTTGTGGATCTTCTAAGCCTATTTAGAGGAAAGCAGCAAAACACAGATATAAAAAATGGCGGGCTTCCTTCGGGACAAGATTGCTGCCACCTTAATAGACCCTCAAAGCAAAGGAGTAAATAGAGGAAAATAAATCCAGGAGGTTATACATTGCCTTTAGAAATATTTTTTATTTCTCATGTTTATATTTCTTCACAAAGCTATTAAATGGAAACGTGAAGTTCATAACTTGTATAAAATTCTAAGAAAATGTTTTCCTTCCAGTCTGATAATACATGCCCATGTGCATGTGAAATGTGTTTAAATTTAAATAACATCTCCAATCCAACATGTCATGCCAAAAATGACATTTTAAAAAGTTACTGTAAGAGAGTCTATGCAAAAATCAGATGCAGAATAAAAAGAAAGATAACGTTGTAAACCAGTCCCTATTAAGAAGAAAAGTGGCTTATGTGAACTTTACAACACTTAAAGTTTGGGGGAAAAAAAAAGCAGCAGTTTGAGCAGTTTATATTTTATGCCAATGTGGCCCATGTAGTACCTTGCTGTTTAGTCAGAAAGGCAATGCTTCTTTTGGGGCCCTTTGGAGACAGCGGAGCTCCTGGTCACAGGGTTTGAGCTTTGGCAGGTTGACCAGAGGAAGGGGGGCAGTGCTTGCTCCTTGATCAGTGTGTCCTGGCTGGCTGGGGACCTCAGGGTGGTCTGTGGGTGCATGGACCCATGGGTGCTTTGTTGTACAGCAGCTTGGTGGGTCAGGATGAAGCCCACATACCGCAGGTAAGGCTGGGATAACAAGGATGGCAACCCCACTCTGGCTGCTACCAGCAGTATGAAGGGCCTTGGCATACTGCAGTCTGGCTCTGTGATCATAAGCATCTCCTTCTCCTATAAGGAAGACATGGGTGTCCCTCAGTGAGCACAGCTTTTGATGGCTCCCTGCAGCTCCTCTCACCTGCCAGGGAAGCAGCAGGAGGTCAGCCTCCCAAACAATGATATTTGTACTTACTCAGCCTGAAAGACAGCAGCATTCAGTGCACTGATACACAGCTTTTTAACACTGTCTCCCCATCCCTGTAATAGCTTTTCTGGGATTATGTATGAAACCTCTTTTTCTTTGGGACAGGACCTTAAATCCTTTTTAGTTTTGCACTTGCCATTACAATCCTATGGCTTGCCCTCTGATGCACTATTTAAAATAACGACTTAGTTACTGGGTTAAAACCTCAGTCACAGTTCTACAGCTCCACCACAGTTCTTCACCTCCTTTTTTTCATCTCTCTTTCTATAGTGGTGTTCAGTTTTCAGTTGCAAAGGTTATGAATGCAACCACAGTATGGGTGTTATACAAAATAAAGAAATAGTAGCACTTTCTACTCTGCACCGTGTCATTTCTCACAGCACATTTATCACTGCAAGGCCAGAGTGCTTTCCAGAAATGCATCAAGCCATGCAAAGAGTACATCTTATATGGCATAGGACTTTTTCTCCTGCTCCATGACAGACGGGCACAGACGTGGGGAAGAAAAGGAACAGTAAGCTCCAGTATAGCTTTACATTAATTTTGACAACAGTGAGAGTGATGCTACCTCGTCTCATTTTATAGATGGCGGGAGCATTTCCATCTACAGAGGCTGAAGCCACATCTCACTGCATGCTGTAAAAGGCATTATTATTTGTGCTCACATTAGAAAAATGTTCTTCCCCTTACTTTACCAGGACTGTACTCATAAGTCACTAGTGTATGTGTCATTATGTACCCACTAGCTGCTGTCCTCACTCATCCCTCAGGGAAAATTCAGTCGCAGCTTCTCCTGAATAAAGGATTTGTGGTCTGCTTTGTCAGCGGAGTTGTAGGACCCCGTTAAGCAGAATGGTGGTGCTGATGTTCTCTACTCCAGCAGAAAAACTGACCGTTTAAACATCATTCATGCCCTCTTGCCGTCAGGAGAAAAACACACAGCAGCTGGATGTTAGCAGTAAGACACTAGTAATGATCTTCTACACAATAGGACACTAGCAATAATTTTGGTTTGGTCACCAACACAAAAGTAACTTTAATAAACCATATGAAACTTTGCTTTGACCTAAAAAAAGAGAATTACAAATATTTGGCAATATTGTCTGAATGTCTGAATTCAAAATCAGTTTTGTTCCACCTGTAAGAAATGTAATAACAGCACAGTGTCAGACAGAAGGGCTAAGGAATGTCTGAAAAATTGATGTTATCTAGAAGCCTCATATCCACATGTTAGGTCTTCTCATTGCTTGATTCAGAATGAAAACATCCACCTCTAGGGAACTGCCCTGACCTAGAGGTCAGGAGATATTACTTCATGAGCCTGTCTCAATTCTGGTAAATTTACTCCGTCTCACATGGAATGAAGAAACACTCACTACACCAGATTGCTCATGAAATCTTGGGAGGTGGGATCGTGTCTTCCCTGTCCCAAATCACCTCTGGTGGCTGTGGCACTGGGCTTATGTGTGCAGTTGGACACTGAGAACTGTGATCTGTTTAGACTAGATATTAGGATGAAGCTCTCTGTTGTGAGGCTGGTGAGACACTGGAACAGGTTGCCCAGAGGAGCTGTAGTCTGACTGAATCATAGAATCATAGAACAGTTAGGGTTGGAAAGATCATCTACTTCCAAACCCCCTGCCATGGGCAGAGACACCTCACACTAAACCATGCCACACAAAGCTTCATCCAACCTGGCCTTGAACACCACCAGGGATGGAGCATTCACTGAGCTGAAGACGATGAGATGCTCTGATATTTCCATTCTGGAAGTCAGGGAAAGAAACCTTGTCATAAATTGTACTGGAGATGCAAAACACTGGAGGTATTACAGTGGATCAAAAAGAAGGTCCATTTGACCCCTATTTCCAGGAGTCAGTATGTATGGTGAGCTTTCACTTGCAGCTTATTCCCTGTGACCAAGAGCTTCCTTGGCCAGATGTTCCTCACAGAGCTTCCCAAATCTCAACAGTCCCCTTCTCCCTTCCTCCATGTGGGGAGGCAGGAATTACAAGGACATGGTTCTTATCTTGGAAAGAATAAGGAGAAGTACAACAGCAGGTCTGCACTAGGAGCAGTAGCTGTGCAGTGGCAAACTAGTGGACTTCCATTCCTGTCATCATTTATAAGACAGAAATAAGATTTGTCCCTTGCATTTTTTATTTGCTACATCTTCACTCTGACTTTGGTTTAATTAATATATCAGAACTGAAAGAAATCTAAAAGAGGGAACTTCCACTAATAATAGTGTCTAAGTTGGGTGCTGAAACAGCTATTTGTTTCATTTGTGTTTATTTGAAGTTGGTGATGAATACCATATCTCTAACTGCTTGCAAAACTTGAACATTATAGTATCATAGAATCATAGAATAGTTAGGGTTGGAAAGGACCTTAAGATCACCTAGTTCCAGCCCTCCTGCCATGGGCAAGGACACCTCACACTAAACCATGTCACCCGAGACTGTCCAACCTGGCCTTGAACACTGCCAGGGATGGAGCATGCACAACTTCCATTCCAGTGCCTCACCACCCTAACAGGAAAGAATTTCCTCCTTATATCCAATCTAAACTTCCCCTGTTGAAGTTTGAACCCGGTGCCCCTTGTGCTATCACTACAGTCCCTAATGAAGAGTCCCTCTCCAGCATCTCTATAGGCCCCCTTCAGATACTGGAAGGCTGCTATGAGGTCTCCACGCAGCCTTCTCTTCTCCAGGCTGAACAGCCCCAACTTTCTCAGCCTATCTCCATACGGGAGGTGCTCCAGCCCCCTGATCATCCTCGTGGCCCTCCTCTGGACTTGTTCCAACAGTTCCATGTCCTTTTTATGTTGAGGATACCAGAACATCACACAATACTCCAGGTGAGGTCTCACAAGAGCAAATGAGATCATCCACCGAACAAGCAAATGAGCTCTCACAAGATCATTCACCGGAAGACTGGACACTACTAAGAGGGTGTATGGTGTCATAGTGGGAAATATACAGGTGCTCTCTTGACAACACACTCTCCAGAGAGGATTCTACTTAAGAGAACATAATAATGAAGTTGAATTCCTGGTCTCAGCATTGCAAGGGGAAGTCTGAAGCCTTGTAGCACTATGCTACATTTTCAGGAAACGGTTTCTAGGTCAGTTCTGGGGTTTGTTTTTCTGAGCAGCCAAACTTGCCTGATCATTACAAATAAATTTAGAAGTTGTCTGCCTTGTCTTTTCACTGTGCTGCATGCATATACCTATGGGCAGTGCAGCGTCAGAGAAGCCAGCAGCCTCTTATGCGAGCAGAGGTTTCTGCTGGAAGCCTCTCTCTGCAGTACAGTTTTTTTTGTACCCCATTCATCTTATCTCTGCAAAGATAGCCTTCCATTCAAGCAGCATATGTAAATCACAGGGTTTAACCAATAAGCAAAGCAGCTCATGATAACTTTTTGGTCTAGCAGTAGTATGGACTCCTCTATTCATATAATGGAAGTTTTCTCACCAACATTCCCAAAGTATTCACGATTTTACCATAATGTTCGTACTCTCTAAACCCTTTGAGGTATTGGACTTTGCTTATTGCTCATGATTCAGCAATTAATCATCATCACTAGTCCTCTTAGCCAACTAATTCCAATGACTGTTCCTCCCTTTTGCCCACAGATCAGGGTGTTATCAACGTTGTTTTGGTCCCAGATCCAAACCATAGCACCACATGAGCTAGTATGAAGAAAATTAACTCCATCCCAGACAAACCCTGCATGAGTTTCTAATCCATATCAAGTTCTAATTCCTTTTTTAATGACTGCATTTTTTCAACAAATTACTTCCTATAAAAGAACCAGAGGAATTAGAAGTGGAAAGGTGTATTAGGTCATTCAATGCATCTCCTTGCCAATGCAGTCTGTTCCCTGGAGTCCATTTCCTAGGAACTTTTTAAATAGACTCAGATTAAATGAATTTTTAGACATATGCTTACTGAATAGTTGCTCAGAGCTCAACATGTGAATCGCAGCTGTATTTTAGCAGTCAGACAGGAATAATGTTAATGCAGAAGTCCATATTTCTTCTTAGTTACTTGGCAAATCTTTTCTGATTTTAAGCAATTTCAAAGTGGCTCTGAGACCAAAATGCAGTGTAATTCCTAAATCTGCGCTCAGTGAATCAGGAACCATTAAAGATGTGGTAAAGTCTTATTTCATTATGCATCAATGTTAAATTGTGTCTCATGTTCTCATTTTTCTTCTGAAATACATTTTCAGTATGGATTACTTGCAAAATAGAATGCATATGTAATTTTAAACACAGCTGGGAGAAGTTACGTTCACACTGGAATGAAGCAGAGTATTCACAACTCAGTGGGAACACAAAGCTGGCGTAAACAGCCAATTTAACTCCTATTCAAGTTTACCATATTCTCACACAATACACTATTTTCCCTGAAATTGTAAAGAACTGATAGTTCAGTTTTCTTCCTGGAACACTCATCATGCAAGATGAATAGAAAATATAATAATGCTTTAAACTTCATTTACTTTTACCCACTTGTTTTGACTAGAAAGATTTTTATCATAAAAATCAGGTAACCTGCAGCACCTAAAACAGTAAGTGCCTGGATAAAACATGATGCTCTTTGTTAATATTCTTGCATCAGTCTGTGAATCATAAGACTTTTGTATCTGGTAACTGTCTACATATCAAGATTATTAGTCTCTTAATAGAAAAAAAATAGAGAAACAGTCAACTAGGGCTTTTTGTTATTCTTTTTCCTTTCAAAAGTGGTGTCTGACAGAATGACTATAATATAATATGAATTAATAGCAATTGCAAATTTTTCAATTCTAATTGCATAGAAATTGAATTAAAATGTTTAAAACACATGTCAAGCAACTATCATGGGAAAATGCTGTGGAACCTGTGATGTATTTCATGCCTGCAGAAAACAAGAAGAACAGACAGCTGCTCTGCATGTTAGCATGCTCTGGAAACAGCATTTCACTAGTTACCCCAGACATTTGGCATCAATGTCATGAGCTTCATCTTTAGGCTGGGGTCACCTGTTTCATATGCAAGTCTCATATTTGCCCCTTATTTAACGGATCCTTATCAGGTTTTAAACATAGAAAAGCTGAGCCTGGGGTACTGGAGTAGGACAGTGGCTCTTGAGCACCAGCCACTGTGAACGGGAGAGGTGAGGAGCAAATCTAACCCAATAATGTGCCTGAACCACAACATCTGTCATGGTTTAAACCCAGCCAGACAAGTTGTTCACTCACTCCCAGTGAGTGGTGCCGGGCTGGAAGCAGTCGAGGCACTGCCCCCCCCCACCCCCCCCCCCCCCCCCCCCCCCCCCCCCCCCCCCCCCCCCCCCCCCCCCCCCCGGGGCTCTCCCCTTCCCTGCTCCCAGAGGGATGGGGAGGAGAATCAAAAGAATGCAACTCCCACAGGCTGAGACAAGAACAGTCCAACAAACAATGTACAACACAAATCACCACAGCTACCAACAACAACAATAAGAGAAAATAACAAGGGAAGAGAATACAATACCACCCACCAAAAAACGAGTCCGACCCAGAAGCCCGTGTAACCCCCAGTTACCCCCCCGGGCATCCCTGGGCATGACGTGCTGTGGTATGGAATACCTCTTTGGTCAGTTTGGGTCAGGTGTCCTGTCTCTGCTTCCTCCCGGCTTCCCTGCCTCCCTGGCAGAGCAACGAGGCTCACAAAGTCCTTGGTCAGGGTAAACATTACTTAGCAACAACTAAAAACATAGCTGTTATCAGCACTGTTCCCAGGCTGAAAGTCAAAACACAAGGCTGCACCAGCTATCAAGAAGGAGAAAAATTGACTGTTACTGCTAAACCCAGGACAACATCTTACAGTGATTGTACATACCAACAGTAATGCAGAGAATCACTCAGTGTGATAGCCCTTGCCTGGAGCTTGAGGAATGTTTATGTCCTTGAGCATCCTTTCCAACCCTAATTATTCTATGATTCTGTGATTCTATGATTTTTGCTCATTTAACTCTTCAGGAATACTGTGCCATTAAGCTGTAATGCTCAGAGTGCATCTTCATCCTCCCTTTTCTGCAAGCTTTTGTCTGGATCAGCTACAGTTAAGACATTGAACAGGACTGAACATAATTCACTGAAGATTTCAATGAAGATGCCTGTTAGGTGATATTACTTTGGTAAATGTATGTCTTAGTAAATAGCAGCCCATCGTAAGCCATTATCATGCTTCTGATAATACATCTCTGAATGTCTTACAAAGTGATCTGAAGTTGAGTTCATTCTTACCTGTTTATTTTCTGGAGCAAAAGGACATGTTTGCAAATGTGCTTTCTGTTCTGCTCTGTCTCTCTCTGTGGACAAGCTACAGGTGGTGCTGCTGATACCGCATCTCCCTACTTCATAGTAGCAAACAGGTACTGTAACACCTATAGGCTCTCCAAGCATCACACCATGGTTTCCAAGTATTACTCTACTTATTAATGGAATTACTAATTCCAATGATTTTTTAATTATCTCTCTTGTCCCCACTGATTTTAATTTTGTCCAGAATTTCGTTTTTTTTCTTTAATAATTTTTCCATCATTGTCACTGGAGGAAAACATCTGCTGTTCTTTAAACCACATACTTTGCCCTAGGACTATATTGCATCTTGTATTTCCCGATGCCCTTTGAGGTTTCTTCCCCTCAATATTTATTTGGGTCCTTTAAAGCTTAAAACACTGACCTTCTTCCTTTTTAGGAGTCTCTCTTTTGTTCTTATCATGTTTCTCCAACATAATCACTTCTTAATTTGTGGGACAGTTGTTAATGCCATTAGTGTTATCTGTATTTTTTCAGCTTCCATGTGAAGTTTTGCATGGTTTTCTTCCCAATTATAAGTCAGCACTATATTGCCAGAAGTAGAACATGCTCACCGCAGTAAATTAAACCACCAGATCTCCTTATCTTGATGCTTTTATATTGGCCAGCTTGGTGAAGCCTGGGAGATCCTCAGGGCGGTGGATTGTGCACCTCTGCAGGCAGGGGTTACTTTAGCACTTGGGCAAGGTACTTAAGGTTTGGTGTCACAGGGACAGCTCAGAAACATCGCTTGATAGTATTGGGTCTTTATTCAACCTCCAGAGCAAGGACAGATGAATACTCATGGCAACAGCTGGCCCATG
Organism: Pezoporus occidentalis; assembly: GCF_034315485.1. Classification (NCBI taxonomy): domain Eukaryota; kingdom Metazoa; phylum Chordata; class Aves; order Psittaciformes; family Psittacidae; genus Pezoporus; species Pezoporus occidentalis. The sequence goes on along the minus strand of NW_026915791.1, from coordinate 2,677,904 downwards.
TGAGCACTAAGACTACCCAGAACAGAATAATTTAGAATCATAGAATCACAGGATGGTTTGGGTTGGAAGGAACCTCTAAGATCACCCAGTTCAAACACCCTGCCACTGCCAGAGACACCTTCCACTAGACGAAATTGCTCCAAGCCCCATCCAATCTCGCCTTGAACACTGCCAGGGATGGGGCAGCCACAGCTTCTCTGGGCAACCTGTGCCAGGGCCTCAGCACCCTCACAGGGAAGAACTTCTGCTTAAGATGTAATCTAGATCTCCCTTCTTTGAATTTGAAGTCATTACCATTTGTCCTACCCTTACAGGCCCTTATCAAAAGTTTCTCTCCAGATTTCTTGTAGGCCCTTTTATGCGCTAGAAGCTGAAAATAAAATTGTTGCAAATCTTCCCTTTCTCCCATTTCTGTTTGCCGTTCATAGCTGTTAATTTAATGGATAAATCATTGAAAATTTTGCAGATGACGACACCATGTGCCCTGAGGCTGTAGCTCATGAGCCACTGTCGTGGTTTAAGGCCAGCTGGCAACCCAGAGACATGAAGCCGCTCACTCACTCCCACCCCATCCTCCCCCTGCTCCCGGAGGGATGGGAAGGAGAATCGAAAGAATGTAACTCCCATGGGTTGAGATAAGAACAGTTTAGTAACTAAGGTATAACACAAATCACTACTGCTACCACCAATAATAATAATGATAAAGGAAATAACAAGGGAAGAGAATACAACTGCTCACCACCCGCCAACTGATACCCAGCATGACCTGAGCAGTGATCTTGCCCTTCCGGGTAACTGCCGCCAGTTTATATACTGGGCATGACGTGCTGTGGTATGGAATACCTCTTTGGCTAGTTTGGGTCAGGTGTCCTGTCTCTGCTTCCTCCCGGCTTCCCCTCCTCCCTGTCAGAGCATGAGGCTCACAAAGTCCTTGGTCAGAGTAAACATTACTGAACAGTAACTAAAAACATTGGTGTTATCATCATTGTTCTGAGGCTGAGAGTCAAAACCACAGCGCTGCACCAGCTACTAAGAAGGAGATAACTGACTGCTACTGCTGAGCCCAGGACAGCCACACACAGCAATGTGCTCCAAATTTCACTGAGATCCCAGTTAACCCCTTATGAGCCACAGCACATCAAGAATGAAAGTTTTTACTCTGGGAGGGGAACAGACTGTGGCTCACAGTGACATGCAGATGCATGTTCTGCTGGCTCCTGGCAAGGGGCTCCACAGCCACATCATGTCCTGGTGCAGCCTTATGAGCCAGACACTTCTGCCTTGAGCGTTCTGGGAACAAGAGAGTGAGGCAAAGGCTTGCTTTGCTCCTGAGCGAAAGTTTCAGCACAGCCCCCAGTACCCAGACAGACATCACTGCTTAGCACCTTGTACCGGGACAGGGCTGTATTTTCTCTACCCAGGGCAATGGAGAGCTTGCTGGTGCAGGGATGGAGCTACGGCACTTCAAAAGAGCTTGGGATGCTCCCGAGATGATGGAGACTAGAGAATGAGACCAGGGAGCTGCTGCCTGGTGGCTGTGACTGAAGTAAGGGGGCATAAGACACAGAGAAAACCTTCCCCTGAGCACCAGTTTTCACATTTGCATAGTTTTTTTTGGGTTTTTTTTGCAGTTCTGGGGAAGAAGATGGTGTTGTCAAACACGGGTACAGGGTGCGCACTTATTTAGACCCAATTATGAAACTGAACCAAGTAAAGCACTGCTGCACCAGTAAAGAGTGCTTCCAAATATTCTTTTTCCAGTTTCTTATTTTCACTTTGTGGCTAATAAAAGATTGAATGAATATAACACTTCATTGTGTGTTACATTGAGAAAAATTGAAATATTGTCTCCTGAAGCACAACGTTTAGGTATCTTCGAGTATCTTTGAGGTCACTTATTTTAGTTCACTCTGTCAGAGTCTATTCCAAGAAATAATTAAATTTTATGCACAAATGAGTTTCCAGTGAAAAATCCAGAAACCCCAGCTGTCAGAAACCCAGAGTTACAAACCTTCATGTATAACCATCAAGTGTGTTCGCAGTTACTTTACACTCCTCTTCCTTCTAGGGACAAAATTAGCCTCAATAACCATGTTTCTATCATGGAATTGACAGGCAAATTTTAGTACAGCTAGATAATTAATTAAAACACAACCAAACAAACCAACCAACCAAAACAAGAATATTAGTCTGGAAGCAGAAATTCCAGTCAGACTGCTTTCTTTTTCTCCTGTTAAAATTGCCTCCAGGCTCCTGTGATATCCAGAGTACCACCTCCAGCACCAGCCCCTGGTCATCCCATTGCTGTTTGCATGCTGGCAGGTCTGGGGTTGATTGAAGGTAACAGGACAGCTAACTCAGTGAGCTGGCATGGACCCATCTAACAGCTTTTCATTGTGAGAGAGTGTGCTTTATAACACTGAAGCCCACACGTAAAGTCCTACAGTGGCTTTCAATTCACAACTATTCTATTTTCATGCAAGCCATTGTATTCTGTAATGAAAATCTTGCAGATAAAACTAATATAGTGTACAAGGAGATACGAGTTTGGGGATGTCTGGGTTTTAAAGCATGCATTATTTAAATCCATATGCCACATCCAATCTACTGCTGTTCTTAAGTGCTGGTCGCTGGAAGAAGTGGAGACCAGCATTGCATGCTGAGGACCAGACTCAGAGCTGCTTTGTGCCATCACGTCCTGCACAGCTTTGGATGTTCCAAGCTGGTCGGTGAGATTATGGTACAGCTGACATTACAGAAAAACCTCTCTTGGACATCTTCTCTGGACTGGTATGCATTACAATGTTTGTATAGGTTTGTGTGGGAGGTTTGGGAATAAAAGACCCCAATTAGGAACTCATGAAGGATGGTACCTTTGTGTAAACCAATTATATAAATAAAAACTTGCAGACTGGTCCCAAACATTTTTTCTCTTTTACAACAAACTGTTGGCAACAATCCAATTATTTGATCCTTAATTCCCCAAGGTATTGAAGTCATAAGCAAATAAAGCATATCTGAAGTTCGTGCTGCGTCTCTTCACTGCATGAAACACTGTGTCTCTGATGCAGCACAAGAAGAACTGGTGTGTTGGACCAATATCCTGCTGGAGGAACCAACTGCCACCTTTTAACAACCCCTATTCACAAATAAATTAGGCTTTTCCATTTGTTTTTCATGTTTTAGATTTTTTTATTATTCAGTGGTTAATGGATCAGCAAGTTTGGGAGGATGCCCTTCGTTTCTGTTAATTGTGCTTGCAAAAATATGCATTTGAGTCTGGCAGTAAACATATACCAGCCTTACATTTCATTCCTGGATGGATATTGAAAATGTCTCCCTAAATCCTCTGTACAATTTGCTACCAACTGCATCCATACCAGCTGGTAAAAACAGAACCAATGTGGAGACAGCTCCTCTGTTACAGAACAAAATCATTTATCTCCTTGCAACTCCAGCAGATGCAACTGTGTTATATAGGAACCCCTTGAGTACATTAATCGGGCTTTCCCAGACAAACACTGCAGCCTACACAATTACAGTCCGTAATGGTCAGCACCAGGAGAAACATACTGCAGAGCACGCCTGGCTCCTAACCTGTGTCTGAACAAAAGCAAGTGCTAGTCAGTACTTTTGCTCTGCACCAGTTCATCACCATCAGTATCGGCAAAAAAGAGTTAGAGAGAGAACTGCTCTTCTGCCACCCTCTGCTTTCATGCAGAGCAGTGCTGCAGGGGCAGCCACAGCTGTTCTGAACAACCTGTGCCAGTGCTTCACCAAACCCATAGTGAAGAACTTCTTCCTAATACCTAATCTAAATCTGCTCTCTGACAGTTCAAAGCCATTCGCCCTTGTTCTGTCCCTACAGGCCCTTGTAGAAAACCCCTCTCCATCTTTCTTGTCAGCCCCTTTAAGTACTGGAAGGTTGCTTAAGGTCTAGTGGAAGGTGTACCTGCCCACGGAATTGGGGTTGGAACTAAACTATCTTTAAGGTCCCTTCCAACCCAAACCATTTTACGATTCTATGATTAAGTTTGTCATAGTCATGTCTGTTTTAGTAAAAATCTTTTTGTAAAGCTGTTCTGCTATGGCCTTACCAGAATGAATCTTGCTCACCAAGGCAGAAGGTGTGTGCAGTTCATGATGATAGGAGAGCACAGAATCATCACAAATGTGGGATGGACACTTTGCTGTGCCTATCTTTTCCCAGTCAACAAGTATGTATTTTATGCCAAAATAAATAAATAAATAAAGTGCCTCTGGTGCTTTTTTTTTTTTTGTTGCTTCATCATCTATTTTCTATGCCACAGGAGCACTTATTTCCTAAACAACAGCTGCTGCAGTAAGGATTGCTCATGTGTAAGATATTATGACATGGTGCTTACAACTCACTTCTTGCCTACCTGTCACATGACACAAATTTTTCCTCTTTCTGCCTTTGTCACATATAGGAAATTCGTAGCTCTAATTCTTTCTCATATGCTTGTTTTTCTCAGCTGTGATAGTTCTTCATCTGTTTTTATGGCTTTTTTGCTTTGAACTTCATAAGCTACTAAATTGGCACATTCTCGTATTGTGATTTAATTCTCCATGTCAGGGTTGTCACCTTTATAAATATTTCTCATAAGTTTTATGGATCAGTGCATCAGCATATTTCTAGGAAGAAGAAGGGGCGTAAATTGTGTTTTAAGATACATTGTTGAGTAGCATTGTAACCGTTAGGGGTAAAACCAGTAATGACCATGCACTTGCATTACAGTACCATCTGGAGGATGTCCAGGAGATGGTGCATTACGTTAATTACTGTATAAACACAAACTCATTTTAAAATGAGAAAGTATAAATAGAGTAAGTGTCTGGAAGTGGGAAAAGGGTAGAGAAATACTGGTGGAGGAAGGGAGATGCAATAGAAAAAGCACATCCTAAAGGACATAAAGCAGAGTTAGGGCAAACTTGTTATAGGAGCCACCAGGTGTTTTAAGCAGAGAAAAAGTGGGAATCAGAGGTGGAGGAGAGAAGCCAGAGAAGGACATCAGGAAAGCAAAGGCATGGGATGGAATGAGAGGCAGTCGATCAGCTGGGGAGTGTGCAGATCCCGGTTAGAAGTCTCACTGGAAAACAGCAGCCCCAGTCATAGGCTCATACAACCATAGAACGGTTTGGGTTGGAAGGGACCTTAGAGGCCATCCAGTTCCAACCCTCTGCCATGGGCAGGGTCCCCTTCCACCAGACCAGGCTGCTCAAAACCCTGTCCAACCTGGCCTTGAACACTGCCTGGAATGGGCAGCCACAGCTTCTCTGGGCACCCTGTGCCAGTGCCTCAGCACCTGCCCCAGAGGATGGGTTTGGGGAAGCTTTTGCCAGGGAAGGGAACTGCTGAAAAGGCATCCAGAAAGAGTATGGTGGGGACCCTGCCCAAGTGCAGGACTGGGATGTCAGAGGTGCATTCTGAGGAGGGCATGGCCCCAAAAAGCCACAGGGTGTACACAAGGATGTACATGAGGGGCTTGGGGACAGCTTTCAACTACCTCTCTGAACCTTCAGCATGTTCTGCTGCATACTAGCAAAAAAATAAACCCCAAAAGCTGTAGGAAAATGGATCTGAATGTATCCCAACACAGAGTGTATCTGCACCAGAGCCTTTTCTTTGCTGCTTTGCAGCTTTCATCGAGCCTAGTGATTCAGCTGATCTGCTTGTTCCAGTAGTATCTCTAAAAGTTAAAGTGTTCTTGGAAATGGTAAATAAAACTTCATTATCATGACAACTAATGTATTTAAGTGTAACAACATTTTTTATTAGATTCATAGATGGTAAATTTAGGGTCATCCATCCAAATCTGCTTTGATAGGTACTGGGCCCAGCACCGTCTGTGTTTTAGCACTCTGGTACAACGATGATGAAAGCTGATTGAGATTTGGATGAACTGAGCATGTTTCACTTTTTATGAAGTCCTACCAGCTGTGTTTACATTGACTGCATTCAGAACAGCACTCAAACTCTAAATGTGCAGCAGACCCAGGAAATGAATAAATGGGTAGATAGATCTTGACATGGCAGACCTCACTGGGGAGCAGTGCTGATGGGCAAAGAACACCGCTTTAAGAAAGCAGTTGAATGGAAAAAAATCAGATTTCAATATCACTGGTAGCACAGTTGCCTACTTTCAAGAAGGGTCTTTTGGATAAGATGAGGAAAATATCCTTCTCTTGGGCACAGGGGGCAGGAGTGCAGGTCCCAGGGGAGATGGGTCAGGGGCAGCAAAGGCCCTTTGGTGCCTTCAGCCCCCTCTACACCTTTTTCATGTTGCGTATTTTGGGTGTGTGAATGTTAGCCTACAGAACCACATTCCTCTATTGGGGTTCAGTGTGTTATGAATCTTTCTTCATGCAGGAGAACAACCTGAGGAGAAGAGTCAGAGCATGTAGAGGGCCAAATGGCACCTCCGTGCCCTGCTCTTTGGCCGTTGCTTGTGACTCTAAGCAATAAGTAAAGGCTTTTGATCCAAATTCCCTGTTACTAAAACATTGTAAAAACCTGGTTTCTGAAACAGTATTTGGTATTTTTGTATATCTTAGGTATTTACTGCTTATAGAAGAAGCTGCCAGTCAGTTAATTATGTGATATTCCTAATTATGTTTGAGGATAATACCAAGAACAATTGAAACAAAATTACTGTAATTTTAAATCAAAACCTTCTCTAGGTTTGAAATGATTAAAAGGCCACATGTAAATATCATCATGTTTTGATTCATTTTCCCATGAAATTTTAGTTAAATTATTTTCTCTAGCAGGAGATGTTAATGGCAAAACCAGGAAATTAAACATCCGGGTTTAACTTGGAGGCAATAAATCAACACATAAAAAAGGTTAAGGGTTGTACATTATGAAAACATTTTCAAAGATAATTACAAGTTAGAGGCATGTGTTGACTGAGTGGGAAATTTTTCATATAGACAAGGCTGGATTCACAATGAAGATAATCAGGTAAAGTAGTAATCAGTGAATTTAAAAAGAATTCATCTGTTGAATACCCAAAATAATTACCACAGTGTGTGTGCAGAGTGGTACAATATACCCAGAGTTAACCAATAAATATTCCTTCCAATCAAGCCCATGTGCAGAAGCAGCTCATGACAGGAATGTATCAAGCTGTCACTCACCACCACCTTCTGCTTTGGGATGCTCTGTGCCAAGATCTGCAGCTCTCTGGTTGAAATTGGAGAATGATGTGCAGTGCTTCACATAAATCTGGATGTACCAGCCCAGGCTCTGGCTCCATATGCCCGTTTGCAATGAAATCATTGAGCCCAAGACATGCCTGGGAGGGCAGAGCTCAACCCTTGAAGTTTTGGAATATTCTTTTCCAGCGGGAAGAATCTGTTTGATTGCAGCTATAAACCTGCTGTTTATGGCTGCGTATCGCCAGTGTTAAATACGCAAGAACAAGAGATAAGAAAATGTGACAGCAGAGTGAATCATTTGAAGAAAACACAGCACCTTTCTCTCCCTATTTCAAGGCTGCATTTCAGAGAGATGAAATCAGCACTGGAGAACTCAGACCTTCTAATGATGCCCACAAAATGAGATGTAAGCTAATCCATTCCAGCCTACCCCCTACTAGCAGAATTTGCAACAGCCTGAAGCAGGTATAATTTGGTTATCACTTAGTCTAAAGCAGTTGGCCAAATTCAAACACAGTTGTTACCAGCAGGTACACTTTAATTTTGCAATGTGCAAACTGCTTTAATGACTTTCCTCTTCTCTCTGTTTTGTCCAACTTCCAGAAATAAGAATTTCCTCTGCAAAGCTTTTCTTTGCCAGATAATCAGGTTTCAATCTGGATAAAGAAAACAGAAGACTCTTGTGTCCAACACAAAAGCCACTGTGAAGATAATTACATCTTTAAAGAATTTAAATATTCTCTCTCAGCATTCCAGACCTGTGCCAGGTTGCCAAAAGGGTTGATGGAGACAAGGATTATGTGACACACAGGTCCATGTCCTGGTGTTCCAGGAGCTTGATAACTCATGTGGTCAGTGTGAGTAAGGCAGCACCACACTGCAGCTCAAAGGGGACAATGCCCGTTCAGGAGGAGGGAGTCCTGCTCTCTGCTCTCCATACCTGGGACTGCCTCATGTAAGACAGAATCATACAATCACAGAATGGTTTGGGTTGGAAGGGATCTTGAAGCTCATCTAGTGCCAAGCCCCCTAACCCACACATGGACACCTTCCACTAGACTAGCATCACTGCTGGGAGAAAAGGTCAGGCTGCAGGCAGGATAGGAAAGTTGCTGCAGCCTGGGGCAGGGATGTACTGGGAGAAGAAAGGGAGTTGGTCCATGAACAGACTGAGTTGCTTCCAAGCCATCTGCAGCCAAAGCCTGGGTGAAGCAAGGTGTTTTTCCTTCCTTGCTGTGACATGTAGCAGCAATTTAAAAAAAAAAAAAAAACCACCAAAAAAACACAAAAAAACCCACAACAAAAACCACAAACCAAACTCTGTTCCTTATATTGCTCTTTAATCCTGCTAAATCTTGTTTAATCCATTCCTGTATTAACTGCTGACATCATGATTCTGAAATGATTGGGAACAAAAGTGATCTTTTGGGTCATTTTCTGGAACTTCAGCTGATGATAAAGTCCTTACAAGATACAACTTTCAGGATGCAATGTTTAGCCACTTTTAAAAGACAACTATGTTCTGGCAAGCCATTCCAGTCATCTCATTAAGTCTGAATAAATATGAGAATTTAATATTAATTTCATTTTCATATATCCAAATTAGAAGGCAGCAGAGAAGAAAACAACATAATCTGATTAAACAAATTAGAATCACGCTGCTAAAATTGCCCTTCAGTATTTATTTATTTTTAACTGCAGTAGCTTAAAAAATCTGTAAAACAAACTCCCCCAAATGTTACCTAACATCTAATTACCAGCCGTTCCTCCCCAGGAAGCACCCAGCTGTCAGGGCATTGAGAGGCTGGAAAGGAGATATTCCAGTTTAGGCTTCCAAACCTGCATATGTTTGTTCACTTTAATCCTGCTCCAGCCTCAAGTCAAGCTGGGGAAATCTGGGCTGATGACTGATGTCTGTTCTCCTCAACATCCATTGTCCTGCCATGAAATGGCTGTAGCTCCATGACAGGACATCCAGGAACAGTCTTACTATGAGATATACACAATGTTCCTTCACGTCCAAAATAACAATCCTGGCCACCCCTGGCACCACACTATAAGCTGCTTCATGTATCCTCTAGTCCTAACAAAGCCGTTTGTTCCATGGCCCCACACCTCTGGAAGGTGCCTGGATGCCAGGCTGTAGGCAGTTATACAGTAAAATAGGTGATGCTCCTGTGGGATTGATGACAGAAGTTTATCAGGGAGCTTGTAATCAGCAGGACAGTTCTGCGGTGAGTGGTGCCTGAAATGTGCCTGCCTGGATGTGGTGAAGGTGACAGCAGTGACTTCCTTGCGTGTAGCCCTGCGCAACTCTGTGTCAGGGCACCTAATTAACTGCCGCAAGGAACAGACTTTCAGAATGAAAATGAAAAATATCCCACTTTGGTACATATGGTCCATTCTCCTTTTGGTCTTTTCAACAAAAGGACTCCAGGTCACTGTGAAGTCAGTGCCATTGTTCCTACAGCAGTTTCATAGTCGCAAACCTACCCAGGTAACCTGGGTCCACTCAGCCCCAGGATGAGTCCTCTCCGAGGCTGTCTGCGGCACCAAGGATATCCCCTCAGCCTCTCTTCTAAAAACTGCGGGAGCAAAATCAAAGTGCCAAATCTGAGCTCACCATCTTTTGACCCAGCTACATTTTCAATGTAACACGGGCTGAAGTAGCTGGGGAACCCACCTGCTCCAGTTCCAAAGGAGACAGAGCTTGCAGTTGGGGTCTGGGCAAAAACATCATCCCTGAGCAAGAGCTACAGAGAGCCCCAGACACCTGTGTCTTGGGTATCTGAGATAATTAAGCAAGCTTGGGCCATGTTCCATGGCTGCTCCTGGGACTACAGGCAGACAGGTTGTGTCACCCACTTGATGCTGCTTGGATGCACTGTGTGATGCAGCATAGCATGGATGGCACATTGGGTCATTGACTCCCGAGATCCTCACCTTGCTCAGCTTCAGGACAAGTTAGTCTGTGTTGAGAACAGAGCTGAGAGCAGACAGCACAGTGGGAGGGATGGCACTACATTAAAGTCACTATAATACAGCTGTGCTTTACTGTGTCTGAAGGACGACAGTGAGAAGGAGCTGCACAGGACAACAATGAGAAGGAGCTGCATCAGCTTTCTCCATCTCCACAGCCCCTGCACAGGGAGATTGAGTATCTTTGCACTGTAATGCCATAATAAATGGTAACTGTTTGCGCTTTCATGGTACTATGAGTGCAGCAAGGGACAGAGTCTTCAGTCCATTAAATCACACCTGCTTAATGGAAGAGAGGATGCATGTTTCTGCTTCCCCTTCTTAAGCAGTGCTTCTGTGATTCATTGAGTTAGCTTATTTCACATTACTATCTCTAGCCTTTCCCTGAAGAGAGCCATCAGAGACTCACCCCTCCACTGGGACATACTGTACGGCAGAGCACACTGTTTCCATAAACACTGTGACAGCTTGCTTGTTTCAGGTCATTCTGCACGTGTGCTCTGCGTTCCTTCTCCTGGCAGACTGTGCATGAATCCGCTCACACCGCTTAGCTGCTAGGTATGTGCTTATATTTCCTTTGAGGCATCAGCTGTGAGTATGTGTGTGTTTACCTGCACAAATAAATAAGTACAAAGTCGATGGGAAATCTGGAATTCAAAATTTGCAATGGAATTTCTAGGACAGGTTTGTCAATGACAGAACCTTTCCAGTGCAATTCCACACCTCACAGATCAGATCTCTGACCAGGCTTCACGCACACCAGGCACAGAAATAGCTTTTCAAATCCAATTCCACTACCTGACTGTATCTGAAAGGGAAAATTGTCCTCCCCTTACTCAGCCAGACACACTGAAATGCAGCTCCTGAGGCTGCCCTGGCACAGGAGGCAGACAGCAGGAACTATAAAGGATCATGTGCAAGTAAGGGGGATGTGAGGCTGTGCACTGTAGGTGTTAATATTAAATATTATTACTTTTATTTATTGATGTTAATATATTATTAATTTTATTTACTTGTATAATTGATTTGGGTTTGGTTTATTAAACTTTGATAATAGTTGAATTAAACAAAAATATAACTTATTTTTTGAAATATTTTATTATTGGTGTTACTATATTTCATTAGATATTTATTAAATCATCTTAAACTGCATTTATTATATTCAAATCATTGCATCATCTACTAAATGCACTTCAAAACATCCATCTGGCAGCAATTTTAAATGCAAAATCACTGTGGAACATAAGATTTACCCTTACTGTAGGAACTTGATGTTGCACCTACTTTCTTCAGTGTTTTAACAATGGCAAAGAAAGAAAAATTATTTCTGGGAGAAGGACAAGGGCAAGTCAGCCATCTAAAACAAGGTAGGGAGCTTGGTGATCATGGCTTGCTTGGATGTTGTTTACTGCTCCCAGTGTGACATGTGGCCTCCCCTGTTGATAGAATAATAAACAGAACAGAAGAGTAGAGGGGAATTCTATTGTCGTAAGCAGTCTTCATAAAGTCAATTCTGGTATTAAACTGTGAAAAACGTCAGCAACTCAAGGGCTGCCACTATGCCCAAAAGTTTGGAAAACCTGCCTTTCAAGGAGTGAAGTAGTTTTCTGGAGACTCAGCCATGATTTATAACTTGTAGGGTGGACACAGCACAGCTAGCAAAGGCGTGAAGGGCTTCCACTAAGATGTTTAAGCATTACGCTTTTTTCACTCAGGGTCTAGTAGAGTCCCTAATACCTGAAGTCTTTGCACCAAGGCTGGCACTGCTCTCTGAAAAAGGTGTGCTCATAGTGCACAATAACTAGCAGGGGAAATTGAATGAAGACTAGACAGTGTAATTAAAATCTATTCTGCTTTGTTTTTTACCAGCCATGTTAGCCGTATGTTCCTTGTCTACCCTGAAGCCAAACCCTACTCCAAGAAATCACCCCAGAGCCTTCAAACCTCTCCCATGGCCTCTAAGGTGAAGCCAAAACAACAACAAAAAAGATTATGTTTCCCTAGCCTCCATGTCCCTTGTCCTCCTTGTGAAGGGCCTGAGCTCCTGACTGCCCATCTAGAGTTTTATCAGAATCCCACTAATCCTTCAGACTTTTCTGCCTTGTTCTTACTACCTCTGCAGCACTCGGCAATTTTCTGTCTTCACCTGCCAATTTAAGGCTCATCCAAACCACATAGGTGACAGTTCCAAACAAAACACTTTTTTCTCTGTGAAAGAAGAGGCCAAGTGTGAGGATAGTTATCTGCCTGGAAGAGCAGAGGAAAATGTCAATTAACATGCAGAAGGGGCAGGCAAGAGAACGCTATTTCAGCAAAAGTGCAAGGACCCAGCACAGTTACAACAGCAATGCCATACAGCTGAAGGTGCTGGCACAAAATAGAGTGTGAGCTATGCCAGAAGAAAATTTCCCCAAAGAAATAATGAAATTACAGAAGTAGGAAGTCTAACAATGTACAAAAAAATGCAATTTCAAATAATATTAGGAGTAAAAGGAAAAACAGTAGGAAAAGTCACATGACAATGGGCTTCCTCAGCAATAAGCCATCTTGTGTTGGTACAAATCTATCATGTGTAAACATAAATAGCTATCTCAAAATTTTGTGAGTCTTTGACAAAACTACCTTTAGGATTATACTGGACCATGACCAATTCATAAGGAAGGTTTATTATATACTCTGTGGATACATATACATATTGCATTATTATACATGCCTTCATGCCATTTTCAGGGCACGTAATTTAAACCTGATTTTATAATTGTTTCCCAGAAGAATCACCTCTCTGTTCTAGGAGGGATGGAGAACTGTATGGAAGGAGACAAGTGTTCAAGCTCTGCTCAGGCCCTGGCCAGGGACCAGCACCTGAAGCTGTAGAACAATACCTTGTCCATGGGACACCTTCTATCAATACCACCTTCATTCTCTATTGCTAAGTGGTGGTGAGTCAGGCTCAGTCTCAGTGACCAGGTGTCACCTGGGCTGAGAACTAACCTTGCAACCCATCAAGTTTTCAGGAAGTCATGCAAGCTGTTCAGCTCACCTGAGGACAGCCCCAAGCCAGAGCCAGCTCCAAGTAAGAGCTGGGGAATGCATGAGTGAGAGAGATGAGGGGCATAGCAAGCGCCTCATGCCGTGCCATTCAAAGATAGACCAGATTAAATAAATTACAGCCCTATGGCATGAGCTGCTGAGAGTTTATTTATCAAGCTTTTCTTGATAATAAGTCTTGAGGGCAGTAATCCAGAACATTGACATGAAATTTCAAATTCTGGAGTCACCTTGCTTGTCCAGCACCGGCCACTGTCAATCCAATAAATATAACAGTAGAGTTTTGGTGTGCTTCACACAGGGCTGGGTTTTTACTGGGCTGTAACACTAAAGCATATGGCTTGCAACAAAAATCTGAGCAGTGCCATGCAATACACTACTGGAACTCATGCTGCTTTAACACTATTTAGAATGTTTTGAAAACCAAAATGAATTGCTTTGCACAGGAAGGATAGCTTGTTTAATGAGATTTGAACAGCCTGATATGGTCAAAGCTAAGAGTACATCTGGATGGAGACTATAGATAGTAAAGTGTTTTGAATGTGTTAAAGAAATGAGCTGCAAAAACCCATCCCTGAGCATCAACCATAAGGTAAACAACCATTGTTATAGAGAAATAATGAGGGAAATGTTTTTGGGGTTCAGGTAAGACAGGTATTGGCAGTTTCCCTTCACAGAAGGACTCCAACCTCTCTTCCACATAGGCAGGAGAGCAGCACAGCAGGGGCTGCCTTTGCACTGATGTTTTTTCAGGGAATATATTTTACATACACAAGGTTCATTGTGACATCTGAACCAGAATCAAACTACATTCCTTAAACCCTGCCTGTCCACCAAGCTGATGGGTTATGTTAATTTCATTATTGCTTTCATTCCTTTCCCAGAAGACAAGGGAGTTTCAGTGATGGTAGGGAAGCTCCTGTCTGTCTTTGCACAGCAGTGAATACTATACTATGGCAAAGCCATGGTTGCTGGGTCAAGGCAATCACGGCAAACGCAGTTAGATCTTTGGGTTCTGAAAGTGGCACTGCTCTATGAAATCACTCAGTATAATATGTTGGGTGTGTTCAAACACTCACTTTCTTAATGTCTCAAAGCAATGTTGCAAAACTGAAAGAAATCCACTTGAAAAAGAAGCAACCACTTCTAATTCTTCCCAGCTTTCTGCAGAAAGGATATCTGGGGCAATAAAGCTCAGCCTCCAACTACAAGTGAGGGAAAACATAGCCCTCTTAACCAAAATCCTGAAAAGTTATGTCATTAATTATTCTGGTATGGCTGTGCATTATTTAACAACACATTGTGCCTGTGGTGACATGGAACAAAAAATATGGCCTTTGACATTTTTCTCATTTTTTTTACTCTGCAGAAACACTCATGAAATGCTCTAGGTAGTACTTAACACCTGCTGCCGTAATTTGATTGAATGAACGTCATGTTTCAGTAGGTGGCCTTTTTCAAATAATCCCTGCAAATGGCACTTTATACCCCAAATGAGAAAGTCTGTGCATGAAGCTCCTGCAGCTGGATCCTTTGGACAGCTATTGCTGGTCACCAGGCTGGTTGGACAGAGCCCCCCCAGCCTGTCTTCATTCAGCCTTTCTCTTCATCTCCATTTTTTGTTGGCAAGAAAGTGTATTTTTCATACCCAGAACTTTCTTGAACAATTTCTGCTTCAGGACTTGTGAGCGCTTGAGTATTTATTTATGTTAGGCTGCCTACTTACACAAACACAACATTATCTGAGCAAAGGAGACCAGGCTGCTTGCCCAGTGCCACGTACCATTTGTCACCCCATTGTTTCTCTTACACTTAATGCTAATCAAGCCCTCATCACAACTCCAGCATGTTATCGCACACAAACCCTGGGTGCCTGGTGCTTGCTGCTACTCTGGGAGATAGCAGAGTGGATGGGCTCACCATGGCTCCTCAGCAGGAAGCCAGGCCAGCAGCACTCTCCGAGGGGATCCATGGATATAGAAATTATCCCCTTTCTTTGCTCTTGGACTGCAGGTGCCTTTAACGAAAAAAGGGAGATTTAGATCAGATATCAGGAAGAAGTTCCTTGCAGTGAGGGTGGTGAGGCACTGGCACAGGTTGTCCAGAGAAGCTGTGAGCATCCCTGGCAGTGTTCAAGGCCAGGTTGACAGAGTTTGGAGCAAACTCATCTAATAGAAGGTGTCCCTGCCCATGGCACGGGGGCTGGAACTGCATGAGCTTTAAGGTCCCTTCCAACTCAAACCATTCAATGATTCTATGATTAGCAGGGATGATTCAGTTTCTCAACAGGCAAAACAAAGGATTGCTGGCTGATAAAGAAATTAGCAGAAGTTGGGGGGAGTTCATGGGGATTTTTGTGTTTTTAAGCCTGGTCAGTGTACTTCATTACTCTGGCTTTCTACAGCTTTAATTCCATCCCTAGATCTTCAGTGGGAATACAGCACAAGGAAAAAAAAAACAAAAAGGCTGAAGACTTGTAAAATATTAGGTTGCCCATGGAGAACACGTGGCTTGATACAGTTATGTTTTAGAGTGAGAGACAGAAAAGTCCTTCTGGTCACTAACACCAGAAAAGATACCGGTCATTTCTGAAAAGTCAGCATTAAGTTTAGAAAAACACCCACGATTTTGTACAGAATGTGCCCTTTTTTTGCAAGCATTATCTGTAAGGTGGATCTCATTTAAATGCTTCATGGGTGCATTGCTGGAAATGACAAGAGGTTAGGAGAACCTGTGCCCTCCCTTTGCTGAGAAAAAGTATAACACCAGTCTGCTAAATCAGCTGTTACGGAAACATTCGTTATATTGTTTATAGTATCACATTTATCATTTTATTATTCCATATTGTTGTTCAATTATGGTTAAATATTTACCCAGTCAAAGTGGTCTCATTTGTTTAGAAGGCGCTACATCAAAGTAGACCTTCCATTTAAGATTCTTTCAAGAGCTTTATATTATCATTAGTGAAAAGTACAACTTAGCACATACACAGTGGAAGCAGGTAACCATCCCTGACAGCAGGTAACCCAGAGTGGCTGAGTTACTTCTTTGCAGTATAAACAATGCTACTACAATGATACACCTTGTTTGTTTAATTTCTTTTTCAGTAAAGGAAAGAAGCATATTTTAAAACCTACATTAGTCAATACCATCCTGCCTTAACTTTGAGGTTTATTTTCCTCTCGTGGAGGGATTTTTTACAAGCAAAAACTTCTTTCAGCTTGTGAGTTAGACCTACTTTGCACTCCCTACTTGATGTGTTTGCAGGCAATGGTGCAGTTTGGTGCCCATATGACAGGGCCTGGCTACTTGGGGCTAAAGGAAATGAAGGTTCCACCACTCCCCCCTGGCTGGGGAAGCACTGTAGCACCTGCACCTTGGTGGTTCATAGTCCTGTGGACTGTCATGGAGTGTCACTTGGTTATCGAAGTGTCAAGCAGTCAAAACCTATTAGCTCTTACCCCACTTTGTTTAAAACTCTCTTGTGCATTCCCAGCTTCTGAAACCCCTGGACCTCCTTTCTCTCTGTTTGGATGAATAGGGGAAAGTGATGCATGTACCTGGCACAGCTGAGTGCTGCATCAGGCAGGGCTTTGCACAGCAGTCAGCCGTCAGAGCACCTGCCTGAGGAGCGTAAGACAGGGAGTCTGGATTCCTTTTCTCCCCACTATGTGGGGATCTGGGCAGTCAGCATGTTGGATCTGAGACCATCCAAGCCTCCAGCAACTGCTGGAATCAATGGCAATTTGTCGCATCTCTCCCCTTGTTTATCTGTTATACTTTTACGGGTACCTGGGCACAGCTCCTCACACGCATTTCAGTGCTAACTGCCATCGATTTCCGTGATTGTTGGACACCTGAATGATCTTAAATGCTGTCTGCTTCTGCCTCCTTTCCCATGTAGTGCAATGGTGATAAAAGCACTTCCCTATCTCAGAGAAAAGCAGAAAGATAAATGTATTAAAGACTGTAAGGCACTCAGATGCTGCCATGATTATCTTTTTGTAGGAAGAATAGCTTAAGAACAGATACTGTCAATTACAAGTTTAATACATACAAGTAAGAGATGACTTTTCCTTTATTACTATCTACACAGTTTAAGGACTAGTTGATTCAATAATAAGACGCCCATAGTAAATATTTATGAAACATCACATCGCATAAACATTATAGGTTATTTAAATTTAATTTGCATTTATACTTTCAAATCAGTTTATTATATAGCAGAAATGTACTAAAATTAAATTCATAATGTACATTACAGCAATTTGAGCAAATTGTACCTTGAAGCATTTAAAATGTAGTCTGTGTGCTTCTTCACTTTCCTGCAGCCTGGAAATAAATTTACAAAGCGTTTTCAGTGGCAGCCATAGCATTCCCATTGTAAATTGGTGTAGTCTGAAACAAAGAACAATTACCACTTAAGTAGATCCTGTGTTACACTAAATCTTAAGGCATTTGAATTTCCTGGCAAAACAAAAGGAAGTGATTTTTCTTTTCTCCTTAATCCACAGCAACAGTTCTTGTCAGGTGGAACATACTTGTGCACTAACCCCTTGCTTCTTTGCCTTCTTGAACAACCAGCTTTTAAAGGGGTCATGTTGCAGGCAGGCTGCTGCTGCAGCATGAGACCAACGTCCAAACTGGCAGCACTGCAAATTGTGGAGCTTGGACCCATCTTTCCAGCAGCTAAGATTAAGTTAGTCATGAAACTCTCCCTGACAAACAGGCTCCTTTGTTTCAATCAAGTCCTGAGGAAAAAAAGATAAATATGAGACTGTGCAGCAGTTAACAGCTTAAATGGTTCAAAGAGCAACAACCCATGGCACTTCCAAGGCAATGCCTGGGAAAATCAGTCTGGTGGCTGTAATACACCTGATTACACAAATAAACATGCACACACTCCAGCGCACAAACACATGTGTTTACACACTTCTACAGGTTTTGGCATCTGAATGAAAAGGCACCAAAACAAAGCAGAGTTGAAATCCCATGGCTTTCTCCATAATTTAGCAAGCCAGACCACCTTTTCCAAATTCCACTGTTCCACATGTGGGTTTCCTAGTTATAATTCTCAATATATTCAATTATGAAATTAAAATTTCCTTTTAAGCATTTGGGAAAGAGAAAAGGAAGTATTATCCTGCTGTACCATGGAATCCACTTTCTCTCATAAAAGCCATAGAAAGGGAAGAAAGACCCCCAAACTTACCTTCAGAGGTAAAAAAAAAATGAAAAAATACTTCTATGGGAAGCTCAGGTTGGAGTTTTGGCATGCCTGACTTTCTACTTCCATCAAGTTTGCCCCAGAATAACTCACAAGGGAGGAAAAAAAAAGATGATTTTCCTTGCAGCTGTCCAGATGAGATGAGCCTGGTTCATGGCCTGAGAGCCCTCCAGATGCCATACACTGGGGAGTCACCTCTGGGCCACGAAGGAGGTGTCAAACGGAAGACAAGAGTGCCCAGAGTCTCCTTGCCACTGTCTGGAGCAGGGAGGCTGGGATGATTCTGGCACTCCGTTGCAATAGCCAGTGCTCTCTGCCAGGCTGTATGGCAAAGGCATGGAAACACAAAAGCAGAATGAACACAAAGTTTCATCCTCAGGGGAAAGTGTGAGATAATTCAAATGAGACTTTTTTGTGTAGGACGATGTTGATTTAAAAGTGACAGATCAAACATAAACATTTCCACTCACAGTGTCATTTACTTGAACATTTTGTTTCAGATGTTGAAATGTTTCTTTCTTAATTAGCATTTTCAGTTTGCCATTTTAAACTGTTTTCTTAAATTGTGTTTATTATTTTTTTTTCTACTGGCTTTCTCTTTCCTTTGGGATGAAAACAAACCTTGGACCATCAGCACTTCTTCCCAACACATACTGCTTTTCCAATTTCACATATATACTGGTCATATTTCTTGAGTTGTGGATCTTCTTTAATTATTTTTATTTTTCTTTGCTGACATTCTTACCTCTTCAATAAGCCAAGTGTGAGTTTTCAGAAGGTTACCCCTGGGAGTGCTCTGCACAGCCAAGGTGAGGACGCAGTACATATACCCTACATCCCAGACATACCGCTTTCCCTTACAAACAAGGTACAAGCTAACCAGTGTGCCAGTGTGCATCTCACCCCTCCGTGCCTGAACTCCGCAGGCACATTTCAGCACCAAACACACTTCTGAACGGTGAGATGTTTAATGATTTGGCAGTGATGTCCACCAGAGAAGTGTACTGGGAACAAGCCTGGTTTGGTTAAATCAGGATTCTGCAGCAAGAGACTGGGTGGCTGCAGAAAGCTTTGGCATTCCACTCATATATGAGCAGCCCAAGAGACAGTGCATGGTGTCTGTCCTGCATTGCATGCAGCAGCAAAACATCTCCTTGAGTATTTGAAGTCTTTGTAGGAAAAGATTGTTTTCTAATTCCCCCTTTGCATTTAGGATGCCAGTGGACCTTTTCTGTAATATCTTAATTCCCTAATGAGAAATCAGTGCGTCTTTCAGGATGACTAAACAGGGTTGAGCTGCTGCATTTTCTGTATTAAGTCATTGATTTTTGGATTTGGATCCAAATCCAAAAAAGCTGGTTATAGAATTTGTATTCCTTCTGAATAAAAGATTTCATGCATTTCTTAAATCCACACAGTTCCTAAAAGGAATAGTTTTCCTCCTTACTCTGAAAATCTTTGTGATGTCCTGTTGCTGCCTCTTTGAACAGCTTCTTCAGATACTTTGTTTCAGAATCACAGGTAAGCTGTCTATCTCATGACTGTTTGCAAACAGCACACAACAATTTTGTTGTTGCTGTTGCTGAATATGCCAAAGTGAAAGAATAGAAAGAGATATCAATTGTTCCACGTCTAAATTTTACTTCTTTTTAAAGCACAATTTCCAAGAAGATGGGCTTTACCCGAGAAGTGCACTTATCTGACTGCTGCAGCATGCTTATGCATTTTCCTGCACAGTCAGCCCCTCCAGCCTCATCTGACAATATCTGTGGTACCCCCAGTGTAATCAGGTGTGTGGGGAGGACCATGGTCTTCGTCAGCTTTGAGCATGCCTCAGATAGGCCTTCCATGGCTAAGCCAGCCACAGCATCCCAGCACTAGTCAACATTGCTCGTGCCCCGCTCACAAAAGTGCATGTCTGTGCCTTGCGCACTAAGCTAACCAAAAATGCAGCAGTAGCTGGCAGTCCCTTTAAAACAAAGGCAAAGAGGGATGCTCTTCTCTCCTTTCATAACTGTGCACGTGTTTGACACGCCTAAGACACCTTGGTACTGTTTTTGCATAAGGAACCTCAGACACTTCTTTTCTGTGGGGTCAGGCCTAGACAAATGTTCTGTTTCTCTTGCTGAAGCTGCAAGTTGGAGACAGAAAGAAGGAAATAGAACACAAATGGAGCTGAGAATAAAGCTGATAAACTTAGAGAATAGGGTGTGTTAAAGATGTTTGGACAAAATATGTAATGTTTCAATGCAAAGGTGTGTAGAGCTCAGGTCTTCCCTTCCTATAGGAGTAATCGTGTTAGGTTTCAAGTCATATTTTCTCCCACAGCCAATGGGCTTTCATGTAGTGTGTCCAGTAAAAGAGCTGTAGGTGAGTCACTGAGGGCCCCGTCCTGCCAAGAACCTGAAAGGGCACTTCTTTGGGCTGCATGAATGAAAAAAGGAATTTATTCTGCACCTCCAATGGCTCACATGGGCTTTAACCACTGAGCCTTGACAGAGGAGGGCAGGGTAAAGGATGCACAACAGTACTTTGTCTTCTGAATTTTCTTTTAAAAGAATGAGTTCTGTCTGGGTCTTTGGCAGAAAGCCTGGCTCCCTTCTTAGTGTCTGACCTCTCTGGATCGTGCCCTCTACATCAAGAGCTCCACCTGCACTCAGAGTCATTAACCCTGGGGGTTCAAGTGGTGGGGTGGCCAAGCACCTGCCTTCTTTCAGCGGCATAAAGTCTGAGTGCCTGTTCCATGGGAGAGGGTTAGGGCAACGCTCCTGGGTGAAACAAGGTGCAATGAGATCATGCTTAAAATGTGAAATGATGTCAAATGGGAAGCTGCTTTTAAAAATGTGTTATTCCTGTTCAAGCACAAAGTAATGCAGGGGTATTCAGGGTCTTGTATGATTATGTGTTATCGAGTCCAGGGTTTTCAAACTATGGGGAGAGCAGACCATAAGGCAGTCCCTGCACTGTTTCTCTGGAACCTGTGAAAGATGAGGAAGTAAAGTTCAGACACACCATTAATATCAGCTACGTGTATGAAATTTCTATGGTACATCCACCTGAGCTAGAACTGTTTAGGGGTTGCCATCCTGAAAACAACTGAAAACAATTAAAATGAGTATGACTGCTAATAAATTGTTCTGATAATTCACCTGGAAGCACATTCTTTCCATAAGAGCAGAAATGGTAATGGATAATGTGCATGCAGAATCTTTAAAGTTTGAAGGATGACTTTATTTGCCTTCAATAGTAAAGGCTCTTGATTAAAGGAGGCCACTAAACCTGTCTTGACACTTCATCAACAAAGCTCATTAAATCTAGTGTCATGGCCAAATTCTTTTTGTGTCAGAGTGGAATTCCCAGGCTAAGTGACTGCAGTGTGTTATGCAGTAATCTGTGGTACACAGTGTTCATCCTAGTAATGGCTCTATTTCTCTGTCAATAATGTTAAACACTTGTCCACTTATCTGCTTAAATTATGCTGATGACCATGCAGTTTTGGTGAATGAAATTCACACCACTAATTGTCCATAACACAGTAAACCCTTTTCTGCAGGAGCACACACATACTAGAGCAAGTGCAACTCACTCCTTCAGACACACACACTCCTTCAGATACACACTAAAACCTCAAGTCTGTACAATCCTGTTGCTCACGGTGAGCTCTGTCCCATGTGACCAGAGCAATCAGTGCTCCAGTGCAGACAAATTCAAAACAAAAAAAAAACCTCTGTCTTTTTGGCCTGCCCAAGAAGATGATTATTTCAGATATTTTACTGCAGAAAATAAATAGAAAGATTGAATATCATTTAATTTTTCAGACATCGTTGCCATGCTCTGTAAGGTATGGGCAGTTAAATACAGAATTGACAACCTTGGGGTCAGCAGAACAGAGACTTTTATTTTAGCTTCTGAAATATTGAATCCATTCAGCTAGGAAAGTGAGTAATTGCCCATGCCCATATTTAACATATGAAGTGACAAGAAGATGAACTTTCTGACAAGGGACAGGGTGCCCTTTTCACAATTTGCATTACCAAAAGCAACATCTAATCCATTTTTAACCTGATAGTGAGCATACAAAACTCTGATGGCTTCAGGGTAAATTTCAAATATTAATGGAATGCAGAAGCAAAAGATAAATATATCTCTCACTGGATTGGGTTTGCGTGGCAAGGTTTTGGTAGTGGAGGTGGGGGTGGTGTTACATGGGTGACTTCTGTGAGAAACCAATGCCAGCTGGCCAAAGCAAAGGTGTGCAGGGAAGATGTATTTAAATTTGGTTTTATTTCTTATCTACTGGATTCACCTGGCCATTGCATTTCTAATTTCTTTCGGAGTGCATTTAAGGAACGTGAGTCTGTGACTGATTATGGCTGTTGGCATACTTCTCAAACTATAAAAAGTTAAGCACTAATGCCTCATTATGAACTTGTGAAACAAGGACTCCTATCAGTTTCAAAAATTTTAGTCAATACCTCAGTCAACAGAATAACACAAAACTAAGGCTCCATTCCTGGAATCATAGAATGGCTGAGGCTGGAGGCACCTCTGCAGGTCATCTTGACCAACCCCCTGATGCTCTGGGTCACCTACAGCAGGTTGCCAGGACTGGGTGTGATTGAGTTTTGAATATCCCATGGATGGAGACTCCATAGCTTTCTGGGCTACCTGCTCCACTGTTTGACCACCCTCAAGTAAAGAAGTGTTTTCCTGTCTTCAGGAATTTTATTTGTTTCAAGTTATGCCCATTGTCTCTTTTGCTGGAAGTTAGCACCACTGGAGTCTGACTTCTTCTTTTATGCATACACTCTCCCCCCCCGTATTTATACATGGATAAAATGTCTCTGAGCTTTCTCTTCTCCAGATTGAGCAGACCCAGCTCTTTCAGCCTCTCTCCGCAAGACTCTCCAGTCCCTTCACCATCTTTGTGGGTCTTTTCTGGAGTCACTACAGTAACCCCAGTTCTCTCCTGTACTGGGGGGTCCAGCACTGGACCCAGCACTCAGCTGTGTCTCTCTGGTGTGGAGCAGAGGGGCAGGATCCCCTCCCTCAACCTGCCAGCCATGTTTTGCCCAATGCAGCCCAGGACAGTGGTGGCCATCTTTGCCTTTAGGGCACACTGCTGGCTTGTGCACAATTTGTTGTCCACCAGTACCCCCACGTCCTTTTCTGCAGAGCTACTTCCCAGCTGGGCAGCCCCAGCCTATGCTGGTGCCTGGAGTTGTTCCACCCTACATACAGAACTTTGCACTTCCCCTTGTTAACCTTGATGAGGTTCTTTTCAGCCCATTTCTTCAGCCTGTCATGGTCTCTGTGGACAGCAGCACACCCATCTGGTGTATCAACCACTCTTCCCCGTTTTGTATTGACTGAAAACTTGCTGAGTTGGGCATCTGCCTATCCTCCATGCCATTAACAAAGATATTAAACAAGATTGACCCAAGTACCCACCACTGAGATACATCACTAACAACTGGCCCTCAGCTGAACTGCATACTGCTGACCACAGCCTTCAGGGCCCAGTTGTTTCCACTCCACCTCATTGCACCTGGGCTGCCCAGGGAGGTTGTGAATGCTCCATCCCTGGCAGTGTTCAAGACCAGCTTGGATGAGGCCTTGGGTGATATGATTTAGCGTAAGGTGTCCCTGCCCATGGCAGGGGGGTTTGAACTAGATGATCTTAAGGTCCTTTCTAACCCTAACTATTCTATGATTCTATGATTCTATGATTCTATGATCCTATGATTAACACTAGGTAAATCCTGTTTGCATCTAGCAAGCAATATTTTTTTAATAGGATGCACTAAATATAATGAACAAAAGGCTCCACTGGTTCATATAAGGTCAACTCATGTTGAATAAAGTGATGCATTGTGTTGTTCTTAATAGGTTCTGCCTTAGGGTAACTGCACCCTTATCAATTCATATGAGTTACAGGAATCCGCCTGAAAGAGTATAATGCCAGCCACATCTATGACTGTCCCCAGGGACAGAGATCATTTGCCACATGTGCACGCTGCCTGGGTAGTTCTCTGAGGTCTTCTAGCATTGCTCCAGTTTCTCATGTTGCTTCTTTGTGGGTTTTTGGACTTACTGAGAAGATCTTTATCCTGGGAAGATGCATGAAACCATGTGGAGTATCCTGTCCAGACAAAAATGCCTGTAAACACCCTGACCTTCAGAGACCCACTCATTGTGGGATGTGTATATGAAATTCTGACCTTGTCACCAGAGGTACAGCGCAAAGTCCCTGCTTCACTGGTACTTGATCTTAGTCACTTCAATGGAACCAAGATTTTATGGGAATTAGGGCTTGCTGCTCCAACTCTCCTGAAGACAAAAGTTAAAGCCTGTTGAAGTCAGTGAGAACATAATTACAGATCGTGACTATACACAACCAGACAAATGAGGTCATTCTGTGTAACATGCCAGTATTACCCATCTTCCACTGGCAGAAAACCCCAAAGGTCTGAAAATGGGCCTGTGTATCTAATTGTTCATCACAGACAGTACTGAGATTCATAGCAGGAGAGGGCAGAAGTCAATCTGGCTAATAAAAGCATATCTGGAGCTGGATAAACTAGTTGAAATAAAGTGTTTATGGGTCCCTGTAACAAAACCAACCTGTTCTGTTCAGGGTTTTTTTGAGAAAACATAGGGTTCAAGGTATCCATTGGTACTAGCGTTAAAATTGCATGTACAGAATTGTGACTAAATAAATAAAAACATTTACAACTACAAATAATCTTCTTGTCACATCTGATGTTAGTAAAATTTTCCCATGTTCTGTTCACAGGTATTATTCAGCAGTTGTTTCCTCGCAAATGTGTGGTTTTACTTCACACTAAACCACGCATCACTTAAACAAATAAAATTCTGTTTTGCTTTTATAATTGCAGCTGCTTGTATGTTTTGCTTATCACAATCCAAGTATTTGAAAAACACTGCTTTACGGCAAAAAGGAAACTGGTTCTCTTACAAGGTTTCCATCACCAGACTTCGCAGATGGCCCTTTAGAGTGGAGATGGAGCCTGTCCTTGTCCCTGTTCCTGTCCCTGCTCAGGTAATGCAGTGATATACCCTGGTTGGTTGTCACTTTCCCAAGGGGTCCCTGGATCTCATGTGCATTATTGACATTTTTACGAATGGGCACTGGAGCAATGGGACCCATTTTTCCTCAATATTAGGTTTTTTTTTCCTCAACGCTTACCTTCTAACTAAGTATGTTCACCTTGATCAATAAGCTGAGCTCGTGCCTGTAGGCTGTATAGGAATTTCTCCTAACTGCAACACTGAAATGGTAGGAAATGCCAAGAGAGTTAGAGAGAATATTGTTCAGTAAAGGTTGAAGGTAATTGAAAGATGTCAGCTAGCAGGAAAAATAAGTAATATTACTCTCCTTTTGAGATCAAAGATTTCTCCAGTGTCTTTTCTTATCTTCGAGGGAGAAAAAGACCTTTGTGTTCAGTGTTACTGGAGGTCAAAAAAAAGTGACTGCTAAGCTATCAAATGAAAAATACAGAGCACTTTTAAATTCCTGTTGGTTACGCTCACGGTCACTGTACCACAGTACAAAGCCTGACTATTAAAAAGGAGACAGAGAGTGCTCCTCCAAGGCTGGCATTACCTCTCCCGGAAGTCCTCAGCTCAGCAAGTTTTGTTTTTCACAGCAAATGGTTCAAAGATGACTCTGCAGCTACTTCTCACTTCAGACACAGCCAAACAACCTGAATTTCCAGTAATCATGGATAATAACATGGTAGTAAGGGCAAAAAAAGACACTTTATTAAAACTAGTGTGGGTTTATATACGAAAAAATCCCTGCCCCCTGTAACAAACTGAGCTGAGCACAGATGCTGGCAGAGAGGATGGACCTGCGGGAGCTCTGGCCCCCCTGACTGCAGCCTGATGCCTCAGTAGATGACAAGTGAAGCACAGTGTGAACCACTGAGTGACCTTCCTGGAAACCACCAAACCAGTTGCCAGGCAGTTACTGCCTCACTCCAGGCATCCAGAAGCAGGGTCATTCTTTCGGATTGAAAAATAGGATCTCCATATTCACAAAGGATTTAGAGATTTCAGGTTTTGTTACATGTCAAATCTAAATTCAACAAAAAATGCAAAGAGCAGAACAAGGAAACAGCACAGAATAACAGGGTTATTGCAGGAATAGAAGAGCTACTTCACAAGAAGGAGCTGGTAGATTCATTATTTTTTTTGTGCGCAGACCTCACACTCATTCCAGTGCTGATGACAATAATTTGAATTCTTACTAGGATTAGGTCAATGCTGAGAGGAAATATTGACAAAAGCTCTGGGGTTGACATCATGCCTGGGAAGTTGCTGTATATGTAATGGTACCTGGTAAAGTGTACAGAAGGTGCAAAAGCTATAGACCTTGTGTTAGTTTTGATGGCTGAGCTCTAATAAGATTCTGAAAAGAGGATGAAGAAAGGTTATGGGGCAGTGAGTGTAGCACATCAGGGGTTGGAAGGCTCAGGGCTGGGAAGGAAGGATGTGCCACAAGCACAAAGATGGAAAACACAAACACTAATCAAAGTGGAAAACTAAAATACTCTGTGGGAAAGGAAAGGAGAAGGGCAACTGAGAACAAAAATAACAGTGAAAGCCAAGTGGAAAACCTGGTAATGTGCGATGATCATGCAAAGAAGGGCAGTAGGTATTCACAGCAATGGTAAGCCTGACACATGAAATGATCAGAAGAATGATGCATTCAGGCTGAAACATGCACAGAGAGGTGCTCCTCAGGGAGTGGAGGATGCCTTTACAAGAGCAACCTAATGAGGCTGGCTTCTTTAGCCTTAAATAAGCAAAGGCTGAGAAAGGACATGATTGCTCTCTACAAACACATCAAGAGGAAAACATCAGGGAGGGATAAAAAGCCATTTATTCTAAAAATAATTTTGGCATAAGAACAAATGGTAATAAACTGCCTATGAATAAATGCATTCTTCAAAGTATGGCGGTGTCATTAGGAGAAGGTTCCTAAACATTAAAACTTTCAGATTCATGAGTAGTCTTCCAAGTGGAGCAGTGGGTGCAGCCGATGCCTCTGTTTTTAAGTTCAGTGATTTCATAAAAAGGAATGAATTGCTGCCATCCCAGGGCACTGGAGTTGGTAGCCCAACAGTCTTTCCAGCCCTGCATGCCATTGTTCCTGGGCTCATAAAAAATTACTGCCACTGACAAAAGGGTTTGACATTTAAATTATGGTATTTAATAAGCATTGAATGAGATGACATGACTGAGGGCTCAGCTGCAACTCCAGAAGGTGCAGCCCTGCCTGGGCATGCTCTAGACTTCTGGACAGAGGGCACAGCCAGCTCTGCCAGCTGCCAGATGTGCTGCGGTCTTGCCAGTGGAGCAAGGACAGGAAACCCTGAGGAGCTGTGGCAGGCAATCCCGTCACAAGTGGTTGGCTGGCTGCAGAATGCGATGATGTTCGTATCTGCAGGCGCTCCAGACATTGTCCCTTGCTCCTGTGGGAAAAGCCACCATTTGCCCAGAGCCTTTGCCCACAAAAGCAGATGTCCTACTCCTTGAAGGGCACCTTCATCCAACAGCGTGGCTCTGGCAGCACTGCTATATTCTTGCACTCCAAGGCAAGAGGGAAAGTGAAGTAGCCTTACTTAAGAATGAAAAATGCATTAGGACTTCTTCAGAGATCTTTGCACCCTCATCTTTCCCAGTATGCAGGTAATCACCATGCATGGAGGTTGTGTCATCATTCAGCATTCCAGTACATAAAGGGGCCAACAAGAAAGTTGGAGAGGGGCTTTTGACAAGGGCATATAGGGATAGGACAAGAAGGAATGGCTTTAAACTGACAGAGGGAAGATTTAGATTAGATCTTAGGAAGAAATTCTTCACTGAGAGGGTGGTGAGGCACTGGCACAGGGTGCCCAGAGAAGCTGTGGCTGCCTCACCCCTGGCAGTGTTCAAGGCCAGGTTGGATGGAGCTTGGAGCATCCTGGTCTAGTGGAAGGTGTCCCTGCCCGTGGCAGTGGGGTGGAACCGGATGAGCTTTAAGGTCCCTACTAACCGAAATCAGTCTATGATTCTATGATTCATCAAAATCAAAATGGTAAAGACAAAGGGAAACAAAGTCTCTACAGAGTAAATGAGTTCAGCTATAAAAGAAAAGAAGTTAAATTTCTTCAGTCATGCAAGCTCATGGGGAATGCCATGTTTTCATTACTGGAAAAAAACCATATTTGGTAGCAGCTGTGGCAAGTAGGGCCACACACTGAAGAGGTTTACAAATCTTTGCCTCTTCAGGAGATAGACTTGTCAGAGTCCAGAATAATAATTTTCTTAATCAATGGTGCAGTCTCTAAAATAATGTAACTGATTGCATCTGTGTGAGGAAAGTAGGCAGAGATGTTGACTGAAAGAAAAACTACATGATTGGTTAAAAGTTTCAATATACGTAAAAAAGTAATCCTTTCTGGATTTTCTTTATGAAGCATTAAAATTTAATATATATTAGATGCAAAACATATATATTTGCTGACTACAGTAGTGGAAGAGAATATTTAATATTCCTGTCTTTGGGAGGGTGCCGGGAAGAAGTGACAATAATATATAAGAACTCTAAATTTTGTAACTATTTTAAGACTAATTTTCAAGGACTACTAAAAAGAAGCAGCCTTATTAAAATAAAACAGCATATTATTTTTTATTTTTAATAGTTTTGTCCTATGTCTACCTAAATAAATTTAAAAGAAACCAAAAACAAATCCACAAACAACAGCAATATTGCCATCTTGCAAAGATGATAAACTCTATCACAACAGGTTTTCAATTAAATTTTGTATCTGGAAAAACCTTTGGCTAGATAGTAATTCTATTTTTTGTAGTGTGATGGAGGCCCAGTAACATGTGAAGAGAGATGCTCATTTACATGAGGTCTCAACTCCACTGTCATACATAAAATTTCATAGATCGGGTCCAAATTTACATTTCCATTTTCCTACTTTAAAGCGAGCTGCTTTAAAATATATGGTTCACATGAAGTAGTCTCAAATCTATTTTTCTTAGAGTATTCATTCTTGTTTTCCTCAGTTTCCTGAAGTCCTGAAACTGGCCAGCATTCGTTTACAAATACATTAGACTTAAAAGGCAACAAAATGATCCATAAGTGCCAGAATATATTCCACCAAGAAAATAATTGAGAAAATAATATGTAGTTGAGAAGTGTGTTCTGAATTATTAATCAAACTCTTTGAATAAGTATTCTGTATAGAGGAGCAACCTTGCAGTAATCCCCACCATGTCTGTGGATCAGCTACAGAGCTATCAACAGTGATTCAGAACATTATTCTTCCCATTTCAATTTTCTGGAGAATTCCTGCTTTAGGAGGAACTCAGCTAGCAGAGTAAGAGCTGGGTAGAAATGTAGGGGAAAACAAGACCTCTGTTCACTCGGCCAGGGAATGGGGCTCAGTGAACACCCTGCTTCACACATGGCAGCCCCTTTTGCTGTCTGTGCCAGGCTCATGACTTTCCTATCAGTGAAACAAGACTCTGAATGTATTTTTTTGAAAGCATTTTAGATCCCCTTCACTCATTTTTGATGGATCACTCTTTGCTCGGCATTCAGGTACAGGCAGTTGGCTAGCTGGGATGTGAGGCGAAAGGCATGGAGCCCTGTTTGATCACAACTTTGGCAGAGAGGAAAGCCAAGTCTTTCCTGCCACAACAGCTGCTTTAAATATGAGCATGAGCAGACAGCATTAGAGATTTAAAATATACTGATCCTTTGCCTGGCTACACAAGTCCTGCCCGAAGTGGAATCCCATGACAAGAAAAAGAGCATTTGAGATAACTTTAACGTGAAAGGGAAATAGGCCACAAGTGGAAAAAAAAAAGAGAGACACTTGCTTTATGGGCTCAAGAGCTATTTAAAATCGGCGACCTGCAGCCAGCAACAAACTCCTTCAGCTCAAAGGCTGCCTTTGTCTTCTAATCACAGCTCACCTTGCACATGGCGCTGCTGGCACTCCAGCTCTTCTAAGGAAAAACTAGCCATTACAAAACATCAAGATTTCTTTCTATGAGCTTTGCTTTTCCTCCTCCTGAAGCACCAGAGCTGTGCTGTGACAGCCCGGGCTGCCTGCCAGCATGGCTGCCTGAAGAGCTGTGTGGGCTAGCCAGGATGGTGCCTGAGAGCAGCTCTGTGTGCTGCCGCTGCCCACACCAACCACATTGATGTCTTCCATCAACCTTCCCCAGTGCACATAATGTTTTGCTCTTTGAGGAATTTTTCTGAAAAAAAAAACAACAAAACAACAAACAAACAAACAACAAAATAAAGCAAATAAATATATAGGCTAAAAAGTAAGATATTATATATATATATATAAGATATTATATATATATATATAAATATACAGGCTAAAGAGTAAGATCAGGTAATCACAGGTAAATATGCCCACTCTGGGAGGTTCCCCAGTGCATGCTGCCTGTACAGGACTTCTCACATCAGAGCTGGCTCCTCACCACAGTACCAGACCATCCCAGACTCCAACCTCTCTGAGGATATCCCTCAGATGCTCAGAGATCGTAAAATCACAGAATGGTTTGGGTTGGAAGAGACCTTAATGGTCATCCAGTTCCAACACCCCTGCCATGGGCAAGGACACCTTCCACTAGACCAGGTTGCACAAAGCCCTGTCCAACCTGGCCTTGAACACTGCAAGAGGTGGGGCAGCCGCAACTTCCCTGGGCAACCTGCGCCAGGGCCTCATCACCCTCACAGTAGTATATTAGGAAGGTATCACAGTAAGATATTGGGAGAGGGATTCAGGGGGACCATGGTGAAGGACCGGAGATAACTAAGGCTCCTTGTAGTTCCTTTTCCCCCTGAATTTTTACTCTGCTTCCATCTATGTCTTCAGTGGTTGAACTTTTTCAAAACTAAACCCATCAACAGGTATCTGAAAGCCTCCTGTATTTTATAACAAGGCTATGCTATAGCAGCTTAACAGTATATTGAAAATGAGCCACCTCAAGTGGTATATTGAAAATGAGCCACCCCAAGTGTTGAACAGAACTCTTTCCTCTGCCTGCTTCTTTGCTGCCTTCTCCACGAATCTCACTCATAATAAGGACACATTTCTTCAACCTGCTAGACTTTTCAGGCTCTGATTTCTGGAAGAGCAGTAAATGATTGGAGAGCATTGCAAGAGGCAAACCTGAAGGCTGAGAAACTGAAATAATGAATATACATAGAATTAGACTTGCATAAAAGGTATTTTCAGTGGTACGTAGCAGTGACATGCTCACGGCAAAGATGTCAGGACTGGGAGGATCAGAAGTTCAAATCTTTTCCACTGAAACTGAGCAGAGCAGCACGAGGCACCACCAGGCTTGGCTCCTGGCTGGGACCCTTCAGCCAGGCCACCCAGAGCCCTGACCTGGGGAAAAGGCTGAATCCCAGCAAGTCTCCAGCTGAGAGAGACATAAGGGCTGAGCAGCTTCCCTGGCCCCAAAACCCAGGAGTTTTCATTTCTGTGTGCTCAACACACACACACACACACACACACACACACACACGTAACACATTATCTACACTATTTCTTAATCAGTCTATTGACACACCTTACAGATACGAGTGCTCTGAGAATGCTAATTATTTGCTAGAAGATTTGTTTTATCTTTACAATCTGTTGATTGGCGAGGGACTGTAGTGCCGCAGAACTGATGTAAGACGGCAATGCTGGGAATCCTGGGGTGAAGAAATGGTATTTTTTTTTTTCACTTGTACGTATGTATCTGTTATAATTTCAATGAGAAATTGATCCACATTCACTGAAAAGAATCAGGGCTTCTCCTATCCCAGCTTTGATGTGTGTTCAGCATATGTGGGCTCTCAAGGCAGTGGAATAGAGGTTGAGAATCCCATCCCTTGACCTGCTGGTCACACTGCTTTTGATCCTGATGACAAAGCGCAACAGTGCTCAGACCAGGCAGAAGAATAGCAGAGAGGGGTCCCGGGGACACACCTGGGGAAAATGGTGTCAGTGAGGCTGTGAATACTGCCAGGTTGAAAAGAATCCCTGTGGACATCTGTATGTAAAAGGAGTCTGCCTACTAAACTGGGTGGGAGGTGCAGCAGAGCACTGGCATAGGGTGGCCAGGTGCCCTTGTGCTTTATTTACAAGCAACCACCTATTCCTTACACATTCCATCTTTCTTCACATAATTATTTTTGTAGCCTTAGATGCTTCAGATTATAATCTGCTGACTGGAACACAAGCTGCTGCAATCATTGCTGGCTGAACAGTGCTGGTTGCAGCAGCTGTTCAATAACCCAAGCAGAGGTGGAAGGCAGCAGAAATTGGGCAGGCAGCAAGGAACAGACAGCCGAGTGAGCTGTTTGGAACAGTCCTAGGGGCCAAAGATTTGAGTACAACAGAGTGTGTAGCTGCATTTTGTCACACATTATACAGCAAGCTACCTGTGTTGGGTAAGCCAAGGAGTACAGCTGTCATAGTTTAAGCCCAGGCCATAAGTCAGAACCACGGAGTCTACTCCCCTCCCCTTCCTTTCCCCCCCTCCTGGAGGGATGGGGAGGAGAATCGAAAGAATGTAACTCCCATGGGTTGAGATAAGAACAGTCCAGTAACTAAGGTATAACACAAATCACTACTGCTACCAACAATAATAATAATGATAAGGGAAATAAGGGGAAGAGAATACAATACCATCCACCGACCGATACCTAGCCTGACCCAGCAGTGCACTAGCCCTTCTAGGTAACTCTCAGTTACATCCCCAGGCATGACGTGCTGTGGTATGGAATACCTCTTTGGCTAGCTTGGGTCAGGTGTCCTGTCTCTGCTTCCTCCCGGCTTCCCCTCCTCCCTGGCAGAGCATGAGGCTCACAAAGTCCTTGGTCAGAGTAAACATTTGAGCAGTAACTAAAAACCTCGGTGTTATCAGCACTGTTCCCAGGCCAAAAGTCAAAAGCACAGTACTGCACCAGCTACTAAGAAGGAGAAAAAAATGACTGCTACTGCTGAACCCAGGACAGTAGCACTTATCAGGGAGGTACATGCTTGTTATTTATTGCAATAAATACAAAACTTCCTGTAAAAGTTCTTAGTAACCTATGGAGCTGTGATCCCTTAGAAAAGACCGCTGAACATTGGCATTTTGTGACAGTAACCTGGGCTGGCCAGGCACCCTCTGTGTACCTCTGACTTCCCTGTCTTGTGAGCAATGCCTTGGCCTCTTGCTGACCCTCATGTCAGGAGAGATGGAAACAGCCTATTTGCTGTCTAAAGCTGTTTGAGGCTGAGGCCATCCATCTGTGTTTGTACAGTGCCTGGTGTGAACTTGCTGAAGCACAGAAAGCTCAGGGGCTTTGCAGTTCTGGGGGTGAATTATGGCATTGATTGCAGCCACTCAAATAGGAATCCTGCCTCATCACTGATGAATCAACATGGCCAGGAGTGGGGGCTTTCAAAAGCAAGAGAAGAGGCAAGTCCCTCTTCTCACTGCCTGAAATGATGCCTGAATGCAAACATATCCATGGA
Organism: Pezoporus occidentalis; assembly: GCF_034315485.1. NCBI lineage: Eukaryota > Metazoa > Chordata > Aves > Psittaciformes > Psittacidae > Pezoporus > Pezoporus occidentalis. The sequence continues at coordinate 2,643,905 of NW_026915791.1, read as the reverse complement.
TTTTCATGATGTGAGCATCACTTAAACAGAGATAAATAACCATTAAATATTGTACCAACCCCTGCAGGGTATATCCAACCTGCTTTGAGCAGGCAGCTCCCTTCCCACCCAGCTTGTTCAGATATCACAGTCCCAGATCACAGAAAGAAAACAGCATCAGGCAGAGCAAGTCTTTGCTACTTAAATAACCAGTAGGAAATCACTCTCTGCTTGCTACCCCTGCCCACTGTATAGAGAAGGGAATGCCTGGCTGCCCTTCCTTGGCCATTCACCTTCCCAACACTGCTCTGCATGCCCAGCAAGCAGCAGGGCTGGCAGTGAAAGATGGAGAAGTGAAACATGGAGCTCTTGCTATTTCCCCCTCCCAGAATGGGCAATGTAATATCTCTGCACCAGACCTGAATTCCCCTACTACCAGGCTGGCTGCTCCAGAGAAGCTCTTCTGGTCTATATTTAGCACAGCCCACACAGACTATTAAGTATTAAAACGATGTGGTAAAATTAACACATCAGTTACCTGCATCTGCTAACCAAGCACCTTAAGTTTAAGGCAGTCAATAGACCCAGACATAACCTCTGATGTCTGAATTCCATGGCCACAGGTCTCAGAAGCCCAGAGCTGTGGTGGCAGGTCTGCAAGCCAGCAGCAAAGCCTATTTGGAGCTGAGCTTGACGCTAGATTTGACCTCTAATTTGACTTGACCCTTTGCAGTCTAGCTGAAGAGAGATGCTAGAGGGATGAGTGATACCAGCTCAGTACCCACTGAGAGCTCATCCATGTGAAGCTTTGCTTGACCAGATTGGTCTGTTTTCCACCTCATTTGAGCCGTATACCCTTGAGCAGAAAGACTGGCAGCTTATCTCACTGGGTGGGTGAAGGGATAGGTGGCAAACAAAAGGAGAATATTTCTCCCCCTCTGCTTCTGTGTTTTGCTTCCAAAATCAGCTATCTCCAAAGAAAGCTATCATGTTAAGTATATTCTGAAAATAAAGTAACAGACATAAATAATGAGAATGACACTGGCAATTCTTCTCAATAGCATTAAGGGGGTTTGGTCTGGTTAGTGTTTATTTTAAACATATAATTAAAAAGGAATCCATATAAAATGAACACTGGAATTGAAATAAAATCTGTCAGAACAAACTGCTACATCAAATTTACAGAAAGAACAAATGTCTAAGAACTGAAAATGTAGAATTTTCAGTTTGAATTCAAATTAAGTGGTTAAAAATGTGTACTGTTCATGACATACATAGAAGGCACTTCCGAAAAGTTTCAGAGTTATATTTAAAAAATATGTATCTTTTTTTTGTGAGCTTCTTATGGCAAAACCCCAGTGCAAGAAATACCTGGGAGAGCTGGAAAGTAGTCGGAAACACTGTTTTGTTGAAAAAGGGCTCAGGACTGAGCAGGAAATTACAGAGCAGTTAGCCTCTGCATAGATGAGCAGACGCTAATCAGAGCCATGGCAGGTTCAAGGAGAAGGGCGCTCTGTAAGCTCATTGCTTAATGAAGAGTGTCTGTCCTCAGCTCGGGAAGGGAAACATTCTCGGCGCAGCTGCCAGAAAAGCAGCAGCAGGAGGGACATGAGAACCAGTGCACACAGCACTTGCCTGTCCCCACCTCACCATTCCCCAGGGAAAGCAAAGATGGAAATGGGGTGTCTGGATTAACCATTTTGCATTTAAAATAATTTCTGCTCAACAGAAGGATATTAGTGTAGGGTTTTTTTTCCATTGTGACCTTATTTTTAACTTGCAGAAGTTTCTTCTTCAAGTATCTCCAATTGGTGATTTTTCCATAGAAAATTAAGAAAATTACAGGGGCTATACTTGCACACAAGAAAGTTTCCATCTCAGCTTACCAAAAAGAGCAAAACCAACCACACTGAGACAAAAATAAACCTCAAAATAAAGCGTAAGAATCCAGTTTGATTATGATATATTACATTACACTCAGGTAGGATGAGGTAGAGGGTTTTTTTGAAAATAAGTCATTCTTTGTCTTGATATTTGTTTATGACTGCTAAAGTAGGCCATTAAAACAAGTCTTTATAAAGGTTTATGAGATGGAAGAGCAAGAGCAGAAGTGCTATAAAGACTTTTACATTAGTTAGAATCATAGAATCACAGAATGGTTTGGGTTGGAAGAGACCTTAATGGTCATCCAGTTCCAACACCCCTGCCATGGGCAAGGACACCTTCCACTAGCTCAAAGCCCTGTCCAACCTGGCCTTGAATACTGCCAGGGATGGGGCAGCCACAACTTCCCTGGGCAACCTGCGCCAGTGCCTCACAGGGAAGAACTTCTTCCTAATATCTAATCTAAATCTACTAAATTAACCCCCGATTCTACTAAATTAACCTGTGACCATCCCCTCAAAATCCTGCCTTCAGGACTGAGGACTTTTATTTCTCTTACACGTCTTTCTTCACAGCCAGCTCACACACATCTGAAGACAATCAATTCCAACCTATTTCCTTTACTTCACAGGACTTCTGGGACCCACAAATCATGATCACTAAGAAACATCTGACTCCAGACATGGATGAGCAGCTCCTGACCCCTCTGAAGCTTGTCCTTCCTCACCAAGCTGTGCCAGGGAGAAGAAACATCTGTGGAATGTGATCCTTACTTCCCTGATCACCTTTCTGCTATGGCAGCTCCCTGTGCAAACACACCAATGGCATAGCCACCACCACACAGAGCAGGAAAGCCAAGTGAAGGGCAGTGAGGGTTATGGTATATAATCAGGAGCCCCCGGGCTGCATGGATGAGTCCCAGCTCTGTGGCTTTGCAAGACAGATGTCCTGTTTACTCATTGCAGTGTTCTTCCCCCTTCTCCCTTTCCTTCTGCTTCTGCTGTTTGTTGCCCTACTTATGTTTGTTTGTTTGCAAATAAAACACAGTAGAAGGTTGCTGAAAAACTCATTAGCTGCTGTGGTGCTACCCAGAGAAATGTTATTATGGAAAAATTTACGTAACAAAGAAAAAGAGCATGGGTCTTCCCGGAGTGATAAATCCACCCACACAAGCAGTTCAGACAGGGACTAGGAAGGTTGAAATTAGGAATGGATACTGAGTGCCAGTGTCCTCTGAGATACTGTGGGCTTGCCTGCTGACAGAAAGAGATGACAATGCGGGACCTGGGCGCCCACATAGGTTCACGCGCACTGGGCCGGTAAGGTGACATGCAGCAAGGCTAGACACTTAGACTGACAAAAATCCCTCCATCCACCTTCTTCCTATCATCGCACTGCTGAGGTGGCAGGGAAGCCAGCCCTGTCTCTGAAAGCTACTGAGGTTTGCATATCCAGCTCCACCCTTAGTCCTCCATGGGCTGCAATGCCACCCTTTATCTCCTGCTCACTCTGACAGACAGGGGTCCTTGTTAGGGACCTTCTATGGATACATACTTGGATACCTCAGTGTGCTTTGCATTCATTTTATGGTTGTTTTGGCTTTTTTCTTTTAATTGACAATATTAATTATTGGAAGGGACCTCAAGGATCACCTGGTCCTAGCTTTCTAGGCAAAGCAATTTTGGGCAGCTCTTCATGAATAGCAAGTTTTCAAGTGGCTGAGGCCAGAGAGGCGAAAGTCACTCTCCCAGCCTAGCCTGACTCTCTGTGACAGTTCACCTTGGTCTCAATGGAGAAGTAAGTTGATACAAGTACTGAAATAATATTTTTATGGTGCTACCAGTATCTGGTGCTTTGAAACAGCACTTCAGCAAGGAAAACTGTCACAAGTATGACAAGCACAATGAAAGCTGATATGATGTACTGCATTTCTTTTCACTGCAGCAGCACTGAACTGGGAGAAGAGTTCTTCTTTTTAAGGTCAGCACTCAAAGATGTTCTCTTGAGCCCTGAACTGGCCATGAGGTGCAGCACCATGACTTGGAGCTGAGCTGAAGAGATGTTGTTGGAGGGAGCTGATGAAGAGAGATAGGAGCAGAGCGCTACAAATGATCCTTGTGGAGTGTCTCACAGAAAAAAGCTCATCGTATACACCCATCAGATGATGCTACCAGGGCATTCAGTGATTGTGGCATCCAGTGGGGAAAACTGAAATAATCCGTTTTTTTCAAATGCAGAACAAGATGTATTTCCAGATATCTGAAATCTCACAGAAACCCCAGAGAGAAATCTGGGGCAAAACCTGGACTATGACACTGCAAGAGCTCATCTTTTAACCCACAACTGCCATAATCTGAATAGCCAGACATGAGGTTGCAGAGAGGAGATCTGGCAGTCATGCAAAGCAGGCTTCACAGAGCACAGCGGCTGGGAGCTGATGTTGAACAAATCCACCTTGGAAATGAGATGTGGTTTCCTTGTGATTGAAGTGCTAAAAAGCAGAACTATGTTCCCTGGAGTGGTGGATCTGCTGCCACAGCATGGCAGCTTGTAGATGAGCCTCACCCTGCCCTGAGAGGAGCTGCACTGCCTGTATGTTGTGGTTAGACTCATTATTACAAATATAACCCTCAAAGTAGGCAACTTATCCTTTTCCTCGTGTGCATCACCACAATATATGGACACCCAGCAGACACCCAGCCTTCCCCCTACACTTACAGGGTCTTATGGCCATTTACAACTTATGCCTTCTTAGTATCAGAAGGCAGGAAGCCCAGTAGAACAGCCAAGAGATGCTCAACCTGGACAGGCTCAGTTAACCAGAAAACAACCCAGCACAGCATCTGAGCAGAAAGGAGTTTTGTTTATGTTTTTCTTCAGTAAAAAACAAACAACACTGAAGCACCTATTTGAGAGACTGCTGAGAAGTGGATGAGAGATTTATTATGATTTCTGTTGTGGTTTTTTTACTAGTAGGCTGAAATGAATCCAAAGATTTCAGGGTTTCTTCCTGGTAAAGAAAATCTCACATCCAACCAAAATAATATGGTAGTTACAGGACTTTTATGTAGTTGTGGAATCACCCACTCAAACACTCTCAGGCTGGAAAAGATCCCAGGATGTCATAGTCTAAGCTCCTGCTCAGAGTAAGATCTGCACTGGATTTATACCAGGCTGCTGAAGGCTTTGCCCAGTTTGATCTCAAAAATCCTCCAAGAAAAGAGACTTTCTACCTGCCTGCAGGAGCCCTCTCTGGAGCCTCATTGTGTGTCATTATCTGTAGGCATCAGATAGCAGCTATACAGTCTCTTTGCTCTGTAAGTAAATTAAAGAGCAGGTTGAATTACAAAGGAAACCTCTGTTAATTATACATATGTTCTGAAAGTGCCATCAGACTACACAAAAATGGGACAGTTTTAGCATGGAAAACAGTAAGTATGTCTCAAATACTTTAAGACAGCTCTGGATTTTAATGCCTGAAGCAAAATTCATCTCTTGAATGAAAAAATGTATGATTCATTTTGCTTGACCTTATTCAGGGGATTTTAGAGAGCTTTTTTTTGTTTCCTTAAATCCCTAAAAATAGGGGAATTTTAGTTAGCTGATTGAACAGCCCAGGTTTTGTTTTGCTTTGCACTCCTTTGCATCTTCCTTTATTTCTCTTTCAGTACTAAGGAAAGCTAAAGAAAAGAACCAACACATGCAGAAACAATTTTAAATACTATGTAGCAACGAAATTAGATCTCTCTATTAAATTAAATAAAACTAATAATTTCTATAGCTGATTAAAACTATCCATGGAAAGTTCTCATTTTCTTCGGAAATCTTTTGTCATGAGTAATAATCTGCATAGTTACTGTAGCTCTTGATACTTAAACAAACAGAGAAATCAACCATTATTTATTCTCCCTGACAAATAAACCCTCTCTTAGGCTCCCGATCAAGTTTCCTCACACTTTTTTGGTTGTTATTGTTTTTACATACATGTCCCCACACATACTCTTGTTAGAGGATCAGCTATAAATAAGCGCCGAGCGCCTGCAGAGTGTGGGAGAAGCTCACACCTCTGTGGAGCCGACTGCAACAGTTTTCAGATGCTTTGCGTTAGCTGTGCTTAGCTCCCAGCCAAAGGCTGAATGGAATTTTAATGGACAAGGCACTGTGTGCCTGTGTGCCCAGGCAGGCCACAGTCCCTGTGAAAAGATGTTATGTCAACCTGTGTCTTCTGGCACATGGGTTATGTCATGGTATCACACAATCCAGCCACAGGTGTTGGGGGAAAGGGACCTTCAGCCTTTGTGTACCACATGCTCTGAGTGTGGCTACAGCCAACATGAGGTCATGTCGGCATGTCTGACTGCTGTCTGGCTTTGCCTGGCTTTGAGGACTAAGCTAGAAAAGCATCTCCCAGTCACACAATCATCGAATCATAGAACTATCTGGATTAGAAGGGACCTCAAATATCATCCAGTTCCAAACTCCCTGCCATGAGCAGCAACACCTTCCACTAGACCAGGTTGCTCAAAGTCCCATTCAACCTGGCCTTGAATACTGCCAGGGATGGGGCAACCACAGCTTCTCTGGGCACCCTGTGCCAGGGCCTCAACACTCTCACAGGGAAGAACTTCCTGATATCTGATCTAAATCTCTCCTCTGTCAGTTTAAAGCTATTGCTTCTGGGCTTATCCTTACATACCCTTGTCAAAAGCCCCTCTCCAGATTTCTTGTTGGCCCCTTTAGCTGCTCTAAACTAAATCTGGAAGCTGCTCTAAGGTCTCCTGGAGCCCTCTCTTCTCCAGGCTGAACAACTCCATCTCTCTCAGCCTGTCTCCATAGGAAAGATGCTCCAGCCCTCTGAGCATGTTCATACCATTCAGGACATCGGTTCAGCATCAGAGAACACGTATGAAAGGGGCCACAGGCTTTCACCACCTCCCCACCACAGGCAAGGTTTAGGTGTACCTTTGGGCTGCTATACAGAAATTGTGGACACACGCTGTAGAAATCTTAATACCAAAAAGTACCACCTGGGAGCCTGTTACACAGCATCCAGCTCAAAATATCTGACTTCAGTAGAACGATTCCCTACTGACAGTCTCCAGATCCAGATCTTCAGTTGTTCCCTTTAAGAGCTGGCCATTGATTTGCATATTGAAGTTTCTGTTTTCACATGGACTACTGAGCTTACAGAAACACTCAAGAACTGTAAATACATCAAGACTGACTGAAAGTGTTGAAGGAATTTTCCCATAGCTGTCTTCTGCCACGTTTTCCGACTGGCTTGCATCATTTAGAATGTGCTTGCTCATGTCAACCCATTCAACTGCAACTTCCTGGTGAAGCACAGCTTTGCTAGCCATCCTCTGTAGCTTATCCCTTTCAGAAGGTACCCACGCAGCAAGACCCAGCTCTATGCTAACACACTGGAATTCACACATCACGACACGCTCCTTTGATTTTGGACTTGCCAATTTTAAATTCAGAATGACTGAATGTTCAGAAACGTTTGCATTTCCAATAGTGGAGCCACAGTGCCCACAGCAGTTTGAAAGCACCCTCATATACTTATCTATCATTTCCTATCACTGCATTGGAGTTCCTTTTTCTGAAGCACAGGTAATGCGAAAAAAAACCCACCTTTACTTGTAATTAATGGAAATTTTTGGAAACTGGTAACACTGTCATTTATGCCAAGGTCGTAAACACTACCAACTTAAGCAGCAGCTTTGGGCACTTGTTAACATCATGAAAATGGCATTTATTTATAGAGGATCTGAGGATTCATAACCTCTCTTTCACCCACAGGAGAAAAAAAGTAGTGCAGGTGAGTCATAAAACTGATTTGAACTGTTGTTTTCATGATCTGTTTCTCAACAGAATAAAATTGTTCATCAAGTAGTGGTATGTTTATCCTGATCACAGCACTTCTTTCTCAGTGGTAAAGATGCAATTTAGGAGGTGAGAAAGACTAGAACTACAGGCATAACCAGAATAAATTTTCATAATGTAAACCATTTACAACAAATGTAGCAACAGACTTGGAAAAAGTAAAGTAAGATGAATATTAAATGTATTTCACATTTGTCTGTCAGACCTTTCTGTTTCATTTTATCCTCTTTTGGGCAAACACCCATCTACACAGCAAATCTAGCTGTTGCTGACAGGGCTGGCAAGACCATTAGTCTCATTAGTTTCACTGACATTTTATCTTTCTCCATAGCAGTCAATGATACCTGTATGTACAGAAATATTCGTACACACATATATCCAAATAAAGAAAAATTTAAAGCTTGGGACTCCTTAACTTTTTGTTTATAATTGTTTTCCTGGAAAGTCTCAGAGATATATATGTATTCTATAGTCTACTGGCAACTGGAGCCTGCTGAAAAATACATTTGACAGATCAGAGTGGGAGGTAAGAATCTGGATTTCCCCTTGGGGGTTTAGAGATGGTGGATGGAGCACCCATCCCCTACTAAGAAAGCCAAGAAAACGTGAGACCAGGTCTTCATATGGCCCCAAGATCACTACCTGATTTGGGAGGCCAAACTGGTGTGTTTTCTAGTTAATCATTTAAAAGCTATGCTCTTTATTTCTTTGATCCCTTTGCCAAAAACAAGCAAAGAAGCAAAAAGCCCGTTCTTGCCAGGTTAAAACTGAATAATCTACAAGACCAGAACAATTTTCATTCTTTCCCCAAACCCCAAGTGAAATTTCAGAGAAATAAAAAGCCATTAAAAACCTGCCCTTTTATTTCAGTGGAACTGTGCTGTCTGACAGCAGATCACTGTGACAGATCTGATCAGCTCGAGGAATGGCCGCGCAGAAGGAAAAGCCACATCAATGCTGCCAGACTTCCAACTGCAATAACAAGCTGAGAAGTCTTTCCATTCAAATGCTGCTCACAAAGCCCAGGCAGGAAGAGAGAAGGAAAGAGCAGGCTTGTTCTCAGGTAAAAAGTCTGTGCAGCAGGTTAGAATTCAGCCAGGAGCAAGGTCTTCTGTATTTTTATCACTTCACAGACCCCTGAAAAGCAAGGCTGACAGTGCCAGCTCTCTCATACACTCACCACTGCAGCATAAATGACACTCCAGTAATGGGGATTTATCATAATCAGCCTGTCAGATTTATGTAAAACCAGACAAGATAACAGTAACTGACTCTGCTTTTGTCTGCCAGAAACCTGTGACCTATACAAATTACTCAAAACACAACATATCTACATGCTGATGAACAGAGAAACTGTACTGACTCTCACCTTGCTGAGGCAGTGACATACTTTTGACAAGTGCTAGCAGCCAAATGGACTTCAGTGTGTGAAAAAGGATCACACAGCACAACTGTAAGAAAATCCCCACAGCCCCTGGAACAGAGCATGGCTCTGGCATGAGAGCATGCAGCAAGCAGGCTGCTATCCCTCCCAGAAATGGCTGCAAGTAGCAGGAAGGTACCTAGATTTGCAGAACAAGGTTTATTTTTCACTGATTTCTGTATTTCTCTGGAAAGCTGTGCTTGCAGTAACACATATTTATCACAACCTGTCATTTCTAGTAGTGTATTCTTTTTGATGGAAGGGAGTGCTTCCACAGCCTGGCATGAAATAAAACAGGGTACCTTGCCTGATCAGGACTGAGCATGCATCACCTCTGCAGGTAACCCCTGTCCTCTAGACAAAGGAAAGACACAAAATAAATAGATCATGAGTAATCCCACAAGCCAGATGCTGCAGTAAAGCTGCCTGATTGATAACCCTTCAGTAGGGACAAAAAATAACATAAATCGTCTTCTAACAACGTGTAGTCTGAGAACTGAACAATCCATTTGGTTGAAGTATATGATTTTATGTTGTATTATATCATTTGTGCTATGGAGCCCAAAGGTGTCACTGAGATCTGGACTTTATGGTGCTACACACTTGGCTAAGTACATACTCATAAGGACAAAGCCATCGCTTGAAGTGCATGGTGCACACTGTGGCATCCTGGCATGTGCAGGGTGGCACATCACTGCTGGAAGACAGAAGCTGTGGTGCAAGGGATAGTCCTGAACAAGTGAAATGAGGCGGGAGGGCAGAATATAGGAAAATAAGTAAAAAAAAAATGTTCTGCCCAAATCACCCCAGGTAGTCTGCGTAAGAGAGTGCTCCAGCATGATGCTTTCACAGAGGCTGAATCTCGCCTCTTATAAGCACTGAATGAACCAGAATAACAGAAGGGTTTGGGTTGGGAGGAACTTTAAAGACCATTTAGTTCCAAATGCCCTGCCATGGGCAGGGACACTTTCCACTAGACCAGGCTGCTCCAAGCCCCAACCTCTGTCCTTCCTGTCAGCCCCTTTAGTCACTGGAAGTCTGCTCTAAGAGAGCAGCTGTCTCTGGAAGACCTTAGACCAGCCACATTCTCCATGCTGAGCAAGCCCAGCTCTCTCAGTCTGTCTCCATAGCAGAGGTACTCCAGGCCCTGGAGCATCTTCGTAGCCTCCTCTGGACTTGCTCTAACAGGTCCACATACTCCTTATGCTGGAGGCCGAGAGCTGGATGGTTTATAATTTTTATATAGGACTTAACCAATTTGTAAAAAGGCAAAGCTGAAGTAAGGGCTTAGTGTGAGATGTAAAGCATTCAAATGCAGGAAGCAAGGAGCTAAAGAAATAAATGTTTTCAGCAGCCTATTGTTCATTGCCTGTGTTTCAGATAAGCCTCGTAAAATGCCAGACTTCTAGCACTTTGGGAACAATGCCATTTCCATTTCCAAAGGCTTTGGTTAGTGCTTATGAGCAGAACAGAGTATGAGTTTTTTTCGGATGACTAATTTACTTGCCTAAAAAAAATAAGTTTGTTAATTCAGGCTGCATTCTGGTTTTGTTATTGCTAAAACAGCGATTATTTTCTTGAAATTTCAAAATATTTATTGCAGTCTTTATACAGATAATCTCATAAAAATACCAACTTTGATTGAAATTTCTAATCTTTAACTCAGAACGTGGCATGAAGTGGTTTTGCCTTTTATTTTCATAAATAAGTGTATTTATTTCCTGCTCCTTGTTAACCAGCTTTTTCCTGCCTGTGACTTTTGGTTCGTCTTCTAACTGAAAACTGCAAGTATTTGCAGAGTTCTCACTGTCACTGAAAGTGCAGCCCTGCATCCATGCCTGACAAAGGCACTACACCAGTGAAGAGTATTAACTTCAGGCACTTCATCCACCTCCTAGCGATGTAAAGGAGATCTTCCAGGTGGTGATTTACACCATTTGGGCTAAGCCTCACCCTCTGAGGAATGTTCCTTGGTTACATAGCATCCTGGGGAGCCTGCCTTTCTGGCTTGGAAATGATGTCTTCCTTGCAGAGGAAAGGATCCCCTCAGAGGTGGAATATGAGAAGCAGCGAACTGTAATGAATCATTAGTCCAGCTACGTTTCAATAATGATAGACTACCTTCTGGTGATATCCATGTCAGATCTGACAATCCAACATTCACGTCAGGTTTCTCCAAGGTCAGCTAATCCTTATTGACGTGCTGACATGCCAAATGTGATACTTCAGGTCATAACGAACACTAGTAACAGTGGGCTCTGGGTACGAATGAATTGCAGGAATAATGGGACATGCACGGATGGTTTGCTGAACAGCAAGGGGGGATTCTTTTGTGCTCTTGCTTTCACTGCTTGGGATCTACTGGTTCATAAGTAAAACCAGCACCAATATATAGCTTCTGAAGATGAGTAAAACATAATTTCACTTCTAGGTGGAAGAGTGGAGGAGATGTGACTGGAAATGAAATTGAAAACGAAGGAAAACTAAAAACCAGGCAGAAAATCTGAAATACTTTGTTATTTCTCATCTGAAGCTGCTTCCATTTAGATTTTCCTCAAAAGCCAACACAGCTGAAGCTTGGTAAAGGATCTGCAGCCCAGGAGCACTGACTATAGTTTAGCAAATAGGATTTACATGAACTAAAAATGAGTTAACAGAGGAAAAGGTACAGCAACAGTGAGAAAACATTTTAGCTTCTTGAACTCATCCTTAAAAATATCAGCTTTTTATATCACACTTTGCTAGGCAAAAAAAGGTATTTCTCAGAGTGGGAAGGTTTAGCATTTAACATCTGGGCTTACAGATAGTTTCAGCAACATATATTTTATGTTGAAATTCATCTGTAAATGTTAGCGTGCCAGATACTATGTAAAGAAATAGCCTATACCATGTGGAGTTCAGAGTTCAGACAAACAGCGAACTGTAGGAATCATGTACAACAGAGAACCAAAGGAATTACAGGGTTTTCCAAAAATGCACATGGAGCTTCTAATGGAGAATTAAGAAATTACTCGTTTTTTCAGGACCTATCTCAGTGTCTTCATTACCAAACCTTCCTGTCTCAAATCACACCTCTCCAACCCCAAAGCTGGGTGGAGGCTAGTACCTCATGCTCAGCAGGAATGGCTTTCTGAAAGCCAGTGAACCTGCCTGTGAATGCTAATACTTGCTTTAGTACTTCGCAAACTCTAAGTAAAACAACCTCAGCTGCCATTCTGAAATGCAGGCTCCACTGTAAGTTTCCCAAATGATTTCTCAAAAGTTGAATAAATGAGCATACAATGCAATCATAACAATTTTGTCATAGCCGTTTTGAGACAGTCCACAGCTGTGAGGAACAGATTTGTTCAGGAATTAATGACCTCTGGCGACAGGTATTTGTTATAGCAATAGGGGCAAGAAGTTCTTCCCTGTGAGGGTGGTGAGGCACAGGCACAGGTTGCCCAGAGAAGCTGTGGCTGCCCCATCCCTGGCAGTGTTCAAGGCCAGGTTGGATGGGGCTTTGAGCAACCTGGTCTAGTGAAGGTGTCCCTGCCCATGGCATGGGGATTGGAACTAGGTGAGCTTTAAGGTACCTTCCAAGCCATTCTGTGATTCTGTGATTCTTTTATTCTATGATCCTGCTCTCTCAAGACATGAAAAGAAAAAAAAGAAAGAGAAATCAGAGTAAGATTTTGGTCCTGACAAGACAGACAGTCTTAATACAAGCCCACAGCCACCTTCCTGATGCAGTGGCTCAGATTCTCCTGGAAGAGGAAGCTGTTATGAATAAGAAAACACAGCAACAGCCTTCTCAATCATCATTCTCTTGATGATAAGCCAAATCAGCTTTCTTATTGTCTTCTTAATCTGATTGACAGGGAAAATCTGTCATCTTTTGTCATGACACCTAAATTGGAAGTAAATTAAATCAACAATCATGAAGCTCTCTAACACTCTGTCTTGCAGGGCAGGATTTGCAGTACAGCTGCAACATGTGTTCCTTCTGGACATTGCGGCTGGTTTGCTGTCAGGCTGTAAGTGCAGGAAGCCACTCCCTTTGCTATGTCTCCCTTTGCCTCCAAGATGGAATCTTCTTGCCTGCAGGCTTTTGTGCATCTGCATCCTAACAAGCTGCCTTAAAAATAAATTGATAATTGTAGGTTATAATTTGTGCATCTTAATGTTCACCAGATTTAATTGAGCATTAGCATTAATTAAAATGAGTCAATGGCTTCTATCTCAGTTCAATAATTTGGAATGCAGCAGAATGGTTCTTTCTTCCTGCCTACCTTCAGATGTATCTCTATTATCATACAGAATGTGAAAGAGCTGAATAAATAGCAGTTGTCCACTCTTATTTCTCTGTCAGTTGCCATGAAGAAAGTGATATTAGCAAACAGATCAGTAATATGCTAGCCTTCCATCACCTAAAAAAGTATTGCAATAAAGTAAGAAACATGTTCTTCTCCATCATTCCTGTAGTCTCTGGAGAAAACAGGGAATTATTCCTACTTTGAAAAACACTAAATTTTCAAGGTATTAAATATAAATTCTGTAACCTCTAGTCTGATCCATCAGTGAATCCATATTTCAATTTCTATTGCTTTAAATGAAGTAGCAACATAGTTATTATTCAGGCAAAAAATCCCTTTGAAATATAAGATTTGCCTAAGAACCATAAGATTTTCTTCCAACAGTTTGTCTTTTTGCCTTTTTTTTTTTTTTTTTTAGGTTTTGCAGCAAACTTCCCTCAGCAAGGGATGCGTGCTTATGACATTTCTAGCTTGCCTGAGATGACTTTTCACACCTAGTGAAGTTTATATTACATACAGATCTATTTTTCATTTGTATATACTCAGTATTTAAAAAAAAACTCCTCCAGTCTTTTTCCTAAGTAATCCATTTATTGACATAAAGCATTTTTTGACTACGAAATATCAGATCAGAACAAAATTTATCCTTACCTTATTTCTTCTAAACATTGTATGTGCAAAAAAATATCCTCCTGTTGTCCCAAAAGTCAAATTTTAAGGCTCAAACAAGATCTCATGAAAATTACAAATGCATTAATTGCCCTGAATAATCTTAGTAATTACAGATAGACGCTAGTTCATTGGATAATAAAGTATTATCGTACTGCAAAATTTTAACTAACCTCATCAGCCATGACAAGTCTTTGTGTGTGTTCATCTTATTACAAACAAAACTGAGAATGTATTGCATATTGTGTAGAACAACTAAAGCAAATCCTTTTTTTTTCTATTAAAAACTCCTTTTTAATTTGACTTTAAATTCACCCAAATTAAATACTGATCTTTTGATCTGATATTGTAAGTTTCTATGAAATGGAAGAAATATCTTCAGTTTGTTATGACCTTTCTGCCTTGATTTCAATAAACATACAGGAATCTCCACCAATCAGACAAACGGAAAGTATGTTCAGAGTAAGAAAGGAAATTTTGCATGTTGTTATAATGCCAGAATGAGACACCAAAAGCAGACAGCAGAAAACTGTATCAAAGCAAATGGAATGGGATGTACAGCAGAGACCTCCCTGGGGAACTCCATAGCATGGGTTATTTTGTTGCTAACAATTTTCATGGGTTTAAAAAGCAGCTGTGCAAATTTAGCAAAGAATAAAATGCATCAGGGTGAAAAAGTAGAAAGATTTTTGCCGTAGGACACCTTGTAGTCTATATTGTTATATAGACTAATATATATGTAAGTATACATATATGGCTAAGGTTTATTTTAGGGATTTCACTATTCCCTTCTAGACCTACAATCACTGTTTGATGAAGTGTGTAGTGTGGGAACAGACAGCTGTTCCCACGTAGTTACAGTGCTGTGCAGAATCCTATAAGGTATGAAGTGTCCTATAACAGGCAACCAGGTATCTTATTCCACCCCCTGAGGTTTGGTATATCACACTTCTGAGGGCATAAAAGTAGAGCTGTCATACTTGCTCCAGCTGCTTTTTTTATAATGAAATGTCTTCATCATATATACATACATACACACAGGGATGTATGATGAGAAATGGGCCTTCCTGTCTATTTCTATTGAATACAATGAGGTGGAGGAGTGTTTTTAAAGAAGAGCATGAAAAATACACAAAGAAATTAATTTACAAGATGAGCTATCTACGAAAATGACACAGATAGATAGCTACTGTGAGTGTGATGTACTTACACCAAAGCGTAATCCCATAACTGCTGATAGAACCTGCAGTTAATTAAACCTTGCCTAGATTTATACTTTTGCACACTAACTAAACCTATTGATTTAAACTTTTTATAAATGAAGCTTTCTGTAAATATTTTTTCCTAATTATAAAATTCTTGTATTATGTCAGAGTATAAAGAATTTTGTTAGTTACATGAATATTTGTAAGTACTTCTGCTTCAGAGCTTAATCAATATCTGAGCTTAGCCATTTTATATCTCATGTAATTTTTTTACTTAACTGTTCAGATCTCAGAAACTATCCATCTTGTACTACCACTGTGCACTTTGAAAAACGGACACTCTTCTACTTTGTTGGTGTGGTCGTTATGTATCTAAAGTACTTTGCTTAGCACACAACAGAAAACAGTTTCATGCATTTGATCAGGGACACCTAGAGGGTACCTGGCTCAAAGGTTACTAGAGAGGGACGTTGCCAATGAGCTAGAATTAACCCCACCAAGTTTTCAGATCCCAATCAGAGATTGTAAGGTTGGTAAATAAAAAATCATATTTAATTCGTAAGTGGAGTCTGTTTGATTCTAATATTATCAGGGCTCAATATCAGGGTTCAATTCTGAAGCCTTTTCAAAGCCAAGTGCTATTTATCACAAGATTAGTACTCAGTCTTCACCATCTCAAAAGGCTTTACCCACCTTATCAAACCTACGGAGAAATTCTGCATGTGCAAGAAGCAGTAATGTGAGCACCTGTCAAGGAAAGTGAGTTCTTTTTGCTGCCTACTTCATAGTGTTTGAAGGCATGGAACCAAATTTTAACACAGGTGTGTAAAACACACTGATGAGAATCAGGATAGATTCCATCTGCAATCAATTTAAAAAGAGTGTCAGCCAAGTCCAGAGGACAATTCATCCCTCTTTTTCTGTGCACCTGCTTTGCAGTATGATAAAATAATGTTTGGAGGTGTCAGTCTTCCTTTGCTGAAAATAACAGAGGCCATCACAACTAGCTTTGACCAGGGGCTGGCAACCCATAGGTGAGCTAAACTACAATTAATGAAACAACTGAGGTACCTCCTTCTCCAGTCCCTGTGTTTCAGGCAGTTTCAAATGGTAACTAGTCCAGAGGAAGATGCGAAGCTGCTCAGAGGGCTGCAGCACCTCTCCTATGGAGAGAGACTGAAAGAGCTTGGCTTGTTCAGCCTGGAGAAGGGAAGGCTCAGGAGAGACCCTAGAGCAGCTTTCAGTGCTGCTGAAAGGGGCCAACAAGAAAGTTGGAGAGGGGCTTTTGACAAGGGCCTGTAGGGATAGGATGAGGGGAAAGGGCTTTAAACTGACAGGGGGGAGATGGAGATGAGATCTTAGGCAGAAATTCTTCTCTGTGAGATTGGTGAGGCCCTGGCACAGGGTGCCCAGAGAAGCTGTGGCTGCCTCACCCCTGGCAGTGTTCAAGGCCAGGTTGGATGGGGCTTGGAGCAACCTGGTCTAGTGGAAAGTGACCCTGCACGTAGCACAGGGTTGGAACTGGATTATCTTAAGGTCCCTTCTTCCCCAAACCATTCTGTGATTCTATGGTAAGAAACGCAATCTGATGGGAAAGGGGCAGGCTGCATACAAACAGCTATGGCAGAAACTATCCCATATCAGGGAGAAAAAGGTTCAGTCACATCTTCATGAGAGATTGAACTTGAAATCTCTGAGCCAAAAAAATCCCACTAGGAGAAAGGAAGCCTGGAAGGCTCTGCAAAGCATCTGTTATACCCATCTCCCCTCTTGTACAAGCAATGCCTGTGCAGGTTCCATTTGCTTCTGAACCAGACTGTATTGAGTCACTGGTGCATGCAGAGCTTCTGATTACAAGATAATTGGGTGACACAAGGCCATTTAATAGATTGAGCATGGATATGTTAATAGAAACCTATCAAAAGTAAAATATACAACTCCCCAAACACATCAACTTTGTGGAGATAAGCTGTTGTCTTTATTTGTAGCTGGAAAGAAACTTCATTACAGTGTGACTAAATCAATTCATGTGAATGGAAGCTTTAGCTTAAAAATAAGATTTTTGAATAAATGCATTTTGAACTGGTTTTAACAGTTAATGGGACAGAATCTGAATGTCTTGTGATGTAAAGACTTAATGCCAGCTAATTAATATTACTATTACTATTTTTGTATTAAAACCCCATGGTAATAATACTGTTCCAGAGGATGCCAGAGGAAAACTGGGTTTGATTTTGATGTGAAGAGTTCAGACCATTGTAACAATATTCTCAGCTTCTACCAGAGTTACTGTAGAACACAATAAGCAGATTTTGTCCCACTTCATCAACTCCTACGACTTAGGAAATGATAATTTTTAGAAAAGCAGCTATTCATAAGTTAAGAAGTTCAAGGAACAGAATGTCTGCCACATGCAATTACATCCCCTGGACCAAATTAAAACCTTATTTCTTTTGAAATTGCTTTCTAGTGTTCAGAATTTCACATTTGAACTTCCACCAAGGAAATCTCATAATTTCATTGCATGATACATTAAAGAAGCCTTTTTTTAAACAAGAACATGCATAAATACATGCACAACAGGATTGGGTTGACTCTTGGCTTCTTCTGGGATAAAAGACTGAAGTTTTCTGTATTCTATGTTTTTCTTTTTCAGGCGCGTTTTTCCAGTACTCATTTAATTCTTTTTTTGTTGTTATTGTTGTTGTTGTTGCCAGTGTTTTCTAGTTCTCACCTGAGCAAATATTGAACTATGGTATCAGAGAGAGGTGAAAATGTTGTAAGGACCTTTTCACACCTTTGGAGTGCATTTGGGGGAATGGGCTCTGCGGTACACGTAGGCTTGGGTAGAGAAAGCTTCCAGAAAACATCAGGACAAAGAGGAGAAGAATAAATGCTGAGAAGGCAGTATGTAAATGTTTCCCAAGGACTGGTGAATTTTAAAGACTAGTTTGTCTGAAAGGCTTTAGGAACAGCTTTGTAGAAGCCACTGGCCGGCACCAGCAGTTGTCAGCCTCTGCTTCTGACACAGAGCTGTGGTTGGGCTCCCTTCTGGGACTCCAATGGGGCAAATTTGACTCCTGATACTATAGCTCTGTTGGGAAAAGGGGAATTTACAGCAAAAAGTTACTCTCATTTCTTTTCTAAGCCCTTATCATTGTGGATTGCAAAAGTGAAAACAAAGTGAGAAGCACCACCCTGCTCTCATCCCCACCATGGTGTTTTCACACCCATGGGGTCATTCTTCAGCCCTACAACTGCTGTTCAAGCAGCAAAAGGCAGGAAGAGTCCTGTCTTTGGCAGCCAGAATAATTTTCAGTTCTTCCATGTAGCCAAGGATGCATTAATCCTCCTTAGCCCTGGTGTCTCCATGGGAGCTCACATGCAGTTAGAATTAAATCCTTTCCTCATATAAATATTAGACATCTAAATCTGAGCCAGTTTTCTGGGCTCCCTTTAGAGTTCATAGGGAGAAATGGGCAATCCATTCCCATTCATCTGATTTACCTAAATAACAACTGTCCTTCTGATGTTCTCATTTCTCTTTATTAGTTTTGAACAGAATCCAGGGTGACTTACCCTGATTTAAGAGCCTAGCTATTAGCTGGCTAAGCCTAGACCCACTTAGTCCTAATGGTCTTCACTTGCTGCTGAAACTTCACTTTCCAGAGAGCAGCTCTCCAGCTCCCCATACCGTGGGATGATGAAATGCTTTGTCCCTATATGCCTGTTAATGTTTATCTATATGATAATTACACCTTGCAGAACAAAGCCAGGTCTACCATTCCACTCAGATCAACTCTGCCACCCACTCTATGCATGATAACTTCATTATTAGTATTCTTGGTCATGATGATATATTGCCTTTCATGTCAAAGTATTCCATAGCAAAGGTCCCAGAACAAGTGTTACAGAGCCTGTAAACTATTCCTTGGTGAGTTCCTCATAGACAGCACAGGTCAGGTATTAATGCTCTTGAGAGAAACTGTTACGGTGCTTCCACCCCAGCTTAAAGAACCTTGACTTTGTAAAATAATAGAAAAGAGAAAGCACAATGTAAAAGTTAAGATAAGAAAACAATAAGAAAAGTTAAGATAAGAAAACAGTATGACATGAACACTTAGTGTTTGGAAAAAACATCATTAATTTAAGTTTGGTTTGATTTTTAAGATACAGAATTCATATTCGTGATTTCTTTAATAGGGATGACTGTGGTACAATGGAGCAATAGTGCTATGAAAACTATTATAAAAGAACAGAATGCAGTCTGATCCTATGGAGAGATGGAGAGAGCATGCTGAAAAAGGACAGGAGTCCTCTGTCTCCTCTTTCCTAGTTCCCACTAGTGAAGGTTCACAGACAGCGAGGACTGTGCTATCCAGTTTGAAAGAAGCCATGCAGAAAGACTGGTTGACCACAACTGTCATTTATATAAGCTTGAAGTGGCAGTTGTCACTCAGGCTGCAGAATGAGGTCTCGCAGCAGCTCCTGTGTATGAAGGATTTCACTTCCCCCTTGAATGAGAGTGCTTGGCCACATTCCTGGGAGAAGAATCAGGATAAACTCTCTCTTCAGAGAGTTCTGCCATAAAATCTTTGCCTTGTGTAAGCTGCTGGGGATTTATGAGTATTTTGAAGTCCATTTCCCAGAAGCAGTGCTAAGAAGTTAATCTCTCAGACTGGTTGGAGAATGTTATGAAAGTTATGTAGCTTATCAAAGGGAGAAAAGGACATAGCTTATAAAGAAATGTGAGCTGCTAAAAAGGCTTGTGCTGTCCACACAGGTACTTCTATAAGCAGACCAGTCAGCTTGAAAATCGTTTCTCTCTACCTAGAGTCACAAGTACTTGCTGGTTTGTGAAGGGTTCACAGGGGAGGTGTGATGGTGATGCTGGGAATAACATTAAAATAAATCAAAGAGAAGGGTGATGTATCTAATCTAGAAGCAAGAGTAAAATTAGTAACAGACTCAGTCCTGGGTAAACACAACGAAGAGCATCACCTCTTGTTTTCCAGCATGCTTACAGAAAAGTAGAGTTTGTGAAAGCAAAACAGACTTTTGTCAGAATAAATACATTTTTCAGCTCTGGCTATCAATCATGTTTGTTTCATGATTTATTGCATATTAAATACTTTGTCTTTATCCTTCAAAAAAGTGGGTACAGTTGCACCCAAAGAAGGCAGCTGCTATGTCCCGTCAATGTTTAAATAAGTGCATCCAATTCTCTGTTTGTAAACAATTTCAGTGATGCTGAGTCCATGTGGACAGTCTGTGGGATATGCTGTAGCAAGCAGTAAAGGTTTACTGAGGATCAGTCCACACACACCACTGTGCTATGAAATATCTGATGAAACAGAAAGGACCATTGTGGGCACCTCTTAAATACCAACATTCACCCAAGAGAGCTGTCTCCTTTCTGGACCACCAGGTAAGGCATAAGTGACCACCTCTACCACTGATGCTTCCACTGCCCCACTCCTGCAGAGACACTGTCCTTCGTGACACTGCATGCTACAGCTGCAACCCAGCCCCACAGGCAATGCACAGCCTGCCTTACAGTCCTTTACAAGCCACTTTGAAAAAGTAACAGGAAAAAGGTAGGAAAAACATAGAGAAATATATAGTTTGGAGTCATAAAAAAAAAAATGCTTCTAAACCCTTGGCTTTTTAGGTTGTCAGGTGTTTTTTTAATCTATGAAGACATGTATTACTACATTTCAAAATGAGATGACATGTTGAAATATATTAAAGGCATAACAGATTTAAAATTCTGAAGCTTTTTGCCTGCAACTATTCATAAAATTGAATCTAATTTGCAAAAGATGTACAATCAACTCAAAAGTTAAATTTTTGGTTTAAGACAACCTAACTTTCCTGGATGATTATTACTTGCTTTGCATTATAGGCTGAAATTGTTAGCTTTTTAAACCTGAGGATTGTGATGGCAAAAGGGAATGATGGTATTAAAAGATTAAAAGATAAGCTCATTTTGTTGTTTTTTTTTTAATAATCAGACCTCATTTTTTCATCCAGAACTTTTTTTTAGGTCATTTGCACACAATACAATACAAATTAAAAAGATGCCTCTATTTTTTTATTTTTTTTATTTTTTTTTTCCCCTTTACACTTTTCATTTTGAATTCCTATGATGGTAAAACAGGAAACAGACTTTCAAAATAATGACTCCCAGTTTGAAACCTTGACTAATGAGGTATAGCCTGGTTTAACAGCATCATTCTCAAGGTTTAAAAAATGTGGAATTAAAATCAAATCCTTTTCACAACATTAACTACAGTAGCCACAGTTTCCAAAAACCCATTAAAATGGTTACTGGAAAGGTCACAGTTGCAGTGGAGTAAAGTCTTGACTCATTAGAGAGCTCCTTTAGGTGCCCACCAAGGGGTATCCATGAAGGCGGCTGATTACCAGGATATAGTACTTAAAAAGAAATCAAATCTTTTTTAGATTCCCAGTTACTGAAGAGCCATCATGGAGTATCTAGAAGAAAGTGATTTAGTGAGCTTCGCAGCGCTTACAATTTTCATGTTAGCAGATACAATGCTTATTTTAACCAGAACCTGCATAGAGCCTTGGGCAAATAGTTGAAGCAAATAATCTGTTATTCCTTGATGAATTTTGCCTGCTTCATTTTCTTCTCCTAGTGAAATGTCCTTGAGCTTACTGCTTTTTCTTTTGATAATATATGGATTTATTTCTTCACTCAGATTTATTTGAAGCATACTTGTATTTTAAACTTCCTCAATGACCACCATCAAACCTCAGACTGACCCACAACCCCCCCAGGATGCTCTCAGCTGCTGCCACAGCTCCCTTCCCTAAGCTCCCCAAGGTACCCCCAGACATACTGTGGTGCCAGCTGCCCACACACTGGGGTTACTGGGCATTGCCCCTCACAGTGAGGGCCTGAAGCACCAGGCTTGTGCTAAAAGCATCCAAGAGCCATGGAGGGCCAGGGAGGGGATTCTCTTCCTGCAGTCTGCTCAAGTTAGACCGCACCTGCAGTGTTGCATGAAGCTTTGGGATCCCCGACATAAGAAGGATGTGGACCTGCTGGAGTGAGTACAGAGGAGGCCACAATAGTGCTCAGAGGGCTGAAGCACCTCTGCTATGGAGACAGGCTGAGAGAGCTGGGGTTGTTCAGTCTGGAGAGGAAAAGGCTCCAGGGAGACCTTAGAGCAGTTTTCCAGAACCTAAAGGTGCTGATAGGAAAGCCAAAGGGGTGCTTTTTACAGGGGCCTGTAGTGACAGGACAAGGAGTGGGTGGCTTTAAACTGACAAAGGGGAGATTTAGATTAGATATTAGGAAGAAGTTCTTCCCTGTGAGGGTGGTGAGGCCCTGGCACAGGGTGCCCAGAGAAGCTGTGGCTGCCTCATCCATGGTCATGTTCAAGGCCAGGTTGGATGAGGTTTTGAGCAACCTGGTCTAGTGGAAGATGTCCCTGCTCATGGCAGGGGGTTGGAACTGGATGGTCCTTATGGTCCCTTCCATTCTGTGAGTCTATGATTCTAGTCCTTTTTACTGGGAGCCCAGGGGCACATTTGGGAAGGATCTGCACACTGGTGTCTGCTCTGCCCTGGAGTCTCAGCAGAGTGGATGGTGGTCTGGAGAGCTCTCTTCATGCTGCTTGCCCCAGGCGACATGCTGCGCTGCTATGCTGGTGGCACAGTGATTCCGGAAAACCACTGCATTTCACAGCCTGTGCCATCAGGAAATCTGACTGCAGCATTCAGGAAACGGTACTGCAAGAAGGAGCATTGTTTGTCTCCTCTGGACCTGTCCTCCAGTCTTTCAGGAGGAATTGCAGGACAAGCAGCTAAACGAGTAAACCCCGGAAGGCAACAGGGCCTGACTGGACAGAGGAGGCTCGTGAGTGGGTGGGTGATGATGGCCTAGATATGTCGGTTCCAGTTGACAACCGATGAAGTTTTAGAACAAAGCACAGATTTCAATAACAGCAGTGTGTGGAGAGCGGGGGAAGGAGGTGGAATGGGTGTCTGTGTCCAGAGAGGGAGTGTAAAGGCTTTTGAGCTCCAGTCATGGCTCCCTGGTGTGGTTTCCAGCCAGCTGGGTGGCAGGTGGCAATTAGTGATTGATTATCCATTGATTAACAATTGATTATTAGCACCTAGATGCCTAGAACCTACAATTCACTTTTTACTGGATCCCACAGGGATATAAACATCCACTCCCAACTGCTCATGCCCCATTTGCTGAACACTTGCTGAACTCTTACAGTCTTAGTCACCCAAGAAGTGACCCTATACCAATAGAGATGCATTCACCACTTTTCCCTTTCAACATGATCTCTATTTCTCAACCCTGCCCAAGCGATACCCATCAGTGGGTGTGGGAATTGGTGCATCTGGGTTGTGATGGCCCACCCAGGCAGACAGATAACAACCTAAGAGCTAAGGGCTAAGGGCTGATCCTAACTATGTGCACCACCCTCTTCCAACAACAGCCCTTGTTAAGGTCTAACTCAAACCCAGTTCCTATAGTCAGGATGCAAACATGACTGTGGGTCACTGATCTCTCTGGCAGCCTGGGGGCCCATGGAGCTCTCCTGCATGGCAGTGGCTGCACATCAGGATCTTCCTTAGAGCTGGGGAACCTCTTGAGATAACTCCTGGAGCCTCAGAGATGTGTGGCCACAATGGCAGTGTGCTGAACTTTGATCTTAGCTAAATGGATTGTTTCAAGTCAGGTTGGACAGGTCTTTGAGCATCCTGGTCTAGTGAAAGGTGTCCCTGCCCGTGGCAGGGGTTAGAACTAGATGAGCTTTAGAGCCCCTTCAAACCAAACCATTCTGTGATCCTGTGATTATGAAAATATGTATGGGCCTTGATAACACACCTTGTTTTCAGAAACAACTTTACCTCTCTCCAGAGGTCTCTTAAAATATGTCTCCAGTGATAGTTGTGGCACTCTGGTGCCATTATATGTTTAGGAGTTGCAGTGTTAGAAATTGTAGTGGGTGTATTTTTTTCTGAGTTATGATTACTGATGGGCTGTTTGTGGTAGAAAGCTTGAAAAAATAGTTTTGTTTTTTTTTTGGAACAATTGTGGGGTTTGTGTTTTGTAAGTAGCCATTATAAAGGCTATTAAATTGAACATTCTTGCAAGTTATGTCATTTATATCAAGATTCTCCTGCAACAATTCCATATGTTCTCATAGCAAATTATCCCAGGGAATGTGGAAAAGAACTCAGTTTATCATCAGAGTGAAAAGATAAAGGACTTGTCTGGCCTGTAGATTGTAGTAGTTAATACTGTAGAAATATGTAAACTAAGTTTAAACAAGCAATTAAAGCTAGAAGCATTTCAGCTATGGCAGCATGGGGTCTAGCAGAAGCTCATTTTTTGCTCAAAAGCAAGATAAAATAACCTACAAAGAACCTGCTTTTGCAGCTAGTGTATATCTAGCAGCTGAGCTGGCACACCTAAAAGTAGGTTGATTTTTCTTAAAGGATGCTGAAATGTGTTGTACAGAGGACACAAGCGAAGGAGTTTCTGATCCCTTTTTTAATGGTTTTGATGGGCAAACTGGCTGCTAGAGGTGGGGATCAGAGCAAGGTATGTCAAAATAGCTTCTTGGTAAGATTAGCAGCCATTCAAGTGAGGTTTGGATGCAACTGATCTCCTTCTGTCAGCTTTTCTCAGGCAGCCAGCCTGCCTTTGATGAAACGCTGACTTTGACAGACACCCTGGGATAGCCAAGGATATCTGACAGCTTGTGGTCAGGTTAAGTACAGGCTGATTAAATCAAAATTGTGTTGTGGTGTACATCAGTTGTTATAGTACTTATCCTGAGACACTCACCCCTTTGCTGTGTATTCCATGGTGTCGTGGTTTAAACCCAGTCAGGTAACTCGTTCGCTCACTTCCCCCCCTTTCTTGCCCTCCCCCTGCTCTCGGAGGGACGGAGAGGAGAATCGAAGAATGCAACTCCCACGGGTTGAGATAAGAACAGTTTAGTAACTAAGGTATAACACAAATCACTACTGCTACCACCAATGATAATAATGATAAAGGAAATAACAAGGGAAGAGAATACAACACCTCAGCACCAGCCGACCGATAACTTGCCCCCCCTCAGCCCGACCAAGCTCCGACCGATACCTCCTCCAACCCTGCAGTCTCCCAGCCCTTCCGGCTCACTCCCAGTTACATCCTGGGCATGACGTGCTGTGGTATGGAATACCTCTTTGGTCAGTTTGGGTCAGGTGTCCTGTCTCTACTTCCTCCTGGCTTCCCCTCCTCCCTGGCAGAGCATGAGGCTCACAAAGTCCTTGGCCAAACCAAAACATCACTTGTTATCAGCTCTGTTCCCGAGCTGAAAGTCAAAACACTGCACTGCACCAGCTACCAAGAAGGGGAAAAATGACTGCTACTGCTGAACCCAGGACATTATCCACCCCTTATTCCATACCATTCACGTCATGCTCAGATCCCACATTTTCAATATACCATCACTCTTATCTCGGTGCACTCTTAACTTAGTGCATGGACCAGTCCCTATAAAGCTTCTGCGTCCATCTGGTCCATGTCAGGCTCCATCTCTTGTAACAGTCTTCCAGAGCAGGAGAGACTGTGTGCAGTGTTCACACTCGTGAATAACCTGGGCAATAGTGTCCATTGCTAAGTCCACCCCTCGATCATGAGTCCATCTCTGTGTTGCATCTCTGCTCTGATGGCCTGAAGTGCATTGGGCCAACCAGGCTCAAAATAATTCACTGTCCCCTTCAGCAGTTTCTGCAGCTTGTTGCTGGGGACTCCATACAGCTGCCTTCCATCTCCGATGCTTCCAAAGCACTGGAGGGGCCCAGTGGACTAGATACTTGCCCATACTGTCCCACACACCCTGCCACTCATGACTGTCCAGCTTTGGGAAAAACCTCTTGGTCCCCCTATATTGTCGTCTAACCCCAGACAAGACCCAAACCTGACTCTGCTTAACTTTTGAGATCAGACAAAATGGTTGTGGGTAGAACACAGTCTGTGTGTGTGCCAACATGCTGATCCCCATCACAATCAGCAGGCAGGTCCCAAGGACACCCAAAGGCCATTCAAAACCTTCAGAACTCTCAGTTGATGCTGCTGTACTTGTCACTGGGGCTGGTGTAGCTGCTGTACTTGTCACTGGGGCTGGTGTAGCTGCTGTGCTTGCCGGCTCTCCCACCGCCAGCTTCTCTTTTCCCGAGTCCAGCTCTTCCTCCTCTGCCTTGCTGGGAAATGCTGCCTGGTCTCCTGCATCCTCCTGGGGCTCGGCGGGCGGCTTCCGGGAAATGCTCTCGGCCGTCTCAGGGCTGGGCTCGGTCGCGGGGCTGGGCTCGGCCGCGGGGCTGGGCTCGGCCGCGGGGCTCGGCTCCTCCGCCGCCTTCTCCCGCTGCTCGGCAGCCCCTTCCTTCTGCTCCTCGACCGCCCCGACCTCCTCCACCGGCAGCCGTCCCCTCGCGGCCTCCGGCCCCGCTCCCGCCGCCGCTTGGTCCCCGGGGCCGCTCTCCCGGGCCGCTTCAGCAGCCGCCGGCTCCCGGGGCCGCTCCCCCTCGGCTCCCCGCAGCCTCACGAAGATGGAGAGTAGGGTGAGGGCCAGGACGGTGAAGAGCAGCCGGACGGCCAGGTACAAGTCCACGGCCACGTCCGTCCCGCCCTGCTGCTGGAGCCCGCCCGTATTACAAGCCATTGCCATAAAGCACAGTGAGACAAGAACCTTAGCCCAGGCCCCACACTTGATAAACACTATCACAGCAAATACCGGCTCTACGTAAGTTACAACATTCTGAAGCTGCGAGATCAAGCGAAACAACTCTGAGAGCCAATAAATCAGCATTGTGACGAGTGACTATTAATCCAGTCAGATCTGTCGTTATCTCAACCCTTCGTGCCCCACGTTGGGCGCCAAAAAGAACTGTCGTGGTTTAAACCCAGTCAGGTAACTCGTTCGCTCACTTCCCCCCTTTCTTGCCCTCCCCCTGCTCTCGGAGGGACGGAGAGGAGAATCGAAAAGAATGCAACTCCCACGGGTTGAGATAAGAACAGTTTAGTAACTAAGGTATAACACAAATCACTACTGCTACCACCAATGATAATAATGATAAAGGAAATAACAAGGGAAGAGAATACAACACCTCAGCACCAGCCGACCGATAACTTGCCCCCCTCAGCCCGACCAAGCTCCGACCGATACCTCCTCCAACCCTGCAGTCTCCCAGCCCTTCCGGCTCACTCCCAGTTACATCCTGGGCATGACGTGCTGTGGTATGGAATACCTCTTTGGTCAGTTTGGGTCAGGTGTCCTGTCTCTACTTCCTCCTGGCTTCCCCTCCTCCCTGGCAGAGCATGAGGCTCACAAAGTCCTTGGCCAAACCAAAACATCACTTGTTATCAGCTCTGTTCCCGAGCTGAAAGTCAAAACACTGCACTGCACCAGCTACCAAGAAGGGGAAAAATGACTGCTACTGCTGAACCCAGGACACATGGGAAGCTATGAAGTAGCAGAATTTTCCAGCTTAGAAAAAATACTTCCTCAGAATATCCTTAATTGCCCATAGTATAACCTGGAAAAAGCAGAAAGCAGGGAGCTCCATGAGATAAACTGACTTGTCCAAGTGACTGAAGGCAGGTGGTGTTACACAGTGACAAGTAATTCAGCTCCCCAGATTTCTCCCAGTCTCATGCATTTCAGCCCATGCTCCTGTATTGCAGTATGCTCCCGCACCATGAGATTAAGGTCAACAGTGTAATGGATTGCTGTGGATCATTCCCTGATGGCTGGCATACCCCCATTCCTGGCAGTCTTCAAGGCCAAGCTGGAGGGGTCTTTGAGCAACCTGGTCTTGTGGAGGGTGTCCCTGCCCACAGCATGGGGGATGGAACTGGATGAACTTTAAGGTCGCTTCCAACACAAACCATTCGATGACGACTCTATGATCTGTGCAGGGGAGTGCTGCCATCTGTGGCAGATACCTTTTAAAGTTCATTGGCAGAAGCTGTGGAAAGGGCTGGTGCAGACCCCGTTGCTACACTGATGACAGTGATCTCTTTGGAGTTACTGTGCACAAAGTTTGCCTTGGTTTTATTGATACACTAAGAGAGGCAAAGACATCGGCTATAAAAAGTATCTGCCAGGTCAAAATATCTAATTTTTGAAGAACCGATGAAATGCCATTCCGTGCTGTATATTCATCTGCGATATATCTTGTTCAGTAACAAGAACAAAGGATGAGCCACTTATTCTCCTTGGTAAAGGTTGCAGGGTCTGATGAAACATATTTGCAGACAGATAAAGGCATAGCAAGAAAAAAATGTTCCTTTGGGATTTAAGTGCTGATACAATGATGAAAGATTTCCTTCCTGATGGGCTACACACCCATTTGTCTCCTTTGTACTTTTTGAAGGGACTTAATAGTTTTCACTATTAAGCAAAAAGCAATAAAGAGCATATTAACATAAGCATTGCATTTCCAATAATTATATATGTTAAAATTTGTCTGCTTTGATTTACTCTTTGGTGAGATAAATTTTTGAAGTATAAATATTAGAAAAAAAATGATTTTTCATCCAGCTGCTTTTTAGAATGATCACTAGTCCCTTGCAGGCTCCTGAGTAGATTAGGTTGTTAAGCAGTGATGTGCCTTATTTGTCAATGGCAAACTAGTTTGAGAATCCACAGTTTTGTTTAAAATGCAGAGCCTTTTAAACACTGCAAGCGAAATACACAGGTACAATTACATCACACAAAAACTAACTTCCAAATTGCTTATGTCACTTGTTTACAACATCAGTTAGCTATTGAACTTGAAAGAAGAATTAGTGTGGGGAAGTTCTATGCTGAGTCCATACAATATCAGGTTAGATGGTCGTGAGGTCTCTTCTTGCTGTCAAATTTGTCAATCTGTGGAATTTTTTCTCACCATTAGAAAACTTGCATTTGCTCAATATGTGTGGTACATGGGGATAAGACATCAGAAAGTTGAAAATACTTTTTTTAAAGCAGAAAATGTTCTTTCTTCTCACCAGAGTGCTGCAAGCCTTTGGGTTTTTCAGAACACAATACAACTGGGCCTTGGTTCATCATCCCTGTGTGCTGAATTCAGTCTGGCTGGGAGGATTACAGTTGTACCACATCAGGCTGGGCAGACTTTACGTTAACAGTCACTGCTGTAAATGGGCAGGTAGAGCACCCAGAGACCTGGTCACCATGCTGGTGGTCCTGCGGGCACTACAGAGGGAGAAACATTTTCTGACCATGTCTTACACAGGGTAGACTGTACACTACTTGGGGGTGTCCTGGCCTAGAGAAGTCATCATGACTTTTATTGCTGGCTTTGACAGGGTCAAATCTAGCCCTTGGAATCTTCTGTATAGATGAGACAGGAGAAAAAGACTGTCAGAACTTGAATTCCCAGTATAACCTGTAAATGGGCTAACTAGGAAGTGAGAAGCTACCTTTTCCACAGTGTGGTGATTGCTTTTGGAACATACATAAATTTTCGTACTAGTATGCCTTAGCTGTCCTACTTTTTGTATCAGTCATTATTGCTGAAAGTTAAGTTCAGCAGGTAAATAGCTTTCTTCAGCATGTTTCCACATGACACATATAGAATGGATTTCAACTTAATGCAGGTTTCAGAATCTGCAAGGGTAGCCAGCCCTGCTCATCTCCCCATGGGGGCATAAATAAGCCCATGGCTGAAGCTGGAGGAACTACACCACATGAAAATTGGCATGAAGGAAGCCAATAGCTCTAATTACTTTTTCTATTTAACGCATTATTCTTTTTCTCACTTTTGACTACCAAATGGTAACACTGGACTTGATATTTATGACAACATATGTGACACTTGATCAAGCGTGTTTTCTGAGTCAGTAGTTTTTAGTCACTTTTTCTTCACCTACCAGAGGATTCTCTGTGATTTGTTTCTTAAGTTTGCACAGTACAAACTTTTATGAGTTAAATTAAACTATTTGCTAGCTCATATCAAGCCTTTGCTGACATAAAGTAGGTCAATCTCAAATGCAGTGAATTATCTTAACTCCTAATTGTGTTTGCTCAGACCAACTTAGGGTCTAGATTAAAACTGGCCTCAGCATGTTCAGAAGTAAAAAACTGACTGAACGTTGGAATTCCATGGAGAAATATAATCCAGCTCAAATCCTCTTATGCCTCAATATGAGTAGGTTGAGTTAGGAGTTTCCATTTTCACATTATCGTTTGCTGAAAGTGAAACCGCGGTAATAAGCTTGCAATTTGTATAATAAGAATGTGACTCTGAGATCACACAATGCAGGAAACAGTGCTGATAGAATTTAGTCTCATTTATTCTTTCACAAAAAAGAATTGGTACTGGACATTCACTATGAAAGAAACTGGAAGATTTATGGTCATAAATTTTACATATAGACCTTCCCAGAGATAGTCCTTGAGAACGCATAATTTGAAGCCCTCTGAGTCATGCATAAAAATGATTTATATTTATTCATTCAGCTTTTGCATTTGAAGGATGGATACTGAACGGTGATATTTTGAATGAAGAGAGGAGATTTTAAAATCCCAGACAAAACTTGTGGCCACATTTTTCCCATGAAATACTGGAATATGATTGATGTTTGCATACCCGCAGCTTAAAATTGTATCAGTCATGATATCCTCAGTTAACTTCAAGCTTGGCTGCTGGAAGACCCAGCAAATTAACCAGGTGTGTTTGGAAAATGATCTTGTAATTGCCTACTATAAATTCAGACTGGGTATTTCACTAGTGGACTTCTAGTCTACATTTGAACAATAAATGGGCAAAAAGATCCCACTGTGAAAAATAACTCTTATTTTGTGTTTATGAGAACAGAAGTAATTTCATAACACTTTTCATAACAATGTTGTAAAAAATACTCTGTGACATCATATTGTCTCATACTACTGAATCATATGGCACAGAAAATGTGAGATATGACATATCATATTTCATTAGAGCATTATTCCTCACAATATGTGAATATATTTTGCAAGAATAAAATAATAAGCCATTATGAGTCAAGCTAGAATTACCCTGTTAAGCATAATGAACCTCCTCCTATTCCCTAGAGGACTGATGGATTGTCTAAGTTCTTTATAAGCAGTTTCTCACTGTAGTTGCATCTACGCATATCTGGCTTTATTGAATTTCTTACTGATGGACTTCAATGAATAATCCATAGTTAGGTTTGGCTCCTCTCCTAAATTCCTGGTGACTAACATGTGAGGTTTGCCAAGTAAAGACAAGATAAACTCCAAAAAGATGACTGTTTAAAACACACTTGCATCTATTTTTATTAGGGGAATAGGTGGAGGTAAGAGTTGAAACAAGTTGTAGCTTGTAGCTAGTAGCTG
Organism: Pezoporus occidentalis; assembly: GCF_034315485.1. NCBI lineage: Eukaryota > Metazoa > Chordata > Aves > Psittaciformes > Psittacidae > Pezoporus > Pezoporus occidentalis. Next base: position 2,612,173 of record NW_026915791.1, on the reverse strand, counting down.
ACAAGGATACACCCATGTCACCAACATACTTGCTTCATAGTTGTCCATATAGAATAAAAGAATTGTTTAGGTTGGAAAAGACCATTAAGATCATCGAGTCTGATCTTTAACCTAGCACTGTCAAGTCCACCACTAGATCATGTCCCTAAGTACCCCACCTACATCTTTTTAATTCTTTCAGGGAAGGTGACCCCACCACTTAGGTTGAGAAGCTAAAGGCACTTGGAGATTAAAGCTGGATCTGCCTTCCCTAACTTCAGAATCTGACACCCCCTCCCCCAAGCAATTTCAGTCTTTATAATCATCTCACTCTTCAGTGAAGGAGCAGGACAGACTGTCCCCAGGACAAGTCCGTCCCCAGGACAAGTCCGTCCCCAGGACAAGTCCAATGGATCTCTCTGGAGTGCCTGTTGCTGTTCTCTGACTATAAAGGGAGACAATGTCTTTGTCTCCATTAGTAACTGATTCTGCAAAATCAGTGTAGATAAATAATTTGAAGCAGCTGTTGATGAAGCCCATGTGTTTATACTACATGAAATTCTTAAGTTTTACTCTGAACTAAGTGTGGTGTGCCTAACTGAGAATGTGGGTTGGGCTGTCTAAAGAACCAGTATTTTTGCAGTCATTTTTGCCCCATAAAGGGCAAGAATACCTTTGACACCTAGATTTCAATTCTGGTATAAGCATCCTCTAGTTCATGCGAAACAACATCGCCCTGCATCAGAAATGGTTAAGGAGTTTTGCTTCAAAGCTGTGCACATTTCTGAACCAAAATGCTGCTGTATGTGCAGCCTGTCACCACTTTAGACACAATCATCTGTTGTTTGTGTAAAGTTAATTGAGAAAAATGCCAAACTAGGCAATTAGTTTAAGTTCCCAAAGGAACTGTGGCAAAGCTGAACTTAATAATCACAAATCTGCTAAACCATAGTCCAGATTCTGAAAGTATACATGACTGTATTAAGCTAATCATGTGAAGTGCCAAAAATCTCTTGGAATGAAAGACATTGAGCTCAGTGTGATTTATATTGACCTCAGAGAAAGTTAATTACAAAGCTGAAAGTGATAGCTTGAACTACAGAGTACTGGGAGTTCATGAGTGGCAGAAGGAAGTAAAATGAGTGGTAAATGTTAATGATGAACTTTTCTCTGCCAAAATACTCTTCAGCTGTTTAGCCATAGCCCTTGGTGTGAACATGAGAGCTGGAAATCCTCTACGGGTCTGCTTTCCTTTCTGTGAATATAAATATCATCCTTGGATAAGTGTGCTGAGCTGTGAATACACAGTAGTAATACACATGAGTCTATGCACCAGGCTTGCAGTAATGGTCCTTGGATTTTTATTTATCCCAAAACACATTCCTGAGTGTGAGATAGACTGTAACTTCCACTGACACTGATGTACTTTACTACCGTAAGAAAGCAGCTGTAAGCCATAGGGACCATAGGGGACGCATATCAGAGAGGAGGGAACTGTGACTGGGCACAGAACAAGCGGGAATGGGGAGATATGACCATGTTCCCACACCATGAGTAGACTGCAGCAGGGCCCCTGGGACTGCTGAAACAGGTATGCAACTGCTCTGTGTGCCTACAGAGGCACACACAGAAGGCAAAACCCTGTGTTGCAAATGTCTTTGTGCCAAGTCCCTTATATAATATAGGTGGTGACCCACTTGCTCCCAATGAAGGCACTTGATTCCCACACCTGTAGCTGTTCCTTCAATTCATCTTCATGTACAGAGAATGCTTCCCTCTCTTCACCTAATGCTGCTAATACATGTCTACTTTGACTCAACAACGTTCTTGAAAACTCCCTACTGTGTTTCAGCCTCTTCTGTCTAGCTCTACAGTAGTGCTAAAAACACAGAAAAGCCCAGAGAGTTCCTTTTCTGATGGCTTTCTTACAGCTCCTTGTGCATGGACAGGTTATTCCATGGCTCACCTTTTCTTGTCTGTATCTCCACCTAGTAACCCTTCCCTTTCATCCCGTTAACTTCCTCCCCATGAACACTGCTGTATATTCCCTATCCAAACTGCTACATTTTGCTTTTGTAGAGCTCTCCCCATCCTCTATTTTGCTGCCAGCTTAGGTGAGTTTGGTGCTGCAGGTGAGGGAGGAGGAATCACAGTGAACTTTTCTCATGTGTAGCTGACATAAACACTTTCACTATTACCATTATTTGATTAGAAATGTGATGAAAAAAATGAAAACCTGAATAACGAAGGTCAGTGTGTAAATGCCGGTGGCCTTTTATACTGGATTCTGTGCGTGAGTATGTGTCCATCTTAGTGAGGGCTCAGCTTTGGCAGGCCTATTTCATAGATTTGAGATCTTGTGGAACAGCAACTTGATGTACACTTCTTCTCATTTGCATAGAAGTATCTGAAAGTGCAGAGAAAAGAATCATAGAATCATGGAATGGTTTCGGTTGGAAGGGACCTTAAAGATCACTTAGTTCCAACCCCCTGCCATAAGCAGGGACATCTTCGCTAGACCAGGTTACTCCAAGCCCTGAACAACCTGGCCTTGAGCACTGTCAGGGATGGGGCAGCCACAGCTTCTCTGGGCAACCTGTGCCAGTGTCTCAGTATCACAGGGAAGAAATTCTTCCTGATATCTAATCTAAATCTCCCCTTTGTCAGTTTAAATCCATTACCGCTTGTTTTATCCCTACATGCCCTTGTCAAAAGCCCCTCTCCAGCTTTTTGTCAGCCGCATTAGGGACTGGAAGCTTCTCTAAGGTCTCCCCAGAGCTTTCTTTCCTCCAGACTTAAAAGAAGCTAGAATTATTGTTACCCAGCTTTCCCAAAGACTTCCAGATTTTCCTAGAAGGCCTCAAAAGCTCTGCAGATAGTTTTGGAGGCTCTGTGTCTTCCACAGTGCCCTGCCTGTGCTGGGAAAATACAAGTTGGCCTGAAAGTCCACAAGAGAATTTTTTGTCAAAAAGAGGACTATTTGAATTAGTACTCGAAGGAGCAAGTAGAAGAGAAAAAGAAATGGGGTGAAAAGGAGGAATCCAAATGGAAGACACTTTTTGCCAGCAGAAACAGTTAACATCACCTGAGGGAAGCCCTAGCCTCAGTGTAAAATGTCTTCATGCTCTGGCCATTGTCTCAGTTCTGCAGTGAGCTCCATGGATGGGGACCTCTCTGGCAGATGCAGAAATTTCCTTTTACTTTCTTGTTTAAATTAAATAATTGATTGAACTCTGAAGTTTCACAGGAAGAGAAAAATCTACTAAAGTATCTTTAAATCAGCAAAGAGATCAGTGAAAAAAAAAGTTAAAAAAATGCATGTAATTCCAAAATGTTGGATTTTAATGTTATCAGAATGGAATATTTCAGGCTTTGATATTTTAAAATGCTTCATCTCAGCCCTTAAGAAATCACTTTTATATTAAAATCAGCATACATTTACAAACAGGGAGGGGTTTAATGGTTACATAGCACCACTCTGAAAGAAAACAAAGTGAAAATTGCAATTTCAGAATCGTTCTTTCACTAGCACGTCTTAGAAAACACGTTTTTAATTTAACATCAATTTCTTCACTGTTATTTTTACTTATTTTGGATGTATCAGAAAAGCCCATCCTGGTTAGGGATGCTGAAACCCTACAACTTATAAGGTACAAGGGAAGGGCTCCAACCAGTGTAGCAAAAGACCCCTGCAGAAGAGGGGTAGGGTAGACTGGAAATGCTGTTATTACCTTATTATAAAAAAGACCAGTGTCCATTTCTAAAACCACTGCCTTGTGGCAGAAGAGACTGAGAAGATGTTATTCTTCATGTTCTTTTATTTAGACTGCAATTTTTCTTTGTACTGCTAGTTCTATATCTGCCTGAAGGCAGAGGCATCATGTGAGAAAAAATGACCAAGTTTTAAAAATCACCTAGCAGCATGCTGATATTTTAGCTCTATTCTCACACTGGTAAGCGATAAAAAGGTAGGGAAAAAAACGATTCCATATAGATTGTGTGTGTCCTGGAATGACCTTGCAGTTCACAGAAAACATTTCACACTAATGGTTAGTTGGCCTGATTTGATTTTATAAAGGATTTCTTCTCTATTTCGAATATGAGACAGGATTTAATAAATGCCTAACCTATTCTTTCTCCTCCCTGCCCCTCTCCCTCTTCCTCCCAATCCCCTATTTCATTTATTTCTGGCTGTTAAAAGGTAGGATTTGTCCCCTAAACCTTCCCCAATTCCACTGGAAGTTGTTGTGTGTCTCTTTCTTTTTACGTGTACCCTGTAGCTTCTTTCTACGACAATGGAGTTTTCCGTTCTGTTCTGTTCAGTTCACCTAATGATGTAGCCACCTATCTCTGCCAGTGTTCGTCTTTGCATTGCATACCTCTCTGTGCCTAACTACTAACGACTCATTCACACTTTTCCCATTACCATGGAAACCTGGAATGGGAGACAAAGTTTGCTAATTCACTCACAGTTTCCAGTGGCTCCCTGCCTTTTCTCATCCTGTGGATTTTTTTTGACTGTAAGGAGAGCAGTGAGGTCAAATTCCTTTCACCCAAACTGTGCATCTTCTCAGACATCATCCTCTTTGTAATCAGGTCTGGTGGGTTCCAGGCACACTTCCAAAGAGCTTCACTTCCAAAGAGGGACTTTCAACTGTAGAGAAAGGATAAGGGGTAACTGATTTAAACTGACAGAGGGGGGATTTGGATTAGATATTGTGAAGTTCTTCCCTGTTAGGGTGGTGAGGCGCTGGCACAGGTTGCCCAGAGAAGCTGTAGCTGCCCCATCCCTGTCAGCGTTCAAGGCCAGGTTGGATGGGGCTTTGAACAACCTGGTTTCGTGAAGGTGTCCCTGCCCATGGCAGGGTTTGGAAATAGGTAGTCTTTAAGGTTTCTTTCAAACCAAACCATTCTTAGGATTCTATGATTCTGTGATATGATTCTACTTCAGCAATGATGTTTCTTTGTCTCCTCAACATAATCCTTGCTTTTTTCCTTAATTTTCTGTGATACAAAGAGTTAGCAGTTTCATGCAAGTGCACAGTAACTGAATATGGTTTAGTTAGTAAAGCAACTGTGTTTGTGAGCCAAAACACAGCCATGTCTGTTCATCATTCTAATATTAACGTCCTGTGGAATGAGAAGCCAATTTAGCCCAAAACAGACTTCTTATGTGAGATTAATCCATTGCCAACTGATTTCATATTATTAGGTTTTAACAGCCTTATAGTTTAACTTTCCCAAGCTTCCTCCTTTTGGAGCACAGGGCTACCTCAGGAAAAGAGATGCTGTATCCCTGCTGCAGACAGTGATGGCAGATCAGGAAGCTAGGAGAAAAGTATCAGAAGGGAAACAAAAAGCTTAATTATTGTAAGGAGGGACTACTTTCAGAGGGTGGCTATAGAGGGATCAGCACTGACCTTCTAACTGCATGAAGTTCACTTCTAAGATAAATTTAAGAAGAGAAAGGACGATTAGAATAGCCTGATCTGCCCTGACTTGCATCTGAGCAGAAGGACGATAGCAATAAGGAACCCAGGGATGAATACAAAGCACCTCTGCGACCACAGTGAAAATCTCCTTAAGGAGAAGGAGAGGATTTCTACAACCTAAGGAAGAAAATACTTGGATGACAGGGATTTGCCTGGAACTGGTCTGAATCTGATCTCTTCTGATCAGGTCTAACTCAGTCTTTTTCCAGATTCTCTTTTTCAGATGATCTATTTACAAAACAATCCCTTTGAATTTCTGTTTTCTAATCTAGCCTGTTTGGCCACAAGAGCTGTTCCCATGTGCCTAGGTACCTTATCATTAGTACTAGAGTACCCTAGGAGATAACATAATGGTTCACTTAAGTTTGTGAATAGTTGTTTAGATTGCTAAAGCCCTGAAGGCTCCCGTCTGAGTAAAATACAGTGCTTTTCCAACTGTTCTGCAATATTTTCTGTTTACAGCCTTATGGAAATCTATTTTCTTAGTCAGTGCAAAAACCCGAGAACTTAAAGACTCTGTGACACTATTATAAATAATTAAAAACTGGTAAAAAAAGAGACCATTAATACGCTAAGAAAGTTTTGGAACAGTTCTGATATAGTTTCTTGACTTGCATTACTGTGTTAGAAAAGCTTCTTCTGAACAGCAGATGGTCTCAGGCCAGGAAATTACTAACAGAGTGGAACAAGTTGAATTACAATCGGTTATTTCTTGCCAGGTTTCTAATCTCAGCCCTGTGAGGTGTTAAGTGCCCTCAGCTCCTGATGAAATGAGGGTTGATAACATTCAGCACTCAGCTGGATTTGGTACTGCATACATAATAAAATTTTTCTATTTTAGAAATGCAATTTCTGACACAGGCTTTTAGGCTGCGCATTAAAACAACGCGCAAAGGCAGGTGTAGCTGGAACAGAGACGTGTTGTACACGTATAGTAGAAATATTTTAAACAGGCTCTTTGCTTGCCCTAAATACAGTCACAAGCACACTAAAGTAGCACAACCAACAACAAAGTACAGCTATTTTGTAACACAGTTAAGCACAGGCATATTAAAACTGTATAAATGCAAGGAGACAAACAGATTTGCAGTATATTTGCACAAATCGGGTACAGGAAAATAGATCTGTGCAAGTAATGAAACCTGCAAGGTAAGAGTAAGGGCTGGAGAGCAGAGAGGAAAGATACCTGGTGGAACCATAATAATGCTGCAGAGCAAGGAGGAAAGATGTTTGGCAAAGCCAGAACAAGTCTTGGTCCTGAAAAAAAAATACCAACCATGTTAGGAGCAGAAATCCAGCCTGTCTTTTGGGGAAGGGGAGAAGAGAGCATGAAACAGCCAAGGCAAGCTAGTAAAGATGGGGGAAAGGAGGTTTGCCTATTTCAGTTGAATTTCCATTCTTAAACCTGATCAATAGCCATGGGGACCAGGACCATGAAGCTGTCAGTTCTCGTACCTGGCGTTCAGCTGTCCTGTACTGCACAGGCACAGCTAGCTCAGGGCAAGTTTGTTAAGGAATAGTTGCTTCAGTATGTGTTGCTGATGATTAAAACCACACCACTGATAATGTTTAAGGTTAACAAAGGTCTGCTTAATAAAGCTTGGTTTTGACATTTGAAAGTGGCCTCCTTTATTGGTCTTCTGAACAGAACACAAGATGCATATACATATATATGCACATATACACAATATATATGTGTATATAGATGGCATTGCAATCCAGGACTTAATAAGACCCTCTTGCTTTTCAGTAACCCTAGGGAAAAAGCCAAGACCATGTTTCCTAGCAGTTTGGAGCTCTGTTTCTGACACCAGTTCAGTCTTGGCACTTTGAGCTCTGACTTTTAGAAAAGGAGTTGCATTCCCCATCCCTGGGGTCTGTACACTCTCCCTGTTAGTCCCTGGGTCTCTTGGATGCTCCAGGAGCAAATCAGAAAGGGAATTAAGGACTGTCTTGTTCAAAGAACATTTAGATGAAAAAATATGCCAAGGCTTTGTGGGCAGTTTCCTTTTGGAGGAACTCAACAGCCACTCTGAAATCTGTAATAACTATGACAATAGCATGTTTAACCAGCTGTGAACCTGTCCATTTGCATTTCTAAGTGTCTTAATTGCTGATCCATCATTCAGATGTAAGTTCTTTTATTTTTTTTCCTTTCTTTTTTTTTTTTTCCTTACTAGAAATAAAAAGTAAATCTAATAAACTGCAAAGGGGCTGGGTTTCACTCCTCTATTGTTCACCTTAAGGAGGGGTGTTTTGATAAACAAAGAATTCTTGGGCCTGTTTTTTATTTTTCCTCCCTCATTAGTGAAATATCTTCCAAATTCAAGATTTTGGGTCTTCTTATAAAAAGAAATCACAACTACCCTTACAGGAGCCTCTTGTTATTAAATAGTCAGCTATTTCCATTTCAGACATATCACAGGCATGAACTTTGTGATAAATGTAGCACTACCTTTACACTGGAACAGGCTGCCCAGGGAGGTTGTGGACTCTCCTTCCCTGGAGACATTCAAAACCCGCCTGGACACATTCCCGTGTAACATTATCTAGATGCTCCTGCTCCGGCAGGGGGATTGGACTAGATGATCTTTTGAGGTCCCTTCCAATCTCTAGCATACTGTGATACTGTGATAGTGTGATACCTTGACACATGAAACAAGCATGAATTAGACGACTCTGAAGACCAGAGTTTATATTCCTGCAGATACCTCGTAGGAGCTAGAAATCCTTAACTCTGCTCTATTGACTTTTAAAATGAAGGATGTTATCTAGGAACAAAGCAATTGTTCTGTTTCCACTTTCCCTTTTCTCTACCTTTGCTTCCCCGCCCCCCCCCCAAGATGTCCAGAGATGTCATATTTCAAGAACAACTTCAGATTAATTCCCTACTTCATTTCTTGGCTTCTTTTGAATACAGCTGAACCCTCAGCTGTATTTGAGCTATCATTGTATAAGTAATGCTGTTAGTAGTGTGATTTGCATTCACCATCACTGGTAACCATGGGAAAGTTTTTACTTTCAAATGTTGGGGAATAAGGCAAATAAATGCAGACACCTCCTCAGGGAATACTTTCTCACTCTTTTCCCTTCTCATGCCTGCAAGGTGAGGTGGCTGTTAGGAGAAGTGATGCTACTACAAGGGCATGTAGGGATACGACAAAGGGTAATGGCTTTAAACTGACAGAGGGGAGATTTAGATTTGGATATCAGGAGGAAGTTCATCACTGTGAGGGTGGTGGGGCACTGGCACAGGTTGCCCAGAGAAGCTTTGTCTGCCCCACCCCTGGCAGTGTTAAAGGCCAGGTTGGATGGGGTTTTGATTAATGTGGTCTGGTGGAAGGTGTCCCTGCCCATGACAGGGAGGTTGAAACTGGATGAGCTTTAAGGTCCCTTCCAACCCAAACTGGGCTATGTTTCTATGATTCATTAAAACCAAAATGGTAAAGACAAAGGAAAACAAAGTCTCCAGAGAGTAAGAGTGTTCAGCTATAAAAGAAGTTAAATTTCTTCAGTTATGCAAGCTCATGGAGAATACTGTGTTTTCACTGATGAAAAAATAAACAAACTCAGTAGTAGTTGTGGCAAGTAGGGGCCACACACTGAAAAGGTTTGCAAATCTTTGCCTCTTTAGGAGATAGACTTGTCAGAGTCCAGAAGAATCATCTACTTTAACACCAGTGCAGTCTCCAAAATATTATAACTGATTGCATCTGTGCAAGGAAAGTAGACAAAGATGTTGACTGAATGGAAAACTATGTGATTGGTTAAATTTTATTATTCTATAAGCTAGACAATTTCCTCTCTCTCCAAGGAAGAGGTGCATGTGTTACATTGCCTGGGGATGTGCATTTGGAGAACATGTCCTTTGCTGTGTCCTGCAGCATGTCCTGAAGTGTGGACCCTGATCAGCTCAAGGGCTGTGGCTCGGGGGCATCTGCAGAAGTGGCTGGTGGTGGAAGCCCACAGGGAAGCACAGGACCAGTGGAAGCCCACAGCAGAGATCTCTCAGGACATCTTCCCACATGACATCCTTGTTTCTAAATTGGAGAAACATCAATTTTTGGACCACTCAGTGGATAAAGAACTGCCTGGATGGCTGCACACAGAGTTGTTGTCAATGGCTCAATGTCCAGTTGCAGACCAGTAACAAGTGCTGTACTTCAGGGATCGGTGTTGGGACCGGTCTTGTTCAACATCTTTGTCGCTGACATGGACAGTGGGATTGAGTGCGCCCTCAGCAAGTTTGCCGATGACACCAAGCTGTGTGGTTCGGTTGATACGCTGGAGGGAAGGAATGCCATCCAGAGGGACCTTGACATGCTTGTGAGGTTGGCTGATGCCAACCTCATGAAGTTTAACCATGCCAAGTGCAAGGTCCTCCACCTGGGTCGGAGCAATCCCAGGCACAGCTACAGGTTGGGCAAAGAAGAGATTCAGAGCAGCCCTGCAGAGAAGGACTCAGGGATGTTGGTTGATGAGAAAATGAACATGTGTGCTTGCAGCCCAGAAAGCCAGCCGTACCCTGGGCTGCATCAAAAGGAGCATGACCAGCAGGTTGAAGGAGGTGATCCTGCCCCTCTACTCTGCTCTCGTGAGACTTCACCTGGAGTATTGTGTGCAGTTCTGGTGTCCTCAGCATAAAAAGGACATGGAACTGTTGGAACAAGTCCAGAGAAGGGCCACGAGGATGATTAGGGACTGGAGCACCTCCTGTATGAAGATAGGCTGAGAAAGTTGGGTCTGTTCAGCCTGGAGAAGAGAAGGCTGCGTGGAGACCTCATAGCAGCCTTCAGTATCTGAAGGGGGCCTACAGGGATGCTGGGGAGGGACTCTTCATTAGGGACTCCAATGATAGGACAGGGGTAACGGCTTAAAACTTAAACAGAAGAAGTTTAGATTGGATATAAGGAGGAAACTCTTTCCTGTTAGGATGGTGAGGCACAGGAATGGGTTGCTCAGGGAAGTTGTGAATGCTCCATCCCTGGCAGTGTTCCAGGTCAGGTTGGACAGAGTCTTGGGTGATATGGTTTAGTGTGAGGTGTCCCTGCTCATGGCAGGGGGGTTGGAACTAGATGATCTTAAGGTCCTTTCCAACCCTAACGATTCTATTATTCTATGATCCATGTGCCCTGCATCAGTACTCAAGCATTCTCTGAGGTGCGTAGAAGGCACTGTAACGTCCCACATTGCTCTTTAAGCCCACATCATCTCAGTCTGAAATGGAGCTAGAGCATGGCCAGTGAAGCCTGACACACCACAACACAGATGTATGGAGAGACAAGGGAACAGGGATGCAGTGTGTGACCTCAGCTGCTGGATCTTACAGTTACTGCAACAAGATTTGTAGTTGCAGTGAGATCTAGAAAAGTGCTGCTTCCCCTCAAGACATTTTGTAAGAACATAAGCAAGATCATGAAGGGTATAAATGCAAAAAAAAGCTCAATATCTTGTGTTCAACAACTTCTATTTGTGAGTCTTTTAAAAAGAAGCATGGAAGCACAGAAAAAGAGCAGAACAGGAAGCTGAAAAACAATGTCACTTGGTATGCCTTGGCAGAGCGAGGTATGTGCTGAGGTTCTTGCTACATCCAGCTTTTTCAGACTTAATTCTTCAAATATAATTGCATTCTGTTTGGCTGAATGCCATCCAGAACATAAATAACATTTGCTTTAGGCGAGTGCTCCTCACCTTGAGAGCTAGCCCTCTTCAAGATGAAATGCTCTTTCATTTCGTTGGCCCACTTTTATTCCTTGCAGGCATCTTTCTGTAGCTAATGCTGATGGCTGCTGCCTGGAGAATCTGATATGGTACCAGAGCTGCTATTTTAGGAAGCAGATTTGCCAGGGGATATTACTGTTAATTGACATCCTATTTCTCATCTTCTCTCCTTTTAAAGATTATTGAAAAGTGTGGGAAATTAACCTTCAGAACTGTATAGGTTGGCTTATATTGGAGTGACAAGAAGTTTCAGACAAGGTTTTTGGCCCTCTGTAACAAAGGGGCTATTTCCTTTTAATAAAGTAAGGGTTTACCTGCATCTTTTATGAGATGACATTGCTCATATTTTTGTGTTGCATTCAGCAAGTTGCAGTCTTTAAAAATTGAGGACTTACCCTTCAGTGGTACAAACAAACAATAGCTTTGATTCCTTCTGGATGTCTTTATTTTGATGCACAGTTTAAGCCAATACTTGTAGGCTACTTGGTCAGTACTAGTCAGGTGAGATTTGAGATGGGGGGGGGGCACAAAATCGCAAAATGGAATATATAAACCTTTAGAATCAGTTCTAAGTAATATTAAATTTGATGGCTTTGTAACAGTAGCAATGGAAAATTACTGAGGTGCATGATACACAGAAAAAAAAGTAGAGTACAGCTAGGGAACATACTGAGAATTCTTGTACAAGATAAATTGTTATAGTTGACATAGTTTTAAGAAAAACAGTCTAGAAGAACAGGACACAGGGATAAGGAGTATCTGGGAATGACAGGTGTCCAGGATGGGCTGCAGTTAAACCAACTGATAAGCAGGAGGACAGGAGGATTATTATGTCGCTGGTGCTAAGAAACCAATTAAGCTGCTATGAGCATCTACTGCGCGTGCTTCAGAGGCTGCCAGAAGTGATGAAGATTGTTGGAAGAAGTAAAAGACCCTCAGAGACCAACACCACAATTCTGTACGCATGCGGGGAACTTTCTGGAAAATAATGTAATCCATATGTAGCCTCATGAATATGTATGTATGCCCAGTGACTACATAAGGACAGCTTGTGTAGCAATACAGAGACACACATTAGGAGGAGCTATCCCCCATGTCTCCCGGCATTGGAATAAAGAATACCTGCTTGTCAACTTGAAAACTTTGTTGGCAAGTTTGTTCCTGGAGTTTTCTCTGAATCAGCTTTCATATTTTGGTCTGAACTATACAACTTTTCCTTTCTTTTCCCCCCCCTGTTTTAACTTTGGTTAAAGTCAGGGCCAGATTCATAATACCACCATCTCTACTATATTATGCTATATGAGAGGAATAATTTTTAAGTGGAGTCTTTTATTCTCAGTGCCATTACTCATGTCCAATTGTTCATACCCAAACTTTGGTTTCTTTTGTTACTTTAATAAATTTTTTTTTTTAATTTTTTTACATTGGGAGTTAGAAGAAACTGCAAAAAAAGATAAAGGACCCACAGGAAACAATACCTACTGCCATCCTGACTCTAGTGAGATACTGTCTTATTCAGCACGTTTGCATATGCTAAAATCTAGATAAATGTGTTGCCCCATGTTTCTATTCACTAATGAGATGATTAGAGGGCTCTGTTAACCACAATCTTGTGGGCATATTTGGGGTACTAGTTCAATCACAGAAAAATATAAGTTGGAAGTGGCCTCAGGAATGGGCTGTCCCACCTCCTGCTGCAAGCAAACCCGGCTCCAACGTTAGATGGAGCCTTCTCAAGCCCATTTTGAAGAATCTCCTAAAATGGACATCCCAGAACCTCTCTGAGCAACTGTTCAGGATATTTTTCCTTATATCCAGTTGGGTTTCTTGCAGCAGTTTGTATTTGTTGCCTGTAATCATTTTGCTGTGCTTCTGAGGAGAACCTGGCTGTGATTTCTCTTATAACCCACGTAACAGTGGAAGACACAAATGAGGTCCCCTCTTTGCCTGCTCTTCCCCAGGCTCCTCAAGCCCAGCTTTCTCCTGCTCACCACTCAGCCCATTTCATGTGCTCCATCCCCTGACTGTCACTGTGGCCTCCACTCCAGTTTGCCAACAGCTCCCTGGTCCTTTTTTGCAGCCTGTCCTAGTCCCTGTCCTGTTCCACCACTTTGGTGAACATGTATGAACTTTCTGAAAGTGCGTGCCATACCTTGTCTAGACTTTTGATAAATTTTAAGTTCTGAAAATATTTAAATATTAAAGTATTTAAGAGCCCATTTTTGAAAGGAGTGGCCCTCAAGTCTATCTGTCTGCAGTGAATCAGCTATGGCTCATTTCTCAGTATTCCAAGTTCTAAGAACTGTAAAACTTTCAAAGTAAAAGTAATGTTTTGAGTGGTTTTCTTTTGTCTCCTCACCTCTTGTCTCCATAATAAATCTCTAGTCTCCAAAAGCAATGGAACCAATTACTTAAATTTCAACAACAGTTAGAAAAATATATTGTCTTTCATTAACTTTTTAAAGCTTACTGATTTTATGGAATTGCTACAGCAAATTATAAATGATGTATGAACTGAAAAATTCATGCCCACCTAGTGTACAGGGAGGATGTGGACTGGCCTCTGTGGTCAAGGCTGTGCTGTTTGCTGCGATGCTAACTTTCATGCACAGCAAGATGATACAGCTGAGCTGTGGCTGCTCTTCCTCAAGTGGATAATTCAGCTCTATGAAATACTGAAATGCACCACAGTGCCTTGCCTGGGGATTCCCTGGTTGCTCATATGCCTAGGTTACAGTTGTTTATAGTTATGCATAAGTGTAAAAAGCAAAAATGTCACTCAGAAATAATAATTCATTGAGTAGTTAGAAGGTATATTTGGTCATGATAATGGGAGGAGGAACAACACACAACCTTGACACAGTTCAAGCTCAAGGAAGACTTCTCTGCAAAGCCCTGTTAACAGCATGGGCACTGCATGCTGAGATGAGTAGTAGCTCTTCCCCTCTCAAGTGTGTATGCAGGGGGACAGCATGATGGGCTTCCCTCATCATTCTTATTATTCACCTTTCTCACAGAGGTCCCTGTATCCCAAAGGATTTTTGGAAAGAGGTCTGCATGAAGAGGGAAGAGAGGCTTAGCAGAACTTGCCTAGCTTTAACACCACCTTGTTAGAACCAGCTCCTGTCCACTTTAGACACTTTGTTCTTGACCTAATGAAAACCTTAATTTATTCTCCATTATCAACTATTTTCTCAACATTTGACTTCATGTATTTAAGAGTAATACAAATTGAGTGCATCCAAACAAAGTAACCAAAGCAGCTCATTTCTGCTGGCCAGAGTCACCATGCTCAGCACCTTGTTCCAGCCACTCCTAAACAGACTGTTGTAGTGTCAGCAAACATCACCTGCCCATTTGGAGTTATTCTTAGAGGATAACATGGAGGTAAAATGCTTCATAGACCAAGTTCAGAAAGCACTCTGCTAATTAAACTGCACTTGAATCTATAACAATCATGTTATCTTGAGATTACATACAGATGTGACCTGGCTTTCTATAGTCACAGATGTGCAGTTATGAGATCTGGGAAGTGCTCAGAGATGCACAAAGCACGGATCAGACCTGACCAATGCACAGCTTGCCCCTTTCCACTAAGCATGATGTCCATGGTGAAGAGCTGCCCAGGCATGAGGGGGTCTGTGGCTGCAGAAGCAGGCTATGCCAGGAAAAAGCGGGGGATCATACTAGTAGAGGACTCTACTTTGAAAGGCACAGAAGCACCCCTCTGTCAGCCTGACCCAGTCTCAAGAGAGGTATGTTGCCCATCAGGGGCTTGGATCAGGGATGTTGCAGAGAGGCTGTCTGGTCTAGTAAGTGCCACTGACTTCTTACCCTTAGAGTGATCCATGTGGGTGCTCATGATATAGATAGCAGTAGCCCAGAGAACATTAAGAAGGGAATTTCCTAAGAAGGCAAGTCTACCGATGACACCAAGCTGTGTGGTTCGGTTGATACGCTGGAGGAAAGGAATGCCATCCAGAGGGACCTTGACACGCTTCTGAGGTGGGCTGATGCCAACCTCATGAAGTTTAACCATGACAAGTTCAAGGTCCTACACCTTGGTTGGAGCAATCCCAGGCACAGCTAAAGGCTGTCAGAGAAGAGATTCAGAGCAGCCCTGCAGAGAAGGACTCAGGGATGTTGGTTGATGAGAAAATGAACATGAGCTGGCTTCAGTGTGCGCTTGCAGCCCAGAAAGCCAACCGTATCCTGGGCTGCATCAAGAGGAGCGTGACCAGCAGGTTGAAGGAGGTGATCCTGCCCCTCTACTCTGCTCTTCTGAGACCTCACCTGGAGCATTGTGTGCAGTTCTGGTGTCCTCAACATAAAAAGGACATGGAACTGTTGGAACAAGTCCAGAGAAGGGCCATGAAGGTGATCAGGGAAGTGGAGCACGTCCTGTATGAAGATAGGCTGAGAAAGTTGGGGCTGTTCAGCATGGAGAAGGCTGCATGGAGACCTCATAGCAGCCTTCAGTATCTGAAGGGGGCCTACAGGGATGCTGGGGAGGGACTCTTGGTTAAAACTTAAACAGGGGAAATTTAGATTGGATATAAGGAGGAAATTCTTTCCTGTTAAGGTGGTGAGGCACTGGAATGGGTTGCCCAGGGAGGTTGTGAATGCTCCATCCCTGGCAGTGTTCAAGGCCAGGTTGGACGAAGCCCTGGGTGAGATGGTTTAGTGTGAGGTGTCCCTGCCCATGGCAGGGGGGGTGGAACTAGATGATCTTAAGGTCCTTTCCAACCCTAACTATTGTACAATCCTATGATTCTATGCCTGCACAGTCTCCCCCATCTGAATACAACACAGGAAGGGCTTGTTCAGGCTACCTCTAGTGAGTCTTTCGTTTAAGCTTTGTTGGAGTCATACCACTTCAACCATGGTTAGTGCAGTTTGATTCTGTGGTCTGGATGCTCACCACTGGGGGACACAGGTGCCATTGTGGGTAATTGCCTTGCCAAAGCTGAAAGAGAGAGTGCTTAACCCTAGGTGTGAATAAACCCATCTCATCCCATGCTCCCTTTCTGTTGTGATAGTAAAGACTGCATTGGCTTACTCTCAGGACATAAAAGAAATGGGTCTTTTTTGTCATATCTGTAACCTTTCAAAAACACCAGCCAGCTGTAAGTTTGTGGTGGACGTGAGAGAAGGCAACATTTTACCCCTGATGTAAGGACAGCACTTTATCCCTTATGGCAAATATGTCATGCTGCTGCATAATATTATAGAATCAAAGAACCACAGAATGGTTTGGGTTAGAAAGTACGTTAAAGCTAATCCAGTTCCAACCCCTCTGCCACAGGCAGGGACACCTTCTACTAGACCAGGTTGCTCAAAGTCCTGTCCAACCTGGCCTTGAACACTTCCAGGGCCTCACCTCCCTCACAGTGAAGAACTTCTTCCCAATATCTAATCTGAATCTGCCCTCTTCTAGTTTAAGGCTATTCCCCATTGTTCTATTACTATATGCCCTTGTAAAAAATTATTATTAAAAAAAAAATATTATTAGAAGAAAAGTAAAGTTTTGCATGTAGAAGGAAAAAATATGTATATTTTAAAATCAGTCATTTCTACTAGTAATTTTTAAAATTTTTCCCATGGCAAGGTAAAATTTTGCAAAGGGTATTCCCTTTTTTACTAAGACATGTTTAAAGTTAGACAACCAGTTTCCTGTTAGTCTTCGTGTTGACTTGTTTTAATTTGAATGAACTAAATGAATATATTCAACATGCTAAATTATGTGCTGCTTTTTCTTTCTGTAAGTAATTGTAATGTATGGAGTGAGAAATTTGATAAGCCTTTCATAGGTTCCAGATCAATAAATATATGTATATGTGTGAAAAATTTCAATTAAACTCATGAAGGAGGTCCAAATTAATTAGGTTTACATCAAAGGCCACACTCATTTCTTCAGGCATTGAGGATCAACTTCAGTGCTTTATTCAGTAACACGCTAACTAAAATATTTTCATTGAAAAGTTCAGTTTCACTAAAGAAAAGTTTCCTCGTAATATGCTGATTTTGTTAAGTTTTCTACATTATTCTGTTTCATTGAAATAAAGAATTTTTGTTACCTTTACTTCAAGTACATAATTTCTCAGAGACTTTTCACATTAATTTGATGCTATTTACTGTTATATTTATGATAGTGTTTTGACTTATGTCATATGTTAAAAGTACTATAATATTGACACCACAGGAAACCAGAGCTTTTTGTATCTGCCTAGTGGAGGATTAAATATATGTATTTCAGAATAAGGATCACAATATGCTTCTGAACATTGGAATAATCTGTCAAAAGGAAATCTGGTGCGTCAGCCTATGGTGCCTAATAACACAGCCTGCCTGGAGTTGGATGAATTACTGAAACTCAACATTATCTGAAAACAGTGATACCTGCTATAAGTATTGCTAGTAAAAGTCGGCATTACACTTTAGATCAACAAAACTGTCTTTCATTTTGCTTTATAAAATGAGAGAAGCTAATTTAAAATGGAGGGTAACACAGTTTGCCTCAGAGAAAATGGCATGTAAATGCCATTAAGTTCCTTAAGGTCCCTTTTCTTCTCATTTCAGAGTTTCTAAATAAGAAAGAGGGAAAACTGCTTTAACTCCAAAGTCTTCTACACTGCAGCAGTGAAGTGTAAAGCCGGGATGGATGAGTCAGGTCTGAAAGAGCAGGGCATCTTTGATTCATCTGCAGTTCATCTGTTAGCTGTTTTTTGATATTCTGCAGATTTTGAATCCATATATTTTGTTTATCTTGGTTTTTGAATCTGAACATGAGCCAGTAACTATTCCTGCCCGGTATCTGAGCATTTCAGGGGAAAATCCATTCTTCCGAGTTCTCCAGGGAAAAATAGGAGGTTTAGCAACAGATACGCCTCAGATCAACCCTAACCCTTGATCTGTGTGATGCTGTTGCTGTCTCGATACAAATGGCACCCGGATGGTGGGCTGTACTCTGCCATGCCCTGCAGGGAGCATGGCTGTGGCCAGCCAGGGTGCTGGGACCTGGGTTGCTGGGCAGTGCAGGTGTGCTGCTCTCTGAAGAGCTGGACAGACACATACCTTGTGCAAATACTTAAATATAGAAATATTGATAAGGCTACAGCACTAACTTGCTGCAAGTGGGGGGAGCAAAGGAGGAAAACAAGGAGGCTCCCAGGCCGCCCAAGTCCCGCTGTCACTGAAACACAGGTCCTGAGATTGCAACCTACTGTCAAAAACTCCAGCTCCTACCAATGTTTTGTTCTCTGCTGTACAATGCCACCTAGCTTTCTGGACTGTCACTCTAGGGACACAGCAATTAATAAGCAGTTTCCAGCTGTCCACAGGACAGATTAGCACCATGCCACTTGCCCAGCCATCCCCTTCACATACTTCTTGCTGTTTTCCTTTCAATGAGTTTCTTATTCAATTTACAAACTCTTACATTATTTCACTTTAATAGATTATTTCCTGTGTGGTGCTTTATTAAATGTTTTAGAAAAATCCAGACAGATTAATCCTCTCAGCTACATCATTACAGCTTTTTTCACAATGCTGTGTGAATATGGAAATATGTATCTTCAGTAAATCCAAACTGCATTTCATCATGGTCTCTTTTTACACTCATGTCTCATTTTCTTCTCCAAGATGTGTACCAAAGTCATCCATGCTAATGGGCTTATTGTTACCTGAATTATTTCCTCACCTCATCCCAGCATGTTGCTCAGAGCAGGCTATACTGCAGAGCAGGCAGCTTTATACAGCATCACCTCAGATTTGTTAGATTTATTAAAAATCATTGCCTGTGGACTGCAATATGGTATTCCATTTCCTTCAGACTGCTGGTGCGTGGGTTATGCTTTCCTCAGAACAGCCCAAGACAGCAATGTCAGCTTGCTCCGCAGTGCAGAGCTGGGTACCAGATCCCATAAGCCTCTGAGAGATCTGCAATAGGCAGATTGGCCAGGGTGTAAGGAGGGATCCATGGGACTGACTAACTGGAGCTCAAACCCTGTCTCTGGATTGAAAAGAGATAGTGCACTTGCACTGTACTATTAGGTCCCATGGCGAAGTTTAAAGTTGTTCCAGTACCTAAAGGGGCTGACAGGAAAGTTGGAGAGGGACTTCTGACAAGGGCATGTAGGGTTAGGACAAGGGGAAATAGTTTTCAGATGAAAGAGGGGAGATTGAGATTAGATATGAGGAGTAAATTCTTTACTGTAAGTATGGTGAGGCACTGGCACAGGTTGCCCAGAGAAATGAATGCTCCATCCCTCGCAGTGCTCAAGGCCAGGTTGGACAACGCTTTGAGCAACCTGGTCTAGTGGAAGATGTCCCTGCCTGCGGCAGGGGGGTTGAAACTGGATGATCTATTAAAGTCTCTTACAATCCAAACCATTTCTATGATTGTCAAAATCTAGCCTGAGGGACTCATGTTCTGGGCAATATCAGCTCTTGACGTGGATCTTACCTTTGTTGTTTGGTGCCTGACAGTGCCAGTGTTGTACTGTCTTAACTACCAGTTCCCTGCCATGTTCAAGCATCTGAAGAAACCATCTGTTTTTTTACTTAAGGAAATTTTAAAAAGGCTTGGGTACCAAAGAATACTTCTTTCTATTACTTTAAAGCACTTCTTTAGCTATTTTTTTTATTAGCTAAACCAAATTTGTAGTGTCACATTCTTAAGAAAATTTTCTGACATTTTCTGACAAATTCACTGTTAGATTAATACAGATATGACAGTTTTAAACACTATAAGGAAAGCAGATAATGAGAAATTATTCAGCTTTGTGAGATTTTATGCTTCCTACATGTATGTGTATTGTCCCTGCCCATGACAGGGGGCTGGAGCTAGATGATCTTAAGGTCCTTTCCAACCCTGACTATTCTATGATTCTATATGACAGTACAGCCTGTTGTACCTTTTGGCTAACCAGGACAGTTATGGTAAGGAACATCATAGTCTTAATTTGCCATTAATTTTGCTAGATTGGATTACATGGCTATTTTTTTCTATTGCTAAAAGATACCTTAGCTATGAAATATGGTCCTACAAAAAACACCTGCTATTTTATGGGTAAAAACGAAAGGTAGTTGGTAAGGCTAAATGGAATTCTTATTCTACACATGTCCCACTTTTCAAGGCCTGCTTTGCTGCATGGGTGCATTGTGAACACATCAGCAAATTTATGAATGCTCTTCTCCCTGTGGATGTTTTCCTACAAAGACTAGCCACTTATGCTTGCTTGTAGAGTAGTTGGATATTGACTCAGTTGTGCTGGACTGAAACTGCATCCCATCTGTGACTCCACTGCCAGAGCCCAGGTTCATTCTGGGAGCTCTCCAAGCACAGAAATCCTGGCTGGACCACTGACACTGACACACAGCCATGCAACATTCAGCTGCAAATAGGCTGGATGCTGTCACTGCTTGCTTTTGAAGGAGTCTTTTCCAGAGGGAAAAGCTAAGGGATGTTTCCTGCAGGGAGCAGAGGATATGGCAGTACCTGTAGTCCCATATAGAAACAGCATATGGCATCCACCACCTGCAGCAGCTGGGAGGGGGTGGTCTGGGGGGAAGGCAAGCAACAAGGTAAATGCAGACCAATATTTTCTCCAGCAAACAACTGATCAGAGATGACCTGAGTTAGAGACTGCACCCAGGCTGTTGTCATTAACAATTACTCATGGATTTTTATTCTATGTAATAATTTTTTTAACATGTTTGTAATTTTGGCAACCACTAAAGCTATGCCAATTTGTTCTTCAGTCTAATTATAGAATCACAGGAAACAGGATTGAAAGGGAACAAGCGGACATCTGGTCCATCACTTGCCCCAAGGCAAGGATAACTACCTAATGTTATTCCTGACAGATGTTTGCCCAGTATTTTTGTGACATGAATAAATAAACTAATACTTTCTGATGTTGGCTTTGAACATGTTACCAGGTGCGCCAGCCGGGGTCTCTACTTTCTTTTATTAAAGTAATGTCTACCCACCCCCATTCACTGTGCCATTTTCAGCTTTCCAGGCTGCTTGATTCCCAGGATTTGACTTTTTTCCTTTCTGAGGTTGAGAAGTTCTCATCTATTTAGTTTTTGCTCATACATATGCATGCAGGATGTGAAAATACCACTGCAGAGTGCTTGTTTCACTCTCAGTAGCTTATACTAACAGTGATGAAAGCCTACAGCTATCTAGAAAATCATGCAGAAATGGTTGTACCAATGATTTCAGAGCCATAAAGCCGAAAGATTCTGGGCATGCTAGAAAAGAAGTGCAGAAAAATAAATGCAGTCTAGAGGGTCTATCTTATATATCTAGAGGGTGTATCCTGTTTATGATAAATTAACTCTGTATCTCTCTCTAAGCATACTGCTTTCACCCCCTAATGCTAACATCCGCAACTACATCTGCTCAATAGTTTTGTCAAGTCAGTCTAATCTTGCAAGAAAACTTCCCCAGGAGTTTCCCATTTCCTGAAACATCCTTTTACAATGATCAGGTTCTAAAAATGAAAGTGCCATTAGAAGGAGAATATATGTGCTGTTTTCCAAAGGGCATGTTTGAGAATGTAACAGAAAAGACAATTAAAAATCCAACTTCCTCAGCTCAATCTGTGTAACAAAAGGGCTTGGTTGATCTTCTAGCTCCCTTTTTTCTACCACTGTGACACACTCCAAAAGAGTACTGCATGGAATGACTGCTGATCACTTGGATTTTCAGATTACTGCCAAAAATTACTCAAGTTCTTGCTAATAATTATCTTTAAACCAGTTTGATACTGGCCAACATCACAGGCTGCATCCATTGACTGAAAAATGCCCCTGAGGAAAGAAGAACAGGCATTAATTTGTGCAATAATCTTGGGAGGTGGGCGAGCTTAGAAAAGAGAGTTGAAACACAAATTAGAAAAAACATTTTGGGAATTCTTTCTTACATAACTGTGAAAAGAACTCTAATACCCAGCTCTCTCTTACACATGGTTGGATGATGTAATTTCAGTCTGGTTTTGTACATCTAAATGTTTTCTGGTTTCCACTCTGAAAGGAAGAAAACACTATGTTGTGTTCTATTTATGAGCCACCCAGATCTGAATCAGAACCTGTTTAATTCAAAGTTAATGTTATTGGGGTTTTTAATTTATTTTAAGTCACACAGAATACAAACAGGAACATGAGTCTTTAATAATCCATTCAGGCCTTCTTCTGTTATCCCTTCTTGCTGAAATCAAAGAAGATTACCCCTCTGTTAAAGACCATGGCAAGTCATAGAATCATAGAATGGTTTGGGTTGGAAGGGAGCTGCCCGTGGCAAGGGGGTTGGAACTAATGATCTTTAAGGTCCCTTCCAACCCAATCCATTCTGTGATTCTACGATTCTAAGTGTCCTCATCAGTGGGTAGCACTGAGAGCATAAAGCTAGAGTAAGCAGTTTGGAGTTTTGCTCAGGGCAATATTTACCAATAGATACAGTTTAAACCTGTATCTTTGAAGGCAAGGCTTAATCAGTAATTAAACAAATAAAACTGGAACATTTTTAGAGATATTAGGCAAGAAAGGAAATAAAAGTACATTTGGTATCCAGGCCCAATATTATAAATCCTAACATGTGCAAAACAATTCTAATTTAATTCTTCAGAAAAAGCTTCTAACCCTAATAACAAATCATTATCTCAAGCAAATCTGAATTGACATATACAGTGTCAAAATAGGAATAACTTCTCTTAACAGGCAAAATGTAACCTGGGAAAATACAAACCGTGTCTGATAAATCAATAATCTGTAAGTAGAAATTGCAGACAGCAGGAGGAAGAAGCCATGTAGTAAAAAAATATAAGTTTTCATAGATTAATGATTACCAGCTTATCCTCTCCTTCTCTGACTTTCATGTTCTCCTACTTACCCTCTCTTCCCCCTCCTCACCTTACCCACTCAGCTTCTCACTGGTTAATTCTACAGTTTAAATTGTCTGTTAGTTCTAGAAGACTAACCTGTGCAGGACAGAATTCACAGGCTCATCTTCTGCCCTGCACAGAGACTACCTGGAAAGACATTTGGGGCAGGATCTGCACACAAAGCAGATGGTCTTTGCTGTACAAATAAAATCACCACTTCCTCGCTTTCCTACTCTGTCTTTTAGCCCTGGCTTCCCACTTCAGAGCGTTTTGTAATCTGTAATGGATTTTATGTCTCTATGGGACTATTATTCTTTGTCTGTTTTACAGACAAGACTGGCAAAGTGACCTGCCCAAAACCCCACATCTTGGGAGAGCTAAGCTGGGATCTGTAGCGCAGTGCAGCATCCAGAAAAGGGGAAGAAACAGCAGCCATGAGTGAGCAACCATGTCACAGAGGAAATCAGCAAAGGAAGATGTAGACTTTGCATTGATGCAGGACTAGCAGAGCTAAAGACCATGAGAATGAAATATTTAGATCAATGTGACTTCATGCATCACATTAGTGATAAAATCTTAGAGGCACTGTGAACAAATTGCCGCACTGAAAGCAGACTCAGTCATGGTTCATACCAGCAGGAACTATAAATATTTATTTTCTGCACCTGAAAAAGGCAGGAAGAAATCTCTGTGGTAAACAAGATGGTGAGGTGTTGTCTAACCCTTTCTCCTCAAAGAGTATACTAAAAAAATTTCTCCTGAAATTTTCAGGTCAACAGGAACCTGCTTGCAGGATCCCTGAACAGGCTCGATAGGGACAGCTTTCTCTCAAGTACCTTTATTTGATCTGCTAATAGTAAGGAAACTCCACAGCCAGGATGTCATGATTTAAACTCAGCTGATAACTAAGAACCATGCGGTTGCTGCTCACTCCCGTGTCTCCCCCTCTCTGGGTGGGTATCCTGTATCTGCTCACTTCTGGCTCTCTGCCTCACTGACAGAGACTGATAAGGCCTTGATCAGGGTAAGTGCTACTGAGCAACAACTAAAACCTCAGTGTGTTATCAGCATTGTTCTCAGACTGAAGCCAAAACACAGCACTGCACCAGCTACTGCAAGGAAAATTATCCCAGATGAAACCAGGACACAAGGACATACCATTAGGATGAGAGGACATGCCAAGCAGTCACATGTCAGGTGACATAATGTCATCCCTGCTTAACTAATAAACAGGCTGATACAGGCTGCAGAGAAAGCAATGAGATAGGGCCAGCCCAGGTCCCAGACAGCATGGATTAAGGAAAGCAGGTGTCAAAGTGAATTGATCTGGTTTTACTCTTGGAATAGATTACGGGTATGACAGATAGAGGTAACTGTGTAATACTGTAAACTATTCTACTTTATCTTTGGGTTTCCAGTAAAAGGAGATCACTAAATTAAGGTCTTTTAGTAGGATTATTTAGTAAAAATTACAGACAGTATTGTCTGAGGATGAATACACATGTTATTATCCAAAAAGTATGAATGTGAAAACACTGAAAGAAGGTAAAAATTGATTTTAGAGATCATCAGGTAAAACTAACAGTAAATAAATGATATGTCAATATAATTGAGCATGCAGCCAATGTACAGGCCTGATGAACAGACAGGAGATGGCAGTGATGCTGAGAAGGTCAGAGTGGCAAGTCACCAACTGGCACAGTGTTAGCTCTTCATTTGATGCCAGAGGTAAAAAAAATGTTTGGGATGCATAAAGGAAATATAGTAGATGTTTTCTTGCTGAAAAATAAAAACACTGGTGAGAGAAATACTGGATTAGAGAATACTTGCAGATGCAAGTACTACTGCAATGCTCTCTTCCAGAAGATGCAAGTAGAACCTGAGATACAGACATAAATGCTTCCAGTTTGGGGAAATGTCCCATGAATTAAGAGTTCAGCTTGTAACTAGAGTCCATGAAGCTGCCTGCTGATTTCCCCTCAGAAGTGAAGCCTTTCCAAGAGGACACCATCAGAAAAGAAAGAAGAGGTTGAATTCGTAAGTGAGAAATAATTACATCCAAGTGTTACTACAGGTTCACCAACACAATGAACAGCTCAGGGAAATAACTTGTGTTAAAAGGCACCCATAAAGAAAGCAAAGTGTTTGTAATTATTGACCTTAACTATTTTATCATTAAAAGAAAAGCACAAATAAAATAATAACAATAATAATAATTAAAAAAAAAGACTGAAAGCAATGATTCCTTCCTGTATAGACTATTTTGGTTGGGTCTGCCCAGAGACTTATAACAGTGGTTACATCTTTAGGAGCAGGTCTGCTTCTGGGTGGATCAGAGCTCCTTAGTTTGGAAGTGGCTAATGAATACCACTTCGGTGTACCATGGAATAGTAAAACTGGGAATAAACAGGTTGTTGATTTCCTCTAGGAGATTATGACTCTTGTCTGGTACCGCATGAATAGACAAGCAAGGTCCATAAAGGACCTCCAATGATCACAGATTCATAGAATCATAAAATGGGCTGGGTTGGAAGAGATCATAAAGACAGGCACAGCCAGGCAGCCTGGCCCCACCAGCTTCCAGCTCCCTGTTGCAGCTCTAGATCAGTCTGTGACTTGCTCCAACCTGACTCATCTGGAGTGTGAGTGCTCACAGCCTTTGCTTCCAGTGCGGTCCCTGAGCCCAGCCTCTGCACTGCCTTGAACTGCAGAGTTTCATTTTGAAGGGATTCAAAGGAGCACTAAAAATCCAAAGTAGCCGGAAAGAGAAGGAAATTGTCTGAGAAAACTCTGCAGTAGTTATATGGATCAGGTTATATGAATCAGGTTACATGAGCCATAGAGTCACAGAATGGTTTCCATTGGAAGGGACCTTAAAGACCACCTAATTCCAACCCCCCACCATGGGTAGGAACATCTTCCACTAAACCAGGTTGCTCCAAACCCCTTCCAGCCTGGTGTTGAACACTGCCAGGGATGGAGCACTCACCACTTCTCTAGGCGACTTGTTCCAGGGCCTCACCACTCTCAGGTAGTCCGTATGTCACAAACTGATCTTAAACCCAACAGAAATCTCAAACCATTGGCATATATATCCATCAGGAAAGCTAGGCAAGGAACTGCACTAAGTCAAGGACAACATTTCTCTGTGTTTATCAGATATAATGTCCTTTTCTTTGTGTAGATTCTTATCATCCAAAGCCCTGTAAGATGCCCTTCATGAAAGCAAGCAACAAAAGCTCATGTAACTGAACACATGCCAAAAGTTTATTGACATGGAAGTTTTTTTTTCCCTGAAACTTACTTAGATGTCTAGAAGTCTGCTGTTTGCTCTTTTGTCCAAGGTGCTGCATTCTTGACTGGGACTTGCACATTCGTGTCTGTCTCACACTTCCTCTTGGGTACATTCATAAATGAGGTATTTGTCCTCAGTTTCTGAGCTGAACAATGCAGGAGGTGGGTTTTAAATGCAGTCCCTAGTACAGCAGGTGGGAGAAAAAATCAGAAGATTATCCTTCCTTAAAAGTGCATAATGAAATGGTGAAAGTCACCAGTGCTGCTCATCAGGAGAGTTCAATGTTTACAGGGACTGATACAAGGAGAGTATAGCTGTAGAAGCTGCAAGACAGTGACAACAGAAGCCATAAGGAGAGCAGACTGGGAGAAAAATACACAGTTGACTGCTATCCATTTAAATTTATGCTCTTTTTCTTACTGGAAGAGATGCTGGTGATCATCGTGTCTCCCTTTGGATATAACACAGGGCACAGGAGCTTCACCCAGCAGCTAGTCTATAAAACTATGTCTGCAAAGGAAATTCAGTCTTGATTTAAGACAGGAACAAATGTGACTGCAGGCCAGTTTAAACCAGCTTCATGAGATCAGGCTCATAATGTCATGACTTGCAGCAATGTGACCTTTCGTAACCATTTATTCTTGGAGGTTAAAATGCATATATTTCTGTGTTCATTGCTTGAACAGCTCCTCAAAAATGCCTCAAATATTCTCAGCAAGATAGCGTTAAGCTCATCGCTTACTAAAAAATTTCCTTCAGGGTTTCTCCAAGCAAGAAAGACAACTATTGTATTCAAGGACATCTTATTTATAAAACAAGTACTACTTGAAAAGGCCTTGAAAAACTGAACTGGCATGGTCTTCAATAAGGAAGCAGCTTTGCTTTTTTGTTACATTGGATTGAAGTGAGGAGAAGAGGTGGCTGGAGTGGGGACACATGACATATAAATGTCAGTGGACGTGGAAGATGCACATTAGAATGCATTCAGCAGTAATGAGACACAACATAGCTCTCTGAATCTGTTAGAAAGGAAGTTATACATTTATTTGTATGTACCAAAGAAGCTTCTTAAACCTAGCTCTTATTCAGAGCCATCCCAGAGAAGAATATCCTTCCCACTTCTCTCCACAAGTACTCATTTTATCCACCAAACTGTGTTTCTGTGAAGAGATGTAATACCACAACAATGAATCAAAAATTTTATTGCTGAGACATCATTTCAAACAGTCCAGATTCAAGAAATAGTATATTTTAACTGGTGATCAGTGCAGTTGGGAAATGGCATAGCTCCAGAGGAAAATGGAAATATAAGTAATAAAGTACTAGTTCTGCTCTCTAGTAAGTGCAGGTAAATAGTCACTCAGTTAACCATGATATTAACACAGTCAGTCCTCTTGTAATAGTCTTGCTATGCCCTTGATCCTTCCAATTAATGGTGAATTTGCTCACTAATTGTGCCCTGGACTGCCATTAAATTCTTAAGTAGACTATTTCTATTTTAATATTTCTTAGAGCTCTGTCAGTTGAAGTGCCAAGCTCTTTTTAAAAGTTAATTCTCAAATCCCAGTATTATATTTCATCAGTATAACATGGAAGAAAATAAAATGCATTGTGGATACCCATGCTCTCTCTTACACATCCCTGAATGCAGCAACTAACTTCAGCAGTTGGAAGCCTGCCTTCCTTTCACTCATTCACTTCTGGAGTTAGAAAGTTGTCTCTGGCTTATTGCTATTCCATTGTTCTCTTAACATTTTAGGGATTTGAATTGTTTAAAAATCATATTTACTGAACATCAAAGAAAACCCAGTGACCAGGAAAGGAGCCATGTGGAAGGCTAAGAACTCTTGAGGCTTAGCTGTTCTTTACTTTGGTGTGGTTGGAGAGCTTTCTGACTAAGCAGAGGAGTATTGTCCTAGGGGGACGGATTTGTGTCTTCAGAGCTGTGACAACTGTAGCTCTGTAGGTCATCTGAAAGTGGTTCACAGAGTGCACAGGCATGAGCTGCAGTACGTACATGCCATCTAAGCATTGCAGGTACCTCACTGCCTCACAAAGTCTTGCTAAGATGCCAGACGTAAATAAAGGGATAAACTCACTGTCAGACACTTTCAAAGGACTTTGTAAATGTCATTTCAGGAAGTAAAGGACAGCTGCTGCCAATACATTTGAATTGCATGTCATTGGTTTCTGTGTTATATTTTGCTAGTGAGAATGGTGGGAAGATGGAATATGGCACAGGGAGGTCTCCATGATGCTGCAGGAAGCCTGAGCTAGAGGTCACATCTTCAGAAGAGGAACTTGTGGAAGCTGTTTTATTGCATGTTCTCCGGTAAGGGCATCTACCTACAAAGCAGAAGGGCCTCTCAACATGGATTGTGGTTGATTTTCCTCTTTGTTCTCAGGGTAGGGCAACAGCTGTGATAACCACCCAGTACTCCACACCTTTTCTGGAAGCACTGGTTATAGGCACACAGCACAGCCACACAAGAGCTGCTGCTCATTTCAAGCTAAAATAGTGCTTTGAATTAATTTCTGCCAAAAAGGTCATTGCCAACAATTTGCTTTGCTGTAGCCCTATTTTTCTCTGACTTCTGATTATGTTACCCAGGGGATGAACAAAGTACGTCCCCACAGGCATACTTTGTCTTCTTTGTTTGTCTTCATTGTTTCAAGTACTTTTAAATTATTTTTATTTCATTACTACGCCCAAGTGCTGTACCTGTTCTTCAACATCTGCTGCCAATATTTGCTGTACACTGAAGAGAAGATGCATTAGGGTTATGAAAGATTAGCTTACACTGGGAATACAAGTGATAGGAGCTTGATACCTATTAAGTTAATTATTCAATGGGACTGGTTCTTCCCTTATGAATTTCATTTAATCTTCACAGTACAATTTCCTTCAGAAAACACAATGATCCTAATGAGCCAAGTCTGAAGTCTTCTTTTCAGGTGAGCAGGTTAATTTTCTATATAATCAGTTACTTGCAGAAACTTGAGCTATTGAGTAAGTTAGTGAAGGATCAGTCCAACAACTTGTCCATGTCTCTTGAGGCAAATTATCTGAGAAGAGGTTGGCATTGTAAAGATTGCAAAAATTTTGAAGGTGTTTGTAAAATGTTTAGTCTTAGGAAATCAGAAAAAAAGAGCATGCATTTAGCAGTGAGATGGGTTTATTCATTAGTGTTCTTCTCTTCTTTTGTTCGTTTAAGTCTTGACACTTTTTTACTTTTCATTTTTACATCTTAATGTGAGTTCCAGATTCCTCTCCAAGGTTTGTGTGCCTTTCCATTACAGATCTGCCTCAAATGGTTTTAACCCCTCGAGCAGTAGGATTTGTAACTCTGCCAGCATCTCAGCTTTAAAGTATTACTATTTGGGTTTTCAAATGCAAACCACTTTTTCTCTTTTCCTTCTTCCAGCCTCACATGGGAATAGCAATCTTCTGCTCAGCTTTCCTACAGCTGAACCAACCCTGCCTCTAGCTCCTGCAGCTGCAGCTGCTGGAAGTCCTTAGTGAGATGGCAATACAAGGGTGATGCTATTACATGTCATCATAATCTTCTGCAGTACATTTGACATGGATGTCAGCACATAAAAGCCTATCCATTGCATCTGTTCTTGGCTTCTGTGTTTGGAAATTTCCTTCTCTGTCAGAACTAAGAAACCAGCCTGGTCAAAGCACCAGTTCAGAATGTCATTGTGAAATTCATCAGCTTCTACATGTTTAGAGGGAGCAGGAAGAACAGCTTCCATCTCTCACACTGTCCTTCCATCTCTCACAATTCCTACTGGGTCAGACAATAATTTGAGCAGAGTGCTATGGCGATGGAAGACAGAATCTGGAGGAGGGGGGCAACAGGCCTCTGAGCTCTGTGCTATGATTTGTGCTGGAAAAGTGCCCCTTAGATTACATGGGCATGCAGGAGAGTGGACAGGCTGGCAGAAATTTTTTAGCTTTCAGGCAGGAGAGCACGCCTGCCATCCCCAGAAAACAGAGTCTCAGCTGAAGTGCAGGAAATGTCACTTTATCTTTGTGCCAATAATACCCAGAGGCAACGACAGCAGCACTGTCCTCATTTTGATGCAGAGTTTTCAGCATCTATTTTACCAGGTCAGAAGTGGCAGATTAGGACAGAATTTAACTCATTTCAGTGTTGCTGTTGCTGAAATTATTAATGTTGTGGTACAGTATATATACAGACAAGCCCACATTCTCCTAACACCCATGTGAAATATGCAATATTCATCTGAATTATCAAACATGCTATCTCAGCCAAAGGCCAACCACTGCACAGTCCAGTGGTTCTTGAAACAAAGGAAAATGTCCCAGGACCTCTGCACAAGTGGCTCAACATTAGTCCCCAAGGAGACCGACACAGCAAAGAGGAGCTGTCAGGTGCTGTCACAGGGCTGCAGAGACAGGGCAAGACAGAGAAAATACTGGCACTTGTCTCTGTGGAGCCTAATGTCAGTTGTTATTGTTCCTGGAATATATGTTCTTCTTCTCTGAAACCAGGACAGTTCAACCAGGACATTTCTCCAGAGGTGATATACGTAGCCCATAAAGACATATGATGAATTTTCTTAATGGATGTGAACACTGGCATTGTAAATACAGCCAGTGCAGCATTTGCACATTTTGCTGTAGCACTTTCTACTGATTTCATACAAATATTAGAATTGCAAGCAGTGCTTCTAAATGTGCATTGATTTAATAATAAAAGAAAAAATTGCCTCCCATTCAGACATTTTCAGTGCCTGAAAAATAAAAGATACTTGGAGTAATTTGGGTTCATGCAATTAAAGTAAGCAAACATTTCATGCATGTTTTTGCTCAACTTGGTATAAGGAAAAATCCAAATAAAAATTGTGCACAGGAGATATATCCCAGGACATACGAGATACTTACAGAAGCCTCAATAATTGTCATCAACTTTAATGTACGCAGGAACTTGATAATAAACTTTCTACAGAATCACTCACCAAGGATCTGTATTATGACAATAGAGATACTCGTATAGGCCTGTTCACAGATTAGAAAATATTTACCACATTGGCTGGCAAAGGGAAAAAATTGCCTTATTGACTATGCTATTGTCTCTACAGATGAAACATCCATTCCTGGAATGTCCACATGGAAACCTTTCTTGTTTTTAACAACAGCATTTTGGCAGGACTCTACTAAAACTAAAGCTTTCCATGTCACTTGATTTGTTTCAGCTACACACTTTAAGAAAATAAATAAACTGAACAATGTGCAACAAAGGGCTTCAGTAATTCTTCCAAGTATTTGTTTTAAAAGAAGAGAAAAAAAAAAAAAGACAAACTCGTCTTGCTTATATAAAGCCCTTCGCTAAATGACCTCCACCTAAGGAAGAGACTTTGATTTCTTTTGAGATCTTTCCTCATGCTTAGGAAGGCACATTCAGTTTTTGCTTGTGTCCCATGTACTCAGGGACAAGTTCAGCCTTGGAAGGAGTGCATATACAATTCCCAGTGAAGTGGATAGCTCATACAGAAGTTGCCCATTATTAAAAAGTAATTGTTTCAACAAAGTGCTGCTCAACCACACACAGTGGCTGAGCGGTGTTACATTAGTAAATTAAAGAACCTCAGGGCCTGGCACAGAAATTTTATTTAATATATTTAATTGCATTCTAATTTTTTTTTTCTGAAAATAATCTTCACATAGGGCACTCTCCAATTAAAAATTATACAGAATGTGGCATTCAAACTCTTTGGAAGTATTCTTTTTAATTCAGCTGAGCAGAAAGCCATGAGTCTGAGAGCCTTGCATGTAGCGAACAGCTTCATTTTCCACCCTATCTTTTGGGAAACAGTGGTCTAAAGTGATTTTGTGCATAGAGAAAACAAAAAGTTGGAAAAGAAAATATTAAGTAAAGCCAAAACCTGGTTTTACGTATTTATGGGGACTCCTGAACCCAGGACAGTATCTACCCCTTATTCCATGCCATTTATGTCATGCTCAGATTACACATTTTTCAATATACTGTCGCTTTTGTCTCATACACATACATATATATATATACACATCCCCATACACCGAGAGAGATAGATCATTCCTTAGTTCATGGACCAATCTGTATAAAGCTGCTGAATTCATACAGTCCATGATGTTGGGTTCCATCTCTTGTAACAGTTTTCAGAGCAGGAGAGATGGTGTGCAGTGTTGGATTGTTGCCTGCTGTAGACACCATGGAACTCGTCCAGTCACTGCTGAGCTCATCTGGTTTTGTCAAAGCCCATTCTTTGTTGGGATGATGGTTGGAGGGAAGTCAGTGCCAGTTGCTGGTGACCTGAAGACATCTGGTTGGTGGGCTATAAAAGCGCTACATAGCAGGCAACAGCATACAATGAAGTTCATTGGCTGTTTTCCTCCAAAATCAAATCCCCTTGAGGCATGCATCAGACTTCCCCATCTTCCTGCATTACCCACCAAGCATATCTGGGTCTCAGAGCAAAAGCAATCCCATGAGTGGGTTTGTCTTTACCTGAAGCAGGAATAACCCAGGCTCTCTTCCCCAGCAAATTCTTGATGTGCGCTACAGGAACTTTATCCCTTTCTACAGTATGTAAAAGTTCTGACTGGGCTGGGCCAGCCCTGTTGGCAGATCCTCTGGTGTTGACCAAGCAGGTGGCCTTTGGTAAATGTTTATCCCAGTGTTTGAAAATCCCACCACCCATTGCTCTCAGTGTAGTTTTTAACAGCCATTGTACCGTTCGATTTTCCCAGAGGCTGCTGCATGGTAGGCGATGTGATATACCCACTCAATGCCATGCCCTTTGGCCCAAGTGTCTATAAGATTGTTCCAGAAATGAGTCCCATTTTCTGACTCAATTCACTCTGGGGTGCCGCATCACCACAAGATTTGTTTCTCAAGTCCCAGGATAGTGTTCCAGGCAGTGGCATGGGGCACAGCTTATGTTTCCAGCCATCCAGTTGCTCCTTCCACCATGTTAAGCGCATGGCGCTTGCCTTGGCGGGTTGGTGGCAGTGTGATATGGTCACTCTGCCAGGCCACTCCATAGCTGTACTTTAGCCATCATCCTCCATACCAAAGAGGCTTTAACTGCTTGGCTTGCTTAATTGCAGCACATATTTCACAGTTGTGAATAACCTGGGCAATAGTGTCCATTGTTAAGTCCATCCCTCGATCACGGGCCCATCTATATGTTGCATCTCTGCCCTGATGGCCTGAGGTGTCATGGGCTCACCGGGCCAAAAATAATTCACCCTTATGTTGCCAATCTAAGTCCATCTGAGACACTTCAATCCTAGCAGCTTTATCCACTTGTTGGCTGTTCTGGTGTTCCTCAGTGGCCCAACTCTTGGGTACATGAGCATCTACATGTCATACCTTCACCACCAGGTTCTGCACTCAGGTAAGTGACATCTTGCCATAGTGCACCAGCCCAGATGGGTTTACCTCTGCATTGCCAGGTGCTCTGCTTCCATTGCTGCCACCACCCCCACAGAGCATTTGCTACCATCCATGAGTCAGTATAGAAGTAAAGTACTGGCCACTTTTCTCGTTCAGCAATGTCCAGGGCCAGCTGGATGGCTTTCACCTCAGCAAACTGACTCGATTCACCCTCTCCTTCAGCAGTTTCTGCAACTTGTCGTCCAGGACTCCATATAGCTGCCTTCCATCTCCGATGCTTTCCCACAATACGGCAGGACCCATCAGTAAACAAGGCATACTGCTTTTCACTTTCTGACAGTTTATTACATGGGGGGGGCCTCTTCAGCACGCATCATCTCCTCCTCTGTTGACATTCCAAAATCTTTGCCCTCTGGCCAGTCCATGGTGGCTTCTAGAATTCCTGAATGGCTGGGATTTCCTATTCAAGTTCGTTGTGTAATTAGTGCAGGCCATTTACTCCATGTAGCATCAGTTGCATGATGTATAGAGGAGACCCTGCCTTTGAACATCCAGCCCAGCACGGGCAGCTAGGGTGCCAGGAGGAGCTGTGCTTCAGTGCCAATCACTTCCGAAGCAGCTCAAACCCTTTCAATAGGCTGCCACTATCACTTCTTCAGTTGGGGTATCGCTGGCCTCAGATCTTCTGTATCCCCGACTCCAAAAGCCAAGGAGTTTCCCCTGGAGCTTCCTGCCAGAGGCTTCAGGTAGGACCATTCTCCCCGGCTGCAGTGTAGAGCACATTCTTCACATCTTGCCTTCAGTCCTGGACTCACCCAAGGGATACTGCATGAACTATCTCTCGTTTAATTTGCTCAAAGTCTTGTTGTTGCTCAGGGCTCCATTTGAACTCATTTTTCTGGGTCACATGATAGAGGGGGCTTACAATCGAACTGTAATTTGGGATGTGCATTCTCCAGAACCCCACAACACACAAGAAAGCTTGTGTTTCTTTCTTATTAGTTGGTGGAGTGTCCTGGGTTCAGCAGTAGCATTCATTTTTCTCCTTCTTGGTAGCTGGTGCAGTGCAGTGTTTTGACTTTTGGCCTGGGAACAGAGCTGATAACACTGATGTTTTAGTCTGACCAAGGACTTTCTGAGCCTCATGCTCTGCCAGGGAGGAGGGGAAGCTGGCAGGAAGCAGAGACAGGACACCTGACCCAAACTGACCAAAGAGGTATTCCATACCACAGCACATCATGCCCAGGATGCAACTGAGAGTTAGCTGGAAGGGCTGGGAGACTGCAGGGTTGGAGGAGGTAACGGTTGGTGCTTGGTCAGGCTGAAGGGGCGAGTTATCGGTTGGCTGGTGCTGAGATGGTGTATTCTTGTCCCTTGTTATTTCCTTTATCATTGTTTTCATTGGTGGTAGCAGCAGTGATTTGTGTTATACCTTAGTTACTAAACTGTTCTTATCTCAACCCGTGGGAGTTACATTCTTTTCGATTCTCCTCTCTGTCCCTCCGAGACTAGGGGGAGGGCAAGAAGTGGGGGGGGAGTGAGTGAACGAGCTGCCTGACTGGTTTTAAACCACGACATGGAGACTTTGCTGTTATCTTGTTGATCACATCTGTGGGGATCTGGTAATGTCCATCTTGCCATTTTATTCCCAAA
Organism: Pezoporus occidentalis; assembly: GCF_034315485.1. Lineage (NCBI taxonomy): Eukaryota > Metazoa > Chordata > Aves > Psittaciformes > Psittacidae > Pezoporus > Pezoporus occidentalis. The sequence goes on along the minus strand of NW_026915791.1, from coordinate 2,576,733 downwards.
AATTGAATCTCCTGTGCAGGTCCCTTGACCTTACTCCGTTTTATGGCAAAACCGGCTTTCAGCAGGATTTGGATTATTTTCCTCCCTTTCTCAAAAACTTCTTCTGCTGTATCACCCGACACGATAATGTCATCAATGTATTGCAGGTGTTCTGGAGCTTGCCCCTGTTCCAGTGAAGTCTGGATCAGTCCATGGCAGATGGTAAGGCTGTGTTTCCACCCCTGGGGCAGTTGGTTCCAAGTGAACTGGACACCCCTCCAAGTAAAAGCAAACTGTGGCCTGCACTCTGCTGCCAAAGGAATTGAGAAAAATGCATTGGCAATATCAATTGTGGCATACCACCTGTATGCCTTTGACTTCAGTTCATATTGAAGTTCTAGCATGTCCAGTACAGCAGCACTCAATAGTGGTGTTACTTCATTCAGGCCACGATAGTCTACTGTTAGTGTCCACTCTCCATTAGACTTTCGCACTGGCCATATGGGGCTATCAAAGGGTGAGCGAGTCCTGCTGATTACTCCTTGCCTCTCCAGTCTACGGATCAGCTTACAGATGGGAATCAGGGAGTCTTGGTTGGTGAGATATTGCTGCTGGTGCACTGTTGTGGTCACGATTGGCACTTGTTGTTCTTTGACCTTCAGCAACTCCGCAACAGAAGGATCCTCTGAGAGGCCAAGCAAGGTGGATAGCTGCTCAATTTACTCAGTCTCCAAAACAGCAATACCAAAAGCCCATTGGTACCCTTTTGTGTCTTTATAGTACCCTCTCCTCAGGTAGTTTATGCCGAGGATACATGGAGCCTCTGGACCAGTCACAATGGGGTGCTTTTGCCACCTCTTCCCAGTCAGGCTGATTTCAGGCTCCAGTGCAGTCAACTCTCGGGATCCTCCTGTCACTCCAGAAATATAGATGGGTTCCACCCCTTGGCAGCTTGATGGCATCAGGGTACACTGTGCACCGGTGTCTACTAGAGCCTTATACTTCTGTGGGACTGATGTGCCAGGCCATCTGATCCACACAGTCCAGTAAATCCAATCATCCCTTACCTCCACCTGGCTGGAGACAGGGCCCCTCTAATGTGATCACAACATTGGTCACTTACGTCTTGTTGACAGGGATTAGTCTTTATCACATGAGCTGGAGTAAAACCAACTCTTCCACTCCATCTGGGAACCTGCTCACCAGAGACTGAGGCCACAGCTTTCATGGGATGATCATCCTTGACCTGAAGCTGCAGCTTTCATGGGATGACCATCCTTGACCTTTGTTCTCCTCTTCAATTCACATACCCGTTCCTCCAGAGCTGAGGTAGGTTTTCCGTCCCACTTCCTCATGTCTTCTCCGTGATCCCCCAGGTAAAACCATAGGGTAGCCTGTGGTGTGTACCTCCTGTATCTTCTCTCTCAAGCAGTAGGACACCTCTTGTTAATAGCTGAGACGTGGGTTGGCACATGTGGCGCGCTGGATAGATCAGATAGATTGTCTCTCAACTGTTCAAATTCCTGGGACAGTTTTTCCACAGCTGAAATGATGGAAGGGGTGAGATTGTCTTCTAACTCTCAGAGCTGACGAATCATTTCATTCACTGTTGGTGGTGCTACGTCATGCCAGGTTATTGATGCCAATGAGTAGGCATATGATGATGGTGCACTCTGTGCAAATTTCCACCACATGGGTCATGTACATTCAACTTCATCTGGATCTACAGATGCATTCTCAGAATCTGGCCTGCAATAGATCATCTCTACAATGGCTGATTCCATCAGAGACTGGATGCTTTCTCTGTCATTGGCTGAACAACTCATAACACCGTCCTTGCATGGAAAACTTTTTTTCACAGCTGCCAAAGCTGCCTCAAAGGCTGAGGGACCATTTCTGGTTTGCAATTGCTTTGTCAATTCCCCTTTCCCTAGCAAGTGATCCCAGCTGCTTGGCTTCCCTACCTTCTAGTTCACGACCATCGGACCCATTGTCCCAGCATTGGCGCAACCAGGTGACGATGTGCTCCCCTGGATGATGGGTGAAATCTTTCTGCATATTCTGAAGCTCAATCAAGGTCTGGAGTCCAGAAATCGCCTCTCCTTCTTCCTCTTCCTCTGATTCGCATAATAATAACACTTTTTCAGATGATGTCCTGTGTAGCAAGTGCATTGGTTCATCTTTCTTCACTATACGGGTTGCTTTTTGTGCCTCTTGTTTGCCTTTCCCCTTGCACACAGGGGAAACCAATATCAGCATGAACTGGTTCTTTGGTTTAGCTGCAGTGACTATCACTATGGTAGGAGTGGCTGCAGTGGCTGCCACTACGGTTGGAGTGGCTGCAGTATCTGTTGTCAGAGTTGGTACAGCTGCTGTGCTTGGGGGTTGAGTAACACCAGCAGCCGCATTGTCTGTGGCTGTCAGGGTTTGAGTAGCTGCTGTACTTGTCACTGGGGCTGGTGTAGCTGCTGTACTTGGAGTAGCCGCATTGTCTGTTGCTTTGCCATCAGATCCAGAGACATCTTTTTCCCTTTGAAGATGATGGATATTGCTGAACAGGGCTCTGTAGGCATAGGCCGAGCCCCAGCACGTTACCACAATATGTTCCTCTCTGGTATGAGCAGGATGACAATACACCTCATTTAAGTGTTTTACTAGTTTCTCTGGATTTTGCACTTGTCCAGTGATAAAGTTCCAAAGCACTGGAGAGGCCCACTGGCCTAAATACTTGCTCATACTATCTCACACACCCTGCCACTCATGCCTGTCCAGCCTCTAGGAAAATCTCTTGGTCCTCCTATACCATCATCTAGCCCTAGACAAGACCCAAACCCAACTCTGCTTAACTTTCAAGATCAGACAAAATGGTCATGGGTAAAACACACTCTGTATGTGTGCTAACATGCTGATTCCCATCACAATCAGCAGGCAGGTCTGAAGGGTACTTGAAGGACGTTCAAAACCTTCAGAACTCTTAAATGATGCTGTAAATAGTCTGGTGGGGGAGATGGGGGTGTAAGGGAATGTCTCCTTCATAAGTTGACCACCTCAGGAAGGAAAAAAAGATGTGTAATTGCCAAGCACTTCTATTATATACCTGCCAAAGTACAGAGGTGATGACCACACTGGGAATGCAAGCCAGACCAGTTTCATGATCTATTGTATTACATGTCATTACCATAAACAAAGCATAGCTAAACAAGATCCTTAGCCCATGTCCCCCAGCCGAGAAACACTAAAAGAGCAAATACCGGCTGTAAGGTACAACATGCTGAAACTCTGAGATCAAGAGCAACAACTTTGAGAGCTTACAAATCAGCATTGTGACAAGGGACTATTAATCCGAAACAATGAATGCTTATCACAAATACAATTAGATGCACTCTGGTCAGATCTGTTGTTATCTCAATCCTTTGTGACCCAGGTTGGGTGCCATAAAGAACCACCACGGTTTAAGCCCAGGGGGCAACCCAGAAAACACGCAGACACTCGCTCACTCCCCCACTTCCTTCCCCCACTCCCGGAGGGATGGGAAGGAGAACTGAAAGAATGTAACTCCCATGGGTTAAGATAAGAGCAGTCCAGTAACTAAGGTATAACACAAATCACTACTGCTACCACCAATAATAATAATGATAAGGGAAATAACAAGGGAAGAGAATACAACCGCTCACCACCCGTTGACCAATACTCAGCCCAGCCTGAGTAGCAATCTAGTCCTGCCAGGTAACTCTCCCCAGTTTCTACACTGGGCATGATGTGCTGCGGTATGGAATACCCCTTTGGCTAGTCTGGGTCAGGTGTCCTGTCTCTGCTTCCTCCCGGCTTCCTCTCCTCCCTGGCAGAGAATGAGACTCACAAAGTCCTTGGTCAGAGTAAACATTACTTAGCAACAACTAAAAACATAGCTGTTATCAACACTGTTCCCAGGCTGAAAGTCAAAAACACAGCACTGAGCCAGCTACTAAGAAGGAGAAAAATTATTGCTATAGCTAAACCCAGGACAAGATGCTTCACTCAGGTACATAATCTGCGGCATGAAAGTTTGAAAAAAATGAAGATTGATGAAAGGAAATGCTATTGAAAGAATTTGCACTTTCATTAAAATAAAAGAAAAAACACACAAGGATAAATCCTGTCAAAATGTATTCCTTTGCAAGATGTGCCTTTAAGTCAGACAGCCCAGCATGGTCAACTTGGCATGGCAAGATCTGCTGGACTCAGAATTTTGCTTCTTTCCAGCGGCATCTCAGTTTGATCCATGAAATGTGAAAATATGGCCATGTCACATGCTATGTTGGTTTTCTTCAGTTATAGATTATTAATGGACTTCCCCATGAGAGAAATATGTAATTCACATCAGTAGATTTCAGTTATCCTTCTTCAACAGCTCAGTGCATTGGACAATTCAAATTCCTTCAACCTTGCAAGTAGGATGTGTTTTTGTGGCTTGAAGGCACAGTCTCACAAAGATTTGTTGATATTCAACTTCACAAACTATGAGCTAACATACTTCAGAGAGACAACTCTTACTGAAAAAGGCTTAATTTGTGTTTTCACCTCCCCTCGTCATGTCATGACCTACTTGCACAATATATCCATAGTATTTTAAGATCAAACTCATGATGTCACAGACTGTATCTCCATCAAAATTAAGCACAACCATGAAAGTAAAATTTATACTTTTACTCCAGGAAGACAAAGTGGTTGGCAGAGAGGGCCAGGCAGAACATAACTTTCTGCTTCCAGATTCAGTCTTTAATCACAGTCTCAACACAGATAGTCTCCCATGGCAAAGTCCTGTCTCAGTCTGGTAGCTCTCAGCACCAGCACAGATATCTTTATCTGCTTCTATGGATGCACACAAATAGACATGCAGACTTATTCTTTGTGTGCTATCTGGCATAGATACCATAGCAAAATAAATCAGTTGCTTCCCATATCTCCAAGATTATTTGCCCATCAGAAAGAACATTTGTTATTGCATTGGCTTCCTTTATGCACACTAATAGACATCAGAACCCACTGTCTGCTGAACACAAGAAATTAATGAGTTATTCATAGTTTTTCTTTAAAATGAACTCCTCTTTAAATAGTTTTTCTTTAAAATAAACTCCAGGTTTCAGGGTGTCACTACATTGCTGCATAGATATGTCTAATAGTGTAACCAACTTTGTGGCTTCACCTTAGCTATCTCTTTATGAACCAGTGCCTTAGACAGATTTCATCTTCCTCTGTGCTTCAAATTCCACAGAGTCAGTGTGTGAACTCCACAGTAAAAGGCTTAGCAGTTCAAAGGGATGCTGTGGAAGTTCCAGGACACTGTCAATTTTGTTTATTTATGGATACTGGAGATCTTGTTAATTTCACACCAGAAATGTGACAGATTTTAATAAACCCCTGTGCATCAACAGGATCACAGAAATTGTGCTGCCACAGGGCAGTTCTGAGTTTACCACTGTGAGCCTGAGCATTAGAAACCCTTGAGATCACCAGCAAAAAATCCATTTTTGCTTTAGCTGTAATCATCAAAGCTACCGTAGTTGGACTTCCTCGGGAAATAAACAGGAACATAGCTATGTGCTGTTGCAATGGTGTCTGGAGGACCTCCTGTATCAGGGCTTTGAGTGCACTAATAGACATTGATTGCTCCCAGGAGCCTCACCGGACCACTCAGACCCTCTGACCCTGGAAGCTCCATTTAAGCCTGGGTTTGGGCACCTACATCTTTTCTGAGCAGGGTCATGGGTGTCCCTGCCTCATGAATGCACTTTGAATCTGTGTCACAGCCTTCTCTCTCTCCAGTTCCAAATTCTTTCATTTCTGGCTGGACCCTGGGCCTATATTTTGTTCCCTAACATGCCTGGGGCTGTTGATGGACCCTCTCACTGACTGTGGACTGCACTGGTGGGGGGCTGCCTAGGTGCTGCGGGAGAAACTGGCCCAGGCCGGTATGGGCAATGCACTATCAGCTTATATGGGCAAGGTGAACATGCAAGGATCAGATTCAAAACCTGTCCGTATCTGCTTTATACTACAAGATAACAGTGTGTTGGTCTTTGAAGAGTTTTCTGTCCTTCACTGATTGAAAACTGAAAATGGTAAGTCTGATCATTAACTTTACTAAGGTGAGCTTTCTATGGTGGCCACTTTAACTGCTGTAATCAGTTATACTGAGAAAGCAAACCAGCTGTTCAATCTAAGCCTGAACTGTCAGGAAGCATGTCAATCTCTTTGGCACTTCAATACTCAATACTAAAGACATAGGAAGCCCCATGGCCTGGGCCACAGTTAGCTCCATTTGTATTGTTCCTGGGGCAGAACTTGTTCTTGGCTACAGCAAAGGCAGATCTGCAGACTGGGTAACTGACTCCAGTACGGCTTTCTCCCCAGCTTTAGAAACTCCCTGAATGTTTCTTGCCTGAGTTTACCTTTATGCTTGCTCTATCTGTGATGAACATAGAAAACTGATTATTTAATGTTTCTTGCCAGCCTTTTATGCAATTGATGATCATTAACTATGTCTTCTTGAACTTTCTTTATGCTCAGCATTCCAGATGTCTCCTTGAAGATTTTCAAATATATTTTTGGTTTTAAGAAGGCTTTTGTGTCCTTTCACAGACTGTGTTTAATCCACTTCTTGAAGTGCAGCACCAAAAACTGGTCACAACAGTTGACACATTCCCAACTAGAGTGGAGGATTTACTTAATCATTTCATGGGTAATCCTCCTCCTCAGAGACCACTTTTCACACCTGCACATTGTTGATTCGGACTGTTTCAATCAAACCCCATACCCTTTTCTGAATAAACGTAGACTGCTTTTCCTTATGTAACATACAGCATTTATCAACTGATAGCTTCCTACATTACCAGTCCACTTACTATGGTAAAGCTGTTATGAACTTGACCTCTTCTCCAGTATATTTGTGATCCACCTCATGCTGATGCAGTGATTGTTAAGAGATGTCATCTAAGCTGTTGAAATACTATGTTTGGCCAACCTGTGCAGACGCATTCCTACTCCTTGGTAATAAATGTTAATAAGCATTCTGCAAATTTAATTCCCACGCAGACTTGCATCTGTCATATATTACTATTGCTTTAAAAACAAAGTATACTGTATACCTCTAAAAATTATAATGATTTATTTTAGACCATGCTCCTCTTGCTCCCCTAGGAGTATACTGTGTGAGCTGTTCTGACTGTTGTAAGGCTTTTGAAACTGTATCAGCTGGCTCTTCATTAGAAATCATGAGATCATTACTGTCTTATGGAGCAAAAAGTAGACTGGTTTGATGCGATTCATTAAAACCAAGCTGTTTCTAGTTTATCATGCTGACTCCTTCACAGCTTTTCTGTAAAGTAAAACTAATTTCACTGATTTTTACCTCCTGGTTGCATTTCTTGCTGAAGATCTGTATAACATTGACCCTTTCCCTTTCTTTTCATACTTTGCACACCCACTGGTGTAACACAGAAATTAGTGATAATTATCTACAGTTGCTAATAATTCTGAGAGTTCTCCAGGGTTTCTTTAGTCTATTTTAAAAAGGGACAGAGATGTGGCCATTTCTTTATTCTGTTAATTGTACTAGCCACCTGGTCAGTGGTGGTGGTGCTTGTTACATTTAGCAGTTCCTTTTTGCTGGAAGCTTCCTTACTCCACTGGATACTGAACCAACACTACTGGGGGACATCTTGCTTGATACTGTATTTGTCATTACCTTTGCTACTTGTAGCTAATGTGCGCTGATCTATGGGATTTTAAATATGCGCATCCACTGTATTTTTTTCCCATGAGTTATTCAATTCTCTTGTTTTCATTTGGCTTCCTTAGCATGCGAAGTCTAAGAAAAATGTACTGATCTTGTCATCTAAATTTCCTCTGCTTAGGGGTGGTGATTGCTCCTTGACAGCTTTGTGATCAGATTTACTTCTGCCAGTATATCTGCCAAAGCTCATTTTAGCAGACCTAGTTTATTTGCGAGTCTAGACAGTGTAAGCTGATTAATATTGTCAGAAATGGAGCTTCCACCCAAACTTCTCTTGCATCATAACCTAATAGAATGAACAAACATCAGCAGCATGCTGTTTTCAGGCAATTTTCAGAAGCAGCATTCTCTAGTAAGGTTAGAAAAGGAGGAAATAGTTGACATGGTTCAAGCTGAGAAAGCAAATATCCCAGCTATTGGCTCCACTTCTGAAATAGAGCAAGATGTACTGTTAGGCCAGTTCATCTTCATGCACTGTGAGCATACATGAGTCCCCTCTAACAGAACGACCTACCTCAGCTGCCAGAGGGGCCACTGAGATAAGAGTTTTTAGTGTTCCTGCAGGAGGATGTTGTACCTCTTCTGCTTACCCGAACCCACATTCTGGCATATCAATGTTTTATTACAAGGCAGGGGCATTTTTTTCTGTCATCAAACAGAGTGTGGGATTGTTGGCTTTTACATTAAGGAAAACTGGGTATTTCTTTTATCTG